>NC_060125.1:1112500-2454583 GCF_021461395.2 Schistocerca americana
TTTTGTAAATTTATACCACTGGAACTCTTTCAAAATATTTGATTGCGTAATACTGCCAATAAATACAATGACTTTCTTTCTTCTGTTTATGATTGTAATAGATGTTGGACACGTTGATTCCAAGTATGTTATACAGAAACGCAGTGATTTTTTACAAAAGGCAAAACTATATGTTCGAAGAATTGTGGAGAGGAGGGTACGTGATGTATTTTAAGTAGGTTATAAAGAGTGACTATAACAACAAAAACAATATATTATTTATAAAATTATTTAATTGAATAGATAAAAAATCTACTCACCAAGTGGCAGCAGAACATACACATAAAAGACTGTTATGATTGGCAAGCTTTCGGCGCCAGTGGCTCCTCCAGACAGAAGCAGTGAAGGGGAAGAAAGAAGGGTAAAGGAAAAGGCCTGGAGAGTTCCAGGAAAAGGTGTAGATTTTGGGAAAGTCACCCAGAACTGCGGATCAGGCGAAAAATAGAAACGACACATGTCATATACCAGCTATTATATAAACACTGTTCAGCTTTCTACATCTGCATGACTACCACCAAATTATTAGTTACGATAAATGGGCATAGGCATAGTGTATATACTGGAAACTCACAATATCCTGTTGCAGGGCATGCTCTACAACATGGCATACGTGACCTCGACACTTGTTTCACCACACATGCCACCTGGATTCTTCCGCCAGACACCAGTTTCTCAGAACTCCGCAGGTGGGAACTAGCACTACAACATGTCCTTGGTTCTCACCACCCACCTCGCTTTAATTTACGTTAATTTCTGCTGTCTCAGCCTTTCTTCACTGTAATTACTCTTTGCTTCACTCCGTTTTAGCTTTCTACATCTTTCATTGTCTTTCCCGTCTATTTTCACTACCCCCTCCCGCAGCTGTTGTATACAATACGCTTAGCTTCTCACTCTTATTAACTCATGTACAGTTTTAGTAGTAATCTCTGTCTTGCATATTACCCTGTCTTCCACCTTTAAGCTCTCAGGTTTCCGAATCTTGCCCGATGCAGTCCCCAACAATTAGTCTTTCCTTCTCATCCTGTACGGTAAGTCACCCATGACCCACGGTTCTGGGTAACTTTCCCAAAATCTACCCCTTTTCTTAGACCTCTCCAGTCCTTTTCCTTCACCCTTCTTGTTTCCCCTGCAACCCTTCAGCCAGAAGAAGGAGTCACTGGCTCCAAACGCTTGCCTATCACAACAGTCTTTTATGTGTGTATTCTGCCACTGCTTGGTGAGTAGATTTTTTATCTATCCAATTAAATAATTTTATAAAGAGTATCTGTGTGTGATGTTTTTATTGGTATACAACTTGTTATAAACAAAACTTATTTTTACCATTTAATATGTTTCCAGATATTTACCAGTGGTAAAGATGAAATTGGGTTGATTGTACTTGGTTCTGACAAGACACAGACTCTACTTGATTACCCAAATGTGAGTGTGGAATTTCCTCTTGCACTGCCTACATGCCAGATGATACCCTTTGTGGAGAAATCTTTACATGAAAGAGAAATAAAAACAGATTGGATAGATGGTGTTGTTGTTGGCATGCAAGTCTTGAAAGATGAGCTAGAGTAAGTATTTAAAGCTGTCTGTTTCATGACATTCCTGGAACATGTTCCAGAATGTGTGTTACACAAATCACAGCGACATAGTTGTGACTTTATAAATTTGAATCAGTATGTTTTTGTAATGAAAAGGAAACAGAAGGCACAATACCTGCAGAAATAGGAAATTTTTTTGTGTGATTTTACTGTATGAATGTTTTTTACAGTTTTTCAGCTCAATAATTAAGGAGGTATTGATACAAGGCTTTGCCAAAAATCAATCTGTCACCTACAATTCCAGCCCTGTCACTGGCATTCCCTATCCCCACAACATGACTGGGCCACCATGAAAGCAGCCACATCATTGTCAAATTCACTGAAACTACTGCATAGCAATTTACTTGAGTATGGCTGCTGTTGTGGTCTTCAGTTTGGTTTAAGCACTGCGTCAATACCTTCTCTTCATAGCACTCGGAGGTCGCGATCTGCGACTGTTTTTACAAATGGCAAGAGAACTTTTCCTCTAGTTGCTTGTTTTTCAGTGAAAGATGCAAATATTTTAGAATGTAGTGCCTTATGTATATCTGTTAGAATAGCCACAAGGTCTGAAAGTTATTTTCAAATGATTGAGCTCTTCTACAGAGTATTGAAATTCACAGATTCTTCCAACCTGGTACACCAATGTCTTACATACTCCTCTTCCTCCATGGATTGTTTCCAGCATTTGGAGATGAAACATTAGGCAGCAAAACGTGCCTTATAACCAAAATCTAATGAACATATAATTAAATTAACCAAAGATGTAATGTTGCACTCTCAGGTAAGACTGATCTTGAATGCAAAAACCTAAGTGGAAATTAAATGTACGCTGCAACATTCATCACACTTTTTGTTATTGAAATTATTCACAGTGCCATAGGGAGAACTGAGTTTATGTGTTTTGTAGAGTCAGATACACGCTGTGGTGCAGGGTGCTGTCCGTTATTCTCCTGACTATGATGTGCAGGAATGGTAGTCTTCCTTCTTCTTTGGTCTCCATAGTGAATTTGATTTTGTGGCGTGTGGAGTTCAGATGTACAAAGAAGTCAAGAAGTTTGTCTCTTCCATGAGGCCAGATGACAAGTGTGTTATCCACATAACAGAAGAAGAAGAAGAGGAAGAAGAAGAAGGATTTCCATTTGGATGACATCAGGGCCTCTTCCTCGAAGTGCACCGTAAATATATTCACAATCTCTGGTCAGAGTGGGCTGCCTATTGTGACTCCATCTGTTTGCGGGAGGGGGGTGTGCCACGAGTCAGTGAAGTGGGAAAGCTGACCAAGTAATATGTGTGACGTGTCATACCTCGACCGATATTGAGAACAGAATAAAAAATTCAGAGGCATTACTTTTCAGCACTCCCATGCATATTCTGTATGCAAGATAAGCTTATGGAGCAGGTTTCTCATTCAGAAATTCTATTTCGGTGTTGATTGTTTACATGAAGACCGTGTTAAGCATAATGGAAGAAGGAGAAATGTTTATCAGCATTCCAGATTTGGCAGTGGCAGGCTCATGGTCTGCTGAGACTCTGGTTTATTGTTTCACTATATTGCTGCTTGCATTGCTCAGAATCTCATTTTGTGCGAACATAGAATTGGTAGGTTCAGGAGGGCCATGCTAAATGCCTTGCAGGGCCTCAGTAGTGCCACCCAACTAGCACCTGAGAGGGCAGACAAGTGTTTGCTCATGCGTACGTGATCCTGCAGTGAAGTTGTGTACATTTAGTCAGGAAGTGGGCTTGTATACAGTGAGACAAGTATCCACACAGACAATGTGATGGCATCTGGAGCAGCACAGACTGTCAAGCCCTTAATGCAGCTCTAGAGAGAGGTGAACTGACAGCGGTGCAACTAACAACAATGCCAGACACAGGAATGGCACTGTGTCATCGTATCAGATGAGTCTCGGTTCTGTAACATTGTCACAATTGATGTACTTGTGTGTGGAGGCTCTGATGCCAACAGACCTGGCCAGATTGTACCTGTCATTCCCATGCGGGTCCAGCATGTGATGTGATGGTATGGGGTGCAACTGGATACATGTCACAACCTCTGGTTCACATAGCCAGTAATTTGGACAGCAGCCATTGCATTTGTGTTTTGTTAAGGCCTATCGCTGTGCCGTATTTTCAAGGGCTCCGTGATGTTATCTTTTAACGAGATAATGCAAGACTACACATCACCTGAGCTGTACTGAGCTACCTCGATACAGAGAGTGTTCCACTGTTGCCATATCCAGCATTTTCTTCAAATCTGTCACCTGTGGAGAACATCTGTTCACAGGATGCCAAGAGATGGGTATGCCACCAGTCGCCAGCCACCAGTCGCCAACCACTACAGTTGATGAACTCTGACATATGACATACAGTTGAGTAGCATGAATTAATGTACCCATGGCTGTAATCCAACCTCGATTTGATATCCAGTGTGATGAGAGCTGTTCTGCTGTTCCAGTTTCAATACTGAAATTCATATATTATTTTTATGCTATCCTTACCAGATTGGACTGTGGTGTCATACAGCATAAAATACCTTACAACATGTTGAATCAGTGATGAGAAGTGTAGAACAGCCAGCAGGGGAAAGATGTTGGCAATGCGACAGCTTTTATGTAGAACAGCAGTACAGTGTTTTACAGTGCATAATGCTTCCTCAGATTGAGAACAAAATGTGCGGTTTGCTGTCATCCAGTTTCACAAACATAGCCTTGAAAAATAATGTTGACATTACTGTGCATTTCACTCTGAGGCATATTGCACTCTGAGAATGTTCATCGAATTCAGTTACTTAGTATTATATTTCAGTAACAGTGACATAATAGCAAATTGGACTGTATGAGTTTTTATGGATTTTTTTTCCAGAGACACACTACCATTTCTTCAGATTTATTTAATTTGGGTATAAATCCTTTCCAGCATATATGCTGTACACAAAATGTTGAACATAAAATATAGCTATCTGCTGATTTAACATCTTGCTGAGTATACCAGTACAATGTTTTGTTGTAACAAATAGTTCAATGTATTTTACACACTTATAAACTTATTTATACAGTTATAGTAATTTATACCATTACATTAATATTGTACCTTAATGTTCTGGAAGATGATATTATAAGGAACCTCATACTTTTCCTGGATGATAGAGTTGTCTATAATGAATTATTGCCTGAAAAAGATCTGTACAAATTTGAGTCAGATCATAACATTTCAAATTGGTCCAAAGATGGGCAACTGAGTTTAAGTTTTCAGAAATGTAAATTGGAGCACATCACAAAACAAATAAAAGACAGTATTGTATGACTACATTATCAAATAATCACAGTTTTAATTGGTCAACTCACACAAATATCTGGATGAAATGAAATGGTGACATAGACTCACTTGTAGGCAAAGCAGAATGCAGACTTCAATTCGTTGGTAAGATACTGGAAAATGCAATCAGTCGATAGAGGACATTGCTTACAAAATACTTGTGTGGCCCATTCTAGAATATTGCTTAAGTATGACCCATAACAAATAAGGCTAATGGCAGACATTGAATGTATACAAAATAGTGTAGCATGATTGATCATAGATTTATTTGATGCATGGGAGAGCATCAAGAAGCTACTAAAAATTGGAAATGCCAGACAAGTGAAGATAGAAGCCAAATATATGACAAAACCCAACTTATGAAATTTCAGGAACATGTATTAAGCGAGGTATTTAGGGATTATACAATAACCGCATATGTATCACTCCTATAGGGGCCATGAAGGCAAGATTAATTACAGCATGCACAGAAACATTTAAAGAATCATTCTTCCCACACTCCACATGAGCACTGAATGGGAAAAAACCATAATGTGTGGTACAACAATGTACTTTGTCGGACAAACCCACAGTGGTTTATACAGTGTGCATGGAGACATGGAATCAGTTGACAGTAGTGGTAATGGTTCATATTGATTCCCATTTCTCTGTTTCAGTAGGTGATCTTATGCCTCTAATTATTTTTTCATTGCTATCTTAACTTGCATTCTTCAATTCAGTTTATTAACCCTTCTTATCTCTTTGTATTAGGGCAAATGTACAGTTAACTTTTAAGGAATTTGTATTTTCAATTTATCAACTGGAGTTTTGTTTCATATGCAGCAGCAATGTTACAAATTATTTGTTTCAGTTTGTTTAGAATAATTTGCTGTTTCACAGGTGCCCTGAAAAAAATAAAAGATCGCGAAAGTGTCTTAATGACAACCGATGGCCTCATATTGACAAGACAGCTGGTTGCCTTACAGAGGGCAGGGCTTGACGGTCTGAACATCTGCTTAGACACCCTGCAGTCCCAATGCTACAACCAGATCACGAGGAGGAAAGGCTGGGAGCGTGCCATGGCTGGCATAGATCTAGCCTTGCAACTTGAATACGACCCTGTGAAGGTATTACTAGTGCAGCTGTCATCGCATGCAGACTTTCATAAGCAAGAGATATAAATCTGTTGTTAAGAATATCAATACAAGAATCACCATTTTAAAGCAGTACGCCCTCACCCTCGACTCCATCCCCGCTCCCACCCTCACCCCTGTCTCCACACTGCAGCTGAAAGTGAAGGAAGGTATATTAAGACAGAAGAAGTAAATTTTAGCTGAAGATGCTAACAGTTTCGTAGTTTATACAACATAAAAAAGTATGCCTTGCAAGTTTACCAATTAAATATCTTATATTTTCCTCCCAAGAGAGTCTTATGAGACTCAAGATCTTTACAGTTTCTCTTTTTTTCTTTTGTGTCATTAGTTTAAAATAAGTTTCCTCTATTGTGGTGTTGTTTTGAAAAAAATACTCAATTGTTTGGAAAAATTATTCTTAATTCTGTAGTCACACTTTTGTTGTGTCTAAGTACTACTGGTTTCAGTAGCGAGTACCAGCATCAGTTCATCTTATTATCAAAAATTTCTTTGCAAAATAAAAGCTGACCACTGTGGCCGAGCGGTTCTAGGCACTTCAGTCCGGAACCATGCTGCTGCTACGGTCGCAGGTTCGAATCCTGCCTCAGGCAGGGATGTCCTTAGGTTAGTTAGGTTTAAGTACTTCTAAGTCTGGGGGACTGATGACCTCAGATGTTAAGTCCCATAGTGCTTAGAGCCATTTGAACCATTTTGCAAAATAAAAAGCTTCTGTACAACTGCAAACTAGACATACCATTTTCAGGGTGCAGTTCACATCTATTGAAAGCACAACAGTGACCTTTACTTTTAGTAGATAAGACACCTACTGGGGTAAGTGACTTGATGAATGCACACAAGAAGTTGTCATTTATTCCATATGTAGCTGCCATGCAGAATCATATTTTGTATTAGTTTGTCCTTACTCTTCCAAAAGGTTAAACCTTGTCTCTGCAGCCACAGCTTCCTCTCTTCAGCAGTTGTTTTCATCTCCATGTGTGAAGAAAATCCCATTCATTGATCATATTGTTTAAGTAGGATGTTCTCAGTCATCCCCTTGTTTTCTTACCTATGATCTTGCCTTCAGAAATGTTTTTTAAAAGATTATCATCTCCAGTTAAGTGTCCAGTGTATTTTGCTTTGCTCTGGCCTATAACTTTCAGTGGTTCCTTCTTCTCTCCTATTTCCTTTAATTTTTCTGTCAATGCAGCTAGTTCTTGTACTTCTCCTCCAGAACCACATTTCAGCAGGTTTGAGGTGAGCTTCCTTTGGCTTTTCTAATGTACAGATTTTGCATCTGTGTGTCAGAACACTCCACACAAAGGTCTTTACAAATATTTTCTTAATGTGGGAGCTGATATGTTTATTCAGTTGCAGCTTCTTCTTATTTTGGAAGGAACTCTTCACCTGTGCTATTCTTTTCTTGAATGCCTTGAAATATTGATTGTTTTCTTGCAAAATGCTACTGAGATAGTGAATTTCAGTTCCTTTCTTGAGTTGCTCATTGCCTGTTCTTGCGTCAGTCCTGCCTCCACCTCCTTTCTTGTCTGTAGCCATAACTTTTGTCTTCTTTGTCTTCATTTTTAGCTTTAGTTTTACCATTTCTTGATTTAAGGCCTGAAACATTTTATTTAGTTCCTACTCTGATTTACTATTGTGATGTCGTCAATCTGCAGTGTATATGCATGCAATTAAATTTCCATATCGACATCATGCTCCAAAAACCACCTAACTGTGTGTGACAGGGGGTACGTCTCATGCCACCAACTGACCCCCTCTGCCTTGTTCCACTTGTGAACAGTGTTTGGGAAGAATGACTGTCAGTACGCTTCTGTATTATCTCTAACTTCTCAAATTTTCTTCTGGTGATCATTTCGTGAATTGTATATGAGAGAAACTATTATGTTGTCAGACTCTTCTCGGAAACTACTCTATCGAAACATGGGTAGTAAATCTTTCCGTGATGCACAACTGCTCTCTTATGGCATCTACCACTGGAGTTGCTGAGCATCTCTGTAATGATCTCACAGTGACTAAATGATTCTGTGACAAAACACTCCGCACTTCATTGGATCTTCTTTCTCTCTTCTGTCAGTCGTACTGGGTAAGGACACAGGGGTAATTTACATTCACTTAAGATTCTTCCTGTGGATGTTAGTCTGGCATCTGCTTTTCTATTGCTGTTTTGTGTGATCATTCCACTTTAAGGTTGCTCTGAATAGTTACTTCTAGATATTTTATGGTAGATTCTGTTTCCAGCAATTTGTCATTAATAGTGTAGTTGTACAGTATTGGATTTCTTTTCCTGTGTGTGTGTGTGTGTGTGTGTGTGTGTGTGTGTGTGTGTGTGTGTGTGTGTGTGATATGTTACATTTATTTATGAGCAGGGTCAACTGCCAGAGCCTGCATCATTCACCAATCCTTTGCAGGTCATTGTGCAAATTGATACTGTCTTCTGTTGTTGACACTTTCTTATGGACAAGTGTAATACCTGTGAACAATATTAAGGAGCCTCTGACACTTTCTACTGGATCATTTATATACATTGTAAATGTAATGGCCCTATCACATTTCCTTGGAGTATTCCAGAAATTACCTTTTGATTCTTGTCATCTTTTCTTTGTTGTTGTTATTACTTCCTTGATGAACATATTAAGGAAGTAAGGTGATAGAAGGCACCCGTCTCTCACTGCCCTTCTGGTTTTCCTTCTTTCATATCCGGTTCAGTACTCTGACTTTTGTATATACTCAAAATTAATCATCTGTCCTTCCAGTTTGGACATTACTTTAAGGAATGATGATATAATGGTAATCTGTTTATTAAACAATATTTTAATGATACACTATGCTTTCTGATCATATAGTGGCTTGATGATGGAATTTGATACTGAAATTAGTAATCATTAGACAAAATAAAAGTGAAGCTATAATAAAAGAAAGTAATATTTTGGATCATGTCAGTCGTTGTTCCAAACAACTGCACGTCAGGAATAGGTTCAAATGGCTCTGAGCACTATGCAACTTAACTTCTGAGGTCATCAGTCGCCTAGAACTTAGAACTAATTAAACCTAACTAACCTAAAGACATCACACACATCCATGCCCGAGGCAGGATTCGAACCTGCGAACGTAGCGGTCACTCGGTTCCAGACTGTAGCGCCCAGAACCGCATGGCCACTCCGGCTGCCTAGGAATAGGTACTAAATTATTTGTCCGCTGATGACCTCACAGCTTAGAACACTAAAAAACAAATGTTAATTGTTTGTTATGTGCCCTGGTAGAGTGTACAACTGTTTACAGTTCACAATTGGTTGTTGGAGCTTGGGCGTTACTCACATAGTGTATTTGGTGCACAGTGCAGAAAAAGGCAGTGTCCAGAAAAGTAAACAAATGTAAAGGCAAAAGTTTCATGACAGGATGTTGTGTCACCATACTTGGAAGACAATTATAGCCAAAGACAGAAATTTAAAGGAACTGGCTCATTTGAGCTGTGGAGACCTAGTCGAGGATTCTCAGTAGATAATTGTTAGCACAGTAGAATTTATAAAGAGACAATGTCAGTTCATGTGAGGGAAGGTTGATTGGTAAGTACCTATCAGCTTTCTCATAAAACTCACAATTTGAAGAATACACATCAAGGAAAAGGTAGAAGTCCAACAGTGTCAAATCTAGACAATAATATCGATCATCCAACAGTTTTGCAAAATCCCCAGTTGTACTTACTTTACTTACTTACTTACTAACTTACTCAGATTTGCTGTGTACCATACAAGGAACTGGTTTCCACTAGTTCACTCGATCAGCTGCCAAGTTCTCACCTTCCTCCAAGTTTGTGTCCATGCATTGAAGATTCATTGCAAAAGTTCCAGGTGTTAAAAGGTCTTCCTGTACATCTGTATCAGTCCATTGATTTCCACAACAGTGTTGATTTTGGGATTCTTCCACCTTACATGTGTAGAACATAACCTGCAATCTTCAGTCTTCTTTCAACAATAATTTTGTGCAGGCTGTGTAGACCTCGTATTCTCAGCACTACATCGTTTGTAACTTGGTCGGGTTAACATCTTCAGAATTCATCTCTAGCATTGTTGGTGAAAAATATGGAGACTGTGTGCTGATTTTAATGACATTTTCCAAGTCTCACAAATATAAACAATAAAGGAGTACAGGCAAAGCTTTGTTGACATATTACAGACCTAATTGCCATATGGACTGATTTTCCAGTTCTGCTGGTGATTTCTGCATCTGTGACCTCATTATTACATATAATGCTACCGAGATATGGCAATCTGTCAACATCTTGTAGTATCTTCTATTGCACTGTAATCGGGGAAGAGACGAGTAATTTCCACTTACTTTGCACATTCTGTTTGCCTTATCTCTATTAATTTTCAGCCGTACACAATAGGGCATTTAATGAGAAAGCAGATAAAAATTAACTTGATGCCTTCCAAGGTGACGGTCTCTACTAAGTCTCTACTCCTTCAAGTCTGACTATGTAAGTGTAGACCAGAGATGGTTTAAATTCAGAGAAATAGTATCGACATCAATTAAGAGATATATACCAAATAAATTGAATGGATACCAAATAAATTAAAAGGGTGGTGCACAAAATATGTCAAAACTCAGCTGTAGAAGCAATGAAAAAAAGCATGTCAAAATTTAAAAGAATGCAAAATCTCCAAGATTAGCGATGTTTTACTGAAGCTCGAAAGTTAGGGTGGGTTTCAGTGGAAGATGTGTTTAATAATTCCCATAGTGAAACTTCGTTTTGAAATCTGGAAGAAAATCCAAAGAGGTTCTGGTTGAATGTATAGTACACCAATGGCAAGACACAACCAATACCTTCACTGCGCAATAGCTGTGGTAATGTTACTGATGACAGTGCTACTAAAGCAGAGTTACTAAACACGGATTTCTGAAATTTCTTCACCAAAGACAACAAAGTAAATATTGCAGTATTCAAATCAAGAACAACTGCAACTGTGAGTAACTTAGTAGTAGCTCTCCTCAGTGTCATAAACCATTTATGTTTCTTTCAGAGAATGTTGATACAATAGCTCCATTAGAAATCATATATAGCCGCTCATTTGATAAAGATCCATACCTAGAGACTGAAAAGTTGCTCAGGTCACACCAATGCTCAAGAAAGAAAACAGGAGTAATCTACTAAATAACAGACTCATATCACTAAAGTTGATTTGCATTAGGATTTTGGAACATATATTGTGTTTGAATATTTTGAATTATCTCAAAGGTAATGATTCATTGATAAATAGCTAAGATAGATTCAGAAATATCGACCTTTTAAAACACAGCTAGCTCTTTAGTCACACAAAGTAATAAGTGCTGTCGACTGGGGATCTCAAATTGATTCCATATTTGTAGATTTCCAGAAGACTTTTTGAAACAGTTCCTCACAAGCATTTTCTAATCATATTGTGTGCCTATGGAGTATTGTCTGAGTTGTACAACTGGATGTGTGGTTTCCTGTCAGAAAGGTCACAGTTCATAGCTATTGATGGAAAATCGTCAAGTAAAACAGAAGTGATATCTGACATTCCTCAAGGAAGTGTTATAGACCACCTGCTGTTGCCGATCTACATTAACAATTTAAGAGAGAATCTGAGCAGTCCTCTTAGATGATGCTATCATTTACAGTCTCGCAAATCATTTACTGTCTTGTAAAGTGATCAGATGATCAAAATGAACTGCAAAATGATTTAGGCTACCTATCCATATGATGCAAAAAGTGGTAACTGACCTTAAATAATAAAAATTTTTATGTCATCTGCACGAGTAGTAAAAGGCATCTACTAAATTTTGTTTACATGATAATTCACACAGATCTAAAGGCTGTGAAGTCTACTGAATACTTAGGAATTACATTTACAAATAACTTAAATTGGAATGCTCGCATAGATAATGCGGTGGCAAAGCAAACAAAAGACTGTGATTTAATAGTAAAACATTTAGAAGATTAGGATTACTAAAGAGACTATCTACAACTATACTTGTCTGTCCTCTTTTGGAGTATTCTGCATGGTGTGGGATCCTTACCAGATAGGACTGACAGAGGACATCATTTAAAAGTTCAAAGAAAGGCAGCTCATTTTGTATTATTGGGAAACAGGAAAGTGCATGCCACAGATATCACATGTGAATTGGGGTGGCAGTCATTAAAGCAAAAGCATTTTGCTGGAGCAGGTTCTTAAAATTTCAATCATCAACTTTCTCCTCCGAATGTGAAAATATTTTGTTAGAGCCCTCTTACATAGGGAGAAATGATCATTGTAATGAAATAAGAGAAATCAGAGCTTGTACGGAAATATTGAAGTGTTTGTTTTTCCTCAAATGCTGTAGGGGAGTGGAATGGTAGATAAATAGGTTGAGGGTGGTTCTCTGAACCCTCTGCCAGCATTCAATTGTGAATTACAGACTAGTCATGCAGATATAGATAATGTAGATAGGCTTTCAATATTGTGCACCGATTCTCTAATTTTATACATTGCTCAAATACTTTCGTGGCGCTTTGGAGTGACCCCTTTAAAATAAAAATTTACCAGTCTTCTTAATATGTATTTTGGTAATGAGGTTGATAAGAAGTTACAACAATACTTTCTTATTACTCCCCAGTTTTGGGTTTTATTAATGAACAAAATCGCCGCAGTGTTCCATAACAATTACGGGTTGAAGTTTCCTGCTGATGGAACCAATATGATTTTCTGTGTTTCTGAGCATACAGGTTGTGTACGCTGTTTGGAGTCTGGTGTATGCTGAATCAAATGTTTTTATTGTTGTGATCTTCCATCTGAAGATTGGTTTCATGGAGTTGCCCATGCTAGCCTATCCTGTGTGACCCTCTTCACCTCTGCGTAACTACTACAGCGTACAATAACTTGAACTTGCTTACTGCAGTCAGTTTTTGGTCTCCTACAGTTGTTACCCCCATTATATTCACAGATGACCACATATTGTGGAAATTGCATATTGTAATGTAGGATGCAATAATAACGTACGGAAAGTTTCTGTTGAAAATTACGAATTATTTAGGAATAAAGCAGATGGCTCACCAAAAGGCAGAAGCACTGTCTCATTGATAGGCACACAAACAAAAGGTTTGTAGAATGAGATTTTCACTGTGCAGTGGAGTGTGCACTGATATGAAACTTCGTGGCAGATTAAAAGTGTGTGCCGGACTAAGAGTCAAACTTGGGACCTTTGCCTTTTGTGGGCAAGTGCTCTACCATCTGAGCTATCCATGCATGACTCACGACCCGTACTCACAGCTTTACTTCCACCAGTACCTCGTCTTCTACCTTCCAAGCTAAAAGGTACGTTGCTTGGCGAGCTTCCAGAATGCACTTTCTTTTTCTAGCTGTAGGGAAAACATGCGCGCGTGTGCACACACACACACACACACACACACACACACACACACACACACACACACACACACTCACTCACATGCACATGCATGTCTCCTTATGTTGTGGTCGCTCAACTGCCAGCTCTTTACTGGCCCATGGTGAGTGTTCTGGAGTGAGGTGGGGCTTTAGAGTGGGGTAGGATGGGGTGGGTTGAGGCAATGTGAGGGATGGAGAGAGATGGGAGGGGTTTGGAGGGCAGCATTTAGTGGCTCGTGGGAGAGTGGGGAGCCATCTGTGGGCTAGCTAGGGGTGCAGGTAGAGGGGTCAGGCGACAGACAGCTGGGCACTCATAGACTAGGGTGTGACGTGAGATAACAGCACACAACTAGCTGATTGGGAAGGGGGAAGAGGGGGGGGGAGGGGTGGGGCAGGGGCGTGTGTGTGTGTGGTGGGGGGGGGGTGCAGGGGGGCTGGTAGTTAACTTGGATTTAGGCCAGGAAGCAAAGGATGTGCTGTAAGTATGGCTACGAAAGTTGAGTATTCTTAAATAAGATCAGCTGGTGGCAATGTATTGGAAAGTAACTGGCACACAAAGTGCAATTTTGGCTCCTTTTTCTTTGTGAATTTTAAATAGTCTGCAGAGCAAATTGAATTAGGAGGATCAGGCATTTGTGTGGGTCTAGGAAAGTAAATTGTAGAGCCAGATAAAAGGCGCGCAAGACAGGAGGGGTACTACTGCTCATCACTGCTGTATCGTGCTACTAGTACATGTCAGTGTGAGTGCACCGAGAGTGGTGTTGCCGTACATGCGTCTTTAAATTGGTCACCCACTGATCATTGCAGGCTGGCTGCTGGATTCTGTCTCTGGGAGCCAAGCGTGTGGCGCGGTCGCTGCCATGCCATCTGCTGGTGACTCGCACATATATTAGTGTGGAACAGTGCTGACTGATTCTCTGTGTGATTCTAGTTTGTAATGTGCACATCAGTGTTCTGTGCCTTGTTGAGTCCTTAGAGGCATATTGTTGGGAGGTTATTATTAAAGCCATATTTGTGCGACTTGGATCACACTTCAGTATTACTTGGTTATTACATCACCACAAACATATGGACCGGGAATGTACATGCTTTGACAGTTTGCTACGTCTCTCTCTTCTAGGACTGACATGGTAGCTGCCTTGCATTTCTTAATGACTCTGACCTTGTCAACCACAAACCGAATCTTAGTACAGTCATGATTTCCCTGAAGAGATTACATGACAGCAGAGACTTGTAAAATTGTGTTACCCATTTCTCTAGCCAGTGAAGATTCATTCTGTACCTTCAGATACAGTGTCATGTAGGAGTAGAACAGCAAGAAATACGTAGCTCCTCTAACCGTAATGACAGTTTATCACCTCCCAACACTACATGTGCCAATGTTTCAGTGCATTTTTGAATATGTTTGTTAACAGATTCATCAACACAACAAAAATTTACGATCTCAGTAGCATCTTATTTCTTAACTCATACTTTACTATTCATCAGAATCTTCATCGCTGCTCTTTGATTTGTCAGAGCTCCCTGCCATACTTTGTTTTATTTCATAGTCAGAATTAGGTGAAATACCACCTACCGTATTTACTCAAATCTAAGCTGCACTCAAACCTGAAAAATGAGACTCGAAATAAAGAAAGGAAAAAAAAAAATTTCCCGAATCTAAGCCGCACCTGAAATTTGAGACTCGAAGTTCAAGGGGAGAGAAAAGTTTTAGGCTGCACCTCCAAATCGAAACAAAGTCGGTCCATTGTAATATGAGACACAATTTAGGTCGAATGAATGACGATACAGCTACAGTAGTTTGGTTCGAGTCGTAAGCTTAGCACTTAAGCTTTACCAGGTAGCCTTTGCTATGCGTCAGGCCCTCCGTCCGTATTTATACTGGTACCCTTCCTTTTTCACGTGCTTCGTCTGGTTTGAATCAATTGCTTATTTTGCTTTGATCTGATAAGTGCCGTTTTCCTTGTTATAGGCGTTTATGTCACTCTAAGCTGAAAATACATTACTGTACTGTGTCATGCATTGTTTGTCGCATTCTGATAGTGCGTGTTTGCGGCCTGTCGTCGCTCGCGGCATGGCTTGCTTTTATGCACGCTACCACCGCCTACAATTAAAAAAAAAAAAAAAAAAAAAAAAAAAAGAGAGAGAAATCATCTCATTAGCGAAACAATGGCAAGAGACTATTTGTTGTTACTTACACTGCTGCTTTCTTTGATAATGATCAACAAGAACCAAATAATAGACTGCGTATGATAGAACATGTTCTGAACGAGAGTTAGGCGAAAATTTTTCTCCGTTTGAAAATCTTTGCGGCCGCTTCTTTAGTACATCAAATTCTGCACAGAAATTAGAGTCATCTTAGATTTAAAAATCTAGTCAGTTGCCGTGCTTCAGTTCTGACTGTATCACTATTAGGCATAAGAATAATACGAATATAAACATGACACGATACGTATATTCTTCCACATTTGCTGTTGTCTCACTCTAGTTTCGTAGTTTATTAGGCAGACAGGATTTAAATAAGATAGCAGCAAACACGAAAGAATACGTGGCAACATGTTTATATTCGTATTACTCTTATGATGAAGAGAATACTGCATGTGATTCACATTTCATCAGGTTCCTATAAGCAACCATCTCTTCTCACAGGTAGGAAAAAATTCAGAACGTAGAGTTGGCCATATTGACAAACATCCGAAACAGTCTTGCCAGTCGGATTTTCGTAATGCATTGAAGTTCTGCTACATTCGAAGATGAACAATATGGAATTTATATTTACTTCGTTGGATAATGTATGAAAATCGTCTTCCACCTTTTTTTTTAATTTATTTACTGACGCAGAGGTTTTGGCGCAAGTATTTATCTTTGTGCCTACGAAGCATGCCTGTGTAGCGCTACATATATTGGACGGCAAAAGTTAGTTGTGGCAGCACCTACCGACATTTTTCAGAACTTCCACTTGCTTTGCACTCGATTCTAAGCCGCAGGCGGTTTTTTGGATTACAAAAACCAGAAAAAATGCGGCTTACATTTGAGTAAATACGGTACATCCTCTCCTTTGGATTCAACTTCTTAAGAATTATCTTTCAAGTCAACACCTGCTAATCTGTGAGACCGAAATGATGAGCCATACTACTCTATTTCACTGTGCCTGTTTGTTTCATTTGTATAACATTTTATTCCATCATAGATGCTGCACTTACAGTTTCATATATGCATTGCAGCAGCAGACACAATAAAAGTAGCAATCAGCAGTGCTTAGTTTGTGAATGGGTAAAAAATATGCCGTCGTCCCAGTTCCACATATCCCCAAAATTTGATTCTGCCAAATTCTGTACTCTCTGAAATCGAATGTTTAATCCAAAGATGAAAGTGAACAAGTTTGATGCAGTATTGCTAATATTGTTTATTACTCATCTTGCTGGATGAAGTGCATACTGTGTCCTTTCTGAAAGGTTTGCAGAAGTAATGCACATACCAGTTTTCTAAAAACTTACATTGAGATTGTGCTCTCCTTCCTCTTGTACAAATTAGTAGAACCCTTTGGATTACTCCACAATATGCCTCTTGGCAAGGTGGTAACGACAGTATTATGAAAAGGATAGATTGGCACTCACTGTATAGTGTAGATGTTGTGTTGTAGGCAGGGGGAAAAAAAAAAAAAAAAATACACCACCCATTAAACACGTAAGCTTTTGGTGCAAACCTCCCCCCCCCTTCCCACACACACACGCACACACACACACACACACACACACACACACACACACACACACACACACACACACACACACATGCGCGCAAATGCAGATCACACATACATGACCACGGTCTCTGGCTGCTAGGGCCAGACTGGGAGCAACTGCGCATCATGGGAGAAACAACAGTCATATGTGTGTGTGTGTGTGTGTGTGTGTGTGTGTGTGTGTGTGTTTTGTCCACTTACGAAGAAGACTTTCTGATCGAATGCTTACGTGTTTAGTAGTCTTTTTGTTGTGCTTGTCTGTGACCTAACATTTCCTGTGTACAGTGAATAGCAATGTATCTTTTTTATAATATGGTCATTATTCCAGCCTAGATTTTCTATTGTTTGTTTCCTTTTAAGACCTTATAGAGACAGTTACTGACAATTTCTTTTTTCTTATTGGAGAAAAGTAAAACCATATGGGGGCAGACGTAGATTGTGAATGAATATGGAATAGAGTATTTTTATTCTCCCTGTATGCAGTGTCAATAACGTCACCTCACACACTTCATTTCTGGCAGCACCTCCTCCTCAACACATGACTGTCCCCCACCACCTCACCATAGTCTTCAAGTTACATCCTATAGCACTTCTGGGTGGACAAATAGATGAAGGATGTAGTTTAAAACAGTATAACTAAACTTAAAAGCCGAACTGCCCTTTTATAGAGACTGCCATCATTATTTAAACATACTAAACAACATCAAAACAGTCAAAAGAAATTGTTTTTCAAAAGAGCAGAAAATTGTAGTGAAATTCATGAAAGGATTGCTTTAAATTGTTATATCTTAAATCTGTCAGCATTTCCCAAGATTTTCTGGCTTAATTAAGACTAGGTCATGCCACCACAGTGGTCAAACAGTGGACTTGCCTTCGAGAGGACAACGGACCCGAGCCCCATCGGGCCACCAAAATTTGGGTTTTCCTTGATTTCCCTAAATGATTTAAGACAAATTCTGGGATGGTTCCTTTGAAAAAGATGACATTCAGCTGAGGAAGCTACACAGTGCTGGTGGAAGCACGAGTATTTCAGAGCACACCATCCATTGCACATTGTTAAACATAGGGCTCTGCTGCAGACAACCCCTGTATGTTCCCATGTTGACAACACAGTTGAATTACAATTTCTGTGGCTCAGGAGCATTGAGATTGGGCAGTGAATCAATAGAAATGTGTCATCTGGTTGAATCATTCGAGTTTCGCATTACACCTGCGTGACGGTTTTGTGCACATACACTGTCAACAGAGTGAATTGGTGCTTGAAAGGTGCACTTTGCTACAGACTTAGGCCAGTGGGAGCAATATTATGCTATGGAGGACATTCACCTGGTCTTCTATGGGTCCTGTGGTAGTAACTGAAGGCTCCATAACAGCTTTGTTCTGTGTGAACATTATTGTGCACTGTCCGCACCCTGTCCCTAATGAAGGTGACATGTTTCAACAATATGACTTTCAGTGTCACGAGGCCAGAATCAAATTCACCCCTTCTGAATCTGATGGAATACATCTGCAATGCTATCAGATACCAGTTCTGCACCCAGAAACCACTGATCTGCAATTTATGGGAATTACATGACCTGTGCTTAGACATGCGGTGCTGCATGATGCTGGGAACATACCTCACATAATGCTGGGAACATACCTGAAATTTGTTGAACTTGTCCCACACAAAATCACTGCTACAGTGGACAAACACATTATCAAACAGGAGGTCATAGTGTTTTGTCTCATCAGTTTATATATTCAATGCTTGAATGAAAGGTGTGCTCTTTTCCTTTTTTCTGCCATTGCGTGTATGTGTAAAGCAGGATGTTCTACCATTTGGGCTTGTTTATATGATGGCTGTCAGTATTACCACCTGCACAGATACTAAATGCTCCTTTTGTGAAGACCTTTTATCTTGAGAACACTTTCAACTTTGTCTCACAAATGGCAGCACAGTTTCATGTAATAGTTAAAATAATACCTTCAGCAAAAGATGTGTGCGTTGGAGTGGGGAAAAAGATTGGAGATGTATGTAGTTTAATTTTCATAAATTGTTAAGAAGGTTAACAGCTTGGCATGCTAAGATAAATTCAGACATTCTCTAAAAAGAGAGAAAAAGATTAATTTAACAGAATCAGTGAGGTATACAAATATAACAACAGACTTGTAGAACCATTATTTTGTAGGTTAGATTAGATTAGATTCAGCTTTTGTTCCAAGACCCAAAACATGAGACGATTCTCATGGGTGAGTAACATGCCAGAAAGTATAACATAAAAAATGTAAAACATTTGAATACCCTGATCATTTGTCAGGAGATTGTCAAACTAGGTGAATACAATACAAACTGGAACAGCTAATATTTTCAGAATTGATACGCTGTCAGACTGAAACATCGTTATGCACTATTAATAAATTTATCAAACAAAAAGTACATAATCTTGACTGTTATGGCAAAGTGCTCTCAGAACTGAAATCTAACAGACATTCTTATTTAAGCTGGCCTAACAGCCACTGTTAAGATATTCATCTATTGAGTAGGATGAGTTACCTATCAAAAAGTCTTTCAAACTCTGTTTAAACCATGCTTTATCTGATACCAAGTTTTTAATGGTGTCTTTCTTCCACAGATAAATTGTGTTGTAATGCGAGGTTTTAATGAAAATGAAGTGTGCAGTTTTGTGGAGTTAACAAAAGAGAAAAATGTTGATGTAAGATTTATCGAGTACATGCCTTTCAGCGGCAACAAATGGAATGATGGGAAGATGGTCTCATTTTGTGAAATGCTCCAAATAATTAGAAAGCAGTGGCCTAATTTTGATCCTCTTCCCAATGGGCCCAATGATACCTCAAAGGTACGTGCAGTATTACGTATGAACATACATTGAAAATAATTTAATGTTTATGACTTACTACCAATCACAAGAATACTTCACATCTGTTGGTGGTATGAGAGATGGACTGGTTTAGTTACATATTTCTCATCCCATTCAGTAAGTCTGTCCTGGCCTGGGTTTCTCTGCAGCTTTTCTGCAACTCTCCCCATTTCCTAAACCTTGACAATCCTTTTCTTTCTTCCCTTTTCCTTCCCCTTATTGTTTCTGCCAGAAGAAGAAGCCACTGGCTCCAAAAGCTTACACATTTCCATAACTTTAAGGGAAGTTAGAAGGGGAAAACATTCTTTTTCACTTTTTCGGGTTTTTATCTGATTATAAAATTTGCCATTTTCCAAATAAAATGATATGTATATTACTTATAAACTTGCGTGAGAAGTATTTTATTTTATTTTCTAAAATATAATCTACACCAGTTGAAAATGTTAAAATTTTTACATGCATTACTTCAAGACCTAATAAAATCGGTAATTTTTTATATACAGGGTAGTCCATTGATCGTGACCGGGCCAAATATCTCACGAAATAAGTGTCAAACGAAAAAACTACAAAGAACGAAATTTGTCTAGCTCGAAGGGGGAAACCAGCTGGCGCAATGGTTGGCCTGCTATAAGGCGCTGCCATAGCTCAAACTGATATCAACTGTGTTTTTTAAAATAGGAACCCCATTTTTTGTTACATATTCGTGTAATACATAAAGAAATATGAATGTTTTAGTTGGACCACTTTTTTCAGTTTGTGATAGATGGCACTGTAATAGTCACAAACATATGTCTCATAATTTTAGACGAACAGTTGGTAACAGGTAGGTTTTTTAAATTAAAATACAGAACCTAGGTACATTTGAACAATTTATTTCGGTTGTTCCAATGTGATACATGTACCTTTGTGAACTTATCATTTCTGAGAACGCATGCTGTTACAGCGTGATTACCTGTGAATACCACATTAATGCAACAAATGCTCAAAATGATGTCTGTCAACCTCAATGCCTTTGGCAATACGTGTAATGACATTCCTCTCAACAGTGAGTAGTTTGCCTTCCGTAATGTTCGCACATGCATTGATAATGTACTGACGCATGTTGTCAGGCATTGTCGGTGGATCACGATAGCAAATATCCTTCAACTTTCCCCACAGAAAGAAATCCGGGGTCGTCAGATCCGGTGAACGTGCGGGCCATGGTATGGTGCTTTGATGACCAATCCACCTGTCATGAAATGTGCTATTCAATACTGCTTCAACCGCACGCAAACTATGTGCTGGACATCCATCATGTTGGAAGTACATCGCCATTCTGTCATGCAGTGAAACATCTTGTAGTAACATTGGTAGAACATTACGCAGGAAATCAGCATACATTGCACCATTTAGATTGCCATGGATAAAATGGGGGCCAATTAACCTTCCTCCCTTAATGCCACACCATACATTAACTTGCCAAGGTCGCTGCTGTTCCACTTGTCGCTGCCGTCGTAGATTTTCCGTTGTCCAATAGTGCATATTATGGCGGTTTAGGTTACCGCTGTTGGTGAATGATGCTTCATCGCTAAATAGAACACATGCAAAAAATCTTTCATCGTCTCGTAATTTCTCTTGTGCCCAGTGGCAGAACTGTTCATGACATTCAAAGTCATTGGGATGCAATTCCTGGTGCATTGAAATATGGTACGGGTGCAATCAATGTTGATGTAGCATTCTCAACACCGACGTTTTTGAGATTCCCAATTCTCGTGCAATTTGTCTGCTACTGATGTGTGGATTAGCTGCCCCAGCAGCTGAAACACCTACTAGGGCATCATCATTTGTTGCAGGTCATGGTTGATGTTTCACATGTGACTGGACACTTCCTGTTTCCTTAAATAATGTAACTATCCGGCGAATGGTCCCGACACTTCAATGATGTTGTCCAGGATACCGAGCAGCATACATAGCACACGCCCCTTGGGCATTTTGATCACAATAGCCATACATCAACACGATACCGACCTTTTCCGCAATTGGTAAACGGTCCATTTTAACACGGGTAATGTATCACGAAGCAAATACCGTCCGCACTGGCGGAAAGTTATGTGATACTACATACTTATATGTTTGTGACTATTACAGCAGCTGGCCGAAGTGGCCGAGCGGTGCTAGGCGCTACAGTCTGGAAACGCATGACCGCTACGGTTGCAGGTTCGAATCCTGCCTTGGGCATGGATGTGTGTAATGTCCTTAGGTTAGTTGGGTTTAAGTAGTTTTAAGTTCTAGGGGACTGATGACCTCAGAAGTTAAGTCACATAGTGCTCAGAGCCATTTGAACCATTTTTGACTATTACAGCTTCATCTATCCCAAAGTGAAAAAGTGGTCCAGCTAAAACATTCGCATTTCTTTACGTACTACATGAATATGTAATAAAAAATGGGGGCTCCTATTTTTAAAAAATGCAGTTGATATGAGTTTGACCTATGGCAGTGCCATTTAGCAGGCCAACCATAGCGCCATCTGGTTTCTCCCTTCAAGCTAGACGAATTTCGTTCTTTGTAGTTTTTTCATTTCATGCTTATTTCGTGAGATATTTGGCCCGGTCACTATCAATGGACTACCCTGTAGAAAGCTGTGGATTGCTGTGTTATAAAGGTTAAATTATGTGTTTCCATTGGTAGCACTGTCAAAAATAGTATCGTATCTTTTCATAGTATAAACATGCTTTGTATATCAAAGTGCTAACGTTTTTCCAAGGAGAAGTGATGAATAGACTGGTAAATCTCTCAAAAAGTATGACTCCAAAATGAAGTGTTTTTAAGAAATGTGGGTTTCATGGTAATAAATTTTTGAATAAAGAGAAACATTGTGTTCAGCATGTGGTGTGTGAAGTTGCAGACAATGAAATACTGGCAAACTCATGAGTATCTAGCGAAACACCCATTAGTGCTTCGAAGATAAAAATAAAACATAGTGATAACACAGTTATCTCAAAACAAAACTCATGTAAACGGTAGGTTAGGTTATATTCTGATACATTTACACATCCTAACAGGGGTGTTATGTGAATGTGTGTGCTGTATGTATGTGGAGGGCCAGTTAGTTTACATGAAGACATTGAGGTATCAAATGGACTAGCCAGGAAACTTACCATTAATTCTGCCATTTGTAAATACACTCATTCATTTTGGAATTCTGATAAGTGTAAAGATAATTATTTTGACATAAATGTTAGGTGGTTTTATGGATTGAGAGCTATTGGCAAAGGACACACTGCAGCAGAAACAATGTGTGTCGTGATGTATATGCCACGCCCACTTTGTAAAATGGACAAGTATGCAGGATTTATTGGAGCTGCTGTGAAATCCACTGCATGTGAGTCAATTAAGGGTGCTACAAATGAAGCTGCTGAAATAAACGATGGTATGATTGTCATATCAGTAGCTTTTGGGGCACTTGGTAGAAGCGCAGCTGCAGTTCTAAGAATTCTGTTGCTACAGTGACCAGTGTTGATACTGGAAAGCTAATAGATTTCCAGATTTTAACCAAACATTGTTATAAGTATAAATCAGGGAATGAAGAAGGGCATATCTGTGACAGAAATTATGAAGGACAACTAGTCGTACGGAGGCCTGTGCAGCTGTTGAAATTTATAATCGATCTGTAAACTAAAGGGGAGTGTGTTACACTAAGTTCTTAGGTTATGCAGACTCAAATGCATATAACAGTGTAGTAGCCACTCAGCCTTATGGTGAGAAGCTTATCACAGAACTGGAATGTGTTGCTCATGTCCAGAAGAGGATGGATACCAGATTGAGGAAGTTGAAACAAAGTTTGAGAGACAAGAAACTTTCAGGTGGTAAGACCATAAGAAGCAGGCTGACAGACAACATGATTGATGAACTACAACAGTATTATGAGATTGCCATTAGAAATAATACTGAGGATTTGTTGAAAATGAAGCAGGCAGTATGGGCTACCTTCTTCCAGAGACTGTCAGCTGATGATAAACCAGTACACCATCTTTGCCCTCCTAGATCTGGTTCATGGTGCAATTACCGCAATGCCCAGTGCTCAAACAGGTCATACAGCCATAAACATTCTATCCCAGCAGCAGTTGTGGATATCATAAAACCTGTTTACAGAGACCTGGCAATCCTGAATTATTGAAGAAGTGTCTGCATTGTCAGACTCAAAATCCCAGTGAGTCGTTCAATAATCTTATTGTGTCAGTGTCGTTGTAACTGCCATCTGCGTCACGTCTGCTGTGCAGCGAGCTATGCTAATTGAAGTATTAACTCTATTTTTCTTACTTGTCACTTCCTTTTCCGTGTGTTTTTGAATTTAGGAAGCTTTAATTGTCGGGTGCTAGTAATAGTGTTCCATAGATTTCGTGTTTGTTTTGAATACAGTCAGAGAGAGTCCGTTTAGTCAGCCATAGTGCCAGTAGTGCTAGTGTTTGTTTTCAATACAGTCCAGAGACAGGTAGTGCTATTTTCATTGTTTTCTACAGGAAGTGTCTAGTAACCACAGTTTAGTCAACTATCAGACGCCTTTAGTGAATTAGCAGTCTAGTTATAAGTTGATTAACTCTCTACAGTAAATTGATTTCTTATGATGGATAGGATGTGTGACTGCTGTGTACGGACACAGGAGGAGCTGGCCACTGTTCGCAAACAGCTGAATGTGTTGAAGCCGCAGTTAGCCATCTTCAGGCTGCTGCCTCAGAGTGTAGCGGCAGTGGGGAGTCTGGTGCGTTGCATGGTACACCCCAGGTGTTACATTACATGCTTCACCCACTGACCCTGCTGTCAAGACATCTTTGCGGCTACCGGGCACGGTTGGGCCACCCTCTTCCCAAGGGGAGTGGCGGGTTCAGCGGCATTCGCGGCGCATGAGGCGGAGGGTCAGTGTGGAGGCTGGCCGTGTGGCATCGCCCGTTCTGCCTGTGAGTGGACATGTGGCCACTCCTTCAGCAAGGTCCGAGCAGGCACATGGGGGGAGGGGTATATTAGTTATTGGGAGCTCCAACGTTAGGCGGGTGATGGAGCCCCTTAGGGAAATAGCGGAAAGGTCGGGGAAGAAGGTCAGTGTTCACTCTGTCTGCTTGCCGGGGTCTCATCTGAGATGTGGAGGAGGCCGTGCTGGCAGTGATAGAGAGCACTGGGTGCACCCGACTGCAAATTGTTGCTCATGTCGGCACCAGTGACTCCTGCCGTATGGGTTCAGAGGTCACCCTCAGTTCGTACAGGCAGTTAGCGGAGTTGGTGTAGGCGGAAAGCCTCGCGGGGTGGAATCTGAGCTAGCTACTTGTTGTATCGTTCCCAGAACCGATAGTGGTCCTCTGGTTTGGAGCCGAGTGGAAGGCTTAAACCAGGGGCTCAGACGATTCTGCGGAGATCTGGGGTGCAAATTTCTCGACCTCCGCTATCGGGTGCAGAAATGTAGGGTCCCCCTGAATAGGTCACGCGTGCACTACATGCAGGAAGCGGCTACAAGGGTAGCGGAGTATGTGTGGAGTGCACATGTGGGTTTTTTAAGTTAGAGAACTCCCTCCCTAGGCCCGACAAGACACCTCCTGAGATGCGGCAAGGTAGGAGTAGACAAAATGCAGCAGGGAATAACAATATTAATGTGCTAATAGTAAACTGCAGGAGCGTCTATAGAAAGGTCCCAGAACTGCTCTCATTAATAAACGGTCACAATGCCCACATAGTACTAGGGACAGAAAGTAGGCTGAAACCAGATGTAAACAGTAATGAAATTCTATACTCAGATTGGAATGTATACCGCAGAGACAGGCTGGACAGTGAAGGGGGAGGCATGTTTAATGCGATAAGAAGTGCAATAGTATCGAAGGAAATTGATGGAGATCCGAAATGTGAAATAATTTGGGTGAAGGTCACGGTTAAAGCAGGCTCAGACATGGTAATTGGATGTCTCTATAGGCCCCCTGGCTCAGCAGCTGTTGTGGCTGAGCACCTGAAGGATAATTTGGAAAATATTTTGAGTAGATTTGCCCACCATGTTATAGTTCTGGGTGGAGATTTTAATTTGCCGGATATAGACTGGGAGACTCAAACTTTCATAATGGGTGGCAGGGACAAAGAATCCAGTGAAATTTTTTAAGAGCTTTATCTGAAAACTACCTTGAGCAGTTAAACAGAGAACTGACTCGTGGCGATAACATATTAGACCTTCTAGTGACAAACAGACCCGAACTATTTGAAACAATTAACGCAGAACAGGGAATCAGAGATCATAAAGCGGTTACTGCAGCGATGATTTCAGCCGTAAATAGAAATATTAAAAAAAGGTACGAAGATTTTTCTGGTTAGCAAAAGTGACAAAAATCAGATATCAGAGTACCTAACGCCTCAACACAAAAGTTTTGTTTTAAGTACAGATAGTGTTGAGGATCAGTGGACAAAGTTCAAAACCATCGTACAATATGCGTTAGATGAGTATGTGCCAAGCAAGATCGTAAGAGATGGAAAAGAGCCAGCATGGTACAACAACCGAGTTAGAAAACTGCTGCGGAAGCAAAGGGAACTTCACAGCAAACATAAACGTAGCCAACACCTTGCAGACAAACAAAAATTACGTGAAGTGAAATGTAATGTGAGGAGGGCCATGCGAGAGGCGTTAAATGAATTCGAAAGTAAAGTTCTATGTACTGACTTGGCAGAAAATCCTAAGAAATTTTGCTCTTATGTCAAAGCGGTAGGTGGATCAAAACAAAATGTCCAGACACTCTGTGACCAAAAAGGTACTGAAACAGAGGCTGATGGACTGAAGGCCGAAATACTAAATGTCTTTTTCCAAAGCTGTTTCACAGAGGAAGATTGCACTGTAGTTCCTTCTCTAGATTGTCACACAGATGACAAAATGGTAGATATTGAAATAGATGACAGAGGGATAGAGAAACAATTAAAATCACTCAAAAGAGGGAAGGCCGCTGACCTGATGGGATACCAGTTCAATTTTACACAGAGTATGCGAAGGAACTTACCCCCCTTCTTGCAGCAGTGTACCGTAGGTCTCTACAAGAGCGTAGCGTTCCAAAGAATTGGAAAAGGGCACAGGTCATCCCCGTTTTCAAGAAGGGACGTGGAACAGATGTGCAGAACTATAGACCTATATCTCTAATGTCGATCAGTTGTAGAATTTTAGAACATGTATTATGTTCGAGTATTATGATTTTTCTGTAAACTAGAAATCTACTCTGTAGGAATCAGCATGGGTTTCGAAAAAGACGATCGTGTGAAACCCAGCTCGCACTATTCGTCCACGAGACTCAGAGGGCCATAGACACGGGTTCCCAGGTAGATGCTGTGTTTCTTGACTTCCGCAAGGTGTTCGATACAGTTCCCTGCAATCATTTAATGAACAAAGTAAGAGCATATGGGCTATCAGACCAATTATGTGATTGGATTGAAGAGTTGCTAGATAACAGAACGCAGCCTGTCATTCTCAATGGAGAGAAGTCTTCCGAAGTAAGAGTGATTTCAGGTGTGCTGCAGGGGAGTGTCGTAGGACCGTTGCTATTCACAATACACATAAATGACCTTGTGAATGACATCAGAAGTTCACTGAGGCTTTTTGCGGATGATGCTGTGGTATATCGAGAGGTTGCAACAATGGAAAATTGCACTGAAATGCAGGATGATCTGCAGCGAATTGATGCATGGTGCAGGGAATGGCAATTGAATCTCAATGTAGACAAGTGTAATGTGCTGCGAATACATAGAAAGAAAGATCCCATATCATTTAGCTACAATATAGCAGGTCAGCAATTGGAAGCAGTTAATTCCATAAATTATCTGCGAGAATGCATTAGGAGTGATTTAAAATGGAATGATCATATAAAGTTGATCATCGGTAAATCAGATGCCAGACTGAGATTCATTGGAAGAATCCTAAGGAAATGCAATCCAAAAACAAAGGAATTAGGTTACAGTACACTTGTTCCCCCAATGTTTGAATACTGCTCAGCAGTGTGGGATCTGAACCAGATAGGGTTGATAGAAGAGATAGAGAAGATCCAACAGAGAGCAGCATGCTTCGTTATAGGATCATTTAGTAATCATGAAAGCATTACGGAGATGTTAGATAAACTCCAGTGGAAGACTCTGCGGGAGAGACGCTCAGTAGCTCGGTATGGGCTTTTGTTGAAGTTTCGAGAACATACCTTCACTGAGGAGTCAAGCAGTATATTTCTCCCTCCTACGTATATCTCACGAAGAGACCATGAGGATAAAATGAGAGAGATTAGAGCCCGCACAGAGGCATACTGACAATCCTTCTTTCCACGAACAATACGAGACTGGAATAGAAGGGAGAACCAATAGAGGTACTCAAGGTAGCCTACACCATCAGGTGGCTTGAGGAGTATGGATGTAGATGTAGATGTAGACCAAAAAATGTTTTTCTTGTAATGAAGACACTAAAGTGGGGGTCAGTCATGCTGTTATTGCTTTTAATGATGGCAACATTGGTAGCGTGAAAGTGCTACAACATATGGGAATTAATTCTGGAGCAAACTGCATCAGAGAATTTGAAGGGATGGACAAGGTTTGCACTGGTAAAGCAGAGTATGCAGCACAGTTGGCCACTACGGAGTCCAGAAAGAAGAAAACAAAAAAAACTTAAAAAAGATCAAGAGGATGATATACAGTATGGTGCAGGGTGCTTCTGAGTGACTAAAAATAAAATGTTAAGCATATATTGAGTTACAGTCTATTGAAACTTTAAAAACTCTTCCTGAAAATTTAGATTTTCTCTTGCATTTTTCCCTAAATCTCCGAAACTACGGCAAGTAGCGAATTCAGATTTTCAGAGAGTAATGACATATGTATCCTGAGTCTTCTGAACTAAAAGAAAAACGTAATGTTATGTATAAATAAAATTATTTAGAATAACATACAAAAAGGTACACAAAATTTTAACTGTGTAATTAAAAAATTGTATTTCCAAAAGCAGTGGCTGAAATGCAATTATTGTAAGACTCAGAACATATAGTTTAATGTCCTGTAAAAGTTTCTTGTCAATGGCTACAGTTGTTCCTGAAGTACGGGGAAGTTAAGTCACTAAATGTAACATTGTCAGGATAGGGCGTTCAAACTCCCCTTAATGCACATTTTCTCCTTCCTCCACTTGGTGAGCAACACATTTATAGTATTTTCACAACAGCAGTACCTATTTTCTTACAATTTCTTTTTGCAGGCATACCATGTCCCGGGCTTCAAGGGACGTGTGGGATTTATTACCTCAATGAGTGAACACTTCTGTGGCACGTGCAACCGTTTACGGATAACAGCTGATGGCAATTTGAAGGTGTGTCTCTTTGGGAATTCAGAGATATCTCTCAGGTGAGTGATGAAACATAGAATAATCATGTCCAAGTGAAAATTCATGCGAGGAAACCATAAAATTACTAGAAGACTGACAGACTGATCAGTATTTTACCTTCAGGAGGTGAAATTCCAAAACTTCTTATAGACACATTTGTTCCTCTTGTCCTCACATTAGTTGTGGAGTCCGAGTGACCTTTCAGACCTTCAGAAACTTATCCCTCTTTCCTCTCTCATGAAGGAACTGATAGTTCCAAATGCTGAGTATAGAATAATACTTTCAAACTGTTTGCCATGCACATTAGGTATGTGGTTGGTATATGGAAGAGATAAACTGCAGTTAAATCCAGCAGGTATGAAATGAGTAATCTTTTCTTGAAGTTTTCAGCTTGCACCCTCCTCCCTCCCAGACATACAAACCAGATACCTCTAGCTAAATAATTTGTGAGTATATATAATTTGCCTCTGTCAACATCATGTTACACTAACCTATTTGTTAGATTAAATTAAAGGAAAGTAATCAGAACTGGAAATTATGTAAAGACATTTTTAGCTATGTCCCTATGTTGTATTAAAGTTAACACAGTATTTCTGTCCGTGTGATGGTAACTATGATTCGCCAGCCACCGTTGCCGAGCGGTTCTAGGCGCTTCAGTCCAGAACTGCGCGACTGCTATGGTCGCAGGTTTGAATCCTGCCTTGGCTCAAATGTTAAGTCCCATAGTGCCCAGAGCCATTTGAACTGTGATTCATGATTATCAGAGTCTATATGTTCCAAATAAAAATTGGAACTTCATGTGTATAAATGTACAAATTATTAGACAATGGGACCAACAACTGACACTTTTAAATTGATGACTAGACTAAGAGATTAATAATAGGAAAAAAACTGCAAGATACTTGGCGAAAAGTTTGTTTCCGGACAAGGTAAGGGGGGTGAGGGGTGGGAAAATCAGCTCTCTCTTTGTGAGCATACCAGAAATCCTTTATCAACCGAAGGTAAAATAAGATATAAAAATACAGGGTCAAACAATTAATTTAAGTATCTTAAAAACCAAATGACTAATAAAATTGGAAGCTAAGAAAAGTAAGTTCGTAGTAAGTAGGGTGAAACACAGGGGGCTGCAACATATTGCCATTGTTGTTTGACTTGTCTATCAAAGAAAAAAGAAATGGATCAAAAGAAAATAAAAGTGAGAATGGAAATGTATCAGAAGCAAATAGGAATAAGCAAGGAACGTATTCTTTACTAAAAAAAAAAAAAAAAAAAAAAAGTGACATGTGAGGCAGATGTTCCTACAATTTTATGTTCAAAGCACAGCAGTCTGTGAAAGCAAAATATTTATGACATTGAAAAAAGAAAATCAATGAGTGAAAAGTGTGTGTAGGTGAATTGTGGTGAAAGACTGGATATTGGAACTTCTGTTAGGCTGCCCAGTATTAGTTAACTTGGTAGTAAAGGAGCAAGTTTGCAAGGGCAGATAACTGTTTGGCTACGTAAAATAGAGTGGGAGTATGGAAAAGCTAGTCCAAGATAGGATGAAAAAGATAACAGCAACTTAAAAAATGAATTGATAAGTTACCATGAACCCCATTCCAATCTAGTGAATCCAGTGGTTGACAATATCTTGTGACATTCGCCTATAAGGCTCAAACAATAATTGCTAAATAAAATTACAAAATGTTGACAAGACTGTATCTAAGCTGTCACTCTCTTTTGAAACAAGGGTGTTTAAACCAAGAAACACGCAGGAAAGCAGGGACAACTCGCACACTAGAGGAGGATGGGAAGTATCATTGAAGGAGTGAGCATAAACCGTGTGGAATATGTGTGGTACAAGTAATGATAGTAAAAAAAAAAAAAAAAAAAAAAAAAAAAAAAAAAAAAAAAAAAAAAAACGAAGAAGAGGAAGAGGAAAAGTCTTGATCTGGAAACAAGGGAATAAAAATTTGCCACGTGAAGAGACAATATGATACTGTGCTGATGAGTGTGTACAAGTGGTGATATACAATATACATAGATAAAGGAACTCTGCATTGGGCCCAGAAGACCACGCAATGCTCTTCGAGAGATGTCCTCTACTATAAATCTATGGAGAGTTAGGGGGTCAGTATACAACTCTCCAGGCTGTTATCAACTTCCAGAAGTTGAAGACACTACTTCTCACTTGAGTATCTCCTCAGCTGGAACTACAAGCAGAGTGTACCCTATTCCAGTCTGTCCACCGAGCAGAATTTCCCGGCTCTACAAGGAATTGAACCTGATCGCTTTCTATGGCACGCCTGTGGCATACTGACTGCGTGGCTGTGGCAAGAGTCATAATATACACTTGTGAACAATTGAGTTATAACTATTCTGTTTATTAGGGAGAGAGTATGTATATAGCCACTGTGAATGAAACAGTTTAGTGTATCATAACTGGAATGTATTCAGACCTCGTACTTGTTGTGTGAGAGCGCAGTGTCTTAGACACTTGTAGTGTTTGTCTTAGCATGTACTAACCGGTGTGCCTTACTTTCTAGTATTTTTAATTGTATATCATTACTGGTGCCTCTGGCACTTTTGTGTTGCAATAGCAATAGCTTGCAATAGCAAACATTGAGTCAACCATGGTTTTTGGATTAGAAGTAGAGGTCAGCTGGGTTGACATTGGGAATAGAGTGATGGGAAGTGGACAATAAGCAGTTATATCGAAGGGTGCATTATTTGATATGTTAAGGTTAATTACAAAATGTGAATTGGAGAATTTTTCACGTTGAGCAGAAGTAACTTTACAGGACCAGGTGTCAAATTACACATGATCAGTGTGAATCCCTATAGTCAGCATGAACACTGGCACACAGAATAATTTATAGGTAGCCTTGCTGTATATAAAAAATCAGATTTGTGCTGAACTGTCATGAACAAACTGTCACTTCTCTGGAATAAATAGACTCTGATTTGTTAATTACATCTGTGTAAATGAAAAATATAGGAAAACATAGATTGCTGCTTACTGTAAAGGAGACATGTTACATTGTAGACAGGCACAATTAAAAAGGCACTTACACAAAGCTTTCGGCCACAGCCTTCATCAGCAAAAGAGATACAGAGAAACACACACATTCATACACACAGGCAAGCACATGTCACACACATATGACTGCCAACTCCAGCAGCTTGCCCCTAGCTGCTGGACTTGGCAGTTTTTTTTCTCTGTGTGTGTGCAGGGAAAGATAGATCACTATTTACCATAAAGAAAACAAAGTTGCACCAGGCACAACACACAAGCAATCATTACGTATCCTGTTTCAGACCTCACGCCCTCCTTTTTTAACTTAGCGCGTGCCTTTCGGCTTCCTCTCATTGTGTCTAGGCTGTCTTGTCTAGACACAACAATTTTTGGCGACAAGTCAACGGAAAGGGTCTTGTTCTTTCAAATTGCTTACATTTACTTGTGTCATGGCTTCGCCAGATGTACTGTCCGAATTTTATCACTTGCAGAATCAGCAGACACAGGCGTTATTGGATGCCCTTGGACGGCTCGTCCAGGGTCAACGTGAACTGCACAACGATGCGGCAGCCACCGCTCTACTACTACCGCAGCCACAACTCGCAGTTGCACCGCCTTTTAGGCCGTTTGACCCAGCTAAGGAAACATGGACGGAGTGGTCACGCCAGTTTGGATTTCATCTCGCCGCCTACAGAATTCAAGGTAACGAGCGGCAGCCTCATTTATTGGCATGTGTAGGGGTGCAAACGTACCGTGTGATAATGAAATTATTTCCCCAATGCGACGTAGCAACTCTGTCCTACGAAGAACTTTTGTCTGCTTTAGATGCCTATTTCAAGGAAACAGTTAATGTAGTTGCAAAAAGGTATACGTTCTTTCGTACAAAACGTACGGCCGGTCAAACTAATAGGGAGTGGGTTGCAACATTGCAAGGCCTTACAAGGGATTGTGCTTTTGAGTGTGAATGTGGACTCCCTTATTCAGATACAATGGTCCGTGATGCAATTGCACAGAACGTTTCTGATGTTCGTATATGGGAACAGATTTTGAAACTAGTTAATCCCTCCCTTCAGCAAGTGATAGACATATTAGATAGACAAGACACACTTCACTTTGCTCAGGAATCATTTGCAACTTCGCCAGCCTTGTGTAACATTAACCAGCCCGCCGGGCGCGCTGCACGGCCCGGTAAACTGCCCTCGCGCACGTCCACGCAGCTGCCACTACGCTCTAAACCAGGTGTGCCGCGACAGCATACAACTGCAGTAAAATCATGCCCGCGGTGTGCTACTAGACATTCGCGTGAAAATTGCCCGTCACGCCAAGCTATTTGCTTTTTCTGTAATAAGAAAGGACATGTTCAAAGTGTTTGCCAGAAAAAGCTCAGATCAGACAATCACAACCATTCCAGGCCTTTTGCTTCGCGCCGGAATCGAACCAAGGACACTCAGGCTCGTGGACCTTCGCCCATGGACATTCATGTAGTGAATTCCACCCCGTCCAGTGCCACTTTCTCACACAGTGACAGTGTTCATCCCACACAAAGTGTGCGTCGATGTCGCCGGAAATCACGTCAATTAGCAAGTGATGCTGTACCTGTATCAGTTCAAATTGCACGAGACAGTTGCTCTTGTCGTCAGCAGGACAATAAACTTTTTGTAGATTTGGATTTTAATGGAATGGTCATACCATTCCAGCTCAATACCGGAGCTGCAGTTTCGTTGCTCAATCACGACACGTACAAACAACTGGGCAAACCTCCGTTGCGTCCCGCAAATGTTAAGTTAAATAGTTATTCAGGTCAGAATATCCCCTGTGTTAGGACAGTGCAGCCTTCTTGCAACATACAAGGGACAAACAAAACTTGTCTCATTTTACGTTCTTCGTTCTTCTACTGCAGTGAACTTGTTTGGTTTCGATTTATTTCAGTTGTTTAACATGTCTATAGTAAATCAGGTCCTATCAGTGAATCAGACTGTGCCTTCAGACAGTGTTTCTCGTCTGTGTGAAGAATTTGCAGACATTTTTGCGCCGGGCTTAGGTTGCGCTAAAAACTATGAAGCACATTTGGAACTGAAAGTCAACGGGCAACCGAAATTTTTCAGAGCGTGCAATGTTCCTCACGCATTGCGTGATGAGGTTGCAAGAACATTACACGATTTAGAATCACAAGGTGTAATTGAACGTGTGCAGGCTTCTCTCTGGGCCTCACCATTAGTAATTTTGCCCAAACCTTCCGGAAAACTGAGACTTTGTGTGGACTTCAAGGCCACTGTGAATCCACAACTAGTGTTTGCAACTTTTCCATTACCCCGCCTGGAAGATCTTTTTGACAAACTGTGCCCGGGTAAATATTTTTCAAAGTTGGACGTCACAGATGCGTACTTCCAAATCCCAGCGCGTCTTGGTGGTTAACACGCATCTTGGTTTGTACCGATTCAAAAGACTGCCATTCGGGTGTGCATCCGCCCCTGCATTGTTTCAGCAATATTTACAAACTGTTTGTGCATCAGTCCCAACTGCTGCGAACTATCTGGACGATATTGTGATCTCCGGAAAGACAGCAGACGAGCATTTAGCACACCTACGAACATTATTTCAGGTATTGCGACAAAATGGTCTTCGCTTGCGGAAGGACAAATGTGTGTTTTTTGCTCGTGACTTACCATACCTGGGACATGTCATCAATGCCCAAGGCATACATCCGAGTCCAGAGCACCTCCGTGCCATACAAGACTTGCCTTCGCCGCAGAATTTGAAGCAGCTACAGAGTGTGTTGGGTAAAATTAACTATTATCATCGCTTTCTGCGCAATGCCTCTTCCATTTCAGCTACGATTCATAGCTTACGCCGTAAGGGTGTTCCGTTCGTCTGGACGACGGAATGCGAATGCGCCTTTCGCCAGTTGAAATCGGCGTTGCTTTCTAATACTTGCCTTACGCCATTCAATCCCCAGAAACCCCTTTTGTTGATGGTAGATGCATCGGATTTCGGGATCGGTGCTGTGCTTGCGCACAAAGATGGGTCGCATGATCGCCCTATTGCCTTTGCATCCAAATTGCTCTCGTCTGCGCAAAGAAATTATTCACAGATAGAGAAAGAAGCTTTGGCTCTCGTGTTTGGTGTTACTAAGTTCCATGATTTCTTGTATGGTCGTCACTTTACCATCATCACAGACCACAAACCTTTGATGTCGCTTTTTCATCCAAACAAGCCTGTACCTCCGCGTACAGCGCAGAAATTCATTCGCTGGTCTATTTTCCTCTCGCAGTACCGCTACGATATCTTGTATCGGTCCACTGCTAAGCACGGAAACGCCGATGCGTTGTCCCGTTTGCCTGTTGCTGAGGATAGAGCATTCGATTCTTCTGAACTTGCTTGCATGTTCATTGATTCGGAAACCGATGACGTGGTCGACTCGTTTCCGATTGATTTTCGTCGTGTAGCTACAGCCACAGCTGCTGACCCGGTCCTTGCTACCGTTTTGCATTTTGTTGTTACGCAATGGCCTTTGTCAAAGTCTCGGATCGAGGATCCGTTGGTTTGCTGATTTTTTGCTCACAAGGAGAGACTTTTTGTTCGACGCGGTGTTTTGTTGTTGCGTTCTGATAATGATCAGTCCAGAATCGTGGTCCCACGTTCGTTACAGTCCTCTGTTTTACGGCTACTTCACCAAGGACATTGGGGTATAGTGCAAACGAAACAACTTCCTCGTCAGCACTGTACTTGGTTCGGAATCGATGCTGCGATTACGAATATGTGTTCTTCTTGCATGGCGTGTGCCAAAGAACAATCCGCACTGCCGCGGAAAGTCTTTGCATGGCCAAAAGCCACTTCCCCTTGGCAACGCTTGCACATCGATTTTGCTGGTCCATTCTGGTATGCTCGGTGGTTTGTTCTGGTAGATGCCTTCAGTAATTTTCCTTTTGTTGTCCGGATGTCTTCCACGACATCAACTGCCACCATCCAAGCGTTGTCTGCATCTTTTGCATTGAAGGTCTTCCGCAGACTATTGTTTCCGACAATGGCCCACAATTCATGTCCGCAGAATTTCAGTCATTCTGCCAGGCCAATGGTATTCAACATCTGACATCCGCGCCGTTTTCGCCTCAGTCAAACGGTGCCGCTGAACGATTGGTCCGGACTTTCAAGTCACAGATGTTGAAGTTGAAAGAGTCGCATTCTCGGGAGGACGCGTTGTTGCTCTTTTTGTCTTTGTATCGCTCTCAGCCCCGAGATGGTCGCTCGCCAGCTGAGTTGCTCCACAGTCGTCCTCATCGAACCTTGATGTCTTTGCTGCACCCGCCGCATCAGGTTCCTGTGCAGCGGCAGACTTCTGCTTTTGCTCCAGGCGACGTTGTATTTTATCGCAACTATCAAGGTTCACGGCGTTGGCTCGCAGTGCACATTCTTCGCTGCCTCGGCCGCATGATGTATTTGGTTTTGGGGGCCTCTGGTGAGGTGCGTCGGCATCTCAATCAGCTGCGCCTCTGTCGTCGCACGGGTTCTGCCGCTCCCCGTCTGCTTTCAGCGACGGTGCCATCCGGTCAGCGCCCTGGGGACCCATCTACTGGCTCGCCTCATCCCCAGGTGTTACCAACGATGCCTTCCATTTTGCCCCATGGCGACGCGCCGCTGCCGCCTCCGCCGCCGCCGCCTGTCCAGCTGGTGCCGCCCGCAGTGGACGCTTCGCTGCAGCCACCAAGCGCCTCCCTGGGTCACACGCCGCCGATCGCTTCCCGTGACCAGCTGTCCTCCGCCATGGAACTCTTGCCCGCTCCGGACCACATGGCGTCTTCGCGCGTCAGGTACCCCGACGCAATGGAGGTCGACCCTTCGGCCCTTCCTGTCTCTTTACGGGCACATACACCGCATGTTGACGTGCACCCTGGACTAGGTTTTCAGGTGTTTCCTAGCTCCCCTTGGACCGAATGGCCGCGTGCGGGTGGCACAGCCTCGCCTGTTGTTAGGCTCCCCACCTCATCGCATACGTCAACATGGGGTTCTCCCCACGGCGGGCGGAAGCCTTATAACACGACCATTCGCCGATTTGCAGGGGAGGAATGTGGTGTCACCGCCAGACACCACACTTGCTAGGTGGTAGCTTTAAATTGGCCAGGGTCCATTAGTACATGTCGGACCCGCGTGTCGCCACTGTGTGATTGCAGACCGAGCGCCACCACAAGGCAGGTCTCGAGATACGGACTAGCACTCACCCCAGTTGTACGGACGACTTTGCTAGCGACTACATGGACGAAGCATTGCTCATTAGCTGAGCCGATAGTTAGAATAGCCTTCAGCTAAGTCAATGGCTACGACCTAGCAAGGCGCCATTAGTAACATTGCATGTATATAAAGAGTCTCACTTGTATCACCACAATCTCCAGATGTACCAAAAGGATGGATTAAAGTTAAGTATTCCAGAAGCTACGTACTTTTCTTTATAGCATTCATTACGTATCCTGTTTCAGACCTCACGCCCTCCTTTTTTAACTTAGAGCATGCCTTTCGGCTTCCTCTCATTGTGTCTAGGCTGTCTTGTCTAGACACAACATGAAGCATGCAGGAAGGTCGTCTGTCTGATGATTTGCGGTACATATTGCCAAGGTGGCAGGGAGCAAAATAAGGAGTGATCAAAAAACTTCCATTTTAAGGCTGCATAGTTCAGATCAGATCAGTATGCCACACACACACACACACACACACACACACACACACACACACACACACACACACACATATCCATCCACACATATACCCTGCTTGTGTCTGTATATGTGCGGATGGATATATGTGTGTGTGTGTGCGAGTGTATACCTGTCCTTTTTCCCCCCTAAGGTAAGTCCTTCCACTCCCAGGATTGGAATGACTCCTTATCCTCTCCCTTAAAACCCACATCCTTTCGTCTTTCCCTCTCCTTCCCTCTTTGCTGATGAAGCAACTGTGGGTTGCGAAAGCTTGAATTTTGTGTGTGTGTTTGTTTGTGTGTCTATCAACATACCAATGCTTTCGTTTGGTAAGTTACATCATCTTTGTTTTTAGATATATTTTTCCCATTTGGAATGTTTCCCTGTATTATATTATATATCAGTGCTTTCCTCTCCCACAACTATCCTGCAGACCTTGTCCACAAACAGATCTCCCAAGCAATACATTCCTCCCCACCCAACAACAATGGTACTACCCCCAGACCACACAGAAGCATCCCCCTTGTCACCCAATATTATCCTGGCCTCGAATACATCAACTAATTACTCCGCCAGGGATATGACTTTCTCAAGTCAAGCCCTGAAATGAGATCATCCCTTGACAATATTCTCCCCACACCACCCAGAGTTGCCTTTTGCCAACCCCCTAACCTCCGTATCATCCTTGTCAAACCCTACAATATTCCCAGACCACCTTCTCTACCCAGCGGTTCCTACCCCTGTAACCGACCCCGATGCAAAACCTGAATCCACTTTCCCTTCTTCCCCTTTTTTCCCCTCTCTCCTCCCTGATGAAGGAACGAAGTTCCGAAAGCTAGGATACGTCAATTTTCTGTTCTGTTTTGTGTATGTATCGGCTGTACTGAGCTGAGGTAAGTACTGGCCAGGCCCTCTATCTCTTTGTTAGTATTTGTTTCATATATATAAACACACACACACACACACACACACACACACACACACACACACACACACACACAGACAGGGTGATGCGTATTAACATTTAAAAACCTCCAAAGCACTGTAGATGACCCTGAGACAAGTAATTTAATACAAGACACATGGGATCACAAATGTTGGATATGATACAAATGTTGGGAAATGTGTCAAAAGTGAATGATAAATGTCACCAGATGATGTACCTTGTCATGCTTGCAGTGGTAGAGCCTCTCGGTCTGTCACACTTGATCATCCCAACCCAAGTCAAGTATTCATATCATTGTGGCTACGGACACACATGTGCGACTTTAGTGATGGCGTTCAGGATTTGAGTCTTGCATCTGGCAGGCAGTATTTTTTCATTGTGTTTAACAATTATGTATTTATATTGAAGTTTATTATTTTATTTACCGATCTTGCATTTTCCTTGATTTCTTGCAAAGTACAGTACAAATCAAAACCTACCGTATTGCATAAAAAGTAGATGAGTATAAACTTCAGAATAGCATCATTGCCATTAAATGACCTATGTTTTCTTTACTAACTAATGTCTGTAAACAAAAAGAGGACAGAAGCAAAAAGCACAAAATCAGAACTGCTTTTGCTTGATTACAGCAGGGACAATAATTTTGTAACATCTACATTTACAACAGATCATATTTACAAAATGTTTTCGAAATTTGCTCTGTTTGCTCAAATGAAAGTATTGCACTGCTCAATCATTCCTTTACACTCAACCCCGACTGCTGCACATGCTGTGGGGTATGTCATCTGGTTATGTCATATGTTCAGTGTTTCTCGCCAATTTTTGGGGTATTTTGAAGTGTACAAAAAGGCAAATGCAGAAAATTATCACATTTGGCTGCACATTACCTGCGTCACAGAAAAATAATGTATACGAATCTTCTCAGATTTTCCACTGAATAACTTTGTGCAAGCCTCACAATATTTCACCAACACAACTGTTCGTCATCTTCAGGTAGTGGTGGGTCCTGTCATCACTGCTGCAAGATGTGACTGGTGATATTTGCACAGCAGAATTGAAATTTGTCAGGCTAGAAGCAGGAGTACGAAGGCACTCCCAGTTGGATGGAAATGCCATTCATAGTAGCCTTCTGCTTATGTGTTGTGGGCAATGACTGCACTTCTGGACACTCGTGTGGTTAAACGCTGAATTAACTCTCTGCAAGGTGCTGCATCAGGTCATACATCGGAGGATCTGGTTTCTACTGTTTTAATTTCATGGCAGTCAGTGCTGGATTCTGGGCAGTGCTTAGTCAAAATTCCATATTCCTGTTGGTAAGATTGCCCACCGTATGGATACATGCCTCATTCTTAAAAACACAATCCTAGAGTGATGATCCTGAGAATAAAATTTCAGTCCTCTTGGGAAACATGTGGTGCCCTGTATTCAGGCAGTGCTCTGCTACCACTAATTTACTGGGTGGCATTTTTGTCAGTGCTGTTGAACACAGTGTTCTTGCACAATGTGAGGTGTCTGCCCTATATAAGATTTCCCATAATGGCATCAGATCTTATATATGATCTGTGTTTTCTAAGGTCAAGATTGTCTTTAACTGAACACAAACAATTCCTTAGTTTTGCTGGTAGACAAAAAACACACTTGATTCTGTTTCTCTTAGTGATTCTTTCTATTTTTGACAACATGCCGCTGAAATATGGTAGGAAAGCCATTTGCAGTGCTTGTCTAAGTAACTTCATTTACATCCCTACACTGAACTTGCTTTGCTCAGAACACATTGCAAATCTGTTTACAAGAATAAACATTCTGCTGGAACACTGTTCTTAGGTGTTACAGTTCACCAGGCAGACTGTCGGTATCTGAGATCACGTGTGCTCTATGCGCCAGGGAGTGTAAGACACCACCACATTGTGCAGGGTGACGGCAAATTTTGGACCGCAAATATAACTCTGCGTGTATCAGTTTGCAGTAGAGACTAAGCCCCAGTGTTCTGTCAGCTTTTCTTCTAACCGTGACATCCAGGAATGGTAAGCTGCTATCTTTTTGTACTTCCACAGTGAACTGAATATTTAGATGGACCGAGTGCAAATGCTGCAGGAACATAGGTAGTGTCTGTATTATGTGGGCCACACCACAAATGTCTCTTCAGCATTCTGCCAGAAGGAGGAATGTTTGATATTTACTAAGGGAAATAGAGGATCTCCCATGGGAACACTGTCCACTTGATTAAAGTAGTTGGTGTTACATAAGAAATAGGATGAGGTATGCACATGTTTAAACAGCACCACAATTTCTTTCTCAAACTTGCTGCTAATAACCTCTAATGAGGGCTGCAGGGCACTTTTGTAAGTAATGATATAGCATTTGAGCTAACTAAAAGATCTGAAAGTTCTAGTTTAAGCATTTTCAGGTATTCTATGAAATCCTCTGAATTCTAAATATGATGGTCATAGTCATCCACATTATAAATTTCAAAGCTGTCATGTGGAAATTGCCAGTTCCATCTTGCAGCAGTGATGGTGGAAATCACCATCACCTGAAGATGCCAAAACGTTGTGTCACTGAAATATTGAGGGAGGGACTTGCATAATGTTATCTGGTGGGGAACCCAAAGTGTTTTTGCAACAGATCTATCAGGCAAGCCTGAAAAGTCACATATACTCCAAGCAGTAAGTACCTGTTGTAAAATGGTCACATTAGTGAGCTTGGCAATTAATTAAGAGTTTATCAATAAATTTGGCTTCATTTTGCAAGAAATTGTGCTGTGTTCCAGTACTCCCTCTTCAACAAAACTAATGTCAGTTTCTGCTCCACCTCTTCAGCCCGAGATCCTATGTATACTCTTGAGCATTTGTGTAAGATACCTGTTTATTTATAAAAATGAAAGTAACTTCTATCATGACTTTCCCATTTTTGTCCAGTGGGTTTGTTATCCTGCTGTTGCCTACTGCAGACTACAAGATTACTGTTGAAGATTTCTGCAAAGTTTTTCTTCCTTTTTAGTGTACCAACATTTCACTGTGTGGTGTTGGCCTGGTACTGTTTAACGGGTGTTTTAACTGTTGTTTCAGAGATGCAATACGAAGCAAATGCAGTGAGGATGACTTGCTTGCCATGATTGGGGCAGCAGTGAGAAGAAAGAAGAAACAACATGCAGGTAAGATACATTACAGCAAATGTAACTCTATAGATAGAAAGAAAATTTCTGCTTAACAAGTCATAGCAAACATAAGAGCAAAACAGAACGAAAAACAACAGTGATAGAACCTGAGTTTTTTGTGTAAAATTGGATTTAATTTTTTATTTAGTATTCATTCTGATTAATGCCCATTGGTCAACAGTACATTTCAGCCCTAGAATTTGGTTCTGCAAGGTCCACCAGATAACCATATATGGCTGTTGTAACTCCTTTATTGGACTTCAGAAGTTTTCCAGCAACAAATCTTTTTTTTTTCTTTCTTTCTTTTTTTTTCTTTTGTTTAAAAATAGCTAAAATGCAGAAAACATCATAAAGGAAACACTCACAGAAAAGCATCAGTGTCCTTGAAACAATGGAAACTCCAGTAGGAATATCAACAATGTTGGAAAAGACAGATTACTACTTACTGATGAAGGCTGTGGCTGAAAGCTTTATGTAAGTGTCTTTTAATTCTGCCCATCTGCAGCCTAAGGTATCTTCTTTATGGTAAGTAACAGTCTGTCTTTTCCTTCATTATTCATTAGTGTTCTTTGTTTTTATTGCTGTTTAGCAAGCATCGTGTGGTATATAAGGGATGTGAATAGCGTCAGATGTTGAATCATCACTCTGGAGGATATGAAGGTGCTGCATATTGGTGTGAGACAGCATTATCTGATGAGAGTTTGAAAGAAACCTCATTGTGGATGTCCATTTGGTCGCCTGGTTAAACCTTGCAACATCTGTATTTTTGGAGTATTTGGATCTGACAGTGGCCTGATGTTGGAAAGTAAGGGCATACTCATCATCAATCTTCCAGTTGACTACATCAGACCGCTACAAGGGAGCATCACTGTGTAGTGTACTGAGTACATTGTAATCTGTTCATGTCTGTGACTGCCATCTGAGAACAAGTACAGTAAACTCTCGTGCAGCTACACTTTTGGCTAGCTAGATTGACGCTTGACAAGTTTCAATTTGCATGCACCTGGAGCCAAGCATTTGCTAGTGTTTTTTGGCAATCTACTGCTAATCAGTGCACTGGTGCGTGTCAAAATTCCAAGTATCATCAATTCGTGCGTGTGTTGGTTGAAGCTCTAGTGTGTTTCTTATTCGTATGCCACTGCCATCTATTGGAACTCCTTGGAAGTACAGTACATACAGTATTGTTCTATGCAGCGCAACGTAGCCCTGTCGAAACCGACAATTAGAGTGCGCCGCCTAACACTTTCCACTTGTTGTCGGTACACCAAAGCTGAGTGTTTAACAGTGAACGTACAACACCCTGTTGTGTTGCCACGTGGGCTTGGGTAGAACAGAGGAAATGGCATAGATGTATCGAATGCTTTCATTTGATGGCTGCCACAGCCTGGTTTCAAAAATCAAAAGTTTGTCTAGTGCATCTCGAGTGTTGTCAAGTTTTGCATCTGTGTGTTTCTGATTTGAGGTTTTGTGCTCCCACTATATGCCTTAAAGTGTCCAGAGATAAAAGGGGCCAAAAACCATAAAGGACTCAGTCGAGTGTCTGTAAAAAGAACACTGAACGTGACTACGGGCACAAAACATAAAACGAATGTGATCTTGTTGGAAAAAGAGCTTCACACTTTGCAGATAATTGATGCTGGTGAGCCACCCACAAAAGTTGCTGCAGAGTAGGAGTACAATTACTGATCGGAAGACAAATCGATCAGGAATTGAAAAATTTTGTTCCATCCAAGCATTGGGCAGCGCAGTGAAATCTTGAAAAACAATGAGAAAAGGTGCACATCCTCAGTTAGAAGAGGCATTATTTTTGTGGCACGAATAAATAAGAGCCAAAGATGTGTCAGTTTCACGTCCTCTACTTTGTCAAAATGAGCTGATGAGCTGATTGAAGGAAAGAAGCAAGAATTCCTCGGAAGTAATGGCCGGCAGGATTGTTTCAAGAAGCGGCATGGCATTCATGAAATTGCCATCAGTGCCAAATCATTATCTGGGGATGAAGCTGCTATGCTGATTTTAAGAAGAAACTGCACACAATCATTGACAAAGGAGGTTATACTGGCAATCAACTTTACAAATGTGATGAGACTGAGTTGAATTACAAAATGCTGCCAACGAAAACCCTTGCCTCTAAAGAAGAAGAAATGGCTTCCGGATACAAAAAAATCAAAGAAAGATTTACTGTCCTCACTTGCAGTAATGCCACTGGCAATCATAAACTGTGTCTTACTTTAATTGGCAAATCCAAAACACCAAGAGCATTTAGACACCAACCAACCAGCTTTGCCACTGAGGTACACGAATCAGTCTTAAGGCATGTATGAACAGTGCCATCTTCAGAGAGTGGTTCCAGGCAGAGTTTGTTCCAGCTGTAGTAAATTACATGGAAGGAAAAGGACTTCCTTGAAAAGCGCTACTTCTTGTGGATAATGCTCCTTATCACCCAGGTGATCTGCAAGATGGGGATATCAAAGTTGTATTTCTCCCACAAAATGTCACATCTCTATGTCAACCGATGGACCAAGGTATTCTTGAGGCGATAGAAAAACATTACAGACGCAAGATGCTGGAATACTTAATAGGTGTGATTGATGCTGCAGATGATTTTGTGGAAGCTCTTAAAAAAATCGATGTTTTAAGTGTCATTCATTGATTGCTGAAGCTTGGAATCTAATTCCTCCAGTTCCTCTTGTTAGGTCTTGGAAAAAACTCTTAGATCGTAAGGCAACCTAAGTGGTGGGAAGGAGGAGGCAACACCGAAACTCAAGCTGACATAATTTTGGTGAATTTACTGGAGAAGCTGGTTGTAAAGACACACACTTCGAAGACATTGAAGAGTGGATGGAAAATGGCATTTTTTCATGTGACTGAGGATGAAATCGTCCAAATTGTGACCGATCATAAAGCGTTAGAAGACTATGTTTCTGATGATGAATCAGAGAAAAATATTCCTCACACATTCTGTTACGAAGTGATCCAAACTGCCCTGGAGTACATCAGCCAACAGGAGGAGACGATTTATCCTGAAATAGTTTGATTTCAATGTTGGAGATGTATTGTTGCAGCAATAGTTTCTCAAGCAAAAAAACAAAAAAAAAAAAAATACATTCGTGACTTCGTTACCAAAAAATAAACTCTAATGAAGCATCCTAGAACTTCTATGTCGATAACTTAAAAGGTTTCTTTTTTTTAATTTTCTTGAAAGTTCCTCTAGACAGACTTTTCGTTCCTTTGAGTAATCTCTAGATTTGTTTCACAATTTTGTTCAGTAGTTTATTTTTTATTCAAAAGAGCAGGTAATAAAATTAAAACTCCTGTTTTTTCCTGCTGCCAAATAAGGGAGATTTTTTTCTGTAAGAATGCAAAATAAACGAGCTTTGTTATACAGCATTTAAAAACTTTGAGTTTTCAATCATAGTTTGGTGCCTTTTTAACATGTCAACACAATTTTTTCAGTAAAAAAGTACAGGGTTATTTGCAACCGTATCAGAAACGTTTTACATACCCTACGCACGTTTTACGATCGTATTTCGCAATATTGACACAATTTGGAGTGTTCACATGTGAAAACAGGGGGACTTTGATTTATCTGAAATTTTCGTTATCAGAACCGGCCACCGTCCTGATCATTTCGGATAAACAGGAGTTCACTGTAATAGACTCCTTGCAACATGCTGTGTCATACAGCTAGGAGCAGCCAGACTATGGCATTGCCATCCTGCGCATAGGCTGCCATTAACACTCAAGCAAATGACTGCATGCGAAGTGGTGCCATGATCGAGAAGTATGGACTGCTAATGAATGGTGTCACATTATGTTCATTAATGAGTCCCAGTCCTGCACTGCTCCAAATGACTATCGTGGAGAAGTTTGACAGTGACCCGGGGAGATTGGGAGAGGTCCCATTCTTCCACATTTTTTGGGGGGGGGGGGGGTCAGAAAGGAGTCCCATGGTGTGGGGAGCCATTGGGTATGACTTCAAGTCTCGGCTTGTAATGGCCGAGGGAACTCTGATGGTACAGCAGTGTGTAATAGTATTGTGGTGCTATTTTTCAACAGGCCAGTGCTTGTCCACATGTAGTATGTGTCTCTTTAAATTGTCTGTGTGATGTTGATATACTCCTGTGGCCAGCAAAATCCCCATATCTGTCCCCGATAGAACATTATGGGACCAACATGGACGTCAACTCCGTCCCACTGCCTGTATCCATGATTGCAATGTCCAGTTACAACAGTTGTGGATCACCTTTCTCAGGAGGGTATGCAGCAGCTTTATGACATCCTCCCGCACTGTCCAGGCCAGACAGGGTGCATTGCTGTATTGATAAGTGGGCTCAAACTGATAAGTTCTGTGTAAATTTGACTCTGTTTTGTTATCACTGATATAACATCACATATCCTCTAAATTCGCTATGTTTCAATTTGTTTTCTCCCCACCTTCTGAGTGTCTCACTTTTTTTCAAGCAGTGTAATTTAAGACAGACATAAGAATATGAAAATGGGATGGCATATCACATTGCTATTCAACTATGCCCCTAAGAAAATGGTAAGGTAATGGAGAAGAGCAGGTGCACTATTACACTGACTAGAACGTAAACTTAAAGATAGAATTATATTGTGTAACCTATACCGATGACATAATACTAATTGACAAAAACATTACTGATGTGCTAAAGCAATTTGAAATATTAAGGGAGCAAGCTAGGAAAATTGGACTACTAATTTCACCTGGAGAAAAAATTCTTGGCTGATACCAAAATGGCACTAGTTGAACTTATATAGTCAACAACATAGTATTTGGTGTTAAAGAGTTTAAATAATTAGGTGAAAAAGACCACTGAACATCATAATGAAAAGAAGGCCATAGAATCCAGACTTCAGAAAATACAAACTGTCTCTCAGTTAATTAAAAGTATTTTTCCTGGAACTTTAAAATCTAACATTGTACAACAGTGATCAAATTAGAATTTCTTTATGCATGAGAGAGACTCTTTGTCCAACACAAGACATGAAAACAGCAAACTGAATTAGAAGAATGTAAAATTGTAGTAAAAATCTTAGGCCCAAGAATAAAAGATGGAACACATCACACAGAACCCAGCGTGAAATCTCCATCAAATTCCTAAAAACTCTTGTTACAATGTGTCTCCAAAGAATCCAACTTGTGGGACATACAGAAAGAATGTGTCCAAACAGGCAGCTCATTGGATTCCCACATACTTGAAAAATAAGATCCAACTGATGAAAACAAACAGGAAGAGACCTTAAGAAATTGGAATCACTACATTTACAGTATTCTGATGTAGTGATGAGTCACACAGAGTGCAGTTTCACAGTAGCTTGATCGATGCTTGTACTTGTGTATGTAGTATATGCAAGTGTGTACAGCGTCTATTCTGGTGTACTCACAATATGCTAATTTAGTGGCCGAGCAGTAAACCGGATCCCTACTCGGTTCCAGTGTGCTGTGCTAATTATTCTTCTTCACTTGACATTTATGCTTGGAGCTGCAAGAGAGGTCATTTTCCAGATAGTGCCACAAAAACAACAAATTCTCAGATATCAGTTTAACTTACACGCTTCAACATCATAGACAACATTTCACATTAATATGTAGTAGAACACTAGATTAGTGTTAAAATTGCCAGAGTAAACATTGTTCTCCATGTGACAGATTGTCACCCGACGTCCAAAATCGATAAATTTTATATCTCTGCACAGAGAAGCAGCTGGTTGGTCATTGTCATGTGTGGTGCTAATCAATGGGTCGAGCTCGTTGCTGGCACAGCGCCACCACAGAGTAAGTGGCCCCTCATCCCAGCAGGTGGCGATGTTTTAACACCCGTATAGCTCCCCAGACTTACCACGTCTGTGGATAACTCCGTCTCTGCACAGAACTTCCCACATTTCCCACACAGTGGGCCATAGTGTCTTTTACACACAATAAATCTTCAAACTTATTTCATTGGCTAAGTTAAATTTCGAGTGTGACATGCTATTTAGTAAAAAATAGCAAACGGTAGACATGGATGTTATTGTGACTCTTTCCTAAGGCAACATTTGTGTATTACACTTGTAGAAGTGCACTGCAAAATAAAACAGTAGACCGTAAGTTCAAACAATGGAAACTCCAGGTTGGAATATCAGCAGTGTAGGAAAAGATAGAGTGCTAATTACCATAAAGATGGCACGTTAAAATGCAGACAGGCGCAGTTAAGACACTTACACATAAGCTTTTGGCCACAACCTTCATCAGAAAAAGAAATAGAAATACACACCATTCATTCACACAAGCAAGCACACCTCACACACACATGACCGCCAACTCCGACAGCTCAGAGCAGAATGCTAGTCTCTAAGTTTGCTACACAATAAAATAATTACTCTGAGCTACAAGAAAAATGGATTCAAAGAACTAAACTGCTTTAAGAAAAAAAAGGGAAGCTCCCTGAAGCAACGTAGTTTCACGAGTGTGCATACCAGTGGTAAATTATGAGAGTCGCAACTCTCTGAAATGGATACAAAGGCCACCAGATTGCATTAGCTTTGTTTGTGTCTCGGATTGTTACCATGAATGGTAGGAGCTATAAGAGATGTGAAGAGTGTAAGATGTTGAGTGATCCCTGTGAAGGACACAGATGCCCTGTACTTCTGTGAGTCAGCATTATCAGCACGTAACAAAATTTGAAGGGGCCTAATTGTGTGTCTCCATTTGCCAGGCTGATTGAATTATGCAATATGCAGATTTGTGAGACATTCAGATGTGGTAGTGGCCCCATGTTGGACTGCTTGGGAACGTAAGGGCAGCGTGCTTGTCAGCAAGCTTCCAGTTGACCGTGTCTGACGAGCCCATGGGAGAATCGCTGTAATGTACACCGAGCACATTGTAACCCTTTCACACCTGCACCTGTCATGTGATCAGCAGTGAGTCACATTCTGCAAGACCCGCGATTGCAGTTGTCAGTCAGTATGACAACGACATAGGGAGAGGGCATGTGGGGCAGCATCGGATATGACTTCAGGTCACTCTGACAGCACAGCAGTATGTCATGGACATCCTATATCCTCATTTGCTACCTCCATGTCCAACGGAGTTACAAGAGACAGAGCAGTGAAAACATATCCAGTTGTTGACTCACAAAATGGTTTTGAGCTGTGACGCATATAGTCTTAAGTGAATCATTCATACAAAAAGAAAAGAAGAAGAAGCTAAAGTCAGAATGTGAAAAAATTGGAGAATGGAATAGATATTTGAAGACTTCACACTTGAAACTCCCAGTTTTCCTATTGTGAAAGTGCCTTTGTGACCATATGCATTTCACTGACGATAAACTTTTTTTTTCCCCCTGGGTCTTGGCTCCATATTTTTTCATCCAGTTGAGTCAGAATACTTGCATAGTATTTGTGAGGTATTGTTTCAGTCTTGCAAGCTAATCTAAAATACAAATCCCTTTTGCATCCTAGAAAACAATGACCACTCTTTCTCTCCGATGAAGTCACCTTGGCTATTTTTGTGCAACTGCTGTTTCATTTCGGTCATCTCTCATCCACGGGAACAGATTGGTGCATAGAATCAGTTGTGTGTCAGATTGTCCCAAATTGTTTTTCACATTAGGTTGTAGTGAGGCTTCAACAGATATGCCACTCACTTTCTGGTACAGCCACGGCATCAACTGTTTTGCACATCTTTTTAATTGCTGATCTTGCAATATCACACTGTGTTCTTTCTCAGCATTTTCATATTTGATTGTAATTCTAGGAAATTGTTCATGAGTCATCTTACAGACATATGCCACATATGAATTCAGCCACCCATTCCTTAACTGTTGACTATGAAGGAACTCCCCTCATGAACCATGGACCTTACCGTTGGTGGGGAGGCTTGCGTGCCTCAGCGATACAGATGGCCGTACTGTAGGTGCAACCACAATGGAGGGGTATCCGTTGAGAGGCCAGACAAACATGTGGTTCCTGAAGAGGGGCAGCAGCCTTTTCAGTAGTTGCAGGGGCAACAGTCTGGATGATTGACTGATCTGGCTTTGTAACATTAACCAAAATGGCCTTGCTGTGCTGGTACTGCGAACGGCTGAAAGCAAGGGGAAACTACAGCCATAATTTTTCCCGAGGACATGCAGCTCTACAACTAGACTAGAAGAAGAGATCGGTTGGTAGGACACGTTTTGAGGCATCAAGGCATCACAAATTTAGCATTGGAAGGCAGCGTGGAGGGTAAAAATCGTAGAGGGAGACCAAGAGATGAATACACTAAGCAGATTCAGAAGGATGTAGGTTGCAGGAGGTACTGGGAGATGAAGAAGCTCGCACAGGATAGAGTAGCATGGAGAGCTGCATCAAACCAGTCTCAGGACTGAAGACCACAACAACAACAACATGAATGAACTGACTCCTAATAAGTAAGATGATGCCTGTAGAAAAGTACAGCAAAACAGTAATCTCAAAAAAGGACAGGATAGACAGCACATTCTGTAGGACATATTAAAAATGATTGGTAAAAGAGACTTGGCGTGTTAAATGCAGCTTTTGATTACATGATAATTGAATTGGATAGATAAACAATCTACTCGCTAAGTGGCGGCAGAACACACACATAAAAGAAGATTATAATTAGGCGAGCTTTCAGAGCCAGTAGCTCATTCTTCAGGCAGAAGGGTTGAAGTGGAAGGAAGAGGGGTGAAGGATAGGTCTAGGAAAAAGGTTAGATTTTGAGAAAGTTACCCAGAACTGCAGATCAGGGGAGACTTTCCAGATGGGATGAGAAGGAAAGACTGATTCCACATCTACATACATACTCCACTAGCCACCATATGGTGCATGGCTGAAGGTACCCTGTCTCACTACAATAGTCTGAATAAAATTACTTGATAGTTGACATCAATCACTTGCTGCAACAATGTTGCCACATTGGCTACCAGCTACCGTTTGGTTACAGGTGACAACAAACAAGCGGCTCACTTCACAAATTATGTTAAATGTTTAACACAGAGCAATTTTTCTAGTGGCTGGTGCAAGGTATGTCAGAAATGTTGGATACTCTGTTGACTATTGATTTAAAGTGACCAGTGACTGAACTGGGGCAGACAACGCGTTTTGTATCCCTGACTGTAAACTTGTGTCCTAACCCAGCTGAGAAAATTGTGGTCAACAGTCGGCAGCAGTACTAATATCATTATCGCTTTGTTCATGGCGATTAAAGCTAACCCTTAAGGGTAAACTCAAGACAACAAAAACTCAATTTCAGGGCTGAAAGCAAATTGAAATTTCTCCGTGTCATTTGTTACCTGTAACTATCCTTAAACTAGCTGCACATGCTGCCATGTTTGAAACCAGTGAACAGTCCGTGTGGGCCCTTAGTCGTGGATTATAGATGACTGAGACAGATTCCAAATGAAGAAATAATGACAAGATGAAAAATAAGACCAAATAGAACAGTCAAAACAATGATGAAAAATGATGCAACGAAGTATTAAAAATAAAAAAATACATTTAAACCAATTAATTGAATGAAAATAATAATCACACTCATTTGGTTAGATTTAGAATTAAAAATTTTGCTACATTGATGAGATTCAAACCTACGACATGCTACACATTAGATTAATCTGCCAACCATTGTGCTATGCCACAGCACTGCATGAAGTATTTATATATGTGAATGTAGTGACCCAGTTCCAACTATGAATTGCAACCTTAAAAATTTCAGTTTCACGCAGTGTAGTGAAAAGCTTATCTAATGTAAGATGATCTCTGTGAATATGATAACTATAAGTATGATACTGAATTACACCTTGTGCTGATTTATTCAGTAGTGTTTGGTTAGTGCTATGAATGAAATATGTGTCTTTCATTAGCATTGTTAATGTGTGTTGTTTTTGGTGTAGTTATCATGTGTCATGAAATACATAATAAAAGTGTCGGGCTCATAATTCGGGATACAAATACATCAAGAAAGAATGCTGTACCAGGAATTGGAAGTGACTGGCCAATTTTGGAGGAGTTTGGCAACAGCAGACAGTTCAAGTGTGACGCTGACAACTCTTATTGGCGTTTGAAGTGCCAACTATCAAGTAATTTTAATTCGACTGTAGTCAGTTCCTTTCCCGTTCCATCTGCCAATCGAGTGGGGAAAAAGTGAATGTCTATATGCCTCTCTATGAGTCCTAATTTGTCATCTCTTATCTTCGTGGTCCCTATGCGTAATGTATGTTGGTGCAAGCAGAATTGTTCTGCAGTCAGCACAGTGTTCCTCAAAATCCCTCCAGGGATTCCCATTTGAGTTCCAGAAACATCTCCATAATACTTGTATGTTGTTGTTTCAACCTACTGTTAACAAATCTAGTATCCTGCCTCTGAAATACCTCAATGTCTGCTTTAATTTGACCCCTTGCAGATCCCAGACACTCAAACTGTACTCAAGAAGAGATCACACTAGCACCCTATATGTGATGTCCATCACAGCTGAGCCACACTAGTAAAATCCACCCAACAAACGAAAGATGATTATTCACCTTCCCTACCATGACCCTCACAAGTTTGTTCCATTTCATATCACATTGCAAAGTTATGTCCAGATATTGAAACAATATGACTTCTTCATTCATGACACTACTAATGCAGGATTCTGGCATTATGGATTTGTTTTTCCAACTCATTTGCATTAACTTATACTTATCTACATTTAGGGTTAGCTGTCACTTATTGCACCAACTGGGAACTTTGTCCAAGTCATCTTTTATCCTCCTAAATCACTCAACAATGACACCTTCCATACACCACATCATCATCAGCAAACAACCATAGATTACTGTCCACTTTGTCCATCAGATCAGTTATGCACATAGAAAATATGAGTAATAGCGCTCCTAGCACACATCCCTGGAACGATCCTAATGATACCCTAGTCACTGATGGACACTCACCGTCGGGATAATGTAGTGGGTTCTATTACTTCAGAAGTCTTTGAGCCACTCACATGTCTGGGAACCTATTCCATGTGCTTGTACCTTTGTTAAAAGTCTGCAGTGAGGCACTATGTCAAATGCTTCTCGGAAATCAAGAAATATGGAATCTGGGTTTGTGAATTTTTGATGGCAAAGTTAGAGGAGCAATGCATCTGCATTAAATTTTGCGTGAAACTCAAGAAAACCTTTACAGAGACACACCAAATGATGCAGGGAGCCTATAGCGATGAGTGCTTAAGCCATACTCGGTGTTACGTATTATTCACACGTTTTAAAAATGGCTTTACAAAAGTCAAAAATAATCCTTGTTCAGGACGCTCTTAGATGTCCCCTGATGACGCTTGTGTCAGGAACGTCAACGAAATTGTGTGTGCCAGTCGAAGATTCACTGTCCGAGAGATTGTAGAAGAATGTAACATTTCAAGTGGATCATGTTATGAAATGACACAGCATCTTGGAATGCATTGTGTTGCCGCCAAGTTCATTCCACGGCTCATGAGTCAAAACCAAAAAAACTTTTTGGATCTCACAAAAGAGAATGAGATGTTCCATGTGAGAATAGTATGACCCCTGCAGACTTCTTTTTATTTCCAAAGTTGAAAAGGATGAAGTTTTGCAATGGTAGATGAGATAAAAGAAAATTCGCAGACAGCACTTTATGCGACCCAGCAAGAGGTGTGTCAAGACTGCTCCTGGAAGTGGAAATGATATTGGGAGCAGTGTATCAATTGTGGAGGAGAGTATTTCGAAGGAGACAATCCATAGTAACTAAAAGATAAGCATAGAAAATTTTGTGGACAAAGTTCTGGAATTTTTTGAACAGACGTCGTATGACAAAAGAGCATGCTGAGTTGCCCATGAGTGATGCTTTGTACTGATTTGTGGACATAAACTTATTGGTCACTATGAAACTGATTAGATTCAAACCCAGAATATGTACAAGAATTCTGCAGCAAACTGATGTTACGGATTGGTCTGTAATTTCGTAGGTCTGTTCTTTCGCCCTTCGTATTTACAGGAGACGCCTCTGTATTTTTTTCCCCAGTTGCTTAGGTCTTTCTGCTGGGTGAGAGATTCACAATAAATACAAGCTAAGTAAGGGTCCAGTGCCATATAGCACTCTTTGTAAAACCAAATTGAGATTCCATCTGCAACTGGCGACTTATTTGTTTTTAATTATTTCAGGTGTCAGGGATGCTTACGAGGGTGGTTTGAAAAGTTCTTGAAACAGAATAGAAAAAAAGTACTTATGTCACTGAAACTTTTTTGTTTTTCAATGTACCCTGCTTGTAGATTAATTCACTTGGTCCAACAGTGTTCCAATACCTTGATCCCATCTCGACAATGATTTTCCTCCAGGCCCACAAAATAGTTGTCAACTCAGGCTACCAATTCTTCATTTAAGTGAATCTTCATCCACAAAGAAAAATTTTCAGTTTAGGGAAGAGGCACGTGTGGCAACAATTCATACCTTAGTTTGTGTAATTTTACCATGGCGATGGCACACGCGTGTGAGCGTGCATTGGCTTGATGCTAGATGACTTTCTTCCTTATTAAACCTGGCCTTTTTTGCATACCTTTTGTTATAATTTGTCCAGAAGGTTAGCATAGTATTCTCCAGTAATTGTTTGCCCAGTGGGGAGACAATGTACAAACAGAATCCCCTTCTCGTCCCAGAACACTGATGCCATGATCTTCCCCGCTGAAGGAATTTGGTGGCGCATCCCAGAACACTGACGCCAAGTCCTTCCCCGCTGAAGGAGTTTGGCGGCGGAGATTCAGCATGTTTCCACTGCTTTGATTGTTGCTTTGTCTCTGGGGTATAGTAGTAAAACAAAGTTTCTTCGTGGTCACAAACCAGCACAAAAGATCTTGTTTGTTTCTCCTAAAACAGGCCAAACATTGTTGTGATATGTCCATTCTCATGCGTTTTTGACCCAGCGTCAAGAGTCGCGGCACCCATCTTGTGAATACCTTTCAGATACATCTGGCAAGCGTGAGCAATTTCATGCCCTCTAAATTGGTGATCCTCCTTGATCATTATGCGCACTTTTGCAATGATTTCTAGAGTAGTGACACATCTTGGCTGACCTATTCATGGATGATCATCATCTAAGCTCTCCTGACCAAATTTAAATTCATTTATCCACTTGGCAACAGTTGAAGACAAAGGAGCAGAGTCCCCTGGTGTATTCTGGAAATCAGCATGAATGTCCTTCGCTTTCATACCTTTCTTTATGAAGTTCTTAATTACTGCTTGAATCTCGACCCCCCCCCCCCCCCCCTGTACCGTCCCGTCATTGCAGATCACTACACAGGAACAACAACAGAGCCGTGTCACTGCCACAGCTCTCTTCCAAGAGCACTGACATGGCATGTGTTTACAGGCAACAGTCCAACGAATATCATGTGAACAACTTGTGCTAGCGCTGGCCTCTTGTGGTGATTGTTGTTAGGTGTCTTTGTGCTATTGTCAAATGACGGTATGTTTATATGATTCTCTTGCATGAATGATTTCTTGAATGCAAAATTTAAAACATTTATCTCCTACTGCCACACCAGACTGGTCAAGTGACTTGATGGAAAACTTTGACTCACTTAGTGATTTTACATAGGACAATAATTTCCCCTGCTTCTCAGCCAGATCTTTTGCTGAGGTATGACAGTGGTAGTAACCTTTCCTTGTTGGCATTTGGCATTCTCGTTTGAACTAAGAGTGCAGTAGCTTTTCCTTCCTCAGTATTTTCTGAATTTCATTGTTAAACCACAGTGGCTCTTTTGCATCCATAATTCGTTTACTAGGTACAGACTTGTTGAGAGTGCAATTCATGATCTATTTAAGCTTTGACCATAATCTCTCTATGTCCATCTTAATGGAACTAAGTGGGAACTAAGTGATGTCAGTTCTGTCTAAGTGAGATGCTAACATCTGCTTATCTGCTCTTTCTGGCATGAACATTTTCCTAGCCTTCTTGACTGATTTATTAATTTTTGTAATCTTTGTTGTTATGATGTTATCATGATTATTAATCCCCATCTCTATGCTGAAGTCATTGATGATATCTGGGCTGTTTGTAACTACAAGGTCTAAGATATTTCCATTGCATGTGGCATGCCAAACTAGGTGCTCAAGACAATTTTCGAAAACCACATTCAAAAGTGCTTCACAAGATTGACTGCACCCCCTGAAATAAAGCCATAGGCTACCATCTATACTCAGTAGGCTAAATTAACCTCCAACTAGCATTGCATGATCTAGGTATTTACGTGCTACTGTCTGTAGACTTTCTTTGAATGGCTCCAAAACTGTCATAGCAAAACCGGGTGGATGATTAAAACATCCATTAATTAACGTGATTTCACATAGACTTGTTATAGGCAACCAGGTAACTTCACTGTCACAATCAGCTTTGACCTCAATAGAGACAATGGACACTCCCTCTCCTACAGTGTCTAACCTGCCTTTCCGATATATATTCCATTAATCACTAAATATGTGAGAGCTTTCTACTCTGGGTTTCAGCCAGCTCTCAGTCTCTGAGAATAATTTGAGTGGGAGACTTTCCTGGATGGCAGTAAATTCGGAAACTGTGTTACAAGTACTTTGACAACTGATAAAATTTTGAGAATCTACACTGGAGTGAATTCAAAAGATAAACCTCAACCAACATTGAATGTATCTTGGTGATAAAGAGCCAAAATAAATAAATTGATGATTTTATTCCATTTCATCTGATTGAATGAAACACACACAGCATAACTACTCAGAAAACAACTATAGTGCGGATTACATTTACTATCATACATGTAGCACTCTGAGAACATTTCACCTTGTCATAGTAGTCCTGTGTTTTGGAACTAGGCAGTGCTTCATTTCACAAAGCGAAAGGAATAGCTTGTGTAAAAAAAAAAGAAGAGGAAATAGTGGTTGCTGGTGTTTTTAACACTATCATTCAATTTAGTTCCTACTGTGAACTTTGCAGCTAGGATATGTAAATGCTCTGAGACTGCTATTGATAATATCTTTATGAACAAATCTAGAGGAAAAAAGTCATATCACAAAACCAATAGTAAATGGACTATCTGATCACGACATGCAGCATCTTGTGTTAAATGTTGAAACTTGTCAGGATAAAAAAATATTAAATCTGAGTACAGGAGGATAATAAATAAGCCAGAAATTGAGGAATTCAGGAAATTGCTCAAAGACATGAACTGGAGAGATGTTTACCTGACTCAAATGGAAAATACAAAGCATTTATTAATAAAGTTACCTCCTCTTTTGAAAATTGTTTTCCCCTAAAGGTAACTCAGATCACACAGAAGTCAAAAGATAAACCGTGGATTACACAAGGAATAAAGATATCATGTGGGGCAAAAAGGAGACTGTATCTACTATCTAGGAACATTTCTGATATTAGAATTGTAATGCATTGCAAAGAATACTGCAAAATATTGAATCAAGTGATCCAGAAATCGAAGTAGCTTTATTAAGAGAAAAAGATAATTGTATCGGGCAACAAAATAAGAACTGTATGGGATATAGTGAAGACAGAGAGAAGTGGGGCCAAAAAGGAAGTGGAACCGATAGCTCTAAAAGTAAATGAGACTTTGGTAACAAGTGCATGTAGTGCTGTAAATCTCTTAAGCAAGACTTAATTTTTGTTACTGACGGCTCGGGGTTATCAGGTTTGGTGAATGGTGCAATGGAGTATCTGGGACCAGTCTTTGTCGCCGATGACATTGTAATTCTGTCAGAGACAGCAAAGGACTTGGAGGAGCAGTTGAATGGAATGGACAGTGTCTTGAAAGGAGGATATAAGATGAACATCAACAAAAGCAAAACAAGGATAATGGAATGTAGTCTAATTAAGTCGGGTGATGCTGAGGGAATTAGATTAGGAAATGAGGCACTTAAAGTAGTAAAGGAGTTTTGCTATTTGGGGAGCAAAATAACTGATGATGGTCGAAGTAGAGAGGATATAAAATGTAGGCTGGCAATGGCAAGGAAAGCGTTTCTGAAGAAGAGAAATTTGTTAACATCCAGTATAGATTTAAGTGTCAGGAAGTCATTTCTGAAAGTATTCGTATGGAGTGTAGCCATGTATGGAAGTGAAACATGGACGATAAATAGTTTGGACAAGAAGAGAATAGAAGCTTTCGAAATGTGGTGCTACAGAAGAATGCTGAAGATTAGATGGGTAGATCACATAACTAATGAGGAAGTATTGAATAGGATTGGGGAGAAGAGAAGTTTGTGGCACACTTGACCAGAAGAAGGGATCGGTTGGTAGGACATGTTCTGAGGCATCAAGGGATCACCAATTTAGTATTGGAGGGCAGCGTGGAGGGTAAAAATCGTAGAGGGAGACCAAGAGATGAATACACTAAGCAGATTCAGAAGGATGTAGGTTGCAGTAGGTACTGGGAGATGAAAAAGCTTGCACAGGATAGAGTAGCATGGAGAGCTGCATCAAACCAGTCTCAGGACTGAAGACCACAACAACAACAACAACAACAATATTTCATTCTGACAGCGTATTAATTCTGTAAATATTAGCTTCTCCAGTTTACTGTATTGTATTCACCTATTTTGACAATCTCGTGACAAATGATCAGGGTAGTATTCATTATATTAAAATGTTTTGTGTTATACATTCTGACATGTTCCACACCCTTGAGAATCATCTCATTTTTTCGGTGTATGTAACGAAAACTGAATCAAATCAAATGCAATCACCATCTCTCATCATGTAATAACTTCACTTCTTCTTCTTCCCTTGTCGTCTCCTGTTTTTCCAGTACTCATCCATCTCCTCCTCATGTTTTTCCCCCTTTATTCTATTCGTGTTGTTCTCAATCCCCTATTTCTTCTGCATCGAAAGCCTTTTATTTTTATTTATTTATTTTTTTTATCGAGGTGAGTCTTTATGGACTGCGTGGTAACAACCGACTTCACTGTAGTGTCCATGTCTTGTTCTTGCTCCAGCTTTGACTTCCTGCCAGTATCTTCTGAGCCCCTCCAAGAAGTACCTTTTTATGCCCTTCAGATAAGGGTCCTCACTGTCTTTCGGATGTTGATGCCATGTTAAAACCTTGGTAGTTGGTCACCATTCTTCTAAATTTGTTCCTTTCAGGAATTTCTCTCTGAGATACCAATCTGCTTAAGATCTTTTTCACATTCTTTGAACCATCTCGGCCTCGTTTTCTTAGATAGGATGAAACTCTGTATTCTTTTTGATAGTCGATCACCGTCCATTTTCATGAGATGACCATAAAAAACAATCATTTCTTTGTAATGGATGCTGTGATAGGTTCTGTCTTGCTGCACGATTCCTCATTTGCTCTCATTCGCCATTGTCCATCGACCCATCTATTACCTTAGGATTTTCCTTAATATCCTACACTCACGCTTTTCCAGCCGCTCAGCTTGACCTTGTCTATTCGTGGTCAAAGTTTTGGATGCTTATAAGCCCTCAGGTTTTACAACTGTATTATAATGTTGGAACTTGGCCCACATACTCATAGACTTTTTGTTATAAGTATTCTTTGTCAGTTGGTATGCTTGGTCTAACTTCCTCATCCTGGCAATTGCTTCTTCTTTTAATCCATTCTCCTGGTGGATGACTTCACCGAGATACCTGAAATTCTTAACTCATCCGATTTTTTCCCAGGTTGGTTATCATCCATTCAGGTCCATTACAGATGTTCGTCATATATTTTGTCTTTTGAATAGAGATCTGGAGTCTAACTTTTTTCAGCAATTTCTGACAGCCTATTTATCTTGTTGACTGCTGACTCTATGTTGTTAGCAAAAATGGCCAGGTCAGCCGCAAAATCTAAGCAGTCAATGCACACCCCTTTGTTCTTAGGACCAAGTCTGAACCACTCTTCATTTGTTTCTTCTTGGGCTAATAACTTTCTCCACTCTCGAGTGACCTTTTCCAAGACACAATTGAAAAGGAGAGGGATAGTCCATCTCCTCGTCTTATGTCCGTTCTGATTGTAAAGGGTTTAGATACCTCACCCATAAATTTAATTTTTGACGCTGTGTTAGTAAGAGTTTGTTTGATCAGCTTTCTTGAGGTATTATCCATCCCAAACTTTTCCAAAATATTCATTAATGCCTGTCAGTCGATGGAGTCATATACTTTTTGAAAATCAACAAACATGACCACATAGTTATTTCTTCCAGTTTTTTGGACCTGATGATGTTCTTCAGGCTAAAGATCTGTTCTGCGCAAGAATCGCCCTTTCGGAAACCAGCTTGATAGTCCCCAATCAGTTGGTTACAATGACCTTCTATTCTATTCTGTATCACTTTGGAGAGAATCTTATATGGAACAGATACTAATGAGGTACCCCTATAGTTATTGACATTCTATTTATCACCTTTTTTGTGTAGACGATGGATTAAAGCTGACTGCCGTTCAGTTGGTATCATCCCAGCTCTCCAGATCTCCTCAAAAAGTTGGACTAGTATATCTAGAGTTTCATTATTTGCCAGCTTCAGTAGTTCCACCACTATTGAATCCTCTCCAGCTGCCTTATTATTCTTAAAGTTGTTGATGATCTCTTTGGTCTCCTCTTTACTAGATGGAGATTAGGGGTAGTTTGTGGATTGGGGCACATGCAGGGAATCTTTCTTTCGGTTCATCACAATTAAGTAGGTTTTCAAAGTAACGAGACATGATCTTGCAGTTTTCTTTGTTGGTCAGGCCGAGTGTGGTGTGCATACTGTAAGACCTTCAGTACACACACCATCAGATTATTTGACTTGTTGCTCTAACGAAGTAAGCGAGTGTCAGCAATATGTCTCGTGGTCTTATCATGGTGTGTTTATCTTCTGCCATTCGGTCAGATGATAGAAATGCCACTTGCATGCTTAGAGTAGCAGATTGACGGTGACCAACTTTAAACAGAATTTGATTAATTTTCACACACATTTACTAAAATAATAACAAATATAAAAATTACTTAACTTGGTTCTGGATGCTATTTACAGTTGACAATCTGAAGTTCTTTGGGATTGGTACGTTAATCTTATTCTCACATATATCTCAGATACTTGACAAAAGTGTCTATACATTTATCTTCATGGCTATGTACAGGAATATGGTAATCTTATCAGGCGCAGACTGAATCTTGACTATGGACTGGTACAGACAATTGTAGAACTCGACGGACTGGTACAGACTAATGCAGACTGGTACAGACTAATGCAGACTCATACAGACTGGTGCAGACAAATGCAGACTGACTGATCGAAGGTCTTTACACTCGTTATAATACCTCGCACGTTCATGTATCACTGCGCGAGTGTGATGCGCGAGGAGAAAATGTTCTATGTTAGCAGCAATCTCATTGGCTGCGTTACATACACTCCTGGAAATGGAAAAAAGAACACATTGACACCGGTGTGTCAGACCCACCAGACTTGCTCCGGACACTGCGAGAGGGCTGTACAAGCAATGATCACACGCACGGCACAGCGGACACACCAGGAACCGCGGTGTTGGCCGTCGAATGGCGCTAGCTGCGCAGCATTTGTGCACTGCCGCCGTCAGTGTCAGCCAGTTTGCCGTGGCATACGGAGCTCCATCGCAGTCTTTAACACTGGTAGCATGTCGCGACAGCGTGGACGTGAACCGTATGTGCAGTTGACGGACTTTGAGTGAGGGCGTATAGTGGGCATGCGGGAGGCCGGGTGGACGTACCGCCGAATTGCTCAACACGTGGGGCGTGAGGTCTCCACAGTACATCGATGTTGTCACCAGTGGTCGGCGGAAGGAGCACGTGCCCGTCGACCTGGGACCGGACCGCAGCGACGCACGGATGCACGCCAAGACCGTAGGATCCTACGCAGTGCCGTAGGGGACCGCACCGCCACTTTCCAGCAAATTAGGGACACTGTTGCTCCTGGGGTATCGGCGAGGACCATTCGCAACCGTCTCCATGAAGCTGGGCTACGGTCACGCACACCGTTAGGCCGTCTTCCGCTCACGCCCCAACATCGTGCAGCCCGTCTCCAGTGGTATCGCGACAGGCGTGAATGGATGGACGAATGGAGACGTGTCATCTTCAGCGATGAGAGTCGCTTCTGCCTTGGTGCCAATGATGGTCGTATGCGTGTTTGGCGCCGTGCAGGTGAGCGCCACAATCAGGACTGCATACGACCGAGGCACACAGGGCCAACACCCGGCATCATGGTGTGGGGAGCGATCTCCTACACTGGCTGTACACCACTGGTGATCGTCGAGGGGACACTGAATAGTGCACGGTACATCCAAACCGTCATCGAACCCATCGTTCTACCATTCCTAGACCGGCAAGGGAACTTGCTGTTCCAACAGGACAATGCACGTCCGCATGTATCCCGTGCCACCCAACGTGCTCTAGAAGGTGTAAGTCAACTACCCTGGCCAGCAAGATCTCCGGATCTGTCCCCCATTGAGCATGTTTGGGACTGGATGAAGCGTCGTCTCACGCGGTCTGCACGTCCAGCACGAACGCTGGTCCAACTGAGGCGCCAGGTGGAAATGGCATGGCAAGCCGTTCCACAGGACTACATCCAGCATCTCTACGATCGTCTCCATGGGAGAATAGCAGCCTGCATTGCTGCGAAAGGTGGATATACACTGTACTAGTGCCGACATTGTGCATGCTCTGTTGCCTGTGTCTATGTGCCTGTGGTTCTGTCAGTGTGATCATGTGATGTATCTGACCCTAGGAATGTGTCAATAAAGTTTCCCCTTCCTGGGACAATGAATTCACGGTGTTCTTATTTCAATTTCCAGGAGTGTGTTAATACGCGGATCGGCGGAAGCAGAATTTGGTCCGTCTCTATGGCAGCGCCATCTCATAGTGCGGAGATGGATGAGCGCTGCGCCTGCGCTGTTTTGATTAGCGGGGCGCACTCTAGTGGGAAATTTGTGTACGCGCTGAATATGCGGAACTATGTACACAACACTGAGCTTTCCATTTTCGTCTTTAAAACAAAAACTAGGGGCTTGGTATCCTTTCAAGTTCGATTTGAACGTCTGATAGAAGTCTCTGACATTGTTTATCTGGAAACGCTGATCGATCTATTCTAACTGCTGTTTCTCATGCAATTGCTTAGACCTTCATAGAGTTCTGGCTGCATATTTTCGAACTTCATGGAATACATCAAAATCATCAGGACTCCTGGTAGAATTCCACTTTTTGCATGCACTTGCTGTTTGGGCCACCACCTCACCACAAACCTCATTCCACCATGTATGATTCCTCTTTTTAGCTGTCAGGATTGTAGTATTAGCTGCTTGTTGGATCATGGAGGCAATGTCTGCCCATTTATGGGATTCAACTGTCAGTTACTGGTGGCATTGTTCCAATATGTTTTGATTGATTTTGATCTTCGCAATATCATATTTATGAATTTTATTTCCGGTTTTCACGGTCTTATTGAGAGGGATGAAATTAATTTTGATCTTGGAGAGGTGATGATCCTTTTAAATTCAGTATTTTATCTGTAAAAAGGTTTCTTTCTATTATTTCTGATTGTTTGATGTTGTTTCTTTCTTATTTCTGTAATCCATGCTATCATTGAGTCCTTCTTCCAGTACTACTCATTCAGTAGAGGTCTCTAAAAAAAGATTAATCTTCTTTTAGCCATTACTTCTGATATTTTCTCAAAATTTTTGTAGATCTCCTCATTACTTCTCATTTTCCAGCCATCTGTAGCTTGTATTGCAACCATTATTTTCTAATAATGCTCCTTTGAGGAACCTCTGTTCTGTCCAGCTTATAGTTCATCATTAGGCATCCTCATCCATATAAACATCCTGGTCATACCACTGTGGGATAGTGTTTTAGTTTTGTTTTTTTAGTTGTACATTTCTTGTTGTAAATATCCTTTGTTAAACGATTTGCTCTCTCCAGTTTTCTGACTCTTGCATCTACTGTTAATTCTTCTAGTCCATTTTGTTGTACAGTTTGTCCAATATATTTAAATTTACTTACTAATGCTATTTTACATTTTTGTTTTTCTAAGAATGTTGATGCATTGTTTGAAATTGTCATCAATGTTGTTTTTTCGGCTGAAATTTTGGGACCAGCTCTCTTTGCTATTTCTTCCAAAAGATTTCTTTCAATAACTGTCTGTCAGATTTTTTGAAAGTATATCAGAATCATCTGCAGAAGCCAGGCAGTTTACCTTAATTCCATTTGTTATTCGTCCTAAAATTATTGGTTCAATTTTGTAATTTTTTTTTTCTCCAAATTCCAGATACTTTCTATTTTTTCTAGAATGCAGTGTTACAGTAAAGGTGATAAACTGTCCCCTTGTCTAACACCAGTTTTTATTTCAAATGGTTGAGATACTTCTCCCATAAATTTAGCTTCAGTCATCCTATTTGCTAGTGTTTTGAGGATTATGTTTGCTTTAATACAAAATTCTTTGATGATTTTACCTATAATTTCTCTGCCTACCAAATCAAAAGGTTTCTTGAAACCAATACATGATACTATTATAGGTTTGGTGATTAGCAGTCTGTGGAGGATTATCGATTTTCTAATAAACATCTGCTCTGTGCAGGGTCTTCCCTTTCTAGAGCTCCTCGAGATTCTCCCAGTTATTTGTCTAAAGTTTCTACAACTCTGTCCAGAGAATTTTTGATAATATTTTGTATACCACTGGCAGAAGTGAGGCATCTCTGCCATTGTTGACATTTTGAGTGTCCCCTTTTTTTCATAGCTGTGGATTAATGCTTTCCATAATCTCTTCAGCTTTCCAAATGTTCTCAAACAGCAGTTGTAGATCATTTGTGTGTTCTGACTATTTCAATAATTTTGCTGTAGTGGAGTCTTCATTTGTTGCTTTGAAGTTTTGGAAGATTTGATGGCTTCATGAATTTATTGCTCTGTTAGTGGAAAATCTTCCTCCAGATGTTGTGGGACTGCTATTATATATTGCTACAATGTGCTGTTATTGTTGTTGTTGTTGTTGTTGTTGTTGTTTGGTTGCCTGTTCTTCAGCACTTTCTTTCTGTTTCCTTTATCTATTTGCCGCCATTTTAGCCGGTTTACCGGTATTTTCAGCTTGTTCTTCACTTATTTGACCTTTTGGTGGCTCCTCTTGAAGAGATCTTATTTCTCAGCATTTAAAATTACATCATCTGCTGCTCTTTCGCAACTGAATTTCATCATGTCCATCTTCCTTGACTCAAGATCCTGAATTTTCATCCTTAATTCTTGAACAGTCTCATTTCTCTTTTTGTGTTTTCCAGATGAAGAAACTTTTGGTCCTCAAAGCTAAGATTAGTATCAGTTTTTTTATTTGTTTCTGCCTATGGCTGCTATATCTCTTTAGTTAGAATATTTTCTCTCTCTGTATTTGATTATAGTCTAAGTCTGAATATTTTTATAAGTACATTTATTGCTGTAGCAATGAGTAAAATAAATTGTATTGCACTGCCTGTAGCATGTAGCACCATTTTGACTTTTAGTCCTCTTGCTGTACAAAAAGTAGCTTTGATGATTACTTAATGCAAGTATTTTGTAAGAGCTGTGGAACGGTTAGTATCTGTTTATATTTTTCTGATTAATTCAAGCTCGTCAATGCACATCCTGTGTTAAGGAAATATTTGCACTGAATTTACTGTGTGTTAAATATAAGCAGTGGATCCATTGGGGTAGTCTGTTTGGTAGAAATATGTCAAGGTGAACAAAACAGGAGATGGTGAAGGAAGAGAGGGAAAAGAACAACATTTGCTTCTCATCAGCATTATAACTGGGTTGCAACATTCAGTGAAAATTATCTGTGACAGGAAGTTGTCATAAATACATTTTTTGAAGAAACTTTATGTATGTATAAGCATTTATTAAATTTAAAAAGTTGGATTTCATCTGTTAATACAAAAGATAATGTTTTGCATTGCAGGCATGATGAACCTGTCAAAGATGAAGAATCGGCCAATGATTCTTATTGGAGGATAACAGTATGTATAACTTAAACTTGAGATTCTTGAAAATAAAGCTAGTCAGTATTTCTTAACAGTACTGATTTAAATACATCTAAAAGATCGCTGTTACCTAAATGAAAGTTGACGAGCAAAGTCTTAGTGGACATTTGTATAAAATTGTCATAGGTGTTATTTACAAGAAGAGTAAATAGTTTCAATAGGAATGTGGTGAGACATTTAACAAATGTCATGACCACACATTAATAGGACCTTATAACACTACCATTATGATATTAGTATGCTTTTACGTAAATAACAGAAACCCTGTCTCTATGTTGCCACGTATAACCCTCTTACTAAAATTTAGTTTAGTTTTAAAATAAAATACACTATCGAAGGATAGTCCTGTTTACAGGAAAAGATAATCAATAGAGTTATCCTTCTTACAGGATTTACCGTGTGTTGCGTCTAATGGATAAGTAAATTGGACTATTCACTTCTTTTCCTAAGATCTTACCCAGTGGCTAGATAGGAACACAGTATGAATAATAATATACTGAAGCTAGGAAAACTCATTTCCAAGTTCATTTAGTGGTTTAAAACATGTACTTAATGGTCACCAACCTATCCTGGCAATGAAATAGTGAAGTATTGGAGAAGCAGAAATGTGAATTTTGCCTACTTTCTTGCTACTGTTTAGTTTGGCACTTCAAATAAATTACCCCACTTAAACAATTTTGGGCTACATCTTTATACATTATGTTTTTAAAAAAGAAAAAGCCCAGTAGATAACTTCAAGGAAGGTAAAAAAAATTAGCCGAGGTGGGGGGGACTACCTTTAGAAAAGCACTTTCCATAATCAAGAAACTTAAATACTTAGACACTAAAGCACACACTTTTTAACTGAACATTTCACTTAAAGAAAACCTCTTTCTTGGTGGAATTTACATTCAAAAGCTATTATTCTTTGAAATAATTCTGTGTAGCCATCTAACAGGTTCTAGTAACTTGGCTTCACTCTGATTGAATTTTATGTAAGCAAACCATAACACTTTGCAATAGTTAAGAAAACATTTTTATTATTTACACTAAAGCAATTTAAATGGTGCCTCTTTATATTAACTTGGCACTTCACTCTGATTGAATTTTATGTAAGCAAACTATAACACTTTGCAATAGTTAAGAAAACATTTTTATTATTTACACTAAAGCAATTTAAATGGTTCCTCTTTATATTAACTTGGCACTTCATAAGTCCGTAAAACAGGACACTCGGATCAATCAAACACCAGGAAGGAACCCTATACAGATGTATGATTAGGATGAAATGACAGGGTGAGCCAGTTTCCGTAAAGTTCAAGAATGATTATTAAAACACATTTTAAATTAATGGTTCATGCTGTACAAAGGTAAAAATAGAAAAAAATCTTATCTGGTGGCTGTAGGCTTGAGTGTGGTGAACAGTTATGATGGCTACACTACCCACACTACAGCCTGCAAGTTTCTTGCTGTATGGGCTCAATTTCTCTTCTTGGCTTCATTCAGTTTTACATACAGTAGCTCAACAACTCGCAGCTATGCTGTAAGCTGTTTGCAGTCTTCAACCGAGGCATTTTTATGAAAATTTGCAGGCAAAGCTTCTGCTCCACAAAGGAGTTACCTCAATCACTGCTGCCTTCAGACTGTGTGACTTACTTCCCGAACTTGCTCAAGGTAGCACGCCAATTCGCCTTTCGCACCTCTTCCGTGCGTCACAGCCATTTTCGTTTCAAACAAAAGCACACTGGTTTTTACATAACACCTATTTCTTACATTGTTCCTAAGCATGACCATTTCTTAAATTGTCAAATATACATCAACATGAACAATTTATACACACACATATTTTTAAATACAAAATGTTATCAAAACATTATTTAGACACTTGGTATCCTTTGTAGAGGACTTGGGCAGGTTTGTCCCATCCTAGTACACATTATTTTGTTACTTCCCTTCAGATATTCCATTTAGCTACATCTACAATAATTCCCAATGTTCTGACTTTTGAGGTGTCCAGTGTGGGTTGCTCTCCACTTCCTGGGTGTATTGTATCGAGTTAGCTTTTTCAAATTTCCATGAGGGTTTATCAATGTATTTTGTAACTGATATTTCAGCACCAATGATAACTTTTGTGAGCCAATGTACACTCCTTGAAAAATGTTTAGGTACTACTATTGAGTGATTCAGTGGTAATTTGTTCTCATCAGTGGAAAAGATGGATGGGTCAGGTTTTGTATCAGTTTCCATCTGCCTGCCCAAAACTTTTTAAATTCCTTGGCATCAAACTTAGATAATTTCTTGTGTGTTGATCCATTCGAACAATGGTTCTCTATTTTTGTCTCTATTTATGTATCTCCAGGTTGTGTTTTGGAATTAAAATCTTAAACATATACGTGCTGTCTAGTTGCTGTGTGTAAGACTAGTGTCAGACACTTTCCGTTAGGTGATTTGTGGACTGATGTAATAACCAGGCCTTTGAGTTTTATCCTAATTACTTCTACATCACTAATTTTCTGACAGCTTAAGCCAGCATAATCCAAGAGCTGTTTCTTTTTTCATTTATTGTGGATGTACCTAACAATTGAGAGGAGTATTGATATTGCTTTATATTGCGTAATCTTGCATGTAGCTGCTGAATTATCACCTAAATGCATTTCCTTTAGAGCTATAATACTGATGGCATGCTCATCATTTAATTTGCTTTGGTAACTGCATTTGTCACTTGTTAATCCTACATTAATTTGCATAATATGGACACCTTGCCTGATAATTTTTGACTGTAAGCTCTGAGACGTGCTGGACCATCTTTTGTGTAGAGTTTTTGCTGTCTGCTCCTGCAGTCACACAGCCTTGGTGCACCATCTCAGGGGTTGTCTACATGCCCCACAACAGTCTTTTTGGTGTCCAGTGTGAATGATTCACTGGTAAATATCCTGTCCCATACACTTTTGTTTGTAGACAATACTACTGTGTTAGCTGAAAATAGAAACCCTGAGCCAGGAAGCAGTAGTCTCAGTACCTCAGAGAATTAGTTTCAGGTAAAGTATATGGATCTAACATATCTAAAATGCACATGGTTTAGTTTGGAAACCACACAGACAGCCAAATGTACACACCCGCAGTAGCTGCTAGGGGTGGGGGGGGCAGAGTGATTGGAGAAGACAGTACATGGTCTGAATGGGAAAAGATTGGTGGGTACAGAAGAGAGAAGGGAAAAGGTAAAGTGATACAGTGGGAAACAAATTAGCAGAGGTTTAGGTCAGGTGGATGGCACTAGATGTGCTGGAGAGACAATTTCCACCTGTGTAGTTCAGAGAAACTTGCACTGGAAGGGAATATCCAAATGGTATGTCTAGTGAAGCAGTTGTTGAAGTGGTGTACAGCCTCTTGGCAACTGCAATGTCAGGTCTGTGGTTTCCACAGTTTGGTGCTAGACATTACTGCGAGTGAACAGTTGGTTACTTGTCATCCCTACATGGAAAATTGTATGGTAATTGCAGCATAGCTGATTTTTAACAGGTTGCTTTTGCACATGATCGTGCCTTTTATATGGTGGGAGATGCCTGCGACTGGACTGCTGTAGGAGGTGGTGGGTGGATTTGTGGGACAGGTCTTGCACCTGGGTCACTCACAGGATTAGTGGCGGAGAAGTATGTTCTCTAGACTGTGCAGGCCGTGGAACACTACTTTGCAGGACATTGACCGTGAAAAACAGAGATTGCATCGGGATTGAATACAAAACACACAATGCCAAGTTCAGTACAAGAAGAGTGAATCTTCTAAGAGTTTGTGCTTCCAGCGGCTCCTGGGAGACCAGTATTAGATTCCGATGCACCAGTGCAGGTTTACTGTATCCTTTATACCTTCACATTGACCATGAAACACAGAAATTCGATCGGGATTGAATACAAAATGCACAATGCCGTCTTAAGTACATTAGGAGTGAATCTTCTAAGAGTTTGTGCTTTGAGTTTCTCCTGGGAGACCAGTATTAGACTCCGATGCACCAATGAAGGTTTACTGTATCCCTTGGTCTTTCACATTGACCACGAAACACAGAAATTGCATCGGGATTGAATACAATTGGCACAATGCAGACTTAAGTACAAGAAGAGTGAATCTTCTAAGACTTTGTGATTTGACCGGCTCCTGGGAGACCAGTAATAGATTCCGATGCACCAGTGCAGGTTTACTGTATCCCTTGGACCGTAACATTGACCATGAAACACACAAACTGCGTGGGGATTGAATACAAATAACACAATGCCAACTTAAGTACAAGAAGAGTGAATCTTCTAAGAGTTTGTGTTTTGAGTGGCTCCTGGGAGACCAGTATTAGATTCAGATACACCAGTGCAGGTTTACTGTATCCATTGGACTTTCAGATTGACATGGAACACATAAATTGCATCGGGGCTGAATACAAAAGGCAGAATGCCGACTTAAATACAAGAAGAGTGAATCTTCTAAGAGTTTGTGCTTTGAGCGGTTCCTGGGAGACCAGTATTAGATTCCGTTTCACCAGTGCAGGTTTGCTGAATCCCTTGGACCTTCACATTGACCATGAGACACAGAAATGCATCAGGATTGAATACAAAAGGCACAATGCCGGCATAAGTACAAGAAGAGTGAATCTTCTAAGAGTTTCTGCTTTGTACAGATTATGGAAGACCAGTATTAGATTGCGGTGCACCAGTGCAGGTCTGCAGAATCCCTTGGACGTTCACATTGACCATGAAACTCCGAAATTCCATCGTGATTGAATACAATTGGCTCTAATCCGACTTATGTACAAGAAGAGTGAATCTTCTAAGAATTTGTGCTTTGAGCGACTCCTGGGGGTAAAGTATTAGATTCCGTTGCACCAGTGCATGTTTACTGTATGCCTTGTACCTTCACTTTGACCATGAAACACAAAAATTGGATCGGGATTGAATAGAATAGGCACTATGGCGACTTAAGTACAACAAGAGTGAAACTTCTAAGAGTTTGTGTTTTGAGCTGCGCGTGGCAGACCAGTATTATATTCCAATGCACCAGTGCAGGATTACTGTATCCCTTGGACTTTCACAGTGACCGTGTAACACAGAAATTGCATTGGGATTGAATACTAATGGCACATTTACGACTTAAGTACAGAAACAGTGAAACGTCTATGAGTTTGTAGTTTGAGCGTCTCCTGGGAGACCAGTAATAGACTCCGATTCACCTGTGCAGGTTTACTGAATCCTTTGGACCCTCACATTGATCATGAAACACAGAAATTGCATCGGGATTGAATACAAAAGGCACAATGCCGATTTAAGTACAAGAAGAGTGAATCTTCTGAGAGTTTGTTCTTTGAGCGGCTCCTGGGAGACCAGTATTAGATTCCGATGCAGCAGTGCAGGTTTCCTGTATCCCTTGGACCTTCTCATTGACCGTGACACACAGAAATTGTATCGGGATTGAATACAAAAGGCACAATGCCGACTTAGGTACAAGAAGACTGAATCTTCTAAGATTTTGAACTTTGAACGGCTCCTGGGAGACCAGTATTAGATTCCGATGCACCAGTGCAGGTTTACTGAATGTCTTGGACCTTCACAATGTGCATGAAACACAGATATTGCATCAGGATTGAATACAAAAGGCACAATGCCGACTTAAGTACAAGAGGAGTGAATCTTCCAAATGTTTGTGCTTTGAGTGGCTCCTGTAATACGTGTATTAGATTCCCATGCACCAGTGCAGGTTTACTGAATCCTTTGGACCTTCACATGGCCAGGATGCACAGAAATTGCATCGGGATTGAATACAAAACACCCAATGCCGACTTAAGTACATGAGGAGTGAATCTCCTAAGTGGTTGTGCTTAGAGCGTCTCCTGGGAGACCAGTATTAGATTCCGCTGCACCAATGCAGGTTTACTCTATCCCTTGGACTGTCACACTGACCATGTAACACAGAAATTGGATCGGGATTGAATACAAACGGCTTAATGCCGACCTAAGTACAAGAAGAGTAAATCATCTAAGAATTTGAGTTTTGAGCGGCTCCTGGGAGACCAGTATTAGATTCCAATGCATCAATGCAGGTTTACTGTATCCCTTCGACTTTCACATTGACCATGATACACAGAAAATGCATCGGGATTGAATTGAAATGGAACAATGCCGACTTAAGTACAGGAAGAGTGTATCTTCCATGCGTTTCTGCTTTGAGCGTATCCTGGGAGACCAGTATTACATTCCGATGCACCAGTTCAGGTTTACTGTATCCCTTTGACCTTCATATTGACCATGAAACGCAGAAATTGCACCGCAATTGAATACAAAAGACACAATGCCGAATTAAGTACAAGAAGAATGAATCTTCTAAGAGTTTGTGATTTGAGCGGCTCCTGGGGGACCAGTATTAGATTCCGATGCACCAGCGCAGGTTTACTGTATCTTTTCGACTTTCACATTAATCACGAAACACAGAAATTTCATCTGCATTGAATACGATAGGCTCTACGCCGCCTTATGTACATGATGAGTGAATCTTCTAAGAGTTTGTGCTTTGAGCGACTCCTAATGGGTAAAGTATTAGATTCCGATGCTGCAGTGCAGGTATACTGTATACCTTGGACCTTCACATTGACCATGAAACACAGAAATTGCATCGGGATTGAATACAAAAGGCTTAATGCCGACATAAGTACAAGAAGAGTGAATCATCTAAGAATATGAGTTTTGAGCGACTACTGGGAGACCAGTATTGGATCCCGATGCACCAGTGCAGTTTTACTGTGTCCCTTGGACCTTAACATTGACCATGAAACACAGAAATTGCATCATAATTGAATACAAAACACCGAATGCCGACTTAAGTACAAGAGGAGTAAATCTCCTAAGAGGTTGTGCTTAAAGCGTCTCCTGGGAGACCAGTATTAGATTCCGCTGCACCAATGCAGGTTTACTCTATCCCTTGGACTGTCACATTGACCATGTAACACAGAAATTGGATCGGGATTGAATACAAACGGCTTAATGCCTCTTAAGTACAAGAAGAGTGAATCATCTAAGAATTTGAGTTTTGAGCGGCTCCTGGGAGACCAGAATTAGATTCCAATGCATCAATGCAGGTTTACTGTATCCCTTCGACTTTCACATTGACCATGAAACACAGAAATTGCATCGGGATTGAATTCAAATGGAACAATGACGACTTAAGTACTAGAAGAGTGAATCTTCTAAGAGTTTGTGATTTGAGCGGCTCCTGGGGGACCAGTATTAGATTCCGAAGCACCAGTGCAGGTTTATCGATTCCCTTGGACTTTCACATTGATCATGAGACATAGAAATTACATCGGGATTGAATACAAAACACACAATGCCGACTTAAGTACAAGAAGAGTGATTCTTCTAAGATTTTGTGTATGAGCGGCTCCTTGGGGACCAGTATTAGATTCCGATGCACCAATGCAGGTTTACTGTATCCCTTGGACCTTCACATTGACCATGAGACACAGAAATTGCATCGGGATTGAATACAAAAGGCACAATGCCGACTTAAGTACAAGAAGAGTGAATCATCTAATAGTTTGAGCTTTGAGCGTCAACTGGTAGACCAGTATTAGATTCCAATGCACCAGTTCAGGCTAACTGTATCCCTTGAAAACTCACATTGATCATGAATTTGAGCAAATGGCATCGCGATTGAATACAAAAGGCACAATACCGGCTAAAGTGCAAGAAGAGTGAATCTTCTAAGAGATTGTGGATGAGCGGCTCCTGGGAGACCAGTATTAGATTCCGATGCACCAATGCAGGTTTACTGTATCCCTTGGACCTTCGCATTGACCATGAGGCACAGAAATTGCATCGGGGTTGAATACAAAATGCAAAATGCCGACTTTAGTACAAGAAGAGTGAAGCTTCTAAGAGTTTCTGCTTTGAGCGGCTCGTGGGAGACCAGTATTAGATTCTGATGCACCAGTGCTGGTTAACTAAATCCCTTGGACTTTCAAATTGATCATGAAACACAGATAGTGCATCGGTATTGAATACAAAAGGCAGAATGCCGACTTAAATACAAGAAGAGTGAATCATCTAAGAGCTTGTGCTTTGAGCGGCTGCTGGGAGACCAGTATTAGATTCCGATGCACCAGTGCAGGTTTATTGAATCCCTTGGACCTTCAAATCGAACATGAAACACAGAAATTGCGTCGGGATTGAGAACAAAAGGCACAATGCCGAATTAAGTACAAGGAGAGATAATCTTCTAAGAGTTTGTGCTTTGAGAATCTCCTGGAGTCCTGTATTAGATTCCGATGTACCAGTGCAGGTTTAGTGAATCCCCTGGACCCTAACATTGACCATGAAACACAGAAATTGCATCGGGATTGAATACATAAGGCACAATGCCGACTTAAGTACAAGAAGTGTGAATCTTCCAAGTGTATGTGCTTTGAAAGGCTCCTGGGTGACCAGTATTAGATTCCAATGCACCAATTGAGGTTTACTGTATCCCTTGGAACTTCACATTGATCATGAATCACAGAAATTGCATCGAGATTGAATTCAAGAGGCAAAATGCCGACTTAAGTGCAAGAAGAAAGAATGGTTTAAGAGTTTGTGTTTTGTGCAGCTCCTGGGAGATTAGTATTAGTTTCCGATGCATCAGTGCTGGTTTACTTTATCCCTTGGACCTTCACATTGACCTTGAGAGACGTAAATTACATCGGGATTGAATACAAAAGGCACAATGCCGACTTAAGTAAAAGAAGAGTGAATCTTCTAAGAGTTTGTGGTTTGAGCGCTCCCTGGGAGACCAGTATTAGATTCCGATGCACCAGTGCAGGTTTAATGAATCCCTTAGACCTTCACATTGACCATGAGAGACAGAAACTACATCGGGATTGAATACAAAAATCACAATGCAGACTTAAGTACAAGAAAAGTGAATCTTCTAAGAGTTTCTGCTTTAAGCGACTCTTGGGAGACCAGTGTCAGATTCCAATGCGCCAGTGCAGGTTTACGGTATACCTTGGACCTTCACATTGACCATGAAACACAGAAAAACATCGGGATTGAATACAAAAGGCACAATGCAGACTTAGGTACAAGAAGAGTGAATCTTCTAAGAGCTTGTGTTTTGAGCTGCTCCTGGGAGACAAGAATTAAATTCCGATGCACAAGTGCAGGTTTGCAGCATTCCTTGGACCTTCTCATTGACCATGAGACACTGAACATGCATCGGGTTTCAATACAAAATGCACAATGCCGACTTAAGTACAAGAAGAGTGAATCTTCTAAGAGTTTCTGCTTTAAGCGACTCCTGGGAGACCAGTGTTAGATTCCAGTGCACCAGTGCAGATTTACTGTATCCCTTCGACTGTCACATTGACCATGAAAAACAGAAATCGCATGGGGATTGAATACCAAATCCTTAATGCCGACCTAAGTACAAGAAGAGTGAATCTTCTAAGAGTTTGTGGTTTGAGCGGCTCCTGGGAGACCAGTTATTGATTCCGATGCACCAATGCAGGTTTAGTGTATCCCTCGGACCTTCACATTGTGCATGAAACATAGAAATTGCATCGCGATTGAATACCAAAGGCACAATGCCGACTTTAGTACAATTAGAGTTAATCTTCTAAGAGTTTGTGTTTGAGCGGACCCTGGGGGTCAAGTATTAGATTCCGATGCACCAGTGCAGGTTACTGTATACCTTGGACCTTCGCATTGACCATGAGACACTGAAAATGCATCGGGATTGAATACAAAGTGCACAGTGCCCACTTAAGTACAAGAAGAGTGAATCTTCTAAGTGTTTGTGCTTTGAGCGGTCCCTGGGGGGCAAGTATTAGATTCCAATGCACCAGTGCATGTTACTGTATACCTTGGACCTTCAAATTGACCATGAAGCACAGAAAATGCATCAGGATTGAATACAAAAGGCACAAAGCCGACTTAAGTACATGAAGAGTGAATCTTCTAAGAGTTTGTGCTTTGAGCGGCTCCTTGGAGACCAGTATTAGATTCCGATGCAGCAGTGCAGGTTTCCTGTATCCCTTGGACCTTCTCATTGACCGTGACACACAGAAATTGTATCGGGATTGAATACAAAAGGCACAATGCCGACTTAGGTACAAGAAGACTGAATCTTCTAAGATTTTGAACTTTGAACGGCTCCTGGGAGACCAGTATTAGATTCCGATGCACCAGTGCAGGTTTACTGAATGTCTTGGACCTTCACAATGTGCATGAAACACAGATATTGCATCAGGATTGAATACAAAAGGCACAATGCCGACTTAAGTACAAGAGGAGTGAATCTTCCAAATGTTTGTGCTTTGAGTGGCTCCTGTAATACGTGTATTAGATTCCCATGCACCAGTGCAGGTTTACTGAATCCTTTGGACCTTCACATGGCCAGGATGCACAGAAATTGCATCGGGATTGAATACAAAACACCCAATGCCGACTTAAGTACATGAGGAGTGAATCTCCTAAGTGGTTGTGCTTAGAGCGTCTCCTGGGAGACCAGTATTAGATTCCGCTGCACCAATGCAGGTTTACTCTATCCCTTGGACTGTCACACTGACCATGTAACACAGAAATTGGATCGGGATTGAATACAAACGGCTTAATGCCGACCTAAGTACAAGAAGAGTAAATCATCTAAGAATTTGAGTTTTGAGCGGCTCCTGGGAGACCAGTATTAGATTCCAATGCATCAATGCAGGTTTACTGTATCCCTTCGACTTTCACATTGACCATGATACACAGAAAATGCATCGGGATTGAATTGAAATGGAACAATGCCGACTTAAGTACAGGAAGAGTGTATCTTCCATGCGTTTCTGCTTTGAGCGTATCCTGGGAGACCAGTATTACATTCCGATGCACCAGTTCAGGTTTACTGTATCCCTTTGACCTTCATATTGACCATGAAACGCAGAAATTGCACCGCAATTGAATACAAAAGACACAATGCCGAATTAAGTACAAGAAGAATGAATCTTCTAAGAGTTTGTGATTTGAGCGGCTCCTGGGGGACCAGTATTAGATTCCGATGCACCAGCGCAGGTTTACTGTATCTTTTCGACTTTCACATTAATCACGAAACACAGAAATTTCATCTGCATTGAATACGATAGGCTCTACGCCGCCTTATGTACATGATGAGTGAATCTTCTAAGAGTTTGTGCTTTGAGCGACTCCTAATGGGTAAGGTATTAGATTCCGATGCTGCAGTGCAGGTATACTGTATACCTTGGACCTTCACATTGACCATGAAACACAGAAATTGCATCGGGATTGAATACAAAAGGCTTAATGCCGACATAAGTACAAGAAGAGTGAATCATCTAAGAATATGAGTTTTGAGCGACTACTGGGAGACCAGTATTGGATCCCGATGCACCAGTGCAGTTTTACTGTGTCCCTTGGACCTTAACATTGACCATGAAACACAGAAATTGCATCATAATTGAATACAAAACACCGAATGCCGACTTAAGTACAAGAGGAGTAAATCTCCTAAGAGGTTGTGCTTAAAGCGTCTCCTGGGAGACCAGTATTAGATTCCGCTGCCCCAATGCAGGTTTACTCTATCCCTTGGACTGTCACATTGACCATGTAACACAGAAATTGGATCGGGATTGAATACAAACGGCTTAATGCCTCTTAAGTACAAGAAGAGTGAATCATCTAAGAATTTGAGTTTTGAGCGGCTCCTGGGAGACCAGAATTAGATTCCAATGCATCAATGCAGGTTTACTGTATCCCTTCGACTTTCACATTGACCATGAAACACAGAAATTGCATCGGGATTGAATTCAAATGGAACAATGACGACTTAAGTACTAGAAGAGTGAATCTTCTAAGAGTTTGTGATTTGAGCGGCTCCTGGGGGACCAGTATTAGATTCCGAAGCACCAGTGCAGGTTTATCGATTCCCTTGGACTTTCACATTGATCATGAGACATAGAAATTACATCGGGATTGAATACAAAACACACAATGCCGACTTAAGTACAAGAAGAGTGATTCTTCTAAGATTTTGTGTATGAGCGGCTCCTTGGGGACCAGTATTAGATTCCGATGCACCAATGCAGGTTTACTGTATCCCTTGGACCTTCACATTGACCATGAGACACAGAAATTGCATCGGGATTGAATACAAAAGGCACAATGCCGACTTAAGTACAAGAAGAGTGAATCATCTAATAGTTTGAGCTTTGAGCGTCAACTGGTAGACCAGTATTAGATTCCAATGCACCAGTTCAGGCTAACTGTATCCCTTGAAAACTCACATTGATCATGAATTTGAGCAAATGGCATCGCGATTGAATACAAAAGGCAAAATACCGGCTAAAGTGCAAGAAGAGTGAATCTTCTAAGAGATTGTGGATGAGCGGCTCCTGGGAGACCAGTATTAGAGTCCGATGCACCAATGCAGGTTTACTGTATCCCTTGGACCTTCGCATTGACCATGAGGCACAGAAATTGCATCGGGGTTGAATACAAAATGCAAAATGCCGACTTTAGTACAAGAAGAGTGAAGCTTCTAAGAGTTTCTGCTTTGAGCGGCTCGTGGGAGACCAGTATTAGATTCTGATGCAACAGTGCTGGTTAACTAAATCCCTTGGACTTTCAAATTGATCATGAAACACAGATAGTGCATCGGTATTGAATACAAAAGGCAGAATGCCGACTTAAATACAAGAAGAGTGAATCATCTAAGAGCTTGTGCTTTGAGCGGCTGCTGGGAGACCAGTATTAGATTCCGATGCACCAGTGCAGGTTTATTGAATCCCTTGGACCTTCAAATCGAACATGAAACACAGAAATTGCGTCGGGATTGAGAACAAAAGGCACAATGCCGAATTAAGTACAAGGAGAGATAATCTTCTAAGAGTTTGTGCTTTGAGAATCTCCTGGAGTCCTGTATTAGATTCCGATGTACCAGTGCAGGTTTAGTGAATCCCCTGGACCCTAACATTGACCATGAAACACAGAAATTGCATCGGGATTGAATACATAAGGCACAATGCCGACTTAAGTACAAGAAGTGTGAATCTTCCAAGTGTATGTGCTTTGAAAGGCTCCTGGGTGACCAGTATTAGATTCCAATGCACCAATTGAGGTTTACTGTATCCCTTGGAACTTCACATTGAACATGAATCACAGAAATTGCATCGAGATTGAATTCAAGAGGCAAAATGCCGACTTAAGTGCAAGAAGAAAGAATGGTTTAAGAGTTTGTGCTTTGTGCAGCTCCTGGGAGACCAGTATTAGTTTCCGATGCATCAGTGCTGGTTTACTTTATCCCTTGGACCTTCACATTGACCTTGAGAGACGTAAATTACATCGGGATTGAATACAAAAGGCACAATGCCGACTTAAGTAAAAGAAGAGTGAATCTTCTAAGAGTTTGCGGTTTGAGCGCTCCCTGGGAGACCAGTATTAGATTCCGATGCACCAGTGCAGGTTTAATGAATCCCTTAGACCTTCACATTGACCATGAGAGACAGAAACTACATCGGGATTGAATACAAAAATCACAATGCAGACTTAAGTACAAGAAAAGTGAATCTTCTAAGAGTTTCTGCTTTAAGCGACTCTTGGGAGACCAGTGTCAGATTCCAATGCGCCAGTGCAGGTTTACGGTATACCTTGGACCTTCACATTGACCATGAAACACAGAAAAACATCGGGATTGAATACAAAAGGCACAATGCAGACTTAGGTACAAGAAGAGTGAATCTTCTAAGAGCTTGTGTTTTGAGCTGCTCCTGGGAGACAAGAATTAAATTCCGATGCACAAGTGCAGGTTTGCAGCATTCCTTGGACCTTCTCATTGACCATGAGACACTGAAAATGCATCGGGTTTCAATACAAAATGCACAATGCCGACTTAAGTACAAGAAGAGTGAATCTTCTAAGAGTTTCTGCTTTAAGCGACTCCTGGGAGACCAGTGTTAGATTCCAGTGCACCAGTGCAGATTTACTGTATCCCTTCGACTGTCACATTGACCATGAAAAACAGAAATCGCATGGGGATTGAATACCAAATCCTTAATGCCGACCTAAGTACAAGAAGAGTGAATCTTCTAAGAATTTGTGCTATGGGCAACTCCTGCGAGACCAGTATAAGATTCCGAAGCACCAGTTCAGGTTTACTGTATACTTTGGAGCTTCCTATTGACCATGAAACGCTGAAATTGCATCGCGATGAAATACAGAAGGCACAATGCCGACTTAAGTACAAGAAGAGTGAATCTTCTAAGAGTTTGTGGTTTGAGCGGCTCCTGGGAGACCAGTTATTGATTCCGATGCACCAATGCAGGTTTAGTGTATCCCTTGGACCTTCACATTGTGCATGAAACACAGAAATTGCATCGCGATTGAATACCAAAGGCACAATGCCGACTTTAGTACAATTAGAGTTAATCTTCTAAGAGTTTGTGTTTGAGCGGACCCTGGGGGTCAAGTATTAGATTCCGATGCACCAGTGCAGGTTACTGTATACCTTGGACCTTCGCATTGACCATGAGACACTGAAAATGCATCGGGATTGAATACAAAATGCACAATGCCCACTTAAGTACAAGAAGAGTGAATCTTCTAAGTGTTTGTGCTTTGAGCGGTCCCTGGGGGGCAAGTATTAGATTCCAATGCACCAGTGCATGTTACTGTATACCTTGGACCTTCAAATTGACCATGAAGCACAGAAAATGCATCAGGATTGAATACAAAAGGCACAAAGCCGACTTAAGTACATGAAGAGTGAATCTTCTAAGAGTTTGTGCTTTGAGCGGCTCCTTGGAGACCAGTATTAGATTCCAATGCACCAGTGCAGATTTACTGTATCCCTTGGACTTTCACAGTGCCCATGAAACACAGAAAATTCATTGGGATTGAAAACAAAAGGCACACTGCCGATTTAAGTACAAGAAGTGTGAATCTTCCAAGTGTTTGTGCTTTGAGTGGCTCCTGGGAGACCTGTATTAGGTTCCCATATACCAGTGCAGGTTTACTGAATCCCTTGGACCTTCACATTGACCATGATGCACAGAAATTTCATCGGGATGGAATACAAAAGGCTCAATGCCGACTTAAGTACAAGAAGAGTGAATCTTCTAAGAGCTTGTGCTTTGAGCTGCTCCTGGCAGACCAGTATTAGTTTCCGATGCACCAGTGCAGGTTTACTGTATCCCTCGGACGGTCACATTGTGCATGAAACGCAGATAATGCATCGCGATTGAATACCAAAGGCATAATTCCGCTTTAAGTACAATTAGAGTTAATCATCTAAGAGTTTGTGCTTTGAGCGGCCCCTGGGGGTCAAGTATTAGATTCCTATGCACCAGTGCGTGTTTCTGTATACCTTGGACCTTCACATTGACCACAAAACACAGAAATTGGATCAGGATTGAATACAAAAGGCACAATGCCGACATAACTAGAAAGAATACTGAAACTTCTAAGAGTTTCTGCTTTGAGCGGCTCGTGGGAGACCAGTATTAGATTCTGATGCACCAGTGTGGGTTAACTAAATCCCTTGGACTTTCACATTGAGCATGAAACACAGATAGTGCATCGGGATTGAATACAAAAGGCAGAATGCCGACATAATACAAGAAGAGAGAATCTTCTACGAGTTTGTGCTTTGAGCAGCTGCTGGGAGACCAGTATTAGATTCCGATGCACCAGTGCAGGTTTATTGAACTCCTTGGACGTTCAAATTGAACATGAAACACAGAAATTGCGTCGGGATTGAAAACAAAAGGCACAATGCCGACTTAAGTACAAGGAGAGTGAATCTTCTAAGAGTTTGTGCTTTGAGCATCTCCTTAGGTCCAGTATTAGATTCCGATGCACCAGTGCAGGTTTAGTGAATCCCTTGGACCCTAACATTGACCATGAAACACTGCAAATGCATCGGGATTGAATACAAAAGTCACAATGACGACTTAAATACAAGTATAGTGAATCTTCTAAGAGTTTGTGCTTTGAGCGGCTCCTTGGTGACCAGTATTAGATTCCTATGCACCAGTGCTGGTTTACTGTATCCCTTCGACTTTCGCGTTTACCATGAAACACAGAAATTGCATCGGGATTGAATACATAAGGCACAATGCCGACTTAAGTACAAGAAGTGTGAATCTTCCAAGTGTATGTGCTTTGAGTGGCTCCTGGGAGACCAGTTTTAGATTCCCATGCACCGTTGCAGGGTTACTGAATCCCTTGGACCTTCACATTGACCATGATGCACAGAAGATGCATCGGGATTGAATACAGAAGGCTCAATGCCGACTTAAGTACAAGAATAGTGAATCTTCTAAGAGTTTCTGCCATGTTCAGCTACTGGGAGACCAGTATTAGATTCCGATGCACCAATGCAGGCTTACTGTATCCCTTGGACTTTCACATTGACCATGAAACACAGAAATTGCACCGCGATTGAATACAAAATACACAATGCCGCATTAATTACAATAAGAGTGAATCATCTAAGAGTTTGTGATTTGAGCGGCTCCTGGGAGACCAGTATTAGATTCCGATGCACCAGTGCAGGTTTACTGAATCCCTGGGACCTTGACATTGACCTTGAGAGACATAAATTACATCGGGATTGAAAACAAAAGGCACAATGCCGACTCAAGTACAAGAAGTGTGAAGCTTGTAAGAGTTTCAGCTTTGTGCGGCTCCTGGGATACCAGTATTACATTCCGATGCACCAGTGTAGGTTTACTGTATCCTTTGGACCTTCACAATGACCATGAAACACAGAAATGGAATCGGGATTGCATACAAAGACACAATGCCGACTTAAGTACAAGAAGAGTGAATCTGCTATGAGTTTGTGCTTTGAGCGTCTCCTGGGAGACCAGGATTAGATTCCGATGCACCAGTGCAGGTTTACTGAATCCCTTGGACCTTCACATTGACCATGAAACACAGAAAATGCATCTGGATTGAATACAAAAGGCACAATGCCGACTTAAGTACAAGAGGAGTGAATCTTCTAAGAGTTTGTGGTTTGAGCGGCTCCTGGGGCACCAGTATTAGATTCTGATGCACCAGTACAGGTTTACAGTAACCCTTGGACATTCACATTGACCATGAAGCACAGAAATTGCATCGGGATTGAATACAAAAGGCACAATGCCAACATAACTACAAGAAGAGTGAATCTTCTAAGATTTTGCGCTTTTAGCAACTCCTGGGAGACCAGTATTAGATTCCGATGCACCAGTTCAGGTTTACGGTATACGTTGGACCTTCCTATTGACCATGAAACACAGAGATTGCATCGCAATTAAATTCAAAAGGCACAATGCCGACGTAAGTACAAGAAGATTGAATCTTCTAAGAGTTTGTGGTTTGAGCGGCTCCTGGGAGACCAGTTTTTGATTCCGATGCACCAATGCAGGTTTACTGTATCCCTCGGACCTTCACATTGTGCATGAAACACAGAAATTGCATCGCGATTGAATACCAAAGGCACAATGCCGACTTTAGTACAATTAGAGATAATCTTCTAAGAGTTTGTGCTTTGAGCGGACCCTGGGGGTCAGGTATAAGATTCCGATGCACTAGTGCAGGTTACTGTAACTCTTTGACCTTCACATTGACCATGAGACACAGAAACTACATCGAGATTGAATACAAAATGCACAATGCAGACTTATGTACAAGAAGAGTGAATCTTGAAAGAGTTTCTACTTTAAGCGACTCCTGGGAGACCAGTATTAAATTCCGATGCACCAGTGCAGGTTTACTGTATCCCTTTGACTTTCACATTGACCATGAAACACAGAAATTTCATCGGGATTGAATACAATAGGCTCTATGCCGCCTTGTGTACAAGATGAGTGAATCTTCTAAGAATTTGTGCTTTGAGCGATTCCTGATGGGTAAAGTATTAGGTTCCGATGCACCTGTGCAGCTATACAGTACACGTTGGACCTTCACATTGACCATGAAACACAGAAAATGTATCAGGATTGAATACAAAAGGCACAATGCCGACTTAAGTACATGAAGAGTGAATTGTCTAAGAGTTTGTGCTTTGAGTTTGTCCTGGTAGACCAGTATTAGATTCCGATGCACCAGTGCAGGATTACTGAATGTCTTGGACCTTCACATTGGGCATGAAACACAGAAATTGCATCGCGATTGAATACCAATGGCACAATGCCGACTTATCTACAATTGTAGTTAATCTTCTAAGTGTTTGTGCTTTGAGCGGCCCCTGGGGGGCAAGTATTAGATTCCAATTCACCAGTGCATGTTACTGTATACCTTGGACCTTCACATTAACCATGAAGCACTGAAAATGCATCGGGATTGAATACAAAAGGCACAATGCCGACTTAAGTACAAGAAGAGTGAATCTTCTCAGAGTTTGTGGTTTGAGCTGCTACTGGGAGACCCGATCTAAATTCCGAAGCACAAGTGCTGGTTTAAAGCATTCGTTGGACATTCACATTGACCATGAAACACAGAAATTGAATCGGGATTGAATACAATATGCACAATGCCGTCTTAAGTACAAGAAGTGTGAATCTTCTAAGAGTTTGTGCTTTGAGCGGCTCCTTGCAGACCAGAATTAGATTCCAATGCACCAGTGCAGATTTACTGTATCACTTGGACCTTCACAGTGCCCATGAAACACAGAAAATGCATTGGGATTGAATGTAAAAGGCACAGTGCCGACTTAAGTACAAGAAGAGTGAAACTTCTAAAAGTTTCTGCTTTGAGCGGCTCCTGGGAGACCAGTATTAGATTCCGATGCACCAGTTCAGGTTTACTGTATCCCTTTGACCTTCATATTGACCATGAAACACAGAAATTGCACCGCGGCTGAATACAAAAGGCACAATGCCGACTTAAGTACAAGAAGAGTGAATTTTATAAGAGTTCGTAATTTGAGCGGCTCCTGGGTCACCAGTATTAGAGTCCAATGCAGCAGTGCAAGTTTACTGTTTCCCATGAACCTTCCCATTGACCATGAAACACAGAAATTGCATCGGGATTGGATACAAAAGGCACCAACCAATTAGCATACTGCCTGCTGTTTCCAAAGCACTCGAATATATTGTTCATGACCAAATCACTGAACACTTGCATGAATTCAGCCTATATCACAAATTTCAATCTGGTTTCCGTAAACATCACAGCACAAACACTGCTCTAATTAAAGTTTTAGATGACCTGAAATGTGCCATCGACAATCGAAAGGCAGCAATATTGACGCTACTGGACTTCAGCAAAGCTTTTGACACTGGTAACTTTGACATATTGCTCAAAAAAATGCAACAGCTTAATTTCTCTGTTAGTGCAGTGAGATGGTTTGAAAGCTACTTAAAAGACAGACAGCAATGTGTTGTCTGCGTAAATGAAAAATCTTCCTGGAAACATCTTTCCTCGGGACTGCCACAAGGATCAGTCTTAGGACCACTTTTGTTTTCTTTATATGTCAACTATATTTCGTCGGTTCTGTCCTGTAAATATCATTTCTATTCCGACGACCTCCAGCTCTACCTAAGCGTCCGACCTGAAGACGTAAACACTGCAAACGCTCAGATGAATGATGATCTGTCTTCGGTAGTGACATGGGCGAAAAGCCTGGGGCTTAAACTAAATGCAAAAAAGACGCAAGTAATCTCAATAGCCCATCAGAAATTAATAAGTTCAGATCTCCGCGAATGGCTACCTTCTATTCTGCTCGATGGTACCCCAATACCATATCAGAAAACAGTGAAAAATTGGGTGTAACTTTGGATGAGCATCTCACCTGGGCGGAGAATACAGTCGCAGTGTGGCGAAAGACGTCTGCTTGTCTCTATGCTCTCAAAAAGTTTCAGAACATATTTCCACTGGACTTGAAACGCCAGCTCGTGCAAGCACTCTTTCTACCGAACCTCCACTATTGTGATGTGATTCAACAAGGCACAGGTAGTGAAAAGAAAATACGGCTAGAGATAACCATGAATGCCTGTGTGCATTACACCTGCAACATTCGCCGATATGATCATGTTAGTGCTTCATACTCCGAGCTAAAGTGGCTGCGGCCGGACAAATTGCGTGACTACCACACTCTATGTCTACTTCACAAACTCTTCGTCGTGCAAGCACCCCAGTACCTTGCTTCAGAGATTAAAAACCTGTCGTGCCATCAGAATCGAAACACGAGGTCACTCTTATTTGGTATCCTAACTGTGCCCTCTCACAAAACAAAAACTTTTGCAAACTCCTTCTCAGTTGCCGCTGTCAGCATCCGGAACAAACTGCCCCTTACCTTGCGCAAAATTCAATCTCCTGCTGCTTTTAAGAAGAAGTTGAAGCATTTCGTACTATCATCCTCATAAAGTTCTCCACAAAATTAATGTACCAGGCCAATCCTCTCATCTGTCAAATAGCAAAGCTAGCGTCTCCCATCTTGCTCCTGAGATGCCTTCCCATTCATCTATCTCTATTAGCCAGGCAATCTTCTTTTCCTTTATATTTCCTTAATTATGTTTCATCATGTGTATTCTTCTCCTCCGTTCACAATGAGTGTCCCTCATACTCCCTGCTGCCAGCACTCCTATCTAAAATTTCTCTCTTCAATAATGTCTAGTTATAACAGTACCTATGATCTACGATTATAAACTCTATATGTATATATTTTTCCAGGTGTACCTTTCTAATTGTTTATTTCACTTTTTGTAGAAATGTAGTTTAACATGCCTACTTAAACATATGAATGTAATATAAGTAGGATGCCTGGTTAGATGTAAGAGAGGGCCTGATGGCCCTAATCTTGCAAGGTTTAATAAATAAATAAATAAATAAATTAAGTACAAGAAGAGTGAATCTTCTAAGAGTTTCTGATTTCAGCGGCACCTGGGAGACCAGTATTAGATATCGATGCACCAGTGCAGGTTTACTGTATCCCATGGACTTTCACATTGACCATGAAACACAGAAAATGCACCGGGATTGAATACAAAAGGCACAATGCCGACCTAAGTACAAGAATAGTGAATCATCTAAGAATTTGATCTTTGAGCGGCTCCTGGGTGACCAGTATTGGATTCCGATGCACCAGTGCAGTTTTACTGTATCCCTTGGACCTTAACATTGACCATGAAACACAGAAATTTCATCGGGATTGAATACAAAATTCAGAATGCCGACTGAAGTACAAGAGGAGTGAATCTCCTAAGAGGTTGTGCTTAGAGCGGCTCCTGGGAGACCAGTATTAGATTCCGATGCACCAGTGCAGGGTTACTGTATCCCGCGGACCTTCACATTGTGCATGAAACACAGAAATTGCATCGCGATTGAATACCAAAGGCACAATGCCTACATAACTGCAATTAGAGTTAATCTTCTAAGAGTTTGTGCTTTGAGCGGCCCCTGTGGGTCAAGTATTAGATTCCGATGCACCAGTGCAGGTTACTGTATATCTTGGACCTCCACATTGACCATGAAGCACTGAAAATGCATCGGGATTGAACACAACATGCACAATGCCGACTTAAGTACAACAAGAGTGAATCTTCTAAGAATTTGTGTTTTGAGCGGCTCCTGGGAGACCAGTATTAGATTCCGATGCACCAGTTCAGGTTTACTGTATCCCTTTGACCTTCATAGTGACCATGAAACACAGAAATTGCACCGCGGTTGAATACAAAAGGCACAATGCCGACTTAAGTACAAGAAGAGTGAATTTTATGAGTTTGTAATTTGAGCGGCTCCTGGGACACCAGTATTAGAGTCCGATGCAGCAGTGCAAGTTTACTGTATCCCATGGACCTTCACATTGACCATGAAACACAGAAATTGCATCGGGATTGGATACAAAAGGCACCAACCAATTAGCATACTGCCTGCTGTTTCCAAAGCACTCGAATATATTGTTCATGACCAAATCACTGAACACTTGCACGAATTCAGCCTATATCCCAAATTTCAATCCGGTTTCCGTAAACATCACAGCACAAACACTGCTCTAATTAAAGTATTAGATGACCTGAAATGTGCCATTGACAATCTAAAGGCAGCAATATTGACGCTACTGGACTTCAGCAAAGCTTTTGACACTGGTAACTTTGACATATTGCTCAAAAAAATGCAACAGCTTAATTTCTCTGTTAGTGCAGTGAGATGGTTTGAAAGCTACTTAAAAGACAGACAGCAATGTGTTGTCTGCGTAAATGAAAAATCTTCCTGGAAACATCTTTCCTCGGGACTGCCACAAGGATCAGTCTTAGGACCACTTTTGTTTTCTTTATATGTCAACTATATTTCGTCGGTTCTGTCCTGTAAATATCATTTCTATTCCGACGACCTCCAGCTCTACCTAAGCGTCCGACCTGAAGACGTAAACACTGCAAACGCTCAGATGAATGATGATCTGTCTTCGGTAGTGACATGGGCGAAAAGCCTGGGGCTTAAACTAAATGCAAAGAAGACGCAAGTAATCTTAATAGCCCATCAGAAATTAATAAGTTCAGATCTCCGCGAATGGCTACCTTCTATTCTGCTCGATGGTACTCCAATACCATATCAGAAAACAGTGAAAAATTGGGTGTAACTTTGGATGAGCATCTCAACTGGGCGGAGAATACAGTCGCAGTGTGGCGAAAGACGTCTGCTTGTCTCTATGCTCTCAAAAAGTTTCAGAACATATTTCCACTGGACTTGAAACGCCAGCTCGTGCAAGCACTCTTTCTACCGAACCTCCACTATTGTGATGTGATTCAACAAGGCACGGGTAGTGAAAAGAAAATACGGCTAGAGATAACCATGAATGCCTGTGTGCATTACACCTGCAACATTCGCCGATATGATCATGTTAGTGCTTCATACTCCGAGCTAAAGTGGCTGCGGCCGGACAAATTGCGTGACTACCACACTCTATGTCTACTTCACAAACTCTTCGTCGTGCAAGCACCCCAGTACCTTGCTTCAGAGATTAAAAACCTGTCGTGCCATCAGAATCGAAACACGAGGTCACTCTTATTTGGTATCCTAACTGTGCCCTCTCACAAAACAAAAACTTTTGCAAACTCCTTCTCAGTTGCCGCTGTCAGCATCCGGAACAAACTGCCCCTTACCTTGCGCAAAATTCAATCTCCTGCTGCTTTTAAGAAGAAGTTGAAGCATTTCGTACTATCATCCTCATAAAGTTCTCCACAAAATTAATGTACCAGGCCAATCCTCTCATCTGTCAAATAGCAAAGCTAGCGTCTCCCATCTTGCTCCTGAGATGCCTTCCCATTCATCTATCTCTATTGGCCAGGCAATCTTCTTTTCCTTTATATTTCCTTAATTATGTTTCATCATGTGTATTCTTCTCCTCCGTTCACAATGAGTGTCCCTCATACTCCCCGCTGCCAGCACTCCTATCTAAAATTTGTCTCTTCAATAATGTCTAATTATAACAGTACCTATGATCTACGAATATAAACTCTATATGTATATATTTTTCCAGGTGTACCTTTTTAATTGTTTATTTCACTTTTTGTAGAAATGTAGTTTAACATGCCTACTTAAACATATGAATGTAATATAAGTGGGATGCCTGGTTAGATGTAAGAGAGGGCCTGATGGCCCTAATCTTGCAAGGTTAAATAAATCAATAAATAAATAAATAAATTAATTAAGTACAAGAAGAACGAATCTTCTAAGAGTTTCTGATTTCAGCGGCACCTGGGAGACCAGTATTAGATATCGATGCACCAGTGCAGGTTTACTGTATCCCATGGACTTTCACATTGACCATGAAACACAAAAATTGCACTGTGATTGAATACAAAAGGCACAATGCCGACTTAAGTACAAGAAGAAAGAATCATCTCAGAGTTTCTGCTTTGGGCGGCTCCTGTGAAACCAGTATTAGATTAAGATGCACCAGTACAGGTTTACTGTATCCCTTGGACCTTCGCATTGACCATGAAACACAGAAATTCCATCGGGATTGAATACAAAAGGGACAATGCCAACTTAAGTACAAGAAGAGTGAATCTTCTAAGAGCTTGTGCTTTGACCGGCTCCTGGGAGACCAGTATTAGATTCCGATGCATCAGCACAGGTTTAGTAAATCCCTTGGACACTCAAATTGACCATGAGACACAGAAATTGCATCGGGATTGAATACAAAAGGCACAATGCCGTCTTAAGTACAAGAAGAGTGAATCTTCGAAGAATTTGTGCTTACAGCGGCTACTGGGAGTCCAGTATTAGATTCCAATACACCAGTGCAGGTTTCCTGTATCTCTTGGACCTTCACAATTACCATTAAATTCAAAAACTGCATCGGGATTGAATACCAAAGGCACAATGCTGACTTTAGTACTAGAAGAAAGAATCTTCTAAGAATTTGTGCTTTGTGCGGCTCCTGGGAGACCAATATTAGATTCCGATCCACCAGGCAGGTTTAATGTATCCCTTGGATCTTCGCAATGACCATGAAACACAGAAATCGCATTGGGATTGAATGCAAAAGGCACAATGCCGACTTAAGGACAAGAAGAGTTAAACTTCTAAGAGTTTGTCCATTGAGCTGCTCCTGGGAGACCAGTATTAGATTCCGATGCACCAGTGAGGGTTTACTGTATTCCTTCGACCTTCACATTGACCATGAAACACAGAAATAGCATCGGGATTGAATACAAAAATCACAATGCCGACTTAAGTACAAGAGGACTGACTCTTCTTACATTCCATGAATTGAACCATTCGTGTGAGATCAGTTTTAGATTCCGATGCTTCAATTCAGGCTCACTGTATCCGTTGGACCTGCTTATTGACGATGATACACAGAAATTGCATCGGAATTAAATACAAGACGCACAATGCCGACATAGGTACAAGAAGACTGACTCTTCTTACTGTCTATATTTTGAACCTTTCCTGTGAGACCAATTTTAGATTCCTATGCTTCATTTCAGGTTTACTGTATCCCTTCGAACTTCTTATTGACGATGAAACACAGAAATTTTATTGGAAATTAATATAAAAGTCACAATGCCGACCTAAGTACAAGACGACTGACTCGTCTTACTCTCTATGTTTTGAACCTTTCCTGTGGGACCAGTTTTGATTACGATGCTTCACTTCAGGTTTACTGTATCCCTTGGACCTTCTTATTGACGAAGAAACACAGAAATTGCATCGGCATTAAATACAAAATGAACAATGCCGATTTAAGTCAAGAAGACTGACTCTTCTTACTGTCTATGATTTGAACCTTTCCTGTGAGACCTGTTTAAGATTATGGTGCTTCACTTCAGGTTTACTGTATCCCTTGAACCTTCTTATTGACGATGAAACACAGAAATTGAATTGGTATTAAATACAAAAGGCACAGTGCCGACTTAAGTACAAGAAGACTGACTCTTCATGATGTCTATGCTTTTGAACCTTTACTGTGAGACCAGTTTTAGATTCAGATGCTTCACTTCAGTGTTAATGTATCCCTTGGACCTTCTTATTAACTATGAAACACAGAAATTGCATCGGAATTAAATACAAAAGCCAAAATGCCGACCTAACTACAAGAAGACTTACTCTTCTTACAGTCTATCCTTTGAACCTTTCCTGTGAGACCAGTTTTAGATTCCGATGCTTCACTTTGGTTTACTGTATCCCTTGCACCTTCATATTGATGATGAAACACAGAAATTGCATCGGAAATAAATACAAAAGGAACATTGCCGACCTAAGTACAAGAAGACTGAGTCTTCTTACTGTCTATGATTTAAACCTTTCCTGTGAAACCAGTTTTAGATTCCTATGCTTCATTTCAGGTTTACTTTATCCCTTGGACCTTCTTATTGACGATGGAACACAGAAGCTGCATCGGAATTAAATACAAAAGGCACAATGCCGACTTAAGTACAAGAGGACTGTCCCTTCTTACATTCCATGATTTGAACCTTTCCTGTGAGATCAGTTTTAGATTCCGATGCCTCACTTCAGTTTTACTGTATCCCTTGGACCCGCTTATTGACGATGATACACAGAAATTGCATCGGAATTAAATACAAAAGTTACAATGCCGACTTAAGTACAAGAAGACTGACTCTTCTTACTGACTATATTTTGATCCTTTCCTGTGAGACCAATTTTAGATTCCGATGATTCATTTCAGGTTTTCTGTATCCCTTGGAACTTCTTATTGACGATGAAACACAGAAATTTTATTGGAATTAAATACAAAAGTCACAATGCCGACCGAAGAACAAGACGACTGACTCTTCTTTCTCTCTATGTTTTGGACCTTTCCTGTGAGCCCAGTTTTGATTCCGATGCTTCACAACAGATTTACTGTATCCCTTGGACCTTCTTATTGACGATGAACCACCGAAATTACGTCGGAATTAAAAACAAAAGGCAAAATGCCGACTTAAATTCAAGAAGACTGACTCTTCTCACTGCCAATGATTTGAACCTTTTCTGTGAGACCAGTTTCACATTCCGATGCGTTACTTAAGGTTTCCTGTAGCCCTTGGATCTTCGTATCGACGATGAAACACAGAAATTGTTTCGGAATTAATAAAAAAGGCACAATGCCGACTTAAGAACCAGAGGACTGACTCTTCTTACATTCTATGATTTGAAACTTTCCTGTAAGGCCAGTTTTAGATTCCGAAGCTTCACTTCAGGTTTAGTGTATCCCTTGGACCTTCTTATTGACGAAGAAACACAGAAATTGCATCGGGAATAAATACAAAAGGCACAATGCCGATTTAAGTACAAAAAGACTGACTCTTCTTACTGTCTATGTTTTGAACCTTTCCTGCGAGACCTCTTTTAGATTACGATGATGCACTCCAGGTTTGCTGTATCCCTTGGACCTTCTGACTGACGATGAACCAGAGGAGTTGCATTGGAATTAAATACAAAAGGCACAATGTCGACTTAAGTACAGGAAGACTGACTCTTCTTACGTTCTATGTTTTGAATCTTTACTGTGAGACCAGTTTTAGATTCCAATGCTTCACTTCAGGTTTACTGTATCCCTTGGACCTTCTTATTGACGATGAAACACAGATATTGCATCGGAATTAAATAGAAAAGTCAAAATGGCGACTTAAGTACAAGAAGGCTGGCTCATCTTACTGTCTTTATTTTGAACCTTTCCTGTGAGACCCGTTTTATATTCTGATGCTTCACTTTGGTTTACTGTATCCCTTGGACCTTCATATTGACGATGAAACACAGAAATTACATCGGAATTAAATACAAAAGGCACAATGCCGACTTAAGTACAAGAAGACTGAGTCTCCTTACTGTCTATGATTTGAACTTACCTGTGAGACCAGTTTTAGATTCCTATGCTTCATTTCAGGTTTACTGTATCCCTGGTACCTTCTTATTGACGATGAAACACAGAAATTGCATCGGAGTTAAATACAAAAGGCACAATGCTGACTTAAGTACAAGAGACTCTTCTTACGTTCTACGATTTGAATCTTTCCAGTGAGACCAGTTTTGATTCCGATGTTTCACTTCAGGTTTACTGTATCCCTTGGATCTTCATATTGACGATGAATCACAGAAATTGCATCGGATTTAAATACAAAAGGCCCAACGCCGACTTAAGTACAAGAGGACTGACTCTTCTTATATTCTATGATTTGAACCTTTCCTGTGAGACCAGTTTTAGATTCCGAAGCTTCACTTCAGGTTACTGTATCAGTTGGACCATTTTATTGATGATGAAACACAGAAATTGCTTCGGAATTAAATACAAAAGGCACAATGCCGACTTAAGTACAAGAAGACTGACTCTTCTTACTGTCTATGTTTTGAACCATTCCTGTGAGACCAGTTTTAGTTTCCGATGCTTCACTTCAGGTTTACTGTATCCCTTGGACATTCTTATTGACGATGAATGACAGAAATTGCAACGGGATTAAATACAAAATGCACAATGATGGTATAAGTACAAGAAGACTGACTCTTCTTACTGTCTATGTTTTGAACCTTTCCTGCGAGACCTGTTTTAGTTTACGATGCTGCACTTCAGGTTTGCTGTATCCCTTGGACCTTCTGACTGACGAGGAACCACAGAAGTTGCATTGGAATTAAAAACAAAAGGCACAATTCCGCCTTAAGTACAAGAAGATTGACTCTTCTTACTGTCTATGTTTTGAATCTTTACTGTGAGACCAGTTTTAGATTCCGATGCTTCACTTCAGGTTTACTGTATCCCTTGGACCATCTTATTGATGATGAAACACAGAAATCGCATCGGAATTAAATACAAAAGGCACAATGCCGACTTAAGTACAAGAAGACTGACTCCTCTTACTGTCTATGTTTTGAACCTTTGCTGTGAGACCAGTTTTGATACCGATGCTTCACTTCAGGTTTACTGTATCCCTTGGACCTTGGCCAGCCGAAGTGGCCGTGCGGTTATAGGTGCTGCAGTCTGGAACCGCTAGACCACTACGGTCGCAGGTTCGAATCCAGCCTTAGGCATGGTTGTTTGTGATGTCCTTAGGTTAGTTAGGTTTAACTAGTTCTATGTTCTAGGGGACTAATGACCTCAGCAGTTGAGTCCCATAGTGCTCAGAGCCATTTGAACCATTTGAACCTTGGAACTTCTAAATGACGATCAAACACAGAAATTGCATCGGAATTAAATACAAAAGGCACAATGCCGACTTAAGTACAAGAAGACTGACTCTTCTTACTGTCTATGTTTTGAACTTTTCCTGCGAGACCTGTTTTAGATTACGATGCTTTACTTCAGGTTTACTGTATCCCTTGGACCTTCTGGCTGACGATGAACCACAGAAGTTGCATTGGAATTAAATACAAAAGGAACAATGCCGACTTAAGTACAAGAAAACTAACTCCTCTTACTGTCTATGTTTTGAACCATTTCTGTGAGACCAGTTTTGATTCCGATGCTTCACTTCAGGTTTACTGTTTCCCTTGGACTTACTTATTGACGATGAAACACAGAAATTGCGTCGGAATTAAATACAAAGCCACAATGCATACATAAAAACAAGAAGACTGACTCTTCTTACTGTCTATGTTTTGAACCTATCCTGTGAGACCAGTTTTAGATGCCGATGCTTTACTTCACGTTTACTGTATCCCTTGGACCATCTTATTGACGATGGAACATAGAAATTGCATCGGAACTAAATACAAAAGGCACAATGCCGACTTAAGTACAAGAAAACTGACTCTTCTTACATTCTATGAATTGAACCTTTCCTGTGAGACCAGTTTTAGTTTCCGATGCTTCACTTCAGGGTTAATGTATCCCTTGGACCTTCTTATTGACGATGAAACACAGAAATTGCATCGGAATTAAATACAAAAGTCAAAATGCCGACTTACGTACAAGAACACTGACACTTCTTACTGGCTATGTTTTGAACATTTCCTGTGAGACCAGTTTCAGATTCCAATGCGTCACTTTGGTATTACTGTATCCCTTGGACCTTCATATTGACGATGAAACAGAGAAATTGCATCGGAAAGAAATACAAAAGGCACATTGCAGACCCAAGTACAAGAAGACTGAGTCTTCTTACTGTCTATGATTTAAACCTTTCCTGTGAGACCAGTTTTAGAGTCGTATCCATATTTTCAGGTTTACTGTATCCCTTGGACCTCCATATTGACGATGAAACACAGAAATTGCATCGGAAAAAAATATAAAAGGCACAATGCCGACTTAAGTACAAGAGACTCTTCTTACGTTTTACGATTTGAACCTTTCCTGTGAGACCAGTTTTGATTCCGATGTTTCACTTCAGGTTTACTGTATCCCTTGGATCTTCATATTGACGATGAATCACAGAAATTGCATCGGAATTAAATACAAAATGTACAACGCCGACTTAAGTACAAGAGGACTGACTCTTCTTACATTCTATGATTTGAACCCTTCCTGTGAGACCAGTTTTAGATTCCGATGATTCACGTCAGGTTTACTGTGCCCCTTGGACCTTTTGACTGACGAAGAACCACAGATGTTGCATTGGAATTAAAAACAAAAGGCACAATGCCGCCTTAAGTACAAGAAGACTGACTCTTCTTACTGTCTATGATTTGAACCTTTCCTGTGAGACCTGTTTTAGATTACGTTGCTTCACTTAATGTTTACTGTATCCCTTGGACCTTCTGACTGATGATGAACCACAGAAGTTGCATTGGAATTAAATACAAAGGGACAAATGCCGACTTAAGTACAAGAAAACTAACTCCTCTTACTGTCTATGTTTTGAACCATTCCTGTGAGACCAGTTTTGATTCCGATGTTTCACTTCAGGTTTACTGTTTCCCTTGGACTTTCTTATTGACGATGAAACACAGAAAATGCGCCGGAATTAAATACAAATGCCATAATGTCCACTTAAAGACAAGAAGACTGACTCTTCTTACTGTCTATGTTTTGAACCTATCCTGTGAGACCAGTTTTAGATGCCGATGCTTTACTTCAAATTTACTGTATCCCTTGGACCTTCTTATTGACGATGGAACATAGAAATTGCATCGGAACTAAATACAAAAGGCACAATGCCGACTTAAGTACAAGAGAACTGACTCTTCTTACAATCTATCATTTGAACCTTTCCTGTGAGACCAGTTTTAGATTCCGATGCTTCACTTCAGGTTTACTGTATCCCTTGGACCTTCTTATTGACGACGAAACACAGAATTTGCATCGGAATTAAATAGAAAAGGCACTATGCCGACTTAAGTACAAGAAGACTGTTCTTCTTACTGTCTATGTTTTGAACCATTCCTGTGAGACCAGTTTAGATACCAATGCTTAACTTCAGGCTTACTGTATCCCTTGGACCTTTTTATTGACGATGAAACACAGAAATTGCGTCGGTATTAAATACAAAAGGCACAATGTCGACTTAAAAACATGAAGACTGACTCCTCTTACTGTCTATGTTTTGAACCTTTCCTGTGTGATCATTTTTAGATTCCGATGCTTTAGTTCAGGTTTACTGTATTCCTTGCACCTTCTTATTGACGATGAACCACAGAAGTTGCATTGGAATTAAATACAAAAGGAACAATGCCGACTTGAGTACAAGAAGACTGACTCTTCTTAATGTCTATATTTGAATCTTTACTGTGAGACCAGTTTTAGATTCCGATGCTTCACTTCAGGTTAACTGTATCCCTTGGACCTTCTTATTGACGATGGAACACGGAAATTGCAACGGAATTACATACAAAAATCAAAATTCCGACTTAAGTACAAGAAGAGTGACTCATCTTACTGTCTATATTTAGAACCTTACCTGTAAGACCAGTTTTAGATTCCGATGCGTCACTTTGGTTTACTGTATCCCTTGGACCTTTATATTGTCAATGAAACACAGAAACATCATCGGAATAAAATACAAAAGGCACAATGACGACTTAAGTAAGGAAGACTGACTCTTTTTACTGTCTATGTTTCGAACTTTTCCTGTGAGACCAGTTTTAGATTCCTATGCTTCATTTCAGGTTTACTGTATCCCTTGTACCTTCTTATTGATGATGAAACACAGAAATTGCATCGGAATTAAATACAAGAGGCACAATGCCGAGTTTAGTACAAGAAGACTGACTCCTCTTACTGTCTATGTTTTGACCTTTCCTGTGAGACCAGTTTTTATTCCGATGCTTCACTTCAGGTTTACTTTATCCCTTGGACCTTCTTATTGACGATGAAACACATAAATTGCATCGGAATTAAATACAATAGGCAGAATGCCGACTTAAGTACATAAAAATTGACTCTTCTTACTGTCTATGTTTTGAACCCTTCCTGTGAGACCAGTTTTGATTCCGATGCTTCACTTCAGGTTTACTGTATCCCTCAGACTTTCTTATTGACGATGAAACACAGAAATTGCATCGGAATTAAATACAAAAGGCACAGTGCCGACTCAGAAACAAGAAGACCGACTCTTCTTACTGTCTATGTTTTGAACCTCTCCCGTGAGACCAGTTTTAGATTCCGATGCTTTAGTTCAAGTTTACTGTATCAATTGGACCTTCTTCTTGACGATGAAACACAGAAATTGCATCGGTATTAAATACAAAAGGCACAATGCCGACTTAAAAACATGAAGACTGACTCCTCTTACTGTCTATGTTTTGAACATTTACTGTGTGATCAGTTTAAGATTCCGATGCTTAGTTCAGGTTTACTGTATCCCTTGGACCTTCTTATTGACGATGAAACACAGAAATTGCATCGTAATTAAATACAAAAGGCACAATGCCGACTTAAGTGAAAGAAGACTGACTCTTCTTACTGTCTATGTTTTGAACCTTTCCTGCGAGACCTGATTTAAATTACGATGCTTCGCTTCAGGTTTACTGTATCCCATGGACCTCCTGACTGACGATGAACCACAGAAGTTGCATTGGAATTAAATACAAAAGGTACAATTCCGACTTAAGTGCAAGAAGACTGCCTCTTCTTACTGTCTATGTTTTGAATCTTTACTGTGAAACCAGTTTAGATACCGATGCTTAACTTCAGGTTTACTGTATCCCTTGGACCTTTTTATTGACGATGAAACACAGAAATTGCGTCGGTATTAAATACAAAAGGCACAATGTCGACTTAAAAACATGAAGACTGACTACTCTTACTGTCTATGCTTTCTACCTTTCCTGTGTGATCATTTTTAGATTCCGATGCTTTAGTTCAGGTTTACTGTATCCCTTGGACCTTCTTATTGACGATGAAACAAGAAATTGCATCGGATTTAAATACATAAGGCACAATGCCGATTTAAGTACAAGAGGACTGCCTCTTGTTACATTCTATGATTTGAACCTTCCTGTGAGACCAGTTTTAGTTTCCGATGCTTCACTTCAGGTTTACTGTATCCCTTGGACCTTCTGACTGACGATGAATCACAGAAGTTGCATTGGAATTAAATACAAAAGGAACAATGCTGACTTGAGTACAAGAAGACTGACTCTTCTTAATGTCTATATTTGAATCTTTACTGTGAGACCAGTTTTAGATTCCGATGCTTCACTTCAGGTTTACTGTATCCCTTGGACCATCTTATTGTCGATGAAACACGGAAATTGCAACGGAATTACATACAAAAATCAAAATGCCGACTTAAGTACAGGAAGAGTGACTCATCTTACTGTCTATATTTTGAACCTTTCCTGTGAGACCAGTTTTAGATTCCGATGCGTCACTTTGGTTTACTGTATCCCTCGGACCTTTATATTGTCAATGAAACACAGAAACATCATCGGAATAAAATACAAAAGGCACAATGCCGACTTAAGTACAAGAAGACTGACTCTTTTTACTGTCTATGTTTTGAACCTTTCCTGTGAGACCAGTTTTAGATTCCTATGCTTCATTTCAGGTTTACTGTATCCCTTGTACCTTCCTGTTGGCAATGAAACACAGAAATTGGATCGGAATTAAATACAAGAGGCACAATGCCGACTTAAGTACAAGAAGACAGATTCCTCTTACTGTCTATGTTTTGAACCTTTCCTGTGAGACCAGTTTTGATTCCGATTCTTCACTTCAGGTTTACTGTATCCCTTGGACCTTCTTATTGACGATGAAACACAGAAATTGCATCGGAATTAAACACAATATGCACAATGCCGACTTAAGTACAAGAAGACTGACTCAGTTTACTGTCTTTGTTTTGAACCCTTCCTGTGAGACCAGTTTTGATTCCGATGCTTCACTTCAGGTTTACTGTATCCATCAGACTTTCTTATTGACGGTGAAACATAGAAATTGCATCGGAATTAAACACAATATGCACAATGCCGACTTAAGTACAAGAAGACTGACTCAGTTTACTGTCTTTGTTTTGAACTCTTCCTGTGAGACCAGTTTTGATTCCGATGCTTCACTTCAGGTTTACTGTATCCATCAGACTTTCTTATTGACGATGAAACACAGAAATTGCATCGGAATTAAATACAAAAGGCACAGTGCCCACTTAAAAACAAGAAGACGGACTCTTCTTACTGTCTATGGTTTGATCCTCGCCCGTGAGACCAGTTTTAGATGCCGATGCTTTACTTCAGGTTTACCGTATCCCTTGGACATTCTTATTGACGATGAAACACAGAAATTGCATCGGAATTAAATTCAAAAGGCACAATGCCGACCTAAGTACAAGAGGACTGACTCTTCTTATTTTCTACGATTTGAACCTTTCCTGTGAGACCAGTTTTGATTCCGATGCTTCACTTCAGGTTTACTGTATCCCTTGGATCTTCATATTGACGATGAAACACAGATATTGCGTCGGTATTAAATACAAAAGGCACAATGTCGACTTAAAAACATGAAGACTGACTCCTCTTACTGTCTATGTTTGATTCTTTCCTGTGTGATCAGTTTTAGATTCCGATGCTTTAGTTCAGGTTTACTGTATCCCTTGGACATTCTTATTGACGATGAAAAACAGAAATTGCATCGGATTTAAATACAAAATGCACAATGCCGACTTAAGTACAAGAGGACTGGCTCTTCTTACATTCTATGACTTGAAGTTTCCTGTGAGACCAGTTTTAGTTTCCGATGCCTCACTTAAGGTTTACTGTATCCCTTGGCCCTTCTTATTGACGATGAAACACAGAAATTGCATCGGAATTGAATACAAAAGCCAAAATGGCAACTTAAGTACAAGAAGACTGACCGATCCTACTGTCTTTATTTTGATCCTTTCCTGTGAGACCCGTTTTAGATTCCGATGCTTCACTTTGGTTTACTGTATCCCTTGGACATTCATATTGTCGATGAAACACAGAAATTGCATCGGAATTACATACAAAAGGCACAATGCCGACTTATGTACAAGGAGACTAAGTCTTCTTACTGTCTATGATTTAAACCTTCCGTGTGAGCCCAGTTTAGATTCCGATGCTTCACAACAGATTTACTGTCTCCCTTGTACCTTCTTATTGACGATGAAACACAGAAATTGCATCGGAAATAAATACAAAATTCACATTGCCGACCTAAATACAAGAAGACTGAGTCTTCTTACTGTCTATGATGTAAACCTTTCCTGTGAGACCAGTTTTAGAATCCTATGCTTCATTTCAGGTTTACTGTATCCCTTGTACCTTCTTATTGACGATGAAATACAGAAATTGCATCGGAATTAAATACAAAAGGCACAATGCCGACTTAAGTACAAGAGGATTGACTCTTCTTACATTCCATGATTTGAACCTTTCCTGTGAGACCAGTTTTGATTCCGATTCTTCACTTCAGGTTTACTGTATCCCTTGGACCTTCTTATTGACGATGAAACACAGAAATTGCACCGGAATTAAACACAATATGCGCAATGCCGACTTAACTACAAGAAGACTGACTCAGTTTACTGTCTTTGTTTTGAACCCTTCCTGTGAGACCAGTTTTGATTCCGATGCTTCACTTCAGGTTTACTGTATCCCTTGGATCTTCATATTGACGATGAAACACAGATATTGCGTCGGTATTAAATACAAAAAGCACAACGTCGACTTAAAAACATGAAGACTGACTCCTCTTACTGTCTATGTTTGAATCTTTCCTGTGTGATCAGTTTTAGATTCCGATGCTTTAGTTCAGGTTTACTGTATCCCTTGGACATTCTTATTGACGATGAAAAACAGAAATTGCATCGGATTTAAATAGAAAATGCACAATGCCGACTTAAGTACAAGAGGACTGGCTCTTCTTACATTCTATGACTTGAAGTTTCCTGTGAGACCAGTTTTAGTTTCCGATGCCTCACTTAAGGTTTACTGTATCCCTTGGCACTTCTTATTGACGATGAAACACAGAAATTACATCGGAATTAAATACAAAAGCCAAAATGGCAACTTAAGTACAAGAAGACTGACCGATCCTACTGTCTTTATTTTGATCCTTTCCTGTGAGACCCGTTTTAGATTCCGATGCTTCACTTTGGTTTACTGTACCCCTTGGACCTTCATATTGTCGATGAAACACAGAAATTGCATCGGAATTACATACAAAAGGCACAATGCCGACTTACGTACAAGAAGACTAAGTCTTCTTACTGTCTATGATTTAAACCTTTCCTGTGAGACCAGTTTCAGAATCCTATGCTTCATTTCAGGTTTACTGTATCCCTTGTACCTTCTTATTGACGATGAAACACAGAAATTGCATCGGAATTAAATACAAAAGGCAGAATGCCGACTTAAGTACAAGAACACTGACTCTTCTTACTGTGTATGTTTTAAACCTTTCCTGTGTGACCAGTTTTAGAATCGGATGTTTCATTTTAGGTTTACTGTATCCCGTGGACCTTCTTATTGACGATGAAACACAGAAATTGCATCGGAATTAAATATAAAATGCACATTGCGACCTAAGTACAAGAGGACTGATTCTTCTTACTGTCTATGATTTAAACCTTTATTGTGTGACCAGTTTTAGAATCCGACGTTTCATTTCAGGTTTACTGTATCCCTTGGACCTTCTTATTGACGATGAAACACAGAAATTGCATCGGAATTAAATACAAATGCACATTGCGACCTAAGTACAAGAGGACTGATTCTTCTTACTGTCTATGATTTAAACCTTTCCTGTGAGACCAGTTTTAGAATCCGATGTTTCATTTCAGGTTTTGCTGTATCCCTTGGACCTTCTTATAGACGATGGAACACAGAAATTGCATCGGAATCAATTACAAAAGGCACAATGCCGACTTATGTACAAGAGGACTGACTCTTCTTACATACCATGATTTAAACCTTTCCTGTGAGACCAGTTTTAGATTCCGATGCTTCACTTCACGTTTACTGTATCGCTTAGACCTGCTTATTGACGATGATTCACAGAAATAGCATCGGACATAAAAAAAAAAAACGCACAATGCCGACTTAAGTGCAAGAAGACTGACTCTTCTTACAGTCTATGTTTTGAACCTTTTTTGTGAGACCAGTTTTAGATTCCTATGATTCATTTCAGGTTTACTGTATCCCTTGTACCTTCTTATTGACGATGATACACAGAAATTGCATCGGAATTAAATACAAGAGGCACAATGCCGACTAGAGTACAAGAAGACTGACTCCTCTTACTGTCTATGTTTTAAACCTTTCCTGTGAGACCAGTTTTGATCCGATGCTTCACTTCAGATTTACTGTATCCTTTGGACCTTCTTATTGACGATGAAACACAGAAATTGCATAGGAATTAAATACAATACGCACAATGCCGACTTAAGTACAAGAAGACTGACTCTTCTTACTGTCTATGTTTTGAACCCTTCCTGTGAGACCAGGTTTGATTCCGATGCTTCACTTCAGGTTTACTGTATCCCTCAGACTCTCGTATTGACGATGAGACACAGAAATTGCTTCGGAATTAAATACAAAAGGCACAATGCCGACTTAAGTACAAGAGGACTGACTCTTCTTACATTCCATGATTTGAACCTTTCCTGTGAGACCAGTTTTAGATTCCGATGCATCACTTCAGGTTTACTGTATCCCTTAGACCTGCTTATTGACGATGATACACAGAAATTGCATCGGACATAAATACAAAACGCACAATGCCGACTTAAGTACAAGAAGACTGACTCTTCTTACTGTCTATGTTTTGAACCTTTCCTGTGAGACCAGTTTTAGATTCCTATGCTTCATTTCAGGTTTACTGTATCTCTTGGACCTTCTTATTGACTATGATACACAGAAATTGCATCGGAATTAAATACAAGAGGCACAATGCCGATTTAAGTACAAGAACACTGACTCTTCTTACTGTCTATGTTTTAAACCTTTCCTGTGAGACCAGTTTAGATTCCGATGCTTAACTTCATGTTTGCTGTGTCCCTTGGACCTTCACATTGACGATGAAACTCAGAAATAGCATCGTAGTTATATAAAAAAGGCACAATGCCGACATAAGTACAAGAAGACTGACTCTTCTTACGGTCTATCTTTGAACCTTTCCTGTGAGACCAGTTTTAGATTCCGAAGTTTCATTTCAGGTTTAATGTATGCCTTAGACCTTCTTATTGACGGTGAAACACAGAAATTGCATCGGAATTAAATACAAAAGGCACAATGCCGACTTAATTACAAGAAGACTGACTCTTCTTACTGTCTATATTTTGAACATTTCTTGTGAGACCAGTTTAGATTCTGATGCTTCACTTCAGGTTTACTGTATCCCTTGGACTTTCTTATTGACGATGAAACACAGAAATTGCGTCGGTATTAAATACAAAATGCACAATGCTGACTCAAAAACAAGAAGACTGACTCCACTTACTGTCTATGTTTTGAACCTTTCCTGTGAGATCAGTTTTAGATTCCGATGCTTTACTTCAGGTTTACTGTATCCCTTGGACCTTCTTATTGACGATGAAACACAGAAATTGCATCGGGAATATATACAAAGGGCACAATGCCGACATAAGTACAAGAAGACTGGCTCTTCTTACTGTCTATGATTTGAACCTTTCCTGTGAGACCAGTTTCAGATTCCTATGCTTCACTTCAGGTTTACTGTGTCCGTTGGACCTTCTTATTGACGATGAAACACAGAAATTGCATCGGAATTAATTACTAAACGCACAATGCCTACTTAAGTACAAGAGGACTGACTCTTCTTACGGTCTATACTTTGAACCGTTCCTCTGAGACCAATTTAAGAATCCGATGCTTCACTTCAGGTATACTGTATCCCTTGGAGCTTCATATTGACGATGAAACACAGAATTTCGATCGGAACTAAATACAAAAGGCACCATGCCGAATTAAGTACATGATGTCTGACTCATCTTACTGTCTATGTTTTGAACCTTCCCTATGAGACCTGTTTTAGATCCTATGCTTCATTTAAGGTTTACTGTATCCCTTGGACTTTCGTATTGACGATGAAACATAGAAATTGCATCGGAATTTAAAAAAAAGGCACAATGCCGACTTAAGTACAAGCAGACTGACTCTTCTTACCGTCTATGTTTTGAACCTTTACTGTGAGACCAGTTTTAGATTCCGATGCTTCACTTCAGGTTTACTGTATCCGTTGGACCTTCTTATTGACGATGAAACACAGAAATTGCATCGGAATTAAATACAAAAGTCAAAATGCTGACTTAAAGACATTAATACCGACTCTTCTTACTGTCTATGTTTTGATCCTTTCCTGTGAGACCGGTGTTAGATTCCTAATGGTTCACTTCAGGTTTACTGTATCCCTTGCACCTTCTAATTGGCGATGAAACACAGAAATTGCATCGGAAATAAATACAAAGGGCACAATGCCGACTTTAAGACAAGAACACTGACTCTTCTCACTGTCATTGTTTGAACCTTTCCTGTGTGACCAGTTTTAGATTCCGACGCTTTACTTCAGGTTTACTGTATGCCTTGGACCTTCTTATTGACGTTGAAACACAGAAAGTGCATCGGAATTAAATACAAAAGGCACAATGCCGACTTAAGTACAAGAAGACTGACTCTTCTTACCGTCTATGTTTTCAATCTTTACTGTGAGACCCGTTTTAGTTTCCGATGCTTCACGTCAGGGTTACTGTATCCCTCCGACCCTCTTACTGACGATGAAACACAGAAATAGCATCGGAATTAAATACAAAATGCACAATGAAAACATAAAAACAAGAATACTGACTGTTCTTACTGTCTGTGATTTGAACTTTCCTGTGAAACCATTTTTGATTCCGATGCTTCACTTCAGGTTTACTGAATCCCACAGACTTACTTATTGACGATGAAACACAGAATTTGCATCGAAATTAAATACAAAAGGCACAATGCCGACTTAAAGACAAGAAGACCGACTCTCCTTACTGTCTATGTTATGAACCTTTCCTGTGTGAACAGTTTTAAATTCCGATGCTTTACTTCAGGTTTACTGTATGCCTTGGACCATCTTATTGACGATAAAACACAGAGAGTGCATCGGAATTAAATGCAAATGGCACAATGCCGACTTAAGTACAAGAGGACTGACTCTTCTTACATTCCATGATTTGAACCTTTCCTGTGACACCAGTTTTAGATTCCGATGCTTCAGTTCAGGTTTACTGTATCCCTTGGACATTCTTATTGACGATGAAAAACAGAAATTGCATCGGATTTAAATAGAAAATGCACAATGCCGACTTAAGTACAAGAGGACTGGCTCTTCTTACATTCTATGACTTGAAGTTTCCTGTGAGACCAGTTTTAGTTTCCGATGCCTCACTTAAGGTTTACTGTATCCCTTGGCACTTCTAATTGACGATGAAACACAGAAATTACATCGGAATTAAATACAAAAGCCAAAATGGCAACTTAAGTACAAGAAGACTGACCGATCCTACTGTCTTTATTTTGATCCTTTCCTGTGAGACCCGTTTTAGATTCCGATGCTTCACTTTGGTTTACTGTATCCCTCGGACCTTCATATTGTCGATGAAACACAGAAATTGCATCGGAATTACATACAAAAGGCACAATGCCGACTTACGTACAAGAAGACTAAGTCTTCTTACTGTCTATGATTTAAACCTTTCCTGTGAGACCAGTTTCAGAATCCTATGCTTCATTTCAGGTTTACTGTATCCCTTGTACCTTCTTATTGACGATGAAACACAGAAATTACATCGGAATTAAATACAAAAGGCAGAATGCCGACTTAAGTACAAGAACACTGACTCTTCTTACTGTGTATGTTTTAAACCTTTCCTGTGTGACCAGTTTTAGAATCCGATGTTTCGTTTCAGGTTTACTGTATCCCTTGTACCTTCTTATTGACGATGAAGCACAGAAATTGCATCGGAAATAAATACAAATGGCAGAATGCCGACTTAAGTACAAGAACACTGACTCTTCTTACTGTGTATGTTTTAAACCTTTCCTGTGTGACCAGTTTTAGAATCGGATGTTTCATTTTAGGTTTACTGTATTCCGTGGACCTTCTTATTGACGATGAAACACAGAAATTGCATCAGAATTAAATATAAAATGCACATTGCGACCTAAGTACAAGAGGACTGATTATTCTTACTGTCTATGATTTAAACCTTTATTATGTGACCAGTTTTAGAATCCGACGTTTCATTTCAGGTTTACTGTATCCCTTGGACCTTCTTATTGACGATGAAACACAGAAATTGCATCGGAATTAAATACAAATGCACATTGCGACCTAAGTACAAGAGGACTGATTCTTCTTACTGTCTATGATTTAAACCTTTCCTGTGAGACCAGTTTTAGAATCCGATGTTTCATTTCATGTTTTGCTGTATCCCTTGGACCTTCTTATAGACGATGGAACACAGAAATTGCATCGGAATTAATTACAAAAGGCACAATGCCGACTTAAGTACAAGAGGACTGACTCTTCTTACATACCATGATTTAAACCTTTCCTGTGAGACCAGTTTTAGATTCCGATGCTTCACTTCAGGTTCACTGTATCCCTTGGACCTGCTTATTGACGATGATACACAGAAATTGCATCGGAATTAAATACAACAGGCACAATGCCGACTTAAGTACAAGAAGACTGATTCTTCTTACTGTCTATGCTTGGAACCTTTCCTGTTACACTAGTTTTAGATTCCGATGCTTTACTTCAGGTTTACTGTATGCCTAGGACCTTCTTAATGACGATGAAACACAGAAATTGCATCGGAATTAAATACAAAAGGCACAATGCCGACTTAAGTGCAAGATGACTAACTCCTCTTACTGTCTCTGTTTTGAACCATTCCTGTGAGACCAGTTTAGATTCCGATGCTTCACTGCAGGTTTACTGGATCCCTTGGACTTTCTTATTGACGATGAAACACAGAAATTGCGTCGGAATGAAATACAACTGGCACAATGCCCACTTAAAAACAAGAAGACTGACTCTTCTTACTGTCTATGTTTTGAACCTTTCCTGTTAGACCAGTTTTAGATTCCGATGCTTCACTTCAGGTTTACTGTATCCGTCGGACCTGCTTATTGACGATGAAACACATAAACTGCATCGGAATTAAATACAAAAGGCACAAAGCCACTTAAGTACAAGAGGACTGACTCTTCTTACTGTCTATGCTTGGAACCTTTCCTGTTAGACCAGTTTTAGATTCCGATGCTTTACTTCAGGTTTACCGTATGCCTAGGACCTTCTTATTGACGATGAAACACAGAAATTGCATCGGAATTAAACACAAAAGGCACAATGCCGACTTAAAAACAAGAAGACTGACTCTTCTTACAGTCTATGTTTTGAACCTTTTTTGTGAGACCAGTTTTAGATTCCTATGATTCATTTCAGGTTTACTGTATCCCTTGTACCTTCTTATAGACGATGATACACAGAAATTGCATCGGAATTAAATACAAGAGGCACAATGCCGACTTGAGTACAAGAAGACTGACTCCTCTTACTGTCTATGTTTTAAACCTTTCCTGTGAGACCAGTTTTGATCCGATGCTTCACTTCAGATTTACTGTATCCTTTGGACCTTCTTATTGACGATGAAACACAGAAATTGCATCGGAATTAATTACTAAACGCACCATGCCTACTTAAGTACAAGAGGACTGACTCTTCTTACGGTCTATACTTTGAACCGTTCCTCTGAGACCAATTTAAGAATCCGATGCTTCACTTCAGGTATACTGTATCCCTTGGTGCTTCATATTGACGATGAAACACAGAATTTCGATCGGAACTAAATACAAAAGGCACCATGCCGAATTAAGTACATGATGTCTGACTCATCTTACTGTCTATGTTTTGAACCTTCCCTATGAGACCTGTTTTAGATCCTATGCTTCATTTAAGGTTTACTGTATCCGTTGGACTTTCGTATTGACGATGAAACATAGAAATTGCATCGGAATTTAAAAAAAAGGCACAATGCCGACTTAAGTACAAGCAGACTGACTCTTCTTACCGTCTATGTTTTGAACCTTTACTGTGAGACCAGTTTTAGATTCCGATGGTTCACTTCAGGTTTACTGTATCCGTTGGACCTTCTTATTGACGATGAAACACAGAAATTGCATCGGAATTAAATACAAAAGTCAAAATGCCGACTTAAAGACATTAATACCGACTCTTCTTACTGTCTATGTTTTGATCCTTTCCTGTGAGACCGGTTTTAGATTCCTATGGTTCACTTCAGGTTTACTGTATCCCTTGCACCTTCTAATTGGCCATGAAACACAGAAATTGCATCGGAAATAAATACAAAGGGCACAATGCCGACTTTAAGACAAGAACACTGACTCTTCTCACTGTCATTGTTTTGAACCTTTCCTGTGTGACCAGTTTTAGATTCCGACGCTTTACTTCAGGTTTACTGTATGCCTTGGACCTTCTTATTGACGTTGAAACACAGAATTTCGATCGGAACTAAATACAAAAGGCACCATGCCGAATTAAGTACATGATGTCTGACTCATCTTACTGTCTATGTTTTGAACCTTCCCTATGAGACCTGTTTTAGATCCTATGCTTCATTTAAGGTTTACTGTATCCCTTGGACTTTCGTATTGACGATGAAACATAGAAATTGCATCGGAATTTAAAAAAAAGGCACAATGCCGACTTAAGTACAAGCAGACTGACTCTTCTTACCGTCTATGTTTTGAACCTTTACTGTGAGACCAGTTTTAGATTCCGATGCTTCACTTCAGGTTTACTGTATCCGTTGGACCTTCTTATTGACGATGAAACACAGAAATTGCATCGGAAATAAATACAAAGGGCACAATGCCGACTTAAGTACAAGAAGACTGACTCTTCTTACCGTCTATGTTTTCAATCTTTACTGTGAGACCCGTTTTAGTTTCCGATGCTTCACGTCAGGGTTACTGTATCCCTCCGACCCTCTTACTGACGATGAAACACAGAAATAGCATCGGAATTAAATACAAAATGCACAATGAAAACATAAAAACAAGAATACTGACTGTTCTTACTGTCTGTGATTTGAACTTTCCTGTGAAACCATTTTTGATTCCGATGCTTCACTTCAGGTTTACTGAATCCCACAGACTTACTTATTGACGATGAAACACAGAACTTGCATCGAAATTAAATACAAAAGGCACAATGCCGACTTAAAGACAAGAAGACCGACTCTCCTTACTGTCTATGTTATGAACCTTTCCTGTGTGAACAGTTTTAAATTCCGATGCTTTACTTCAGGTTTACTGTATGCCTTGGACCATCTTATTGACGATAAAACAAAGAGAGTGCATCGGAATTAAATGCAAATGGCACAATGCCGACTTAAGTACAAGAGGACTGACTCTTCTTACATTCCATGATTTGAACCTTTCCTGTGACACCAGTTTTAGATTCCGATGCTTCAGTTCAGGTTTACTGTATGCCTTGGACCTTCTCATTGACGATGAAACACAGAAATTGTGTCGGAATTAAATACAAAAGGCACAATGCTGACTTTAGTACAAGAAGACTGTCTCTTCTTACTGTCTATGTTTTGACCCTTTCCTGTGAGACCAGTTTTAGTTTTCGATGCTTCACTTCAGGTTTACTGTATCCCTTGGACCTTCTTATTGACGATGAAACACAGAAATTGCATCGGAATTAAATACAAAAGTCAAAAAGCCGACTTAAGTACAAGAAGACTGACTCTTCTTACTGTCTATGTTTTGAATCTTTAAGTGAGACCAGTTTTAGATTCCGATGCTTCACTTCAGGTTTACTGTATCCCTTGGACCTTTTTATTGACGTTGAAACACTGAAATAGCATCGGAATGAAATACAAAATGCACAATTCCGACTTAAGTACAAGAAGACTGACTCCTCTTACTGTCTATGTTTTGAAGATTTCCTGTGAGACCAGTTTCGATTCCGGTGCTTCACGTCAAGTTTACTGTATCTCTTGGACCTTCTTATTGACGTGAAACACAAACATTACATCGGAATTAAATACAAAAGCCACAATGCCGACTTAAGTACAAGGAGACTGACTCTTCTTACTGTCAATTATTTTAACCTTTCCTGTGAGACCAGCCTGAGATTCCTAGGTTTCCTTTCATGTTTACTGTATCCCTTGGACCTTCTTATTGACGATGAAACACAGATTTTGCATCGGAATTAAATACAAAAGGCAGAATGCCGACTTCAGTACATGAAGACTGACTCTTTTTACTGTCTATGTTTTGAACCTTTCCTGTGAGACCAGTTTTAGATTCCGATGCTTCATTTCAGGTTTACTGTATCCCTTGGACCTTCTTATTGACGATGAAACACAGGAATTGCATCGGAATTAAATACAAAATGCACAATGCCGACTTAAGTACAAGAAGACTGAGTCTTCTTACTGTCTATGCTTTGAATCTTTCCTGTGAGACCAGTTTTACATTCCGATGCTTTACTTCATTTTTACTGTATCCCTTGGACATTCTTATTCACGACAAAACACAGAAATGGCATCGGAATTAAATACAAAAGGCACAATGCCGACTTCAGTACAAGAGGACTGACTCTTCTTACATTCTATGATTTGAACCTTTCTTGTGAGACCAGTTCTAGTTTCCGAAGCTTCACTTCAGGTTTACTGTATCCCTTGGACCTTCTTTTTGACGATGAAACACATTAATTGCATCCGAATTAAATTCAAAAGTCACAAATGCCGACTTATGTACAACGAGATTGTTTCTTCTTACTGACTATGATTTGAACTTTTCCTGTGAGACCATTTTTAGATTACGATGCTTCACTTCAGGTTTACTGTATCCCTTGGACCTTCTTATTGACGATGAAACACAGAAATTGCATCGGAATTAAATACAAAAGCAAAATGCCGACTTAAGTACAAGAAGACAAACTCTTCTTACTGTCAATAAGTTGAACCTCTCCTGTGAGACCAGTTTTAGCTTCCGATGCTTCACTTCAGGTTTACTGTATCCCTTGGACCTTCATGTTGACGATGAAACACACAAATTGATGTGTCGACAGAAGTGCCGACACAGTGTCATTTTGAGGGGGCCGATAGGCACGCTATCTATCGCAGACGGGCGTGAAGTCTGGAACAGGATGACTATTGAATGGTAGCAAGAAAAGTACGTAGCTGGAATATACTTAACTTTATTCACTCCTGGTGATACATCTCTCTCGACTATACTAATGCGACTCGTAAGATACATGCACTGTTACAATTGGCGCCTTGCTAGGTCGTAGCCATGGACTTAGCAGAAGGCTATTCTAACTGTCTCTCCGCAAATGAGAGGAAGGCCTCGTCCGTATTGTCGCTAGCAATGTCGTCGTACAAGTGGGGCGAGTGCTCTATCGTATATCGAGACCTGCCTTGTGGTGGCGCTAGGTCTGCGATCACACAGTGGCGACACGCGGGTCCGACATGTACTAAAAGGGCCGCGGCCGATTTAAGCTACCACCTAGCAAGTGTGGTGTCTGGCGGTGACACCACACAAATTGCATCGGAACTAAATACGAAAGGCACAATGCCGACTTAAGTACAAGATGACTAAATCTTCTTACTGTCTATGATTTGAACCTTTCCTGTGAGACCAGTTTTAGATTCTTATGCTTCATTTCAGGTATACTGTATTCCTTGGACCTTCTTATTGACGATGAAAAACAGATATAGCGCCGGAGTTAAATACAAAAGGCACAATGCCGACTTAAGTACAAGATGACTGACTCTTCTTACTGTCTATGTTTTGAACCTTTCCTGTGAGACCAGTTTTACATTCCGATGTTTCATTTCAGGTTTACTGTGTCCCTTGGACCTTCTTATTGACGATGAAACACAGAAATTGCATCGGAATTAAATACAAAAGGCACAATGCCCACATAAAAACAAGACGACTGACTCTTCTTAATGTCTATGGTTTGAACCTTTCCCATGAGACCAGTTTTAGATTCAGATGCTTTACTTCAGGTTTACTGTATCCCTTGGACCTTCTTATTGACGATGAAATACAGAAATTGCATCGGAATTAAATACAAAAGGCACAATGCCGACTTAAGTACATGAAGACTGACTCTTCTTACTGTCTACGTTTTGAACGTTTCCTGTGAGACCAGTTTTAGATTCCGATGCTTTACTTCAGGTTTACTGTATCCCTTGGATCTGCTTATTGACGATGAAACACAAAATTGCATCGGAATTAAATACAAAAGGCACAATGCCGACTTAAGTACAAGATGACTGACTCTTCTTACTGTCTATGATTTGAACATTTCCTGTGAGACCAGTTTTACATTCCGATGTTCCATTTCAGGTTTACTGTGTCCCTTGGACCTTCTTATTGACGATGAAACACAGAAATTGCATCGGAATTAAATACAAAAAGCACAATGCCGACTTAAGTACAAGAAGACTGACACTCCTTACTGTCTATGTTTTGAACCTTGCCTGTGAGACCAGTTTTAATTTCCGATGCTTCACTTCAGGTTTACAGTATCCCTTGGACCTACTTATTGACGATGAAACACAAAAATTAAATCGGAATTAAATACAAAAGGCACAATGCCGACTTAAGAACAAGATGACTCTGTCTTCTTACTGTCTATGATTTGAACCTTTCCTGTGAGACGAGTTTTAGATTCCGATGCCTTACTTCAGGTTTGCTGTATCCCTTGGACCTTCTTATTTACGATGAGACACAGAAATTGCATCGGAATTAAATGCAAAAGGCACAATACCGACTTTCGTACAAGACGACTGACTCTCCTTACATTCTATGATTTGAACCTTTCATGTGAGACCAGTTCTAGATTCCGATGCTTTATTTCAGGTTTACTGTATCCCTTGGACCTTCTTATTGTCGATGAAACACAGATATTGCATCGGAATTAAATACAAAAGGCACAATGCCGACTCAACTACAAGAAGACTGACTCTTCTTACTGTCTATGCGTTGAACCTTTCCTGTGAGAGCAGTTTTACATTCCGATGCTTTTCTTCAGGTTTACTGTTTCCCTTGGACCTTCTTATTCACGATGAAACACAGAAATGGCATCGGAATCAAATACAAAAGTCACAATGCCGACTTAAGTACAATAGGACTGACTCTTTTTACATTCTATGATTTGAACCTTTCCTGTGAGACCAGTTCTAGATTCCGAAGCTTCACTTCAGGTTTACTATATCCCATGGACCTTCGTAATGACGATGAAACACAGATATTGCATCGGAATTAAATACAAAAGGCACAATGCCGACTTCAGTACATGAAGACTGACACTTCTTAATGTCTATGTTTTGAACCTTTCCTGTGAGACCAGTTTTAGATTCCGATGCTTTACTTCAGGTTTACTGTATCTATTGGACCTTCTTATTTGCGATGAGACACAGAAATTGCATCGGAATTAAATGCAAAAGGCACAATGCCGACTTTCGTACAAGACGACTAACTCTTCTTACATTCTATGATTTGAACCTTTCATGTGAGACCAGTTTTAGATTCCGATGCTTCATTTCAGGTTTACTGTATCCCTTGGACCTTCTTATCGACGATGAAACACAGATATTGCATCGGAATTAAATACAAAAGGCACTATGCCGGCTTCAGAACAAGAAGACTGACTCTTCTTGCCGTCCATTTTTAAAAACCTTTCCTGTGAGACCAGTTATAGATTCCGATGCTTCACTTCAGGTTTGCTGTATCCCTTGGACCTTCTTATTGACGATCAAACAAAAAAAATTGCATCGGAATTAAATACTAAATGAACAATACCGACTTAAGTACAAGAAGACTGACTCTTCTTACTGTCGACGATTTCAACGATTCCTGTGAGACGAGTTTCAGATTCCTATGTTTAGTTTCAGATTTACTGTATCCCTTGGACCTTCTTATTGACGATGAAACACAGAGATTGCATCGGAATTAAATGCAAAAGGCACAATGCCGGCTTTCGTACAAGACGACTAACTCTTCTTACATTCTATGATCTGAACCTTTCCTGTGAGACCATTTTTAGATTACGATGCTTCACTTTAGGTTTACTGTATCCCTTGGACCTTCTTATTGACGATGAAGCACAGAAATTGAATTGGAATTAAATACAAGTGGCACTATGCCGACTTCAGAACAAGAAGACTGACTCTTCTTGCTGTCTATATTTTGAACCTTTCCTGTTCGACCACTTTTAGATTCCGATGCTTCACTTCAGGTCTACTGTATCCCTTAGACTTTCATGTTGACGATGAAACACACAAATTGCATCGGAACTAAATACAAAAGGCACAATGCGGGCTTAAGTACAAGAGGACTGACTCTTCTTACATTCCATGATTTGAACCTTTCCTGTGAGACCAGTTTTAAGATTCCGATGCTTCACCTCAGGTTTACTGTATCCCTTGGAATTGCTTATTGACGATGAAACACAGAAATTTCATCGGAATTAAGTACAAAACGCACAATTCCGACTTAAGTACAAGAAGACTGACTTTTCTTACTGTCTATGTTTTGAAGGTTTCCTGTGAGACCACTTTTGATTCCGGTGTTTCACTTCAGGTTTACTGTATCCCTTGGACCTTCTTATTGAAGATGGAACACAGAAATTGCATCAAAATTATATACAAAAGGCACAATGCCGACTTAAGTACAAGTAGACTGACTCTTCTTTGTGTCTATATTTTGAACCTTTCCTGTGAGACCAGTTATAGATTCCGATGCTTCACTTCAGGTTTACTGTATCCCTTGGACTTTCATAATGACGATGAAACACAGAAATTGCATCGGAATTAAATACAAAAGTCAAAATGCCGATTTAAGTACAAGAAGACCGACTCTTCTTTTTGTCTATAATTTAAACCTTTCCTGAGAGTCCAGTTTTAGATTCCGGTGCTTCACTTCAGGGTTAGTGTATCCCTTGGACCTTCATATTGACAATGAAACACAGAAATTCGATCGGAATTAAATACAAAAGGCACAATGCCGACTTAAGTACAAGATGACTGAGTCTTCTTACTGTCTATGATTTGAACCTTTCCTGTGAGACCATTTTTAGATTCCTATGCTTCATTTCAGGTTTACTGTATCCCTTGGACCTTCTTATTGACGATGAAGCACAGAAATGGCATCGGAATTAAATACAAAAGGCACGATGCCGACTTAAGTACTAGAAGACTGACTCTTCTTACTGTCTATGCTTTGAACCTTTCCTGTCAGACCAGTTTTACATTCCGATGCTGTACTTCATTTTTACTCTATCCCTTGGACCTTCTTATTCACGATGAAACACAGAAATGGCATCGGAATTAAATACAAAAGGCACAATGCCGACTTAAGTCCAAGAGGACTGACTCTTCTTACATTCTATGAATTGGACCTTTCCTGTGAGACCTGGTTTAGATTCCAAAGTTTCACTTCAAGTTTACTGTATCCTTTGGACCTTCTTATTGACGATGAAACACAGTAATTGCATCCGAATTAAATACAAAAGGCACAATGCCGACTTAAGTACAAGAAGATTGACTCTTCTTTCTGTCAATGTTCTGCACCATTCCTGTGAGACCAGTTTTTGATTCCGATGCTTTACTTCAGGTTTACTGTATCCCTTGGACCTTCTTATTGATGATGAAACACAGAAATTGCATCGGAATTAAATGCAAAATGCACAATGCCGACTTAAGTACAAGAAGGCATACTCTTTTTACTGTCTATGTTTTGAAGCTCTTCTGTGAGACCAGTTTTGATTCCGGTGCTTCACGTCAGGTTTGCTGTATCCCTTGGACCTTCTTAGTGACGTGAAACACAAAAATTACATCGGAATTAAATACAAACGCCACAATGCCGACATAAGTACAATGAGTCTGACTCCTCTTACTGTCTATGATTTGAACCATTCCTGTTAGATCAGCCTCAGATTCGTAGGTTTTCTTTTCAGGTTTACTGTATCCCTTGGACCTTCTTATTGACGATGAAACACAGATATTGCATCGGAATGAAATACAAAAGGCACAATTCCGACTTAAGTACATGAAGACTGTCTCTTCTTACTGTCTATGTTTTGAACGTTTCCTGTGAGACCAGTTTTAGATTCCGATGCTTTACTTCAGGTTTACTGTATATCTTGGACCTTCTTATTGACGACGAAGAACAAAAATTGCATTGGAATAAATACTGAATGAAGAATGCCGACTTAAGTACAAGAAGACTGAATCTTCTTACTGTCTATATTTTGAAGCATTCCTGTGAGACCAGTTTTGATTCCGGTGCTTCACTTCAGGTTTACTGTACCCCTTGGACATTCTTATTGACGATGAAACACAGAAATTACATCGGAATTAAATACAAAAGGCGCAATGACTACCTGAGTACAAGAAGACTGACTCTTCTTACTGTCTATGATTTGAACCTTTCCTGTGAGACCAGTTTTAGATACCGATGCTTTACTTCAGGTTTACTATATCCCTTGGACCTTCTTATTTACGATGAGACACAGAAATTGCATCGGAATTAAATGCAAAAGGCACAATGCCGACTTTCGTACAAGACGACTGACTCATCTTACATTCTATGATTTGAACCTTTCATGTGAGACCAGTTTTAGATTCCGATGCTTCATTTCAGGTTTACTGTATCCCTTGGACCTTCTTATTGACGATGAAACGCAGAAATTGCACCGGAATTAAATACAAAATTCAAAATGCCGACTTCAGTACAAGTAGACTGTTTCTTCTTACTGTCTGTGCTTTTAACCTTTCCTGTGAGACCAGTTTTAGATTCTTATGCTTCATTTCGGGTATACTGTATCCCTTGGATCTTCTTATTGACGATGAAACACAGAAATAGCATCGGAATTAAGTACAAAACGCACAATTCCGACTTAAGTACAAGAAGTCTGCCTCTTCTTACTGTCTTTGTTTTGAATGTTTCCTGTGAGACCAGTTTTGATTCCGGTGTTTCACATCAAGTTTACTGTATCCCTTGGACCTTCTTGTTGACGTTGAAACACAGAAATTGAATTGGAATTAAATAAGAATGGCACTATGCCGACCCAGAACAAGAAGACTCACTCTTCTCACTGTCTATAATTTGAACTTTTCTTGTGAGACAAGTTTTAGATTCCGATGCTTCACTTCAGGTTTACTGTATCCCTTGGACCTTCATGTTGACGATGAAACACACATATTGCATCGGAACTAAATACAAAAGGCACAATGCCGACTTAAGTACAAGATGACTGAGTCTTCCTACTGTCTATGATTTGAAGCTTTCCTCTGAGACCAGTTTTAGATTCTTATGCTTCATTTCAGGTATTCTGTATCCCTTGGATCTTCTTATTGACGATGAAACACAGAAATAGCATCGGAATTAAATACAAAAGGCACAATGCTGACTTAAGTACAAGAGGACTGACTCATCTTACATTCTATGATTTGAACCTTTCTGTGAGACCAGTTTTAAGATTCCGATGCTTCACTTCAGGTTTACTGTATCCCTTGGAATTGCTTATTGACGATGAAACACAGAAACAGCATCCGAATTAGATACAAAAAGCACTATGCCGACGTAAGTACAAGATGACTGACTCTTCTTACAGTCTATGTTTTGAACCTTTCTTGTGAGACCAGTTTCAGATTCCGATGCTTCATTTGTGGTTTACCTTATCCCTTGGACCTTCTTATTGACGATGAAACACAGAAATTGCGTCGGTATTAAGTACAAAACGCACAATTCCGACTTAAGTACAAGAAGTCTGCCGCTTCTTAATGTCTTTGTTTTGAATGGTTCCTGTGAGACCAGTTTTGATTCCGGTGTTTCACTTCAGGTTTACTGTATCCCTTGTACCTTCTTATTGAAGATGAAACACAGAAATTGCATCATAAATAATTACAAAAGGCACAATGCCGACTTAAGTACAAGAAGACTGACTCTGAATAAGTGTCTATATTTTGAACCTTTCCTGTGAGACCAGTTATAGATTCCGATGCTTCACTTCAGGTTTACTGTATCCCTTGGACTTTCATAATGACGATGAAACACAGAAATTACATCGGAATTAAATACAAAAGTGAAAATGCCGATTTAAGTACAAGAAGACTGACTCTTCATACTGTCTATAATTTAAACCTTCCCGTGAGACCAGTTTTAGATTCCGGTGCTTCACTTCAGGTTTAGTGTATCCCTTGGACCTTCTTATTGACGATGAAACACAGAAATTCTATCGGAATTAAATACAAAAGGCACGATGCCGACTTAAGTACTAGAAGACTGACTCTTCTTACTGTCTATGCTTTGAACCTTTCCTGTCAGACCAGTTTTACATTCCGATGCTGTACTTCATTTTTACTCTATCCCTTGGACCTTCTTATTCACGATGAAACACAGAAATGGCATCGGAATTAAATACAAAAGGCACAATGCCGACTTAAGTACAAGAGGACTGACTCTTCTTACATTCTACGAATTGAACCTTTCCTGTGAGACCTGGTTTAGATTCCGAAGTTTCACTTCAAGTTTACTGTATCCTTTGGACCTTCTTATTGACGATGAAACACAGTAATTGCATCTGAATTAAATACAAAAGGCACAATGCCGACTTAAGTACAAGAAGATTGACTCTTCTTTCTGTCAATGTTCTGCACCATTCCTGTGAGACCAGTTTTTGATTCCGATGCTTTACTTCAGGTTTACTGTATCCCTTGGACCTTCTTATTGATGATGAAACACAGAAATTGCATCGGAATTAAATACAAAATGCACAATGCCGACTTAAGTACAAGAAGGCATACTCTTTTTACTGTCTATGTTTTGAAGCTCTTCTGTGAGACCAGTTTTGATTCCGGTGCTTCACGTCAGGTTTGCTGTATCCCTTGGACCTTCTTAGTGACGTGAAACACGAAAATTACATCGGAATTAAATACAAACGCCACAATGCCGACATAAGTACAATGAGTCTGACTCTTCTTACTGTCTATGATTTGAACCATTCCTGTTAGATCAGCCTGAGATTCGTAGGTTTTCTTTTCAGGTTTACGGTATCCCTTGGACCTTCTTATTGACGATGAAACACAGATATTGCATCGGAATGAAATACAAAAGGCACAATTCCGACTTAAGTACATGAAGACTGTCTCTTCTTACTGTCTATGTTTTGAACGTTTCCTGTGAGACCAGTTTTAGATTCCGATGCTTTACTTCAGGTTTACTGTATATCTTGGACCTTCTTATTGACGACGAAGAACAAAAATTGCATTGGAATAAATACTGAATGAAGAATGCCGACTTAAGTACAAGAAGACTGAATCTTCTTACTGTCTATATTTTGAAGCATTCCTGTGAGACCAGTTTTGATTCCGGTGCTTCACTTCAGGTTTACTGTACCCCTTGGACATTCTTATTGACGATGAAACACAGAAATTACATCGGAATTAAATACGATAGGCGCAATGACTACCTGAGTACAAGAAGACTGACTCTTCTTACTGTCTATGATTTGAACCTTTCCTGTGAGACCAGTTTTAGATTCCGATGCTTTACTTCAGGTTTACTATATCCCTTGGACCTTCTTATTTACGATGAGACACAGAAATTGCATCGGAATTAAATGCAAAAGGCACAATGCCGACTTTCGTACAAGACGACTGACTCATCTTACATTCTATGATTTGAACCTTTCATGTGAGACCAGTTTTAGATTCCGATGCTTCATTTCAGGTTTACTGTATCCCTTGGACCTTCTTATTGACGATGAAACGCAGAAATTGCACCGGAATTAAATACAAAATTCAAAATGCCGACTTCAGTACAAGTAGACTGTTTCTTCTTACTGTCTGTGCTTTTAACCTTTCCTGTGAGACCAGTTTTAGATTCTTATGCTTCATTTCAGGTATACTGTATCCCTTGGATCTTCTTATTGACGATGAAACACAGAAATAGCATCGGAATTAAGTACAAAACGCACAATTCCGACTTAAGTACAAGAAGTCTGCCTCTTCTTACTGTCTTTGTTTTGAATGTTTCCTGTGAGACCAGTTTTGATTCCGGTGTTTCACATCAGGTTTACTGTATCCCTTGGACCTTCTTGTTGACGTTGAAACACAGAAATTGAATTGGAATTAAATAAAAATTGCACTATGCCGACCCAGAACAAGAAGACTCACTCTTCTCACTGTCTATAATTTGAACTTTTCTTGTGAGACAAGTTTTAGATTCCGATGCTTCACTTCAGGTTTACTGTATCCCTTGGACCTTCATGTTGACGATGAAACACACATATTGCATCGGAACTAAATACAAAAGGCACAATGCCGACTTAAGTAAAAGATGACTGAGTCTTCCTACTGTCTATGATTTGAAGCTTTCCTCTGAGACCAGTTTTAGATTCTTATGCTTCATTTCAGGTATTCTGTATCCCTTGGATCTTCTTATTGACGATGAAACACAGAAATAGCATCGGAATTAAATACAAAAGGCACAATGCTGACTTAAGTACAAGAGGACTGACTCATCTTACATTCTATGATTTGAACCTTTCCTGTGAGACCAGTTTTAAGATTCCGATGCTTCACTTCAGGTTTACTGTATCCCTTGGAATTGCTTATTGACGATGAAACACAGAAACAGCATCCGAATTAGATACAAAAAGCACTATGCCGACGTAAGTACAAGATGACTGACTCTTCTTACAGTCTATGTTTTGAACCTTTCTTGTGAGACCAGTTTCAGATTCCGATGATTCATTTGTGGTTTACCTTATCCCTTGGACCTTCTTATTGACGATGAAACACAGAAATTGCATCGGTATTAAGTACAAAACGCACAATTCCGACTTAAGTACAAGAAGTCTGCCGCTTCTTAATGTCTTTGTTTTGAATGGTTCCTGTGAGACCAGTTTTGATTCCGGTGTTTCACTTCAGGTTTACTGTATCCCTTGTACCTTCTTATTGAAGATGAAACACAGAAATTGCATCATAAATAATTACAAAAGGCACAATGCCGACTTAAGTACAAGAAGACTGACTCTTCTTAGTGTCTATATTTTGAAACCTTTCCTGTGAGACCAGTTATAGATTCCGATGCTTCACTTCAGGTTTACTGTATCCCTTGGACTTTCATAATGACGATGAAAGACAGAAATTACATCGGAATTAAATACAAAAGTCAAAATGCCGATTTAAGTACAAGAAGACTGACTCTTCATACTGTCTATAATTTAAACCTTCCCGTGAGACCAGTTTTAGATTCCGGTGCTTCACTTCAGGTTTAGTGTATCCCTTGGACCTTCATATTGACGATGAAACACAGAAATTCTATCGGAATTAAATACAAAAGGCACATTGCCGACTTAAGTACAAGATAACTGAGTCTTCTTACTGTCTATGAATTGAACCTTTCCTGTGAGACCATTTTTAGATTCCTATGCTTCATTTCAGGTTTACTGTATCCCTTGGACCTTCTTATTGACGATGAAACAAAGAAATTGCATCGGAATTAAATACTAATGGCACAATGCCGTCTTAAGTACAAAAAGACTGACTAATCTGACTGTCTATGTTTTGAACCATTCCTGTGAGACCAGATTTGATACCGATGCTTCATTTCAGGTTGACTGTATCCCTTGGACTTTCTTGTTGACGATGAAACACAGAAATTTGTCCGGAATTAAATACAAACGGCACAATGCCAACTTAAAAACAAGAAGACTGACTCTTCGTACTGTCTGTGGTTTGAACCTTTCCTGTGAGACCAGTTTAAGATTCCAATGCTTTACTTCAGGTTTACTGTATCCCTTGGACGTTCTTATTGACGATGAAACACAGAAACTGCATCGGAATTAATTACAAAGGGCACAATGCGGAAATAAGTACAAGAAGACTGACTCTTCTTACATTCCGTGATTTGAACCTTTCCTGTGAGACCAGTTTTAGATTCCGATGCTTCACTTCAGGTTTACTGTATTCCTTGGACCTGCTTATTGACGATGAAACACAGAAATTGCACCGGAATTAATTACAAAAGGCACATTGCCGACTTAAGTACAAGAAGACTGACACTTCTTACTGTCTGTGGTTTGAACCTTTCCTGTGAGACCAGTTATAAATTCCGATGCTTCATTTCAGGTTTAATGTATCCCTTGGACCTCCTTATTGACGATGAAACACAGAAATTGCATCGTAATTAAATACAAAATGCACAATGCCGACTTAAGTACAAGAAGACTGACTCTTCTTATTGTCTATGTTTTAAAGCTTTCGTGAGAGACCAGTCTTGATGCCGGTGCTACACTTCAGGGTTACTGTATCCCTTGGACCTTCTTATTGATGTGAATCACAAAAATTACATCGGAATTAAATACAAAACCCACAATGCCGACTTAGGTACAAGGACACTGACTCTTCTTACTGCCTACGATTTGAACCTTTCCTGTGAGACCAGCTTCAGATTCCTATGTTTCCTTTCAGGTTTACTGTATCACCTGGACCTTCTCATTGACGATGAAACACAGATATTGCATCGGAATGTAATACAAAAGGCACAATGCCGACTTAAGTACAAGAAGACTGACTCTTCTTACTGTCTATATTTTGAACGTGTCCTGTGAGACCTGTTTTAGATTCCGATGCTTTACTTCAGGTTTACTGTATCCCTTGGACGTTCTTATTGACAATCAAACACAGAAATCGCATCGGAAATAAATAATGAATGAACTATGTTGACTTAAGTACAAGAAGACTGACTCTTCTTACTCTCTATGTTTTGAAGCTTTGCTGTGAGACCAGTTTTGATTCCGGTGCCTCACTTCAGGTTTAGTGTATCCCTTGCACCTTCATATTGACGATGAAACACAGAAATTCTATCGGAATTAAATACAAAAGGTACAATGCCGACTTAAGTACAAGATGACTGATTCTTCTTACTGTCTATGATTTGAACCTTTCCTCTGAGACCATTTTTAGATTCCTATGCTTCATTTCAGGTTTACTGTATCCCTTGGACCTTCTTATTGACGATGAAAAAAGAAATTGCATCGAAATTAAATGCAAAAGGCACAATGACGACTTAAGTACAAGAAGACTGAATCTTCTTACTGTCTATGATTTGAACTATTCCTGTGAGACCAGTATCAGATTCCTATGTTACCCTTCAGGTTTGCTGTATCGCTTGGACCTTCTTATTGAAGTTAAAACACAGATATTGCATCGGAATCAAATACAAAAGGCACAATGCCGACTTCAGTACATGAAGACTGACTCTTCTTACTGTCTACGTTTTGAACCTTCCCCGTGTAACCAGTTTTAGATTCCGTTGCTTTACTTCAGGTTTCCTGTATCCCTTTGACCTTCTTATTGACGATGAAACACAGAAATTGCATCGGAATTAAATGCAAATGGCACAATGCCGACTGTAGTACAAGAGGACTGACTCCTCTTACATTCTATGATTTGAACCTTTCCTTTGGGAAGAGTTTTAGATTCCGATGCTTCATTTCAGGTTTACTGTATTCCTTGGACCTTCTTATTGACGATGAAACACAGAATTTGCATCGGAATTAAATACAAAAGGCACAATGCCGACTTAAGTACACGAAGACTGACTCTTCTTACTGCCTATGCTTTGAACCATTCCTGTGAGATCAGTTTTACATTCCGATGCTTTACTTCAGGTGTACTGTATCCCTTGGACCTTCTTACTGACGATGAAACACAGAAATTACATCGGAATTAAGTACAAAAGGCGCAATGACGACTTAAGTACAAGAAGACTGACTCTACTTACTGTCTATGACTAGAACCATTCCTGTGAGACCAGTTTCAGATTCCTATGGTTCCTTTCAGGTTTACTTTATCCCTTGGACCATCTTATTGACGATCAAACACAAAAATTGCATCGGAATTAAATACATAAGGCACAATGCCGACTTTCGTACAAGACGACTGTCTCTTCTTACATTCTATGATTTGAACCTTTCATTTGAGACCAGTTTTAGATTCCGATGCTTTACTTCAGGTTTACTGTATATCTTTGACCTTCTTTTTGACGATGAAGAACAAAAATTACATCGGAATTAAATACTAAATGAACAATGCCGACTTAAGTACTTGAAGACTGAGTCCTCTTACTGTCTATGTTTTGAAGCATTCCTGTGAGACCAGTTTTGATTCCGGTGCTTCACTTCAGGTTTACTGTATCCCTTGGACCTTCTTATTGACGATGAAACACAGAAATCACATCGGAATTAAATAAAATAGGCGCAATGACGACCTAAGTACAAGAAGACTGACTCTTCTTACTGTCTAGGTTTTGAACCTTTCCTGTGAGACCAGTTTTAGATTCCGATGCTTTACTTCAGGTTTACTATATCCCTTGGACATTCTTACTTACGATGAGACACAGAAATTGCATCGAAATTGAATGCAAAAGGCACAATGCCGACTTTCGTACAAGACGACTGACTCTTCTTACATTCTATTATTTGAACCTTTCATGTGGGACCAGTTTTAGATTCCTATGCTTCATTTCAGGTTTACTGTATCCCTTGGACCTTCTTATTAACGATGAAACACAGATATTACATCGGAACTAAATACAAAAGGCACAATGCCGACTCAAGTACAAGAGGACTGACTATTCTTACTCTCTATGTTTTGAACCTTTCCTCTGAGACCAGTCTTAGATTCCGATGCTTTACTTCAGGTTTACTGTATCCCTTGGACCTTCTTATTGACGATGAAATACAGAAATTGCATCGGAAATAAATGCAAAAGGCACAATGCCGACATCAGTACAAGAGGACTGACTCCTCCTACTTTCTATGTTTTGAACCTCTCCTGTGAGACCAGTTCTAGATTCCGAAGCTTCACTTCAGGTTTGCAATGTCCCTTGGACCTTTTTATTGAAGATGAAACACAGAAATTGCATCGGAATTAAATACAAAAGGGACAATGCCGACTTAAGTACAAGAAGACTGACTCTTCTTACTGTCTATGCTTTGAACCTTTCCTGTGAGACCAGTTTTACATTCCGATGCTTTACTTCAGGTTTACTGTATCCCTTGGACCTTTTTATTCACGAACAAACATAGAAATGGAAACGGAATTAAATTCAAAAGGCAAAATGCCGACTTAAGTACAAGAGGCATGACTCTTCTTACATTCTATGAATTGAACCTTTTCTGTGAGACCAGTTTTAGATTCCGATGCTTCACTTCAGATTTACTGTATTCCTTGGACCTGCTTATTGACGATGAAACACAGAAATTGCACCGGAATTAAATACAAAAGGCACATTGCCGACTTAAGTACAAGAAGACTGACACTTCTTACTGTCTATGGTTTGAACCTTTCCTGTGAGACCAGTTATAAATTCCGATGCTTCATTTCAGGTTTAATGTATCCCTTGGACCTCCTTATTGACGATGAAGCACAGAAATTGCGTCGCAATTAAATACAAAATGCACAATGCCGACTTAAGTACAAGAGGACTGGCTCCTCTTACATTCTGTGATTTGAACCTTTCCTGTGGGAAGAGTTTTAGATTCCGATGCTTCATTTCAGGTTTACTGTATTCCTTGGACCTTCGTATTGACGATGAAACACAGAATTTGCATCGGAATTAAATACAAAAGGCACAATGCCGACTTAAGTACAAGAAGACTGACTCTTCTTACTGCCTATGCTTTGAACCATTCCTGTGAGATCAGTTTTACATTCCGATGCTTTACTTCAGATGTACTGTATCCCTTGGACCTTCTTACTGACGATGAAACACAGAAATTGCAACGGAATTCAATGCACAAGGCACAATGCCGACTTTAGTACAAGAGGACCGACTCCTCTTACATGCTATGATTTGAACCTTTCCTGTGAGACCAGTTTTAGATTCCGATGCTTCATTTCAGGTTTACTGTATCCCTTGGACCTTCTTATTGACGATGAAACACAGAAATTGCATCGGAAATAAATACAAAAGGCGCAATGCCGACTTAAGTACAAGAAGACTGACTCTTCTTACTGTCTATGCTTTGAACCTTTCCTGTGAGACCAGTTTTACATTCCGATGCTTTACTTCAGGTTTACTCTATCCCTTGGACCTTCTTATTGACGATGAAACACAGAAATTACATCGGAATTAAATACAAAAGGCGCAATGACGACTTAAGTACAAGAAGACTGACTCTTCTTACTGTCTATGACTAGAACCATTCCTGTGAGACCAGTTTCAGATTCCTATGGTTTCTTTCAGGTTTACTTTATCCCTTGGACCTCCTTATTGACGATGAAACACAGAAATTGCATCGCAATTAAATACAAAATGCACAATGCCGACTTAAGTACAAGAAGACTGACTCTTCTTATTGTCTATGTTTTGAAGCTTTCATGTGAGACCAGTCTTGATTCCGGTGCTACACTTCAGGTTTACTGTATCCCTTGGACCTTCTTATTGATGTGAATCACAAAAATTACATCGGAATTAAATACAAAACCCACAATGCCGACTTAGGTACAAGGACACTGACTCCTCTTACTGCCTACGATTTGAACCTTTCCTGTGAGACCAGCTTCAGATTCCTATGTTTCCTTTCAGGTTTACTGTATCCCTTGGACCTTCTCATTGACGATGAAACACAGATATTGCATCGGAATGAAATACAAAAGGCACAATGCCGACTTAAGTACAAGAAGACTGACTCTTCTTACTGTCTATATTTTGAACGTGTCCTGTGAGAGCTGTTTTAGATTCCGATGCTTTACTTCAGGTTTACTGTATCCCTTGGACGTTCTTATTGACAATCAAACACAGAAATCGCATCGGAAATAAATAGTAAATGAACAATGCCGACTTAAGTACAAGAAGACTGACTCTTCTTACTGTCTATGTTTTGAAGCTTTGCTGTGAGACCAGTTTTGATTCCGGTGCCTCACTTCAGGTTTAGTGTATCCCTTTCACCTTCATATTGACGATGAAACACAGAAATTGCAACGTAATTCAATGCACAAGGCACAATGCCGACTTTAGTACAAGAGGACCGACTCCTCTTACATGCTATGATTTGAACCTTTCCTGTGGGAGAAGTTTTAGATTCCGATGCTTCATTTCAGGTTTACTGTATTCCTTGGACCTTCTTATTGACGATGAAACACCGAATTTGCACCGGAATTAAATACAAAAGGCACATTGCCGACTTAAGTACAAGAAGACTGACACTTCTTACTGTCTATGGTTTGAACCTTTCCTGTGAGACCAGTTATAAATTCCGATGCTTCATTTCAGGTTTAATGTATCCCTTGGACCTTCTTATTGACGATGAAACACAGAAATTGCAACGGAATTCAATGCACAAGGCACAATGCCGACTTTAGTACAAGAGGACCGACTCCTCTTACATGCTATGATTTGAACCTTTCCTGTGGGAGAAGTTTTAGATTCCGATGCTTCATTTCAGGTTTACTGTATTCCTTGGACCTTCTTATTGACGATGAAACACAGAATTTGCATCGGAATAAAATACAAAAGGCACAATGCCGACTTAAGTACAAGAAGACTGACTCTTCTTACTGCCTATGCTTTGAACCGTTCCTGTGAGATCAGTTTTACATTCCGATGCTTTACTTCAGGTGTACTGTATCCCTTGGACCTTCTTACTGACGATGAAACACAGAAATTGCAACGGAATTCAATGCACAAGGCACAATGCCGACTTTAGTACAAGAGGACCGGCTCCTCTTACATGGTATGATTTGAACCTTTCCTGTGAGACCAGTTTTAGTTTCCGATGCTTCATTTCAGGTTTACTGTATCCCTTGGACCTTCTTATTGACGATGAAACACAGAAATTGCATCGGAATTAAATACAAAAGGCACAATGCCGACTTAAGTACAAGCAGACTGACTCTTCTTACTGTCTATGCTTTGAAGCTTTGCTGTGAGACCAGTTTTGATTCCGGTGCCTCACTTCAGGTTTAGTGTATCCCTTGCACCTTCATATTGACGATGAAACACAGAAATTCTATCGGAATTAAATACAAAAGGCACAATGCCGACTTAAGTACAAGATGACTGATTCTTCTTACTGTCTATGATTTGAACCTTTCCTGTGAGACCATTTTTAGATTCCTATGCTTCATTTCAGGTTTACTGTATCCCTTGGACCTTCTTATTGACGATGAAACAAAGAAATTGCATCGGAATTAAATGCAGTAGGCACAATGCCGACTTCAGTACATGAAGACTGACTCTTCTTACTGTCTATGTTCTGAACCTTCCCCGTGTAACCAGTTTTAGATTCCGTTGCTTTACTTCAGGTTTACTGTATCCCTTTGACCTTCTTATTGACGATGAAACACAGAAATTGCATCGGAATTAAATACATAAGGCACAATGCCGACTTTCGTACAAGACGACTGTCTCTTCTTACATTCTATGATTTGAACCTTTCATTTGAGACCAGTTTTAGATTCCGATGCTTCATTTCATGTTTACTGTATCCCTTGGATCTTCTTATTAACAATGAAACACAGATAATGCAGCGGAATGTAATACAAAAGGTACAATGCCGACTTAAGTACAAGATGACTGACTCTTCTTACTGTCTATGTTTTGAAGCATTCCTGTGAGACCAGTTTTGATTCCGGTGCTTCACTTCAGGTTTACTGTGTCCCTTGGACCTTCTTATTGACGATGAAACACAGAAATTGCATCGGAATTAAATACAAAAGGCATAATGCCGACATATGTACGAGAAGACTGTTCCTTCTTACTGTCTATGTTTTGAAGCTTTCCTGTGAGACCAGTGTTAATTCCGATGCTTCACTTCAGGTTTACTGTATCCCTTGGACCTTCTTGTTGACGACGAAACAAAGAAATTGCATCGGAATTAAATACAAAAGGCACAATGCAGACATATGTACAAGAGGGCTGACTCTTCTTACATTCCATGATATGAACCTTTCCCGTGAGACCAGTTTTAGATTCCAATGCTTCACTTCAGGTTTACTGTATCCCTTGGACCTGCTTATTGACGATGAAACACAGAAATTGCATCGGAATTACATACAAAAGGCACAATGCCAACTTAAGTACAAGAAGACTGAGTCTTGTTACTGTCTATGTTTTACAGCTTTCCTGTGAGACCAGTTTTGATTCCGATGCTACACTTCAGATTTACTGTATCCCTTGGACCTTCTTATTGACGATGAAACACAGAAATTACATCGGAATAAAATACAAAAGGCACAATGCCGACTTAAGTACAAGAAGACTGACTCTTCTTACTGTCTATGATTTTAACCTTTCCTGTGAGACCAGTTTTAGATTCCGGTGCTTCACATCAGGTTTGCTGTATCCCTTGGACCTTCTTATTCACGATGAAACACAGAAATGGGATCGGAATTAAATACAAAAGGCTCAATGCCGACTTAAGTACAAGTAGACTGACTCTTCTTACTGTCTATGTTTTGAACCTTTCCTGTGAGACCAGTTTTAGATTCCGATGGCTCTCATCAGGTTTACTGTATCCCTTGGACCTTCTAATTGACGATGAAACACAGAAATTGCATCGGAATTAAATACAAAAGGCACAATGCGGACTTAAGTACAAGAAGTCTGACTCTTCTTACTGTCTATGATATTAACCTTTCCTGTGAGACCGGTTTCAGATTCCAATGCTTCATTTCAGGTTTACTGTATCCCTTGGACCTTCTTATTTACGATGAAGCACAGATATTGCATCGGAATTAAATACAAAAGGCACAATGCCGACCTAAGTACATGAAGACTGACTCTTCTTACTGTCTATGTTTTGAACCTTTAGGGTGAGACCAATTTTAGATTCCGATGCTTTACTTCAGGTTTACTGTATCCCTTGGACCTTCTTATTGAAGATGAAACACAGAAATTGCATCGGAATTAAATGCAAAAGGCACAATGCCGACTTAAGTACAAGAGGACTGACTCTTCTTACAATCTATGATTTGAACCTTTCCTGTGAGACCAGTTTTAGATTCCGATGCTTCATTTCAGGTTTACTGTATCCCTTGGACCATCTTATTGACGATGAAACACAGAAATTGCATCGGAATTAAACAGAAACGGCACAATGCCGACTTAAATACAAGAGGACTGACTCTTCTTGTCTTCTATGCTTTGAACCTATCCTGTGAGACCTGTTTTACATTCCGATGCTTTACTTCGGGTTTACTGTATCCCTTGGACCTTCTTATTCACGATGAAACACAGAAATGGCGTCGGCATTAAATACAAAAGGCACAATGCCGACTTAAGGACAAGAGGACTGACTCTTCTTACATTCTATGAATTGAAAATTTCCTGTGAGACCAGTTTTAGATTCCGAAGCTTCACTTCAGGTTTACTGTATCCTTTGGTCCTTCTTATTGACGATGAAACACAGTAAATGCATCCGAATTTAATACAAAAGGCACAATGCCAACTTAAGTACAAGAGGATTGATTCTTCTTACTGTCTATGCTTTGAACCTTTCCTGTGATACCATTTTTAGATTACGATGCCTCACTTCAGGTTTACTGTATCCCTTGGACCTTCTTATTGACGATGAAACGCAGAAATTGAATTGGAATTAAATTCAAAAGGCACTATGACGTTTTCAGAACAAGAAGACTGACTATTCTTGATGTCTATGATTTGAACCTTTACTGTGAGACCAATTTTAGATTCCGATGCTTCACTTCAGGTTTACTGTATCCCTCGGACCTTCTTATTGACGATGAATCACAGAAATTACATAGGAATTAAATATAAAATTCAAAATGCCGACTTAAGTACAAGTAGAGTGACTCTTCTTACTGTCTATGTTTCGAGCCGTTCCTGTGAGACGAGTTTTGGATTCCGATGGGTCTCATCAGGTTTACTGAATCCCTTGGACCTTCTAATTGACGATGAAACACAGAAATTGCATCGGAATTAAATACAAAAGGCACAATGCGGAATTAAGTACAAGAAGACTGACTCTTCTTACTGTGTATATTTTGTACCTTCCCTCCGAGACCAGTCTTAGATTCCGATGCTTCACTTCAGGTATACTGTATCCCTTGGACCTTCATATTGGCGATGAAGCACAGAATTTGCATCGGAATTAAATACAAATGGCACAATGCCGACTTAAGTACAAGAAGACTGACTCTGCTTACAGCCTGTGATTTGAACCTTTCTTGTGAGACCAGTTTCAGATTCCGAAGCTTCACTTCAGGTTTAGTGTATCCCTTGGACCTTCTTATTGACGATGAAACACTGAAATTACATCGGAATTAAATACAAAATGCACAATGCCGACTTTAGTACAAGAAGACTGACTCTGCTTACAGCCTACGATTTGAACCTTTCCTGTGAGACCAGTTTCAGTTTCCTATGCTTCATTTCAGGTTTACTGTATCCCATGGACCTTCATATTGATGATGAAACACAGAAATTGCGTCGGAATGAAATACAAAAGGCACAATGCCAACTTATAAACAAGAAGACTGACTCTTCCTACTGTCTATGATTTGAACCTTTCCTGTGAGACCAGTTTTAGTTTACGATGCTTCACTTCAGGTTTACTGTATCCCTTGGACCTTCTTATTGACGATGAAACACAGATATTGCATCGGAATTAAATAAAAATGGCACAATGCCGACTTAAGTACAAGAGGAATGACTCTTCTTACATTCTATGATTTGAACCTTTCCTGTGACGTCAGTTTTAGATTCCGATGCTTCACTTCAGATTTACTGTATCCCTTGGACCTTCATATTGACGATGAAACACAGAAATCGCATCGGAATTGAATACAAAAGGCACAATGCCGATTTAAGTCCAAAAAGATTGAATCTTCTTACTGTCTATGTTTTTAGCCTTTCCTGTGAGTCCACTTTTAGATTACGATGCTTCACTTCAGGTTTACTGTACCAGTTGGACCTTCTTGTTGACGATGAAACACAGAAATTGAATTGGAATTAAATACAAAAGGCACAATACCGACTTAAGTACAAGAAGACTGACTCTTCTTGCTGTCTACGCTATGAACCTTTACTGTGAGACCAGTTTTAGAGTCTGATGCTTCACTTCAGGTTTACTGTATCCCTTGGACCTTCGTATTGACGATGAATCCCAGAAATTGCATCGGAATAAAATACAAAAGCCAAATGCCGACTTAAGTACAAGAAGACTGACTCTTCTTACGTTCTATATTTTGAATCTTTCCTTTGAGACCAGTTTTAGATTCCGATGCTTCATTACTGGTTTAAGGGGATACGGAATCGGATTTTGGGTTAAAAAATCGAATTTTTTTTTATTGGCGTATTATATTCTGCCATGTTTCCTCTTTAAAATGACGTATCATACATAGCTCTACTACAATTATAACTATTTTATTTTTATATATTTGTGAGATCGTTTATTGCGCTTTAGTTATACACGTCTCTCGTGGCTGACCATGAACTTTTTGGCAGTACCTTTAAAGTGACATGAATTCAAATATCCCGGTTTCCAGCGACTATTTATACACTAGTTGCCCGAAAATGTTTCTCTCTGGTTTCCTCAAGTTACTCTTTGACTTTGTGGTGGGACTGTTTTGTAAACAGTGTGATATAAGAAAGTAGTTGTTGTTGAGTTGTTTCGTATTTAGTGCTTAATTTTTCGCAGTGAAAATGCCTAGAGCTAAAGCAAAAGTATTTAAAAAGCGTGTGAACTGGCAAAAGAAAAGAAATAATGATTCATTAGCAAAGCAAAGCAGTTCATCATCATCACTGTTGGAAAATGTGAATCCACTTATTACTGATTTGCCGAACGAACTTACACCAAATGAAAACAGTGCTTCTCATAAAAAACTAAGAGATTTGGAAGAGAAATATAATTTACTTGATAGAGGGAATGAAGTTTTTGAACTCATTGATACGAATATATTGTGTGAAGCTCTTGAAAACAGTTTGTGCTGCAAAAAATGTCATGGAAACGTTTCTCTGAAAGTAGAATCCCATGTTGGCCTGGCTGCCCAGTTTAATTTAATATGCAGTGTTTGTAAATACAGCTGTAAGTTTCCAAGTTCGGTTTCAGTAACTGTAAATAATGGATACAAGAAAACTGAACTTTATAGTGTAAATATTAGGTTAGTTTATGGATTGCGAGCAATTGGTAAGGGCAAAGCAGCTGGTGATATGCTATGTGGTGTTCTAAATCTTCCAAGTGCACCTTCAAAGTTTGAAGCTTACAATTATGTACTAGGATCTGCAGTTGAAGATGTAGCACAGAAGTCAATGCAGGTTGCTGTGGAAGAAGCAGTGGAAGAAAATGACGGCAGTCGTGACCTCACAGTGGCGTTTGATGGCACGTGGCAGAAAAGGGGCCACACCTCCAACAATGGTGTTGTAACAGCAACTAGTGTTGATACTGGCAAGGTTATTGATGTTGCAATAATGTCTAAATACTGTAGGTGCACAGGCAGGCTGAAAAATGAACACAGTGATGACTGTATTGCTAATTATTATGGTAGTAGTGGTGGCATGGAGGTTGCTGGGGTGAAGAAAATTTTTCATCGCTCTTCACAGTGGTATAATGTTCGCTATGTCAAATATCTGGGAGATGGTGACTCTAAAGCATTCAAAGAAGTTTTGGAAAGCAAACCATATGGGAACAGTGTAAATATAAGCAAACTTGAATGTATAGGACATGTGCAGAAGAGAATGGGTGCCAGGCTGAGAAGGTTAAAATCAGTTATGAAAGGGAAAAAATTAGATGATGGGAAAACCTAGGATGGCAGAGGAAGATTGACTGATTCCATAATAGACCACATTCAGAACTGCTATGGCCTTGCAATCAGGCAAAATACAGGCAATCTTGAAGAAATGAGGAGAGCTATATGGGCTTTATATTTCCACACCGCATCCACGGATGAGCATCCACAACATGGTTTGTGCCCCAAAGGTGAAAACAGCTGGTGTAAATACAATAGGGGACTAACAACAGGAGAGAAATACATTCACCACCACAGTCTACCATCAGCCATCATGGCAGAAATAAAGCCCATTTTCAGAGATCTGGCTGACAGAAGTCTTCTGATGAAATGTCTTCACGGAAAAACGCAGAACCCCAACGAGTGCTTGAATAGTGTGATATGGCATCGTCTCCCAAAAACAGTGTTTGTCGGAATTAATACACTACATTTTGGTGTGTATGATGCTGTGGCAACCTTCAATCTTGGAAATATAACTAAATGCCAGGTCCTTCAAAAGTTGGGTATGTGTGTTGGTTCCCGTACGGTACGTGCTATGTTCTTTTTAGATCAGCACAGACTAAGGCATGCTGATAATATAATCAAGACATTAGTGAAAAAAGCAAGACAGGTGCAGAGGGGTGCAAAAAGAAGACTTGAAGATGATTATGAAGACTGTGAAGGGGGTATTAGCTACGGATCAGGAATGTTTTAATCTTCTTTCTACGTTTCCCGTAAGTTTACTTTTTACTTCATCTAGGAACATTATCTCAGGTACTGGTCAACCTAGAAGTCTGAAATTTTTATGACGTAGTGACATAGGTCCCTATTACATACTGAAACAACGATTTTTTAATTACTTGATTTACAAAAGACTTAGGGGTGATAGTCTAGTAAAAAGCGATGGAAAAAATTTACTTAAAAATAAATGTACAATATCTCTGTAAGAAAATACTTTGACAATAAACTGTTGTTTCAGTATTGTTGTAACATATGAATGCACATACAGTAAAATTTTTACATCTCTGTCTCCAGTAGTTTGTGAGAAAATGTTCCCTATAGTAGGCATATATTAACATTGCGGGGATAGGTGATTCCGTATCCCCTTAATGTATGCCTTGGACCTTCTTATTGACGATGAAACACAGAAATTACCTCGGAATTAAATACAAAAGGCACAATGCCGACTTAAGTACAAGAAGACTGACTCTTCTTACTGTCTACGTTTTAAACCTTTCCTGTGAGACCAGTTATGATTGCGATGCTTCAATTCAGGTTTACTGTATCCCTTGGACCTTCGTATTGAGGATGAAACACTGAAACTTCATCGGAATGAAATACAAAAGTCAAAATGCCGACTTAGGTACAAGAAGCCTGACTCTTCTTACTGTCTATGGTTTGAACCTTTTCTGTGTGACCAGTTTTAGATTCCGATGCTTTACTTCAGGTTTACTGTGAGCCTTGGACCTTCTTATTGACGATGAAAGACAGAAAGTGCATCGGAATCGAATACAAAAGGCACAATGCCGACTTAAGTACAAGAGGGCTGACTATTATTACATTCTATGATTTGAACCTTTCCTGTGACGTCAGTTTTAGATTCCGATGCTTCACTTCATGTTTACTGTATCCCTTGGACGCTCATATTGACGATGAAACACAGAAGTTGCATCGGAATTAAATACACAACGCACAATGTCGACTTAAGTACAAGATGACTGAGTCTTCTTACTGTCTATGATTTGAACCTTTCCTGTGAGACCAGTTTTTGATTGCTATGGTTAATTTCAGGTTTGCTGTATAACTTGGACCTTCTTAATGACGATGAAACACAGAAATTGCGTGGGAAGAAATACAAAAGGCACAATGCCAACTTAAAGACAAGAAGACTGACTCTTCTTACTGTCTATGATTTGAACCTTTCCTGTGAAACAAGGTTTAGATTCCGATGCTTTACTTTCGGTTTACTGTATCCCTTGGATCTTCTCATTGACGATGAAACACAGACATTGCATCGGAATTAAATACAAATGGCACAATGCCATTTTAAGTACAAGAGGACTGACTCATCTAACATTCTATGATTTGAACCTTTCCTGTGTGACTAGTTTTAGATTCCGATGCTTCACTTCGGGTTTACTGTATCCCTTGGACCTTCTTATTGACGATGAAACACACATATTGCATTGTAATTGAATACAAAAGGCACAATGCCGTCTTAAGTACAAGAAGGCTGAATCTTCTTCTGTCTATGTTGTGAACCTTTCCTGTTTGACCAGTTTAGTTTCCGATGCCTCACTTCGGGTTTACTGTATCCCTTGGACCTTCTTATTCACGATGAAACACAGTATTAGCATCGGAATTAAATACAAGAGGCACATACCCGACTTAAGTACAAGAAGACCGACTCTTCTTACTGTCTATGTTTTGATCCTTTCCTGTGAGACCAGTTTTAGATTCCTATGGTTCACTTCATGTTTACTGTATCCCTCGGACCTTCTAATTGACGATGAAACACAGAAATTGCATCGGAATTAAATACAAAGGGCACAATGCCGACTTAAGTACAAGAAGACTGACTCTTCTTACGGTCTATGGTTTGAACCTTTTCTGTGTGACCAGTTTTAGATTCCGATGCTTTACTTCAGGTTTACTGTGAGCCTTGGACCTTCTTATTGACGATGAAAGACAGAAAGTGCATCGGAATCGAATACAAAAGGCACAATGCCGACTTAAGTACAAGAGGACTGACTATTCTTACATTCTATGATTTGAACCTTTCCTGTGAGACCAGTTTTAGATTCCGATGGTTCATTTCAGGTTTACTGTATAACGTGGACCTTCTTAATGACGATGAAACACAGAAATTGCATCGGAATTAAATACAAAATGCATTATGCCGACTTATGTACAAGAAGACTGGCTCTTCTTACTGTCTATGTTTTGATGCTTTCCTGTGAGACTAGTTTTGATTCCGGTGCTTGACTTCAGGTTTACTGTATCCCTTGGACCTTCGTATTGACGATGAAACACCGAAATTACATCGGAATTAAATACAAAAGCCACAATGCCGATTAAAGTACAAGAAGACTGACTCTTCTTACTGTCTATGATTTGAACCTTTCCTGTGAGACCAGTTTCAGATTCCTGTGTTTCCTTTCAGGTTTACTGTATCCCATGGACCTTCTTATTGATGATGAAACACAGAAATTGCGTCGGAATGAAATACAAAAGGCACAATGCCAACATAAAAACAAGAAGACTGACTCTTCTTACTGTCTATGATTTGAACCTTTCCTGTGAGACCGGTTTTAGATTCCGATGCTTTACTTCCGGTTTACTGTATCCTTGGACCTTCTTATTGACGATGAAACACAGACATTGCATCGGAATTAAATACAAATGGCACAATGCTGACTTAAGTACAAGAGGACTGACTCTTCTAACATTCTATGATTTGAACCTTTCCCGTGAGACTATTTTTAGATTCCGATGCTTCACTTCAGGATTACTGTATCCTTTGGACCTTCTTATTGACGATGAAACACAGATATTGCATCGGAATTAAATACAAAAGGCACAATGCCGATTTAAGTACAAGAAGACTGACTCTTCTAACTGTCTACGTTGTGAACCATTCCTGTGAGACCAGTTTCAGTTTCCGATGCTTCACTTCGGGTTTACTGTATCCCTTGGACCGTCTTATTGACGATGAAAAACAGAATTAGCATCGGAATTAAATACAAAAGGCACAAAGCCGACTTCAGTACAAAAAGACAGACTCTTCTTACTGTCTATGATTTGAACCTTTCCTGTGAGACAAGTTTTAGATTCCGATGCTTCACTTCAGGTTTACTGTATCCCTTGGACCTTCTTATTAACGATGAAACACACATATTGCATTGCAATTGAATACAAACTGCACAATGCCGTCTTAAGTACAAGAAGGCTGAATCTTCTTCTGTCTATGTTGTGAACCTTTCCTGTGAGACCAGTTTAGTTTCCGATGCCTCACTTCGGGTTTACTGTATCCCTTGGACCTTCATATTGACGATGAAACACAGAATTAGCATCGGAATTAAATACAAAAGGCACAAAGCCGACTTAAGTACAAGAAGACCGACTCTTCTTACTGTCTATGTTTTGATCCTTTCCTGTGAGACCAGTTTTAGATTCCTATGGTTCTCTTCAGGTTTACTGTATCCCTTGGACCTTCTTATTGACGATGAAAGACAGAAAGTGCATCGGAATCGAATACAAAAGGCACAATGCCGACTTAAGTACAAGAGGACTGACTATTCTTACAATCTATGATTTGAACCTTTCCTGTGAGACCAGTTCCAGAGTCCGATGCTTCACTTCAGGTTTACTGTATCCCTTGCACTTTCTTATTGACGATGAGACACAGAAATTGCGTCGGAATTAATTAAAAAAGGCACAATGCCGACTTAAGTACAAGAAGACTGACTCTTCTTACTGCCTATGTTTTGAACCTTACCTGTGAGACCAGTCTTAGTTTCCGATGCTTCACTTCAGGTATACTGTATCGCTTGGACCTTCTTATTGACGTTGGAACACAGAAATTGCATCGGAATTAAATACAAAAGGCACAATGCCGGCTAATGTACAAGAAGACTGACTCATCTTACTGTCTATAATTTGAACCTCTCCTGTGAGACCAGTTTTTTATTTCGATGCTTCACTTCAGGTTTACTGTATCCTTGGACTTTCATATTGACCATGAAACACAGAAATTGCATCGGAATTAAATACAAAAATCATAATGCCGACTTAAGTACATGATGACTGAGTCTACTTACTGTCTATGATTTGGACCTTTCCTGTGAGACCAGTTTTAGATTCCTAAGCTTCATTTCAGATTTACTGTAACCCTTGGACCTTCTTTTGTACGATGAAACACAGAAATTGCATCGGAATTAAATACAAAAAGCACAATGCAGACTTAAGTACAAGATGACTGACTCTTCCTACTGTCTATGTTTTGAACCTTCCCTGTGAGACCAGTTTAGGTACCTGTGCTTCATTTCCTGTTTACTGTATCCCTTGGACCTTCTTATTGACGATGAAACACAGAAATTGCATCGTAACTATATACAAAAGGCACAATGCCGACTTAAGTACAAGAAGACTGACTCTTACTACGGTCTATGTTTTAAGTCTTTTCTGTGAGACAAGTTTTAGATTCCGATGCTGCATATCAGGTTTAATGTATGCCTTGGACGTTCTATTTGACAATGAAACACAGAAATTGCATCGGAAGGAAATACAAAACGTATAATGCTGTCTTAAGTACAAGAAGTCTGACTCTTCTTACTGTCTATGATTTGAACCTTTCCTGTGAGACCAGTTTTAGATTCCGATGCTTTACTTCAGGTTTACTGTATCTCTTGGACCTTCTTATTGACGATGAAACACAGAGATTGCATCGGAATTTAATACAAAAGTCAAAATGCCGACTTAAAGACAAGAAGACCAACTCTTCTTACTGTCTATGTTTTGAACCTTTCCTGTGAGACCAGTTTCAGATTCCTATGGTTCACTTCAGGTTTGCTGTATCCTTTGGACCTTCTAATTGACGTTGAAACACAGAAAATGCATCGGAAATAAATACAAAAGGCACAATGCCGACTTAAAGACAAGAAGACCAACTCTTCTTACTGTCTATGCTTTGAACCTTTCCTGTGAGACCAGTTTTAGATTCCTATGGTTCACTTCAGGTCTGCTGTATCCCTTGGACCTTCTAATTGACGTTGAAACACAGAAAATGCATCGGAAATAAATACAAAAGGCACAATGCCGACATAAGTACAAGATGACTGACTCTTCTTACTGTCTATGTTTTGAACCTTCCCTGTGAGACCAGTTTTAGGTTCCTATGCTTCATTTCCGGTTTACTGTGTCCTTGGACCTTCTTAGTGACGATGAAACACAGAAATTGCATCAGAATAAAATAAAAAGGGCACAATGCCGACGTAAGTCCAGGAAGACTGACGCTTCTTATTGTCTATGTTTTGAATCTTTACTGTGAGACCAGTTTTAGATTCCGATGTTTTTCATCAGGTTTACTGTATCCCACAGACGTACGTATTAACGATGAAACACAAAATTTGCATCGGAATTAATTACGGAAAGCACAGTGCCGACTTGAGTTCAAGAAGACTGACTCCTCTTACTGTTTACGTTTTAAACCTTTCTTGTGAGACTAGTTTTGATTCCGATGCTTCACTGCAGGTTTACTGTATCCCGCAGACTTACTTATTGACGATGAAACACAGAAATTGCATCGGAATTACATACAAAAGCCACAATGCCGACTTAAAGACGAGAAGACCGACTCTTCTTACTGTCTATGTTTTGAACCTTTCCTGTGAGACCAGTTTTGGATTCCGATGCTTTACGTCGGGTTTACTGTATCCCTTGGACCTTCTAATTGGCGATGAAACACAGAAATTGCATCGGAATTAAATACAAAGGCCACAATGCCGACTTAAGTACAAGAAGACTGACTCTTCTTACGGTCTATGGTTTGAACCTTTCCTGTGAGACCAGTTTTTGATTCCGATGCTTCACTTTCGGTATACTGTATACCTTGGACCTTCATATTGACGATGAAACACAGAATTTGCATCGGAATTAAATACAAAAGGCACAATGCCGACTTAAGTACAAGATGACTGACTCTTCTTACTGTCTATGTTTTGAACCTTCCCTGTGTGACCAGTTTTAGGTTCCTGTGTTCATTTCCTGTTTACTGTATCCCTTGGACCTTTTTATTGACGATGAAACACAGAAATTGCATCGTAATAATATACAAAATGCACAATGCCGACTTAAGTACAAGAAGACTGACTCTTACTACGGTCTATGTTTTGAATCTTTCCTGTGAGACCAGTTTTAGATTCCGATGCTTCATATGAGGTTTGATGTATGCCTTGGATCTTCTATTTGATAATGAAACACAGAAATTGCATCGGAAGTAAATACAAAAGGCACAATGCCTACTTAAGTACAAGAAGACTGACTCTTCTTACTGTCTAAGTTTTGAAGCTTTCCTGTGAGACCAGTCTTAGTTTCCGATGCTTCACTTCAGGTATACTGTATCCCTTGGACCTTCTTATTGACCATGAAACACAGAAATTGCATCGGAATTAAATACAAAAAGCATAATGCCGAATTAAGTACAAGATGACTGAGTCTACTTACTGTCTATGATTTGAACCTCTCCTGTGAGACCAGTTTTAGATTCCTATGCTTCATTTCAGGTTTACTGAAACCCTAGGACCTTCTTTTGTACGATGAAACACAGAAATTGCATCGGAATTAAATACAAAACGCACAATGCCGACTTAAGTACAAGATGACTGACTTTTCTTACTGTCTATGTTTTGAACCTTCCCTGTGAGACCAGTTTCTGGTACATGTGCTTCATTTCCTGTTTACCGTATCCCTTGGACCTTCTTACTGTCGATGAAACACCGATATTACATCTGATTAAATACAAAAGGCACAATGGCGGCTTAAGTGCAAGACGACAGACTCTTCTTACTGTCTATGTTGTGAACCTTTCCTGTGAGACCAGTTTTAGTTTCCGATGCTTCACTTCAGCATTACTGTATCCCTTGGACCTTCTTACAGACGATAAAACACAGAAATTGCATCGGAATTAAATACAAAAGGCACAATGCCGACTTAAGTACAAGAAGACTGACTCTTCTTACTGTCTATGATTTGAACCTTTCCTGTGAGTGCAGTTTCAGATTCCTATGTTTCAATTCTGGTTTACTGTATCCCTTGGACCTTCTTATTGACGATGAAACACAGAAATTGCATCGGAATTAAATACAAAAGGCACAATGCCGACTTAAGTACAAGAAGACTGAATCTTCTTACTGTCTATGTTTTGAACCATTCCTGTCAGACCAGTTTGGATTCCGATGCTTCGCTTCAGGTTTACTGTATCCTTTGGACCTTCGTATTGACGATGAAACACAGAAATTGCGTCGGAATAAAATACAAAAGGCACAATGCCGATTCAAGTACAAGAGGACTGACTCTTCTTACATTCTATGATTTAAACCTTTCCAGTGAGACCAGTTTTAGATTCCGATGCTTCACTTCAGGTTTAATGTATCCCTTGGACCTTCTTATTGACGATGCAACACAGAAATTGCATCGGAATTAAATTCAAATGTCACAATGCCGACTTACGTACAAGAAGACTGAATCTTCTTACTGTCTATGTTTAAACCTTCTCTGTGAGACCAGTTTTAGATTCCTATGCTTCATTTCAGTGTTACTGTATCCCTTTGACCTTCTTATTGACGATGAAACACAGAAATTGCTTCGGAATTAAATACAAAAGGCACTATGCCGACTTAGGTACAAGAAGACTGACTGCTCTTACTGTCTATATTTTGAACCCTTCCTGTGAGACCAGTTATAGATTCCGATGCTTTACTTCAAATTAACTGTATCCCTTGGACCTTCTTATTGACGATGAAACACAGAAATTCTACCGAACGAAATACAAAAGGCACAATACCGACTTAAGTACAAGAGGACTTTCTCTTCTTACATTCTATGATTTGAACCTTTCCTGTGAGACCAGTTTTAGATTCCGATGCGTCACTTCAGGTTTGCTGTATCCCTTGGACTTCCATATTGACGGTGGAACATAGCAAATTACATCGGAATTAAATACAAAAGGGACTATGTCGACTTAGGTACAAGAAGACTGACTCTTCTTAAGGTCTACGTTTCGAACCTTTCCTGTGAGACTAGTTTTGATTCCGATGCTTCACTTCAGGTTTACTGTATCCCTTGGACCTTCATATTGACGATGACACAGAAATTGCATCGGAATTATATACAAAAGGCACACTGCCGACTTAAGTACAAGAAGACAGACTCTTCTTGCGGTCTATGTTTTGAACCTTTCATATGAGACCAGTTTTAGATTCCGATGTTTCATTTCAGGTTCAATGTATCCCTTGGACCTTCTTATTGACGATGAAACACAGATATTGCATGGGAATTAAATACAAAATGCACAATGCCGACTTAAGTACAAGAGGAGTGACTCTTCTTACGTTCTAAGAAATGAACCTATCCTGTTAGACCAGTTTTGATTCCGATGCTCCACTTCAGGTTTACTGTATCCCTTGGATCTTCATATCGACGATGAAACACAGAAATTGCATCGGAATAAAATGCAAACGGCACAATGCCGACTTAAGTACAAGAAGACTGAGTTTTCTTACTGGGTATATTTTGAAGTTTTCCTGTGAGAACAGTTATAGATTCCTAAGCTTCATTTCAGGTTTACTGTATCCCTTGGACCTTCTTATTGACGATGAAACACAGAAATTGCATCAGAATAAATACAAAAGGCACAATGCCGACTTTAGTACAAGAAGACTGACTCTTCTTACTGTCTATGTTTTGATCCATTCCTGTGAGACCTGTTTTGATTCCGATGCTTCACTTCAGGTTTATTCTATACCTTGGACTTTCTTATTGACGATGAAACAAAGAAATTGCGTAGGAATTAAATACAAAAGGCACAATTCCCACTTAAAAGCAAGAAGACTGACCCTTTTTACTATCTATGATTTGAACCATTCCTGTGTGACCAGTTTTAGATTCCGATGCTTTACTTCAGGTTTACTGTATCCCTTAGACTTTATTGACGATAAAACCCAGAAATTGCATCGGAATTAAATACAAAAGTCACAATGCCGACTTAAGTACATGAAGACTGACTCTTCATACTGTCTATGTTTTGAACCTTTCCTGTGAGACCAATTTTGATTCCGATGCTTCACTTCAGGTTTACTGTATCCCGGACCTTCTCATTGACGATGAATCACAGAAATTGAATCGGAATTAAAAACAAAAGGCACAATTCCGACTTAAGTACAAGAAGACGGACTCTTCTTACTGTCTATGCTTTGAACCTTTCCTGTGGGACCAGTTTTAGATTCCGATGCTTCACTTCAGGTTTACTGTATCCCTTGGACCTTCTTTTGGACGATGAAACACAGAAATTGCGTCGGAATTAAATACAAAATCAAAATGCCGACATAAGTACAAGACGACTGACTCTTCTTACTGTCTATACTATGAACATTTCCTCTGAGACCAGTTATAGATTCCGATGCTTTACCTTAGGTTTACTGTATCCGTTGGACCCTCATATTGACGATGAAACATAGAAATTGCATCGGAATTATATACAAAAGCACAATGACGACTTAAGTACAAGAGGACTGACTCTTCTTGCTGACTATGGTCTGATCCTTTTAAGTGAGACCAGTTTTAGATCCCGATGCTTTACTTCAGGTTCACTGTATCCCTTGGACCTTCTTATTGACGAAGAAACACAGATATTGCATCGGAATTAAATACAAAAAGGAACAATGCAGGCTTGAGTACAAGAGGACTTACCCTTCTTACATTCTATGATTTCAACCTTTCCTGTGAGACCAGTTTTAGATTCCAATGCTTCACTTTAGGTTTACTGTATGCCTTGGACCTTCATATTGACGATGAAACACAGAAATTGCATCGCAATTAAATAAAAAATCCACAATGCCGACTTAAGTACAAGAAGACAGACTCTTCTAATTGTCTATGTTTTGAACCTTTCCTGTGAGACCAGTGTTAGTTTCCGATGCTTACCTTCAGGTTTACTGTATCCCTTGGACCTTCTTATTGACGATGAAACACAGAAATTGCATCGGAATTAAATACAAAAGGCACAATGCCGACTTTAGTACAAGAAGACTGACTCTTCTTACTGTCCATGTTTTGAACCATTCCTGTGAGACCAGTTTTGATTCCGATGCTTCACTTCCGGTTTACCGTATCCCTTGGACTTTCTTATTGATGATGAAACACAGGATTTGCGTCGGAATTAAATACAAAAGGCACAATGCCGATTTCAGTACAAGAGGACTGACTCTTCTTACATTCTATGATTTGAACCTTTCCTGTGAGACCAGATTTAGATTCCTATGCTTCATTTCTAGTTTACTGTATCCCTTGGACATTCGTATTGACTATGAAACACAGAAATTGCATCGAAATTATATACAAAAGGCACAATGCCGACTTTAGTACCAGAAGACTGACTCTTCATACTGTCTATGTTTTGAACCATTCCTGTGAGACCAGTTTTAGTTTCCGATGCTTCATTTCTGGTTTACTGTATCCCATGGACCTACTTATTGACGATGAATCACAGAAATTGCATCGGAATTAAATACAAAATGTAAAATGCCGACTTAAGTAAAAGAAGACTGACTCTTCTTACAGTCCATGCATTGAAACTTTCCTGTGAGACCAGTTTTGATTCCGATGCTTCACTTCAGATTTACTGTATCCCTTGGACCTTCTTATTGACGATGAAACACAGAAATTACATCGGAAATAAATACAAAAGGCACAATGCCGACTGAAGTACAAGAAGACTGACAGTTCTTACTGTCTATGATTTGAACCTTTCCTGTAAGACCAGTTTCAGATTTCTATGCTTCATTTCCGTTTTACTGTATCCATTGGACCTTCTTATTGACGAAGAAACACAGAAATTGCACCGGAATTAAATACAAAAGGCACAATGCCGATTTAAGTACATGAAGACTGACTCTTCTAACTGTCTATGTTTTGAATCTTTACTCTGGGACCAGTTTTAGATTCCGGTGCTTCACTTCAGGTTTACTGTATCCCGTGGACATTCTTATTGACGATGAAACACAGAAATTGCGTCGGAATTAGATACAAAATCAAAATGCCGACATAAGTACAAGACGACTGACTCTTCTTACTGTCTATTCTTTGAACATTTCCTCTAGACCAGTTATAGATTCCGATGCTTTACCTTAGGTTTGCTGTATCCGTTGGACCCTCATACTGACGATGAAACACAGAAATTGCATCGGAATTATATACAAAAGCACAATGCCGACTTGAGTACAAGAGGACTGACTCTTCTTACATTCTATGATTTGAACCTATCCTGTGAGACCAGTTTTGATACCGATGCTCCACTTCAGGTTTACTGTATCCCTTGTTCCTTCTTACTGACGATAAGACACAGAAATTACATCGGAATTAAATACAAAAAGCGCAATGCCGACTTAAGTACAAGAGGAATGACTCTTCTTACATTCTATGATTTGAAACTTTCCTGCGAGACCAGTTTTAGATTCCGATTCTTCACTTCAGGATTACTGAATCCTTTGGATCTGCTTACTGACGATGAAACACAGAAATTGCATCGGAATTAAAAACAAAAGCACGATGCCGACTTAAGTAAAAATTGACTGACTCTTCTTACTGTCTATGTTTTGAACCTTTCCTGTGACTCCAGTTTTAGATTCCGCTGATTTACTTCAGGTTTACTGTATCCCTTGCACCTTCTTATTGACGATAAAACCCAGAAATAGCATCGGAATTAAACACAATAAGCACAATGCCGACTTAAGTACAAGAGGACTGACTCTTCTTACATTCTTTGATTTGAACCTTTCCTATAGGACCAGTTTTAGATTCCGATGCTTCACTTCAGGTTTACTGTATCCCTTGTACCTGCTTATTGACGATGAAACACAGAAATTGCATCGGAATTAAATACAAAAGGCACAACGCCGACTTAAATACAAGAGGACTGACTCTTCTTATGGTCTATATTTAGAACGTTTCCTCTGAGACCAGTTTTAGATTCCGATGCTTCACTTCAGGTATACTGTATCCCTTGGCCCTTCAAATTAACGATGAAACACAGACTTTGCATCGGAATTAAATACAAAAGGCACAATGCAGATTTAAATACAAGAAGACTGACTCTTCTTGCTGACTATGGTCTGATCCTTTTAAGTGAGACCAGTTTTAGATCCCGATGCTTTACTTCAGGTTCACTGTATCCCTTGGACCACATTATTGACGATGAAACACAGAAATTGCATTGGAATTAAATGCAAAAGGCACAATGCCGACTTACGTCTAGGAAGACTGACTCTTCTTACTGTCTATAATTTGAACCTTTCCCGTGAGACCAGTTTTGATTCCGATGCTTCACTTTAGGTTTACTGTATCCCTCAGACTTACTTATTGACCATGAAACGCAGAAATTGGATCGGAATTAAGTACAAAAGGCACAATGCCGACTGAAGTACAAAAAGACAGACTCTTCATACTGTCTATGCTTTGAACCTTTACTTTGAGACCAGTTTTAGTTTCCGATGCTTCACTTCAGGTTTACTGAATCCCTAGGGCCTTCTTATTGACGATGAACCACAGATATTGCATCGGGATTAAATACAAAAGGCACAATTCCGACTTAAGTACAAGAAGACTGACTCTTCTTACTGTTTTTGTTCTGAATCTCTAGTGTGAGACCAGTTTTAGATTCCGATGCTTTACTTCAGGTTTACTGTATGCCTTGGACCTTCTTATTGACGATGAAACACAGAAATTGCATCGGAATTAAATACAAAAGGCACAATGCAGGCTTGAGTACAAGAGGACTTACCCTTCTTACATACTATGATTTGAACCTTTCCTGTGAGACCAGTTTTAGATTCCAATGCTTCACTTTAGGTTTACTGTATGCCTTGGACCTTCATATTGACGATGAAACACAGAAATTGCATCGGAATTAAATAAAAAATCCACAATGCCGACTTAAGTACAAGAAGACAGACTCTTCTAATTGTCTATGTTTTGAACCTTTCCTGTGAGACCAGTGTTAGTTTCCGATGCTTACCTTCAGGTTTACTGTATCCCTTGGACCTTCTTATTGACGATGAAACACAGAAATTGCATCGGAATTAAATACAAAAGGCACAATGCCGACTTTAGTACAAGAAGACTGACTCTTCTTACTGTCTATGTTTTGAACCATTCCTGTGAGACCAGTTTTGATTCCGATGCTTCACTTCAGGTTTACCGTATCCCTTGGACTTTCTTGTTGACGATGAAACTCAGAATTTGCGTCGGAAATAAATACAAAAGGCACAATGCCCGCTTAAAAACAAGTAGACTCACTCCTCTTACTGTCTATGTTTTGAACCTTTCCTGTGTGACCAGTTTTAGATTCCGATGCTTTACTTCAGGTTTACTGTGTCATTTGGACCTTCTTATTGACGATAAAACCCAGAAATTGCATCTGAATTAAATACAAAAGGCACAATGCCGATTTCAGTACAAGAGGACTGACTCTTCTTATATTCTAAGATTTGAACCTTTCCTGTGAGACCAGATTTAGATTCCTATGCTTCATTTCTAGTTTACTGTATCCCTTGGACATTCGTATTGACGATGAAACACAGAAATTGCATCGAAATTAAATACAAAAGGCACAATGCCGACTTTAGTACCAGAAGACTGACTCTTCTTACTGTCTAAGTTTTGAACCATTCCTGTGAGACCAGTTTTAGTTTCCGATGCTTCATTTCTGGTTCACTGTATCCCATGGACCTTCTTATTGACGATGAAACACAGAAATTGCATCGGAATTAAAAACAAAATGTAAAATGCCGGCTTAAGGAAAAGAAGACTGACTCTTCTTACAGTTTATGCTTTGAAACTTTCCTGTGAGACCAGTTTTGATTCCGATGCTTCACTTCAGATTTACTGTATCCCTTGGACCTTCTTATTGATGATGAAACACAGAAAATGCATCGGAATTAAATACAAAAGGCACAAAGCCGACTTAAGTATAAGAAGACTGACTCTTCTTACTGTCTATGTTGTGTACCTTCCCTTTGAGACCAGTTTGAGTTTCCGATGCTTCACTTCAGGTTTACTGTATCCCTTGGACTTTCTCATTGACGATGAAACACAGAAATTGCATCCGAATTAAATTCAAAAGGCACAATGCCGACTTTAGTACCAGAAGACTGACTCTTCTTACTGTCTAAGTTTTGAACCATTCCTGTGAGACCAGTTTTAGTTTCCGATGCTTCATTTCTGGTTCACTGTATCCCTTGGACCTTGTTATTGACGATGAAACACGGAAATTGCATTGGAATTAAATTAAAAATTCACAATGCCGTCTTAAGTACAAGAAGACATACTCTTCTTACTGTCTATGTTTTGAACCTTTACTGTGAGACCAGGTTTAGATTCCGATCCTTCACTTCAGGTTTACTGTATCCCTTGGACCTTCTTATTGACGATGAAACACAGAAATTGCATTGGAATTAAATACAAAAGGCACAATGCCGATTTAAAAACAAGAAGACTGAGTCTTCTTACATTCTATGACTTGAACCTTTCCTGTGAGATCAGTTTTAGATTCCGATGCTTCACTTCAGATTTACTGTATCCCGGACCTTCTCATTGACGATGATGCACAGAAATTGCATCGGAATTAAACACAAAAGGGACAATTCCGACTTAAGTACAAGAAGACGGACTCTTCTTACTGTCTATGCTTTGAACCTTTCCTGTGGGACCATTTTTAGATTCCGATGCTTCACTTCAGGTTTACTGTATCCCTTGGACCTTCTTTTTGACGATGCAACAAAGAAATTGCGTCGGAATTAAGTACAAAATCAAGATGCCGACATAAGTACAAGACGACTGACTCTTCTTACTGTCTATCCTTTGAACATTTCCTCTGAGACCAGTTATAGATTCCGATGCTGTACCTTAGGTTTACTGTATCCGTTGGACCCTCATATTGACGATGAAACACAGAAATTGCATCGGAATTATATACAAAAGCACAATGCCGACTTAAGTACAAGAGGACTGACTCTTCTTACATTCTATGATTTGAACCTATCCTGTGAGACCAGTTTTGATACCGATGCTCCACTTCAGGTTTACTGTATCCCTTGGTCCTTCTTACTGACGATAAAACACAGAAATTACATCGGAATTAAATACAAAAAGCGCAATGCCGACTTAAGTACAAAAGGAATGACGCTTCTTACATTCTATGATTTGAACCTTTCCTGCGAGACCAGTTTTAGATTCCGATTATTCACTTCAGGATTACTGTATCCCTTGGACCTTCTTATTGAGGATGAAACACAGATATTGCATCGGAATTAAATACAAAAGGCACAATGCCGATTTAAGTACAAGAAGACTGACTCTTCTAACTGTCTACGTTGTGAACCATTCCTGTGAGACCAGTTTCAGTTTCCGATGCTTCACTTCGGGTTTACTGTATCCCTTGGACCGTCTTATTGACGATGAAAAACAGAATTAGCATCGGAATTAAATACAAAAGGCACAAAGCCGACTTAAGTACAAAAAGACTGACTCTTCTTACTGTCTATGATTTGAACCTTTCCTGTGAGACAAGTTTTAGATTCCGATGCTTCACTTCAGGTTTACTGTATCTCTTGGACCTTCTTATTGACGATGAAACGCACATATTGCATTGCAATTGAATACAAAAGGCACAATGCCGTCTTAAGTACAAGAAGGCTGAATCTACTTCTGTCTATGTTGTGAACCTTTCCTGTGAGACCAGTTTAGTTTCCGATGCCTCACTTCGGGTTTACTGTATCCCTTGGACCTTCATATTGACGATGAAACACAGAATTAGCATCGGAATTAAATACAAAAGGCACAAAGCCGACTTAAGTACAAGAAGACCGACTCTTCTTACTGTCTATGTTTTGATCCTTTCCTGTGAGACCAGTTTTAGATTCCTATGGTTCTCTTCAGGTTTACTGTATCCCTTGGACCTTCTTATTGACGATGAAAGACAGAAAGTGCATCGGAATCGAATACAAAAGGCACAATGCCGACTTAAGTACAAGAGGACAGACTATTCTTACATTCTATGATTTGAACCTTTCCTGTGAGACCAGTTCCAGAGTCCGATGCTTCACTTCATGTTTACTGTATCCCTTGCACTTTCTTATTGACGATGAGATACAGAAATTGCGTCGGAATTAATTAAAAAAGGCACAATGCCGACTTAAGTACAAGAAGACTGACTCTTCTTACTGCCTATGTTTTGAACCTTACCTGTGAGACCAGTCTTAGTTTCCGATGCTTCACTTCAGGTATACTGTATCGCTTGGACCTTCTTATTGACGTTGGAACACAGAAATTGCATCGGAATTAAATACAAAAGGCACAATGCCGGCTAATGTACAAGAAGACTGACTCCTCTTACTGTCTATAATTTGAACCTTTCCTCTGAGACCAGTTTTATATTTCGATGCTTCACTTCAGGTTTACTGTATCCTTGGACTTTCATATTGACCATGAAACACAGAAATTGCATCGGAATTAAATACAAAAATCATAATGCCGACTTAAGTACATGATGACTGAGTCTACTTACTGTCTATGATTTGAACCTTTCCTGTGAGACCAGTTTTAGATTCCTAAGCTTCATTTCAGATTTACTGTAACCCTTGGACCTTCTTTTGTACGATGAAACACACAAATTGCATCGGAATTAAATACAAAAAGCACAATGCAGACTTAAGTACAAGATGACTGACTCTTCCTACTGTCTATGTTTTGAACCTTCCCTGTGAGACCAGTTTAGGTACCTGTGCTTCATTTCCTGTTTACTGTATCCCTTGGACCTTCTTATTGACGATGAAACACAGAAATTGCATCGTAATTATATACAAAAGGCACAATGCCCACTTAAGTACAAGAAGACTGACTCTTACTACGGTCTATGTTTTAAATCTTTTCTGTGAGACAAGTTTTAGATTCCGATGCTGCATATCAGGTTTAATGTATGCCTTGGACGTTCTATTTGACAATGAAACACAGAAATTGCATCGGAAGGAAATACAAAACGTATAATGCCGTCTTAAGTACAAGAAGTCTGAGTCTTCTAACTGTCTATGATTTGAACCTTTCCTGTGAGACCAGTTTTAGATTCCGATGCTTTACTTCAGGTTTACTGTATCTCTTGGAACTTCTTATTGACGATGAAACACAGAGATTGCATCGGAATTTAATACAAAAGTCAAAATGCCGACTTAAAGACAAGAAGACCAACTCTTCTTACTGTCTATGTTTTGAACCTTTCCTGTGAGACCAGTTTTAGATTCCTATGGTTCACTTCAGGTTTGCTGTATCCCTTGGACCTTCTAATTGACGTTGAAACACTGAAAATGCATCGGAAATAAATACAAAAGGCACAATGCCGACTTAAAGACAAGAAGACCAACTCTTCTTACTGTCTATGCTTTGAACCTTTCCTGTGAGACCAGTTTTAGATTCCTATGGTTCACTTCAGGTCTGCTGTATCCCTTGGACCTTCTAATTGACGTTGAAACACAGAAAATGCATCGGAAATAAATACAAAAGGCACAATGCCGACATAAGTACAAGATGACTGACTCTTCTTACTGTCTATGTTTTGAACCTTCCCTGTGAGACCAGTTTTAGGTTCCTATGCTTCATTTCCGGTTTACTGTGTCCTTGGACCTTCTTAGTGACGATGAAACACAGAAATTGCATCAGAATAAAATAAAAAGGGCACAATGCCGACGTAAGTCCAGGAAGACTGACGCTTCTTACTGTCTATGTTTTGAATCTTTACTGTGAGACCAGTTTTAGATTCCGATGCTTTTCATCAGGTTTACTGTATCCCAGAGACGTACGTATTAACGATGAAACACAAAATTTGCATCGGAAATAATTACGAAAAGCACAGTTCCGACTTGAGTTCAAGAAGACTGACTCCTCTTACTGTTTACGTTTTAAACCTTTCTTGTGAGACTAGTTTTGATTCCGATGCTTCACTGCAGGTTTTCTGTATCCCGCAGACTTACTTATTGACGATGAAACACAGAAATTGCATCGGAATTACATACAAAAGCCACAATGCCGACTTAAGTACAAGAAGACTGACTCTTCTTACGGTCTATGGTTTGAACCTTTCCTGTGAGACCAGTTTTTGATTCCGATGCTTCACTTTCGGTATACTGTATACGTTGGACCTTCATATTGACGATGAAACACAGAATTTGCATCGGAATTAAATACAAAAGGCACAATGCCGACTTAAGTACAAGATGACTGACTCTTCTTACTGTCTATGTTTTGAACCTTCCCTGTGAGACCAGTTTTAGGTTCCTGTGCTTCATTTCCTGTTTACTGTATCCCTTGGACCTTTTTATTGACGATGAAACACAGAAATTGCATCGTAATAATATACAAAATGCACAATGCCGACTTAAGTACAAGAAGACTGACTCTTACTACGGTCTATGTTTTGAATCTTTCCTGTGAGACCAGTTTTAGATTCCGATGCTTCATATGAGGTTTAATGTATGCCTTGGATCTTCTATTTGATAATGAAACACAGAAATTGCATCGGAAGTAAATACAAAAGGCACAATGCCTACTTAAGTACAAGAAGACTGACTCTTCTTACTGTCTATGTTTTGAACCTTTCCTGTGAGACCAGTCTTAGTTTCCGATGCTTCACTTCAGGTATACTGTATCCTTTGGACCTACGTATTGACGATGAAACACAGAAATTGCGTCGGAATAAAATACAAAAGGCACAATGCCGATTCAAGTACAAGAGGACTGACTCTTCTTACATTCTATGATTTAAACCTTTCCAGTGAGACCAGTTTTAGATTCCGATGCTTCACTTCAGGTTTAATGTATCCCTTGGACCTTCTTATTGACGATGCAACACAGAAATTGCATCGGAATTAAATTCAAATGTCACAATGCCGACTTAAGTACAAGAAGACTGAATCTTCTTACTGTCTATGTTTAAACCTTCTCTGTGAGACCAGTTTTAGATTCCTATGCTTCATTTCAGTGTTACTGTATCCCTTTGACCTTCTTATTGACGATGAAACACAGAAATTGCATCGGAATTAAATACAAAACGCACGATACCGACTTAAGTACAAGAAGACTGACTCCTATTACTGTCTATATTTTGAAGCCTTCCTTTGAGACCAGTTATAGATTCCGATGCTTTACTTCAAATTAACTGTATCCCTTGGACCTTCTTATTGACGATGAAACACAGAAATTCTACCGAACGAAATACAAAAGGCACAATACCGACTTAAGTACAAGAGGACTTTCTCTTCTTACATTCTATGATTTGAACCTTTCCTGTGAGACCAGTTTTAGATTCCGATGCGTCACTTCAGGTTTGCTGTATCCCATGGACTTCCATATTGACGGTGGAACATAGCAAATTATATCGGAATTAAATACAAAAGGCACTATGTCGACTTAGGTACAAGAAGACTGACTCTTCTTAAGGTCTACGTTTCGAACCTTTCCTGTGAGACTAGTTTTGATTCCGATGCTTCACTTCAGGTTTACTGTATCCCTTGGACCTTCATATTGACGATGACACAGAAATTGCATCGGAATTATATACAAAAGGCACACTGCCGACTTAAGTACAAGAAGACAGACTCTTCTTGCGTACTATGTTTTGAACCTTTCATATGAGACCAGTTTTAGATTCCGATGTTTCATTTCAGGTTCAATGTATCCCTTGGACCTTCTTATTGACGATGAAACACAGATATTGCATGGGAATTAAATACAAAATGCACAATGCCGACTTAAGTACAAGAGGAGTGACTCTTCTTACGTTCTAAGAAATGAACCTATCCTGTTAGACCAGTTTTGATTCCGATGCTCCACTTCAGGTTTACTGTATCCTTTGGATCTTCATATCGACGATGAAACACAGAAATTGCATCGGAATAAAATACAAACGGCACAATGCCGACTTAAGTACAAGAAGACTGAGTTTTCTTACTGGGTATATTTTGAAGTTTTCCTGTGAGAACAGTTATAGATTCCTAAGCTTCATTTCAGGTTTACTGTATCCCTTGGACCTTCTTATTGACGATGAAACACAGAAATTGCATCAGAATAAATACAAAAGGCACAATGCCGACTTTAGTACAAGAAGACGGACTCTTCTTACTGTCTATGTTTTGAACCATTCCTGTGAGACCTGTTTTGATTCCGATGCTTCACTTCAGGTTTATTCTATACCTTGGACTTTCTTATTGACAATGAAACAAAGAAATTGCGTCGGAATTAAATACAAAAGGCACAATTCCCACTTAAAAGCAAGAAGACTGACCCTTTTTACTATCTATGATTTGAACCATTCCTGTGTGACCAGTTTTAGATTCCGATGCTTTACTTCAGGTTTACTGTATCCCTTAGACTTTATTGACGATAAAACCCAGAAATTGCATCGGAATTAAATACAAAAGTCACAATGCCGACTTAAGTACATGAAGACTGACTCTTCATACTGTCTATGTTTTGAACCTTTCCTGTGAGACCAATTTTGATTCCGATGCTTCACTTCAGGTTTACTGTATCCCTTGGACCTTCTTATTGACGATGAAACACAGAAACTACATCGGATTCAAATACAAAAGGAACAATGCCGACTGAAGTACATGAAGACTGTCACTTCTTATTGTCTATGATTTGAAGCTTTCCTGTGAGACCAGTTTCAGATTTCTACGCTTCATTTCAGGTGTATTGTAACCCTTGGACTTTCTTATTGACGATGAACACAGAAATTGCATCGGAAGTAAATACAAAAGGCACAATGCCGACTTAAGTACATGAAGACTGACTCTTCATACTGTCTATGTTTTGAACCTTTCCTGTGAGACCAATTTTAGATTCCGATGGTTTACTTCAGGTTTACCGTATCCCTTGGACCTTCTTATTGACGATGAAACACAGAAATTGCATCGGAATTAAATACAAAAGGAACAATGCCGAATTAAGTACAAGTAGACTGACTCTCCTTACTGTCTATGATTGGAATGTTTCCTGTGAGATCATTTTTGATTCCGATACTTCACTTCAGGTTTACTGTATCCTTCGGCCTTTCTTATTGACGATGATACACAGTAATTGCGTCGGAAATAAATACAAACAGCACAATGCCGACTTAAGTGCAAGAAGACTTGACTCTTCTTACTGTCTATGTTTTGAACCATTCCTGTGAGACCAGTTTCCATTTCGATGCTTCACTTCAGGTTTACTGTATCCCTTGGACCTTCTTATTGACAATGAAACACAGAAATTGCGTCGGAATGAAATACAACAGGCACAATGCCGACTTAATAACAAGAAGACCGACTCTTCTTACTCTCTATGTTTTGAACCTTTCCTGTGATACCAGTTTCAGATTCCGATGCTTTACTTCAGGTTTTCTGTATCCCTTGGACCTTCTTATTGACATGAAACACAGAAATTGCATCAGAATTAAATACAAAAGGCACAATGCCGTCTTAAGTACAAGAAGACTGACTCTTCTTACATTCTATGATTTGAACCATTCCTCTGAGACCAGTATTAGATTCCGATGCTTCACTTCAGGTTTACTGTATCCCTTGGGCCTTCTTATTGATGATGAAACACAGAAAGTGCATCGGAATTAAATACAAAAGGCACAAAGCCGACTTAAGTATAAGAAGACTGACTCTTCTTACTGTCTATGTTATGAACCTTCCCTATGAGACCAGTTTTAGTTTCCGATGCTTCACTTCAGGTTTACTGTATCCCGGACCTTCTCATTGACGATGAATCACAGAAATTGAATCGGAATTAAACACAAAAGGCACAATTCCGACTTAAGTACAAGAAGACGGACCCTTCTTACTGTCTATGCTTTGAACCTTTCCTGTGGGACCAGTTTTAGATTCCGATGCTTCACTTCAGGTTTACTGTATCCCTTGGACCTTCTTTTGGACGATGAAACACAGAAATTGCGTCGGAATTAAATACAAAATCAAAATGCCGACATAAGTACAAGACGACTGACTCTTCTTACTGTCTATACTATGAACATTTCCTCTGAGACCAGTTATAGATTCCGATGCTTTACCTTAGGTTTACTGTATCCGTTGGACCCTCATATTGACGATGAAACATAGAAATTGCATCGGAATTATATACAAAAGCACAATGGCGACTTAAGTACAAGAGGACTGACTCTTCTTACATTCTATGATTTGAACCTATCCTGTGAGACCAGTTTTGATACCGATGCTCCACTTCAGGTTTACTGTATCCCTTGGTCCTTCTTACTGACGATAAAACACAGAAATTTCATCGGAATTAAATACAAAAACGCAATGCCGACTTAAGTACAAGGGGAATGACTCTTCTTACATTCTATGATTTGAACCTTTCCTGCGAGACCAGTTTTAGATTCCGATTATTCACTTCAGGATTACTGTATCCTTTGGATATGCTTATTGACGATGAAACACAGAAATTGCATCGGAATTAAATACAAAAGCACAATGCCGACTTAAGTACAAGAAGACCGACTCTTCTTACTGTCTATGTTTTGAACCTTAGCTGTGAGACCAGTTCTGATTCCGAAGCTTCACTTCAGGTTTACTGTATCCATTGGACCTTCTTGTTGGCGATGAAACACAGAAATTGCATTGGAATTAAATACAAAAGGCACAATGCCGATTTAAATACAAGAAGACTGACTCTTCTTGCTGACTATGGTCTGATCCTTTTAAGTGAGACCAGTTTTAGATCCCGATGCTTTACTTCAGGTTCACTGTATCCCTTGGACCTTCTTATTGACGAAGAAACACAGATATTGCATCGGAATTAAATACAAAAAGGAACAATGCAGGCTTGAGTACAAGAGGACTTACCCTTCTTACATTCTATGATTTGAACCTTTCCTGTGAGACCAGTTTTAGATTCCAATGCTTCAATTTAGGTTTACTGTATGCCTTGGACCTTCATATTGACGATGAAACACAGAAATTGCATCGGAATTAAATATAAATTCCACAATGCCGACTTAAGTACAAGAAGACAGACTCTTCTAATTGTCTATGTTTTGAACCTTTCCTGTGAGACCAGTGTTAGTTTCCGATGCTTACCTTCAGGTTTACTGTATCCCTTGGACTTTCTTATTGACGATGAAACACAGAAATTGCATCTGAATTAAATACAAAAGGCACAATGCCGATTTCAGTACAAGAGGACTGACTCTTCTTACATTCTATGATTTGAACCTTTCCTGTGAGACCAGATTTAGATTCCTATGCTTCATTTCTAGTTTACTGTATCCCTTGGACATTCGTATAGACGATGAAACACAGAAATTGCATCGGAATTAAATACAAAAGGCACAATGCCGACTTAAATAAAAGAGGACTGACTCTTCTTACGGTCTATATTTAGAACGTTTCCTCTGAGACCAGTTTTAGATTCCGATGCTTCACTTCAGGTATACTGCATCCCTTGGCCCTTCAAATTAACGATGAAACACAGAATTTGCATCGGAATTAAATACAAATGGCACAATGCCGACTTAAGTACAAGAAGACTAACTCTTCTTACATTCTTTGATTTGACCCTTTCCTATTTGACCAGTTTTAGATTCCGATGCTTCACTTCAGGTTTACTGTATACCTTGGACTTTGTTATTGACGATAAAACCCAGAAATTGCATCGGAATTACACACTATAAGCACAATGCCGACTTAAGCACAAGAGGACTGACTCTTCTTGCATTCTTTGATTTGAACCTTTTTTATTTGACCAGTTTTAGATTCCGATGCTTCACTTCAGGTTTACTGTATCCCTTGTTGCTTATTGACGATGAAACACAGAAATTGCATCGGAATTAAATACAAAAGGCACAATGCGAACTTAAGTACAAGAAGACTGACTCTTCTTACTAACTATGTTTGAACCATCCCTGTGAGACCAGTTTTAGATTCCTATGCTTGAATTCAGGTTTACTGTATCCCTTGGACCTTCTTATTGACGATGAACACAGAAATTGCATCGGGATTAAATACAAAAACTAAATGCCTAGTTAAGTACAAGGACACTGACTCTTCTTCCTGTCTATGTTTTGAACCTTAGCTGTGAGACGATTTTTGATTCCGAGGCTTCACTTCAGGTTTACTGTATCCTTCGGCTTTTCTTATTGACGATGATACACAGTAATTGCGTCGGAAATAAATACAAACAGCACAATGCCGACTTAAGTGCAAGAAGACTTGACTCTTCTTACTGTCTATGTTTTGAACCATTCCTGTGAGACCAGTTTCCATTTCGATGCTTCACTTCAGGTTTACTGTATCCCTTGGACCTTCTTATTGACAATGAAACACAGAAATTGCGTCGGAATGAAATACAACAGGCACAATGCCGACTTAATAACAAGAAGACCGACTCTTCTTACTCTCTATGTTTTGAACCTTTCCTGTGATACCAGTTTCAGATTCCGATGCTTTACTTCAGGTTTTCTGTATCCCTTGGACCTTCTTATTGACATGAAACACAGAAATTGCATCAGAATTAAATACAAAAGGCACAATGCCGTCTTAAGTACAAGAAGACTGACTCTTCTTACATTCTATGATTTGAACCATTCCTGTGAGACCAGTATTAGATTCCGATGCTTCACTTCAGGTTTACTGTATCCCTTGGACCTTCTTTTGGACGATGAAACACAGAAATTGCGTCGGAATTAAATACAAAATCAAAATGCCGACATAAGTACAAGACGACTGACTCTTCTTACTGTCTATACTATGAACATTTCCTCTGAGACCAGTTATAGATTCCGATGCTTTACCTTAGGTTTACTGTATCCGTTGGACCCTCATATTGACGATGAAACATAGAAATTGCATCGGAATTATATACAAAAGCACAATGCCGACTTAAGTACAAGAGGACTGACTCTTCTTACATTCTATGATTTGAACCTATCCTGTGAGACCAGTTTTGATACCGATGCTCCACTTCAGGTTTACTGTATCCCTTGGTCCTTCTTACTGACGATAAAACACAGAAATTACATCGGAATTAAATACAAAAACGCAATGCCGACTTAAGTACAAGGGGAATGACTCTTCTTACATTCTATGATTTGAACCTTTCCTGCGAGACCAGTTTTAGATTCCGATTATTCACTTCAGGTTCACTGTATCCCTTGGACCTTCTTATGGACGAAGAAACACATATATTGCATCGGAATTAAATACAAAAAGGAACAATGCAGGCTTGAGTACAAGAGCACTTACCCTTCTTACATTCTATGATTTGAACCTTTCCTGTGAGACCAGTTTTAAATTCCAATGCTTCAATTTAGGTTTACTGTATGCCTTGGACCTTCATATTGACGATGAAACACAGAAATTGCATCGGAATTAAATAAAAAATCCACAATGCCGACTTAAGTACAAGAAGACAGACTCTTCTAATTGTCTATGTTGTGAACCTTTCCTGTGAGACCAGTGTTAGTTTCCGATGCTTACCTTCAGGTTTACTGTATCCCTTGGACTTTCTTATTGACGATGAAACACAGGATTTGCGTCGGAATTAAATACAAAAGGCACAATGCCCGCTTAAAAACAAGAAGACTCACTCTTCTTACTGTCTATGATTTGAACCTTTCCTGTGTGACCAGTTTTAGATTCCGATGCTTTACTTCAGGTTTACTGTGTCATTTGGACCTTCTTATTGACGATAAAACCCAGAAATTGCATCTGAATTAAATACAAAAGGCACAATGCCGATTTCAGTACAAGAGGACTGACTCTTCTTACATTCTATGATTTGAACCTTTCCTGTGAGACCAGATTTAGATTCCTATGCTTCATTTCTAGTTTACTGTATCCCTTGGACATTCGTATTGACGATGAAACACAGAAATTGCATCGGAATTAAATACAAAAGGCACAATACCGACTTAAATAAAAGAGAACTGACTCTTCTTACGGTCTATATTTAGAACGTTTCCTCTGAGACCAGTTTTAGATTCCGATGCTTCACTTCAGGTATACTGTATCCCTTGGCCCTTCAAATTAACGATGAAACACAGAATTTGCATCGGAATTAAATACAAATGGCACAATGCCGACTTAAGTACAAGAAGACTAACTCTTCTTACATTCTTTGATTTGACCCTTTCCTATTTGACCAGTTTTAGATTCCGATGCTTCACTTCAGGTTTACTGTATACCTTGGACTTTGTTATTGACGATAAAACCCAGAAATTGCATCGGAATTAAACACTATAAGCACAATGCCGACTTAAGTACAAGAGGACTGACTCTTCTTGCATTCTTTGATTTGAACCTTTCCTATTTGACCAGTTTTAGATTCCGATGCTTCACTTCAGGTTTACTGTATCCCTTGTTGCTTATTGACGATGAAACACAGAAATTGCATCGGAATTAAATACAAAAGGCACAATGCCAACTTAAGTACAAGAAGACTGACTCTTCTTACTAACTATGTTTTGAACCATGCCTGTGAGACCAGTTTTAGATTCCTATGCTTGAATTCAGGTTTACTGTATCCCTTGGACCTTCTTATTGACGATGAACACAGAAATTGCATCGGGATTAAATACAAAATCTAAATGCCTACTTAAGTACAAGGACACTGACTCTTCTTCCTGTCTATGTTTTGAACCTTAGCTGTGAGACGATTTTTGATTCCGAGGCTTCACTTCAGGTTTACTGTATCCCTTGGACCTTCTTATTGACGATGAAACACAGAAATTGCAATGGAATTAAATACAAAAGGCACAATGACAATGTAAATACAAGATGACTGACTCTTCTTGCTGTCTACGTTTTGAACCTTCCCTGTGAGACCAGTCTCAGATTCCAATGCTTAAATTCAGGGTTACTGTATCCCTTGGACCTTCTTATTGACGATGATATACAGAAATTGCATCGGAATTAAATACAAAAGCACAATGCCGACTTAAGTACAGGAAGACCGACTCTTCTTACTGTCTATGTTTTGAACCTTAGCTGTGAGACCAGTTTTGATTCCGAAGCTTCACTTCAGGTTTACTGTATCCATTGGACCTTCTTGTTGACGATGAAACACAGAAATTGCATTGGAATTAAATACAAAAGGCACAATGCCGATTTAAATACAAGAAGACTGACTCTTCTTACTGTCTATGCTTTGAACCTTCCCTGTGAGACCAGTTTTAGATTCCTATGCTTGAATTCAGGTTTACTGTATCCCTTGGACCATCTTATTGACGATGAAACACAGAAAGTGCATCGGAATTAAATACAAAATCTAATTGCCTACTTAAGTACAAGGAGACTGACTCTTCTTCCTGTCTATGTTTAGAACCTTAGCTGTGAGACCATTTTTGATTCCGAAGCTTCACTTCAGGTTTACTGTACCCCTTGGACCTTCTTATTGACGATGAAACACAGAAATTGCAATGGAATTAAATACAAAAGGCACAATGACGATGTAAATACAAGAAGACTGACTCTTCTTGCTGTCTATGTTTAGAACCTTCCCTGTGAGACCAGTTTCAGATTCCAATGCTTCAATTCAGGGTAACTGTATCCCTTGAGCCTTCGTATTGCGATGAATTCCAGAAAATGCATCGGAATTAAATACAAAAGCACAATGCCGACATAAGTACGAGAAGACTGACTCCTCTTATTGTCTATTATTTGAACCTTAGCTGTGAGACCAGTATTGATTAAGAAGCTTCACTTCAGGTTTACTGTATCCCTTGGACCTTCTTATTGACGATGAAACACAGAAATTGCATTGGAATTAAATACAAAAGGCACAATGCCGTTTTAAATACAAGAAGACTGACTCCTCTTGCTGACTATTGTTTGATCCTTTTCAGTGAGACCAGTTTTAGATTTCGATGCTTTACTTCAGGTTTGCTGTATCCCTTGGACCACCTTATTGACGATGAAACACAGAAATTGCATTGGAATTAAATGCAAAAGGCACATTGCCGACTTACGTCTAAGAAGACTGACTCTTCTTACTGTCTATAATTTGAACCTTTCCTGTGAGACCAGTTTTGATTCCGATGCTTCACTTTAGGTTTACTGTATCCCTCAGACTTACTTATTGACCATGAAACACAGAAATTGGATCAGAATTAAGTACAAAACGCACAATGCCGACTTAAGTACAAGAAGACAGACCCTTCATATTGTCTATGCTTTGAACCTTTACTTTGAGACCAGTTTTTGTTTCCGATGCTTCACTTCAGGTTTACTGTATCCCTAGGACCTTCTTATTGACGATGAACCACAGATATTGCATCGGGATTAAATACAAAAGGCACAATTCCGACTTAAGTACAAGAAGACTGACTGTTCTTACTGCCTATGTTTTGAATCTCTACTGTGAGACCAGTTTTTATATTCCGATGCTTTACTTCAGGTTTACTGTATGCCTTGGACCTTCTTATTGACGATGAAACACAGATATTGCATCGGAATTAAATACAAAAAGCACAATGCAGGCTTGAGTACAAGAGGACTGACCCTTCTTACATTCTATGATTTGAACCTTTCCTGTGAGACCTGTTTTAGATTCCGATGCTTCACTTCAGGTTTACTGTATGACTTGGACCTTCATATTGACGATGAAACACAGAAATTGCATCGGAATTAAATACAAAATCCAAATGCCGACTTAAGTACAAGGAGACTGACTCATCTTACTGTCCATATTTTGAAGCTTTCCTGTGAGACCAGTTACAGATTCCGATATTTAATTCAGGTTTACTGTATCCCTTGGACCCTCATATTGACGATGAAACACAGAAATTGCGTCGGAATTATATACAAAAGGCACAATGCGGACTTAAGTACAAGAAGACTGACTCTTCTTACGGTCTATGTTTTGAACCTTTAGTGTGAGACCAGTTTCAGGTTCCGATTCCTCATTTCAGGTTTGATGTATCCCGTGGACCTTGTTATTGACGATGAAACACAGAAATTGCGTCGTAATTAAATACAAAAGGCACAATGCCGGCTTAAGTACAAGAGGACTGACTCTTCTTACATTCTATGATTTGAACCTATCCTCTGAGAGCAGTTTTCATTATGATGCTCCACTTCAGGTTTACTGTGTCCCTTGATTCTTCATATTGACGATGAAACACAGAAATTGCATCGGAATTAAATACAAAAGGCACAATGCCGACTTTAGTACAAGAAGACTGACTCTTCTTACTGTCTATGTTTTGAACCATTCCTGTGAGACCAGTTTTGATTCCGATGCTTCACTTCAGGTTTAACGTATCTCTTGGACTTTCTTATTGACGATGAAACACCGAAATTGCGTCGGAATTAAATACAAAAGGCACAATGCCCACTTAAAAACAAGAAGACTGACTCTTCTTGCTGTCTATGTTTTGAACCTTTCCTGTGTGACCAGATTTAGATTCCTATGCTTCATTTCTAGTTTACTGTATCCCTTGGACAATCTTATTGACGATGAAACACAGGAATTGCATCGAAATCAAATACAAAAGGCACAATGCCGACTTTAGTACAAGAAGATTGACTCTTCTTACTGTCTATGTTTTGAACCATTCCTGTGAGACCAGTTTTAGTTTCCGATGCCTCATTTCTGGTTTACTGTATCCCTTGGACATTCTTATTGACGATGAAACACAGAAATGGCATCGGAATTAAATACAAAATGCAAAATGCCGACTTAAGTAAAAGAAGACTGACTCTTCTTACAGTCTACGATTTGAACCTTTCCTGTGAGACCAGTTTCAGATTCCTATGCTTCATTTCCGGTTTACTGTATCCATTGGACCTTCTTATTGACGAAGAAACACAGAAATTGCACCGGAATTAAATACAAAAGGCACAATGCCGGTTTAAGTACATGAAGACTGACTCTTCTTACTGCCCATGCTTTGAACCTTTCCTGTGAGACCAGTTTCAGATTCCGATGGTTTACTTCAGTTTTACTGTATCACTTTGACCTTCTTACTGACGATGAAGCACAGAAATTGCTTTGGAATTAAATACAAAATCTAAATGCCTACTTAAGTACAAGGAGACTGACTCTTCTTCCTGTCTATGTTTTGAACCTTAGCTGTGAGACCATTTTTGATTCCGAAGCTTCACTTCAGGTTTACTGTATTACTTGGACCTTCTTATTGACGATGAAACACAGAAATTGCAATGGAATTAAATACAAAAGGCACAATGACGATGTAAATACAAGCAGACTGTCTCTTCTTGCTGTCTATGTTTTGAACCTTCCCTGTGAGACCAGTTTCAGATTCCAATGTTTCAATTCAGGGTTACTGTATCCCTTGGACCTTCTTATTGACGATGAAACACAGAAATTGCATCGGAATTAAATACAAATGCACAATGCTGACTTAAGTACAAGAAGACTGACTCTGCTTACTGTCTATGTTTTGAACCTTAGCTGTGAGACCAGTATTGATTCCGAAGCTTCACTTCAGGTTTACTGTATCCCTTGTACCTTCTTATTGACCATGAAACACAGAAATTGGATCGGAATTAAGTACAAAAGGCACAATGCCGACTTTAGTACAAGAGGACTGACTCTTCTTACATTCTATGATTTGAACCTTTCCTGTGAGACCAGATTTAGATTCCTATGCTTCATTTCTAGTTTACTGTATCCCTTGGACATTCTTATTGTCGATGAAACACAGAAATCGCATTGAAATTAAATACAAAAGGCACAATGCCGACTTTAGTACAAGAAGACTGACTCTTCTTACTGTCTGTGCTTTGAACCATTCCTGTGAGACCAGTTTTAGTGTCCGATGCTTAATTTCTGGTTTACGGTATCCCTTGGACATTCGTATTGACGATGAAACACAGAAATTGCATCGGAATTAAATACAAAATGAAAAATGCCGACTTAAGTAAAAGAAGACTGACTCTTCTTACAGTGTATGCTTTGAACCTTTCCTGAGAGACCAGTTTTGATTCCGATGCTTCACTTCAGATTTACTGTATCCCTTCGACATTCTTATTGACGATGAAACACAGAAATTACATCGGAATTAAATACAAAAAACACAATGCCGACTGAAGTACAAGAAGACTGACACTTCTTACTGTCTATGATTTGAACCCTTCCTGTGAGACCAGTTTCAGATTCCGATGGTTTACTTCAGGTTTACTGTATCCCTTGGACCTTCTTATTGACGATGAAACACAGAAATTGCATCGGAACTAAATGCAAAAGGCACAATGCCGACTTAAGTACAAGAGGACTGACTCTTCTTACATTCTATGATTTGAACCTTTCCTGTGACACTAGTTATAGATTCTGATGCTTCACTTCAGGTTTACTGTATCCCTCTGACCTTCGTATTGACGATGAAACACAGAAATTGCATCGGAATTAAATACAAAAGGCACAATGCCGACTTAAGTACATGTAGACTGACTCTTCCTACTGTCTACGTTTGAACCATTCCTGTGACACTAGTTGTAGATTCCGATGATTCACTTCAGGTTTTTCTGTCTCCCTCTGACCTTCTTATTGACGATGAAACACAGAAATGGCATCGGAATTAAATAGAAAAGGCACAATGCCGACTTAAGTACAAGAAGAATGACTCTTCCTACTGTCTATGTTTTGAACCATTCCTGTGACACTAGTTATACATTCCGATGCTTCAATTCAGGTTTCTGTATCTCTCTGACATTGTTATTGACGATGAAAGACAGAAATTGCAACGGAAATAAATACAAAAGGCACAATGCCGACTTAGGTACATGTAGACTGACTCTTCTTACTGACTATGTTGTGAACATTTTCTGTGAGACCAGTTTTAGATTCCGATGCTTCACTATCTGTTTACTGTATCCCTCTGACCTTCTTATTGGCGATCAAACACAGAAATTGCATCGGAATTAAATAGAAAAGGCACAATGCTGACTTAAGTACAAGAAGACTGACTCTTCTTACTGTCTAAGATTTGAACCATTCCTGTGACACTAGTTATAGAATCCGGTGCTTCACTTCAGGTGTACTGTATCCCTTGGACCTTCTTATTGACGATGAAACACAGAAATTGCATCGGAATTAAATACAAAAGGCACAATGCCGACTTAGGTACATGTAGACTGACTCTTCCTACTGTCTATGTTTTGAACCATTCCTGTGACACTAGTTATAGATTCCGATGACTCACCTCAGGTTGACTGTATCCCTCTGATCTTCTTATTGGCGATGAAACACAGAAATTGCATCGGAATTAAATAGAAAAGGCGCAATGCCGACTTAAGTACGAGAAGACTGACCCTTCCTCTTGTCTATGTTTTGAACCATTCCTGTGACACTAGTTATAGATTCCGATGCTTCACTTCAGGTTTACTGTATCCCTCTGACCTTCTTATTGACGATGAAACACAGAAATTGCATCGGAATTAAATAGAAAAGGCACAATGCTGACTTAATTACAAGAAGACTGACTCTTCTTACTGTCTATGATTTGAACCATTCCTGTGACACTAGTTATAGATTTCGATGCTTCACTTCAGGTGAACTGTATCCCTTGGACCTTCTTATTGACGATGAAACACAGAAATTGCATCGGAATTAAATACAAAAGGCACAATGCCGACTTAAGTACAAGTAGACTGACTCGTCTTACTGTCTATGTTTTGAACCATTCCTGTGACACTAGTTATAGATTCTGATGCTACACTTCAGGTTTACTGTATCCCTCTGACCTTCGTATTGACGATGAAACACAGATATTGCATCGGAATAACATACAAAAGGCACAATGCCGACTTAAGTACATGTAGACTGACTCTTCCTACTGTCTATGTTTTGAACCATTCCTGTGACACTAGTTGTAGATTCCGATGATTCACTTCAGGTTTTTCTGTCTCCCTCTGACCTTCTTATTGACGATGAAACACAGAAATGGCATCGGAACTAAATAGAAAAGGCACAATGCCGACTTAAGTACAAGAAGAATGACTCTTACCAACTGTCTATGTTTTGAACCATTCCTGTGACACTAGTTAATGATTCCGATGCTTCACTTCAGGTTTACTGTAACCCTCTGACCTTCCTATTGAAGGTGAAACACAGAAATTACATCGGAATTAAATAGAAAAGGCACAATGCCGACTTATGTACAAGAAGACAGACTCATCTTACTGTCTATGTTTTGAACCATTCCTGTGACACTAGTTATGGATTCCGATGCTTCACTTCTGGTTTACTGTATCCCAATGGCCTTTGTATCGATAATGAAACACAGAAATTGAATCGGAATTAAATACAAAAGGCACAATGCCGACTTAGGTACAAGAAGAGTTACTCTTCTTACTGTCTATGTTCTGAACGATTCCTGTGACACTAGTTATAGATTCCGATGCTTCACGTCAGGTTTACTGTATCCCTCTGACCTTTTTATTGACGATGAAACACAGAAATTGCATGGGAATTAAATACAAAAGGCACAATGCCGACTTAAGTACAAGAAGACTGACTGTTCTTACAGACTATGTTGTGAACATTTTCTGTGACACTAGTTATAGAATCCGGTGCTTCACTTCAGGTGTACTGTATCCCTTGGACCTTCTTATTGACGATGAAACACAGAAATTTCAGCGGAATTAAATACCAAAGGCACAATGCCGACTTAAGTACAAGTAGTCTGACTCTTCTTACTGTCTATCTTTTGAACCACTCCTGTGTACATAAAGACTGACTCTTCCTACTGTCTATGTTTTGAACCATTCCTGTGACACTAGTTATAGATTCCGATGACTCACTTCAGGTTGACTGTATCCCTCTGACCTTATTATTGACGATGAAACACAGAAATTGCATCGGAATTAAATAGAAAAGGCACAATGCTGACTTAATTACAAGAAGACTGACTCTTCTTACTGTCTATGATTTGAACCATTCCTGTGACACTAGTTATAGATTTCGATGCTTCACTTCAGGTAAACTGTATCCCTTGGACCTTCTTATTGACGATGAAACACAGAAATTGCATCGGAATTAAATACAAAAGGCACAATGCCGACTTAAGTACAAGTAGACTGACTCGTCTTACTGTCTATGTTTTGAACCATTCCTGTGACACTAGTTATAGATTCTGATGCTTCACTTCAGGTTTACTGTATCCCTCTGACCTTCGTATTGACGATGAAACACAGAAATTGCATCGGAATTAAATACAAAAGGCACAATGCCGACTTAAGTACATGTAGACTGACTCTTCCTACTGTCTATGTTTGATCCATTCCTGTGACACTAGTTGTAGATTCCGATGATACACTTCAGGTTTTTCTGTCTCCCTCTGACCTTCTTATTGACGATGAAACACAGAAATGGCATCGGAATTAAATAGAAAAGGCACAATGCCGACTTAAGTACAAGAAGAATGACTCTTCCTACTGTCTATGTTTTGAACCATTCCTGTGACACTAGTTATACATTCCGATGCTTCAATTCAGGTTTCTGTATCTCTCTGACATTCTTATTGACGATGAAACACAGAAATTGCAACGGAAATAAATACAAAAGGCACAATGCCGACTTAGGTACATGTAGACTGACTCTTCTTACTGACTATGTTGTTAACATTTTCTGTGAGACCAGTTTTAGATTCCGATGCTTCACTATATGTTTACTGTATCCCTCTGACCTTCTTATTGGCGATGAAACACAGAAATTGCATCGGAATTAAATAGAAAAGGCACAATGCTGACTTAAGTACAAGAAGACTGACTCTTCTTACTGTCTAAGATTTGAACCATTCCTGTGACACTAGTTATAGAATCCGGTGCTTCACTTCAGGTGTACTGTATCCCTTGGACCTTCTTATTGACGATGAAACACAGAAATTGCATCGGAATTAAATACAAAAGGCACAATGCCGACTTAGGTACATGTAGACTGACTCTTCCTACTGTCTATGTTTTGAACCATTCCTGTCACACTAGTTATAGATTCCGATGACTCACCTCAGGTTGACTGTATCCCTCTGATCTTCTTATTGGCGATGAAACACAGAAATTGCATCGGAATTAAATAGAAAATACGCAATGCCGACTTAAGTACGAGAAGACTGACCCTTCCTCTTGTCTATGTTTTGAACCATTCCTGTGACACTAGTTATAGATTCCGATGCTTCACTTCAGGTTTACTGTATCCCTCTGACCTTCTTATTGACGATGAAACACAGAAATTGCATCGGAATTAAATAGAAAAGGCACAATGCTGACTTAATTACAAGAAGACTGACTCTTCTTACTGTCTATGATTTGAACCATTCCTGTGACACTAGTTATAGATTTCGATGCTTCACTTCAGGTGAACTGTATCCCTTGGACCTTCTTATTGACGATGAAACACGGAAATTGCATCGGAATTAAATACAAAAGGCACAATGCCGACTTAAGTACAAGTAGACTGACTCGTCTTACTGTCTATGTTTTGAACCATTCCTGTGACACTAGTTATAGATTCTGATGCTACACTTCAGGTTTACTGTATCCCTCTGACCTTCGTATTGACGATGAAACACAGAAATTGCATCGGAATTACATACAAAAGGCACAATGCCGACTTAAGTACATGTAGACTGACTCTTCCTACTGTCTATGTTTTGAACCATTCCTGTGACACTAGTTGTAGATTCCGATGATTCACTTAAGGTTTTTCTGTCTCCCTCTGACCTTCTTATTGACGATGAAACACAGAAATGGCATCGGAACTAAATAGAAAAGGCACAATGCCGACTTACGTACAAGAAGAATGACTATTACCAACTGTCTATGTTTTGAACCATTCCTGTGACACTAGTTATAGATTCCGATGCTTCAATTCAGGTTTCTGTATCTCTCTGACATTCTTATTGACGATGAAACACAGAAATTGCAACGGAAATAAATACAAAAGGCACAATGCCGACTCAAGTAGAAGAAGACTGACTCTTCCTACTGTCTATGTTTTGAACCATTCCTGTGACACTAGTTATAGATTCCGATGCTTCACTTTAGGTTTACTGTATCCCTTGGACCTTCTTATTGACGATGAAACAAAGAAATTTCATCGGAATTACATACAAAAGGCACAATGTCGACTTAAGTACAAGAAGACTGACTCTTCCTACTGTCTATGTTTTGAACCATTCCTGTGACACTAGTTATAGATTCCGATGCTTCACTTCAGGTTTACTGTATCCCTCTGACCTTCGTTTTGACGATGATACACAGAAATTGCATCGGATATAAATACAAGAGGCACAATGCCGACTCAAGTAGAAGAAGACTGACTCTTCCTACTGTCTATGTTTTGAACGATTCCTGTGACACTAGTTATAGATTCCGATGCTTCACTTCAGGTTTACTGTATCCCTCTGACCTTTTTATTGACGATGAAACACAGAAATTGCATGGGAATTAAATACAAAAGGCACAATGCCGACTTAAGTACAAGAAGACTGACTCTTCTTACTGACTATGTTGTGAACATTTTCTGTGAGACCAGTTTTAGATTCCGATGCTTCACTATATGTTTACTGTATCCCTCTGACCTTCTTATTGGCGATGAAACACAGAAATTGCATCGGAATTAAATAGAAAAGGCACAATGCTGACTTAAGTACAAGAAGACTGACTCCTCTTACTGTCTAAGATTTGAACCATTCCTGTGACACTAGTTAAAGAATCCGGTGCTTCACTTCAGGTGTACTGTATCCCTTGGACCTTCTAATTGACGATGAAACACAGAAATTGCATCGGAATTAAATACCAAAGGCACAATGCCGACTTAAGTACAAGTAGTCTGACTCTTCTTACTGTCTATGTTTTGAACCACTCCTGTGACACTAGTTATAGATTCTGACGCTTCACTTCAGGTTTACTATATCCCTCTGACCTTCTTATTGACGATTAAAAACAGAAATTGCATCGGAATCAAATACAAAAGGCACAATGCCGACTTAGGTACATGTAGACTGATTCCTCCTACTGTCTATGTTTTGAACCATTCCTGTGACACTAGTTATAGATTCCGATGACTCACTTCAGGTTGACTGTATCCCTCTGACCTTTTTATTGGCGATGAAGCACAGAAATTGCATCGGAATTAAATAGAAAAGGCACAATGCCGTCTTAAGTACGAGAAGACTGACTCTTCCTCTTGTCTATGTTTTGAACCATTCCTGTGACACTAGTTATAGATTCCAAATGCTTCACTTCAGGTTTACTGTATCCCTCTGACCTTCTTATTGACGATGAAACACAGAAATTGCATCGGAATTAAATAGAAAAGGCACAATGCTGACTTAATTACAAGAAAACTGACTCTTCTTACTGTCTATGATTTGAACCATTCCTGTGACACTAGTTATAGATTTCGATGCTTCACTTCAGGTGAACTGCATCCCTTGGACCTTCTTATTGACGATGAAACACAGAAATTGCATCGGAATTAAATACAAAAGGCACAATGCCGACTTAAGTACAAGTAGACTGACTCGTCTTACTGTCTATGTTTTGAACCATTCCTGTGACACTAGTTATAGATTCTGATGCTTCACTTCAGGTTTACTGTATCCCTCTGACCTTCGTATTGACGACGAAACATAGAAATTGCATCGGAATTAAATACAAAAGGCACAATGCCGACTTAAGTACATGTAGACTGACTCTTCCTACTGTCTATGTTTTGAACCATTCCTGTGACACTAGTTGTAGATTCCGATGATTCACTTCAGGTTTTTCTGTCTCCCTCTGACCTTCTTATTGACGATGAATCACAGAAATTGCATCGGAATTAAATAGAAAAGGCACAATGCCGACTTAAGTACAAGAAGAATGACTCTTCCTACTGTCTATGTTTTGAACCATTCCTGTGAAACTAGTTATAGATTCCGATGCTTCAATTCAGGTTCTGTATCTCTCTGACATTCTTATTGACGATGAAACACAGAAATTGCAACGGAAATAAATACAAAAGGCACAATGCCGACTCAAGTACAAGAAGAGTGACTCTTCCTACTGTCTATGTTTTGAACCATTCCTGTGACACTAGTTATAGATTCCGATGCTTCACTTCAGGTTTACTGTATCCCTCTGACCTTCTTGTTGACGATGAAACACAGAAATTGCATCGGAATTAAATAGAAAAGGCACAATGACGACTTATGTACAAGAAGACTGATTCTTTTTACTGTCTATGTTTTGAACCATTCCTGTGACACTAGTTATAGATTCCGATGCTTTACTTCTGGTTTACTGTATCCCTATGGCCTTCGTATCGATGATGAAACACAGAAATTGCGTCGGAATTAAATACAAAAGGCACAATGCCGACTTAGGTACAAGAAGAGTTACTCTTCTTACTGTCTATGTTTTGAACCTTTTCTGTTAAACTAGTTATAGATTCCGATGCTACACTTCAGGTTTACTGTATCCCTTGGACCTTCTTATTGTCGATGAAACAAAGAAATTTCATCGGAATTAAATACAAAAGGCACAATGTCGACTTAAGTACAAGAAGACTGACTCTTCTTACTGTCTATGTTTGAAAAATTCCTGTGACACTAGTTATAGATTCCGATGCTTCACTTCAGGTTTACTGTATCCCTTGAACCTTCTTATTGACGACGAAACACAGAAATTGCATCGGAATTAAATAGAAAAGGCAGAAAGCCGAGTTAAGTACAAGAAGACTGACCCTTCGTATTGTCTATGTTTTGAACCATTCCTGTGACACTAGTTATAGATTCCGATGCTTCACTTCAGGTTTACTGTATCCCTCTGACCTTCTTTTTGACGATGATACACAGAAATTGCATCGGATAAAAATACAAGAGGCACAATGCCGACTCAAGTAGAAGAAGACTGACTCTTCCTACTGTCTATGATTTGAACGATTCCTGTGACACTAGTTATAGATTCCGATGCTTCACTTCAGGTTTACTGTATCCCTCTGACCTTTTTATTGACGATGAAACACAGAAATTGCATGGGAATTAAATACAAAAGGCACAATGCCGACTTAAGTACAAGAAGACTGACTCTTCTTACTGACTATGTTGTGAACATTTTCTGTGAGACCAGTTTTAGATTCCGATGCTTCACTATATGTTTACTGTATCCCTCTGACCTTCTTGTTGGCGATGAAACACAGAAATATCATCGGAATTAAATAGAAAAGGCACAATGCTGACTTAAGTACAAGAAGACTGACTCTTCTTACTGTCTAAGATTTGAACCATTCCTGTGACACTAGTTATAAAATCCGGTGCTTCACTTCAGGTGTACTGTATCCCTTGGACTTTCTTATTGACGATGAAACACAGAAATTGCATCGGAATTAAATACCAAAGGCACAATGCCGACTTAAGTACAAGTAGTCTGACTCTTCTTACTATCTATGTTTTGAACCACTCCTGTGACACTAGTTATAGATTCTGATGCTTCACTTCAGGTTTACAGTATCCCTCTGACCTTCTTATTGCCGATTAAAAACAGAAATTGCATCGGAATTAAGTACAAAAGGCACAATGCCGACTTAGGTACATGTAGACTGACTCTTCCACCTGTCTATGTTTTGAACCATTCCTGTGACACTAGTTATAGATTCCGATGACTCACTTCAGGTTGACTGTATCCCTCTGACCTTCTTATTGGCGATGAAACACAGAAATTGCATCGGAATTAAATAGAAAAGGCACAATGCCGACTTAAGTACAAGAAGTCTGACTCTACCTAATGTCTATGTTTTGAACCATTCCTGTGACACTAGTTATAGATTCCGATGCTTAACTTCAGGTGTACTGTATCCCTTGGACATTCATATTGACGATGAAACAGTGAAATTGCATCGGAATTAAATACAAACGGCACAATGCCTACTTAAGTACAAGTAGACTGACTCTTCTTACTGTCTATGTTTCAACAATTCCTGTGACACTAGTTATAGATTCCGATGCTTCACTACAGGTTTACTGTATCCCTTGGACGTTCTTATCGACGATGAAACACAGAAATTGCATCGAAATTAAATAGAAAAGGCACAATGCTGACTTAATTACAAGAAGACTGACTCTTCTTAATATCTATGATTTGAACCATTCCTGTGACACTAGTTATAGATTCCGATGCTTCACTTCAGGTGTACTATATCCCTTGGAACTTCTTACTGACGATGAAACACAAAAATTGCATCGGAATTAAATACAAAAGGCACAATGCCGACTTAAGTACATATAGACTGACTCTTCCTACTGTCTATGTTTTGAACCATTCCTGTGACTCTAGTTATAGATTCCGATGACTCACTTCAGGTTGACTGTATCCCTCTGCCTTCATATTGACGATGAAACACAGAAATTGCAATGGAATTAAATAGAAAAGGCACAATGCCGACATAAGTACAAGAAGAATGCCTCTTCCTACTGTCTATGTTTTGAACCAATCCTGTGACACTAGTTATAGATTCCGATGCTTCACTTCAGGTTTACTGTATCCCTCTGACCTTCTTATTGACGATGATACACAGAAATAGCATCGGAAATAGATACAAAAAGCACAATGCCGACTTAAGTACAAGAGGCCTGACTCTTCTTGCTGTCTATGTTTTGAAACATTCCTGTGACACTGGTTATAGATTCCGATGCTTCACTTCAGGTTTACTGTATCCCTTGGACCTTCTTATCGACGATGAAACACAGAAATTGCATCGGAATTAAATACAAAAGGCACAATGCCGACTTAAGTACATATAGACTGACTCTTCCTACTGTCTATGTTTTGAACCATTCCTGTGACTCTAGTTATAGATTCCTATGACTCACTTCAGGTTGACTGTATCCCTCTGCCTTCATATTGACGATGAAACACAGAAATTGCATCGGAATGAAATAGAAAAGGCACAATGCCGACTTAAGTACAAGAAGAATGACTCTTCCTACTGTCTATGTTTTGAACCATTCCTGTGACACTAGTTATAGATTCCGATGCTTCAATTCAGGTTTCTGTACCTCTCTGACATTCTTATTGACGATGAAACACAGAAATTGCAACGGAAATAAATACAAAAGGCACAATGCCGACTCAAGTACAAGAAGAGTGACTCTTCCTACTGTCTATGTTTTGAACCATTCCTGTGACACTAGTTATAGATTCCGATGCTTCACTTCAGGTTTACTGTATCCCTCTGACCTTCTTGTTGACGATGAAACACAGAAATTGCATCGGAATTAAATAGAAAAGGCACAATGCCGACTTATGTACAAGAAGAATGACTCTTCCTACTGTCTATGTTTTGAACCATTCCTGTAACACTAGTTATAGATTCCGATGCTTCAATTCAGGTTTCTGTATCTCTTTGACTTTCTCATTGACGATGAAACACAGAAATTGCAACGGAAATAAATACAAAAGGCACAATGCCGACTCAAGTACAAGAAGAGTGACTCTTCCCACTGTCTATGTTTTGAACCATTCCTGTGACACTAGTTATAGATTCCGATGCTTCACTTCAGGTTTACTGTATCCCTCTGACCTTCTTGTTGACGATGAAACACAGAAATTGCTTCGGAATTAAATAGAAAAGGCACAATGCCGACTTATGTACAAGAAGACTGATTCTTTTTACTGTCTATGTTTTGAACCATTCCTGTGACACTAGTTAAAGATTCCGATGCTTCACTTGAGGTTTACTGTATATCTCTGACCTTCCTATTGAAGGTGAAACACAGAAATTACATCGGAATTAAATAGAAAAGGCACAATGCCGACTTAAGTACAAGAAGACTGACTCTTCTTACTGTCTATGTTTTGAACCATTCCTGTGACACAAGGTATAGATTCCGATGCTTCACTTCAGGTTTGCTGTATCCCTTGGACCTTCTTATTTACGATGAATCACAGAAATTGCATCGGAATTAAATAGAGAAGGCACAATGCCGACTTATGTACAAGAAGACTGACTCATCTTACTGTCTATGTTTTTAACCCTTCCTGTGACACTAGTTATAGATTCCGATGCTTCACTTCTGGTTTACTGTATCCCTATGGCCTTCGTATCGATGATGAAACACAGAAATTGCATCGGAATTAAATACAAAAGGCACAATGCCGACTTAGGTACAAGAAGAGTTACTCTTCTTACTGTCTATGTTTTGAACCTTTCCTGTGACACTAGTTATAGATTCCGATGCTTCACTTCAGGTTTACTGTATCCCTTCGACCTTCTTATTGACGATGAAACAAAGAAATTTCATCGGAATTAAATACAAAAGGCACAATGCCGACTTAAGTACAAGAAGACTGACTCTTCTTACTGTCTATGTTTGAACAATTCCTGTGACACGAGTTATAGATTCCGATGCTTCACTTCAGGTTTACTGTATCCCTTGAACCTTCTTATTGACGACGAAACACAGAAATTGCATCGGAATTAAATAGAAAAGGCACAAAGCCGACTTAAGTACAAGAAGACTGACCCTTCGTATTGTCTATGTTTTGAACCATTCCTGTGACACTAGTTATAGATTCCGATGCTTCACTTCAGGTTTACTGTATTTCTCTGACCTTCTTTTTGACGATGATACACAGAAATTGCATCGGATATAAATACAAGAGGCACAATGCCGACTCAAGTAGAAGAAGACTGACTCTTCCTACTGTCTATGTTTTGAACGTTTCGTGTGACACTAGTCATAGATTCCGATGCTTCACTTCAGGTTTACTGTATCCCTCTGACCTTTTTATTGACGATAAAACACAGAAATTGCATGGGAATTAAATACAAAAGGCACAATGCCGACTTAAGTACAAGAAGACTGACTCTTCTTACTGACTATGTTGTGAACATTTTCTGTGAGACCAGTTTTAGATTCCGATGCTTCACTATATGTTTACTGTATCCCTCTGACCTCCTTATTGGCGATGAAACACAGAAATTGCATCGGAATGAAATAGAAAGGCACAATGCTGACTTAAGTACAAGAAGACTGACTCTTCTTACTGTCTAAGATTTGAACCATTCCTGTGTCACTAGGTATAGAATCCGGTGCTTCACTTCAGGTGTACTGTATCCCTTGGACCTTCTTATTGACGATGAAACACAGAAATTGCATCGGAATTAAATACCAAAGGCACAATGCCGACTTAAGTACAAGTAGTCTGACTCTTCTTACTGTCTATGATTTGAACCACTCCTGTGACACTAGTTATAGATTCTGATGCTTCACTTCTAGTTTACTGTATCCCTCTGACCTTCTTATTGACGATTAAAAACAGAAATTGCATCGGAATTAAATACAAAAGGCACAATGCCGACTTAGGTACATGTAGACTGACTCTTCCTACTGTCTATGTTTTGAACCATTCCTGTGACACTAGTTATAGATACCGATGACTCACTTCAGGTTGACTGTATCCCTCTGACCTTCTTATTGGCGATGAAACACAGAAATTGCATCGGAATTAAATAGAAAAGGCACAATGCCGACTTAAGTACAAGAAGTCTTACTCTACCTAATGTCTATGTTTTGAACCATTCCTGTGACACTAGTTATAGATTCCGATGCTTAACTTCAGGTGTACTGTATCCCTTGGACCTTCTTATTGACGATGAAACAGTGAAATTGCATCGGTATTAAATACAAAAGGCACAATGCCTACTTAAGTACAAGTAGACTGACTCTTCCTACTGTCTATGTTTCAACAATTCCTGTGACACTAGTTATAGATTCCGATGCTTCACTACAGGTTTACTGTATCCCTTGGACGTTCTTATCGACGATGAAACACAGAAATTGCATCGGAATTAAATAGAAAAGGCACAATGCTGAATTAATTACAAGGAGACTGACTCTTCTTAATATCCTTGATTTGAACCATTCCTGTGACACTAGTTATAGATTCCGATGCTTCACTTCAGGTGTACTATATCCCTTGGAACTCCTTACTGACGATGAAACACAAAAATTGCATCGGAATTAAATACAAGAGGCACAATGCCGATTTAAGTACAAGTAGACTGACTCTTCTTACTGTCTATGCTTTGAACCATTCCTGTGACACTAGTTATAGATTCCGATGCTACACTTCAGGTTTACTGTATCCCTGTGACCTTCTTATTGACGATGAAACACTGAAATTGCATCGGATGTAAATAGAAAAGGCACAACGCTGACTTAAATACAAGAAGACTGACTCTTCTTACTGTCTATGATTTGAACCATTCCTGAGACACTAGTTATAGATTCCGATGCTTCACTTCAGGTGTACTGTATCCCCTGGACCTTCCTATTGACGATGAAACACAGAAATTGCATTGGAATTAAATAGAAAAGGCACAATGCCGACTTAAGTACAAGTAGACTCACCCTTCGTACTGTCTATGTTTTGAACCATTTCTGTGACACTAGGTATAGATTCTGATGCTTCACTTCAGGATTTACTGTATCCCTCTGACCTTCTTATTGACGATGAAACACAGAAATTGCATCGGAATTAAATACAAAAGGCACAATGCCGACTTAAGTACATATAGACTGACTCTTCCTACTGTCTATGTTTTAAACCATTCCTGTGACTCTAGTTATTGATTCCGATGACTCACTTCAGGTTGACTGTATCCCTCTGCCTTCATATTGACGATGAAACACAGAAATTGCATCGGAATTAAATAGAAAAGGCACAATGCCGAGTTAAGTACAAGAAGAATGCCTCTTCCTACTGTCTATGTTTTGAACCATTCCTGTGACACTAGTTATAGATTCCGATGCTTCACTTCAGGTTTACTGTATCCCTCTGACCTTCTTATTGACGATCATACACAGAAATAGCATCGGAATTAGATACAAAAAGCACAATGCCGACTTAAGTACAAGAGGCCTGACTCTTCTTGCTGTCTATGATTTGAAACATTCCTGTGACGCTGGTTATAGATTCCGATGCTTCACTTCAGGTTTACTGTATCCCTTGGACCTTCATATCGACGATGAAACACAGAAATTGCATCGGAATTAAATAGAAAAGGCACAATGCCGACTTAAGTTCAAGAAGTCTGACCCTTCCTATTGTCTGTGATTTGAACCATTCCTGTGACACTAGTTACAGATTCCGATGCTTCACTTCAGGTTAACTGTATCCCTCTGACCTTCCTATTGACAATGAAACACAGAAATTGCGTCGGAATTAAATAGGAAAGGCACAATGCCGTCATAAGTACAAGAAGACTGACTCTTGTTACTGTCTATGTTTTGAACCATTCCTGTGACACTAGTTATAGATTCCGATGCTTCACCTCAGGTTTACTGTATCGCTCTGACCTTCCTATTGAAGATGAAACACAGATATTGCATCGGAATTAAGTAGAAAATGCACAATGCCGACTTAAGTACAAGAAGACTGACTCTTCTTACTGTCTATATTTTGAACCATTCCTGTGACACTAGTTATAGTTTCCGTTGCTTCACTTCAGGTTTACTGTATCCCTTGGACCTTCTTATTGACGATGAATCACAGAAATTTCATCGGAATTAAGTAGAAGAGGCACAATGCCGAATTATGTACAAGAAGACTGACTCATCTTACTTACTATGTTTTGAACCATTCCTGTGACACTAGTTATAGATTCGATGCTTCACTTCAGGTTTACTGTATCCCTCTGACCTTCTTATTGACGATGAAACACAAAAATTGCATCGGAATTAAATACAAGAGGCAAAATGCCGTTTTAAGTACAAGAAGACTGACTCTTCTTACTGTCTATGTTTTGAACCATTCCTGTGACCCTACTTATAGATTCCGATGCTTCACTTTAGGTTTACTGTATCGCTTGGACCATCTTATTGACGATGAAACACCGAAATTGCATCGGAATTAAATAGAAAAGGCACAATGCCGACTTAAGTACAAGAAGACTGACTCTTCTTACTGTCTATTTTTTAACCATTCCTGTGACACTTGTTATAGATTCCGATGCTTCACTTCAGGTTTACTGTATCCCTCTGACCTTCTTATTGACGATGAAACACATAAATTGCATCGGAATTAAATACAAAAGGCACAATGCCGACTCAAATACAAGATGACTGGTTCTTGTTACTCTCTATGTTTTGAACCTTTCCTGTGGGACCGGTTTTAGATTCCGATGCTTCACTTCAGGTTTACTGTATTACTCGTATCTTCCAATTGTCGACGAAACACAGAAATTGCATCGGAATTAAATAGAAAAGGCATTATGCCGACTTAAGTACAAGAAGACTGACTCTTCTTACTGTCTATGATTTGAACCATTCCTGTGACACGAGTTATAGATTCCGATGCTTCACTTCAGGTTTACTGTATCCCTCTGACCTTCTTATTGACGATAAAACACAGAAATTGCATTGGAATTAAATACAAAAGGCACAATGCCGACTTAAGTTCAAGAAGACTGACCCTTCTTACTGTCTATTTTTTAACCATTCCTGTGACACTAGTTATAGATTCCGATGCTTCACTTCAGGTTTACTGTATCCCTTGGACCTTCTTATTGACGATGAAACACAGAAATTGCATCGGAATTAAATACAATAGGCACAATGCCGACTTAAGTACAAGAAGACTGACTCTTCCTACTATCTATGTTTTGAACCATTCCTGTGACACTAGTTATAGATTCCGATGCTTCACTTCAGGATTACTGTATCCCTCTGACCTTCTTATTGACGATGAAACACAGATATTGCATCGGAATTAAATAGAAAAAGCACAATGCCGACTTAAGTACAAGAAGACTGACTCTTCTTACTGTCAATGCTTTGAAGCATTCCTGTGACACTAGTTATAGCCTCCGATGCTACACTTAAGGTTTACTGTATCCCTCAGGCGTTCTTATTGATGATGAAACACTGAAATTGCATCGGATGTAAATAGAAAAGGCACAATGCTGACTTAAATACAAGAGGACTGACTCTTCTTACTGTCTATGATTTGAACCATTCCTGAGACACTAGTTATAGATTCCGATGCTTCACTTCAGGTGTACTGTATCCCTTGGACCTTCCTATTGACGATGAAACACAGAAATTGCATCGGAATTAAATAGAAAAGGCACAATGCCGACTTAAGTACAAGTAGACTGACTCTTCGTACTGTCTATGTTTTGAACCATTCCTGTGACACTAGTTATAGATTCTGATGCTTCACTTCAGGATTTTCTGTATCCTTCTGTCCTTCATATTGACGATGAAACACAGAAATTGCATCGGAATTAAATACAAAAGGCACAATGCCAACTTAAGTACATATAGACTGACTCTTCCTACTGTCTATGTTTTGAACCACTCCTGTGACTCTAGTTATAGATTCCGATGACTCACTTCAGGTTGACTGTATCCCTCTGACCTTCTTATTGACGACGAAACACAGAAATTGCATCGGAATTAAATAGAAAAGGCACAATGCCGACTTAAGTACAAGAAGAATGCCTCTTCCTACTGTCTATGTTTTGAACCATTCCTGTGACACTAGTTGTAGATTCCGAAGTTTCACTTCAGGTTTACTGTATCCCTCTGACCTTCTTATTGACGATGATACACAGAAATAGCATCGGAATTAGATACAAAAAGCACAATGCCGACTTAAGTACAAGAGGACTGACTCTTCTTGCTGTCTATGTTTTGAAACATTCCTGTGACACTGGTTATAGATTCCGTTGCTTCACTTCAGGTTTACTGTATCCCATGGACCTTCTTATCGACGATGAAACACAGAAATTGCATCGGAATTAAATAGAAAAGGCACAATGCCGACTTAAGATCAAGAAGTCTGACCCTTCCTATTGTCTATGATTTGAACCATTCCTGTGACACTAGTTATAGATTCCGATGCTTCACTTCAGGTTAACTGTATCCCTCTGACCTTCCTATTGACGATGAAACACAGAAATTGCGTCGGAATTAAATAGGAAAGGCACAATGCCGTCTTAAGTACAAGAAGACAGACTCTTGTTACTGTCTATGTTTTGAACCATTCCTGTAACACTAGTTATAGATTCCGATGCTTCACCTCAGGGTTACTGTATCCCTCTGACCTACCTATTGACGATGAAACACAGATATTGCATCGGAATTAAGTAGACAATGCATAATGCCGACTTAAGTACAAGAAGACTGACTCTTCTTACTGTATATATTTTGAACCATTCCAGTGACACTAGTTATAGATTCCGATGCTTCACTTCAGGTTTACTGTATCCCTTGGACCTTCTTATTGACGATGAATCACAGAAATTATATCGGAATTAAATAGAAGAGGCACAATGCCGAATTATGTACAAGAAGACTGACTCATCTTACTTACTATGTTTTGAACCATTCCTGTGACACTAGTTATAGATTCCGATGCTTCACTTCAGGTTTACTGTATCCCTCTGACCTTCTTATTGACGATGAAACACAAAAATTGCATCGGAATTAAACACAAAAGGCAAAATGCCGTTTTAAGTACAAGAAGACTGGCTCTTCTTACTGTCTATGTTTTGAACCATTCCTGTGACCCTAGTTATAGATTCCGATGCTTCACTTCAGGTTTACTGTATCTCTTGGACCTTCTTATTGACGATAAAACACCGAAATTGCATCGGAATTAAATGGAAAAGGCACAATGCCGATTTAAGTACAAGAAGACTGACTCTTCTTACTGTCTATTTTTTAACCATTCCTGTGACACTAGTTATAGATTCCAATGCTTCACTTCAGGTTTACTGTATCCCTCTGACCTTCTTATTGACGATGAAACACATAAATTGCATCGGAATTAAATACAAAAGGCACAATGCTGACTCAAATACAAGACGACTGGTTCTTGTTACTCTCTATGTTTTGAACCTTTCCTGTGGGACCGGTTTTAGATTCCGATGCTTCACTTCAGGTTTACTGTATTACGTGTACCTTCCTATTGTCGACGAAACACAGAAATTGCATCGGAATTAAATAGAAAAGACACAATGCCGACTTAAGTACAAGAAGACTGACTCTTCTTACTGAATATGTTTTGAACCATTCCTGTGACACTAGTTATAGATTCCGATGCCTCACTTCTGGTTTACTGTATCCCTTGGACCTTCTTATTGACGATGAAACACAGAAATTGCATCGGAATTAAATAGAAAAAGCACAATGCCGACTTAAGGACAAGAAGATTGACTCTTCTTGCTGACTATGCTTTGACCCATTCCTGTGACACTAGTTATAGCCTCCGATGCTACACTTCAGGTTTACTGAATCCCTCCGACCTTCTTATAGATGATGAAACACAGAAATTGCATCGGAATTAAATAGAAAAGGCACAATGCCGACTTAAGTACAAGAAGACTGACTCTTCTTACTGTCTATGATTTGAACCATTCCTGTGACACTAGTTATAGATTCCGATGCTTCACTTCAGGTTTACTGTATCCCTTGGACCTTCTTATTGACGATGAAACACCGAAATTGCATTGGAATTGAATACGAAATGCACCATGCCGACTTAAGTACAAGAAGACTGATTCTTCTTACTGACTATGCTTTGAACCATTCCTGTGACACCACTTATAGATTCCGATGCTTCACTTCAGGTTTACTGTATTACTTGTACCTTCCTATTGACGACGAAACACAGAAATTACATGGGAATTAAATAGAAAAGGCACAATGCCGATTTAAGTACAAGAAGACCGACTCTTCTTAATGACTATGTTTGAACATTTCCTGTGAGACAAGTTTTAGATTCCGATGCTTCGCTATATGTTTACTGTATCCCTTGGACCTTCTTATTGACGATGAAACACAGAAATTGCATCGGAATTAAATACAAAAGGCACAATGCCGACTTAAGTACAAGAAGACTGACTCTTCCTACCGCCTATGTTTTGAACCATTCCTGTGACACTAGTTACAGATTCCAATGCTTCACTTCAGGTTTACTGTATCATCCTGACGTTATTATTGATGATGAAACACAGAAATTGCATCAGAATTAAATAGAAAAAGGCACAATGCCGACTTAAGTACAAGAAGACTGACTCTTCCTTCTGGCTATGTTTTGAACCATTCCTGTGACACTAGTTTTTGATTCCGATGCTTCACTTCAGGTTTTCTGCATCCCTTGGACCTTCTTATTGACGATGAAACACCAAAATTGCATCGGAATTAAATACGAAAGCCACAATTACGACTTAACTACAAGAAGACTGACTCTTCATACTGACTATGTTTTGAACCACTCCTGTGACACCACTTATAGATTCCGATGCTTCACTTCAGGTTTACTGTATCCCTCTGACCTTCTTATTGACGATGAAACACAGAAATTGCATCGGAATTGAATAGAAAAGGCACAATGCCCGCTTAAGTACAAGAAGACTGACTCTTCTTACTGTCTATAATTTGAACCATTCCTGTGACACTGGTTATAGATTCCGATGCTTCACTTCGGGTGTACTGTATCCCTTGGACCTTCTTATTGACGATCAAAAACACTTAAATTGCTACGGAATTAAATAGAAAAGGCACAATGCCGACTAAAGTACAAGAAGACTGACTCTTCTAACTGACTATGATTTGAACCATTCCTGTGACACTAGTTATAGATTCCGATGCCTCACTTCAGGTTTACTGTATCCCTTGGACCTTCTTATTGACGATGAAACACAGTAATTGCATCGGAATTAAATACAAAAGGCACAATGCCGACTTATGTACAGGAAGACTGACTCTTCCTACTGTCTATGTTTTGAACCATTCCTGTGACACTAGTTATAGATTCCGATGCTTCACTTCAGGTTTACTGTATCCATCTGACCTTCTTATTGACGATGAAAAACAGAAATTGCATCGGAATTAAATGGAAACGCACAATCCGACTTAAATACAAGAAGACGGACTCTTCCTACTGTCTACCTTTTGAATCATTCCTGTGACACTAGTTATAGATTCCGATGCCTCACTTCAGGTTCACTGTATCCCTTGGACTTTCTTATTGACGATGAAACACAGAAAATGCATCGCAATTAAATACAAAAGGCACAATTCCGACTTAAGTACAAGAAGACTGACTCTTCCTACTGTCTATGTTTTGAACCATACCTGTGACACTAGTTATAGATTCCGATGCTTCACTTCAGTTTTACTGTATCCCTCCGACCTTCTTATTGACGGTAAAACATAGAAATTGCATCGGAATTAAATACAAAAGGCACAATGCCGACTTAAGTACAAGAAGACTGACTCATCTTACTGACTATGTTTTGAACCATTCCTGTGACACTAGTTATCGATTCCGAATTCTCACTTCAGGATTACTGTATCCCTTGGACCTTCTTATTTATGACGAAACACAGAAATTGCATCGTAATTAAATACAAAAGGCTCAATGCCGACTTAAGTACAAGAAGACTGACTCCTCCTACTGTCAATGTTTTGAACCATTCCTGTGACACTAATTATAGATTCCAATACTGCACTTCAGGTTTACTGTATCCTCTGACCTTATTATTGATGATGAAACACAGAAATTGCATCGGGATAAATAGAAAAAGCAAAATGCCGACTTAAGTATAAGAAGACTGACTCTTCCTACTGCCTACGTTTTGAACCATTCCTGTGACACTGGTTATAGATTCCGATGCTTCACTTCAGGTTTACTGTATCCCTCTGACCTTCTTATTGACGATGAAACACAGAAATTGCATCGGAATTAAATACAAAAGGCACAATGCCGACCCAATTAAAAAAAGACTGACTCTTCTTACTGACTATGTTTTGAACCATTCCTGTGACACTAGTTATAGATTCCGATGCATCACTTCAGGTTTACTGTATCCCTCTGACCTTCTTATTGACGATGAAACACAGAAATTGCATCGGAATTAAATAGAAAAAGCACAATAACGACATAAGTACAAGAAGACTGACTCCTCTTACTGACTGTGCTTTGAACCATTCCTGTGACACTAGTTATAGCCTCCGATGCTACACTTCAGGTTTACTGTATCCCTCTGACCTTCTTATTGATGATGAAACACAGAAATTGCATCGGAATTAAATAGAAAAGGCACAATGCCGACTTATGTACAAGAAGACTGACTCTTCATACTGTCTATGTTTTGAAACATTCCTGTGACACTAGTTATAGATTCCGATGCTTCACGACAGGTTTACTGTATCCCTTGGACCTTATTATTGACAATGAAACACCGAATTTGCATCGGAATTGAATAGGAAATGCACATTGCCGACTTAAGTACAAGAAGACTGATTCTTCTTACTGACTGTGCTTTGAACCATTCCTTCGACACCACTTTTTGATTCTGATGCTTCACTTCATGTTTACTGTATCCCTCTGACCTTCTTATTAACGATGAAACACAGAAATTGCATCGGAATTAAATACAAAAGGCACAATGCCGACTTAAGTACAAGAAGACTGACTCTTCCTATTATCTATGTTTTGAAGCATTCCTGTGACACTAGTTATAGATTCCGATGCTTCACTTCAGGTTTACAATATCCCTCTGACCTTCTTATTGACGATGAAACACAGATATTGAATCAGAATCAAATAGAAAAAGTACAATGCCGACTTAAGTAAAAGAAGACTGACTCTTCTTACTGTCTATGTTTTGAACCATTCCTGTGACACTAGTTATAGATTCCGATGTTTCACTTCAAGTTTACTGTATCCCTTGGACATTCTTATTGACGATGAAACACCGAAATTGCATCGGAATTGAATACGAAATGCACAATGCAAACTTAAGTACAAGAAGACTGACTCTTCTTAATGACTATGTTTTGAACCATTCCTGTGAAACCACTTATTGATTCCGATGATACTTCACTTCAGGTTTACTGTATCCCTGTGACCTTCTTATTGACGATGAAACACAGAAATTGCATCGGAATTAAATAGAAAACGAACAATGCCGACTTAAGTACAAGAAGACTGACTCTTCTTATTGTCTCTGTTTTGAACCATTTCTGTGACACAAGTTATAGATTCCGATGCCTCACTTCAGGTTCACTGTATCCCTTGGACTTTCTTATTGAGGATGAAACACATAAATTGCATCGGAATTAAATACAATAGGCGCAATTCCGACTTAAGTACAAGAAGACTGACTCTTCCTACTGTCTATGTTTTGAACCATCCCTGTGACACTAGTTATAGATTCCGATGCTTCACTTCAGGTTTACTGTATCCCTCACACCTTCTTATTGACGATAAAGCACAGAAATTGCATCGGAATAAAATACAAAAGGCACAATGCCGACTTAAGTACAAGAAGACTGACTCTTCTTACTGACTATGTTTTGAACCATTCCTGTGACACTAGTTATCGATTCCGAATTCTCACTCAGGTTTACTGTATCACTTGGACCTTCTTACTTATGATGTAACACAGAAATTGCATCGGAATTAAATACAAAAGGCACAATGCCGACTTAAGTACAAGAAGACTGACTCTTCCTACTGTCAATGTTTTGAACCATTCCTGTGACACAAGTTATAGATTGCAATGCTTCACTTCAGGTTTACTGTATCCCTCTGACCTTATTATTAATGATGAAACACAGAAATTGCATCGGAATTAAATAGAAAAAGCACAATGCCGACTTAAGCATAAGAAGACTGACTCTTCCTACTGGCTATGTTTTGAACCATTCCTATGACACTAATTATAGATTCCGATGTTTCACTTCAGGTTTACTGTATCAATGTGACCTTCTTATTGACGATGACACACAGAAATTGCATCGGAATTAAATACAAAAGGCACAATGCCGACTCAAGTAAAAAAAGACTGACTTTTCTTACTGACTTTGTTTTGAACCATTCCTGTGACACTAGTTATAGATTCCGATGCTTCACTTCAGGTTTACTGTATCCCTCTGACCTTCTTATTGACGATGAAACACAGAAATTGCATCGGAATTAAATAGAAAAAGCACAATGCCGACTTAAGTAAAAGAAGACTGACTCTTCTTACTGACTACGCTTTGAACCATTCCTGTGACACTAGTTAAAGCCTCCGATGCTACACTTCAGGTTTACTGTATCCCTCTGACCTTCTTATTGATGATGAAACACAGAAATTGCATCGGAATTAAATAGAAAAGGCACAATGCCGACTTAAGTACAAGAATACTGACTCTTCTTACTGTCTATGTTTTGAACCATTAATGTGACACTAGTTATAGATTCCGATGCTTCACTTCAGGTTTACTGTATCCCTTGGACCTTCTTATCGACGATGAAACACCGAAATTGCATCGGAATTTAATACGAAATGCACAATGCCGACTTAAGTACAAGAAGCCTGACTCTTCTTACTGTCTCTGTTTTGAACCATTCCTGTGACACTAAATATAGATTCCGATGCCTCACTTCAGGTTTACTGTATCCCTTGGACTTTCTTATTGACGATGAAACACAGAAATTGCATCGGAATTAAATACAAAAGGCACAATGCCGACATAAGTACAAGAAGATTGACTCTTCCTACTGTCTATGTTTTGAACCATTCCTGTGACACTAGTTATAGACTCCGATGCCTCACTTCAGGTTTACTGTATCCCTTTGACCTTCTTATTGATGATGAAACACAGAAATTGCATCGGATTTAAATAGAAAAGGCACAATGCCGACTTAAGTACAAGAAGACTGACTCTTCTTACTGACTACGTTTGGAACCATTCCTGTGACACCACTTATAGATTCCGATGCTTCGCTTCAGGTTTACTGTATCCCACTGACCTTCTTATTGACGATGAAACACAGAAATTGCATCGGAATTAAATAGAAAAGGCACATAGCCGACTTAAGTACAAGAAGACTGACTCTTCTTACTGTCTATGTTTTGAACCATTTCTGTGACACTAGTTATAGATTCCGATGCTTCACTTCAGGTTTACTGTATCCCTCTGACCTTCCTATTGACGATGAAACACAGAAATTGCATCGGAATTAAATGCAAAAGGCACAATGCCGACTCAAGTACAAAAAGAGTGACTCTTCTTACTGACTATGTTTTGAAAAACTCCTGTAGCACTAGTTATAGATTACGATGCTTCACTTCAGGTTTACTGTATCCCTCTTACCTTCTAATTGACAATGAAACACTGAAATTGCATCAGAATTAAATAGAAAAGGCACAATGCCGACTTAAGTTCAAGAAGACTGACTCTTCCTACTGACTACGTTTTGAACCATTCCTGTGACACTGGTCATAGATTCCGATGCTTCACTTCAGTTTTACTGTATCCCTTGGCCTTCTTATTGACGATGAAACACAGAAATTGCATCGGAATTAAATACAAAATGCTTAATGCCGACTTAAGTACAAGAAGACTGACTCTTCCTACTGTCTATGTTTTGAACCATTCCTGTGACACTAGTAATAGATTCCGATGCTTCACTTCAGGTTTAGTGTATCCCTCAGACTTTCTTGTTGACGATGAAACACAGAAATTGCATCGGAATTAAATAGAAAAGGCACAATGCTGACTTAAGTACAAGAAGACTGACTCTTCTTACTGTCTATGATTTGAACCATTCCTGTGACAATAGTTATAGATTCAGATTCTTCACTTCAGGTGTACTATATCCCTTGGAACTTCTTAATGACGATGAAACACAGAAATTGCGTCGGAACTAAATACAAAAGGCACAATGCCGACATAATTACAAGTAGACTGACTCTTCTTACTGTCTATGTTTTGAACCATTCCTGTGACACTAGTTATAGATTCTGATGCTTCACTTCAGGTTTACTGTATCCCTCTGACCTTCTTATTGACGATGAAACACAGAGATTGCATCGGCATTAAATACAAAAGGCACAATGCCGACTTAAGTACAAGAAGACTGACTCTTTCTACTGTCTATGTTTTGAACCATTCCTCTGACACGAGTTATAGATTCTGATGCTACACTGCAGGTTTACTGTATCCCTGTGACCTTTTTATTGACGATGAAACACTGAAATTGCATCGGAAGTAAATAGAAAAGGCACAACGCCGACTTAAGTACAAGAGGATTGACTCTTCTTACCGACTATGTTTTGAACCATTCCTGTGACACTAGTTATAGATTCCGATTCTTCACTTCAGGTTTACTGTATCCCTAAGACCTTCTTATTGACGATGAAACACAAAAATTGCATCGGAATTAAATTCAAAAGGCACAATGCCGACTTAATTACATGTAGACTGACTCTTCTTACTGTCAATGTTTTGAACCATTCCTGTGACACTAGTTATAGATTCCAATGATTCACTTCAGGTTTACAGTATCCCTCTGACCTTCTTATTGACGATGAAACACAGAGATTACGTCGGAATTAAATAGAAAATGCACAATGCCGACTTAAGTACAAGGAGACTGACTCTTCTTACTGTCTATGTTATGAACCATTCCTGTGACGCTAGTTATAGATTCCGATGCTTCACTTCAGGTGTACTGCATCCCTTGGACCTTCTTATTGCCGATAAAACACAGAAATTGCATCGGAATTAAATAGAAAAGGCACAATGCCGACTTAAGTACAAGAAGGGTGACTCTTCTTACTGACTATGTTTTGAACCATTCCTGTGACACTAGTTACAGATTCCGATGCCTCACTTCATATTTACTGTATTCCTTGGACCTCCTTATTGACGATGTAACACAGAAATTGCATCGTAATTAAATACAAAAGGCACAATGCCGACTTAAGTACAAGGAGACTGACTCTTCTAACTCTCTATGCTTGAACCATTCCTTTGAGACTAGTTATACATTCGGATGCTTCACTTCAGATTTACTGTATCCCTCTGACCTTCTTATTGACGTGAAACACAGAAATTGCATCGGAATTAAATAGAAATGGCACAATGCTGACTTAAGTACAAGAAGACCGACTCTTCTTACTGACTATGTTTTGAACCATTCCTGTGACACTAGTTCAAGATTCCGATGCTTCACTTCAGGTTTATTGTATCCCTTATACCTTCGTATTGATGATGAAACACCGAAATTGCATCGGAATTACATACGAAAGGCACAATGCCGACTTAAGTACAAGAAGACTGACTCTTCTTACTGACTATGTTTGAACTTTTCCTGTGAAACCAATTATAGATTCCGATGCTTCACTTCAGGTTTACTGTATCCCTCTGACCCTCTTAATGACGATGAAACACAGAGACTGCGTCGGAATTAAATAGAAAAATCACAATGACGACTTAAGTACAAGAAGACTGACTCTGCTTACTGATAATGTTTTGAACCATTCCTGTGACACTAGTTATAGATTCCGATGCCTCACTTCAGGTTTACTGTATTCCTTGGACCTTCTTATTAACGATAAAACACAGAAACCGCATCGGAATTAAATACAAAAGGCACAATGCCGACTTAAGAACAAGAAGACTGACTCTTCCTACTGTCTATGTTTTGAACCAATCGTGTGACACTAGTTATGGATTCCGTTGCTTCACTTCAGGTTTACTGTATCCCTCTGACCCTCTTGTTGACGATGAAACACAGAAATTGCATCGGAATTAAATAGAAAAGGCACAAAGCCGACTGAAGTACATGAAGGCTGATTCTTCTTACTGTCTATGATTTGCACCATTCCTGTGACACTAGTTACAGATTCCGATGCTTCACTTCATGTGTACTATATCCCTCGGAACTTCTTATTGACGATGAAACACAAAAATTGCATCGGAATTAAATACAAAAGGCAGAATGCCAACTTAAGTACAAGTAGACTGACTCTTCTTACTGTCTATGTTTTGAACCATTCCTGTGACACTAGTTATAGATCCTGATGCTTCATTTCAGGTTTACTGTATCCCTCTGACCTTCTTATAGACGACGAAACACAGAAATTGCATTGGAATTTAATACAAAAGGCACAATGCCGACTTAAGTACAAGAAGACTGACTCTTTCTACTGTCTATGTTTTGAACCATTCCTGTGACACTAGTTATAGATTCCGATGCTACACTTCAGGTTTACTGTATCCCTGTGACCTTCTTATTGACGATGAAACACTGAAATTTGCATCGGAAGTAAATAGAAAAGGCACAATGCCGACTTAAGTACAAGAGGACTGACTCTTCTTACTGACTATGTTTTGAACCATTCCTGTGACACTAGTTATAGATTCCGATTCTTCACTTCAGGTTTACTGTATCCCTTGGACCTTCTTATTGACGATGAAACACAAAAATTGCATCGGAATTAAATTCAAAAGGCACAGTGCCGACTTAAGTACATGTAGACTGACACTTCCTACTGTGTATGTCGTGAACCATTCCTGTGACACTAGTTATAGATTCCGATGCTTCACTTCAGGTTTACTGTATCCCTCTGACCTTCCTATTGACGATGAAACACAGAAATGGCATCGGAATTAAATAGAAAAGTCACAATGCCGACATAAGAACAAGAGTACTGACTCATCCTACTGTCTATGTTTTGAACCATTCCAGTGACACTAGTTATAGATTCCGTTGCTTCACTTCAGGTTTACTGAATCCCTCTGACCTTCTTATTGACGATGAAACACAGAAATTGCATCGGAAATAAATAGAAAAGGCACAATGTTGACTTAAGAAGAAGAAGACTGACTCTTCTTACTGACTATGTTTTGAACCATTCCTTTGACACTAGTTATACATTCCGATGCTTCACTTCAGACTTACTGTATCCCTCTGACCTTCTTATTGACGATGAAACACAGAAATTGCATCGGAATTAAATAGAAAAGGCACAATGCCGACTTAAGTACAAGAAGACTGACTCTTTTTACTGACTATGTTTGAACCATTCCTGTGACACTAGTTATAGATTCCGATGCTTCACTTCATATTTATTGTATCCCTTGGACCTTCTTATTGACGATGAAACACCGAAATTTCATCGGAATTAAATACGAAAGACATAGTGCCGACTTAAGTACAAGAAGACTGACTCTTCTTACTGACTATGTTTGAACCATTCCTGTGACACCACTTATAGATTCCGTTGCTTCACTTCAGGTTTACTGTATCCCTCTGACCTTCCAATTGAAGATGAAAAACAGAAATAGCATCGGATTTAAATAGAAAAGGCACAATCCCGACTTAAGTACAAGAAGACTGACTCCTCTTACTGTCTACGCTTTGAACCATTCCTGTGACACTAGTTATAGATTCCGATGCTTCACTTCAGGTTTACTGTATCCCTTGAACCATCTTTTTGACGATGAATCACAGAAATTGCATCAGAATTAAATTGAAAAGGCACAATGCCGACTTAAGTACAAGAACACTGACTCTTCTTAATGTCTATCTTTTAACAATTCCTGTGACACTAGTTATAGATTCCGATGCTTCCCTTCAGGTTTCGTGTATCCCTCTGACCTTCTTATTGTCGATGAAACATAGAAATTGCGTCGGAATTAAATAGAAAAAGCACAATGCCGACTTAAGTACAAGAAGACTGACTCTTCCTACTGTCTATGCTTTGAACCAATCCTGTGTCACTAGTTATGAATTTCGATGCTTCACTTCAGGTTTACTGTATCCCTCTGACCTTCTTATTGACGATGAAACACAGAAATTGCATCGGAATTAAATAGAAAATGCATAATGCCGACATAAGTACATGAAGACTGATTCTTCCAACTGTCTATGTTTTGAATCATTCCTGTGACACTAGTTATACATTCCGATGCTTCACTTCAGGTTTACTGTATCCCTCTGACCTTCTTTTTGACGATGAAACACAGGAATTGCATCGGAAATAAATACAAAAGGCACAATGCCGAATCAAGTAGAAGAAGACTGACTCTTCCTACTGGCTATGCTTTGAACGATTCCTGTGACACTAGTTATACATTCCGATGCCTCACTTGAGGTTTACTGTGTCCCTCTGGCCTTCGTATTGACGATGAAACACAGAAATGGCATCGGAATTAAATACAAAAGTCACAATGCCGACTTAAGAACAAGAAGACTGAGTCTTCCTACTGTCTATGTTTTGAACCATTCCAGTGACACTAGTTATAGATTCCGTTGCTTCACTTCAGGTTTACTGTATCCCTCTGACCATCTTATTGACGATGAAACACAGAAATTGCATCGGAAATAAATAGAAAAGGCACAATGGCGACTAAAGTACAAGAAGACTGACTCTTCTTACTGAATACGTTTTGAACCATTCCTGTGACACTAGTTATAGATTCCGATGCCTCACTTCAGGTTTACTGTATTCCTTGGACCTTATTATTGACGATAAAACACAGAAATTGCATCGGAATTAAATACAAAAGGCACAATGCCGACTTACGAACAAGAAGACTGACTCTTCCTACTGTCTATGTTTTGAACCAATCGTGTGACACTAGTTATGGATTCCGATGCTTCACTTCAGGTTTACTGTATCCCTCTGACCTTCTTATTGACGATGAAACTCAGAGATTGCGTCGGAATTAAATAGAAAAGGCACAATGCCGACTTAAGTACAAGGAGACTGACTCTTCTTACTGTCTATGTTATGAACCATTCCTGTGACACTAGTTATAGATTCCGATGCTTCACTTCAGGTGTACTGCATCCCTTGGACCTTCTTATTGCCGATAAAACACAGATATTGCATCGGAATTAAATACAAAAGGCACAATGCCGACTTAAGTACAAGAAGACTGACTCTTCCTACTGTATATGCTTTGAACCAATCCTGTGACACTAGTTATGAATTCCGATGCTTCACTTCAGGTTTACTGTATCCCTCTGACCTTCTTATTGACGATGAAACACAGAAATTGCATCGGAATTAAATAGAAAATGCACAATGCCGACTTAAGTACATGAAGACTGATTCTTCCAACTGTCTATGTTTTGAATCATTCCTGTGACACTAGTTATACATTCCGATGCTTCACTTCAGGTTTACTGTATCCCTCTTACCTTCTTTTTGACGATGAATCACAGGAATTGCATGGGAAATAAATAGAAAAGGCACAATGGCGACTTAAGTACAAGAAGACTGACTCTTCTTACTGACTACGTTTTGAACCATTCCTGTGACACTAGTTATAGATTCCGATGCCTCACTTCAGGTTTACTGTATTCCTTGGACCTTATTATTGACGATAAAACACAGAAATTGCATCGGAATTAAATACAAAAGGCACAATGCCGACTTACGAACAAGAAGACTGACTCTTCCTACTGTCTATGTTTTGAACCAATCGTGTGGCACTAGTTATGGATTCCGATGCTTCACTTCAGGTTTACTGTATCCCTCTGACCTTCTTGTTGACGATGAAGCACAGAAATTGCATCGGAATGAAATAGAAAAGGCACAATGCAGACTTAAGTACAAGAAGACTGATTCTTCCTACAGTCTATGTTTTGAACCATTCCTGTGACACTAGTTATAGAATCTGATGCTTCACTTCAGGTTTACTGTATCCCTTGGACCTTCGCATTGTCGATAAAATACAGAAATTGCATAGGAATTAAATAGAAAAGTCACAATGCCGACTTAAGTACAAGAAGATTGACTCTTCTCTTTTGACTATGTTTTGAACCATTCCTGTGACACTAGTTATAGATTCCGATGCCTCACTTCAGGTTTACTGTATTCCTTGGACCTTCTTATTGACGATAAAACACAGAAATTGCATCGGAATTAAATACAAAAGGCACAATGTCGACTTAAGAACAAGAAGACTGACTCTTCCTACTGTCTATGTTTTTAACCATTCCTGTGACACTAGTTATAGATTCCGTTGCTTCATTTCAGGTTTACTGTATCCCTCTGACTTTCTTATTGACGATGAATCACAGAAATTGCATCGGAAGAAAATAGAAAAGGCACAATGCCGACTTAAGTACAAGAAGACTGACTCTTCTTCCTGACTATGTTTTGAACCATTCCTGTGACACTAGTTATAGGTTCCGATTCTTCACTTCAGGTTTACTGTATCCCTTGGACCTTCCTATTGACGATGAAACACAAAAACTGCATCGGAATTAAATACAAAAGGCACAATGCAGATTTAAGTACATGTAGACTGACTCTTCCTACTCTCTATGTTTTGAACTATTCCTGTGACACTAGTTATAGATTACGATGCTTCATTTCATGTTTACTGTATCCCTCTGAGCTTCTTATTGACGATGAAACACAGAAATTGCATCGGAAATAAATACAAAAGGCACAATGCCGAATCAAATAGAAGAAGACTGACTCTTCCTACTGTCTATGCTTTGAGCGATTCCTGTGACACTAGTTATACATTCCGATGCTTCACTTCAGGTTTACTGTATCCCTCTGACCTTCTTATTGACGATAAAACACAGAAATTGCATCGGAATTAAATACAAAAGGCACAATGCCGACTTAAGTACAAGAAGACTGACTCTTCCTACTGTCTATGCTTTGAACAATTCCTGTGACACTAGTTATACATTCCGATGCCTCACTTCAGGTTTACTGTATCCCTCTGGCCTTCGTATTGACGATGAAACACAGAAATGGCATCGGAATCAAATAGAAAAATCACAATGCCGACTTAAGAACAAGAAGACTGACTCTTCCTACTGTCTATGTTTTGAACCATTCCAGTGACACTAGTTATAGATTCCGTTGCTTCACTTCAGTTTTACTGTATCCCTCCGACCTTCTTATTGACGATGAAACACAGAAATTGCATCGGAATTAAATAGAAAAGGCACAATGCAGACTTAAGTACAAGAAGACTGATTCTTCCTCCAGTCTAAGTTTTCAATCATTCCAGTGACATAAATAGAAAATGCACAATGCCGACTTAGGTACATGAAGACTGATTCTTCCAACTGTCTATGTTTTGAATCATTCCTGTGACACTAGTTATACATTCCGATGCTTCACTTCAGGTTTACTGTATCCCTCTGACCTTCATTTTGACGATGAAACACAGGAATTGCATCGGAAATAAATACAAAAGGCACAATGCCGAATCAAGTAGAAGAAGACTGACTCTTCCCTACTGTCTACGTTTTGAGTCATTCCTGTAACACTAGTTATAGATTCCGATGCCTCGCATCACGTTTACTGTAACCCTCTGACCTTCATGTTGACGATGAAACACAGAAATTGCATCGGAATTAAATACAAGAGGCACAATGGCTACTTAAGTACAAAAAGACTGACTCTCCCTACTGTCTATGTTTTGAACCATTCCTGTGACACTAGTTATAGATTCCGATGCTTCACTTCAGGTTTACTGTATCCCTCTGACCTTCTTATTGACGATGCAACACACAAATTGCATCGGAATTAAATAGAAAAGGCACAATGCCCGACTTAAGAACATGATGACTGATTCTTCCAACTGTCTATGTTTGAATCGTTCCTGAGACACTAGTTATACATTCCGATGCTTCACTTCAGGTTTACTGTGTCCCTCTGACCTTCTTATTGACGATGAAACACAGGAATTGCATCGGAAATAGATACAAAAGGCACAATGCCGAATCAAGTAGATGAAGACTGACTCTTCCTACTGTCTATGCTTTGAACGATTCCTGTGACACTAGTTATACATTCCGATGCTTCACTTCAGGTTTACTGTATCCCTTTGACCTTCTTATTGACGATGAAACACAGAAATTGCATCGGAATTAAATAGAAAAGTCTCAATGCCGACTTAAGAACAAGAAGACTGACTCTTCCTACTGTCTACATTTTGAACCATTCCAGTGACACTAGTTATAGATCCCGTTGCTTCACTTCAGGTTTACTGTATCCCTCTGACCTTCTTATTGACGATGAAACACAGAAATTGCATCGGAAATAAGTAGAAAAGGCACAATGGCGACCTAAGTACAAGAAGACTGACTCTTCTTACTGACTATGTTTTGAACCATTCCAGTGACACTACTCAGTATTTCCGATTCTGCACTTCAGGTGTACTGCATCCCTTGGACCTTCGTAATGTCGATAAAATGCAGAAATTGCATCGGAGTTAAATAGAAAAGTCACAATGCCGCCCTAAGTACAAGGAGATTGACTCTCCCTACTGACTATGTTTTGAACCATTCCTGTGACACTAGTTATAGATTCCGATGCCTCACTTCAGGTTTACTGTATTCCTTGGACCTTCTTATTTACGATAAAACACAGAAATTGCATCGGAATTAAATACAAAAGGCACAATGTCGACTCAAGAACAAGAAGACTGACTCTTCCTACTGTCTTTGTTTTGAACCCAATCGTGTGACACTAGTTATGGATTCCGATGCTTCACTTCAGGTTTACTGTATCCCTCTGACCTTCTTGTTGACGATGAAACACAGAAATTGCATCGGAATTAAATAGAAAAGCCACAATGCAGACTTAAGTACATGAAGACTGATTCTTCCTACAGTCTTTGTTTTGAATCATTCCTGTGACACTAGTTATACATTCCGATGCTTCACTTCAGCTTTGCTGTATCCCTCTGACCTTCTTATTGACGATGAAGCACAGAATTGGCATCGGAATTAAATACAAAAGGCACAATGCCGACTTAAGTACGAGAAGACCTGACTCTTCCTACTGTCTATGTTTTGAACCATTCCATGGACACTAGTTATACATTCCGGTGCTTCACTTCAGATTTACTGTATCCCTCTGACCTTCTTATTGACGATGAAACACAGAATTTGCATCGGAATTAAATAGAAAAGGCACAATGCCGACTTAAGTACAAGAAGACTGACTCTTCTTACTGACTATGTTTGAACCATTCCTGTGACACCACTTATAGAGTCCGATGCTTCACTTCAGGTTTACTGTATCCCTCTGACCTTCTTATTGACGATGAAACACAGAGATTGCGTCGGAATTAAATAGAAAAGGCACAATGCCGACTTAAGTACAAGAAGACTGACTTTTCTTACTGTCTATGTTTGAACCATTCCTGTGACACTAGTTATAGATTACGATGCTTCATTTCATGTTTACTGTATCCCTCTGAGCTTCTTATTGACGATGAAACACAGAAATTGCATCGGAAATAAATACAAAAGGCACAATGCCGAATCAAATAGAAGAAGACTGACTCTTCCTACTGTCTATGCTTTGAGCGATTCCTGTGACACTAGTTATACATTCCGATGCTTCACTTCAGGTTTACTGTATCCCTCTGACCTTCTTATTGACGATGAAACGCAGAAATTGCATCGGAATTAAATACAAAAGGCACAATGCCGACTTAAGTACAAGAAGACTGACTCCTCCTACTGTCTATCATTTGAACCATTCCTGTGACACTAGTTATAGATTCCGATGCTTCGCCTCAGGTTTACTGTATCCATCTGACCTTCTTATTGACGATGAAGCACAGAAATTGCATCGGAATTAAATAGAAAAGGCACAATGCCGACTTAAATACAAGAAGACTGACTCTTCCTACTCTCTACGTTTTGAGTCATTCCTGTAACACTAGTTATAGATTCCGATGCCTCGCATCACGTTTACTGTATCCCTCTGACCTTCTTGTTGACGATGAAACACAGAAATTGCATCGGAATTAAATACAAAAGGCACAATGACTACTTAAGTACAAAAAGACTGACTCTCCCTACTGTCTATGTTTTGAACCATTCCTGTGACACTAGTTATAGATTCCGATGCTTCACTTCAGGTTTACTGTATCCCTCTGACCTTCTTATTGACGATAAAACACAGAAATTGCATCGGAATTAAATACAAAAGGCACAATGCCGACTTAAGTACAAGAAGACTGACTCTTCCTACTGTCTATGCTTTGAACAATTCCTGTGACACTAGTTATACATTCCGATGCCTCACTTCAGGTTTACTGTATCCCTCTGGCCTTCATATTGACGATGAAACACAGAAATGGCATCGGAATCAAATAGAAAAGTCACAATGCCGACTTAAGAACAAGAAGACTGACTCTTCCTACTGTCTATGTTTTGAACCATTCCAGTGACACTAGTTATAGATTCCGTTGCTTCACTTCAGTTTTACTGTATCCCTCCGACCTTCTTATTGACGATGAAACACAGAAATTGCATCGGAATTAAATAGAAAAGGCACAATGCAGACTTAAGTACAAGAAGACTGATTCTTCCTCCAGTCTAAGTTTTCAATCATTCCAGTGACATAAATAGAAAATGCACAATGCCGACTTAAGTACATGAAGACTGATTCTTCCAACTGTCTATGTTTTGAATCATTCCTGTGACACTAGTTATACATTCCGATGCTTCACTTCAGGTTTACTGTATCCCTCTGACCTTCATTTTGACGATGAAACACAGGAATTGCATCGGAAATAAATACAAAAGGCACAATGCCGAATCAAGTAGAAGAAGACTGACTCTTCCTACTGTCTACGTTTTGAGTCATTCCTGTAACACTAGTTATAGATTCCGATGCCTCGCATCACGTTTACTGTAACCCTCTGACCTTCATGTTGACGATGAAACACAGAAATTGCATCGGAATTAAATACAAGAGGCACAATGACTACTTAAGTACAAAAAGACTGACTCTCCCTACTGTCTATGTTTTGAACCATTCCTGTGACACTAGTTATAGATTCCGATGCTTCACTTCAGGTTTACTGTATCCCTCTGACCTTCTTATTGACGATGCAACACACAAATTGCATCGGAATTAAATAGAAAAGGCACAATGCCGACTTAAGAACATGATGACTGATTCTTCCAACTGTCTATGTTTGAATCGTTCCTGAGACACTAGTTATACATTCCGATGCTTCACTTCAGGTTTACTGTGTCCCTCTGACCTTCTTATTGACGATGAAACACAGGAATTGCATCGGAAATAGATACAAAAGGCACAATGCCGAATCAAGTAGATGAAGACTGACTCTTCCTACTGTCTATGCTTTGAACGATTCCTGTGACACTAGTTATACATTCCGATGCTTCACTTCAGGTTTACTGTATCCCTTTGACCTTCTTATTGACGATGAAACACAGAAATTGCATCGGAATTAAATAGAAAAGTCTCAATGCCGACTTAAGAACAAGAAGACTGACTCTTCCTACTGTCTACATTTTGAACCATTCCAGTGACACTAGTTATAGATCCCGTTGCTTCACTTCAGGTTTACTGTATCCCTCTGACCTTCTTATTGACGATGAAACACAGAAATTGCATCGGAAATAAATAGAAAAGGCACAATGGCGACCTAAGTACAAGAAGACTGACTCTTCTTACTGACTATGTTTTGAACCATTCCTGTGACACTAGTTTTAGATTCCGATTCTGCACTTCAGGTGTACTGCATCCCTTGGACCTTCGTAATGTCGATAAAATGCAGAAATTGCATCGGAGTTAAATAGAAAAGTCACAATGCCGCCCTAAGTACAAGGAGATTGACTCTCCCTACTGACTATGTTTTGAACCATTCCTGTGACACTAGTTATAGATTCCGATGCCTCACTTCAGGTTTACTGTATTCCTTGGACCTTCTTATTTACGATAAAACACAGAAATTGCATCGGAATTAAATACAAAAGGCACAATGTCGACTCAAGAACAAGAAGACTGACTCTTCCTACTGTCTTTGTTTTGAACCAATCGTGTGACACTAGTTATGGATTCCGATGCTTCACTTCAGGTTTACTGTATCCCTCTGACCTTCTTGTTGACGATGAAACACAGAAATTGCATCGGAATTAAATAGAAAAGCCACAATGCAGACTTAAGTACATGAAGACTGATTCTTTATACAGTCTTTGTTTTGAATCATTCCTGTGACACTAGTTATACATTCCGATGCTTCACTTCAGCTTTGCTGTATCCCTCTGACCTTCTTATTGACGATGAAGCACAGAAATTGCATCGGAATTAAATACAAAAGGCACAATGCCGACTTAAGTACGAGAAGACTGACTCTTCCTACTGTCTATGTTTTGAACCATTCCTGTGACACTAGTTATAGATTCCGTTGCTTCACTTCAGGTTTACTGTATCCCTTGGACCTTCTTATTGACGATGAAACGCAGAAATTGCATCGGAAGTAAATACAAAATGCACAATGCCGACTCAAGTACAAGGAGACTGACTCTTCCTACAGTTTATGTTATGAACCATTCCATGGACACTAGTTATACATTCCGATGCTTCACTTCAGATTTACTGTATCCCTCTGACCGTCTTATTGACGATGAAACACAGAAATTGCATCGGAATTAAATAGAAAAGGCACAATGCCGACTTAAGTACAAGAAGACTGACTCTTCTTACCGACTATGTTTGAACCATTCCTGTGACAATAGTTATAGATTCCGATGCCTCACTTCAGGTTTACTGTATCCCTTGGACCTTCTTATTGACGATGAAACACAGAAATTGCATCGGAATTAAATACAAAATCCACAATGCCGACTTAAGTACATGAAGACTGACTCTTCCTACTGTCTATGTTTTAAACCATTCCTGTGACACTAGTAATAGATTCCGATGCTTCACTTCAGGTGTAGTGTATCCCTCTGACCTTCTTTTTGACGATGAAACACAGAAATTGCATCGGAATTAAATAGAAAAGGCACAATGCTGACTTAAGTACAAGAAGACTGACTCCTCATACTGACTATGTTTTGAACCATTCCTGTGACACTAGGTATAGATTCCGATTCTTCACTTCAGTTTTTCTGTATCCCTTGGACCTTCTTATTGACGATGAAACACAAAAATTGCGTCGGAATTAAATACAAAATGCACAATGCCGACTTAAGTACATGTAGACTGACTCTTCCTACTGTCTAAGACTTGAACCATTCCTGTGACACTAGTTATAGATTCCGTTGCTTCACTTCAGGTTTACTGTATCCCTCTGACTTTCGTATTGACGATGAAACTCAGAAATTGCATCGGAAGTAAATAGAAAAGGCACAATGGCGACCTAAGTACAAGAAGACTGACTCTTCTTGCTGACTATGTTTTGAACCATTTCTGTGACACTAGTTATAGGTTCCGATGCTGCAGGATTACTGTATCCCTTTGAACTTCTTATTGACGATGAAACACAGAAATTGCATCGGAATTAAATAAAAAGGCACAATGCCGAATTAAGTACAAGAAGACTGATCCTTCTTACTGACTATGATTTGAACCATTCCTGTGACACTAGTTATAGATTCCGATGCTTCACTTCAGGTTTAATGTATCCCTCTGACATTCTTATTGACTATGAAACATACAAATTGCATCGGAATAAAATACAAAAGGCACAATGCCGACTTAAGTACAAGAAGACTGACTCTTCCTACTCTCTATGCTATAAACCATTCCTGTGACACTAGTTATAGATTCCGATGCTTCACTTCAGGTTTACTGTATCCCTTGGGCCATCTAATTGACGACGAAACACAGAAACTAAATCGGATTTAAATAGAAAAGGCACAATGCCGACCTAAGTACAAGAAGACTGACTCTTCTTACTGACTATGTTTTGAACCATTCCTGTGACACTAGTTATAGATTTCGATGCTTCACTTCAGGTTTACTGTATCCCTTGGACCTTCTTATTGACGACGAAACACCGAAGTTACATCGGAATTAAATGCGAAAGGCACAATGCCGACTTAAGTACAAGAAGACTGACTCTTCTTAATGACTATGTTTGAACCATTCCTGTGACACCACTTATAGATTCCGATGCTTCACTTCAGGTTTACTGTATCCCCCTCATCTTCTTATTGACGATGAAACACAGAAATTGCGTCGGAATTAAATAGAAATGGCACAATGCCGCCTTAAGTACAAGAAGACTGACTCTTCTTACTGTCTAAGTTTTGAACCATTCCTGTGACACTAGTTATGGATTCCGATGCTTCACTTCAGGTGTACTGCATCCCTTGGACCTTCTTATTGACGATGAAACACAGAAATTGCATCGGAATTAAATAGAAAAGGCACAATGCCGACTTAAGTACAAGAAGACTGACTCTCCCTACTGACTATGTTTTCAACCCGTCCTGTGACACTAGTTATAGATTCCGATGCCTCACTTCAGGTTTATTGTATTCCTTGGACCTTCTTATTGACGATGAAACACAGAAATTGCATCGGAATTAAATACAAAAGGCACAATGCCGACTTAAGTACAAGAAGACTGACTCTTCCTACTGTCTATGTTTTGAACCATTCCTGTGACACTAGTTATAGATTCCGATGATTCACTTCAGGTTTACTGTATCCCTCTGACCTTCTTATTGACGATGAAACACAGAAATTGCATCGGAATTAAATAGACAAGGCACAATGCCGACTTAAGTACAAGAAGAATGACTCCTCTGCTGTCTATGTTTTTTACCATCCTGTGAGACTAGTTATAGATTCCGATGCTTCACTTCAGGTTAACTGTATCCCTCTGACCTTCTTATTGATGATGAAACACAGAAATTGCATCGGAAATAAATACAAAAGGCACAATGCCGAATCAAGTAGAAGAAGACTGACTCTTCCTACTGTCTATGTTTTGACCGATTCCTGTGACACTAGTTATACATTCCGATGCACCACTTCTGGTTTACTGTATCCCTCTGACCTTCTTATTGACGATGAAACACAGAAATTGCATCGGAATTAAATAGAATATGGACAATGCCGACATAAGTACAAAAAGACTAACTCTTCTTACTGACTATGTTTTGAACCATTTCAGTGACACTAGTTATAGATTCCGATGTTTCACTTCAGGCTTACTGTATCCATCTGACCTTCTTATTGACGATGAAACACAGAAATTGCATCGGAATTAAATAGAAAAGCCACAATGCCGACTTAAACACAAGAAGACTGACTCATCCTAATGTCTACGATTTTGAATCATTCCTGTAACACTAGTTATAGATTCCGATGCCTCACATCAGGCTTACTGTATCCCTCTGACCTTCTTATTGACGATGAAACACAGAAATTGCATCGGAAGTAAATACAAAAGGCACAATGCCGTCTTAAGTACAAGAAGACTGACTCATCCTACTGTCTACGATTTTGAATCATTCCTGTAACACTAGTTATGGATTCCGATGCCTCACATCAGGCTTACTGTATCCCTCTGACCTTCTTATTGACGATGAAACACAGAAATTGCATCGGAAGTAAATACAAAAGGCACAATGCCGTCTTAAGTACAAAAAGACTGACTCTTCCTACTGTCTATGTTTTGAAATATTCCTGTGACACTAGTTATAGATGTCGATGCTTCACTTCAGGTTTACTGTATCCCTCTCACCTTCTTATTGACGATGAAACACAGAAATTGCGTCTGAATCAAATAGAAATGGCACGATGCCGACTTAAGTACAAGAAGACTGACTCATCTCACTGTCAATGTTTTAAACCATTCCTGTGACACTAGTTATAGATTCCGATGCTTCACTTCAAGATTACTGTATCCCTCTGACCTTCTAATTTACGATGAAACACAGAAATTGCTTCGGAATTAGATAAAAAAAGCACAATGCCGACTTAAGTACAAGAGGACTGACTCTTCTTACTGTCTATGTTTCGAAACATTCCTGTGACACTAGTTATAGATTCCGATGCTTCACTTCAGGTTTACTGTATCCCTTGGACCTTCTTATTGACGACGAAACACAGAAATTGCATCGGAATTAAATAGAAAAGGCACAATGCCGACTTAAATACAAGAAGACTGACCCTTCCTTTTGTCTATGTTTTGAACCATTCCTGTGACGCTAGTTATAGATTCCAATGCTTCACTTCAGGTTCACTGTATCCCTCTGACCTTCTTATTGACGATGAAAAACAGAAATTGCATCGGAATTAAATAGAAAAGGCACAATGCGACTTAAGTACAAGAAGACTGACTCTTCTTACTGTCTATGTGTTGAACCATTCCTGTGACACTAGTAATAGATTCCGATGCTTCACCTCAGGTTTACTGTATCCCTTCGACCTTCTTATTGACGATTAATCTCAGAAATTGAATCGGAATTCAATAGAAAAGGCACAATGCCGACTTATGTACAAGAAGACTGACTCATCTTACTGTCTGTGTTTTGAACCATTCCTGTGACACTAGTTATAGATTCCGATGCTTCACTTCAGGTTTACTGTATCCTTCTGACCTTCTTATTGACGATGAAACACAGAAATTGCATCGGAATTAAGTACAAAAGGCACAATGCCGACTTAAGTACAAGAAGACTGACTCTTCTTACTGTCTATGTTTTGAACCATTCCTGTAACACTAGTTATAGATTCCGATGCTGCACTTCAGGTTTACTGTATCCCTTGGATCTTCTTATTGACGATGAAACAAAGAAATTTCATCGGAATTAAATACAAAAGGCACAATGCCGACTTAAGTACAAGAAGACTGACTCCTCGTACTGTCTATGTCTGAACTATTCCTGTGACACTAGTTATAGATTCCGATGCTTTACTTCAGGTTTACTGTACACCTTGGTCCTTCTTATCGACGATGGAACTCAGAAATAGCATCGGAATTAAATACGAAAGGCACAATGCTGACTTAAGTACAGGAAGACTGACTCTTCCTACTGACTATGTTTTGAACCCGTCCTGTGACACTAGTTACAGATTCCGATGGCTCACTTCAGGTTTATTGTATTCCTTGGACCTTCTTATTGACGATGAAACACAGAAATTGCATCGGAATTAAATAGAAAAGGCACAATGCCGACTTAAGTACAAGAAGACTGACTCTTCCCACTGTCTATGTTTAAACCATTCCTGTGACACTAGTTATACATTCCGGTGCTTCACTTCAGGTTTAATGTATCCCTCTGACCTTCTTATTGACGATGAAACACAGAAATGGCATCGGAATTAAATACAAAAGGCACAATGCCGACTTAAGTGCATGAAGACTGATTCTTCCTACTGTCTATGTTATGAATCATTCCTGTGACACTAGTTATACATTCCGATGCTTCACTTCAGGTTTAATGTATCCCTCTGACCTTCTTATTGACGATGAATCACAGAAATGGCATCGGAATTAAATACAAAAGGCACAATGCCGACTTAAGTACATGAAGACTGACTCTTCTTACTGTCTATGATTTGAACCATTCCTGTGACACTAGTTATAGATTCCGATGCTTCACTTCAGGTGAACTGTATTCCCTGGACCTTCTTATTGACGGTGAAACACAGAAATTACATCGGAATTAAATACAAAATTCACAATGCCGACTTAAGTACATGTAGTCTGACTCTTCCTACTGTCTATGTTTGAAACCATTCCTGTGACACTAGTTATAGATTCTGATGCTTCACTTCAGGTTTACTGTATCCCTCTGACCATTATGTTGACGACAATACACAGAAATTGCATCGGAATTAAATAAAAAAGGCACAATGCCGACATAAGTACAAGAAGACTGACTCTTCTTACTGACTATGTTTTGAACCATTCCTGTGACGCTAGTTATAGATTCCGATGCTTCACTTCAGGTTTACTGTATCCCTCTGACCTTCTTATTGACGATGAAACACAGAAATTGCATCGGAAATAAATACAAAAGGCACAATGCCGAATCAAGTAGAAAAAGGCTGACTCTTCCTACTGTCTATGTTTGAACGATTCCTGTGACACTAGTTATACATTCCGATGCTTCACTTCAGGATTACTGTATCCCTCTGACCTTCTAATTGACGATGAAACTCAGAAATTGCATCGGAATTAAATAAAAAAGGCACAATGCCGACTTAAGTACAAGAAGACTGACTCTTCTTACTGACTATATTTTGAACCATTCCTGTGACGCTAGTTATAGATGCCGATGCTTCACTTCAGGATTACTGTATCCCTCTGACCTTCTAATTGACGATGAAACTCAGAAATTGCATCGGAATTAGATACAAAAAGCACAATGCCGACTTAAGTACAAGAGGACTGACTCTTCTCACTGTCTATGTTTTGAAACATTCCTGTGACACTAGTTAAAGATTCCGATGCTTCACTTCAGGTTTACTGTATCCCTTCGGCCTTCTTATTGACGATGAAACTCAGAAATTGCATCGGAATTAAATAGAATAGGCACAATGCCGACTTAAATACATGAAGACTGACCCTTCCTATTGTCTACGTTTTGAACCATTCCTGTGACGCTAGTTATAGATTCCGATGCTTCACTTCAGGTTTACTGTATCCCTTGGACCTTCTTATTGACGATTAATCACAGAAATTGAATCGGAATTATATAGAAAAGGCACAATGCCGACTTATGTACAAGAAGACTGACTCATCTTACTGTCTGTGTTTTGAACCATTCCTGTGACACTAGTTATAGATTCCGATGCTTCACTTCAGGTTTACTGTATCCTTCTGACCTTCTTATTGACGATAAAACACAGAAATTGCATCGGAATTAAGTACAAAAGGCACAATGCCGACTTACGTACAAGAAGACTGACTCTTCCTACTGTCTATGTTTGAACCATTCCTGTGACACTAGTTATGGATTCCGATGCTACACTTCAGGTTTACTGTATCCATCTGGCCTTCTTATTGACGATGAAACACAGAAATTGCATCGGAATTAAATAGAAAAGGCACAATGCCGACTTAAGTACATGAAGACTGATTCTTCCTACTGTCTATGTTTAGAATCATTCCTGTGACACTAGTTAGACATTCCGATGCTTCACTTCAGGTTTACTGTATCCCTCTGACGTTCTTATTGACGATGAAACACAGAAATCTCATCAGAATTAAATACAAAAGGCACAATGACGACTTAAGTACATGAAGACTGACTCTTCTTACTGTCTATGTTTGAACCATTCCTGTGACACTAGTTATAGATTCGGATGCTTCACTTCAGGTGTACTGTATTCCTTGGACCTTCTAATTGACGATGAAACACAGAAATTGCATCTGAACTAAATACAAAAGGCACAATGCCGACTTAAGTACAAGACGACTGACTCTCCCTACTGTCTATGAATTGAACCATTCCTGTGACACTAGTTATAGATTACGATGCTTCACTTCAGGTTTACTGTATCCCTCTGACCTTGTTATTGACGATGAAACACAGAAATTGCATCGGAAATAAATACAAAAGGCACAATGCCGAATCAAGTAGAATAAGACTGACTCTTCCTACTGTCTATGTTTTGAACGATTCCTGTGACACTAGTTATACATTCCGATGCTTCACTACTGGTTTACTGTATCCCTCTGACCTTCTTATTGACGATGAAACACAGAAATTGCATCGGAATTAAATAGAAAAGGGACAATGCCGACATAAGTACAAAAAGACTGACTCTTCTTACTGACTATGTTTTGAACCATTTCTGTGACACTAGTTATAGATTCCGATGGTTCACTTCATGTTTACTGTATCCATCTGACCTTCTTATTGACGATGAAACACAGAAATTGCATCGGAATTAAATAGAAAAGGCACAATGCCGACTTAAATACAAGAAGACTGACTGATCCTACTGTCTACGTTTTGAATCATTCCTGTAACACTTGTTATAGATTTCGATGCCTCACATCTGGTTTACTGTATCCCTCTGACCTTCTTATTGGCGATGAAACACAGAAATTGCATCGGAAGTAAATACAAAAGGCACAATGCCGACTTAAGTACAAAAAGACTGACTCTTCCTACTGTCTATGTTTTAAACCATTCCTGTGACACTAGTTATAGATTCCGATGCTTCACTTCAGGTTTACTGTATCCCTCTCACCTTCTTATTGACGATGAAACACAGAATTTGCTTCGGAATTAAATAGAAATGGCACAATGCCGACTTAAGTACAAGAAGACTGTCTCTTCTTACAGTCTATGTTTGAACCATTCCTGTGACACTAGTTATAGATTCCGATGCTTCACTTCAGGATTACTGTATCCCTCTGACCTTCTAATTGACGATGAAACTCAGAAATTGCATCGGAATTAAATAAAGAAGGCACAATGCCGACTTAAGTACAAGAAGACTGACTCTTCTTACTGACTATGTTTTGAACCATTCCGGTGACGCTAGTTATAGATTCCGATGCTTCACTTCAGGATTACTGAATCCCTCTGACCTTCTAATTGACGATTAAACTCAGAAATTGCATCGGAATTAGATACAAAAAGCACAATGCCGACTTAAGTACAAGAGGACTGACTCTTCTCACTGTCTATGTTTTGAAACATTCCTCTGACACTAGTTATAGATTCCGATGCTTCACTTCAGGTTTACTGTTTCCCTTCCGCCTTCTTATTGACGATGAAACTCAGAAATTGAATCGGAATTAAATAAAAAAGGCACAATGCCGACTTAAGTACAAGAAGACTGACTCTTCTTACTGACTACGTTTTGAACCATTCCTGTGACGCTAGTTATAGTTTCCGATGCTTCACTTCAGGTTCACTGTATCCCTCTCACCTTCTTATTGACGATGAAACACAGAAATTGCGTCGGAATTAAATAGAAATGGCACAATGCCGACGTAAGTACAAGAAGACTGACTCTTCTTACTGTCTATGTTTTGAACCATTCCTGTGACACTAGTTATAGATTCCGATCCTTCACTTCAGGTTTACTGTATCCCTTGGCCGTTCTTATTGACGATGAAACACAAAAATTGCATCGGAATTAAATAAAAAAGGCACAATGCCGACTTAAGTACAAGAAGACTGACTCTTCTTACTGACTATGTTTCGAACCATTCCTGTGACGCTAGTTATAGATTCCGATGCTTCACTTCAGGATTACTGTATCCCTCTGACCTTCTAATTGACGATGAAACTCAGAAATTGCATCGGAATTAGATACAAAAAGCACAATGCCGACTTAAGTACAAGAGGACTGACTCTTCTCACTGTCTATGTTTTGAAACATTCCTGTGACACTAGTTATAGATTCCGATGCTTCACTTCAGGTTTACTGTATCCCATCGGCCTTCTTATTGACGACGAAACACAGAAATTGCATCGGAATTAAATAGAAAAGGCACAATGCCGACTTTAATACATGAAGACTGACCCTTCCTATTGTCTACGTTTTGAACCATTCCTGTGACGCTAGTTATAGATTCCGATGCGTTACTTCAGGTTTACTGTATACCTTGGTCCTTCTTATCGACGATGAAACACAGAAATTGCATCGGAATTAAATACAAAAGGCACAATGCCGACTTAAGTATAAGAAGACTGACTCTTCTTACTGTCTATGTTTTGAACCAATCTTGTGACACTAGTTATAGATTCCGATGTTTCACTTCAGATTTACTGTATCCCTTGGTCCTTCTTATTGACGAAAAATACAGAAATTGCATCGGAATTAAATAGAGAAGGCACAATGCCGACTAAAGTACAAGAAGACTGACTCTACCTAATGTCTATGTTTTGAACCATTCCTGTGACACTAGTTATAGATTTCGATGCTTCACTTCTGGTTTACTGTAACCCTCTGACCTACTTATTGACGATGAAACACAGAAATTGCATCGGAATTAAATACAAAATGCACAATGCCTACTTAAGTACAAGAAGACTGACTCTTCTTACTGACTATGTTGTGAACATGTCCTGTGAGACCAGTTTTAGATTCCGATGTTTCACTATATGTTTACTGTATCCCTTGGACCTTCTTATTGACGATGAAACACAGAAATTGCATCGGAATTAGATACAAAAGGCACAGTGCCGACTTAAGTACAAGAAGACTGACTCTTCTTACTGTCTATGTGTTGAATCATTCCTGTGACACTAGTTATAGATTCCGATGCTTCACTTCAGGTTTACTGTATCCCTTGGATCTTCTTATTGACGATGAAACAAAGAAATTTCATCGGAATTAAATACAAAAGACACAATGCCGACTTAAGTACAAGAAGACTGACTCTTCGTACTATCTATGTTTGAAATATTCCTGTGACACTAGTTATAGATTCCGATGCTTTACTTAAGGTTTACTGTACACCTTGGTCCTTCTTATCGACGTTGGAACACAGAAGTTCCATCGGAATTAAATACAAAAGGCACAATGATGACTTAAGTACAGGAAGACTGACTCTTCCTACTGTCTATGTTTGAACCATTCCTGTGACACTAGTTATAGATTCCGATGCTACACTTCAGGTTTACTGTATCCATCTGACCCTCTTATTGACGATGAAACACAGAAATTGCATCGGAATTAAATAGAAATGGCACAATGCCGACTTAAGTACATGAAGACTGATTCTTCCTACTCTCTAAGTTTAGAATCATTCCTGTGACACTAGTTAGACATTCCGATGCTTCACTTCAGGTTTACTGTATCCCTCTGACCTTCTTATTGACGATGAGACACAGAAATGGCATCAGAATTAAATACAAAAGGCACAATGACGACTTAAGTACATGAAGACTGACTCTTCTTACTGTCTATGTTTTGAAATATTCCTGTGACACTAGTTATAGATTCGGATGCTTCACTTCAGGTGTACTGTATTCCTTGGACCTTCTTATTGACGATGAAACACAGAAATTGCATCGGAATTAAATACAAAAGGCACAATGCCGACGTAAGTACAAGACGACTGACTCTTCCCACTGTGTATGAACTGAACCATTCCTGTGACACTAGTTATAGATTACGATGCTTCACTTCAGGTTTACTGAATCCCTCTGACCTTCTAATTGACGATAAAACTCAGAAATTGCATCGGAAATAAATACAAAAGGCACAATGCCGAATCAAGTAGAGGAAGGCTGACTCTTCCTACTGTCTATGTTTGAACGATTCCTGTGACACTAGTTATACATTCCGATGCTTCACTTCAGGATTACTGTATCCCTCTGACCTTCTAATTGACGATGAAACTCAGAAATTGCATCGGAATTAAATAAAAAAGGCACAATGCCGACTTAAGTACAAGAAGACAGACTCTTCTTACTGACTATGATTTGAACCATTTCTGTGACGCTAGTTATAGTTTCCGATGCTTCACTTCAGGTTCACTGTATCCCTCTCACCTTCTTATTGACGATGAAACACAGAAATTGCGTCGGAATTAAATAGAAATGGCACAATGCCGACTTAAGTACAAGAAGACCGACTCTTCTTACTGTCTATGTTTTGAACCATTCCTGTGACACTAGTTATAAATTCCGATCCTTCACTTCAGGTTTACTGTATCCCTTGGCCGTTTTTATTGACGATGAAACACAAAAATTGCATCGGAATTAAATAAAAAAGCCACAATGCCGACTTAAGTACAAGAAGACTGACTCTTCTTACTGACTATGTTTTGAACCATTCCTGTGACGCTAGTTATAGATTCCGATGCTTCACTTCAGGATTACTGTATCCCACTGACCTTCTAATTGACGATGAAACTCAGAAATTGCATCGGAATTAGATACAAAAAGCACAATGCCGACTTAAGTACAAGAGGACTGACTCTTCTCACTGTCTATGTTTTGAAACATTCCTGTGACACTAGTTATAGATTCCGATGCTTCACTTCAGGTTTACTGTATCCCTTCGGCCTTCTTATTGACGACGAAACACAGAAATTGCATCGGAATTAAATAGAAAAGGCACAATGCCGACTTAAATACATGAAGACTGACCCTTCCTATTGTCTACATTTTGAACCATTCCTGTGACGCTAGTTATAGATTCCGATGCTTCACTTCAGGTTTACTGTATCCCTTGGACCTTCTTATTGACGATTAATCACAGAAATTGAATCGGAATTAAATAGAAAAGGCACAATGCCGACTTATGTACAAGAAGACTGACTCAACTTACTGTCTGTGTTTTGAACCATTCCTGTGACACTAGTTATAGATTCCGATGCTTCACTTCAGGTTTACTGTATCCTTCTGACCTTCTTATTGACGATAAAACACAGAAATTGCATCGGAATTAAGTACAAAAGGCACAATGCCGACTTAAGTACAAGAAGACTGACTCTTCCTACTGTCTATGTTTGAAACATTCCTGTGACACTAGTTATAGATTCCGATGCTACACTTCAGGTTTACTGTATCCATCTGGCCTTCTTATTGACGATGAAACACAGAAATTGCATCGGAATTAAATAGAAAAGTCACAATGCCGACTTAAGTACATGAAGAATGATTCTTCCTACTGTCTATGTTTAGAATCATTCCTGTGACACTAGTTAGACATTCCGATGCTTCACTTCAGGTTTACTGTATCCCTCTGACCTTCTTATTGACGATGAAACACAGAAATCTCATCAGAATTAAATATAAAAGGCACAATGACGACTTAAGTACATGAAGACTGACTCTTCTTACTGTCTATGTTTGAACCATTCCTGTGACACTAGTTATAGATTCGGATGCTTCACTTCAGGTGTACTGTATTCCTTGGACCTTCTAATTGACGATGAACCACAGAAATTGCATCTGAACTAAATACAAAAGGCACAATGCCGACTTAAGTACAAGACGACTGACTCTTCCTACTGTCTATGAATTGAACCATTCCTGTGACACTAGTTATAGATTACGATGCTTCACTTCAGGTTTACAGTATCCCTCTGACCTTGTTATTGACGATGAAACACAGAAATTGCATCGGAAATAAATACAAAAGGCACAATGCCGAATCAAGTAGAATAAGACTGACTCTTCCTACTGTCTATGTTTTGAACGATTCCTGTGACACTAGTTATACATTCCGATGCTTCACTACTGGTTTACTGTATCCCTCTGACCTTCTTATTGACGATGAAACACAGAAATTGCATCGGAATTAAATAGAAAAGGGACAATGCCGACATAAGTACAAAAAGACTGACTCTTCTTACTGACTATGTTTGGAACCATTTCTGTGACACTAGTTATAGATTCCGATGGTTCACTTCAGGTTTACTGTATCCATCTGACTTTCTTATTGACGATGAAACACAGAAATTGCATCGTAATTAAATAGAAAAGGCACAATGCCGACTTATTTACAAGAAGACTGACTAATCCTACTGTCTACGTTTTGAATCAATCCTGTAACACTAGTTATAGATTCCGATGCCTCACATCTGGTTTACTGTATCCCTCTGACCTTCTTATTGGCGATGAAACACAGAAATTGCATCGGAAGTAAATACAAAAGGCACAATGCCGACTTAAGTACAAAAAGACTGACTCTTCCTACTGTCTATGTTTTAAACCATTCCTGTGACACTAGTTATAGATTCCGATGCTTCACTTCAGGTTTACTGTATCCCTCTCACCTTCTTATTGACGATGAAACACAGAAATTGCGTCGGAATTAAATAGAAATGGCACAATGCCGACTTAAAAACAAGCAGACTGTCTCTTCTTACAGTCTATGTTTGAACCATTCCTGTGACACTAGTTATAGATTCCGATGCTTCACTTCAGGATTACTGTATCCCTCTGACCTTCTAATTGATGATGAAACTCAGAAAATGCATCGGAATTAAATAAAAAAGGCACAATGCCGACTTAAGTACAAGAAGACTGACTCTTCTTACTGACTATGTTTTGAACCATTCCTGTGACGCTAGTTATAGATTCCGATGCTTCACTTCAGGATTACTGAATCCCTCTGACCTTCTAATTGACGATAAAACTCAGAAATTGCATCGGAATTAGATACAAAAAGCACAATGCCGACTTAAGTACAAGAGGACTGACTCTTCTCACTGTCTATGTTTTAAACATTCCTCTGACACTAGTTATAGATTCCGATGCTTCACTTCAGGTTTACTGTTTCCCTTCGGCCTTCTTATTGACGATGAAACTCAGAAATTGAATCGGAATTAAATAAAAAAGGCACAATGCCGACTTAAGTACAAGAAGACTGACTCTTCTTACTGACTATGTTTTGAACCATTCCTGTGACGCTAGTTATAGTTTCCGATGCTTCACTTCAGGTTCACTGTATCCCTCTCACCTTCTTATTGACGATGAAACACAGAAATTGCGTCGGAATTAAATAGAAATGGCACAATGCCGACGTAAGTACAAGAAGACTGACTCTTCTTACTGTCTATGTTTTGAACCATTCCTGTGACACTAGTTATAGATTCCGATCCTTCACTTCAGGTTTACTGTATCCCTTGGCCGTTCTTATTGACGATGAAACACAAAAATTGCATCGGAATTAAATAAAAAAGGCACAATGCCGACTTAAGTACAAGAAGACTGACTCTTCTTACTGACTATATTTCGAACCATTCCTGTGACGCTAGTTATAGATTCCGATGCTTCACTTCAGGATTACTGTATCCCTCTGACCTTCTAATTGACGATGAAACTCAGAAATCGCGTCGGAATTAGATACAAAAAGCACAGTGCCGACTTAAGTACAAGAGGACTGACTCTTCTCACTGTCTATGTTTTGAAACATTCCTGTGACACTAGTTATAGATTCCGATGCTTCACTTCAGGTTTACTGTATCCCATCGGCCTTCTTATTGACGACGAAACACAGAAATTGCATCGGAATTAAATAGAAAAGGCACAATGCCGACTGAAATACATGAAGACTGACCCTTCCTATTGTCTACGTTTTGAACCATTCCTGTGACGCTAGTTATAGATTCCGATGCATCACGTCAGGTTTACTGTATACCTTGGTCCTTCTTATCGACGATGAAACACAGAAATTGCATCGGAATTAAATACAAAAGGCACAATGCCGACTTAAGTATAAGAAGACTGACTCTTCTTACTGTCTATGTTTTGAACCAATCTTGTGACACTAGTTATAGATTCCGATGTTTCACTTCAGATTTACTGTATCCCTTGGTCCTTCTTATTGACGACGAAATACAGAAATTGCATCGGAATTAAATAGAGAAGGCACAATGCCGACTAAAGTACAAGAAGATTGACTCTACCTAATGTCTATGTTTTGAACCATTCCTGTGACACTAGTTATAGATTTCGATGCTTCACTTCAGGTTTACTGTAACCCTCTGACCTACTTATTGACGATGAAACACAGAAATTGCATCGGAATTAAATACAAAATGCACAATGCCTACTTAAGTACAAGAAGACTGACTCTCCTTACTGACTATGTTGTGAACATGTCCTGTGAGACCAGTTTTAGATTCCGATGTTTCACTATATGTTTACTGTATCCCTTGGACCTTCTTATTGACGATGAAACACAGAAATTGCATCGGAATTAGATACAAAAGGCACAGTGCCGACTTAAGTACAAGAAGACTGACTCTTCTTACTGTCTATGTGTTGAATCATTCCTGTGACACTAGTTATAGATTCCGATGCTTCACTTCAGGTTTACTGTATCCCTTGGATCTTCTTATTGACGATGAAACAAAGAAATTTCATCGGAATTAAATACAAAAGGCACAATGCCGACTTAAGTACAAGAAGACTGACTCTTCGTACTATCTATGTTTGAAATATTCCTGTGACACTAGTTATAGATTCCGATGCTTTACTTAAGGTTTACTGTACACCTTGGTCCTTCTTATCGACGTTGGAACACAGAAATTCCATCGGAAATAAATACAAAAGGCACAATGATGACTTAAGTACAGGAAGACTGACTCTTCCTACTGACTATGTTTTGAACCATTCCTGTGACGCTAGTTATAGATTCCGATGCTTCACTTCAGGATTACTGAATCCCTCTGACCTTCTAATTGACGATAAAACTCAGAAATTGCATCGGAATTAGATACAAAAAGCACAATGCCGACTTAAGTACAAGAGGACTGACTCTTCTCACTCTCTATGTTTTAAACATTCCTCTGACACTAGTTATAGATTCCGATGCTTCACTTCAGGTTTACTGTTTCCCTTCGGCCTTCTTATTGACGATGAAACTCAGAAATTGAATCGGAATTAAATAAAAAAGGCACAATGCCGACTTAAGTACAAGAAGACTGACTCTTCTTACTGACTATGTTTTGAACCATTCCTGTGACGCTAGTTATAGTTTCCGATGCTTCACTTCAGGTTCACTGTATCCCTCTCACCTTCTTATTGACGATGAAACACAGAAATTGCGTCGGAATTAAATAGAAATGGCACAATGCCGACGTAAGTACAAGAAGACTGACTCTTCTTACTGTCTATGTTTTGAACCATTCCTGTGACACTAGTTATAGATTCCGATCCTTCACTTCAGGTTTACTGTATCCCTTGGCCGTTCTTATTGACGATGAAACACAAAAATTGCATCGGAATTAAATAAAAAAGGCACAATGCCGACTTAAGTACAAGAAGACTGACTCTTCTTACTGACTATATTTCGAACCATTCCTGTGACGCTAGTTATAGATTCCGATGCTTCACTTCAGGATTACTGTATCCCTCTGACCTTCTAATTGACGATGAAACTCAGAAATCGCATCGGAATTAGATACAAAAAGCACAGTGCCGACTTAAGTACAAGAGGACTGACTCTTCTCACTGTCTATGTTTTGAAACATTCCTGTGACACTAGTTATAGATTCCGATGCTTCACTTCAGGTTTACTGTATCCCATCGGCCTTCTTATTGACGACGAAACACAGAAATTGCATCGGAATTAAATAGAAAAGGCACAATGCCGACTGAAATACATGAAGACTGACCCTTCCTATTGTCTACGTTTTGAACCATTCCTGTGACGCTAGTTATAGATTCCGATGCATCACGTCAGGTTTACTGTATACCTTGGTCCTTCTTATCGACGATGAAACACAGAAATTGCATCGGAATTAAATACAAAAGGCACAATGCCGACTTAAGTATAAGAAGACTGACTCTTCTTACTGTCTATGTTTTGAACCAATCTTGTGACACTAGTTATAGATTCCGATGTTTCACTTCAGATTTACTGTATCCCTTGGTCCTTCTTATTGACGACGAAATACAGAAATTGCATCGGAATTAAATAGAGAAGGCACAATGCCGACTAAAGTACAAGAAGACTGACTCTACCTGATGTCTATGTTTTGAACCATTCCTGTGACACTAGTTATAGATTTCGATGCTTCACTTCAGGTTTACTGTAACCCTCTGACCTACTTATTGACGATGAAACACAGAAATTGCATCGGAATTAAATACAAAATGCACAATGCCTACTTAAGTACAAGAAGACTGACTCTCCTTACTGACTATGTTGTGAACATGTCCTGTGAGACCAGTTTTAGATTCCGATGTTTCACTATATGTTTACTGTATCCCTTGGACCTTCTTATTGACGATGAAACACAGAAATTGCATCGGAATTAGATACAAAAGGCACAGTGCCAACTTAAGTACAAGAAGACTGACTCTTCTTACTGTCTATGTGTTGAATCATTCCTGTGACACTAGTTATAGATTCCGATGCTTCACTTCAGGTTTACTGTATCCCTTGGATCTTCTTATTGACGATGAAACAAAGAAATTTCATCGGAATTAAATACAAAAGGCACAATGCCGACTTAAGTACAAGAAGACTGACTCTTCGTACTATCTATGTTTGAAATATTCCTGTGACACTAGTTATAGATTCCGATGCTTTACTTAAGGTTTACTGTACACCTTGGTCCTTCTTATCGACGTTGGAACACAGAAATTCCATCGGAATTAAATACAAAAGGCACAATGATGACTTAAGTACAGGAAGACTGACTCTTCCTACTGTCTATGTTTGAACCATTCCTGTGACACTAGTTATAGATTCCGATGCTACACTTCAGGTTTACTGTATCCATCTGACCCTCTTATTGACGATGAAACACAGAAATTGCATCGGAATTAAATAGAAATGGCACAATGCCGACTTAAGTACATGAAGACTGATTCTTCCTACTCTCTAGGTTTAGAATCATTCCTGTGACACTAGTTAGACATTCCGATGCATCACTTCAGGTTTACTGTATCCCTCTGACCTTCTTATTGACGATGAGACACAGAAATGGCATCAGAATTAAATACAAAAGGCACAATGACGACTTAAGTACAAGACGACTGACTCTTCCTACTGTCTATGAATTGAACCATTCCTGTGACACTAGTTATAGATTACGATGCTTCACTTCAGGTGTACTGTATTCCTTGGACCTTCTTATTGACGATGAAACACAGAAATTGCATCGGAATTAAATACAAAAGGCACAATGCCGACTTAAGTACAAGACGACTGACTCTTCCTACTGTCTATGAATTGAACCATTCCTGTGACACTAGTTATAGATTACGATGCTTCACTTCAGGTTTACTGTATCCCTCTGACCTTGTTATTGACGATGAAACACAGAAATTGCATCGGAAATAAATACAAAAGGCACAATGCCGAATCAAGTAGAATAAGACTGACTCTTCCTACTGTCTATGTTTTGAACGATTCCTGTGACACTAGTTATACATTCCGATGCTTCACTTCTGGTTTACTGTATCCCTATGACCTTCTTATTGACGATGAAACACAGAAATTGCATCGGAATTAAATAGAAAAGGGCCAATGCCGACATAAGTACAAAAAGACTGACTCTTCTTACTGACTATGTTTTGAACCATTTCTGTGACACTAGTTATAGATTCCGATGGTTCACTTCAGGTTTACTGTATCCATCTGACCTTCTTATTGCCGATGAAACACAGAAATTGCATCGGAATTAAATAGAAAAGGCACAATGCCGACATAAATACAAGAAGACTGACTCATCCTACTGTCTACGTTTTGAATCATTCCTGTAACACTAGTTATAGATTCCGATGCCTCACATCTGGTTTACTGTATCCCTCTGACTTTCTTATTGGCGATGAAACACAGAAATTGCGTCGGAATTAAATAGAAATGGCACAATGCCGACTTAAGTACAAGAAGACTGACTCTTCTTACAGTCTATGTTTGAACCATTCCTTTGACACTAGTTATAGATTCCGATGCTTCACTTCAGGATTACTGTATCCCTCTGACCTTCTAATTGACGATGAAACTCAGAAATTGCATCGGAATTAGATACAAAAAGGACAATGCCGACTTAAGTACAACAGGTCTGACTCTTCTTACTGTCTGTGTTTTGAAAAATTCCTGTGACACTAGTTACAGATTACGGTGCTTCACTTCAGGTTTACTGTATCCCTTGGACCTTCTTATTGACGACAAAACACAGAAATTGCATCGGAATTAAATAGAAAAGGCACAATGCCGACTTAAATACAAGAAGACTGACCCTTCCTATTGTCTATGTTTTGAACCATTCCTGTGACGCTAGTTATAGATTCCGATGCTTCACTTCAGGGTCACTGTATCCCTCTCAGCATCTTATTGACGATGAAGCACAGAAATTGCGTCGGAGTTAAATAGAAATGGCACAATGCCGACTTAAGTACAAGAAGACTGACTCTTCTTACTGTCTATGTTTTGAACCATTCCTGTGACACTAGTTATAGATTCCGATGCTTCACTTCAGGATTACTGTATCCGTCTGACCTTCTAATTGACGATGAAACTCAGAAATTGCATCGGAATTAGATACAAAAAGCACAATGCCGACTTAAGTAAAAGAGGACTGACTCTTCATACTGTCTATGTTTTGAAACATTCCTGTGACACTAGTTATAGATTCCGATGCTTCACTTCTGGTGTACTGTATTCCTTGGACCTACTTATTGACGATGAAACACAGAAATTGCATCGGAATTAAATAGAAAAGGCACAATGCCGATATAAGTACAAGAAGACTGACTCTTCTTAATGTCTATGTGTTGAACCATTCCTGTGACACTAGTTATAGATTCCGATGCTTCACTTCAGGTTTGCTGTATCCCTTGGACCTTCTTATTGACGATTAATCACAGATATTGAAACGGAATTAAATAGAAAAGGCACAATGCCGACTTATGTACAAGAAGACTGACTCATCTTACTGTCTGTGCTTTGAACCATTCCTGTGACACTAGTTATAGATTACGATGCTTCACTTCAGGTTTACTGTATCCCTCTGACCTTGTTATTGACGATGAAACACAGAAATCGCATCGGAAATAAATACCAAAGGCACAATGCCGAATCAAGTAGAATAAGACTGACTCTTCCTACTGTGTATGTTTTGAACGATTCCTGTGACACTAGTTATACATTCCGATGCTTCACTTCTGGTTTACTGTATCCCTATGACCTTCTTATTGACGATGAAACACAGAAATTGTATCGGAATTAAATAGAAAAGGGACAATGCCGACATAAGTACAAAAAGACTGACTCTTCTTACTGACTATGTTTTGAACCATTTCTGTGACACTAGTTATAGATTCCGATGGTTCACTTCAGGTTTACTGTATCCATCTGACCTTCTTATTGCCGATGAAACACAGAAATTGCATCGGAATTAAATAGAAAAGGCACAATGCCGACATAAATACAAGAAGACTGACTCATCCTACTGTCTACGTTTTGAATCATTCCTGTAACACTATTTATGGATTCCGTTGCCTCACATCTGGTTTACTGTATCCCTCTGACTTTCTTATTGGCGATGAAACACAGAAATTGCGGCGGAATTAAATAGAAATGGCACAATGCCGACTTAAGTACAAGAAGACTGACTCTTCTTACAGTCTACGTTTGAACCATTCCTGTGACACTAGTTATAGATTCCGATGCTTCACTTCAGGATTACTGTATCCCTCTGACCTTCTGATTGACGATGAAACTCAGAAATTGCATCGGAATTAGATACAAAAAGGACAATGCCGACTTAAGTACAACAGGTCTGACTCTTCTTACTGTCTGTGTTTTGAAACATTCCTGTTACACTAGTTATAGATTACGGTGCTTCACTTCAGGTTTACTGTATCCCTTGGACCTTCTTATTGACGACAAAACACAGAAATTGCATCGGAATTAAATAGAAAAGGCACAATGCCGACTTAAATACAAGAAGACTTACCCTTCCTATTGTCTATGTTTTGAACCATTCCTGTGACGCTAGTTATAGATTCCGATGCTTCACTTCAGGGTCACTGTATCCCTCTCAGCATCTTATTGACGATGAAACACAGAAATTGCGTCGGAGTTAAATAGAAATGGCACAATGCCGACTTAAGTACAAGAAGACTGACTCTTCTTACTGTCTATGTTTTGAACCATTCCTGTGACACTAGTTATAGATTCCGATGCTTCACTTCAGGATTACTGTATCCGTCTGACCTTCTAATTGACGATGAAACTCAGAAATTGCATCGGAATTAGATACAAAAAGCACAATGCCGACTTAAGTAAAAGAGGACTGACTCTTCATACTGTCTATGTTTTGAAACATTCCTGTGACACTAGTTATAGATTCCGATGCTTCACTTCTGGTGTACTGTATTCCTTGGACCTACTTATTGACGATGATACAACGAGAAATTGCATCGGAATTAAATACAAAAGGCACAATGCCGACTTAAATACAAGAAGACTGACCCTTCCTATTGTCTATGTTTTGAACCATTCCTGTGACGCTAGTTATAGATTCCGATGCTTCACTTCAGGTTCACTGTATCCCTCTGACCTTCTTATTGACGATGAAAAACAGAAATTGCATCGGAATTAAATAGAAAAGGCACAATGCCGACTTAAGAACAAGAAGACTGACTCTTCTTACTGTCTATGTGTTGAACCATTCCTGTGACACTAGTTATAGATTCCGATGCTTCACTTCAGGTTTGCTGTATCCCTTGGACCTTCTTATTGACGATTAATCACAGAAATTGAATCGGAATTAAATAGAAAAGGCACAATGCCGACTTATGTACAAGAAGACTGACTCATCTTACTGTCTGTGCTTTGAACCATTCCTGTGACACTAGTTATAGATTCCGATTCTTCACTTCAGGTTTACTGTATCCTTCAGACCTTCTTATTGACGATGAAACACAGAAATTGCATCGGAATTAAGTACAAAAGGCACAGTGCCGACTTAAGTACAAGAGGACTGATTCTTCTTACTGTGTATGTTTTGAACCATTCCTGTGACACTAGTTATAGATTCCGATGCTTCACTTCAGGTTTACTGTATCCCTCTCACCTTCTTATTGACGATGAAACACAGAAATTGCGTCGGAATTAAATAGAAATGGCACAATGCCGACTTAAGTACAAGAAGACTGACTCTTCTTACAGTCTATGTTTGAACCATTCCTGTGACACTAGTTATAGATTCCGATGCTTCACTTCAGGATTACTGTATCCCTCTGACCTTCTAATTGACGATGAAACTCAGAAATTGCATCGGAATTAAATAAAAAAGGCACAATGCTGACTTAAGTACAAGAAGACTGACTCTTCTTACTGACTATGTTTTGAACCATTCCTGTGACGCTAGTTATAGATTCCGATGCTTCACTTCAGGATTACTGTATCCCTCTGACCTTCTAATTGACGATGAAACTCAGAAATTGCATCGGAATTAGATACAAAAAGCACAATGCCGACTTAAGTACAAGAGGACTGACTCTTCTCACTGTCTATGTTTTGAAACATTCCTGTGACACTAGTTATAGATTCCGATGCTTCACTTCAGGTTTACTGTATCCCTCCGGCCTTCTTATTGACGACGAAACACAGAAATTGCATCGGAATTAAATAGAAAAGGCACAATGCCGACTTAAATACATTAAGACTGACCCTTCCTGTTGTCTACGTTTTGAACCATTCCTGTGACGCTAGTTATAGATTCCGATGCTTCACTTCAGGTTTACTGTATACCTTGGTCCTTCTTATCGACGATGAAACTCAGAAATTGCATCATAATTAAATACAAAAGGCACAATGCCGACTTAAGTATAAGAGGACTGACTCCTCTTACTGTCTATGTTTTGAACCAATCTTGTGACACTAGTTATAGATTCCGATGTTTCACTTCAGATTTACTGTATCCCTTGGACCTTCTTATTGACGACGAAATACAGAAATTGCATCGGAATTAAATAGAGACGGCACAATGCCGACTAAAGTACAAGAAGACTGACTCTACCTAATGTCTATGTTTTGAACCATTCCTGTGACACTAGTTATAGATTTCGATGCTTCACTTCAGGTTTACTGTAACCCTCTGACCTACTTATTGACGATGAAACACAGAAATTGCATCGGAATTAAATACAAAATGCACAATGCCTACTTAAGTACAAGAAGACTGACTCTTCTTACTGACTATGTTGTGAACATGTCCTGTGAGACCAGTTTTAGATTCCGATGTTTCACTATATGTTTACTGTATCCCTTGGACCTTCTTATTGACGATGAAACACAGAAATTGCATCGGAATTAGATACAAAAGGCACAGTGCCGACTTAAGTACAAGAAGACTGACTCTTCTTACTGTCTATGTGTTGAATCATTCCTGTGACACTAGTTATAGATTCCGATGATTCACTTCAGGTTTACTGTATCCCTTGGATCTTCTTATTGACGATGAAACAAAGAAATTTCATCGGAATTAAATACAAAAGGCACAATGCCGACTTAAGTACAAGAAGACTGACTCTTCGTACTATCTATGTTTGAACTATTCCTGTGACACTAGTTATAGATTCCGATGCTTCACTTCAGGTTTACTGTATCCCTCTGACATTGTTATTGACGATGAAACACAGAAATTGCATCGGAAATAAATACAAAAGGCACAATGCCGAATCAAGTAGAATAAGACTGACTCTTCCTACTGTCTATGTTTTGAACGATTCCTGTGACACTAGTTATACATTCCGATGCTTCACTTCTGGTTTACTGTATCCCTATGACCTTCTTATTGACGATGAAACACAGAAATTGCATCGGAATTAAATAGAAAAGGGACAATGCCGACATAAGTACAAAAAGACTGACTCTTCTTACTGACTATGTTTTGAACCATTTGTGTGACACTAGTTATAGATTCCGATGGTTCACTTCAGGTTCACTGTATCCATCTGACCTTCTTATTGCCGATGAAACACAGAAATTGCATCGGAATTAAATAGAAAAGGCACAATGCCGACATAAATACAAGAAGACTGACTCATCCTACTGTCTACGTTTTGAATCATTCCTGTAACACTATTTATAGATTCCGATGCCTCACATCTGGTTTACTGTATCCCTCTGACTTTCTTATTGGCGATGAAACACAGAAATTGCGTCGGAATTAAATAGAAATGGCACAATGCCGACTTAAGTACAAGAAGACTGACTCTTCTTACAGTCTATGTTTGAACCATTCCTGTGACACTAGTTATAGATTCCGATGCTTCACTTCAGGATTACTGTATCCCTCTGACCTTCTAATTGACGATGAAACTCAGAAATTGCATCGGAATTAGATACAAAAAGGACAATGCCGACTTAAGTACAACAGGTCTGACTCTTCTTACTGTCTGTGTTTTGAAACATTCCTGTGACACTAGTTATAGATTACGGTGCTTCACTTCAGGTTTACTGTATCCCTTGGACCTTCTTATTGACGACAAAACACAGAAATTGCATCGGAATTAAATAGAAAAGGCACAATGCCGACTTAAATACAAGAAGACTGACCCTTCCTATTGTCTATGTTTTGAACCATTCCTGTGACGCTAGTTATAGATTCCGATGCTTCACTTCAGGGTCACTGTATCCCTCTCAGCATCTTATTGACAATGAAACACAGAAATTGCGTCGGAGTTAAACAGAAATGGCACAATGCCGACTTAAGTACAAGAAGACTGACTCTTCTTACTGTCTATGTTTTGAACCATTCCTGTGACACTAGTTATAGATTCCGATGCTTCACTTCAGGATTACTGTATCCGTCTGACCTTCTAATTGACGATGAAACTCAGAAATTGCATCGGAATTAGATACAAAAACACAATGCCGACTTAAGTAAAAGAGGACTGACTCTTCATACTGTCTATGTTTTGAAACATTCCTGTGACACTAGTTATAGATTCCGATGCTTCACTTCTGGTGTACTGTATTCCTTGGACCTACTTATTGACGATGATACAACGAGAAATTAGATCGGAATTAAATACAAAAGGCACAATGCCGACTTAAATACAAGAAGACTGACCCTTCCTATTGTCTATGTTTTGAACCATTCCTGTGACGCTAGTTATAGATTCCGATGCTTCACTTCAGGTTCACTGTATCCCTCTGACCTTCTTATTGACGATGAAAAACAGAAATTGCATCGGAATTAAATAGAAAAGGCACAATGCCGACTTAAGAACAAGAAGACTGACTCTTCTTACTGTCTATGTGTTGAACCATTCCTGTGACACTAGTTACAGATTCCGATGCTTCACTTCAGGTTTACTGTATCCCTTGGATCTTCTTATTGACGATGAAACAAAGGAATTTCATCGGAATTAAATACAAAGGGCACAATGCCGTCTTAAGTACAAGAAGACTGACTCTTCCTACTGACTATGTTTCGAACCCGTCCTGTGACTCTAGTTATAGGTTCCGATGCCTCACTTCAGGTTTATTGTATTCCTTGGACCTTCTTATTGACGATGAAACACAGAAATTAAATACAAAAGGCACAATGCCGACTTAAGTACAAAAAGACTGACTCTTCCTACTGTCTATGTTTTAAACCATTCCTGTGACACTAGTTATAGATTCCGATGCTTCACTTCAGGTTTACTGTATCCCTCTCACCTTGTTATTGACGATGAAACACAGAAATTGCGTCGGAATTAAATAGAAATGGCACAATGCCGACTTAAGTACAAGAAGACTGACTCTTCTTACAGTCTATGTTTGAACCATTCCTGTGACACTAGTTATAGATTCCGATGCTTCACTTCAGGATTACTGTATCCCTCTGACCTTCTAATTGACGATGAAACTCAGAAATTGCATCGGAATTAAATAAAAAAGGCACAATGCCGACTTAAGTACAAGAAGACTGACTCTTCTTACTGACTATGTTTTGAACCATTCCTGTGACGCTAGTTATAGATTCCGATGCTTCACTTCAGGATTACTGTATCCCTCTGACCTTCTAATTGACGATGAAACTCAGAAATTGCATCGGAATTAGATACAAAAAGCACAATGCCGACTTAAGTACTAGAGGACTGACTCTTCTCACTGTCTATGTTTTGAAACATTCCTGTGACACTAGTTAAAGATTCCGATGCTTCACTTCAAGTTTTACTGTATCCCTCCGGCCTTCTTATTGACGACGAAACACAGAAATTGCATCGGAATTAAATAGAAAAGGCACAATGCCGACTTAAATACATTAAGACTGACCCTTCCTGTTGTCTACGTTTTGAACCATTCCTGTGACGCTAGTTATAGATTCCGATGCTTCACTTCAGGTTTACTGTATACCTTGGTCCTTCTTCTCGACGATGAAACTCAGAAATTGCATCATAATTAAATACAAAAGGCACAATGCCGACTTGAGTATAAGAGGACTGACTCCTCTTACTGTCTATGTTTTGAACCAATCTTGTGACACTAGTTATAGATTCCGATGTTTCACTTCAGATTTACTGTATCCCTTGGACCTTCTTATTGACGACGAAATACAGAAATTGCATCGGAATTAAATAGAGACGGCACAATGCCGACTAAAGTACAAGAAGACTGACTCTACCTAATGTCTATGTTTTGAACCATTCCTGTGACACTAGTTATAGATTTCGATGCTTCACTTCAGGTTTACTGTAACCCTCTGACCTACTTATTGACGATGAAACACAGAAATTGCATCGGAATTAAATACAAAATGCACAATGCCTACTTAAGTACAAGAAGACTGACTCTTCTTACTGACTATGTTGTGAACATGTCCTGTGAGACCAGTTTTAGATTCCGATGTTTCACTATATGTTTACTGTATCCCTTGGACCTTCTTATTGACGATGAAACACAGAAATTGCATCGGAATTAGATACAAAAGGCACAGTGCCGACTTAAGTACAAGAAGACTGACTCTTCTTACTGTCTATGTGTTGAATCATTCCTGTGACACTAGTTATAGATTCCGATGATTCACTTCAGGTTTACTGTATCCGTTGGATCTTCTTATTGACGATGAAACAAAGAAATTTCATCGGAATTAAATACAAAAGGCACAATGCCGACTTAAGTACAAGAAGACTGACTCTTCGTACTATCTATGTTTGAACTATTCCTGTGACACTAGTTATAGATTCCGATGCTTCACTTCAGGTTTACTGTATCCCTCTGACCTTGTTATTGACGATGAAACACAGAAATTGCATCGGAAATAAATACAAAAGGCACAATGATGAATCAAGTAGAATAAGACTGACTCTTCCTACTGTCTATGTTTTGAACGATACCTGTGACACTAGTTATACATTCCGATGCTTCACTTCTGGTTTACTGTATCCCTCTGACCTTCTTATTGACGATGAAACACAGAAATTGCATCGGAATTAAATAGAAAAGGACAATGCCGACATAAGTACAAAAAGACTGACTCTTCTTACTGACTATGAATTGAACCATTCCTGTGACACTAGTTACAGATTACGATGCTTCACTTCAGGTTTACTGTATCCCTCTGACCTTGTTATTTACGATGAAACACAGAAATTGCATCGGAAATAAATACAAAAGGCACAATGCCGAATCAAGTAGAATAATACTGACTCTTCCTACTGTCTATGTTTTGAACGATTCCTGTGACACTAGTAATACATTCCGATGCTTCACTTCTGGTTTACTGTATCCCTCTGACCTTCTTCTTGACGATGAAACACAGAAATTGCATCGGAATTAAATAGAAAAGGGACAATGCCGACATAAGTACAAAAAGACTGACTCTACTTACTGACTATGTTTTGAACCATTTCTGTGACACTAGTTATAGATTCCGATGGTTCACTTCAGGTTTACTGTATCCATCTGACCTTCTTATTGACGATGAAACACAGAAATTGCATCGGAATTAAATAGAAAAGGCACAATGCCGACTTAAATACAAGAAGACTGACTCATCCTACTGTCTACGTTTTGAATCATTCCTGTAACACTAGTTATAGATTCCGATGCCTCACATCTGGTTTACTGTATCCCTCTGACCTTCTTATTGGCGATGAAACACAGAAATAGCATCGGAAGTAAATACAAAAGGCACAATGCCGACTTAAGTACAAAAAGACTGACTCTTCCTACTGTCTATGTTTTAAACCATTCCTGTGACACTAGTTATAGATTCCGATGCTTCACTTCAGGTTTACTGTACCCCTCTCACCTTCTTATTGACGATGAAACACAGAAATTGCGTCGGAATTAAATAGAAATGGTACAATGCCGACTTCAGTACAAGAAGACGGACTCTTCTTACAGTCTATGTTTGAACCATTCCTGTGACACTAGTTATAGATTCCGATGCTTCTCTTCAGGATTACTGTATCCCTCTGACCTTCTAATTGACGATGAAACTCAGAAATTGCATCGGAATTAGATACAAAAAGGACAATGCCGACTTAAGTACAACAGGTCTGACTCTTCTTACTGTCTATGTTTTGAAACATTCCTGTGACACTAGTTATAGATTCCGGTGCTTCACTTCAGGTTTACTGTATCCCTTGGACCTTCTTATTGACGACAAAACACAGAAATTGCATCGGAATTAAATAGAAAAGGCACAATGCCGACTTAAATACAAGAAGACTGACCCTTCCTATTGTCTATGTTTTGAACCATTCCTGTGACGCTAGTTATAGATTCCGATGCTTCACTTCGGGGTCACTGTATCCCTCTCAGCATCTTATTGACGATGAAACACAGAAATTGCGTCGGAGTTAAATAGAAATGGCACAATGCCGACTTAAGTACAAGAAGACTGACTCTTCTTACTGTCTATGTTTTGAACCATTCCTGTGACACTAGTTATACATTCCGATGCTTCACTTCAGGATTACTGTATCCGTCTGACCTTCGAATTGACGATGAAACTCAGAAATTGCATCGCAATTAGATACAAAAAGCACAATGCCGACTTAAGTAAAAGAGGACTGACCCTTCTTACTGTCTATGTTTTGAAACATTCCTGTGACACTAGTTATAGATTCCGATGCTTCACTTCAGGTTTACTGTATCCCTTGGACCTTCTTATTGACGACGAAACACTGAAATTGCATCGGAATTAAACAGAAATGGCACAATGCCGACTTAAATACAAGAAGACTGACCCTTCCTATTGTCTATGTTTTGAACCATTCCTGTGACGCTAGTTATAGATTCCGATGCTTCACTTCAGGTTCACTGTATCCCTCTGACCTTCTTATTGACGATGAAAAACAGAAATTGCATCGGAATTAAATAGAAAAGGCACAATGCCGACTTAAGTACAAGAAGACTGACTCTTCTTACTGTCTATGTGTTGAACCATACCTGTGACACTAGTTATAGATTCCGATGCTTCACTTCAGGTTTACTGTATCCCTCTGACCTTCTAATTGACGATGAAACTCAGATATTGCATCGGAATTAGATACAAAAAGCACAATGCCGACTTAAGTAAAAGAGGACTGACTCTTCGTACTGTCTATGTTTTGAAACATTCCTGTGACACTAGTTATAGATTCCGATGCTTCACTTCAGGTATACTGTATCCCTTGGACCTACTTATTGACGACGAAACACAGAAATTGCATCGGAATTAAATAGAAAAGGCACAATGCCGAAATAAGTACAAGACGACTGACTCTTCTTACTGTCTATGTGTTGAACCATTCCTGTGACACTAGTTATAGATTCCGATGCTTCACTTCAGGTTTACTGTATCCCTTGGACCTTCTAATTGACGATTAATCACAGAAATTGAATCGGAATTAAATAGAAAAGGCACAATGCCGACTTATGTACAAGAAGACTGACTCATCTTACTGTCTGTGTTTTGAAGCATTCCTGTGACACTAGTTATAGATTCCGATTCTTCAGTTCAGGTGTACTGTATCCTTCAGACCTTCTTATTGACGATGAAACACAGAAATTGCATCGGAATTAAGTACAAAAGGCACGGTGCCGACTTAAGTACAAGAGGACTGATTCTTCTTACTGTGTATGTTTTGAACCATTCCTGTGACACTAGTTATAGATTCCGATGCTTCACTTCAGGTTTACTGTATCCCTTGGATCTTCTTATTGACGATGAAACAAAGAAATTTCATCGGAATTAAATACAAAAGGCACAATGCCGACTTAAGTACAAGAAGACTGACTTTTCCTACTGTATATGTTTTGGACCATTCCTGTGACACTAGTTATAGATTCCGATGATTCACTTAAGGATTTCTGTATCCCTTGGACCTTCGTATTGACGATGAAACACAGAAATTGCATCGGAATTAAATAGAAAAGGCACAATGCCGACTTAAGTACATGAAGACTGACTCTTCTTACTGTATATGTTTTGAACCATTAATGTTACACTAGTTATAGATTCCGATGCTTCGTTTCAGGTGTACTGCATCCCTTGGATCGCGTTATTGACGATGAAACACAGAAATTGCATCGGAATTAAATAGAAAAGGCACAATGCCGACTTAAGTTCATGAAGATTGACTCGTCCTACTGTCTATGTTTTGAATCATTCCTGTGACACTAGTCATACATTCCGATGCTTCACCTCAGGTTTACTGTATCCCTCTGACCTTCTAATTGCCGATGAAACACTGAAATTGCATCGGAATTAGATACAAAAAGCACAATGCCGACTTAAGTACAGGAGGACTGACTCTTCTTACTGACAATGATTTGAAACATTCCTTAGACACTAGTTATAGATTCCGATGCTTCACTTCAGGTGTACGGTATCCTTGGACCTTCTTATTGACGATGAAACACAGTAAATGCATCGGAATTAAATACAAAAGGCACAATGCCGACTTAAGTACAAGTAGACTGACTCTTCCTACTGTCTATGATTTGAACGATTCCTGTGACACTAGTCATACATTCCGATGCTTCACTTCAGGATTACTGTATCCCTCTGACCTTCTTATTGCCGATGAAACACAGAAATTGCATCGGAAATAGATACAAAAGGCACAATGCCGACTCAAGTAGAAGAGGACTGACTCTTCCTACTGTCTATGTTTTGAACGATTCCTGTGACACTAGTCGTACATTCTGATGCTTCAATTCAGGTTTACTGTATCTCTCTGACCTTCTTATTGCCGATGAAACACAGAAATTGCATCGGGTTTAATAGAAAAGGCACAATGCCGACTTAGGTACAAGAACAATGACTCTTCTTACTGACTATGTTTTGAACCATTTCTGTGACACTAGTTATAGATTCCGATGCTTCACTTCAGGTTAACTGTATCCCTCTGACCTTCGCATTGACGATGAAGCACAGAAATTGCATCGGAATTTAATAAAAAAGCACAATGCCGAATTAAGTACAAGAAGACTGACTCTTCTTACTGACCATGTTTTGAACCATTCTTGTGACACTAGTTATAGATTCCGATGCTTCACTTCACTTTTACTGTATCCCTGTGACCTTCTTATTGACGATGAAACACAGAAATTGCATCGGAATTAGATACGAAAAGCACAATGCCCACTTAAGTACAAGAGGACTGAGTCTTCTTACTGTCTATGATTTGAAACATTCCTGTGACACTAGTTATAGATTCCGATGCCTCACTTCAGGTTTACCGTATCCCTTGGACCTTCTTATTGACGATGATACACAGAAAATGCATCGGAATTAAATACAAAAGGCACAATGCCGACTTAAGTACAAGAAGACTAACTCTTCCTACTGTCTATGTTTTGAACCATTCCTGTTACACTAGTTATAGATTCCGATGCTTCACTTCAGGTGTAGTGTATCCCTCTGACCTTCTTATTGACGATGAAACACAGAAATTGCATCGGAATTAAATAGAAAAGGCACAATGCCGACATAAGTACAAGAAGACTGACTCTTCTTACTGTCTATGCTTTGAACCATTCCTGTTACACTAGTTATTGATTCCGATGCTTCGTTTCAGGTGTACTGCATCCCTTGGACCTTCTTATTGACGATGAAACACAGAAATTGCATCGGAATTAAATAGAAACGGCACAATGCCGACTTAAGTACAAGAAGACTGACTCTTCTTACTGACTATGTTTTGGACCATTCCTGTGACACTAGTTATAGATTCCGATGCTTCACTTCAGGTTTACTGTATCCCTTGGACCTTCTTATTGACGATGAAACACAGAAATTGCACCGGAATTAAATACAAAAGGCACAATGCCGACTTAAGTACAAGAAGACTGACTCTTCTTACTGTCTATGATTTGATCCATTCCAGTGACACTAGTTATAGATTCCGATGCTTCACTTCAGGTTTACTGTATCCCTCTGACCTTCTTATTGACGATGAAACACAGAAATTTCATCGGAATTAAATACAAAAGGCACAATGCCGACTTAAGTACAAGAGGACTGACTCTTATTACTGTCTATGTTTTGAACCATTCCTGTGACACTAGTTATAGATTCCGATGCATCACTTTAGGTTTACTGTATCCCTCTGACCTTCTAATTGCCGATGAAACACAGAAATTGCATCGGAATTAGATACAAAAAGCACAATGCCGACTTAAGTACAAGAGGACTGACTCTTCTTACTGACAATGACTTGAAACATTCCTGTGACACTAGTTATAGATTCCGATGCTTCACTTCAGGTTTACTGTATCCCGTGGACCTTCTTACAGACGACGAAACACAGAAATTGCATCGGAATTAAATAGAAAAGGCACAATGCCGACTTAAGTACAAGAAGACTGACCCTTCCTATTGTCTATGCTTTGAACCATTCCTGTGACACTAGTCATACATTCCGATGCTTCTATTCAGGTCTACTGTATCCCTCTGACCTTCTTATTGCCGATGAAACACAGAAATTGCATCGGGTTTAATAGAAAAGGCACAATGCCGACTTAGGTACAAGAAGACTGACTCTTCTTACTGACTATGCTTTGAACCATTTCTGTGTCACTAGTTATAGATTCCGATGCTTCACTTCAGGTTAACTTTATCCCTCTGACATTCGCATTGACGATGAAGCACAGAAATTGCATCGGAATTAAATAAAAAAGCACAATGCCGAATTAAGTACAAGAAGACTGACTCTTCTTACTGACCATGTTTTGAACCATTCCTGTGACACTAGTTATAGATTCTGATGCTTCACTTCACGTTTAATGTATCCCTCTGACCTTCATATCAACGATGAAACGCAGAAATTGCATCGGAATTAAATACAAAAGGCACAATGCCGACTTAAGTACAAGAAGACTGACTCTTCCTACTCTCTATGCTTTGAACCATTCCTGTGACACTAGTTATACGTTCCGATGCTTCACTTCAGGTTTACTGTATCCCTCTGACCTTCTTATTGACGATGAAACACAGAAATTGCATCGGAATTAGATACAAAAAGCACAATGCCGACGTAAGTACAAGAGGACTGACTCTTTTTACTGACAATGATTTGAAACATTCCTGTGACACTAGTTACAGATTCCGATGCTTCACTTCAGCTTTACTGTATCCCTCTGACCTTCTTATTGACGATGAAACACAGAAATTACATCAGAATTAAATACAAAAGGCACAATGCCGACTTGAGTACATGTAGACTGACTCTTCCTACTGTCTATGTTTTCAACCATTCCTGTGACACTAGTTATAGATTCCGATGATTCACTTCAGGTTTACTGTATCCCTCTGACCTTCGTATTGTCGATGATACACAGAAATTGCATCGGAATTAAATAGAAAGGGCACAATGCCGACTTAAGTACAAAAAGACTGACTCTTCTTACTGTCTATGTTTTGAACCATTCCTGTTACACTAGTTATAGATTCCGATGCTTCGTCTCAGGTGTACAGCATCCCTTGGACCTTCTTATTGACGATGAAACACAGAAATTGCATCGGAGTTAAATACAAAAGGCACAATGCCGACTTAAGTACAAGAAGACTGACTCTTATTACTGTCTATGTTTTGAACCATACCTGTGACACTAGTTATAGATTTCGATGCTTCACATCACGTTTACTGTATCCCTTGGACCTTCTTATTGACGATGAAACACAGAAATTGCATCGGAATTAAATACAAAAGGCACAATGCCGACTTATGTACAAGAAGACTGACTCATCTTACTGTCTATGTTTTGAACCATTCCTCTGACACTAGTTATGGATTCCGATGCTTCACTTCAGGTTTACTGTATCCCTCTGACCTTCTAATTTCCGATGAAACACAGAAAATGCGTCGGAATTAGATACAAAAAGCACAATGCCGACTTAAGTACAACAGGACTGACTCTTCTTACTGACAATGATTTGAAACATTCCTGTGACACTAGTTATAGATTCCGATGCTTCACTTCAGGTTTACTGTATCCCTTGGACCTTCTTATTGACGACGAAACACAGAAATTGCATCGGAATTAAATAGGAAAAGGCACAATGCCGACTTAAGTACAAGAAGACTAACCCTTCCTATTGTCTATGTTTTGAACCATTCCTGTGACACTAGTTATAGATTCCGATGCTTCACTTCAGGTTTACTGTATCCCTCTGACCGTCTAATTGCCGATGAAACACAGAAATTGCATCGGAATTAGATACAAAAAGCACAATGCCGACTTAAGTACAAGAGGACTGACTCTTCTTACTGTCAATGATTTGAAACATTCCTGTGACACTAGTTATGGATTCCGATGCTTCACTTCAGGTTTACTGTATCCCTCTGACCTTCTTATTGACGATGAAACACAGAAATTGCATCGGAATTAAATACAAAAGGCACAATGCCGACTTAAGTACAAGAAGACTGACTCTTCTTACTGTCTATGATTTGAACCATTCCTGTGACACTAGTTATAGATTCCGATGCTTCATGTCGGGTGTACTGTATCCTTGGACCTTCTTGTTGATGAAACACAGAAAATGCATCGGAATTAAATACAAAAGGCACAATGCCGACTTAAGTACAAGTAGACTGACTCTTCTTACTGTCTATGTTTTGAACTATTCGTGTGACACTAGTTATAGATTCTGATGCTTCACTTCAGGTTTACTTTATCCCTCTGACCTTCTTATTGACGATGAAACACAGAAATTACATCGGAATTAAATAAAAAAGGCACAATGCCGACTTAAGTACAAGAAGACTGCCTCTTCCTACTGTCTATGACTTGAACCATTCCTGTGACACTAGTTATAGTTTCCGATGCTTCACTTCAGGTTTACTGTATCCCTCTGACCTTCTTATTGACGATGAAACACAGAAATTGCATCGGACATAAATACAAAAGGCACAATGCCGACTCAAGTAGAAGAGGACTGAATCTTCCTACTGTCTATGTTTTGAACGATTCCTGTGAAACTAGTCATACATTCCGATGCTTCAATTCAGGTTTATAGTATACCTCTGACCTTCTTATTGACGATGAAACACAGAAATTGCATCGGAATTAAATACAGAAGGCACAATGCCGACTTAAGTACAAGAAGACTGACTCTTCCTACTCTCAATGTTTTGAACCATTCCTGTTACACTAGTTATTGATTCCGATGCTTCGTTTCAGGTGTACTGCATCCCTTGGACCTTCTTATTGACGATGAAACACAGAAATTGCATCGGAATTAAATAGAAACGGCACAATGCCGACTTAAGTACAAGAAGACTGACTCTTCTTACTGACTATGTTTTGGACCATTCCTGTGACACTAGTTATAGATTCCGATGCTTCACTTCAGGTTTACTGTATCCCTTGGACCTTCTTATTGACGATGAAACACAGAAATTGCACCGGAATTAAATACAAAAGGCACAATGCCGACTTAAGTACAAGAAGACTGACTCTTCTTACTGTCTATGATTTGATCCATTCCAGTGACACTAGTTATAGATTCCGATGCTTCACTTCAGGTTTACTGTATCCCTCTGACCTTCTTATTGACGATGAAACACAGAAATTTCATCGGAATTAAATACAAAAGGCACAATGCCGACTTAAGTACAAGAGGACTGACTCTTATTACTGTCTATGTTTTGAACCATTCCTGTGACACTAGTTATAGATTCCGATGCATCACTTTAGGTTTACTGTATCCCTCTGACCTTCTAATTGCCGATGAAACACAGAAATTGCATCGGAATTAGATACAAAAAGCACAATGCCGACTTAAGTACAAGAGGACTGACTCTTCTTACTGACAATGACTTGAAACATTCCTGTGACACTAGTTATAGATTCCGATGCTCCACTTCAGGTTTACTGTATCCCGTGGACCTTCTTACAGACGACGAAACACAGAAATTGCATCGGAATTAAATAGAAAAGGCACAATGCCGACTTAAGTACAAGAAGACTGACCCTTCCTATTGTCTATGCTTTGAACCATTCCTGTGACACTAGTCATACATTCCGATGCTTCTATTCAGGTCTACTGTATCCCTCTGACCTTCTTATTGCCGATGAAACACAGAAATTGCATCGGGTTTAATAGAAAAGGCACAATGCCGACTTAGGTACAAGAAGACTGACTCTTCTTACTGACTATGCTTTGAACCATTTCTGTGTCACTAGTTATAGATTCCGATGCTTCACTTCAGGTTAACTTTATCCCTCTGACATTCGTATTGACGATGAAGCACAGAAATTGCATCGGAATTAAATAAAAAAGCACAATGCCGAATTAAGTACAAGAAGACTGACTCTTCTTACTGACCATGTTTTGAACCATTCCTGTGACACTAGTTATAGATTCTGATGCTTCACTTCACGTTTAATGTATCCCTCTGACCTTCATATCAACGATGAAACGCAGAAATTGCATCGGAATTAAATACAAAAGGCACAATGCCGACTTAAGTACAAGAAGACTGACTCTTCCTACTCTCTATGCTTTGAACCATTCCTGTGACACTAGTTATACGTTCCGATGCTTCACTTCAGGTTTACTGCATCCCTCTGACCTTCTTATTGACGATGAAACACAGAAATTGCATGGGAATTAAATAAAAGGCACAATGCCGAATTGAGTACAAGAAGACTGACTCTTCTTACTGACCGTGATATGAACCATTCCTGCGACACTAGTTATAGATTCCGATGCTTCACTTCAGGTTTACTGTGTCCCTCTGACCTTCTTATTGACGATGAAACACAGAAATTGCAACGGAATTAGATACGAATAGCACAATGCCGACTTAAGTACAAGAGGACTGAGTCTTCTTACTGTCTATGATTTGAAACATTCCTGTGACACTAGTTATAGATTACGATGCTTCACTTCAGGTTTACTGTATCCCTCTGACCTTCTAATTGCCGATGAAACACAGAAATTGCATCGGAATTAGATACAAAAAGCACAATGCCGACGTAAGTACAAGAGGACTGACTCTTTTTACTGACAATGATTTGAAACATTCCTGTGACACTAGTTACAGATTCCGATGCTTCACTTCAGCTTTACTGTATCCCTCTGACCTTCTTATTGACGATGAAACACAGAAATTACATCAGAATTAAATACAAAAGGCACAATGCCGACTTGAGTACATGTAGACTGACTCTTCCTACTGTCTATGTTTTCAACCATTCCTGTGACACTAGTTATAGATTCCGATGATTCACTTCAGGTTTACTGTATCCCTCTGACCTTCGTATTGTCGATGATACACAGAAATTGCATCGGAATTAAATAGAAAGGGCACAATGCCGACTTAAGTACAAAAAGACTGACTCTTCTTACTGTCTATGTTTTGAACCATTCCTGTTACACTAGTTATAGATTCCGATGCTTCGTCTCAGGTGTACAGCATCCCTTGGACCTTCTTATTGACGATGAAACACAGAAATTGCATCGGAATTAAATAGAAAAGGCACAATGCTGACTTAAGTACAAGAAGACTTACTCTTCTTACTGACTATGTTTCGAACCATTCCTGTGACACTAGTTATAGATTCCGATGCTTCACTTCAGGTTTACTGTATCCCTTGGACCTTCTTATTGACGACGAAACACAGAAATTGCATCGGAGTTAAATAGAAAAGGCACAATGCCGACTTAAGTACAAGAAGACTGACTCTTATTACTGTCTATGTTTTGAACCATACCTGTGACACTAGTTATAGATTTCGATGCTTCACATCACGTTTACTGTATCCCTTGGACCTTCTTATTGACGATGAAACACAGAAATTGCATCGGAATTAAATACAAAAGGCACAATGCCGACTTATGTACAAGAAGACTGACTCATCTTACTGTCTATGTTTTGAACCATTCCTCTGACACTAGTTATGGATTCCGATGCTTCACTTCAGGTTTACTGTATCCCTCTGACCTTCTAATTTCCGATGAAACACAGAAAATGCGTCGGAATTAGATACAAAAAGCACAATGCCGACTTAAGTACAACAGGACTGACTCTTCTTACTGACAATGATTTGAAACATTCCTGTGACATTAGTTATAGATTCCGATGCTTCACTTCAGGTTTACTGTATCCCTTGGACCTTCTTATTGACGACGAAACACAGAAATTGCATCGGAATTAAATAGGAAAAGGCACAATGCCGACTTAAGTACAAGAAGACTAACCCTTCCTATTGTCTATGTTTTGAACCATTCCTGTGACACTAGTTATAGATTCCGATGCTTCACTTCAGGTTTACTGTATCCCTCTGACCGTCTAATTGCCGATGAAACACAGAAATTGCATCGGAATTAGATACAAAAAGCACAATGCCGACTTAAGTACAAGAGGACTGACTCTTCTTACTGTCAATGATTTGAAACATTCCTGTGACACTAGTTATGGATTCCGATGCTTCACTTCAGGTTTACTGTATCCCTCTGACCTTCTTATTGACGATGAAACACAGAAATTGCATCGGAATTAAATACAAAAGGCACAATGCCGACTTAAGTACAAGAAGACTGACTCTTCTTACTGTCTATGATTTGAACCATTCCTGTGACACTAGTTATAGATTCCGATGCTTCATGTCGGGTGTACTGTATCCTTGGACCTTCTTGTTGATGAAACACAGAAAATGCATCGGAATTAAATACAAAAGGCACAATGCCGACTTAAGTACAAGTAGACTGACTCTTCTTACTGTCTATGTTTTGAACTATTCGTGTGACACTAGTTATAGATTCTGATGCTTCACTTCAGGTTTACTTTATCCCTCTGACCTTCTTATTGACGATGAAACACAGAAATTACATCGGAATTAAATAAAAAAGGCACAATGCCGACTTAAGTACAAGAAGACTGCCTCTTCCTACTGTCTATGACTTGAACCATTCCTGTGACACTAGTTATAGTTTCCGATGCTTCACTTCAGGTTTACTGTATCCCTCTGACCTTCTTATTGACGATGAAACACAGAAATTGCATCGGACATAAATACAAAAGGCACAATGCCGACTCAAGTAGAAGAGGACTGAATCTTCCTACTGTCTATGTTTTGAACGATTCCTGTGAAACTAGTCATACATTCCGATGCTTCAATTCAGGTTTATAGTATACCTCTGACCTTCATATTGACGATGAAACACAGAAATTGCATCGGAATTAAATACAGAAGGCACAATGCCGACTTAAGTACAAGAAGACTGACTCTTCCTACTCTCAATGTTTTGAACCATTCCTGTGACACTAGTTATAGATTCCGATGCTTCACTTCAGGTTTACTGTATCCCTCTTACCTTCATATTGACGATGAAACACAGAAATTGTATCGGAATTAAATACAAAAGGCACAATGCCGACTTAAGTACAAGAAGACTGACTCTTATTACAGTCTATGCTTTGTACCATTCCTGTGACACTATTTATAGATTTCGATGCTTCACTTCAGGTTTAATGTATCCCCCTAACCTTCTTATTGACGATGAAACACAGAAATTGCATCGGAATTAAATACAGAAGGCACAATGCCGACTTAAGTACAAGAAGTCTGATTCTTCCTACTCTCAATGTTTTGAACCATTCCTGTGACACTAGTTATAGATTCCGATGCTTCACTTCAGGTTTACTGTATCCCTCTGACCTTCTTATTGTCGATGATACACAGAAATTGCATCGGAATTAAATAGAAGGGGCACAATGCCGACTTAAGTACAAGAAGACTGACTCTTCTTACTGTCTATGTTTTGAACCATTCCTGTTACACTAGTTATAGATTCCGATGCTTCGTCTCAGGTGTACTGCATCCCTTGGACCTTCTTATTGACGATGAAACACAGAAATTGCATCGGAATTAAATAGAAAAGGCACAATGCCGACTTAAGTACAAGAAGACTTACTCTTCTTACTGACTATGTTTCGAACCATTCCTGTGACACTAGGTATAGATTCCGATGCTTCACTTCAGGTTTACTGTAACCCTTGGACCTTCTTATTGACGATGAAACACAGAAATTGCATCGGAGTTAAATACAAAAGGCACAATGCCGACTTAAGTACAAGAAGACTGACTCTTATTACTGTCTATGTTTTGAACCATACCTGTGTCACTAGTTATACATTTCGATGCTTCACATCACATTTACTGTATCCCTTGGACCTTCTTATTGACGATGAAACACAGAAATTGCATCGGAATTAAATACAAAAGGCACAATGCCGACTTATGTACAAGAAGACTGACTCATCTTACTGTCTATGTTTTGAACCATTCCTCTGACACTAGTTATGGATTCCGATGCTTCACTTCAGATTTACTGTATCCCTCTGACCTTCTAATTGCCGATGAAACACAGAAATTGCATCGGAATTAGATACAAAAAGCACAATGCCGACCTAAGTACAAGAGGACTGACTCTTCTTACTGACAATGATTTGAAACATTCCTGTGACACTAGTTATAGATTCCGATGCTTCACTTCAGGTTTACTGTATCCCTTGGACCTTCTTATTGACGACGAAACACAGAAATTGCATCGGAATTAAATAGGAAAAGGCACAATGCCGACTTAAGTACAAGAAGACTAACCCTTCCTATTGTCTATGTTTTGAACCATTCCTGTGACACTAGTTATAGATTCCGATGCTTTACTTCAGGTTTACTGTATCCCTCTGACCGTCTAATTGCCGATGAAACACAGAAATTGCATCGGAATTAGATACAAAAAGCACAATGCCGACTTAAGTACAAGAGGACTGACTCTTCTTACTGTCAATGATTTGAAACATTACTGTGACACTAGTTATAGATTCCGATGCTTCACTTCAGGTTTACTGTATCCCTCTGACCTTCTTATTGACGATGAAACACAGAAATTGCATCGGAAATAAATACAAAAGGCACAATGCCGACTTAAGTACAAGAAGACTGACTCTTCTTACTGTCTATGATTTGAACCATTCCTGTGACACTAGTTATAGATTCTGATGCTTCACTTCAGGTTTACTGTATCCCTCTGACCTTCTTATTGACGATGAAACACAGAAATTGCATCGGAATTAAATAAAAAAGGCACAATGCCGACTTAAGTACAAGAAGACTGCCTCTTCCTACTGTCTATGCCTTGAACCATTCCTGTGACACTAGTTACAGTTTCCGATGCTTCACTTCAGGTTTACTGTATCCCTCTGACCTTCTTATTGACGATGAAACACAGAAATTGCATCGGACATAAATACAAAAGGCGCAATGCCGACTCAAGTAGAAGAGGACTGAATCTTCCTACTGTCTATGTATTGAACGATTCCTGTGAAACTAGTCATACATTCCGATGCTTCAATTCAGGTTTATAGTATACCTCTGACCTTCTTATTGACGATGAAACACAGAAATTGCATCGGAATCAAATACAGAAGGCACAATGCCGACTTAAGTACAAGAAGACTGACTCTTCCTACTCTCTATGTTTTGAACCATTCCTGTGACACTAGTTATAGATTCCGATGCTTCACTTCAGGTTTACTGTATCCCTCTGACCTTATTGACGATGAAACACAGAAATTGCATCGGACATAAATACAAAAGGCGCAATGCCGACTCAAGTAGAAGAGGACTGAATCTTCCTACTGTCTATGTATTGAACGATTCCTGTGAAACTAGTCATACATTCCGATGCTTCAATTCAGGTTTATAGTATACCTCTGACCTTCTTATTGACGATGAAACACAGAAATTGCATCGGAATTAAATACAGAAGGCACAATGCCGACTTAAGTACAAGAAGACTGACTCTTCCTACTCTCTATGTTTTGAACCATTCCTGTGACACTAGTTATAGATTCCGATGCTTCACTTCAGGTTTACTGTATCCCTCTTACCTTCATATTGACGATGAAACACAGAAATTGTATCGGAATTAAATACAGAAGGCACAATGCCGACTTAAGTACAAGAAGACTGATTCTTCCTACTCTCTATGTTTTGAACCATTCCTGTGACACTAGTTATAGATTCCGATGCTTCACTTCAGGTTTACTGTATCCCTCTGACCTTCTTATTGACGATGAAACACAGAAATTGTATCGGAATTAAATACAAAAGGCACAATGCCGACTTAAGTACAAGAACACTGACTCATATTACTGTCTATGTTTTGTACCATTCCTGTGACACTAGTTATAGATTTCGATGCTTCACTTCAGGTTTACTGTATGCCTTGGACCTTCTTATTGACGATGAAACACAGAAATTTGCATTGGAATTAAATAGAAAAGGCACAATGCCGACTTAAGTACAAGATGACTGACCCTTCCTATTGTCTATGTTTTGAACCATTCCTGTGACACTAGTTATAGATTCCGATGCTTCACTTCAGGTTTACTGTATCCCTCTGCCCAACTTATTGACGATGAACACAGAAATTGCATCGAATTAAATCGAAAAAGCACAATGCCGACTTAAGTACAAGAAGACTGACTCTTCTTACTGTCTATGCTTTGAACCATTCCTGTGACACTAGTTACAGATTCCGATGCTTCACTTCAGGTTTACTGTATCCCTCTGACCTTCCAATTGAAGATGAAAAACAGAAATAGCGTCGGATTTAAATTGAAAAGGCACAATCCCGACTTAAGTACAAGAAGACTGACTCCTCTCACTGTCTACGTTTTGAACCATTCCTGTGGCACTAGTTATAGATTCCGATGCTTCACTTCAGGTTTACTGTATCCCTTGAACCATCTTTTTGACGATGAATCACAGAAATTGCATCAGAATTAAATTGAAAAGGCACAATGCCGACTTAAGTACAAGAACACTGACTCTTCTTAATATCTATCTTTTAACCATTCCTGTGACACTAGTTATAGATTCCGATGCTTCCCTTCAGGTTTACTGTATCCCTCTGACCTTCTTATTGTCGATGAAACATAGAAATTGCATCGGAATTAAATAGAAAAGGCACAATGCTGACTTTAGTACAAGAAGACAGACTCTTCTTACTGTCTATGAATTGAACCATTCCTGTGACACTAGTTATAGATTCCGATGCTTCACTTCAGGTTTACCGTATCCCTTGGTCCTTCTTATCGACGATGAAACACAGAAATTACAGCGGAATTAAATACAAAATGCACAATGCCGACTTAAGTACAAAAACACTGACTCTTCTTAATGTCTATGTTTTGAACCATTCCTGTGACCCTAGTTATAGATTCCGATGCTTCACTACAGGTTTACTGTATCCCTCTGAACTTTTAATTGCCGATGAAACACAGAAATTGCATCGGAATTAGATACAAAAAGCACAATGCCGACTTAAGTACAAGAGGACTGACTCTTCTTACTGTCTATGTTTTGAAACATTCCTGTGACTCTAGTTATAGATTTCGATGCTTCACTTCGGGTTTACTGTATCCCTCTGCCCTTCTTATTGACGATGAAACACAGAAATTGCATCGGAATTAATTAGAAAAGGCACAATGCCGACTTAGGTACAAGAAGACTGACTCTTCTTACTGTCTATGCTTTGAACCATTTCTGTGACACTAGTTGTTGATTCCGATGCTTCACTTCAGGTTTACTGAATCCCTCTGATCTTCCTATTGAAGATGAAACACAGAAATAGCATCGGAATTAAATAGAAAAGGCACAATGCCGACTTAAGTACAAGAAGACTGACTCTTCTTACTATCTATGTTTTAAAACATTCCTGTGACACTAGTTATAGATTCCGATGCTTCACTTCAGGTATACTGTATCCCTTGGACCTTCTTTTTGACGATGAATCACACAAATTGCATCGGAATTAAATAGAAAAGGCACAATGCGGACTTATGTACAAGAAGACTGACTCATCTTACTGTCTATGTTTTAAACCATTCCTGTGACACTAGTTATAGATTCCGATGCTTCACTTCAGGTTTACTGTATCCCTCTGACCTTCTTATTGACGATGAAACACAGAAATTGCATCGGAATTAAATACAAAAGGCACAATGCCGACTTAAGTACAAGAAGACTGACCCTTCCTATTGTCTATGTTTTGAACCATTCCTGTGACACTAGTTATAGATTCCGAAACTTCACTTCAGGTTTACTGTATACCTTGGACCTTCTTATTGACGATGAAACACAGACATTGCATCGGAATTAAATAGAAAAGGCACAATGCCGACTTAAGTACAAGAAGACTGGCTCGTCCTACTGTCTATGTTTCGAGCCATTTCTGTGATACTAGCTATAGATTCCGATGCTTAACTTCTGGTTTACTGTATCCCTCTGACCTTCTAATTGCCGAAGAAACACAGAAATTGCATGGGAATTAGATACAAAAAGCACAATGCTGACTTGAGTATAAGAGGGCTGACTCTTCTTACTGTCTATGTTTTGAGACATTCTTGTGACACTAGTTTTAGATTCCGATGCTCCACTTCTGGTTTACTGTATATCTTGGACCTTCTTATTGACGACGAAACACAGAAATTGCATTGGAATTAAATAGAAAAGGCACAATGCCGACTTAAGTACAAGAAGACTGACCCTTCCTATTGTCTATGTTTTGAACCAATCCTGTGACACTAGCTATAGATTCCGATGCTTCACTTCAGGTTTACTGTATCCCTCTGCCCTTCTTATTGACGATGAAACACAGAGATAGCATCGGAATTAAATAGAAAAGGCACAATGCCGACTTAAGTACAAGAGGACTGACTCTTCTACTGTCTATGCTTTGAACCATCCCCGTGACACTAGTTATAGATTCCGATGCTTCACTTCAGGTCCACTGTATCCCTCTGACCTTCCTATTGAAGATGAAACACAGAAATAGCAAATGAATTAAATAGAAAAGGCACAATGCCGACTTAAGTACAAGAAGACTGACTCTTCTTACTGTCTATGTATTGAACCATTCCTGTGACACTAGTTATAGATTCCGATGCTTCACTTCAGGCTTACTGTATCCCTTGGACCAACTTTTTGACGATGAATCACAGAAATTGCATCGGAATTAAATAGAAAAGGCACAATGCCGACTTATGTACAAGAAGACTGACTCATCTTACTGCCTATGATTTAAACCATTCCTGTGACACTAGTTATAGATTCCGATGCTTCACTTCAGGTTTACTGTATCCCTTGGACCTTCTTATTGATGATGAGACACAGAAATTGCATCGGAATTAAATACAAAAGGCACAATGCCGACTTAAGTACAAGAAGACTGACTCTTTTTACTGTATATGTTTTGAACCATTCCTGTGACACTAGTTATAGATTCCGATGCTTCACTTCAAATTTACTGTATCTCTTGGACCATCTTATTGACGACGAAACACAGAAATTGCATCGCAATTAAATAGAAAAGGCACAATGCCGACTTAGGTACAAGAAGACTGACTCTACCTAATGTCTATGATTTGAACCATTCCTGTGACACTAGTTCTAGATTCCGATGCTTCCCTTCAGGTTTACTGTATCCCTCTGACCTTCTTATTGACGATGAAACACAGAAATTGCATCGGAATTAAATTCAAAATTCACAATGCAGACTTAAGTACAAGAATACTGACTCTTCTTACTGACTATGTTGTGAAAATTTCCTGTGAGACCAGTTTTAGATCCCGCTGCTTCACTATATGTTTACTGTATCCCTTGGTCCTTCTTATTGACGATAAAACACAGAAATTGCATCGGAATTAAATACAAAAGGCACAGTGCTGACTTAAGTACAAGAAGACTGACTCTTCTTACTGTCTATTTTTTAACCATTCCTGTGACACTAGTTATAGATTCCGATGCTTCACTTCAGGTTTACTGTATCCCTCTGACCTCCTTATTGACGATGAAACATAGAAATCGCATCGGAATTAAATAGAAAAGGCACAATGCTGACTTAAGTACAAGAAGACAGACTCTTCTTACTGTCTATGATTTGAACCATTCCTGTGACACTATTTATAGATTCCGATGCTTCACTTCAGGTGTACTGTATTCCTTGGACCTTCTTATTGACGATGTAACACAGATATTGCATCGGAATGAAATACAAAAGGCACAATGCCGTCTTAAGTACAAGTAGACTGACTTTTCTTACTGTCTATGTTTTGAACCATTCCTGTGACACTAGTTATAGATTCTGATGCTTTACTTCAGGTTTACTGTATCCCTCTAACCTTCTTATTGACGATGAAACACAGAAATTGCATCGGAATTAAATACAAAAGCCACAATGCCGACTTAAGTACATGTAGACTGACTTTTCCCACTGTCTATGTTTTGAACCATTCCTGTGACACTAGTTGTGGATTCCGATGCTTCACTTCAGGTTTACTGTAACCCTCTGACCTTCTAATAGCCGATGAAACACAGAAATTGCATCGGAATTAGATACAAAAAGCACAATGCCGACTTAAGTTCAAGAGGACTGACTCTTCTTACTGTCTATGTTTTAAGCATTCCTGTGACACTAGTTATAGATTCCGATGCGTCACTTCAGGTTTTCTGTACCCCTCTGACCTTCCTATTGAAGATGAAACACAGAAATAGCATCGGAATTAAATAGAAAAGGCACAATGCCGACTTAAGTACAAGAAGACTGACTCTTCTTACTGTCTATGTTTTGAACCATTCCTGTGACACTAGTTATAGATTACGATGCTTCACTTCAGGTTTACTGTATCCCTTGGACCTTCTTTTTGACGATGAATCACAGAAATTGCATCGGAATTAAATAGGAAAGGCACAATGCCGACTTATGTACAAGAAGACTGACTCATCTTACTGTCTATGATTTATACCATTCCTATGTCACTAGTTATAGATTCCGAAGCTTCACTTCAGGTTTACTGTATCCCTGTGACCTTCTTATTGACGATGAGACGCAGAAATTGCATCGGAATTAAATACAAAAGGCACAATGCCGACTTAAGTACAAGAAGACTGACTCTTCTTACTGACTATGTTTTGAACTTTTCCTGTGAGACAAGTTTTATATTCCGATGCTTCACTATATGTTTACTGTGTCCCTTGGACCTTCTTATTGACGATGAAACACAGAAATTGCTTCGGAATTAAATAGAAAAGGCACAATGCCGACTTAAGTACAAGAAGACTGACTCTTCTTACTGTCTGTGTATTGAACCATTCCTGTGACACTAGTTATAGATTCCGATGCTTTACTTCAGGTTTATTGTATCCCTTGGACCATCTTTTTGACGATGAATCACAGAAATTGCATCGGAATTAAATAGAAAAGGCACAATGCCGACTTATGTACAAGAAGACTGACTCATCTTACTGCCAATGATTTAAACCATTCCTGTGACTCTAGTTATAGATTCCGATGCTTCACTTCAGGTTTACTGTATCCCTTGGACCTTCTTATTGACGATGAGACACAGAAATTGCATCGGAATTAAATACAAAAGGCACAAAGCCGACTTAAGTACAAGAAGACTGACTGTTCTTACTGTCTATGTTTGAACAGTTCCTGTGACACTAGTTATAGATTCCGATGCTTCACTTCAGGTTTACTGTATCCCTTGGACCTTCTTATCGACGATGAAACACAGAAATTGCATCGGAATTAAATACAATAGGCACAATGCCGACTTAAGTACAAGAAGACTGACTCTTTTTACTGTATATGTTTTAAACCATTCCTGTGACACTAGTTATAGATTCCGATGCTTCACTTCAGATTTACTGTATCTCTTGGACCATCTTATTGACGACGAAACACAGAAATTGCATCGCAATTAAATAGAAAAGGCACAATGCCGACTTAGGTACAAGAAGACTGACTCTACCTAATGTCTATGATTTGAACCATTCCTGTGACACTAGTTCTAGATTCCGATGCTTCCCTTCAGGTTTACTGTATCCCTCTGACCTTCTTATTGACGATGAAACACAGAAATTGCATCGGAATTAAATTCAAAATTCACAATGCAGACTTAAGTACAAGAAGACTGACTCTTCTTACTGACTATGTTGTGAACATTTCCTGTGAGACCAGTTTTAGATTCCGCTGCTTCACTATATGTTTACTGTATCCCTTGGACCTTCTTATTGACGATGAAACACAGAAATTGCATCGGAATTAAATACAAAAGGCACAGTGCCGACTTAAGTACAAGAAGACTGACTCATCTTACTGTCTATCTTTTAACCATTCCTGTGACAGTAGTTATAGATTCCGATGCTTCACTTCAGGTTTACTGTATCCCTCTGACCTCCTTATTGACGATGAAACATAGAAATTGCATCGGAATTAAATAGAAAAGGCACAATGCTGACTTAAGTACAAGAAGACAGACTCTTCTTACTGTCTATGATTTGAACCATTCCTGTGACACTAGTTATAGATTCCGATGCTTCACTTCGGGTGTACTGTATTCCTTGGACCTTCTTATCGACGATGTAACACAGATATTGCATCGGAATGAAATACAAAAGGCACAATGCCGTCTTAAGTACAAGTAGACTGACTCTTCTTACAGTCTATACTTTGAACCATTCCTGTGACACTAGTTATAGATTCTGATGCTTCACTTCAGGTTTACTGTATCCCTCTAACCTTCTTATTGACGATGAAACACAGAAATTGCATCGGAATTAAATACAAAAGCCACAATGCCGACTTAAGTACATGTAGACTGATTTTTCCTACTGTCTATGTTTGAACAATTCCTGTGACACTAGTTATAGATTCCGATGCTTCACTTCAGGTTTTCTGTATCCCTCTGACCTTCTAATTGCCGAAGAAACACAGAATCTGCATCGGAATCAAATACAAAAAGCATAATGCTGACTTGAGTACAAGAGGGCTGACTCTTCTCACTGTCTATGTTTTGAGACATTCCTGTGACACTAGTTATAGATTCCGATAGTCCACTTCAGGTTTACTGTATACCTTGGACCTTCTTATTGACGACGAAACACAGAAATTGCATCGGAATTAAATAGAAAAGGCACAATAGCGACTTTAGTACAAGAAGACTGACTCTTCTTACTGTCTATGTTTAGAACCATCCACGTGACACTATTTATAGATTCCGATGCTTCACTTCAGGTTTACTGTATCCCTCTGACCTTCCCATTGAAGATGAAACACAGAAATAGCATCGGAATTAAATAGAAAAGGCACAATGCCAACTTAAGTACAAGAAGACTGACTCTTCTTACTGTCTATGTTTGGAACCAATCCTATGACACTAGTTATAGATTCCGAAGCTTCACTTCAGGTTTACTGTATCCCTGTGACCTTCTTATTGACGATGAGACGCAGAAATTGCATCGGAATTAAATACAAAAGGCACAATGCCGACTTAAGTACAAGAAGACTGACTCTTGTTACTGACTATGTTTTGAACTTTTCCTGAGAGACCAGTTTTAGATTCCGATGCTTCACTATATGTTTACTGTATCACTTGGACCTTCTTATTGACGATGAAACACAGAAATTGCATCGGAATTAAATACATAAGGCACAGTGCCGACTTAAGTACAAGAAGACTGACTCTACTTAATGTCTATGCTTTGAACCATTCCTGTGACACTAGTTATAGATTCCGATGCTTCACTTCAGATGTACTGTATGTCTTGAACTATGTTATTGACGACGAAACACAGAAGTTGCATCGGAATTAAATAGAAAAGGCACAATGCCGAATTATTTACAAGTCGACTGATTCTACCTAGTGTCTATGTTTTGAACCATTCCTGTGACACTAGTTATAGATTCCGATGCTTCACTTCAGGTTTACTGTATCCCTCTAACCTTCTTATTGACGATGAAACACAGAAATTGCATCGGAATTAAATACAAAGGGCACAATGCCGACTTAAGTACAAGAAGACTGACTCTTCTTCCTGTCTATGTTTTGAACCATTCCTGTGACACTAGTTATAGTTTCCGATGCTTCACTTCAGGTTTACTGTATCCCCTGGACCTTCTTATTACGATGAATCAAAGAAATTTCATCGGAATTGAATACAAAAGGCGCAATGCCGACTTAAGTACAAGAAGACTGACTCTTCTTACTGTCTATGTTTGAACAATTCCTATGACACTAGTTATAGATTCCGATGCTTCACTTCAGGTTTACCGTATCCCTTGGACCTTCTTATCGACGATGAAACACAGAAATTGCTTCGGAATTAAATACAAAAGGCACAATGCCGACGTAAGTACAAGAAGACTGACTCTTCTTAATGTCTTTGTTTTGAACCATTCCTGTGACACTAGTTATAGATTCCGATGCTTCACTTCAGATTTACTGTATCCCTAGGACCATCTTAAGGACGACGAAACACAGAAATTGCATCGGAATTAAATAGAATTGGCACAATGCCGACTTAGGTACAAGAAGACTGACTCTACCTAATGTCTATGTTTTGAACAATTCCTGTGACACTAGTTATAGATTCCGATGCTTCACTTCAGGTTCACTGTATCCCTCTGACCTTCTTATTGACGATGAAACACAGAAATAGCATCGGAATTAAATAGAAAAGGCACAATGCCGACTTAAGTACTAGAAGACTGACTCTACCTAATGTCTATGTTTTGAACCATTCCTGTGACACTAGTTATAGATTCCGATGCTTCACTTCAGGTTTACTGTATCCCTCTGACCTTCTTATTGACGATGAAACACAGAAATTGCATCGGAATGAAATACAAAAGGCACAATGCTGACTTAAGTACAAGAAGACTGACTCTTCTTACTGACAATGTTGTGAACATTTCCTGTGAGACCAGTTTTAGATTCCGATGCTTCACTATATGTTTACTGTATCCCTTGGACCCTCTTATTGACGGTGAAACACAGAAATTGCATCGGAATTAAATAGAAAATGCACAATGCCGACTTAAGTACAAGAAGACTGACTCTTCTTACTGTCTATGTTTTAACCATTCCTGTGACACTAGTTATAGATTCCGATGCTTCACTTTAGGTTTACTGTATCTCTGTGACCTTATTGACGATGAGACACAGAAATTGCATCGGAATTAAATACAAAAGGCACAATGCCGACATAAGTACAAGAAGACTGACTCTTCTTACTGACTATGTTTTGAACATTTCCTGTGAGACCAGTTTTAGATTCCGATGCTTCACTATATGTTTACTGTATCCCTTGGACCTTCTTATTGACGAAGAAACACAGAAATTGCATCGGAAATAATAACAAAAGGCACAATGCCGACTTAAGTACAAGAAGACTGACTCTTCTTACTGACTATGTTTTGAACATTTCCTGTGAGAACAGTTTTAGATTCCGATGATTCACTATTTGTTTACTGTTTTCCTTGGACCTTCTTATTGACGATGAAACACAGAAACTGCATCGGAAATAAATACAAAAGGCACAGTTCCGTTTTAAGTACAAGAAGCCTGACTCTTCTTACTGTCTATTTTTTAACCATTCCTGTGACACTAGTTATAGATTCTGATGCTTCACTTCAGGTTTACTGTATCCCTCTAACCTTCTTATTGACGATGAAACACAGAAATTGCATCGGAATTAAATACAAAGGCCACAATGCCGACTTAAATACAAGAAGACTGACTCTTCTTCCTGTCTATGTTTTGAACCATTCCTGTGACACTAGTTATAGATTCCGTTGCTTCACTTCAGGTTTACTGTATCCCTTGGACCTTCTTATTACGATGAAACAAAGAAATTTCATCGGAATTATCACAAAAGGCGCAATGCCGACTTAAGTACAAGAAGACTGACTCTTCTTACTGTCTATGATTTATACCATTCCTATGTCACTAGTTATAGATTCCGAAGCTTCACTACAGGTTTACTGTATCCCTGTGACCTTCTTATTGACGATGAGACGCAGAAATTGCATCGGAATTAAATACAAAAGGCACAATGCCGACTTAAGTACAAGAAGACTGACTCTTCTTACTGACTATGTTTTGAACTTTTCCTGTGAGACAAGTTTTATATTCCGATGCTTCACTATATGTTTACTGTATCCCTTGGACCTTCTTATTGACGATGAAACACAGAAATTGCTTCGGAATTAAATAGAAAAGGCACAATGCCGACTTAAGTACAAGAAGACTGAATCTTCTTACTGTCTGTGTATTGAACCATTCCTGTGACACTAGTTATAGATTCCGATGCTTTACTTCAGGTTTATTGTATCCCTTGGACCATCTTTTTGACGATGAATCACAGAAATTGCATCGGAATTAAATAGAAAAGGCACAATGCCGACTTATGTACAAGAAGACTGACTCATCTTACTGTCTATGTTTTAAACCATTCCTGTGACACTAGTTATAGATTCCGATGCTTCACTTCAGGTTTACTGTATCCCTCTGACCTTCTTATTGACGATGAAACACAGAAATTGCATCGGAATTAAATACAAAAGGCACAATGCCGACTTAAGTACAAGAAGACTGACCCTTCCTATTGTCTGTGTTTTGAACCATTCCTGTGACACTAGTTATAGATTGCGAAACTTCACTTCAGGTTTACTGTATACCTTGGACCTTCTTATTGACGATGAAACACAGACATTGCATCGGAATTAAATAGAAAAGGCACAATGCCGACTTAAGTACAAGAAGACTGCCTCGTCCTACTGTCTATGTTTTGAGCCATTTCTGTGATACTAGCTATAGATTCCGATGCTTAACTTCTGGTTTACTGTATCCCTCTGACCTTCTAATTGCCGAAGAAACACAGAAATTGCATGGGAATTAGATACAAAAAGCACAATGCTGACTTGAGTATAAGAGGGCTGACTCTTCTTACTGTCTATGTTTTGAGACATTCTTGTGACACTAGTTTTAGATTCCGATGCTCCACTTCTGGTTTACTGTATATCTTGGACCTTCTTATTGACGACGAAACACAGAAATTGCATTGGAATTAAATAGAAAAGGCACAATGCCGACTTAAGTACAAGAAGACTGACCCTTCCTATTGTCTATGTTTTGAACCAATCCTGTGACACTAGTTATAGATTCCGATGCTTCACTTCAGGTTTACTGTATCCCTCTGCCCTTCTTATTGACGATGAAACACAGAGATAGCATCGGAATTAAATAGAAAAGGCACAATGCCCACTTAAGTACAAGAGGACTGACTCTTCTACTGTCTATGCTTTGAACCATCCCCGTGACACTAGTTATAGATTCCGATGCTTCACTTCAGGTTCACTGTATCCCTCTGACCTTCCTATTGAAGATGAAACACAGAAATAGCAAATGAATTAAATAGAAAAGGCACAATGCCGACTTAAGTACAAGAAGACTGACTCTTCTTACTGTCTATGTATTGAACCATTCCTGTGACACTAGTTATAGATTCCTATGCTTCACTTCAGGTTTACTGTATCCCTTGGACCATCTTTTTGACGATGAATCACAGAAATTGCATCGGAATTAAATAGAAAAGGCACAATGCCGACTTATGTACAAGAAGACTGACTCATCTTACTGCCTATGATTTAAACCATTCCTGTGACACTAGTTATAGATTCCGATGCTTCACTTCAGGTTTACTGTATCCCTTGGACCTTCTTATTGATGATGAGACACAGAAATTGCATCGGAATTAAATACAAAAGGCACAATGCCGACTTAAGTACAAGAAGACTGACTCTTTTTACTGTATATGTTTTGAACCATTCCTGTGACACTAGTTATAGATTCCGATGCTTCACTTCAAATTTACTGTATCTCTTGGACCATCTTATTGACGACGAAACACAGAAATTGCATCGCAATTAAATAGAAAAGGCACAATGCCGACTTAGGTACAAGAAGACTGACTCTACCTAATGTCTATGATTTGAATCATTCCTGTGACACTAGTTCTAGATTCCGATGCTTCCCTTCAGGTTTACTGTATCCCTCTGACCTTCTTATTGACGATGAAACACAGAAATTGCATCGGAATTAAATTCAAAATTCACAATGCAGACTTAAGTACAAGAATACTGACTCTTCTTACTGACTATGTTGTGAACATTTCCTGTGAGACCAGTTTTAGATCCCGCTGCTTCACTATATGTTTACTGTATCCCTTGGACCTTCTTATTGACGATAAAACACAGAAATTGCATCGGAATTAAATACAAAAGGCACAGTGCTGACTTAAGTACAAGAAGACTGACTCTTCTTACTCTCTATTTTTTAACCATTCCTGCGACACTAGTTATAGATTCCGATGCTTCACTTCAGGTTTACTGTATCCCTCTGACCTCCTTATTGACGATGAAACATAGAAATCGCATCGGAATTAAATAGAAAAGGCACAATGCTGACTTAAGTACAAGAAGACAGACTCTTCTTACTGTCTATGATTTGAACCATTCCTGTGACACTAGTTATAGATTCCGATGCTTCACTTCAGGTGTACTGTATTCCTTGGACCTTCTTATTGACGATGTAACACAGATATTGCATCGGAATGAAATACAAAAGGCACAATGCCGTCTTAAGTACAAGGTGACTGACTTTTCTTACTGTCTATGTTTTGAACCATTCCTGTGACACTAGTTATAGATTCTGATGCTTTACTTCAGGTTTACTGTATCCCTCTAACCTTCTTACTGACGATGAAACACAGAAATTGCATCGGAATTAAATGCAAAAGCCACAATGCCGACTTAAGTACATGTAGCTGACTTTTCCCACTGTCTATGTTTTGAACCAATCCTGTGACACTAGTTGTGGATTCCGATGCTTCACTTCAGGTTTACTGTAACCCTCTGACCTTCTAATAGCCGATGAAACACAGAAATTGCATCGGAATTAGATACAAAAAGCACAATGCCGACTTAAGTTCAAGAGGACTGACTCTTCTTACTGTCTATGTTTTAAGCATTCCTGTGACACTAGTTATAGATTCCGATGCGTCACTTCAGGTTTTCTGTACCCCTCTGACCTTCCTATTGAAGATGAAACACAGAAATAGCATCGGAATTAAATAGAAAAGGCACAATGCGGACTTAAGTACAAGAAGACTGACTCTTCTTACTGTCTATGTTTTGAACCATTCCTGTGACACTAGTTATAGATTACGATGCTTCACTTCAGGTTTACTGTATCCCTTGGACCTTCTTTTAGACGATGAATCACAGAAATTGCATCGGAATTAAATAGGAAAGGCACAATGCCGACTTATGTACAAGAAGACTGACTCATCTTACTGTCTATGATTTATACCATTCCTATGTCACTAGTTATAGATTCCGAAGCTTCACTTCAGGTTTACTGTATCCCTGTGACCTTCTTATTGACGATGAGACGCAGAAATTGCATCGGAATTAAATACAAAAGGCACAATGACGACTTAAGTACAAGAAGACTGACTCTTCTTACTGACTATGTTTTGAACTTTTCCTGTGAGACAAGTTTTATATTCCGATGCTTCACTATATGTTTACTGTATCCCTTGGACCTTCTTATTGACGATGAAACACAGAAATTGCTTCGGAATTAAATAGAAAAGGCACAATGCCGACTTAAGTACAAGAAGACTGAATCTTCTTACTGTCTGTGTATTGAACCATTCCTGTGACACTAGTTATAGATTCCGATGCTTCACTTCAGGTTTACTGTATCCCTTGGACCTTCTTTTTGACGATGAGACACAGAAATTGCATCGGAATTAAATACAAAAGGCACAAAGCCGACTTAAGTACAAGAAGACTGACTGTTGTTACTGTCTATGTTTGAACAATTCCTGTGACACTAGTTATAGATTCCGATGCTTCACTTCAGGTTTACTGTATCCCTTGGACCTTCTTATCGACGATGAAACACAGAAATTGCATCGGAATTAAATACAATAGGCACAATGCCGACTTAAGTACAAGAAGACTGACTCTTTTTACTGTATATGTTTTAAACCATTCCTGTGACACTAGTTATAGATTCCGATGCTTCACTTCAGATTTACTGTATCTCTTGGACCATCTTATTGACGACGAAACACAGAAATTGCATCGCAATTAAATAGAAAAGGCACAATGCCGACTTAGGTACAAGAAGACTGACTCTACCTAATGTCTATGATTTGAACCATTCCTGTGACGCTACTTCTAGATTCCGATGCTTCCCTTCAGGTTTACTGTATCCCTCTGACCTTCTTATTGACGATGAAACACAGAAATTGCATCGGAATTAAATTCAAAATTCACAATGCAGACTTAAGTACAAGAAGACTGACTCTTCTTACTGACTATGTTGTGAACATTTCCTGTGAGACCAGTTTTAGATTCCGCTGCTTCACTATATGTTTACTGTATCCCTTGGACCTTCTTATTGACGATGAAACACAGAAATAGCATCGGAATTAAATACAAAAGGCACAGTGCCGACTTAAGTACAAGAAGACTGACTCTTCTTACTGTCTATCTTTTCACCATTCCTGTGACAGTAGTTATAGATTCCGATGCTTCACTTCAGGTTTACTGTATCCCTCTGACCTCCTTATTGACGATGAAACATAGAAATTGCATCGGAATTAAATAGAAAAGGCACAATGCTGACTTAAGTACAAGAAGACAGACTCTTCTTACTGTCTATGATTTGAACCATTCCTGTGACACTAGTTATAGATTCCGATGCTTCACTTCGGGTGTACTGTATTCCTTGGACCTTCTTATTGACGATGTAACACAGATATTGCATCGGAATGAAATACAAAAGGCACAATGCCGTCTTAAGTACAAGTAGACTGACTCTTCTTACAGTCTATACTTTGAACCATTCCTGTGACACTAGTTATAGATTCTGATGCTTCACTTCAGGTTTACTGTATCCCTCTAACCTTCTTATTGACGATGAAACACAGAAATTGCATCGGAATTAAATACAAAAGCCACAATGCCGACTTAAGTACATGTAGACTGATTTTTCCTACTGTCTATCATCATCATCATTTATTGCCTTATCGGGCCTTTAAGGCCTACAGCAAGAAGAACAAAAGGAAAAGTAGAGACAAAAAGACTTACAAAAGTACTCTATACAGTAGTAAAAGTTACATATGTACATTACAGCTTAAAGAAAAACGAAAAAATAAACAGGGCATTCAATCAAAGGTTTAAAAGGCAAGAGGGATACATTACAGAAACAAAAAAAACAAAAAAAACACACACGCAGTGTCTGTCAATTACACGAGAGGAGGGAGCTGTTGCAGATGGCAGTCCATCTCATCCGGTCGTTGGCGTCCTCCTCCACGGCTGCTGGTTCCACTTCTTTCAGGATCGTTGTTATCCTATCCTTCCATCGAGTTCTTGGGCGTCCTCTAGGGCGTTTTCCTGTGGGTTGAGAGTGGAGGACTCTGTTTGGAAGGGATCCGTCTGCCCGTAGGATGTGGCCAAACCATTGGAGTCTCTTCTGCGCCAATATTCGTCCAATGTGTGGCTTTCCATACCGCTGGTATAAATCTTCTTTTTTTCTTCGTTCCCATTTACCTTCCATGGCATTGTAGATGGGTCCATATATCTTCCGAAGTACCTTCCTTTCAAATGCACATATTGCTTCTTCTGCTGTTGCTGATGTTGCCCAAGTTTCACAGCCGTATAAAAGTACTGGTCTCACCAGTGTCGTGTATAGGTGGATCTTGTTCTTCTGCGATATCAGCCGAGATCTGAAAAGATTGTTCAGGCTAAAGAACATGCGATTAGCATTTGTTATACGTTGCTGTACTTCTTTCGTTACTTCACTTCTATTTGTTAGTATGGAGCCCAGGTACTTGAACTCTTCAACTCGTTCGAAGGTATGCCTGTCGACATCAATGGAAGGAGGGAGATCTCGGCGGCGTGATACAACAAGATATTTAGTTTTTTCCTCGTTCACCACCAGCCCAATTTTCTCTGCATTGTGGAGGAATCGGGAAGTATCCCTGCGTACTTGCTCTAGAGTGTCGCCAAGGATCACAACATCATCAGCAAATGCCAAGATTGTGTCTGCTCCCACCATCTCCATCTCTCTGGTTCGACAAGTGTCACGGCTTACTTTTTCCAGGGCCAAATTGAATAATATTGGCGCCAATGGATCTCCTTGTCTCAATCCATTTTGTATACTGAATGATGGTGATAGTTGATTACCAAACCGCACTTGGGCCGTAGACTGAGAGTAGCAAGCAGCAATTAAGCGGATGTATTTTGATGGGATGCCAAGTTCCTCTAACGTTTCCCATAACGTGGCGCGGTCAATGCTGTCATAAGCTTGTCGAAAATCGATGAAGATGAGGTGTAGATCCTTATTGAATTCGTAGAATTTTTCTATCAACTGCCTCAGAGTAAATATGTGATCAATTGTCGATCGTCCAGCAACGAACCCACATTGATAGGTCCCTACAATTCCTTCAGCCAGTGGTTTCATGCGGTTTAGTAGCAGTGTTGTAAAAACTTTGTAGCCAATTTCAAGTAACGAAATCCCTCGGTAGTTGGATACATGAGTAGCATCTCCCTTCTTGAATATGGGACATATGATTGCTCCCTTCCATTCCTCAGGAATAACTTCTGCTTCCCAGATGGTAGAAATTAATCGTTTCAAAGCACCCACCAGTGTTTCCCCTCCCAAGCGAAGCATCTCAGCTGTGATACCACTACCTCCTGGAGCCTTGTTGTTCTTGAGTGCTTTTAGGGCAACACTGATTTCTTCCTCAGATGGTTCAGGGACTTCAACTCTGTCAAAACGGGCATCCGTCTGTGTTGTCCCTACTGGTGGGTTGTCGGGATTCAATAGGTTTTCAAAATGTTTTTTAAATAGGGTTGCTTGCTCTTCTGGCGGTACAACTTCACCCGTCTCATTCGTTAGGACCAATGTACGTTGTCTGTATGCGCCTCTGGCGAATCTTGAGGCCTGGAAAAACGAGCGTGACGACTTTGCTTCTTCGACTGCAATCAACAGACTTTTGTGGTGGTCCCGTTTCTTCTTTCTCATGAGTTGGTCCGTGTTACGCCTCGCTTCGTAGTAAGCTACCCTTGCTTCTTCCGAGAGTTGCTGTAGCCATTTTATCCTCTTCGCTGATCTAATCTCAACAGATTCTCGACATTGTTCATCGAACCAAGGTTTACTTCTTCGTTTTGCATCGCAAACTAGTTCTTCATTTGCACTTTCTAACACTGCATTCCTCAGCAGCATCCATGCGTTCTCCACACTGGTAGGGTTCTCTGTTTTTGTGAGATGTTCTGCAATTTTTTCTTGATAGCGCTGTCTCACTTCTACATCTTTCAACTTATTCTTGTCGAAGCGGACCATCATTTCAGAATTTCTTCTCCACATGGTTGAAAGTTTCAGACGTAGTTTGACTACCACTAAGAAATGGTCTGAATTCATATCTGCCCCGCGAAAGGATCTTACATGCTCGACACTACAATGATGTCTTCGGTCAACAAGAACGTGATCGATCTGGTTCATCGTACTTCCATCTGGGGATATCCAGGTTACTTTATGCACTGCTTTGCGGGGGAAGTATGTGCTTCTAACGATCATTCTCCTTGTATCGGCAAGGTTAATTAATTTGATACCATTCTCGTTGCTTGTTTCATGGATACTATCAGGCCCTATCGTTGGACGATACTGCACTTCTCTTCCCACTTGGGCATTGAAGTCTCCCATTATCAACTGAATTGAGTGTCTTGGGAGTTTGTCTACTACATTCTCTAGTTCTAGATAGAAGTTATTCTTTGTTTCTTCATCGGCATCCTCTGATGGGGCATGACAGTTGACTAGGCAGATCTTATATGGTTTAGCGTGTAAAATCATCCAACAGATTCGGTCGTTTACAGGAGACCATTTGTTGACAGCCGATATCATTTTATTGTGTACAGCAAAACCAACTCCAGAAGTCCAGGCTGGGCTTAGCTCATTGCTGTTAAAGAGCGTGTGAGTATCTCCAATCTTCATAACACCCTGAGGAAGTCTTGTTTCTTGAATTGCTGCCACTATGCATTGATATTTACTCAGTTCTCCTCCAAGTTGTTTCATTCCCCCCGTCATGATTGACCTTACATTCCATGTTCCAATTCTAAATCCAGAAAATCCATTTACGTATCCAGTTTCGTCACCATTTTGATCCGTCCAGTTTTTCCTTTTGTCTTTTTCTTTAACCAGAATCTTTTTTTACAGAGGATGGGGGGTTGGCCCATCCTCTAACCCTCCTCCTTTCTCATCCGGGCTTGGGACCGGCAATGTCTATGTTTGAACAATTCCTGTGACACTAGTTATAGATTCCGATGCTTCACTTCAGGTTTTCTGTATCCCTCTGACCTTCTAATTGCCGAAGAAACACAGAATCTGCATCGGAATCAAATACAAAAAGCATAATGCTGACTTGAGTACAAGAGGGCTGACTCTTCTCACTGTCTATGTTTTGAGACATTCCTGTGACACTAGTTATAGATTCCGATAGTCCACTTCAGGTTTACTGTATACCTTGGACCTTCTTATTGACGACGAAACACAGAAATTGCATCGGAATTAAATAGAAAAGGCACAATAGCGACTTTAGTACAAGAAGACTGACTCTTCTTACTGTCTATGTTTAGAACCATCCACGTGACACTATTTATAGATTCCGATGCTTCACTTCAGGTTTACTGTATCCCTCTGACCTTCCCATTGAAGATGAAACACAGAAATAGCATCGGAATTAAATAGAAAAGGCACAATGCCAACTTAAGTACAAGAAGACTGACTCTTCTTACTGTCTATGTTTTGAACCAATCCTATGACACTAGTTATAGATTCCGAAGCTTCACTTCAGGTTTACTGTATCCCTGTGACCTTCTTATTGACGATGAGACGCAGAAATTGCATCGGAATTAAATACATAAGGCACAGTGCCGACTTAAGTACAAGAAGACTGACTCTACTTAATGTCTATGCTTTGAACCATTCCTGTGACACTAGTTATAGATTCCGATGCTTCACTTCAGATGTACTGTATGTCTTGAACTATGTTATTGACGACGAAACACAGAAGTTGCATCGGAATTAAATAGAAAAGGCACAATGCCGAATTATTTACAAGTCGCCTGATTCTACCTAGTGTCTATGTTTTGAACCATTCCTGTGACACTAGTTATAGATTCCGATGCTTCACTTCAGGTTTACTGTATCCCTCTAACCTTCTTATTGACGATGAAACACAGAAATTGCATCGGGATTAAATACAAAGGGCACAATGCCGACTTAAGTACAAGAAGACTGACTCTTCTTCCTGTCTATGTTTTGAACCATTCCTGTGACACTAGTTATAGTTTCCGATGCTTCACTTCAGGTTTACTGTATCCCCTGGACCTTCTTATTACGATGAATCAAAGAAATTTCATCGGAATTGAATACAAAAGGCGCAATGCCGACTTAAGTACAAGAAGACTGACTCTTCTTACTGTCTATGTTTGAACAATTCCTATGACACTAGTTATAGATTCCGATGCTTCACTTCAGGTTTACCGTATCCCTTGGACCTTCTTATCGACGATGAAACACAGAATTTGCTTCGGAATTAAATACAAAAGGCACAATGCCGACGTAAGTACAAGAAGACTGACTCTTCTTAATGTCTTTGTTTTGAACCATTCCTGTGACACTAGTTATAGATTCCGATGCTTCACTTCAGATTTACTGTATCCCTAGGACCATCTTAAGGACGACGAAACACAGAAATTGCATCGGAATTAAATAGAATTGGCACAATGCCGACTTAGGTACAAGAAGACTGACTCTACCTAATGTCTATGTTTTGAACAATTCCTGTGACACTAGTTATAGATTCCGATGCTTCACTTCAGGTTCACTGTATCCCTCTGACCTTCTTATTGACGATGAAACACAGAAATAGCATCGGAATTAAATAGAAAAGGCACAATGCCGACTTAAGTACTAGAAGACTGACTCTACCTAATGTCTATGTTTTGAACCATTCCTGTGACACTAGTTATAGATTCCGATGCTTCACTTCAGGTTTACTGTATCCCTCTGACCTTCTTATTGACGATGAAACACAGAAATTGCATCGGAATGAAATACAAAAGGCACAATGCTGACTTAAGTACAAGAAGACTGACTCTTCTTACTGACAATGTTGTGAACATTTCCTGTGAGACCAGTTTTAGATTCCGATGCTTCACTATATGTTTACTGTATCCCTTGGACCCTCTTATTGACGGTGAAACACAGAAATTGCATCGGAATTAAATAGAAAATGCACAATGCCGACTTAAGTACAAGAAGACTGACTCTTCTTACTGTCTATGTTTTAACCATTCCTGTGACACTAGTTATAGATTCCGATGCTTCACTTTAGGTTTACTGTATCTCTGTGACCTTATTGACGATGAGACACAGAAATTGCATCGGAATTAAATACAAAAGGCACAATGCCGACATAAGTACAAGAAGACTGACTCTTCTTACTGACTATGTTTTGAACATTTCCTGTGAGACCAGTTTTAGATTCCGATGCTTCACTATATGTTTACTGTATCCCTTGGACCTTCTTATTGACGAAGAAACACAGAAATTGCATCGGAAACAATAACAAAAGGCACAATGCCGACTTAAGTACAAGAAGACTGACTCTTCTTACTGACTATGTTTTGAACATTTCCTGTGAGAACAGTTTTAGATTCCGATGATTCACTATTTGTTTACTGTATTCCTTGGACCTTCTTATTGACGATGAAACACAGAAATTGCATCGGAATTAAATACAAAAGGCACAGTTCCGTTTTAAGTACAAGAAGCCTGACTCTTCTTACTGTCTATTTTTTAACCATTCCTGTGACACTAGTTATAGATTCTGATGCTTCACTTCAGGTTTACTGTATCCCTCTAACCTTCTTATTGACGATGAAACACAGAAATTGCATCGGAATTAAATACAAAGGGCACAATGCCGACTTAAATACAAGAAGACTGACTCTTCTTCCTGTCTATGTTTTGAACCATTCCTGTGACACTAGTTATAGATTCCGTTGCTTCACTTCAGGTTTACTGTATCCCTTGGACCTTCTTATTACGATGAAACAAAGAAATTTCATCGGAATTTAACACAAAAGGCGCAATGCCGACTTAAGTACAAGAAGACTGACTCTTCTTACTGTCTATGTTTGAACAATTCCTATGACACTAGTTATAGATTCCGATGCTTCACTTCAGGTTTACTGTATCCCTTGGACCTTCTTATCGACGATGAAACACAGAAATTGCATCGGAATTAAATACAAAAGGCACAATGCCGACGTAAGTACAAGAAGACTGACTCTTCTTAATGTCTTTGTTTTGAACCATTCCTGTGACACTAGTTATAGATTGCGATGCTTCACTTCAGATTTACTGTATCCCTAGGACCATCTTAAGGACGACGAAACACAGAAATTGCATCGGAATTAAATAGAATAGGCACAATGCCGACTTAGGTACAAGAAGACTGACTCTACCTAATGTTTGTGTTTTGAACCATTCCTGTGACACTAGTTATAGATTCCGATGCTTCACCTCAGGTTCACTGTATCCCTCTGACCTTCTTACTGACGATGAAACACAGAAATAGCATCGGAATTAAACAGAAAAGGCACAATGCCGACTTAAGTACAAGAAGACTGACTCTACCTAATGTCTATGTTTTGAACCATTCCTGTGACACTAGTTATAGATTCCGATGCTTCACTTCAGGTTTACTGTATCCCTCTGGACTTCTTATTGACGATGAAACACAGACATTGCATCGGAATTAAATACAAAAGGCACAATGCTGACTTAAGTACAAGAAGACTGACACTTCTTACTGTCTATTTTTTAACCATTCCAGTGACACTAGTTATAGATTCCGATGCTTCACTTCAGGTTTACTGTATATCTCTGACCTTCTTATTGACGATGAAACATAGAAATTGCATCGGAATTAAATAGAAAAGGCACAATGCTGATGTAAGTTCAAGAAGACAGACTCTTCTTACTGTCTATGATTTGAACCGTTCCAGTGACACTAGTTATAGATTCCGATGCTTCACTTCAGGTGTACTGTATTCCTTGGACCTTCTTATTGACGATGAAACACAGAAATTGCATCGGAATTAAAAACAAAAGGCACAATGCCGACTTAAGTACACGTAGACTGACTCTTCTTACTGTCTACGTTTTGAACCATTCGTGTGATACTAGTTATAGATTCCGATGCTTCACTTCAGGTTTACTGTTGCCCTCTGGCTTCTAATTGCCTATGAAACACTGAAATTGCATCACAATTAGATACAACATGCACAATGCCGACTTAATTACAAGAGGAATGACTCTTCTTACTGTCTATGTTTTGAAACATTTCTGTGACACTAGTTATAGATTCCGTTGCTTCACTTCAGGTTTACTGTATCCCTTGGACCTTCTTATCGACGATGAAACACAGAAATTGCATCGGAATTAAATACAAAAGGCACAATGCCGATTTAAGTACATGTAGACTGCCTTTTCCTACTGTCTATGTTTTGAACCATTCCTGTGACACTAGTTATAGATTCCGATACTTCACTTCAGGTTTACTGTATCCCTCTGACCTTCTTATTGACGATGAAACACAGACATTGCATCGGAATTAAATACAAAAGGCACAATGCTGACTTAAGTACAAGAAGACTGACTCTTCTTACTGACTATGTTGTGAACATTTCCTGTGAGACCAGTTTTAGATTCCGATGCTTCACTATATGTTTACTGTATCCCTTGGAATTTCTTATTGACGATGAAACACAGATATTGCCTCGGAATTAAATACAAAAGGCACAGTGCCGTCTTAAGTACAAGAAGACTGACTCTTCTTACTGTCTATTTTTTAACCATTCCTGTGACACTAGTTATAGATTCCGATACTTCACTTCAGGTTTACTGTATCCCTCTGACCTTCTTATTGACGATGAAACACAGACATTGCATCGGAATTAAATACAAAAGGCACAATGCTGACTTAAGTACAAGTAGACTGACTCTTCTTACTGTCTACGTTTTGAACCATTCCTGTGACACTAGTTATAGATTCCGATGCTTCACTTCAGGTTTACTGTTGCCCGCTGACCTTCTAATTGCCGATGAAACACAGAAATTGCATCGGAATTAGATACAAAATGCACAATGCCGACTTAATTACAAGAGGAATGACTCTTCTTACTGTGTATGTTTTGAAACATTCCCGTGACACTAGTTATAGATTCCGTTGCTTCACTTCAGGTTTACTGTATCCCTTGGACCTTCTTATCGACGATGAAACACAGAAATTGCATCGGAATTAAATACAAAAGGCACAATGCCGATTTAAGTACATGTAGACTGCCTTTTCCTACTGTCTATGTATTGAACCATTCCTGTGACACTAGTTATAGATTCCGATGCTTCACTTCAGGTTTACTGTATCCCTCTGACCTTCTAATTGCCGATGGAACACAGATATTGCATAGGAATTAGATACAAAAAGCATGATGCCGACTTAATTACAAGATGAATGACTCTTCTTACTGTCTATGTTTTGAAACATTCCCGTGACACTAGTTATAGATTCCGATGCTTCACTTCAGGTTTACTGTATCCCTTGGACCTTCTTATCGACGATGAAACACAGAAATTGCATCGGAATTAAATACAAAAGGCAGAATGCCGACTTAAGTTCAAGAAGACTGATTCTTCCTACTGTCTATGTTTTGAACCATTCCTGTGACACTAGTTATAGATTCCGATGATTCACTTCAGATTTACTGTAACCCTCTGACCTTCTTATTGACGATGAAACACAGAAATTGGATCGGAATTAAATAGAAAAGGCACAATTCTGACTTAAGTACAAGAAGACTGACTCCACCTAATGTCTATGTTTTGAACCATTCCTGTGACACTAGTTATAGATTCTGATGCTTCACTTCAGGTTTACTGTATCCCTCTGACCTTCTTATTGACGATGAAACACAGAAATTTCATCGGAATTAAATACAAAAGGCACAATGCCGACTTAAGTACATGTAAACTGACTCTTCCTACTGTCTATGATTTGATCCATTCCTGTGACACTAGTTATAGTTTCCGATGATTCACTTCAGGTTTACTGTTTCCCTCTGACCTTCTTATTGACGATGAAACACAGAAATTGCATCGGAATTAAATAGAAAAGCAACAATGCCAACTTAAGTACAGGAAGAATGACTCTTCCTACTATCTATGTTTTGAACCATTAATGTGACACTAGTTATAGATTCCGATTCTTCACTTCAGGTTTACTGTATCCCTCTGACCATCTTATTGACGATGAAACACAGATATTGCATCGGAAATAAATACAAAAGGCACAATGCCGACTCAAGTACAAGTAGACTGACTCTTCTTACTTTCTATGTTTTGAACCATTCCTGTGACACTAGTTATAGTTTCCGATGCTTCACTTCAGGTTTACTGTATCCCTTGGACCTTCTTATTACGATGAAACAAAGAAATTTCATCGGAATTTAATACAAAAGGCGCATTGACGACCTAAGTACAAGAAGACTGACTCTTCTTACTGTCTATGTTTGAACAATTCCTATGACACTAGTTATAGATTCCGATGCTTCACTTCAGGTTCACTGTATCCCTCTGACCTTCTTATTGACGATGAAACACAGAAATTGCATCGGAATTAAATAGAAAAGGCACAATGCCGACTTAAGTACAAGAAGACTGACTCTACCTAATGTCTATGTTTAGAACCATTCCTGTGACACTAGTAATAGATTCCGATGCTTCACTTCAGGTTTACTGTATCCCTCTGACCTTCATATTGACGATGAAACACAGACATTGCATCGGAATTAATTACAAAAGGCACAATGCTGACTTCAGTACAAGAAGACTGACTCTTCTTACTACTTATGTTGTGAACATTTCCTGTGAGACCAGTTTTAGATTCCGATGCTTCACTATATGTTTACTGTATCCATCGGAATTTCTTATTGACGATGAAACACAGAAATTGCATCGGAATTAAATACAAAAGGCACAGTGCCGTCTTAAGTACAAGAAGACTGACTCTTCTTACTGTCTATTTTTTAACCATTCCTGTGACACTAGTTATAGATTCCGATGCTTCACTTCAGGTTTACTGTATCCCTCTGACCTTTTTATTGACGATGAAACATAGAAATTGCATCGGAATTAAATAGAAAGGGCACAATGCTGATGTAAGTTCAAGAAGACAGACTCTTCTTACTGCCTATGATTTGAACCATTCCTGTGACACTAGTTATAGATTCCGATGCTTCACTTCAGGTGTACTGTATCCCTTGGACCTTCTTATTGACGATGAAACACAGAAATTGCATCGGAATTAAAAACAAAAGGCACAATGCCGATTTAAGTACAAGTAGACTGACTCTTCCTACTGTCTACGTTTTGAACCATTCCTGTGACACTAGTTATAGATTCCGATGCTTCACTTCAGGTTTACTGTATCCCTCTGACGTTCTAATTGCCGATAAAACACAGAAATTGCATCGGAATTAGATACAAAATTGCACAATGCCGACGTAATTACAAGAGGAATGACTCTTCTTACTGTCTATGTTTTGAAACATTCCTGTGACACTAGTTATAGATTCCGTTGCTTCACTTCAGGTTTACTGTATCCCTTGGACCTTCTTATCGACGATGAAACACAGAAATTGCATCGGAATTAAATACAAAAGGCACAATGCCCCTTTAAGTACATGTAGACTGCCTTTTCCTACTGTCTATGTTTTGAACCATTCCTGTGACACTAGTTATAGATTCCGATGCTTCACTTCAGATTTACTGTATCCCTCTGACCTTCTAATTGCCGATGAAACACAGATATTGCATCGGAATTAGATACAAAAAGCACAATGCCGACTTAATTACAAGATGAATGACTCTTCTTACTGTCTATGTTTTGAAACATTCCTGTGACACTAGTTATAGATTCCGATGCTTCACTTCAGGTTTACTGTATCCCTTGGACCTTCTTATCGACGATGAAACACAGAAATTGCATCGGAATTAAATACAAAAGGCACAATGCCGATTTAAGTACATGTAGACTGCCTTTTCCTACTCTCTATGTTTTGAACCTTTCCTGTGACACTAGTTATAGATTCCGATGCTTCACTTCAGGTTTACTGTATCCCTCTGACCTTCTAATTGCCGATGAAACACAGATATTGTATCGGAATTAGATACAAAAAGCACGATGCAGACTTAATTACAAGATGAATGACTCTTCTTACTGTCTATGTTTTGAACCGTTCCTTTGTCACTAGTTATAGATTCCGATTCTTCACGTCAGACTTACGGTGTCCCTTGGACCTTCTTATTACGATGAAACAAAGAAATTTCATCGGAATTTAATACAAAAGGCGCAATGACGACCTAAGTACAAGAAGACTGACTCATCTTACTGTCTATGTTTGAACAATTCCTGTGACACTAGTTATAAATTCCGATGCTTCACTTCAGGTTTACTGTATCCCTTGGACCTCCTTATCGACGAAGAAGCACAGAAATTGCATCGGAATTAAATACAAAAGGCACAATGCCGACGTAAGTACAAGAAGACTGACTCTTCGTAATGTCTTTGTTTTGAACCATTCCTGTGACACTAGTTATAGATTCCGATGCTTTACTTCAGATTTACTGTATCCCTCTGTCCTTCTTATTGACGGTGAAACACAGAAATAGCATCGGAATTAAATAGAAAAGGCACAATGCCGACTTAAGTACAAGAAGACTGACTCTACCTAATGTCTATGTTTTGAACCATTCCTGTGACACTAGTAATAGATTCCGATGCTTCACTTCAGGTTTACTGTATCCCTTGGACCTTCTTATCGACGATGAAACACAGAAATTGCCACGGAATTAAATACAAAAGGCAGAATGCCGACTTAAGTTCAAGAAGACTGACTCTTCTTACTGTCTATGTTTTGAACCGTTCCTTTGTCACTAGTTATAGATTCCGATTCTTCACGTCAGATTTACTGTATCCCTTGGACCTTCTTATTACGATGAAACAAAGAAATTTCATCGGAATTTAATACAAAAGGCGCAATGACGACCTAAGTACAAGAAGACTGACTCTTCTTACTGTCTATGTTTTGAATCATTCCTGTGACATTAGTTATAGATTCCGATGCTTTACTTCAGGTTTACTGTATCCCTCTGACCTTCTAATTGCCAATGAAACACAGATATTGCATCGGAATTAGATACAAAAACACAATGCCGACTTAATTACACGATGAATGACTCTTCTTACTGTCTATGTTTTGAAACATTCCTGTGACACTAGTTATAGATTCCGATGCTTCACTTCAGGTTTACTGTATCCCTTGGACCATCTTATTACGATGAAACAAAGAAATTTCATCGGAATTTAATACAAAAGGCGCATTGACGACCTAAGTACAAGAAGACTGACTCTTCTTACTGTCTATGTTTGAACAATTCCTATGACACTAGTTATAGATTCCGATGCTTCACTTCACGTTCACTGTATCCCTCTGACCTTCTTATTGACGATGAAACACAGAAATTGCATCGGAATTAAATAGAAAAGGCACAATGCCGACTTAAGTACAAGAAGACTGACTCTACCTAATGTCTATGTTTAGAACCATTCCTGTGACACTAGTAATAGATTCCGATGCTTCACTTCAGGTTTACTGTATCCCTCTGACCTTCATATTGACGATGAAACACAGACATTGCATCGGAATTAATTACAAAAGGCACAATGCTGACTTCAGTACAAGAAGACTGACTCTTCTTACTACTTATGTTGTGAACATTTCCTGTGAGACCAGTTTTAGATTCCGATGCTTCACTATATGTTTACTGTATCCATCGGAATTTCTTATTGACGATGAAACACAGAAATTGCATCGGAATTAAATACAAAAGGCACAGTGCCGTCTTAAGTACAAGAAGACTGACTCTTCTTACTGTCTATTTTTTAACCATTCCTGTGACACTAGTTATAGATTCCGATGCTTCACTTCAGGTTTACTGTATCCCTCTGACCTTTTTATTGACGATGAAACATAGAAATTGCATCGGAATTAAATAGAAAGGGCACAATGCTGATGTAAGTTCAAGAAGACAGACTCTTCTTACTGCCTATGATTTGAACCATTCCTGTGACACTAGTTATAGATTCCGATGCTTCACTTCAGGTGTACTGTATCCCTTGGACCTTCTTATTGACGATGAAACACAGAAATTGCATCGGAATTAAAAACAAAAGGCACAATGCCGATTTAAGTACAAGTAGACTGACTCTTCCTACTGTCTACGTTTTGAACCATTCCTGTGACACTAGTTATAGATTCCGATGCTTCACTTCAGGTTTACTGTATCCCTCTGACGTTCTAATTGCCGATAAAACACAGAAATTGCATCGGAATTAGATACAAAATGCACAATGCCGACGTAATTACAAGAGGAATGACTCTTCTTACTGTCTATGTTTTGAAACATTCCTGTGACACTAGTTATAGATTCCGTTGCTTCACTTCAGGTTTACTGTATCCCTTGGACCTTCTTATCGACGATGAAACACAGAAATTGCATCGGAATTAAATACAAAAGGCACAATGCCCCTTTAAGTACATGTTGACTGCCTTTTCCTACTGTCTATGTTTTGAACCATTCCTGTGACACTAGTTATAGATTCCGATGCTTCACTTCAGATTTACTGTATCCCTCTGACCTTCTAATTGCCGATGAAACACAGATATTGCATCGGAATTAGATACAAAAAGCACAATGCCGACTTAATTACAAGATGAATGACTCTTCTTACTGTCTATGTTTTGAAACATTCCTGTGACACTAGTTATAGATTCCGATGCTTCACTTCAGGTTTACTGTATCCCTTGGACCTTCTTATCGACGATGAAACACAGAAATTGCATCGGAATTAAATACAAAAGGCACAATGCCGATTTAAGTACATGTAGACTGCCTTTTCCTACTCTCTATGTTTTGAACCTTTCCTGTGACACTAGTTATAGATTCCGATGCTTCACTTCAGGTTTACTGTATCCCTCTGACCTTCTAATTGCCGATGAAACACAGATATTGTATCGGAATTAGATACAAAAAGCACGATGCCGACTTAATTACAAGATGAATGACTCTTCTTACTGTCTATGTTTTGAACCGTTCCTTTGTCACTAGTTATAGATTCCGATTCTTCACGTCAGACTTACGGTATCCCTTGGACCTTCTTATTACGATGAAACAAAGAAATTTCATCGGAATTTAATACAAAAGGCGCAATGACGACCTAAGTACAAGAAGACTGACTCATCTTACTGTCTATGTTTGAACAATTCCTGTGGCACTAGTTATAAATTCCGATGCTTCACTTCAGGTTTACTGTATCCCTTGGACCTCCTTATCGACGAAGAAGCACAGAAATTGCATCGGAATTAAATACAAAAGGCACAATGCCGACGTAAGTACAAGAAGACTGACTCTTCGTAATGTCTTTGTTTTGAACCATTCCTGTGACACTAGTTATAGATTCCGATGCTTTACTTCAGATTTACTGTATCCCTCTGTCCTTCTTATTGACGGTGAAACACAGATATAGCATCGGAATTAAATAGAAAAGGCACAATGCCGACTTAAGTACAAGAAGACTGACTCTACCTAATGTCTATGTTTTGAACCATTCCTGTGACACTAGTAATAGATTCCGATGCTTCACTTCAGGTTTACTGTATCCCTTGGACCTTCTTATCGACGATGAAACACAGAAATTGCCACGGAATTAAATACAAAAGGCAGAATGCCGACTTAAGTTCAAGAAGACTGACTCTTCTTACTGTCTATGTTTTGAACCGTTCCTTTGTCACTAGTTATAGATTCCGATTCTTCACGTCAGATTTACTGTATCCCTTGGACCTTCTTATTACGATGAAACAAAGAAATTTCATCGGAATTTAATACAAAAGGCGCAATGACGACCTAAGTACAAGAAGACTGACTCTTCTTACTGTCTATGTTTTGAATCATTCCTGTGACATTAGTTATAGATTCCGATGCTTTACTTCAGGTTTACTGTATCCCTCTGACCTTCTAATTGCCAATGAAACACAGATATTGCGTCGGAATTAGATACAAAAAGCACAATGCCGACTTAATTACACGATGAATGACTCTTCTTACTGTCTATGTTTTGAAACATTCCTGTGACACTAGTTATAGATTCCGATGCTTCACTTCAGGTTTACTGTATCCCTTGGACCTTCTTATCGACGATGAAACACATCAATTGCATCGGAATTAAATACAAAAGGCATAATGCCGATTTAAGTACATGTAGACTGCCTTTTCCTACTGTCTATGTTTTGAACCATTCCTGTGACACTAGTTATAGATTCCGATGATTCACTTCAGGTTTACTGTATCCCTCTGACCTTCTTATTGACGATGAAACACAGAAATTGCATCGGACTTAAATAGAAAAGCAACAATGCCAGCTTAAGTACAAGAAGAATGACTCTTCCTACTGTCTATGTTTTGAACCATTAATGTGACACTAGTTATAGATTCCGATTCTTCACTTCAGGTTTACTGTATCCCTCTGACCTTCTTATTCACGATGAAACACAGATACTGCATCGGAAATAAATACAAAAGGCACAATGCCGACTCAAGTACAAGTAGACTGACTCTTCTTACTGTCTATGTTTTGAATCATTCCTGTGACATTAGTTATAGATTCCGATGCTTTACTTCAGGTTTACTGTATCCCTCTGACCTTCTTATTGACGATGAAACACAGAAATTGCATCGGAATTAAATAGAAAAGGCACAATGCCGACTTAAGTACAAGAAGACTGACTCTTCCTAATGTCTACGTTCCAAACCATTCCTGTGACACTAGTTATCGATTCCGCTGATTCACTTCAGGTTTACTGTATCCCTCTAACCTTCTTATTGACGATGAAAGACAGAAATTGCATCGGAATTAAATACAAAGAGCACAATGCCGACTTAAGTACAAGAAGACTGACTCTTCTTCCTGTCTATGTATTGAATCATTCCTGTGACACTAGTTATAGATTCCGATGCTTCACTTCAGGTTTACTGTATCCCTTGGACCTTCTTTTTACGATGAAACAAAGAAATTTCATCGGAATTTAATACAAAAGGCGCAATGCCGACTAAAGTACAAGAAGACTGACTCTTCTTACTGTCTATGTTTGAACAATTCCTATGACACTAGTTATAGATTCCGAAGCTTCACTTCAGGTTTACTGTATCCCTTGGACCTTCTTATCGACGATGAAACACAGAAATTGCATCGGTATAAAATACAAAAGGCACAATGCCGACGTAAGTACAAGAAGACTGAATCTTCTTAATGTCTTTGTTTTGAACCATTCCTGTGACACTAGTTATAGATTCCGATGCTTCACTTCAGATTTACTGTATCCCTAGGACCATCTTAAGGACGACGAAACACAGAAATTGCATCGGAATTAAATAGAATAGGCACAATGCCGACATAGGTACAAGAAGACTGACTCTACCTAATGTCTATGTTTTGAACCATTCCTGTGACACTAGTTATAGATACCGATGCTTCACTTCAGGTTCACTGTATCCCTCTGAACTTCATATTGACGATGAAACACAGAAATAGCATCGAAATTAAATAGAAAAGGCACAATGCCGACTTAAGTACAAGAAGACTGACTCTAACTAGTGTCTATGTTTTGAACCATTCCTGTGACACTAGTAATAGATTCCGATGCTTCACTTCAAAATTTACTGTATCCCTCTGACCTTCTTATTGACGATGAAACACAGACATTGCATCGGAATTAAATACAAAAGGCACAATGCTGACTTAAGTACAAGAAGACTTACTCTTCTTACTGACTATGTTGTGAACATTTCCTGTGAGACCAGTTTTAGATCCCCATGCTTCACTATATGTTTACTGTATCCCTTGGAATTTCTTATTGACGATGAAACACAGAAATTGCATCGGAATTAAATACAAAAGGCACAGTGCCGTCTTAAGTACAAGAAGACTGACTCTTCTTACTGTCTACGTTTTGAACCATTCCTGTGACACTAGTTATAGATTCCAATGCTTCACTTCAGGTTTACTGTATACCTCTGACCTTCTTATTGACGATGAAACATAGAAATTGCATCGGAATTAAATAGAAAAGCCACAATGCTGATGTAAGTTCAAGAAGACAGACTCTTCTCACTGTCTATGATTTGTACCATTCCTGTGACACTAGTTATAGATTCCGATGCTTCACTTCAGGTGTACTGTATCCCTTGGACCTTCTTATTGACGGTGAAACACAGAAACTGCATCGGAATTAAAAACAAAAGGCACAATGCCGACTTAAGTACAAGTAGACTGACTCTTCTTACTGTCTACGTTTTGAACCATTCCTGTGACACTAGTTATAGATTCCGATGCTTCACTACAGGTTTACTGTTGCCCTCTGACCTTCTAATTGCCGATGAAACACAGAAATTGCATCGGAATTAGATACAAAATGCACAATGCCGATTTAATTACAAGAGGAATGACTCTTCTTTCTGTCTATGTTTTGAAACATTCCTGTGACACTAGCTATAGATTCCGTTGCTTCACTTCAGGTTTACTGTATCCCTTGGACCTTCTTATCGACGATGAAACACAGAAATTGCATCGGAATTAAATACAAAAGGCACAATGCCGCTTTATGTACATGTAGACTTCCTTTTCCTACTGTCTATGTTCTGAACCATTCCTGTGACACTAGTTATAGATTCCGATGCTTCAATTCAGGTTCACTGTATCCCTCTGACCTTCTAATTGCCGATGAAACACAGATATTGCATCGGAATCAGATACAAAAAGCACAATGCTGACTTAATTACAAGATGAATGACTCTTCTTACTGTCTATGTTTTGAAACATTCCTGTGACACTAGTTATAGATTCCGATGCTTCACTTCAGATTTACTGTATCCCTTGGACCTTCTTATCGACGATGAATAACAGAAATTGCCACGGAATTAAATACAAAAGGCAGAATGCCGATTTAAGTTCAAGAAGACTGACTCTTCTTACTGTCTATGTTTTGAACCGTTCCTTTGTCACTAGTTATAGATTCCGATTCTTCACGTCAGACTTACTGTATCCCTTGGACCTTCTTATTACGATGAAACAAAGAAATTTCATCGGAATTTAATACAAAAGGCGCAATCACGACCTAAGTACAAGAAGACTGACTCTTCTTACTGTCTATGTTTGAACAATTCCTGTGACACTAGTTATAGATTCCGATGCTTCACTTCAGGTTTACTGTATCCCTTGGACCTCCTTATCGACGATGAAGCACAGAAATTGCATCGGAATTAAATACAAAAGGCACAATGCGGACGTAAGTACAAGAAGACTGACTCTTCGTAATGTCTTTGTTTTGAACCATTCCTGTGACACTAGTTATAGATTCCGATGCTTTACTTCAGATTTACTGTATCCCTCTGACCTTCTTATTGACGATGAAACACAGAAATAGCATCGGAATTAAATAGAAAAGGCACAATGCCGACTTAAGTACAAGAAGACTGACTCTACCTAATGTCTATGTTTTGAACCATTCCTGTGACACTAGTAATAGATTCCGATGCTTCACTTCAGGTTTACTGTATCCCTTGGACCTTCTTATCGACGATGAAACACAGAAATTGCCACGGAATTAAATACAAAATGCACAATGCTGACTTAAGTACAAGTAGACTGCCTCTTCTTACTGTCTATGTTTTGAACCATTCCTGTGACACTAGTTATAGATTCTGATGCTTCACTTCAGGTTTACTGTATCCCTCTGACCTTCTTATTGACGATGAAACACAGAAATTTCATCGGAATTAAATACAAAAGGCACAATGCCGATTTAAGTACATGTAGACTGACTTTTCCTACTGTCTATCTTTGAACCATTCCTGTGACACTAGTTATAGATTCCGATGATTCACTTCAGGTTTACTGTATCCCTCTGACCTTCTTATTGACGATGAAACACAAAAAATGCATCGGAATTAAATAGAAAAGCAACAATGCCAAATTAAGTACAAGAAGAATGACTCCTCCTACTGTCAATGTTTGGAACCATTAATGTGACACTAGTTATAGATTCCCATTCTTCACTTCAGGTTTACTGTATCCCTCTGACCTTCTTATTCACGATGAAACACAGATACTGCATCGGAAATAAATACAAAAGGCACAATGCCGACTCAAGTACAAGTAGACTGACTCTTCTTACTGTCTATGTTTTGAATCATTCCTGTGACATTAGTTATAGATTCCGATGCTTTACTTCAGGTTTACTGTATCCCTCTGACCTTCTTATTGACGATGAAACACAGAAATTGCATCGGAATTAAATAGAAAAGGCACAATGCCGACTTATGTACAAGAAGACTGACTCTTCCTAATGTCTACGTTTCAAACCATTCCTGTGACACTAGTTATTGATTCCGCTGCTTCACTTCAGGTTTACTGTATCCCTCTAACCTTCTTATTGACGATGAAACACAGAAATTGCATCGGAATTAAATACAAAGAGCACAATGCCGACTTAAGTACAAGAAGACTGACTCTTCTTCCTGTCTATGTTTTGAACCATTCCTGTGACACTAGTTATAGATTCCGATGCTTCACTTCAGGTTTACTGTATCCCTTGGACCTTCTTATTACGATGAAACAAAGAAATTTCATCGGAATTTAATACAAAAGGCGCAATGCTGACTAAAGTACAAGAAGACTGACTCTTCTTACTGTCTATGTTTGAACAATTCCTATGACACTAGTTATAGATTCCGAAGCTTCACTTCAGGTTTACTGTATCCCTTGGACCTTCTTATCGACGATGAAACACAGAAATTGCATCGGAATAAAATACAAAAGGCACAATGCCGACGTAAGTACAAGAAGACTAACTCTTCTTAATGTCTTTGTTTTGAACCATTCCTGTGACACTAGTAATAGATTCCGATGCTTCACTTCAGATTTACTGTATCCCTAGGACCATCTTAAGAACGACGAAACACAGAAATTGCATCGGAATTAAATAGAATAGGCACAATGCCGACTTAGGTACAAGAAGACTGACTCTACCTAATGTCTATGTTTTGAACCATTCCTGTGACACTAGTTATAGATACCGATGCTTCACTTCAGGTTCACTGTATCCCTCTGAACTTCATATTGACGATGAAACACAGAAATAGCATCGAAATTAAATAGAAAAGGCACAATGCCGACTTAAGTACAAGAAGACTGACTCTACCTAGTGTCTATGTTTTGAACCATTCCTGTGACACTAGTAATAGATTCCGATGCTTCACTTCAAAATTTACTGTATCCCTCTGACCTTCTTATTGACGATGAAACACAGACATTGCATCGGAATTAAATACAAAAGGCACAATGCTGACTTAAGTACAAGAAGACTTACTCTTCTTACTGACTATGTTGTGAACATTTCCTGTGAGACCAGTTTTAGATCCCCATGCTTCACTATATGTTTACTGTATCCCTTGGAATTTCTTATTGACGATGAAACACAGAAATTGCATCGGAATTAAATACAAAAGGCACAGTGCCGTCTTAAGTACAAGAAGACTGACTCTTCTTACTGTCTATTTTTTAACCATTCCCGTGACACTAGTTATAGATTCCAATGCTTCACTTCAGGTTTACTGTATACCTCTGACCTTCTTATTGACGATGAAACATAGAAATTGCATCGGAATTAAATAGAAAAGCCACAATGCTGATGTAAGTTCAAGAAGACAGACTCTTCTCACTGTCTATGATTTGTACCATTCCTGTGACACTAGTTATAGATTCCGATGCTTCACTTCAGGTGTACTGTATCCCTTGGACCTTCTTATTGACGGTGAAACACAGAAATTGCATCGGAATTAAAAACAAAAGGCACAATGCCGACTTAAGTACAAGTAGACTGACTCTTCTTACTGTCTACGTTTTGAACCATTCCTGTGACACTAGTTATAGATTCCGATGCTTCACTACAGGTTTACTGTTGCCCTCTGACCTTCTAATTGCCGATGAAACACAGAAATTGCATCGGAATTAGATACAAAATGCACAATGCCGACTTAATTACAAGAGGAATGACTCTTCTATCTGTCTATGTTTTGAAACATTCCTGTGACACTAGCTATAGATTCCGTTGCTTCACTTCAGGTTTACTGTATCCCTTGGACCTTCTTATCGACGATGAAACACAGAAATTGCATCGGAATTAATTACAAAAGGCACAATGCCGCTTTAGGTACATGTAGACTGCCTTTTCCTACTGTCTATGTTTTGAACCATTCCTGTGACACTAGTTATAGATTCCGATGCTTCAATTCAGGTACACTGTATCCCTCTGACCTTCTAATTGCCGATGAAACACAGATATTGCATCGGAATTAGATACAAAAAGCACAATGCTGACTTAATTACAAGATGAATGACTCTTCTTACTGTCTATGTTTTGAAACATTCCTGTGACACTAGTTATAGATTCCGATGCTTCACTTCAGGTTTACTGTATCCCTTGGACCTTCTTATCGACGATGAAACACAGAAATTGCATCGGAATTAAATACAAAAGGCACAATGCCGATTTAAATACATGTAGACTGCCTTTTCCTACTGTCTATGTTTTGAACCATTCCTGTGACACTAGTTACAGATTCCGATGCTTCACTTCAGATTTACTGTATCCCTCTGACCTTCTAATTGCCGTTGAAACACAGATATTGCATCGGAATTAGATACAAAAACCACGATGCCGACTTAATTACAAGATGAATGACTCTTCTTACTCTCTATGTTTCGAAACATTCCTGTGACACTAGTTATAGATTCCGATGCTTCACTTCAGGTTTACTGTATCCCTTGGACCTTCTTATCGACGATGAAACACAGAAATTGCATCGGAATTAAATACAAAAGGCAGAATGCCGACTTAAGTTCAAGAAGACTGACTCTTCTTACTGTCTATCTTTTGTACCATTCCTTTGTCACTAGTTATAGATTCGGATTCTTCACGTCAGACTTACTGTATCCCTTGGAGCTTCTTATTGACGACGAAACACAGAAATAGCATCGGAATTATATAGAAAAGGCACAATGCCGACTTAAGTACAAGAAGACTGACTCTTCTTACTGTCTATTATTTAACCATTCCTGTGACACTAGTTATAGATTCCGATGCTTCACTTCAGATTTTTCTGTAACCGTCTGACCTTCTTATTGACGATGAAACACAGAAATTGCATCGGAATTAAATACAAAATGCACAATGCTGACTTAAGTACAAGTAGACTGCCTCTTCTTACTGTCTATGTTTTGAACCATTCCTGTGACACTAGTTATAGATTCTGATGCTTCACTTCAGGTTTACTGTATCCCTCTGACCTTCTTATTGACGATGAAACACAGAAATTTCATCGGAATTAAATACAAAAGGCACAATGCCGATTTAAGTACATGTAGACTGACTTTTCCTACTGTCTATCTTTGAACCATTCCTGTGACACTAGTTATAGATTCCGATGATTCACTTCAGGTTTACTGTATCCCTCTGACCTTCTTATTGACGATGAAACACAAAAAATGCATCGGAATTAAATAGAAAAGCAACAATGCCAACTTAAGTACAAGAAGAATGACTCTTCCTACTGTCAATGTTTGGAACCATTAATGTGACACTAGTTATAGATTCCCATTCTTCACTTCAGGTTTACTGTATCCCTCTGACCTTCTTATTGACGATGAAACACAGATATTGCATCGGAAATAAATACAAAAGGCACAATGCCGACTCAAGTACAAGTAGACTGACTCTTCTTACTGTCTATGATTTGAATCATTCCGGTGACACTAGTTATAGATTCCGATGCTTCACTTCAGGTTTACTGTATCCCTCTGACCTTCTTATTGACGATGAAACACAGAAATTGTATCGGATTTAAATACAAAAGGCACAATGCCAACTTAAGTACATGTAGATCCACTCTTCCTACTGTCTATGTTTTGAACCTTTCCTGTGACACTAGTTATAGATTCCGATGATTCACTTCAGGTTTACTGTATCCCTCTGACCTTCTTATTGACGATGAAACACAGAAATTGCATCGGAATTAAATAGAAAAGGCACAATGCCGACTTAAGTACAAGAAGACTGAGTCTTCCTAATGTCTACGTTTTAAACCATTCCTGTGACACTAGTTATTGATTCTGCTGCTTCACATCAGGTTTACTGTATCCCTCTAACCTTCTTATTGACGATGAAACACAGAAATTGCATCGGAATTAAATACAAAGGGGACAATGCCGACTTAAGTACAAGAAGACTGACTCTTCTTCCTGTCTATGTTTTGAACCATTCCTGTGACACTAGTTATAGATTCCGATGCTTCACTTCAGGTTTACTGTATCCCTTGGACCTTCTTATTACGATGAAACAAAGAAACTTCATCGGAATTTAATACAAAAGGCGCAATGAGGACTTAAGTACAAGAAGACTGACTCTTCTTACTGTCTATGTTTGAACAATTCCTATGACACTAGTTATAGATTCCGATGCTTCACTTCAGGTTTACTGTATCCCTTGGACCTTCTAATCGACGATGAAACACAGAAATTGCATCGGAATTAAATACAGAAGGCACAATGCCGACGTAAGTACAAGAAGACTTACTCCTCTTAATGTCTTTGTTTTGAACCATTCCTGTGACACTAGTTATAGATTCCGATGCTTCACTTCAGATTTACTGTATCCCTCTGACCTTCGTATTGACGATGAAACACAGAAATAGCATCGGAATTAAATAGAAAATCACAATGCCGACTTAAGTACAAGAAGACTGACTCTACCTAATGTCTATGCTTTGAACCATTCCTGTGACACTAGTTTTAGATTCTGATGCTTCACTTCAGGTTCACTGTATCCCTCTGACCTTCGTATTGACGATGAAACACAGACATTGCATCGGAATTAAATACAAAAGGCACAGTGCCGTCTTAAGTACAAGAAGACTGACTCTTTTTACTGTCTATTTTTTAACCATTCCTGTGACACTAGTTATAGATTCCGATGCTGCACTTCAGGTTTACTGTATCCCTCTGACATTCCTATTGACGATGAAACATAGAAATTGTATCGGAATTAAATAGAAAAGGCACAATGCCGATGTAAGTTCAAGAAGACAAACTCTTCTTACTGTCTATGATTTGAACCTTTCCTGTGACACTAGTTATAGATTCCGATGCTTCACTTCAGGTGTACTGTATCCCTTGGACCTTCGTATTGACGATGAAACACAGAAATTGCATCGGAATTAAAAACAAAAGGCACAATGCCGACTTAAGTACAAGTAGACTGACTCTTCTTACTGTCTACGTTTTGAACCATTCCTGTGACCCTAGTTATAGATTCCGATGCTTCACTTCAGGTTTACTGTATCCCTCTGACCTTCTAATTGCCGATGAAACACAGAAATTGCATCGTAATTAGATACAAAATGCACAATGCCGACTTAATTACAAGAGGAATGACTCTTCTTACTGTCTGTGTTTTGAAACATTCCTGTGACACTAATGATAGATTCCGTTGCTTCACTTCAGGTTTACTGTATCCCTTGGACCTTCTTATCGACGATGAAACACAGAAATTGCATCGGAATTAAATACAAAAGGCACAATGCCGCTTTAAGTACATGTAGACTGCCTTTTCCTACTGTCTATGTTTTGAACCATTCCTGTGACACTAGTTATAGATTCCGATGCTTCACTTCAGGTTTACTGTATCCCTCTGACCTTCTAATTGCCGATGAAACACAGATATTGAATCGGAATTAGATACAAAAAGCACAATGCCGACGTAATTACAAGATGAATGACCCTTCTTACTGTCAATGTTTTGAAACATTCCTGTGACACTAGTTATAGATTCCGATGCTTCACTTCAGGTTTACTGTATCCCTTGGACCTTCTTATCGACGATGAAACACAGAAATTGCATCGGAATTAAATACAAAAGGCAGAATGCCGACTTAAGTTCAAGGAGACTGACTCTTCTTACTGTCTGTGTTTTGCACCATTCCTTTGTCACTAGTTATAGATTCCGATTCTTCACGTCAGACTTACTGTATCCCTTGGACCTTCTTATTGACGACGAAACACAGATATAGCATCAGAATTAAATAGAAAAGGCACAATGCCGACTTAAGTACAAGAAGACTAACCCTTCCTATTGTCTATGTTTTGAACCTTTCCTGTGACACTAGTTATAGGTTCCGATGATTCACTTCAGGTTTACTGTATCCCTCTGACCTTCTTATTGACGATGAAACACAGAAATTGCATCGGAATTAAATAGAAAGGGCACAATGCTGACTTAAGTACAAGTAGACTGCCTCTTCTTACTGTCTATGTTTTGAACCATTCCTGTGACACTAGTTATAGATTCTGATGCTTCACTTCAGGTTTACTGTATCCCTCTGACCTTCTTATTGACGATGAAACACAGAAATTTCATCGGAATTAAATACAAAAGGCGCAATGCCGACTTAAGTACATGTAGACTGACTCTTCCTACTGTCTATGTATTGAACCATTCCTGTGACACTAGTTATAGATTCCGATGATTCACTTCCGTTTTACTGTATCCCTCTGACCTTCTTATTGACGATGAAACACAGAAATTGCATCGGAATTAAATAGAAAAGCAACAATGCCAACTTAAGTACAAGAAGAATGACCCTTCCTACTGTCTATGTTTTGAACCATTAATGTGACACTAGTTATTGATTCCGATTCTTCACTTCAGGTTTACTGTATCCCTCTGACCTTCTTATTGACGATGAAACACAGATATTGCATCGGAAATAAATACAAAAGGCACAATGCCGACTAAAGTACAAGTAGACTGACTCTTCTTACTGTCTATGTTTTGAATCATTCCTGTGACACTAGTTATAGATTCCGATGCTTCACTTCAGGTTTACTGTCTCCCTCTGACCTTCTTATTGACGATGAAACACAGAAATTGCATCGGAATTAAATACAAAAGGCACAATGCCCACTTAAGTACAACAGGACTGACTCTGCTTGCTGTCTATGTTTTGAAACATTCCTGTAACACTAGTTATAGATTCCGATGCTTCACTTCAGATTTACTGTATCCCTTGGACCTTCTTATACACGACGAAACACAGAAATTGCATCGGAATATACTTGAAAAGGCACAATGCCGACTTAAGTTCAAGAAGACTAACCCTTCCTATTGGCTATGTTGTGAACCATTGATGTGACACTAGTTATAGATTCCGATTCTTCACTTCAGGTTTACTGTATCCCTCTGACCTTCTAATTGCCGATGAAACCCAGAAATTGCATCGGAATTAAATAGAAAATGCACAATGCCGTTAGGTACAAGAAGACTGACTTTTCTTACTGTCTATGATTTGAACCATTCCTGTGACACTAAATATAGATTCCGATGCTTCACTTCAGGTTTACTGTATCCTTTGAACCTTCTTATTGACGATCAATCACAGAAATTGCATCGGAATTTAATAGAAAAGGCACAATGCCGACTTATGTACAAGAAGACTGACTCATCTTACTGTCTATGTTTTGAACCATTCCTGTGACACCACTTATAGATTCCGATGCTTCGCTTCAGGTTTACTGTATTCCTCTGGCCTTCTTATTGACGATGAAACACAAAAATTGCATCGGAATTAAATACAATAGGCACAATGCCGACTTAGGTACAAGAAGTCTGACACTTCTTACTGTCTATGTTTTGAATCATTCCTGTGACACTAGTTACAGATTCCGATGCTTCACCTCAGGTTTACTGTATCCCTTTGACCTTCTTATTGACGATGAAACACAGAAATTGCATCGGAATTAAATACAAAAAGCACAATGCCGACTTATGTACAAGAAGACTGACTCTTCTTACTGTCTATTTTTTAACCATTCCTGTGACATTAGTTATAGATTCCGATGCTTCACTTCAGGTTTACTGTATCCCTTTGACCTTCCTATAGACGATGAAACACATAAATTGCATCGGAATTCAATACAAAAGGCACAATGCCGACTCAAATACAAGTTGACAGGCCCTTTTTACTTTCTATGTTTTGAACATTTCCTGTGAGACAGGTTTTAGATTCCGATGCTTCACTATAGGTTTACTGCATCCCTTGGACCTTCTTGTTGCCGATGAAACACCGAAATTGCATCGGAATTGAATACGAAATGCACAATGCCGACTTAAGTACAAGATGACTGACCGTTCTTACTGACTATGTTTTGAACCATTCCTGTGACACCACTTATTGATTCCAATGCTTCACTTCAGGTTTTCTGTATCCCGCTTACCTTCTTATTGACGATGAAACACAGAACTTCCATCGGAATTAAATAGAAAAGGCACAATGCCGACTTAAGTACAAGAAGACTGACTCTTCCTACTGGCTATGTCATGAACCATTCCTGTGACACTAGTTATAGATTCCGATGCTTCACTTCAGGTTTACTGTATCCCTCTGACCTTCTCATTGACGATGAAACACAGAAATTGCATCGGAATTAAATACAAAAGGCACAATGCTGACTTAAGTACAAGAAGACTGACTCTTCTTACTGACTATGTTGTGATCATTTCCTGTGAGACCAGTTTTAGATTCCGATGCTTCATTATACGTTTACTGTATCCCTTGGACCTTCGTATTGACGATTAAACACAGAAATTGCATCGGAATTAAATACTAAGGGCTCAATGCTACTTAAGTACAAGAAGACTGACTCATCTTACTGTCTATTTTTTAACCATTCCTGTGACACTAGTTATAGATTCCGATTCTTCACGTCAGACTTACTGTATCCCTTGGACCTTCTTATTGACGACGAAACACAGATATAGCATCAGAATTAAATAGAAAAGGCACAATGCCGACTTAAGTAAAAGAAGACTAACCCTTCCTATTGTCTATGTTTTGAACCTTTCCTGTGACACTAGTTATGGGTTCCGATGATTCACTTCAGGTTTACTGTATCCCTCTGACCTTCTTATTGACGATGAAACACAGAAATTGCATCGGAATTATATAGAAAGGGCACAATGCTGACTTAAGTACAAGTAGACTGCCTCTTCTTACTGTCTATGTTTTGAACCTTTCCTGTGACACTAGTTATAGGTTCCGATGATTCACTTCAGGTTTACTGTATCCCTCTGGCCTTCTTACTAACGATGAAACACAAAAATTGCATCGGAATTAAATACAAAAGGCACAATGCCGACTTAAGTACAAGAAGTCTGACACTTCTTACTGTCTATGTTTTGAATCATTCCTGTGACACTAGTTATAGATTCCGATGCTTCACCTCAGGTTTACTGTATCCCTTTGACCTTCTTATTGACGATGAAACACAGAAATTGCATCGGAATTAAATACAAAAAGCACAATGCCGACTTAAGTAAAAGGAGACTGACTCTTCCTACTGACTATGTCATGAACCATTCTTGTGACACTAGTTATAGATTCTGATGCTTCACTTCAGTTTTACTGTATCCCTCTGACCTTCTTATTGACGATGAAACACAGAAATTGCATCGGAATTAAATACAAATGGCACAATGCCGACTCAAGTACAAGAAGACTGACTTTTCCCACGGTCTATGTTTTGAACCATTCCTGTGACACTAGTTATAGATTCCAATGCTTCACATCAGGTTTACTGTATCCCTCTGACCTTCTCATTGACGATGAAACACAGAAATTGCATCGAAATTAAATACAAAAGGCACAATGCTGACTTAAGTACAAGAAGACTGACTCTTCTTACTGACTATGTTGTGATCATTTCCTGTGAGACCAGTTTTAGATTCCGATACTTCATTATACGTTTACTGTATCCCTTGGACCTTCGTATTGACGATGAAACACAGAAATTGCATCGGAATTAAATACTAAGGGCTCAATGCCTACTTAAGTACAAGAAGACTGACTCTTCTTACTGTCTATTTTTTAACCACTCCTGTGACACTAGTTATAGATTCTGATGCTTCACTTCAGGTTTACTGTATCCCTCTGACCTTCTTATTGACGATGAAACACAGAAATTTCATCGGAATTAAATACAAATGGCACAATGCCGACTTAAGTACATGTTGACTGACTCTTCCTACTGTCTATGTTTTGAACCATTCCTGTGACACTAGTTATAGATTCCGATGATTCACTTCAGGTTTACTGTATCCCTCTGACCTTCTTATTGACGATGAAATACAGAAATTGCATCGGAATTAAATAGAAAAGCAACAATGCCAACTTAAGTACACAAAGAATGACTCTTCCTACTGTCTATGCTTTGAACCATTAATGTGACACTAGTTATAGATTCCGATTCTTCACTTCAGGTTTACTGTATCCCTCTGACCTTCTTATTGACGATGAAACTCAGATACTGCATCGGAAATAAATACGAAATTCACAATGCCGACTCAAGTACAAGTAGACTGACTCTTCTTACTGTCTATGTTTTGAATCATTCCTGTGACACTAGTTATAGATTCCGATGCTTCACTTCAGATTTAGTGTATCCCTCTGACATTCTTATTGACGATGAAACACAGAAATTGCATCGGAATTGAATACAAAAGGCACAATGCCGACATAAGTACATGTAGACTGACTCTTCCTACTGTCTATGTTTTGAACCTTTCCTGTGACACTAGTTATAGATTCCGATGATTCACTTCAGGTTTACTGTATCCCTCTGACCCTCTTATTGACGATGAAACATAGTAATTGCATCGGCATTAAATAGAAAAGGCACAATGCCGACTGAAGTACAAGAAGAATGACTCTTACTGCTGTCTATGTTTTGAACCATTCCTGTGACACTAGTTATAGATTCCGATGCTTCACTTCAGGTTTACTGTATTCCTCTGACCTTCATATTGATGATGAATCGCAGAAATTGCATCGGAAATAAATACAAAAGGAACAATGCCGACTTAAGTACAAGAAGACTGACTCTTCCTTCTGTCTATGTTTTGGACCATTCCTGTGACACTAGTTATAGATTCTGATGCTTCACTTCAGGTTTACTGTATCCCTCTGACCTTCTTATTGACGATGAAACTCAGATACTGCATCGGAAATAAATACGAAAGGCACAATGCCGACTCAAGTACAAGTAGACTGACTCTTCTTACTGTCTATGTTTTGAATCATTCCTGTGACACTAGTTATAGATTCCGATGCTTCACCTCAGGTTTACTGTATCCCTTTGACCTTCTTATTGACGATGAAACACAGAAATTGCATCGGAATTAAATACAAAAAGCACAATGCCGACTTATGTACAAGTAGACTGACTCTTCTTACTGTCTATTTTTTAACCATTCCTGTGACATTAGTTATAGATTCCGATGCTTCACTTCAGGTTTACTGTATCCCTTTGACCTTCCTATAGACGATGAAACACATAAATTGCATCGGAATTAAATACAAAAGGCACAATGCCGACTCAAATACAAGATGACTGGCCCCTCTTAATTTCTATGTTTTGAACATTTCCTGTGAGACAGGTTTTAGATTCCGATGCTTCACTATAGGTTTACTGCATCCCTTGGACCTTCTTATTGCCGATGAAACACCGAAATTGCATCGGAATTGAATACGAAAAGCACAATGCCGACTTAAGTACAAGATGACTTACCGTTCTTACTGACTATGTTTTGAACCATTCCTGTGACACCACTTATTGATTCCAATGCTTCACTTCAGGTTTACTGTATCCCGCTTACCTTCTTATTGACGATGAAACACAGAAATTCCATGGGAATTAAATAGAAAAGGCACAATGCCGACTTAAGTACAAGAAGACTGACTCTTCCTACTGGCTATGTCATGAACCATTCCTGTGACACTAGTTATAGATTCTGATGCTTCACTTCAGTTTTACTGTATCCCTCTGACCTTCTTATTGACGATGAAACACAGAAATTGCATCGGAATTAAATACAAAAGGCACAAGCCGACTCAAGTACAAGAAGACTGACTTTTCCCACGGTCTATGTTTTGAACCATTCCTGTGACACTAGTTATAGATTCCGATGCTTCACTTCAGGTTTACTGTATCCCTCTGACCTTCTCATTGACGATGAAACACAGAAATTGCATCGGAATTAAATACAAAAGGCACAATGCTGACTTAAGTACAAGAAGACTGACTCTTCTTACTGACTATGTTGTGATCATTTCCTGTGAGACCAGTTTTAGATTCCGATGCTTCATTATACGTTTACTGTATCCCTTGGACCTTCGTATTGACGATGAAACACAGAAATTGCATCGGAATTAAATACTAAGGGCTCAATGCCTACTTATGTACAAGAAGACTGACTCTTCTTACTGTCTATTTTTTAACCATTCCTGTGACACTAGTTATAGATTCCGATGCTTCACTTCAGATTTACTGTAACCCTCTGACCTTCTTATTGACGATGAAACACAGAAATTGCATCGGAATTAAATAGAAAAGGCACAATGTTGACTTAAGTACAAGTAGACTGCCACTTCTTACTGTCTATGTTTTGAACCAATCCTGTGACACTACTTATAGATTCCGATTTTCCGCTTCAGGTTTACTGTATCCCTTGGACTTTCTTATTGACGACGAAACACAGAAATTGCATCGGAATTAAATAGAAAAGGCACAATGCCGACTTAAGTACAAGAAGACTGACTCTTCCTAATGTCTACGTTTTAAACCAATCCTGTGACACTAGTTATTGATTCCGCTGCTTCACTTCAGGTTTACTGTATCCCTCTGGCCTCCTTATTGACGGCGAAACACAGAAATTGCATCGGAATTAGATACAAAAAGCACAATGCCCACTTAAGTACAACAGGACTGACTCTGCTTGCTGTCTATGTTTTGAAACATTCCTGTAACACTAGTTATAGATTCCGATGCTTCACTTCAGGTTTACAGTATCCCTTGGACCTTCTTATTGACGATGAAACACAGAAATTGCATCGGAATTAAATACAAAAAGCACAATGCCGACTTATGTACAAGAAGACTGACTCTTCTTACTGTCTATTTTTTAACCATTCCTGTGACTTTAGTTATAGATTCCGATGCTTCACTTCAGGCTTACTGTATCCCTCTGACCTTCTTATTGACGATGAAACATATAAATTGCATCGGAATTAAATACAAAAGGCACAATGCCGACTCAAATACAAGTTGACTGGCTCTTTTTGCTCTCTATGTTTTGAACATTTCCTGTGAGACAGGTTTTAGATTCCGATGCTTCACTATAGGTTTACTGCATCCCTTGGACCTTCTTATTGACGATGAAACACAGAAATCGCATCGGAATTAAATAGAAAAGGCACAATGCCGACTTAAGAACAGGAAGACTGACTCTTCTTACTGTCTATGTATTGAACCATTCCTGTGACACTAGTTATAGATTCCGATGATTTACTTCATGTTTACTGTATCCCTTGCACCTTCTTATTGCCGATGAGACACCGAAATTGCATCGGAATTGAATACGAAATGCACAATGCCGACTTAAGTACAAGAATTCTGACCGTTCTTACTGACTATGTTTTGAACCATTCCTGTGACACCACTTATTGATTCCGATGCTTCACTTCCGGTTTACTGTATCCCTCGTACCTTCTTATTGACGATGAAACACAGAAATTCCATCGGAATTAAATAGAAAAGGCACAATGCCGACTTAAGTACAAGAAGACTGACTCTTCCTACTGGCTATGTCTTGAACCATTCCTGTGACACTAGTTATAGATTCTGATGCTTCACTTCAGGTTTACTGTATCCCTCTGACCTTCTTATTGACGATGAAACATAGAAATTGCATTGAAATTAAAAACAAAAGGCACAATGCAGACTCAAGTACAAGAGGACTGACTTTTCCCACTGTCTATGTTTTGAACCATTCCTGTGACACTAGTTATAGATTCTGATGCTTCACTTCAGGTTTACTGTATCCCTCTGACCTTCTTATTGACGATGAAACACAAAAATTGCATCGGAATTAAATAGAAGAGTCACAATGCCGACTTAAATACAAGAAGACTGACTCTTCTTACTGTCTATGATTTGAACCATTCCTGTGACACTAGTTATAGATTCCGATGCTTCACTTCAGGTGTACTGTATCCCTTGGACCTTCTTATTGACGATGAAACACAGAAATTGCATCGGACGTAAATACAAAAGGCACAATGACGACTTAAGTACAAGAAGATTGACTCTTCTTACTGACTATGTTTTTAACCATTCCTGTGACAGTAGTTATGGATTCCGATAACTCACTTCAGGTTTTCTGTATCCCTTGGATCTTCTTATTGATAACGAAACACAGAAATTGCATCGGAATTAAATAGAAAAGGCACAATGCCGACTTAAGTACAAGAAAACGGACTCTTCCTAATGTCTGTGTTTTGAACCATTCCTGTGTCATTAGTTAAAGATTCCGATGCCTCACTTCGGGTTTACTGTATCCCTCTGACCGTCTTATTGACGATGAAACGCAGATAGTGCACAGAATTAAATAGAAAAGGCACAATGCCGACTTAAGTACAAGAAGACTGACTCTTCTTACTGACTATGTTTTGAACCATTCCTGTGTCACTAGTTATAGATTCCGATGATTCACTTTAGGTTTACTGTGTCCCTTGGACCTTCTTATTGACGATGAAACACAGAAATTGCATCGGAAGTAAATACAAAAGGCACAATGACGACTTAAGTACAAGAAGACTGACTCTTCTTACTGACTATGTTTTTAACCATTCCTGTGACAGTAGTTATGGATTCCGATGCCTCACTTCAGGTTTGCTGTATCCCTTGGATCTTTTTATTGATAACGAAACACAGAAATTGCATCGGAATTAAATAGAAAAGGCATAATGCCGACTTAAGTACAAGAAGACGGACTCTTCCTAATGTCTATGTTTTGAACCGTTCCTGTGACACTAGTTATAGATTCCGATGCTTCACTTCAGGTTTACTGTATTCCTCTGACCTTCTTATTGACGATGAAACACAGATAGTGCATCAGAATTAAATAGAAAAGGCACAATGCCGAATTATGTACAAGAAGACTGACTCTTCTTACTCACTATGCTTTGAACCATTCCTGTAACACTAGTTATAGACTTTGATGCTTCACTTCAGGTTTACTGTACCCCTCTGACCTACTTATTGATGATGAAACACAGAAATTGCATCGGAATTAAATAGAAAAGGCACAATGCAGACTTAAGTACAAGAAGACTGATTCTTCTTTTTGACTATGTTTTGAACCATTCCTGTGACACTAGTTATAAACTCCGATGCTTCACTTCAGGTTTACTGTATCCCTGTGACCTTCTAATTGATGATGAAACACAGAAATTGCATCGGAATTAAATAGAAAAGGCACAATGCCGACTTAAGTATATGAAGACTGACTCTTCCTACTCAATATGTTTTGAACCATTCCTGTGACACTAGTTATAGATTCCGATGCTTCACTTCAGGTTTACTGTATCCCTCTGACCTTCTTATTGACGATGAGACACAGATATTGCATCGGAATTAAATACAAAAGGCACAATGCCGACTCAAGTACAAGAAGACTGACTCTTCCTACTGTCTATGTCTTGAACCATTACTGTGACACTAGTTATAGATTCTGATGCTTCACTTCAGGTTTACCGTATCCCTCTGACCTTCTTATTGACGATGAGACACAGAAATTGCATCGGAATTAAATACAAAAGGCACAATGCCGACTCAAGTACAAGAAGACTGACTCTTCCTACTGTCTATGTTTTGAACCATTCCTGTGACACTAGTTATAGACTCTGATGCTTCACTTCAGGTCTACCGTATCCCTCTGACCTTCTCAACGACGATGAAACACAGAAATTGCATCGGAATTAAATAGAAGAGGCACAATGCCGACTTAAGTACAAGAAGACTTTACTCTTCTTACTGTCTATGATTTGAACCATTCCTGTGACACTAGTTGTAGATTCCGATGCTTCACTTCAGGTGTACTGTATCCCTTGGACCTTCGTATTGACGACGAAACACAGAAATTGCATCGGAATTAAATACAAAAGGCACAATGCCACTCAAGTAGAAGAAGACTGACTCTTCCTACTGTCTATGTTTTGAACGATTCCTGTGACACTAGTTATAGATTCCGATGCTTCACTTCAGGTTTACTGTATCCCTCTGACCTTCTCATTGACGATGAAACACAGAAATTGCATCGGAATTAAATACAAAAGGCACAATGCCACTCAAGTAGAAGAAGACTGACTCTTCTTACTGTCTATTTTTTAACCATTCCTGTGACACTAGTTATAGATTCCGATGCTTCACTTCAGATTTACTGTAACCCTCTGACCTTCTTATTGACGATGAAACACAGAAATTGCATCGGAATTAAATAGAAAAGGCACAATGTTGACTTAAGTACAAGTAGACTGCCTCTTCTTACTGTCTATGTTTTGAACCAATCCTGTGACACTACTTATAGATTCCGATTTTTCGCTTCTGGTTTACTGTATCCCTTGGACTTTCTTATTGACGACGAAACACAGAAATTGCATATGAATTAAATAGAAAAGGCACAATGCCGACTTAAGTACAAGAAGACTGACTCTTCCTAATGTCTACGTTTTAAACCATTCCTGTGACACTAGTTATTGATTCCGCTGCTTCACTTCAGGTTTACTGTATCCCTCTGGCCTCCTTATTGACGACGAAACACAGAAATTGCATCGGAATTAGATACAAAAAGCACAATGCCCACTTAAGTACAACAGGACTGACTCTGCTTGCTGTCTATGTTTTGAAACATTCCTGTAACACTAGTTATAGATTCCGATGCTTCACTTCAGGTTTACTGTATCCCTTGGACCTTCTTATTGACGATGAAACACAGAAATTGCATCGGAATTAAATACAAAAAGCACAATGCCGACTTATGTACAAGAAGACTGACTCTTCTTACTGTCTATTTTTTAACCATTCCTGTGACTTTAGTTATAGATTCCGATGCTTCAGTTCAGGCTTACTGTATCCCTCTGACCTTCTTATTGACGATGAAAGATATAAATTGCATCGGAATTAAATACAAAAGGCACAATGCCGACTCAAATACAAGTTGACTGGCTCTTTTTGCTCTCTATGTTTTGAACATTTCCTGTGAGACAGGTTTTAGATTCCGATGCTTCACTATAGGTTTACTGCATCCCTTGGACCTTCTTATTGACGATGAAACACAGAAATCGCATCGGAATTAAATAGAAAAGGCACAATGCCGACTTAAGAACAGGAAGACTGACTCTTCTTACTGTCTATGTATTGAACCATTCCTGTGACACTAGTTATAGATTCCGATGATTCACTTCATGTTTACTGTATCCCTTGCACCTTCTTATTGCCGATGAGACACCGAAATTGCATCGGAATTGAATACGAAATGCACAATGCCGACTTAAGTACAAGAATTCTGACCGTTCTTACTGACTATGATTTGAACCATTCCTGTGACACCACTTATTGATTCCGATGCTTCACTTCCGGTTTACTGTATCCCTCGTACCTTCTTATTGACGATGAAACACAGAAATTCCATCGGAATTAAATAGAAAAGGCACAATGCCGACTTAAGTACAAGAAGACTGACTCTTCCTACTGGCTATGTCTTGAACCATTCCTGTGACACTAGTTATAGATTCCTTATGCTTCACTTCAGGTTTACTGTATCCCTCTGAACTTCTTATTGACGATGAAACATAGAAATTGCATTGAAATTAAAAACAAAAGGCTCAATGCCGACTCAAGTACAAGAGGACTGACTTTTCCCACTGTCTATGTTTTGAACCATTTCTGTGACACTAGTTATAGATTCTGATGCTTCACTTCAGGTTTACTGTATCCCTCTGACCTTCTTATTGACGATGAAACACAAAAATTGCATCGGAATTAAATAGAAGAGTCACAATGCCGACTTAAATACAAGAAGACTGACTCTTCTTACTGTCTATGATTTGAACCATTCCTGTGACACTAGTTATAGATTCCGATGCTTCACTTCAGGTGTACTGTATCCCTTGGACCTTCTTATTGACGATGAAACACAGAAATTGCATCGGACGTAAATACAAAAGGCACAATGACGACTTAAGTACAAGAAGTTTGACTCTTCTTACTGACTATGTTTTTAACCATTCCTGTGACAGTAGTTATGTATTCCGATGCCTCACTTCAGGTTTTCTGTATCCCTTGGATCTTCTTATTGATAACGAAACACAGAAATTGCATCGGAATTAAATAGAAAAGGCACAATGCCGACTTAAGTACAAGAAAACGGACTCTTCCTAATGTCTGTGTTTTGAACCATTCCTGTGCCATTAGTTAAAGATTCCGATGCCTCACTTCGGGTTTACTGTATCCCTCTGACCGTCTTATTGACGATGAAACGCAGATAGTGCATCAGAATTAAATAGAAAAGGCACAATGCCGACTTAAGTACAAGAAGACTGACTCTTCTTACTGACTATGTTTTGAACCATTCCTGTGTCACTAGTTATAGATTCCGATGATTCACTTTAGGTTTACTGTGTCCCTTGGACCTTCTTATTGACGATGAAACACAGAAATTGCATCGGAAGTAAATACAAAAGGCACAATGACGACTTAAGTACAAGAAGACTGACTCTTCTTACTGACTATGTTTTTAACCATTCCTGTGACAGTAGTTATGGATTCCGATGCCTCACTTCAGGTTTGCTGTATCCCTTGGATCTTTTTATTGATAACGAAACACAGAAATTGCATCGGAATTAAATAGAAAAGGCATAATGCCGACTTAAGTACAAGAAGACGGACTCTTCCTAATGTCTATGTTTTGAACCGTTCCTGTGTCACTAGTTATAGATTCCGATGCTTCACTTCAGGTTTACTGTATTCCTCTGACCTTCTTATTGACGATGAAACACAGATAGTGCATCAGAATTAAATAGAAAAGGCACAATGCCGACTTATGTACAAGAAGACTGACTCTTCTTACTCACTATGCTTTGAACTATTCCTGTAACACTAGTTATAGACTTTGATGCTTCACTTCAGGTTTACTGTACCCCTCTGACCTACTTATTGATGATGAAACACAGAAATTGCATCGGAATTAAATAGAAAAGGCACAATGCAGACTTAAGTACAAGAAGACTGACTCTTCTTTTTTACTATGTTTTGAACCATTCCTGTGACACTAGTTATAAACTCGGATGCTTCACTTCAGGTTTACTGTATCCCTGTGACCTTCTAATTGATGATGAAACACAGAAATTGCATCGGAATTAAATAGAAAAGGCACAATGCCGACTGAAGTAAATGAAGACTGACTCTTCCTACTCAATATGTTTTGAACCATTCCTGTGACACTAGTTATAGATTCCGACGCTTCACTTCAGGTTTACTGTATCCCTCTGACCTTCTTATTGACGATGAGACACAGAAATTGCATCGGAATTAAATACAAAAGGCACAATGCCGACTCAAGTACAAGAAGACTGACTCTTCCTACTGTCTATGTTTTGAACCATTACTGTGACACTAGTTATAGATTCTGATGCTTCACTTCAGGTTTACCGTATCCATCTGACCTTCTTATTGACGATGAGACACAGAAATTGCATCGGAATTAAATACAAAAGGCACAATGCCGACTCAAGTACAAGAAGACTGACTCTTCCTACTGTCTATGTTTTGAACCATTCCTGTGACACTAGTTATAGACTCTGATGCTTCACTTCAGGTTTACCGTATCCCTCTGACCTTCTTAACGACGATGAAACACAGAAATGGCATCGGAATTAAATAGAAGAGGCAGAATGCCGACTTAAGTACAAGAAGACTTTACTCTTCTTACTGTCTATGATTTGAACCATTCCTGTGACACTAGTTGTAGATTCCGATGCTTCACTTCAGGTGTACCGTATCCCTTGGACCTCCGTATTGACGATGAAACACAGAAATTGCATCGGAATTAAATACAAATGGCACAATGCCAACTTAAGTACAAGTAGACAGATTCTTCTTACAGTCTATGTTTGAACCATTCCTGTGACACTAGTTATAGATTCTGATACTTCACCTCAGGTTTACTGTATCCCTTGGACCTTCTTATTGACGTTGAAACACCGAAATTGCATCGGAATTAAATACGAAAGGCACAATGCCGACTTAAGTACAAGAAGACTGACTCTTCTAACTATGTTTTGAACCATTCCTGTGACACCACTTATAGATTCCGATGCTTCACTTCAGTTTTACTGTATACCTCTGACCTTCTTATGGACGATGAAACACAGAAATTGCATCGAAAATAAATAGAAAAGGCACAATGCCGACGTAAGTACAAGAAGACTGACTCTTCTTACTGTCTATGTTATGAACCATTCCTGTGACACTAGTTATGGAATCCGATGTGTCACTTCAGACGTACTGCATCCCTAGGACCTTCTTATTGATGATGAAACACAGAAATTGCATCGGAATTAAATAGAAAAGCACAATGCCGACTTAAGTACAGGAAGACTGACTCTTCTTACTGACTATGTTTTGACCCATTACTGTGACACTAGTTATAGATTCCGATGCCACACTTCAGGTTTACTGTATCCCTCTGACCTTCGTATTGACGATGAAACACAGATATTGCATCGGAATTAAATAGAAAAGGCAAAATGCCGACTTAAGTACAAGAAGACTGACTCTTCTTACTGACTATGTTTTGAACCATTCCTGTTACACTAGTTATAGACTCCGATGCTTCACTTAAGGTTTACTGTATCCCTCTGACCTTCATATTGACGATGAAACACAGATATTGCACCAGAATTAAGTAGAAATGGCACAATGCCAACTTAAGTACAAGAAGACTGACTCTACTTACCGTCTATGTTTTGAACCGAACCTGTGACACTAGTTATAGTTTCCGATGCTTCACTTCAGGTTTACTGTGTCACTTGGACCTTCTTATTGACGATGAAACACCGAAATTGCATCGGAATTAAATACGAAAGGCACAATGCCGACTTAAGTACAAGAAGACTGTCTCTTGTTACCGTCTACGTTTTGAACCGAACCTGTGACACTTGTTATAGATTCCGATGCTTCACTTCAGGTGTACTGCATCCCTTGGACCTTCTTATTGACGATGATACACAGACATTGCATCGGAATTAAATACAAAAGGCACAATGCCTACCTAAGTACAAGAAGACTGACTCTTCTTACTGACTATGTTTTGAACCATTCCTGTGACACTAGTTACGGATTCCGATGCCTCACTTCAGGTTTACTGTATCCCTTGGACCTTCTTATTAATAATGAAACACAGAAATTGCATCGGAATTATATAGACGAGGCACAATGCCGACTTAAGTGCATGAAGACTGAGTTTTCCTACTGTCTATGTTTTGAACCATTCCTGTGACACTAGGTATTGACTCCGATGATTCACTTCAGGTTTACTGTATCCCTCTGACCTTCTTATGGACGATGAAACACAGTAATTGCATCGGAAATAAATAGAAAAGGCACAATGCCGGCTTAAGTACAGGAAAACTGACTCTTCTTAGTGCCTATGCTTTGAACCATTCCTGTGACACTAGTTATAGATTCCAATGCTTCACTTCAGGTGTACTGCATCCCTCGGAACTTCGTATTGACGATGAAACACAGAAATTGCATCGGAATTAAATAAATAAGGCACAATGCCGACTTAAGTACAAGAAGACTGACTCTTCTTACTGACTATGTTTTGAACCATTCCTGTGACACTAGTTATAGATTCCGATGCCTCACTTCAGATTTACTGTATCCCTTGGACCTTCTTATTGACGATGAAACACAGAAATTGCATCGGAAATAAATACAAAAGGCACAATGCCGACTTCAGTACAAGAAGACTGGCTCTTCCTAGTGTCTATGTTTGGAACCATTCCTGTCACACTAGTTATAGATACCGATGCTTCACTTCTGGTTTACTGTATTCCTCTGACCTTCTTATTGACGATGAAACATAGAAATTGCATCGGAATTAAACAGAAAAGGCACAATGCCGACTTAAGTACAAGAAGACTGACTCTTCTTACCGTCTATGTCTTGAACCATTCTAGTGACACTAGTTATAGGTTTTGATGCTTCACTTCAGGTTTACTGTATCCCTCTGACCTTCTTATTGACGATGAAACACAGAAATTGCATCGGAATTAAATACAAAAGGCACAATGCCGACTCAAGTACAAGAAGACTGACTCTTCCCACTGTCTATGCTTTGAACCATTCCTGTGACACTAGTTATAGATTCTGATGCTGCACTTCAGGTTTACTGTATCACTCTGACCTTCTTATTGACGATGAAACACAAAAATTGCATCGGAATTAAATAGAAGAGGCACAATGCCGACTTAAATACAAGAAGACTGACTCTTCTTGCTGTCTATGATTTGAAATATTGCTGTGACACTAGTTATAGATTCCTTATGCTTCACTTCAGGTTTACTGTATCCCTCTGACCTTCTTATTGACGATGAAACATAGAAATTGCATTGAAATTAAAAACAAAAGGCTCAATGCCGACTCAAGTACAAGAGGACTGACTTTTCCCACTGTCTATGTTTTGAACCATTTCTGTGACACTAGTTATAGATTCTGATGCTTCACTTCAGGTTTACTGTATCCCTCTGACCTTCTTATTGACGATGAAACACAAAAATTGCATCGGAATTAAATAGAAGAGTCACAATGCCGACTTAAATACAAGAAGACTGACTCTTCTTACTGTCTATGATTTGAACCATTCCTGTGACACTAGTTATAGATTCCGATGCTTCACTTCAGGTGTACTGTATCCCTTGGACCTTCTTATTGACGATGAAACACAGAAATTGCATCGGACGTAAATACAAAAGGCACAATGACGACTTAAGTACAAGAAGTTTGACTCTTCTTACTGACTATGTTTTTAACCATTCCTGTGACAGTAGTTATGTATTCCGATGCCTCACTTCAGGTTTTCTGTATCCCTTGGATCTTCTTATTGATAACGAAACACAGAAATTGCATCGGAATTAAATAGAAAAGGCACAATGCCGACTTAAGTACAAGAAAACGGACTCTTCCTAATGTCTGTGTTTTGAACCATTCCTGTGCCATTAGTTAAAGATTCCGATGCCTCACTTCGGGTTTACTGTATCCCTCTGACCGTCTTATTGACGATGAAACGCAGATAGTGCATCAGAATTAAATAGAAAAGGCACAATGCCGACTTAAGCACAAGAAGACTGACTCTTCTTACTGACTATGTTTTGAACCATTCCTGTGTCACTAGTTATAGATTCCGATGATTCACTTTAGGTTTACTGTGTCCCTTGGACCTTCTTATTGACGATGAAACACAGAAATTGCATCGGAAGTAAATACAAAAGGCACAATGACGACTTAAGTACAGGAAGACTGACTCTTCTTACTGACTATGTTTTTAACCATTCCTGTGACAGTAGTTATGGATTCCGATGCCTCACTTCAGGTTTGCTGTATCCCTTGGATCTTTTTATTGATAACGAAACACAGAAATTGCATCGGAATTAAATAGAAAAGGCATAATGCCGACTTAAGTACAAGAAGACGGACTCTTCCTAATGTCTATGTTTTGAACCGTTCCTGTGTCACTAGTTATAGATTCCGATGCTTCACTTCAGGTTTACTGTATTCCTCTGACCTTCTTATTGACGATGAAACACAGATAGTGCATCAGAATTAAATAGAAAAGGCACAATGCCGACTTATGTACAAGAAGACTGACTCTTCTTACTCACTATGCTTTGAACTATTCCTGTAACACTAGTTATAGACTTTGATGCTTCGCTTCAGGTTTACTGTACCCCTCTGACCTACTTATTGATGATGAAACACAGAAATTGCATCGGAATTAAATAGAAAAGGCACAATGCAGACTTAAGTACAAGAAGACTGACTCTTCTTTTTTACTATGTTTTGAACCATTCCTGTGACACTAGTTATAAACTCGGATGCTTCACTTCAGGTTTACTGTATCCCTGTGACCTTCTAATTGATGATGAAACACAGAAATTGCATCGGAATTAAATAGAAAAGGCACAATGCCGACTGAAGTATATGAAGACTGACTCTTCCTACTCAATATGTTTTGAACCATTCCTGTGACACTAGTTATAGATTCCGATGCTTCACTTCAGGTTTACTGTATCCCTCTGACCTTCTTATTGACGATGAGACACAGAAATTGCATCGGAATTAAATACAAAAGGCACAATGCCGACTCAAGTACAAGAAGACTGACTCTTCCTACTGTCTATGTTTTGAACCATTACTGTGACACTAGTTATAGATTCTGATGCTTCACTTCAGGTTTACCGTATCCATCTGACCTTCTTATTGACGATGAGACACAGAAATTGCATCGGAATTAAATACAAAAGGCACAATGCCGACTCAAGTACAAGAAGACTGACTCTTCCTACTGTCTATGTTTTGAACCATTCCTGTGACACTAGTTATAGACTCTGATGCTTCACTTCAGCTTTACCGTATCCCTCTGACCTTCTTAACGACGATGAAACACAGAAATGGCATCGGAATTAAATAGAAGAGGCAGAATGCCGACTTAAGTACAAGAAGACTTTACTCTTCTTACTGTCTATGATTTGAACCATTCCTGTGACACTAGTTGTAGATTCCGATGCTTCACTTCAGGTGTACCGTATCCCTTGGACCTCCGTATTGACGATGAAACACAGAAATTGCATCGGAATTAAATACAAAAGGCACAATGCCAACTTAAGTACAAGTAGACAGATTCTTCTTACAGTCTATGTTTGAACCATTCCTGTGACACTAGTTATAGATTCTGATACTTCACCTCAGGTTTACTGTATCCCTTGGACCTTCTTATTGACGTTGAAACACCGAAATTGCATCGGAATTAAATACGAAAGGCACAATGCCGACTTAAGTACAAGAAGACTGACTCTTCTAACTATGTTTTGAACCATTCCTGTGACACCACTTATAGATTCCGATGCTTCACTTCAGTTTTACTGTATACCTCTGACCTTCTTATGGACGATGAAACACAGAAATTGCATCGAAAATAAATAGAAAAGGCACAATGCCGACGTAAGTACAAGAAGACTGACTCTTCTTACTGTCTATGTTATGAACCATTCCTGTGACACTAGTTATGGAATCCGATGTGTCACTTCAGACGTACTGCATCCCTAGGACCTTCTTATTGATGATGAAACACAGAAATTGCATCGGAATTAAATAGAAAAGCACAATGCCGACTTAAGTACAGGAAGACTGACTCTTCTTACTGACTATGTTTTGACCCATTCCTGTGACACTAGTTATAGATTCCGATGCCACACTTCAGGTTTACTGTATCCCTCTGACCTTCGTATTGACGATGAAACACAGATATTGCATCGGAATTAAATAGAAAAGGCAAAATGCCGACTTAAGTACAAGAAGACTGACTCTTCTTACTGACTATGTTTTGAACCATTCCTGTTACACTAGTTATAGACTCCGATGCTTCACTTAAGGTTTACTGTATCCCTCTGACCTTCATATTGACGATGAAACACAGATATTGCATCAGAATTAAGTAGAAATGGCACAATGCCAACTTAAGTACAAGAAGACTGACTCTACTTACCGTCTATGTTTTGAACCGAACCTGTGACACTAGTTATAGTTTCCGATGCTTCACTTCAGGTTTACTGTGTCACTTGGACCTTCTTATTGACGATGAAACACCGAAATTGCATCGGAATTAAATACGAAAGGCACAATGCCGACTTAAGTACAAGAAGACTGTCTCTTGTTACCGTCTACGTTTTGAACCGAACCTGTGACACTTGTTATAGGTTCCGATGCTTCACTTCAGGTGTACTGCATCCCTTGGACCTTCTTATTGACGATGATACACAGACATTGCATCGGAATTAAATACAAAAGGCACAATGCCTACCTAAGTACAAGAAGACTGACTCTTCTTACTGACTATGTTTTGAACCATTCCTGTGACACTAGTTACGGATTCCGATGCCTCACTTCAGGTTTACTGTATCCCTTGGACCTTCTTATTAATAATGAAACACAGAAATTGCATCGGAATTATATAGACGAGGCACAATGCCGACTTAAGTGCATGAAGACTGAGTTTTCCTACTGTCTATGTTTTGAACCATTCCTGTGACACTAGGTATTGACTCCGATGATTCACTTCAGGTTTACTGTATCCCTCTGACCTTCTTATTGATGATGAAACAGAGAAATTGCATCGGAATTAAATAGAAAAGGCACAATGCCGATTTAAGTACAAGAAGACTGACTCTTCTTACTGACTATGTTTTGAACCATTCCTGTGACACTAGTTATACACTCAGATGCTTCACTTCAGGTTTACTGTATCACTTGGACCTTCTTATTGACGATGAAACACCGAAATTGCATCGGAATTAAATACGAAAGGCACAATGCCGACTTAAGTACAAGAAGACTGTCTCCTCTTACTGACTATATATTGAACCATTCCTGTGCCACCACTTATAGATTCCGATGCTTCACTTCAGGTTTACTGTATCCCTCTGACCTTCTTATGGACGATGAAACACAGTAATTGCATCGGAAATAAATAGAAAAGGCACAATGCCGGCTTAAGTACAGGAAAACTGACTCTTCTTAGTGCCTATGCTTTGAACCATTCCTGTGACACTAGTTATAGATTCCAATGCTTCACTTCAGGTGTACTGCATCCCTCGGAACTTCGTATTGACGATGAAACACAGAAATTGCATCGGAATTAAATAGATAAGGCACAATGCCGACTTAAGTACAAGAAGACTGACTCTTCTTACTGACTATGTTTTGAACCATTCCTGTGACACTAGTTATAGATTCCGATGCCTCACTTCAGATTTACTGTATCCCTTGGACCTTCTTATTGACGATGAAACACAGAAATTGCATCGGAAATAAATACAAAAGGCACAATGCCGACTTCAGTACAAGAAGACTGGCTCTTCCTAGTGTCTATGTTTGGAACCATTCCTGTCACACTAGTTATAGATACCGATGCTTCACTTCTGGTTTACTGTATTCCTCTGACCTTCTTATTGACGATGAAACATAGAAATTGCATCGGAATTAAACAGAAAAGGCACAATGCCGACTTAAGTACAAGAAGACTGACTCTTCTTACCGTCTATGTCTTGAACCATTCTAGTGACACTAGTTATAGGTTTTGATGCTTCACTTCAGGTTTACTGTATCCCTCTGACCTTCTTATTGACGATGAAACACAGAAATTGCATCGGAATTAAATACAAAAGGCACAATGCCGACTCAAGTACAAGAAGACTGACTCTTCCCACTGTCTATGCTTTGAACCATTCCTGTGACACTAGTTATAGATTCTGATGCTGCACTTCAGGTTTACTGTATCACTCTGACCTTCTTATTGACGATGAAACACAAAAATTGCATCGGAATTAAATAGAAGAGGCACAATGCCGACTTAAATACAAGAAGACTGACTCTTCTTACTGTCTATGATTTGAAATATTGCTGTGACACTAGTTATAGATTCCGATGCTTCACTTCAGGTTTACTATATCTCTCTGACCTTCTTATTGTCGACAAAACACAGAAATTGCATCGGAATTAAATAGAAAAGGCACAATGCCGACTTAAGTAGAAGAAGACTGACTCTTCTTACTGACTATGTTTTGAACCATTCCTGTGTCACTAGTTATAGATTCCGATGATTCACTTTAGGTTTACTGTGTCCCTTGGACCTTCTTATTGACGATGAAACACAGAATTTGCATCGGAAGTAAATACAAAAGGCACAATGCCGACTTAAGTACAAGAAGACGGACTCTTCCTAATGTCTATGTTTTGAACCATTCCTGTGTCACTACTTATAGATTCCGATGCTTCACTTCAGTTTTACTTTATTCCTCTGACCTTCTTATTGACGATGAAACACAGATAGTGCATCAGAATTAAATAGAAAAGGCACAATGCCGACTTATGTACAAGAAGACTGACTCTTCTTACTCACTATGCTTTGAACCATTCCTGTAACACTAGTAATAGACTTTGATGCTTCACTTCAGGTTTACTGTACCCCTCTGACCTACTTATTGATGATGAAACACAGAAATTGCATCGGAATTAAATAGAAAAGGCACAATGCAGACTTAAGTACAAGAAGACTGACTCTTCTTTTTGACTATGTTTTGAACCATTCCTGTGACACTAGTTATAAACTCCGATGCTTCACTTCAGGTTTACTGTATCCCTGTGACCTTCTAATTGATGATGAAACACAGAAATTGCATCGGAATTAAATAGAAAAGGCACAATGCCGACTTAAGTATATGAAGACTGACTCATCCTACTCAATATGTTTTGAACCATTCCTGTGACACTAGTTATAGATTCCGATGCTTCACTTCAGGTTTACTGTATCCCTCTGACCTTCTTATTGATGATGAAACACAGAAATTGCATCGGAAATAAATACAAAAGGCACAATGCCGACTCAAGTACAAGAAGACTGACTTTTCCCACGGTCTATGTTTTGAACCATTCCTGTGACACTAGTTATAGATTCCGATGCTTCACTTCAGGTTTACTGTATCCCTCTGACCTTCTCATTGACGATGAAACACAGAAATTGCATCGGAATTAAATACAAAAGGCGCAATGCTGACTTAAGTACAAGAAGACTGACTCTTCTTACTGACTATGTTGTGATCATTTCCTGTGAGACCAGTTTTAGATTCCGATGCTTCATTATACGTTTACTGTATCCCTTGGACCTTCGTATTGACGATGAAACCAAGGAATTGCATCGGAAATAAATACAAAAGGCACAATGCCGAATCAAGTAGAAGAAAACTGACTCTTCCTACTGGCTATGCTTTGAACGATTCCTGTGACACTAGTTATACATTCCGATGCCTCACTTGAGGTTTACTGTATCCCTCTGGCCTTCGTATTGACGATGAAACACAGAAATGGCATCGGAATTAAATACAAAAGCCACAATGCCGACTTAAGAACAAGAAGACTGAGTCTTCCTACTGTCTATGTTTTGAACCGTTCCTGTGACACTAGTTATAGATTCCGATGCTTCACTTCAGGTTTACTGTATCCCTCTCACCTTCTTATTGACGATGAAACACAGAAATTGCATCGGAATTAAATAGAAAAGGCACAATGTTGACTTAAGTACAAGTAGACTGCCTCTTCTTACTGTCTATGTTTTGAACCAATCCTGTGACACTACTTATAGATTCCGATTTTTCGCTTCAGGTTTACTGTATCCCTTGGACTTTCTTATTGACGACGAAACACAGAAATTGCATGGAATTAAATAGAAAAGGCACAATGCCGACTTAAGTACAAGAAGACTGACTCTTCCTAATGTCTACGTTTTAAACCATTCCTGTGACACTAGTTATTGATTCCGCTGCTTCACTTCAGGTTTACTGTATCCCTCTGGCCTCCTTATTGACGACGAAACACAGAAATTGCATCGGAATTAGATACAAAAAGCACAATGCCCACTTAAGTACAACAGGACTGACTCTGCTTGCTGTCTATGTTTTGAAACATTCCTGTAACACTAGTTATAGATTCCGATGCTTCACTTCAGGTTTACTGTATCCCTTGGACCTTCTTATTGAATATGAAACACAGAAATTGCATCACAATTAAATACAAAAAGCACAATGCCGACTTATGTACAAGAAGACTGACACTTCTTACTGTCTATTTTTTAACCATTCCTGTGACTTTAGTTATAGATTCCGATGCTTCACTTCAGGCTTACTGTATCCCTCTGACCTCCTTATTGACGATGAAACATATAAATTGCATCGGAATTAAATACAAAAGGCACAATGCCGACTCAAATACAAGTTGACTGGCTCTTTTTGCTCTCTATGTTTTGAACATTTCCTGTGAGACAGGTTTTAGATTCCGATGCTTCACTATAGGTTTACTGCATCCCTTGGACCTTCTTATTGACGATGAAACACAGAAATCGCATCGGAATTAAATAGAAAAGGCACAATGCCGACTTAAGACCAGGAAGACTGACTCTTCTTACTGTCTATGTATTGAACCATTCCTGTGACACTAGTTATAGATTCCGATGATTCACTTCATGTTTACTGTATCCCTTGCACCTTCTTATTGCCGATGAGACACCGAAATTGCATCGGAATTGAATACGAAATGCACAATGCCGACTTAAGTACAAGAATTCTGACCGTTCTTACTGACTATGTTTTGAACCATTCCTGTGACACCACTTATTGATTCCGATGCTTCACTTCCGGTTTACTGTATCCCTCGTACCTTCTTATTGACGATGAAACACAGAAATTCCATCGGAATTAAATAGAAAAGGCACAATGCCGACTTAAGTACAAGAAGACTGACTCTTCCTACTGGCTATGTCCTGAACCATTCCTGTGACACTAGTTATAGATTCTGCTGCTTCACTTCAGGTTTACTGTATCCCTCTGACCTTCTTATTGACGATGAAACATAGAAATTGCATTGAAATTAAAAACAAAAGGCACAATGCCGACTCAAGTACAAGAGGACTGACTTTTCCCACTGTCTATGTTTTGAACCATTCCTGTGACACTAGTTATAGATTCTGATGCTTCACTTCAGGTTTACTGTATCCCTCTGACCTTCTTATTGACGATGAAACACAAAAATTGCATCGGAATTAAATAGAAGAGTCACAATGCCGACTTAAATACAAGAAGACTGACTCTTCTTACTGTCTATGATTTGAACCATTCCTGTGACACTAGTTATAGATTCCGATGCTTCACGTCAGGTGTACTGTATCCCTTGGACCTTCTTATTGACGATGAAACACAGAAATTGCATCGGACGTAAATACAAAAGGCACAATGACGACTTAAGTACAAGAAGATTGACTCTTCTTACTGACTATGTTTTTAACCATTCCTGTGACAGTAGTTATGGATTCCGATGCCTCACTTCAGGTTTTCTGTATTCCTTGGATCTTCTTATTGATAACGAAACACAGAAATTGCATCGGAATTAAATAGAAAAGGCACAATGCCGACTTAAGTACAAGAAAACGGACTCTTCCTAATGTCTGTGTTTTGAACCATTCCTGTGTCATTAGTTAAAGATTCCGATGCCTCACTTCGGGTTTACTGTATCCCTCTGACCGTCTTATTGACGATGAAACGCAGATAGTGCATCAGAATTAAATAGAAAAGGCACAATGCCGACTTAAGTACAAGAAGACTGACTCTTCTTACTGACTATGTTTTGAACCATTCCTGTGTCACTAGTTATATATTCCGATGATTCACTTTAGGTTTACTGTGTCCCTTGGACCTTCTTATTGACGATGAAACACAGAAATTGCATCGGAAGTAAATACAAAAGGCACAATGACGACTTAAGTACAAGAAGACTGACTCTTCTTACTGACTATGTTTTTAACCATTCCTGTGACAGTAGTTATGGATTCCGATGCCTCACTTCAGGTTTGCTGTATCCCTTGGATCTTTTTATTGATAACGAAACACAGAAATTGCATCGGAATTAAATAGAAAAGGCATAATGCCGACTTAAGTACAAGAAGACGGACTCTTCCTAATGTCTATGTTTTGAACCGTTCCTGTGTCACTAGTTATAGATTCCGATGCTTCACTTCAGGTTTACTGTATTCCTCTGACCTTCTTATTGACGATGAAACACAGATAGTGCATCAGAATTAAATAGAAAAGGCACAATGCCGACTTATGTACAAGAAGACTGACTCTTCTTACTCACTATGCTTTGAACCATTCCTGTAACACTAGTTATAGACTTTGATGCTTCACTTCAGGTTTACTGTACCCCTCTGACCTACTTATTGATGATGAAACACAGAAATTGCATCGGAATTAAATAGAAAAGGCACAATGCAGACTTAAGTACAAGAAGACTGACTCTTCTTTTTGACTATGTTTTGAACCATTCCTGTGACACTAGTTATAAACTCCGATGCTTCACTTCAGGTTTACTGTATCCCTGTGACCTTCTAATTGATGATGAAACACAGAAATTGCATCGGAATTAAATAGAAAAGGCACAATGCCGACTTAAGTATATGAAGACTGACTCTTCCTACTCAATATGTTTTGAACCATTCCTGTGACACTAGTTATAGATTCCGATGCTTCACTTCAGGTTTACTGTATCCCTCTGACCTTCTTATTGACGATGAGACACAGAAATTGCATCGGAATTAAATACAAAAGGCACAATGCCGACTCAAGTACAAGAAGACTGACTCTTCCTACTGTCTATGTTTTGAACCATTACTGTGACACTAGTTATAGATTCTGATGCTTCACTTCAGGTTTACCGTATCCCTCTGACCTTCTTATTGACGATGAGACACAGAAATTGCATCGGAATTAAATACAAAAGGCACAATGCCGACTCAAGTACAAGAAGACTGACTCTTCCTACTGTCTATGTTTTGAACCATTCCTGTGACACTAGTTATAGACTCTGGTGCTTCACTTCAGGTTTACCGTATCCCTCTGACCTTCTTAACGACGATGAAACACAGAAATTGCATCGGAATTAAATAGAAGAGGCACAATGCCGACTTAAGTACAAGAAGACTTTACTCTTCTTACTGTCTATGATTTGAACCATTCCTGTGACACTAGTTCTAGATTCCGATGCTTCACTTCAGGTGTACTGTATCCCTTGGACCTTCGTATTGACGATGAAACACAGAAATTGCATCGGAATTAAATACAAAAGGCACAATGCCAACTTAAGTACAAGTAGACAGATTCTTCTTACAGTCTATGTTTGAACCATTCCTGTGACACTAGTTGTAGATTCTGATACTTCACCTCAGGTTTACTGTATCCCTTGGACCTTCTTATTGACGTTGAAACACCGAAATTGCATCGGAATTAAATACGAAAGGCACAATGCCGACTTAAGTACAAGAAGACTGACTCTTCTTACTATGTTTTGAACCATTCCTGTGACACCACTTATAGATTCCGATGCTTCACTTCAGGTTTACCGTATCCCTCTGACCTTCTTAACGACGATGAAACACAGAAATTGCATCGAAAATAAATAGAAAAGGCACAATGCCGACGTAAGTACAAGAAGACTGACTCTTCTTACTGTCTATGTTATGAACCATTCCTGTGACACTAGTTATGGAATCCGATGTGTCACTTCAGATGTACTGCATCCCTAGGACCTTCTTATTGATATTGAAGCACAGAAATGGCATCGGAATTAAATAGAAAAGCACAATGCCGACTTAAGTACAGGAAGACTGACTCTTCTTACTGACTATGTTTTGACCCATTCCTGTGACACTAGTTATAGATTCCGATGCCACACTTCAGGTTTACTGTATCCCTCTGACCTTCTTATTGACGATGAAACACAGATATTGCATCGGAATTAAATAGAAAAGGCAAAATGCCGACTTAAGTACAAGAAGACTGAGTCTTCTTACTGACTATGTTTTGAACCATTCCTGTTACACTAGTTATAGACTCCAATGCTTCACTTAAGGTTTACTGTATCCCTCTGACCTTCATATTGACGATGAAACACAGAAATTGCATCAGCATTAAGTAGAAATGGCACAATGCCAACTTAAGTACAAGAAGACTGACTCTACTTACCGTCTATGTTTTGAACCGAACCTGTGACACTAGTTATAGTTTCCGATGCTTCACTTCTGGTTTACTGTGTCACTTGGACCTTCTTATTGACGATGAAACACCGAAATTGCATCGGAATTAAATACGAAAAGCACAACGCCGACTTAAGTGCAAGAAGACTGTCTCTTCTTACCGTCTATGTTTTGAACCGAACCTGTGACACTAGTTATAGATTCCGATGCTTCACTTCAGGTGTACTGCATCCCTTGGACCTTCTTATTGACGATGATACACAGACATTGCATCGGAATTAAATACAAAAGGCACAATGCCTACCTAAGTACAAGAAGACTGACTCTTCTTACTGTCTATGCTTTTAACCATTCCTGTGACACTAGTTACAGATTCCGATGCTTCCCTTCAGGTTTACTGTATCCCTCTGACCTTATTGATGATGAAACACAGAAATTGCATCGCAATTAAATACAGAAGGCACAATGCCGACTTAAGTACAAGAAGACTGACTCTTCTTACTGACTATGTTTTGAACCATTCCTGTGACACTAGTTACGGATTCCGATGCCTCACTTCAGGTTTACTGTATCCCTTGGACCTTCTTATTAATAATGAAACACAGAAATTGCATCGGAATTATATAGACGAGGCGCAATGCCGACTTAAGTGCATGAAGACTGAGTTTTCCTACTGTCTATGTTTTGAACCATTCCTGTGACACTAGTTATAGATTTCGATGCTTCACTTCAGGTTTACTGTATCCCTCTGACCTTCGTATCGACGATGAAACACAGATATTGCATCGGAATTAAATACGAAAGTCACAATGCCGACTTAAGTACAAGAAGACTGTCTCTTCTTACTGACTATATTTTGAACCATTCCTGTGACACCACTTTTAGATTCCAATGCTTCACTTCAGGTTTACTGTATCCCTCTGACCTTATGGACGATGAAACACTGAAATTGCATCGGAAATAAATAGAAAAGGCACAATGCCGGCTAAAGTACAGGAAAACTGACTCTTCTTAGTGCCTATGCTTTGAACCATTCCTGTGACACTAGTTATTGATTCCAATGCTTCACTTCAGGTGTACTGCATCCCTTGGACCTTATTATTGACGATGAAACACAGAAATTGCATCGGAAATAAATAGAAAAGGCACAATGCCGACTTCAGTCCAAGAAGAATGACTCTTCCTACTGACTATGTTTTGAACCATTCCTGTGACACTAGTTATAAATTCCGATGCCTCACTTCAGATTTACTGTATCCCTTGGACCTTCTTATTGACGATGAAACACAGAAATTGCTTCGGAATTATACAGAAAAGGCACAATGCCGACTTAAGTACAAGGTGACTGACTCTTCCTACTGGCTATGTTTTGAACCATTCCTGTGACACTAGTTATAGATTCCGATGCTTCACTTCAGGTTTACTGTATCCCTCTGACCTTCTTATTGACGATGAAACACAGAAATTGCATCGGAATTAAACAGAAAAGGCACAATGCCGACTTAAGTACATGAAGACTGACGCTTCTTACTGTCTATGTTTTGAACCATTCCTGTGACACTAGTTATAGATTCCGATGCCTCACTTCAGGTTTACTGTATCCCTTGGACCTTCATATTGACGATGAAACACAGAAATTGCATCGGAATTAAATAAAAACGCACAATGCCGACTTAAGTACAAGAAGACTGACTCTTCCTACTGTCTATGTTTTTAACCATTCCTGTGACACTAGTTATAGATTCCGATGCTTCATTTCAGGTTTACTGTATCCGTCTGTCCTTCTTATTGACGATGAAACATAGAAAATGCATCGGAATTAAATAGAAAAGGCACAATGCCGAATTAAGTACAAGAAGACTGGCTCTTCCTACTGGCTATGTTTTGAACCATTCCTGTGACACTAGTTATAGATTCCGATGCTTCACTTCAGGTGTACTGCATCCCTTGGACCTTCTTATTGACGATGAAACACAGAAATTGCTTCGGAATTATACAGAAAAGGCACAATGCCGACTTAAGTACAAGAAGACTGACTCTTCCTACTGTCTATGTTTTTAACCATTCCTGTGACACTAGTTATAGATTCCGATGCTTCACTTCAGGTTTACTGTATCCCGCTGACCTTCTTATTGACGATGAAACACAGAAATTGCATCGGAATTAAATAGAAAAGGCACAATGCCGACTTAAGTACAAGAAGACTGGCTCTTCCTACTGTCTATGTATTGAACCATTCCTGTGACATTAGTTATAGATTCCGATGCTTCACTTCAGTTTTACTGTATACCTCTGACCTTCTTATGGACGATGAAACACAGAAATTGCATCGAAAATAAATAGAAAAGACACAATGCCGACGTAAGTACAAGAAGACTGACTCTTCTTACTGTCTATGTTATGAACCATTCCTGTGACACTAGTTATGGAATCCGATGTGTCACTTCAGATGTACTGCATCCCTAGGACCTTCTTATTGATATTGAAACACAGAAATTGCATCGGAATTAAATAGAAAAGCACAATGCCGACTTAAGTACAGGAAGACTGTCTCTTCTTACCGTCTATGTTTTGAACCGAACCTGTGACACTAGTTATAGATTCCGATGCTTCACTTCAGGTGTACTGCATCCCTTGGACCTTCTTATTGACGATGATACACAGACATTGCATCGGAATTAAATACAAAAGGCACAATGCCTACCTAAGTACAAGAAGACTGACTCTTCTTACTGTCTATGCTTTTAACCATTCCTGTGACACTAGTTATAGATTCCGATGCTTCCCTTCAGGTTTACTGTATCCCTCTGACCTTACTGATGATGAAACACAGAAATTGCATCGGAATTAAATACAGAAGGCACAATGCCGACTTAAGTACAAGAAGACTGACTCTTCTTACTGACTATGTTTTGAACCATTCCTGTGACACTAGTTACGGATTCCGATGCCTCACTTCAGGTTTACTGTATCCCTTGGACCTTCTTATTAATAATGAAACACAGAAATTGCATCGGAATTATATAGCCGAGGCACAATGCCGACTTAAGTGCATGAAGACTGAGTTTTCCTACTGTCTATGTTTTGAACCATTCCTGTGACACTAGTTATAGATTTCGATGCTTCACTTCAGGTTTACTGTATCCCTCTGACCTTCGTATCGACGATGAAACACAGATATTGCATCGGAATTAAATACGAAAGGCACAATGCCGACTTAAGTACAAGAAGACTGTCTCTTCTTACTGACTATATTTTGAACCATTCCTGTGACACCACTTATAGATTCCAATGCTTCACTTCAGGTTTGCTGTATCCCTCTGACCTTATGGACGATGAAACACTGAAATTGCATCGGAAATAAATAGAAAAGGCACAATGCCGGCTTAAGTACAGGAAAACTGACTCTTCTTAGTGCCTATGCTTTGAACCATTCCTGTGACACTAGTTATTGATTCCAATGCTTCACTTCAGGTGTACTGCATCCCTTGGACCTTATTATTGACGAAGAAACACAGAAATTGCATCGGAAATAAATAGAAAAGGCACAATGCCGACTTAAGTCCAAGAAGAATGACTCTTCCTACTGACTATGTTTTGAACCATTCCTGTGACACTAGTTATAAATTCCGATGCCTCACTTCAGATTTACTGTATCCCTTGGACCTTCTTATTGACGATGAAACACAGAAATTGCTTCGGAATTATACAGAAAAGGCACAATGCCGACTTAAGTACAAGGTGACTGACTCTTCCTACTGGCTATGTTTTGAACCATTCCTGTGACACTAGTTATAGATTCCGATGCTTCACTTCAGGTTTACTGTATCCCTCTGACCTTCTTATTGACGATGAAACACAGAAATTGCATCGGAATTAAACAGAAAAGGCACAATGCCGACTTAAGTACATGAAGACTGACGCTTCTTACTGTCTATGTTTTGAACCATTCCTGTGACACTAGTTATAGATTCCGATGCCTCACTTCAGGTTTACTGTATCCCTTGGACCTTCATATTGACGATGAAACAAAGAAATTGCATCGGAATTAAATAAAAACGCACAATGCCGACTTAAGTACAAGAAGACTGACTCTTCCTACTGACTATGTTTTTAACCATTCCTGTGACATTAGTTATAGATTCCGATGCTTCATTTCAGGTTTACTGTATCCGTCTGTCCTTCTTATTGACGATGAAACATAGAAATTGCATCGGAATTAAATAGAAAAGGCACAATGCCGACTTAAGTACAAGAAGACTGGCTCTTCCTACTGTCTATGTATTGAACCACTCCTGTGACATTAGTTATAGATTCCGATGCTTCACTTCAGGTTTACTGTATCCCTCTGACCTTCTTACTGACGATGAAATTCAGAAATTGCATCGGAATTAAATACAAAACGCACAATGCCGGCTCAAGTACAAGAAGACTTACTCTTTCTACTGTCTATGATTTGAACCATTCCTGTGACACTAGTTATAGATTCCGATGCTTCACTTCAGGTTTACTGTATCCCTCTGACCTTCATATTGACGATGAAACGGAGAAATTGCATCGGAATTAAATAGAAAAGGCACAATGCCGACATAAGTACAAGAAGACTGACTCTTCTTACTGTCTATGATTTCAACCATTCCTGTGACACTAGTTATAGATTCCGATGCTTCACTTCATGTTTACTGTATCCCTCTGACCCTCTTATTGACGATGAAACACAGAAAATGCATCGGAATTAAATACAAAAGGCACAATGCCGACTTAAGTACAAGTAGACTGACTCTTCTTACTGTCTATGATTTGAACCATTCCTATGACTCTAGTTATAGATTATGATGCTTCACTTCAGGTTTACTCTATCCCTCTGACCTTCTTATTGACGATGAAAAACAGAAAATGCATCGGAATTAAAAACAAATCGCACAATGCCGGCTCAAGTACAAGAAGACTCACTCTTTCTACTGTCTATGTTCTGAACCATTCCTGTGACACTAGTTATAGATTCCGATGCTTCACTTCAGGTTTACTGTATCCCTCTGACCTTCATATTGTCGATGAAACACAGAAATTGCATCGGAATTAAATACAAAAGGCACAATGCCGACTGAAGTACAAGTAGACTGCCTCTTCTTACTGTCTATGATTTGAACCATTCCTGTGACTCTAGGTATAGATTATGATGATTCACTTCAGGTTTACTGTATCCCTCTGACCCTCTTATTGACGATGAAACACAGAAACTGCATCGGAATTAAATACAAAATGCACAATGCCGACTTAAGTACAAGAAGACTGACTCATCTTACTGACAATGTTTTGAACCATTACTGTGACACTAGTTATAGATTCCGATGCCTCACTTCAGGTTTACTGTATCCCTCTGCCCTTCGTATTGACGATGAAACACAGATATTGCATCGGAATTACATAGAAAACGCACAATGCCGACTTAAGTACAAGAAGACTGACTCTTCTTACTGACTATGTTTTGAACCATTCCTGTGATACTAGTAATTGACTCCGATGCTTCACTTCAGGTTTACTGTATCACTCTGACCTTCTTATTGATGATGAAACACAGAAATTGCTTCGGAATTAAATAGAAAAGGCACAATGCCGACTTAAGTAGAAGAAGACAGACTCTTCCTACTGTCTATGATTTGAACCATTCCTGTGACACCAGTTATAGACTGACTCTTCTTACTGACTATGTTTTGAACCATTCCTGTGACACTAGTTTTAGGTTCCGATGCTTCACTTTAGGTTTGCTGTATCCCTTGGACCTTCATACTGACGATGAAACAGAGAAAATGCATCGGAATTAAATACAAATGGCACAATGCCGACTTAAGTACAAGAAGACTGACGCTTCTTACTGTCTATCTTTTTAACCATTCCTGTGATACTAGTTATAGATTCCGATGCTCCACTTCATGTTTGCTGTATCCCTCTGACCTTCTTTTTGACGATGAAACTTAGAAATTGCATCGGAATTAAATACAAAAGGCACAATGCCGACTCAAATACATGACGAACGGCTTTTCTTACTCTCTATGTTTTGAACCTTTCCTGTGAGACCGGTTTTAGATTCCGATGCTTCACTTCAGGTTTACTGTATCCCTTGGACCTTCGTATTGACGACGAAACACAGAAATTGCATCGGAATTAATTACAAAAGCACAATGCCAACTTAAGTACAAGAAGACTGACTCTTGGTACTGTCTATGTTTTGAACCATTCCTGTGACACTAGTTATAGATTCCGATGCCTTACTTCAGGTTTACTGCATCCCTTGGACCTTCTTATTGACGATGAAACACAGAAATTGCATCGGAATTAAATACAAAAGGCACAATGCCGACTTAAGTACAAGAAGACTGACTCTTCCTACTGTCTATTTTTTGAACCATTCCTGTGACACTTGCTATAGATCCTGATGCTTCACTTCAGGTTTACTGTATCCCTCTGACTTTCTTATTGACGATGATACAGAGAAATTGCATCGGAATTAAATAGAAAAGGCACAATGCCGAGTTAAGTACAAGAAGACAGACTCTTCCTACTGTCTATGTTTTGAACCATTCCTGTGACACTAGTTATAGTTTCCGATGCTTCACTTCCGGTTTACTGTATCCCTTGGACCTTCTTATTGACGATGAAACACAGAAATTGCATCGGAATTAAATACAAAAGGCACAATGCCGACTCAAGTACAAGAAGACTGACTCTTCCTAGTGTCTATGTTTTGAACCAATCCTGTGACACTAGTTATAGATTCCGATGATTCACTTCAGGTTTACTGTATCCCTCTGACCTTCGTATTGACGATGAAACACAGAAATTGCATCGGATTTAAATAGAAAAGGCACAATGCCGACATAAGTACAAGAAGACTGACTCTTCTCGCTGTCTATGATTTGAACCACTCCGGTGACACTAGTTATAGATTCCGATTCTTCACTTCAGGTGTGCTGAATCTCTTGGACCTTCTTATTGACGATGAAACACAGAAATTGCATCGGAACTAAATACGAAAGGCACAATGCCGACTTAAGTACAAGAAGACTGTCTCTTCTTACCGTCTATGTTTTGAACCGAACCTGTGACACTAGTTATAGATTCCGATGCTTCACTTCAGGTGTACTGCATCCCTTGGACCTTCTTATTGACGATGAAACACAGAAATTGCATCGGAATTAAATAGAAAAAGCACAATGCCTACCTAAGTACAAGAAGACTGACTCTTCTTACTGTCTATGCTTTTAACCATTCCTGTGACACTAGTTATAGTTCCGATGCTTCCCTTCAGGTTTACTGTATCCCTCTGACCTTATTGATGATGAATCACAGAAATTGCATCGGAATTAAATACGAAAGGCACAATGCCGACTTAAGTACAAGAAGACTGTCTCTTCTTACCGTCTATGTTTTGAACCGAACCTGTGACAATAGTTATAGATTCCGATGCTTCACTTCAGGTTTACTGTATCCCTTGGACCTTCTTATTGACGACGAATTACAGAAATTGCATCGGAATTAAATACAAAAGGCACAATGCCGACTTAAGTACAAGAAGACTGACTCTTCCTACTGTCTATGTTTTGAACCATTCCTGTGACACTAGTTATAGATTCCGATGCCTCACTTCAGGTTTACGGTATCCCTTGGACCTTCTTATAGACGATGAAACACAGAAATTGAATCGGAATTAAATACAAAAGGCATAATGCCGACTTAAGTACTAGAAGACTGACTCTTCCTACTGCCTATTTTTTGAACTATTCATGTGACACTTGTTATAGATTCCGATGCTTTACTTCAGGTTTACTGTATCCCTCTGACTTTCTTATTGACGATGAAACAGAGAAATTGCATCGGAATTATATAGGAAAGGCACAATGCCAACTTAAGTACAAGAAGACTGACTCTTCCTACTGTCTATGTTTTTAACCATTCCTGTGACACTAGTTATAGATTCCGATGCCTCACTTCAGGTTTACTGCATCCCTTGGACCTTCTTATTGGCGATGAAACACAGAAATTGCATCGGAATTAGATACAAAAGGCACAATGCCGACTTAAGTACAAGAAGACTGACTCTTCCTACTGTCTATTTTTTGAACCATTCCTGTGACACTTGTTATAGATTCCGATGCTTCACTTCAGGTTTACTGTATCCCTCTGACTTTCTTATTGACGATGATACAGAGAAATTGCATCGGAATTTAATAGAAAAGGCACAATGCCGACTTAAGTTCAAGAAGACAGACTCTTCCTACTGTCTATGTTTTGAACCATTCCTGTGACACTAGTTATAGTTTCCCATGCTTCACTTCAGGTTTACTGTATCCCTCTGACCTTCTTATTGACGGTGAAACACAGAAATTGCATCGGAATTAAATACAAAAGGCACAATGCCGACTCAAGTACATGAAGGCTGACTCTTCCTACTGTCAATGTTTTGTACCATTCCTGTTACACTAGTTATACAGTCTGATGCTTCACTTCAGGTCTACTGTATCCCTCTGACCTACTTCTTGATGATGAAACATAGAAATTGCATCGGAATTTAATAGAAACGGCACAATGCCGATATAAGTACAAGAAGACTGACTCATCTTACTGTCTATGATTTGAACGATTCCCGTGACACTAGTTATAGATTATGATGCTTCATTTCAGGTGTAGTGTATCCCTTGGACCTTCTTATTGACGATGAAACACAGAAATTGCATCGGGATTAAATACAAAAGGCACCATGCCGACTTAAGTACAAGAAGACTATTTCTTCCTACTGTCTATGTTTTGAACCATTCCTGTGACACTAGTTATAGATTCCGATGCCACACTTCAGGTTTACTGTATCCCTTGGACCTTCATATTGGCGATGAAAGACAGAAATTGCATTGGAATTAAACAGAAAAGGCACAATGCCGACTTAAGTGCAAGAAGACTGAATCTTCCTACTGTCTATGATTTGAGCCATTCCTGTGACACTAGTTATAGATTCCGATGCTTCACTTCTGGTTTACTGTATCCCTCTGACCTTCTTATTGACGATGAAACATAGAAATTGCATCGGAATAAAATAGAAAAGGCACAATGCCGAATTAAGTGCAAGAAGACTGACTCCTCCTACTGTCTATGGTTTGAACAATTCCTGTGACACTAGTTATAGATTCCGATGCTTCACTTCAGGTTTACTGTATCCCTCTGACCTTCTTATTGACGATGAAAAACAGCAATTGCGTCGGAATTAAATACAAAAGGCACAATGCCGACTCAAGTACAAGAAGACTGACTCTTCCTACTGTCTATGCTTTGAACCAATCCTGTGACACTAGTTATAGACTCCAATGCTTCACTTAAGGTTTACTGTATCCCTCTGACCTTCATATTGACGATGAAACACAGAAATTGCTTCAGAATTAAGTAGAAATGGCACAATGCCAACTTACGTACAAGAAGACTGACTCTACTTACCGTCTATGTTTTGAACCGAACCTGTGGCACTAGTTATAGTTTCCGATGCTTCACTTCAGGTTTACTGTGCCACTTGGACCTTCTTATTGACGATGAAACACCGAAATTGCATCGGAATTAAATACGAAAGGCACAATGCCGACTTAAGTACAAGAAGACTGTCTCTTCTTACCGTCTATGTTTTGAACCGAACCTGTGACACTAGTTGTAGATTCAGATGCTTCACTTCAGGTGTACTGCATCCCTTGGACCTTCTTATTGACGATGAAACACAGAAATTGCATCGGAATTAAATACAGAAGGCACAATGCCGACTTAAGTACAAGAAGACTGACTCTTCTTACTGACTATGTTTTGAACCATTCCTGTGACACTAGTTACGGATTCCGATGCCTCACTTCAGGTTTACTGTATCCCTTGGACCTTCTTATTAATAATGAAACACAGAAATTGCATCGGAATTATATAGACGAGGCACAATGCCGACTTAAGTACATGAAGACTGAGTTTCCCTACTGTCTATGTTTTGAACCATTCCTGTGACACTAGTTATAGATTCCGATGCTTCACTTCAGGTTTACTGTATCCCTCTGACCTTCGTATCGACGACGAAACACAGATATTGCATCGGAATTAAATAGAAAAGGCACAATGCCGACTTAAGTACAAGAAGACTGACTCTTCATACTGACTATGATTTGAACCATTCCAGTGACACACGTTATAGACTCCGATGATTCACTTCAGGTTTACTGTATCCCTCTGACCTTCTTATTGATGATGAAACACAGAAATTGCATCGGAATTAAATGGAAAAGGCACAATGCCGATTTATGTACAAGAAGACTGACTCTTCTTACTGACTATGCTTTGAACCATTCCTGTGACACTAGTTATAGACTCCAATGCTTCACTTCAGGTTTACTGTATCACTTGGACCTTCTTATTCACCATGAAACACCGAAATTGCATCGGAATTAAATACGAAAGGCACAATGCCGAGTTAAGTACAAGAAGACTGTCTCTTCTTACTGACTATATTTTGAACCATTCCTATGACACCACTTATAGATTCCAATGCTTCACTTCAGGTTTACTGTATCCCTCTGACCTTCTTATGGACGATGAAACACTGGAATTGCATCGGAAATAAATAGAAAAGGCACAATGCCGGCTTAAGTATAGGAAAACTGACTCTTCTTAGTGCCTATGCTTTGAACCATTCCTGTGACACTAGTTATTGATTGCAATGCTTCACTTCAGGTGTACTGCATCCCTTGGACCTTATTATTGACGATGAAACACAGAAATTGCATCGGAAATAAATTGAAAAGGCACAATGCCGACTTAAGTACAAGAAGACTGACTCTTCTTACTGACTATGTTTTGAACCATTCCTGTGACACTAGTTATAGATTCCGATGCCTCACTTCAGATTTACTGTATCCCTTGGCCCTTCTTATTGACGATGAAACACAGAAATTGCTTCGGAATTATACAGAAAAGGCACAATGCCGACTTAAGTACAAGGTGACTGAGTCTTCCTATTGGCTATGTTTTGAACCATTCCTGTGACACTCGTTATAGATTCCGATGCTTCACTTCCGGTTTACTGTATCCCTCTGACCTTCTTATTGACGATGAAAATCAGAAATTGCATCGGAATTAAATACAAAACGCACAATGCCGGCTCAAGTACAAGAAGACTTACTCTTTCTACTGTCTATGATATGAACCATTCCTGTGACACTAGTTATAGATTCCGATGCTTCACTTCAGGTTTACTGTATCCCTCTGACCTTCATATTGACGATGAAACACCGAAATTGCATCGGAATTAAATAGAAAAGGCACAATGCCGACATAAGTACAAGAAGACTGACTCTTCTTACTGTCTATGATTTGAACCATTCCTGTGACACTAGTTATGGATTCCGATGCTTCACTTCAGGTGTAATGTATGCCTCTGACCTTCATATTGACGATGAAACACAGAAATTGCATCGGAATTAAATACAAAAGGCACAATGCCGACTGAAGTACAAGTAGACTGCCTCTTCTTACTGTCTATGATTTGAACCATTCCTGTGACTCTAGTTATAGATTATGATGATTCACTTCAGGTTTACTGTATCCCTCTGACCCTCTTATTGACGATGAAACACAGAAATTGCATCGGAATTAAAAACAAAAGGCACAATGCCGACTTAAGTAAAAGAAGACTGACTCATCTTAATGACAATGTTTTGAACCATTACTGTGACACTAGTTATAGATTCCGATGCCTCACTTTAGGTTTACTGTATCCCTCTGACCTTCGTATTGACGATGAAACACAGATATTGCATCGGAATTAAATAGAAAAGGCACAATGCCGACTTAAGTACAAGAAGACTGACTCTTCCTACTGCCAACGTTTTGAACCATTCCTGTGACACTAGTTATAGACTGACTCTTCTTACTGACTATGTTTTGAACCATTCCTGTGACACTAGTTTTAGGTTCCGATGCTTCACTTTAGGTTTGCTGTATCCCTTGGACCTTCATATTGACGATGAAACAGAGAAAAAGCATCGGAATTAAATACTAATGACACAATGCCGACTTAAGTACAAGAAGACTGACGCTTCTTACCGTCTATGTTTTTAACCATTCCTGTGATACTAGTTATAGATTCCGATGCTCCACTTCAGGTTTGCTGTATCCCTCTGACCTTCTTATGGACGATGAAACACTGAAATTGCATCGGAAATAAATAGAAAAGGCACAATGCCGGCTTAAGTGCAGGAAAACTGACTCTTCTTAGTGCCTATGCTTTGAACCATTCCTGTGACACTAGTTATTGATTCCAATGCTTCACTTCAGGTGTACTGCATCCCTTGGACCTTATTATTGACGATGAAACACAGAAATTGCATCGGAAATAAATAGAAAAGGCACAATGCCGACTTAAGTACAAGAAGACTGACTCTTCTTTCTGACTATGTTTTGAACCATTCCTGTGACACTAGTTATAGATTCCGATGCCTCACTTCAGATTTACTGTATCCCTTGGACCTTCTTATTGACGATGAAACACAGAAATTGCTTCGGAATTATACAGAAAAGGCACAATGCCGACATAAGTACAAGAAGACTGACTCTTCTCGCTGTCTATAATTTGAACCACTCCGGTGACACTAGTTATAGATTCCGATTCTACACTTCAGGTGTGCTGAATCTCTTGGACCTTCTTATTGACGATGAAACACAGAAATTGCATCGGAATTAAATACAAAAGGCACAATGCCGACTTAAGTACAAGAAGACTGACTCTTCCTACTGTCTATTTTTTGAACCATTCCTGTGACACTTGCTATAGATTCCGATGCTTCACTTCAGGTTTACTGTATCCCTCTGACTTTCTTATTGACGATGATACAGAGAAATTGCATCGGAATTAAATAGAAAAGGCACAATGCCGAGTTAAGTACAAGAAGACAGACTCTTCCTACTGTCTATGTTTTGAACCATTCCTGTGACACTAGTTATAGTTTCTGATGCTTCACTTCCGGTTTACTGTATCCATTGGACCTTCTTATTGACGATGAAACACAGAAATTGCATCGGAATTAAATACAAAAGGCACAATGCCGACTCAAGTACAAGAAGACTGATTCTTCCTACTGTCTATGTTTTGAACCAATCCTGTGACACTAGTTATAGCTTCCGATGATTCACTTCAGGTTTACTGTATCCCTCTGACCTTCGTATTGACGATGAAACACAGAAATTGCATCGGATTTAAATAGAAAAGGCACAATGCCGACATAAGTACAAGAAGACTGTCTCTTCTTACCGTCTATGTTTTGAACCGAACCTGTGACACTAGTTATAGATTCCGATGCTTCACTTCAGGTGTACTGCATCCCTTGGACCTTCTTATTGACGATGAAACACAGAAATTGCATCGGAATTAAATACAAAAAGCACAATGCCTACATAAGTACAAGAAGACTGACTCTTCTCGCTGTCTATGATTTGAACCACTCCGGTGACACTAGTTATAGTTTCCCATGCTTCACTTCAGGTTTACTGTATCCCTCTGACCTTCTTATTGACGATGAAACACAGAAATTGCATCGGAATTAAATACAAAAGGCACAATGCCGACTCAAGTACGTGAAGGCTGACTCTTCCTACTGTCAATGTTTTGTACCATTCCTGTTACACTAGTTATACAGTCTGATGCTTCACTTCAGGTTTACTGTATCCCTCTGACCTACTTCTTGATGATGAAACATAGAAATTGCATCGGAATTTGATAGAAACGGCACAATGCCGACATAAGTACAAGAAGACTGACTCATCTTACTGTCTATGATTTGAACCATTCCCGTGACACTAGTTATAGATTATGATGCTTCACTTCAGGTGTACTGTATCCCTTGGACCTTCTTATTGACGATGAAACACAGAAATTGCATCGGGATTAAATACAAAAGGCACCATGCCGACTTAAGTACAAGAAGACTGTTTCTTCCTACTGTCTATGTTTTGAACCATTCCTGTGACACTAGTTATAGATTCCGATGCCACACTTCAGGTTTACTGTATCCATTGGACCTTCATATTGGCGATGAAAGACAGAAATTGCATTGGAATTAAACAGAAAAGGCACAATGCCGACTTAAGTACAAGAGAACTGACTCTTATTACTGTCTGTGTTTTGAACCATTCCTGTGACACTAGTTATAGATTCCGATGCCTCACTTCAGGTTTACTATATCCCTTGGACCTTCTTATTGACGATGAAACACAGAAGTTGCATCGGAATTAAATGCAAAAGGCACAATGCCGACTTAAGTGCAAGAAGACTGAATCTTCCTACTGTCTATGATTTGAACCATTCCTGTCACACTAGTTATAGATTCCGATGCTTCACTTCTGGTTTACTGTATCCCTCTGACCTTCTTATTGACGATGAAACATAGAAAATGCATCGGAATAAAATAGAAAAGGCACAATGCCGAATTAAGTGCAAGAAGACTGACTCCTCCTACTGTCTATGATTTGAACAATTCCTGTGACACGAGTTATAGATTCCGATGCTTCACTTCAGGTTTACTGTATCCCTCTGACCTTCTTATTGACGATGAAAAACAGCAATTGCGTCGGAATTAAATACAAAAGGCACAATGCCGACTCAAGTACAAGAAGACTGACTCTTCCTACTGTCTATGTTTTGAACCAATCCTGTGACACTAGTTATTGACTCCGATGCTTCACTTAAGGTTTACTGTATCCCTCTGACCGTCATATTGACGATGAAACACAGAAATTGCATCAGAATTAAGTAGAAATGGCACAATGCCAACTTACGTACAAGAAGACTGACTCTACTTACCGTCTATGTTTTGAACCGAACCTGTGACACTAGTTATAGTTTCCGATGCTTCACTTCAGGTTTACTGTGTCACTTGGACCTTCTTATTGACGATGAAACACCGAAATTGCATCGGAATTAAATACAGAAGGCACAATGCCGACTTAAGTACAAGAAGACTGACTCTTCTTACTGACTATGTTTTGAACCATTCCTGTGACACTAGTTACGGATTCCGATGCCTCACTTCAGGTTTACTGTATCCCTTGGACCTTCTTATTAATAATGAAACACAGAAATTGCAAGGGAATTATATAGACGAGGCACAATGCCGACTTAAGTACATGAAGACTGAGTTTCCCTACTGTCCATGTTTTGAACCATTCCTGTGACACTAGTTATAGATTCCGATGCTTCACTTCAGGTTTACCGTATCCCTCTGACCTTCGTATCGACGACGAAACACAGATATTGCATCGGAATTAAATAGAAAAGGCACAATGCCGACTTAAGTACAAGAAGACTGACTCTTCTTACTGACTATGATTTGAACCATTCCAGTGACACTAGTTATAGACTCCGATGATTCACTTCAGGTTCACTGTATCCCTCTGACCTTCTTATTGATGACGAAACACAGAAATTGCATCGGAATTAAATAGAAAAGGCACAATGCCGATTTATGTATAAGAAGACTGACTCTTCTTACTGACTATGTTTTGAACCATTCCTGTGACACTAGTTATAGACTCCAATGCTTCACTTCAGGTTTACTGTATCACTTGGACCTTCTTATTCACGATGAAACACCGAAATTGCATCGGAATTAAATACGAAAGGCACAATGCCGAGTTAAGTACAAGAAGACTGTCTCTTCTTACTGACTATATTTTGAACCATTCCTATGACACCACTTATAGATTCCAATGCTTCACTTCAGGTTTACTGTATCCCTCTTACCTTCTTATGGACGATGAAACACTGAAATTGCATCGGAAATAAATAGAAAAGGCACAATGCCGGCTTAAGTACAGGAAAACTGACTCTTCTTAGTGCCTATGCTTTGAACCATTCCTGTGACACTAGTTATTGATTCCAATGCTTCACTTCAGGTGTACTGCATCCCTTGGACCTTATTATTGACAATGAAACACAGAAATTGCATCGGAAATAAATAGAAAAGGCACAACGCCGACTTAAGTACAAGAAGACTGACTCTTCTTACTGACTATGTTTTGAACCATTCCTGTGACACTAGTTATAGATTCCGATGCCTCACTTCAGATTTACTGTATCCCTTGGACCTTCTTATTGACGTTGAAACACCGAAATTGCATCGGAATTATACAGAAAAGGCACAATGCCGACTTAAGTACAAGGTGACTGAGTCTTCCTATTGGCTATGTTTTGAACCATTCCTGTGACACTAGTTATAGATTCCGATGTTTCACTTCAGGTTTACTGTATCCCTCTGACCTTCTTATTGACGATGAAACACTGTAATTGCATCGGAATTAAACAGAAAAGGCACAATGCCGACTTAAGTACATGAAGACTGACGCTTCTTACTGTCTATGTTTTGAACCATTCCTGTGACACTAGTTATAGATTCCGATGCCTCACTTCAGGTTTACTGTATTTCTTGGACCTTCATATTGACGATGAAACACAGAAATTGCATCGGAATTAAATAAAAACGCACAATGCCGACTTAAGTACAAGATGACTGACTCTTCCTACTGGCTATGTTTTTAACCATTTCTGTGACTCTAGTTATAGATTATGATGCTTCACTTCATGTTTACTGTATCCCTCTGACCCTCTTATTTACGATGAAACACAGAAAATGCATCGGAATTAAATACAAAAGGCACAATGCCGACTTAAGTTCAAGTAGACTGACCCTTCTTACTGTCTATGTTTTGGACCATTCCTATGACTCTAGTTATAGATTATGATGCTTCACTTCAGGTTTACTCTATCCCTCTGACCTTCTTATTGACGATGAAAAACAGAAATTGCATCGGAATTAAAAACAAAACGCACAATGCCGGCTCAAGTACAAGAAGACTCACTCTTTCTACTGTCTATGTTCTGAACCATTCCTGTGACACTAGTTATAGATTCCGATGCTTCACTTCAGGTTTACTGTATCCCTCTGACCTTCATATTGTCGATGAAACACAGAAATTGCATCGGAATTAAATACAAAAGGCACAATGCCGACTGAAGTACAAGTAGACTGCCTCTTCTTACTGTCTATGATTTGAACCATTCCTGTGACTCTAGTTATAGATTATGATGATTCACTTCAGGTTTACTGTATCCCTCTGACCCTCTTATTGACGATGAAACACAGAAATTGCATCGGAATTAAAAACAAAAGGCACAATGCCGACTTAAGTACAAGAAGACTGACTCATCTTAATGACAATGTTTTGAACCATTACTGTGACACTAGTTATAGATTCCGATGCCTCACTTTAGGTTTACTGTATCCCTCTGACCTTCTTATTGACGATGAAACACAGATATTGCATCGGAATTAAATAGAAAAGGCACAATGCCGACTTAAGTACAAGAAGACTGACTCTTCTTACTGACTATGTTTTGAACCATTCCTGTGACACTAGTAATTGACTCCGATGCTTCACTTCAGGTTTACTGTATCACTCTGACTTTCTTATTGATGATGAAACACAGAAATTGCTTCCGAATTAAATAGAAAAGGCACAATGCCGACTTAAGTAGAAGAAGACAGACTCTTCCTACTGTCTATGTTTTGAACCATTCCTGTGACACTAGTTATAGACTGACTCTTCTTACTGACTATGTTTTGAACCATTCCTGTGACACTAGTTTTAGGTTCCGATGCTTCACTTTAGGTTTGCTGTATCCCTTGGACCTTCATATTGACGATGAAACAGAGAAAATGCATCGGAATTAAATACAAATGACACAATGCCGGCTTAAGTACAAGAAGACTGACGCTTCTTACCGTCTATGTTTTTAACCATTCCTGTGATACTAGTTATAGATTCCGATGCTCCACTTCAGGTTTTCTGTATCCCTCTGACCTTCTTATGGACGATGAAACACTGAAATTGCATCGGAAATAAATAGAAAAGGCACAATGCCGGCTTAAGTACAGGAAAACTGACTCTTCTTAGTGCCTATGCTTTGAACCATTCCTGTGACACTAGTTATTGATTCCAATGCTTCACTTCAGGTGTACTGCATCCCTTGGACCTTATTATTGACGATGAAACACAGAAATTGCATCGGAAATAAATAGAAAAGGCACAATGCCGACTTAAGTACAAGAAGACTGACTCTTCTTACTGACTATGTTTTGAACCATTCCTGTGACACTAGTTATAGATTCCGATGCCTCACTTCAGATTTACTGTATCCCTTGGACCTTCTTATTGACGATGAAACACAGAAATTGCTTCGGAATTATACAGAAAAGGCACAATGCCGACTTAAGTACAAGGTGACTGAGTCTTCCTATTGGCTATGTTTTGAACCATTCCTGTGACACTAGTTATAGATTCCGATGCTTCACTTCAGGTTTACTGTATCCCTCTGACCTTCTTATTGACGATGAAACACAGAAATTGCATCGGAATTAAACAGAAAAGGCACAATGCCGACTTAAGTACATAAAGACTGACGCTTCTTACTGTCTATGATTTTGAACCATTCCTGTGACACTAGTTATAGATTCCGATGTCTCACTTCAGGTTTACTGTATCCCTTGGACCTTCATATTGACGATGAAACACAGAAATTGCATCGGAATTAAATAAAAACGCACAATGCCGACTTAAGTGCAAGAAGACTGACTCTTCTTACTGTCTATGTTTTGAACCATTCCTGTGACTCTAGTTATAGATTATGATGCTTCACTTCATGTTTACTGTATCCCTCTGACCCTCTTATTGACGATGAAACACAGAAAATGCATCGGAATTAAATACAAAAGGCACAATGCCGACTTAAGTACAAGTAGACTGACTCTTCTTACTGTCTATGTTTTGAACCATTCCTATGACTCTAGTTATAGATTATGATGCTTCATTTCAGGTTTACTCTATCCCTCTGACCTTCTTATTGGCGATGAAAAACAGAAATTGCATCGGAATTAAAAACAAAACGCGCAATGCCGGCGCAAGTACAAGAAGACTCACTCTTTCTACTGTCTATGTTCTGAACCATTCCTGTGACACTAGTTATAGATTCCGATGCTTCACTTCAGGTTTACTGTATCCCTCTGACCTTCATATTGTCGATGAAACACAGAAATTGCATCGGAATTAAATACAAAAGGCACAATGCCGACTGAAGTACAAGTAGACTGCCTCTTCTTACTGTCTATGATTTGAACCATTCCTGTGACTCTAGTTATAGATTATGATGATTCACTTCAGGTTTACTGTATCCCTCTGACCCTCTTATTGACGATGAAACACAGAAATTGCATCGGAGTTAAAAACAAAAGGCACAATGCCGACTTAAGTACAAGAAGACTGACTCATCTTAATGACAATGTTTTGAACCATTACTGTGACACTAGTTATAGATTCCGATGCCTCACTTCAGGTTTACTGTATCCCTCTGACCTTCTTATTGACGATGAAACACAGATATTGCATCGGAATTAAATAGAAAAGGCACAATGCCGACATAAGTACAAGAAGACTGACTCTTCTTACTGACTATGTTTTGAACCATTCCTGTGACACTAGTTATAGACTGACTCTTCTTACTGACTATGTTTTGAACCATTCCTGTGACACTAGTTTTAGGTTCCGATGCTTCACTTTAGGTTTGCTGTATCCCTTGGACCTTCATATTGACGATGAAACAGAGAAAATGCATCGGAATTAAATACAAATGACACAATGCCGACTTAAGTACAAGAAGACTGACGCTTCTTACCGTCTATGTTTTTAAAAATTCCTGTGATACTAGTTATAGATTCCGATGCTCCACTTCAGGTTTGCTGTATCCCTCTGACCTTCTGTTTGACGATGAAACTTAGAAATTGCATCGGAATTAAATACAAAAGGCACAATGCGGACTCAAATACAAGATGAACGGCTTTTCTTACTCTCTATGTTTTTAACCTTTCCTGTGAGACCGGTTTTAGATTCCGATGCATCACTTCAGGTTTACTGTATCCCTTGGACCTTCTTATTGACGACGAAACACAGAAATTGCATCGCAATTAAATACAAAAGCACAATGCCGACTTAAGTACAAGAAGACTGACTCTTCCTACTGTCTATGTTTTGAACCATTCCGGTGACACTAGTTATAGATTCCGATGCCTCACTTCAGGTTTACTGTATCCCTCTGACTCTCTTACTGACGATGAAACAGAGAAATTGCATCGGAATTAAATAGGAAAGGCACAATGCCGACTTAAGTACAAGAAGACTGACTCTTCCTACTGTCTATGTTTTGAACCATTCCTGTGACAATAGTTATAGATTCCGATGCCTCACTTCAGGTTTACTGCATCCCTTGGACCTTCTTATTGACGATGAAACACAGAAATTGCATCGGAATTAAATACAAAAGGCACAATGCCGACTTAAGTACAAGAAGACTGACTCTTCCTACTGTCTATTTTTTGAACCATTCCTGTGACACTTGTTATAGATTCCGATGTTTCACTTCAGGTTTACTGTATCCCTCTGACTTTCTTATTGACGATGATACAGAGAAATTGCATCGGAATTAAATAGAAACGGCACAATGCCGACATAAGTACAAGAAGACTGACTTATCTTACTGTCTATGATTTGATCCGTTCCCGTGGCACTAGTTATAGATTATGATGCTTCACTTCAGGTGTACTGTATCCCTTGGACCTTCTTATTGACGATGAAACACAGAAATTGCATCGGGATTAAATACAAAAGGCACAATGCCGACTTAAGTACAAGAAGACTGTCTCTTCCTACTGTCTATGTTTTGAACCTTTCCTGTGACACTAGTTATAGATTCCGATGCCACACTTCAGGTTTACTGTATCCCTTGGACCATCATATTGGCGAAGAAAGACAGAAATTGCATCGGAATTAAACAGAAAAGGCACAATGCCGACTTAAGTACAAGAAAACTGACTCTTATTACTGTTTGTGTTTTGAACCATTCCTGTGACACTAGTTATAGATTCCGATGCCTCACTTCAGGTTTACTATATCCCTTGGACCTTCTTATTGACGATGAAACACAGAAGTTGCATCGGAATGAAATGCAAAAGGCACAATGCCGACTTAAGTACAAGAAGACTGAATCTTCCTACTGTCTATGATTTGAACCATTCCTGTGACACTAGTTATAGATTCCGATGCTTCACTTCTGGTTTACTGTATCCCTCTGACCTTCTTATTGACGATGAAACATAGAAATTGCATCGGAATAAAATAGAAACTGCACAATGCCGAATTAAGTGCAAGAAGACTGACTCCTCCTACTGTCTATGATTTGAACAATTCCTGTGACACTAGTTATAGATTCAGATGCTTCACTTCAGGTTTACTGTATCCCTCTGACCTTCTTATTGTTGATGAAAAACAGCAATTGCGTCGGAATTAAATACAAAAGGCACAATGCCGACTCAAGTACAAAAAGACTGACTCTTCATTCTGTCTATGTTTTGAACCAATCCTGTGACACTAGTTATAGATTCCGATGATTCACTTCAGGTTTACTGTATCCCTCTGACCTTCGTATTGACGATGAAACACAGAAATTGCATCGGATTTAAATAGAAAAGGCACAATGCCGACATAAGTACAAGAAGACTGACTCTTCTCGCTGTCTATGATTTGAACCACTCCGGTGACACTAGTTATAGATTCCGATTCTTCACTTCAGGTGTGCTGTATCTCTTGGACCTTCTTATTGACGATGAAACACAGAAATTGCATCGGAATTATATACGAAAGGCACAATGCCGACTTAAGTACAAGAAGACTGTCTCTTCTTACCGTCTATGTTTTGAACCGAGCCTGTGACACTAGTTATAGATTCCGATGCTTCACTTAAGGTGTACTGCATCCCTTATACCTTCTTATTGACGATGAAACACAGAAATTGGATCGGAATTAAATACAAAAGGCACAATGCCTACTTAGTACAAGAAGACTGACTCTTCCTACTGTCTATGTTTTGAACCATTCCTGTGACACTAATTATAGATTCCGATGCCTCACTACAGGTTTACTGTATCCCTTGGACCTTCTTATAGACGATGAAACACAGAAATTGAATCGGAATTAAGTACAAAAGGCACAATGCCGACTTAAGTACAAGAAGACTGACTCTTCCTACTGTCTATGTTTTGAACCATTCCTGTGACACTAGTTATAGATTCCGATGCCTCACTACAGGTTTACTGTATCCCTTGGACCGTCTTATAGACGATGAAACACAGAAATTGAATCGGAATTAAGTACAAAAGGCACAATGCCGACTTAAGTACAAGAAGACTGACTCTTCCTACTGATTATTTTTTGAATCATTCCTGTGACACTTGTTATAGATTCCGATGCTTTACTTCAGGTTTACTGTATCCCTCTGACTCTCTTATTGACGATGAAACAGAGAAATTGCATCGGAATTAAATAGGAAAGGCACAATGCCGACTTAAGTACAAGAAGACTGTCTCTTCTTACTGACTATATTTTGAACCATTCCTGTGACACCACTTATAGATTCCAATGCTTCACTTCAGGTTTACTGTATCCCTCTGACCTTCTTATGGACGATGAAACACTGAAATTGCATCGGAAATAAATAGAAAAGGCACAATGCCGGCTTAAGTACAGGAAAACTGACTCTTCTTAGTGCCTATGCTTTGAACCATTCCTGTGACACTAGTTATTGATTCCAATGTTTCACTTCAGGTGTACTGCATCCCTTGGACCTTATTATTGACGATGAAACACAGAAATTGCATCGGAAATAAATAGAAAAGGCACAACGCCGACTTAAGTACAAGAAGACTGACTCTTCTTACTGACTATGTTTTGATCCATTCCTGTGACACTAGTTATAGATTCCGATGCCTCACTTCAGATTTACTGTATCCCTTGGACCTTCTTATTGACGATGAAACACAGAAATTGCTTCGGAATTATACAGAAAATGCACAATGCCGACTTAAGTACAAGGTGACTGACTCTTCCTACTGGCTATGTTTTGAACCATTCCTGTCACACTAGTTATAGAGTCCGATGCATCACTTCAGGTTTACTGTATCCCTCTGACCTTCTTATTGACGATGAAACACAGAAATTGCATGGGAATTAAACAGAAAAGGCACAATGCCGACTTAAGTACGTGATGACTGACGCTTCTTACTGTCTATGTTTTGAACCATTCCTGACACTCATTATGGATTCCGATGCCTCACTTCAGGTTTACTGTATCCCTTGGACCTTCATATTGACGATGAAACACCGAAATTGCATCGGAATTAAATAGAAAAGGCACAATGCCGACATAAGTACAAGAAGACTGACTCTTCTTACTGTCTATGATTTGAACCATTCCTGTGACACTAGTTATAGATTCCGATGCTTCACTTCAGGTGTACTGTATGCCTCTGCCCTTCATATTGACGATGAAACACAGAAATTGCATCGGAATTAAATACAAAAGGCACAATGCCGACTTAAGTACAAGTAGACTGACTCTTCTTACTGTCTATGTTTTGAACCATTCCTGTGACTCTAGTTATAGATTATGATGCTTCACTTCATGTTTACTGTACCCCTCTGACCCTCTTATTGACGATGAAACACAGAAATTGCATCGGAATTAAATACAAAAGGCACAATGCCGACTTAAGTGCAAGAAGACTGACTCTTCCTACTGTCTATTTTTTGATTCATTCCTGTGACACTTGTTATAGATTCCGATGCTTCACTTCAGGTTTACTGTATCCCTCTGACCTTCTTATTGACGATGAAAGACAGAAATTGCATCGGAATTAAAAACAAAACGCACAATGCCGGCTCAAGTACAAGAAGACTCACTCTTTCTACTGTCTATGTTCTGAACCATTCCTGTGACACTAGTTATAGATTCCGATGCTTCACTTCAGGTTTACTGTATCCCTCTGACCTTCATATTGTCGATGAAACACAGAAATTGCATCGGAATTAAATACAAAATGCACAATGCCGACTGAAGTACAAGTAGACTGCCTCTTCTTACTGTCTATGATTTGAACCATTCCTGTGACTCTAGTTATAGATTATGATGATTCACTTCAGGTTTTCTGTATCCCTCTGACCCTCTTATTGACGATGAAACACAGAAATTGCATCGGAATTGAATACAAAAGGCACAATGCCGACTCAAATACAAGATGAACGGCTTTTCTTACTCTCTATGTTTTGAACCTTTCCTGTGAGACCGGTTTTAGATTCCGATGCTTCACTTCAGGTTTACTGTATCCCTTGGACTTTCTTATTGACGACGAAACACAGAAATTGCATCGGAATTAAATACAAAAGCACAATGCCGACTTAAGTACAAGAAGACTGACTCTTCCTTCTGTCTATGTTTTGAACCATTCCTGTGACACTAGTTATAGATTCCAAAGCCTCACTTCAGGTTTACTGTATCCCTTGGACTTTCTTATAGACGATGTAACACAGAAATTGAATCGGAATTAAGTACAAAAGGCACAATGCCGACTTAAGTAGAAGAAGACAGACTCTTCCTACTGTCTATGTTTTGAACCATTCCTGTGACACTAGTTATAGACTGACTCTTCTTACTGACTATGTTTTGAACCATTCCTGTGACACTAGTTTTAGGTTTCGATGCTTCACTTTAGGTTTGCTGTATCCCTTGGACCTTCATATTGACGATGAAACAGAGAAAATGCATCGGAATTAAATACAAATGGCACAATGCCGACTTAAGTACAAGAAGACTGACGCTTCTTACTGTCTATGTTTTTAACCATTCCTGTGATACTAGTTATAGATTCCGATGCTCCACTTCAGGATTGCTGTATCCCTCTGACCTTCTTTTTGACGATGAAACTTAGAAATTGCATCGGAATTAAATACAAAAGGCACAATGCCGACTCAAATACAAGATGAACGGCTTTTCTTACTCTCTATGTTTTGAACCTTTCCTGTGAGACCGGTTTTAGATTCCGATGCTTCACTTCAGGTTTACTGTATCCCTTGGACCTTCTTATTGACGACGAAACACAGAAATTGCATCGGAATTAAATACAAATGCACAATGCCGACTTAAGTACAAGAAGACTGACTCTTCCTTCTGTCTATGTTTTGAACCATTCCTGTGACACTAGTTATAGATTCCGATGCCTCACTTCAGGTTTACTGTATCCCTTGGACTTTCTTATAGACGATGTAACACAGAAATTGAATCGGAATTAAGTACAAAAGGCACAATGCCGACTTAAGTACAGGAAAACTGACTCTTCTTAGTGCCTATGCTTTGAACCATTATTGTGACACTAGTTATTGATTCCAATGCTTCACTTTAGGTGTACTACATCCCTTGGACCTTATTATTGACGATGAAACACAGAAATTGCATCGGAAATAAATAGAAAAGGCACAATGCCGACTTAAGTACAAGAAGACTGACTCTTCTTACTGACTATGTTTTGAACCATTCCTGTGACACTAGTTATAGATTCCGATGCCTCACTTCAGATTTACTGTATCCCTTGGACCTTCTTATTGACGATGAAACACAGAAATTGCTTCGGAATTATACAGAAAAGGCACAATGCCGACTTAAGTACAAGGTGACTGAGTCTTCCTATTGGCTATGTTTTGAACCATTCCTGTGACACTAGTTATAGATTCCGATGCTTCACTTCAGGTTTACTGTATCCCTCTGACCTTCTTATTGACGATGAAACACAGAAATTGCATCGGAATTAAACAGAAAAGGCACAATGCCGACTTAAGTACATGAAGACTGACGCTTCTTACTGTCTATGATTTTGAACTATTCCTGTGACACTAGTTATAGATTCCGATGCCTCACTTCAGGTTTACTGTATCCCTTGGACCTTCATATTGACGATGAAACACAGAAATTGCATCGGAATTAATCAAAAACGCACAATGCCGACTTAAGTGCAAGAAGACTGACTCTTCCTACTGTCTATGTTTTTAACCATTCCTGTGACACTAGTTATAGATTCCGATGCTTCATTTCAGGTTTACTGTATCCCTCTGTCCTTCTTATTGACGATGAAACATAGAAATTGCATCGGAATTAAATAGAAAAGGCACAATGCCGACATAAGTACAAGAAGACTGGCTCTTCCTACTGTCTATGTATTGAACCATTCCTGTGACATTAGTTATAGATTCCGATGCTTCACTTCAGGTTTACTGTATCCCTCTGACCTTCTTATTGACGATGAAAATCAGAAATTGGATCGGAATTAAATACAAAACGCACAATGCCGGCTCAAGTACAAGAAGACTTACTCTTCTTACTGTCTATGATTTGAACCATTCCTGTGACACTAGTTATAGATTCCGATGCTTCACTTCAGGTGTACTGTATGCCTCTGACCTTCATATTGACGATGAAACACAGAAATTGCATCGGAATTAAATACAAAAGGCACAATGCCGACTTAAGTACAAGTAGACTGACTCTTCTTACTGTCTATGTTTTGAACCATTCCTGTGACTCTAGTTATAGATTATGATGCTTCACTTCATGTTTACTGTATCCCTCTGACCCTCTTATTGACGATGAAACACAGAAAATGCATCGGAATTAAATACAAAAGGCACAATGCCGACTTAAGTACAAGTAGACTGACTCTTCTTACTGTCTATGTTTTGAACCATTCCTATGACTCTAGTTATAGATTATGATGCTTCACTTCAGGTTTACTCTATCCCTCTGACCTTCTTATTGGCGATGAAAAACAGAAATTGCATCGGAATTAAAAACAAAACGCACAATGCCGGCTCAAGTACAAGAAGACTCACTCTTTCTACTGTCTATGTTCTGAACCATTCCTGTGACACTAGTTATAGATTCCGATGCTTCACTTCAGGTTTACTGTATCCCTCTGACCTTCATATTGTCGATGAAACACAGAAATTGCATCGGAATTAAATACAAAAGGCACAATGCCGACTGAAGTACAAGTAGACTGCCTCTTCTTACTGTCTATGATTTGAACCACTCCTGTGACTCTAGTTATAGATTATGATGATTCACTTCAGGTTCACTGTATCCCTCTGACCCTCTTATTGACGATGAAACACAGAAATTGCATCGGAGTTAAAAACAAAAGGCACAATGCCGACTTAAGTACAAGAAGACTGACTCATCATAATGACAATGTTTTGAACCATTACTGTGACACTAGTTATAGATTCCGATGCCTCACTTCAGGTTTACTGTATCCCTCTGACCTTCTTATTGACGATGAAACACAGATATTGCATCGGAATTAAATAGAAAAGGCACAATGCCGACTTAAGTACAAGAAGACTGACTCTTCTTACTGACTATGTTTTGAACCATTCCTGTGACACTAGTTATAGACTGACTCTTCTTACTGACTATGTTTTGAACCATTCCTGTGACACTAGTTTTAGGTTCCGATGCTTCACTTTAGGTTTGCTGTATCCCTTGGACCTTCATATTGACGATGAAACAGAGAAAATGCATCGGAATTAAATGCAAATGACACAATGCCGACTTAAGTACAAGAAGACTGACGCTTCTTACCGTCTATGTTTTTAACCATTCCTGTGATACTAGTTATAGATTCCGATGCTCCACTTCAGGTTTGCTGTATCCCTCTGACCTTCTGTTTGACGATGAAACTTAGAAATTGCATCGGAATTAAATACAAAAGGCACAATGCGGACTCAAATACAGGATGAACGGCTTTTCTTACTCTCTATGTTTTTAACCTTTCCTGTGAGACCGGTTTTAGATTCCGATGCTTCACTTCAGGTTTACTGTATCCCTTGGACCTTCTTATTGACGACGAAACACAGAAATTGCATCGCAATTAAATACAAAAGCACAATGCCGACTTAAGTACAAGAAGACTGACTCTTCCTACTGTCTATGTTTTGAACCATTCCGGTGACACTAGTTATAGATGCCGATGCCTCACTTCAGGTTTACTGTATCCCTCTGACTCTCTTACTGACGATGAAACAGAGAAATTGCATCGGAATTAAATAGGAAAGGCACAATGCCGACTTAAGTACAAGAAGACTGACTCTTCCTACTGTCTATGTTTTGAACCATTCCTGTGACACTAGTTATAGATTCCGATGCCTCACTTCAGGTTTACTGCATCCCTTGGACCTTCTTATTGACGATGAAACACAGAAATTGCATCGGAATTAAATACAAAAGGCACAATGCCGACTTAAGTACAAGAAGACTGACTCTTCCTACTGTCTATTTTTTGAACCATTCCTGTGACACTTGTTATAGATTCCGATGCTTCACTTCAGGTTTACTGTATCCCTCTGACTTTCTTATTGACGATGATACAGAGAAATTGCATCGGAATTAAATAGAAACGGCACAATGCCGACATAAGTACAAGAAGACTGACTTATCTTACTGTCTATGATTTGATCCGTTCCCGTGGCACTAGTTATAGATTATGATGCTTCACTTCAGGTGTACTGTATCCCTTGGACCTTCTTATTGACGATGAAACACAGAAATTGCATCGGGATTAAATACAAAAGGCACAATGCCGACTTAAGTACAAGAAGACTGTCTCTTCCTACTGTCTATGTTTTGAACCTTTCCTGTGACACTAGTTATAGATTCCGATGCCACACTTCAGGTTTACTGTATCCCTTGGACCATCATATTGGCGATGAAAGACAGAAATTGCATCGGAATTAAACAGAAAAGGCAGAATGCCGACTTAAGTACAAGAAAACTGACTCTTATTACTGTTTGTGTTTTGAAGCATTCCTGTGACACTAGTTATAGATTCCGATGCCTCACTTCAGGTTTACTATATCCCTTGGACCTTCTTATTGACGATGAAACACAGAAGTTGCATCGGAATGAAATGCAAAAGGCACAATGCCGACTTAAGACAAGAAGACTGAATCTTCCTACTGTCTATGATTTGAACCATTCCTGTGACACTAGTTATAGATTCCGATGCTTCACTTCTGGTTTACTGTATCCCTCTGACCTTCTTATTGACGATGAAACATAGAAATTGCATCGGAATAAAATAGAAAAGGCACAATGCCGAATTAAGTGCAAGAAGACTGACTCCTCCTACTGTCTATGATTTGAACAATTCCTGTGACACTAGTTATAGATTCAGATGCTTCACTTCAGGTTTACTGTATCCCTCTGACCTTCTTATTGTTGATGAAAAACAGCAATTGCGTCGGAATTAAATACAAAAGGCACAATGCCGACTCAAGTACAAAAAGACTGACTCTTCCTTCTGTCTATGTTTTGAACCAATCCTGTGACACTAGTTATAGATTCCGATGATTCACTTCAGGTTTACTGTATCCCTCTGACCTTCGTATTGACGATGAAACACAGAAATTGCATCGGATTTAAATAGAAAAGGCACAATGCCGACATAAGTACAAGAAGACTGACTCTTCTCGCTGTCTATGATTTGAACCACTCCGGTGACACTAGTTATAGATTCCGATTCTTCACTTCAGGTGTGCTGTATCTCTTGGACCTTCTTATTGACGATGAAACACAGAAATTGCATCGGAATTATATACGAAAGGCACAATGCCGACTTAAGTACAAGAAGACTGTCTCTTCTTACCGTCTATGTTTTGAACCGAACCTGTGACACTAGTTATAGATTCCGATGCTTCACTTCAGGTGTACTGCATCCCTTGGACCTTCTTATTGACGATGAAACACAGAAATTGGATCGGAATTAAATACAAAAGGCACAATGCCTACCTAAGTACAAGAAGACGGACTCTTCCTACTGTCTATGTTTTGAACCATTCCTGTGACACTAATTATAGATTCCGATGCCCCACGACAGGTTTACTGTATCCCTTGGACCTTCTTATAGACGATGAAACACAGAAATTGAATCGGAATTAAGTACAAAAGGCACAATGCCGACTTAAGTACAAGAAGACTGACTCTTCCTACTGTCTATGTTTTGAACCATTCCTGTGACACTAATTATAGATTCCGATGCCTCACTACAGGTTTACTGTATCCCTTGGACCTTCTTATAGACGATGAAACACAGAAATTGAATCGGAATTAAGTACAAAAGGCACAATGCCGACTTAAGTACAAGAAGACTGACTCTTCCTACTGATTATTTTTTGAACCATTCCTGTGACACTTGTTATAGATTCCGATGCTTTACTTCAGGTTTACTGTATCCCTCTGACTCTCTTATTGACGATGAAACAGAGAAATTGCATCGGAATTAAATAGGAAAGGCACAATGCCGACTTAAGTACAAGAAGACTGTCTCTTCTTACTGACTATATTTTGAACCATTCCTGTGACACCACTTATAGATTCCAATGCTTCACTTCAGGTTTACTGTATCCCTCTGACCTTCTTATGGACGATGAAACACTGAAATTGCATCGGAAATAAATAGAAAAGGCACAATGCCGGCTTAAGTACAGGAAAACTGACTCTTCTTAGTGAATATGCTTTGAACCATTCCTGTGACACTAGTTATTGATTCCAATGTTTCACTTCAGGTGTACTGCATCCCTTGGACCTTATTATTGACGATGAAACACAGAAATTGCATCGGAAATAAATAGAAAAGGCACAATGCCGACTTAAGTACAAGAAGACTGACTCTTCTTACTGACTATGTTTTGATCCATTCCTGTGACACTAGTTATAGATTCCGATGCCTCACTTCAGATTTACTGTATCCCTTGGACCTTCTTATTGACGATGAAACACAGAAATTGCTTCGGAATTATACAGAAAAGGCACAATGCCGACTTAAGTACAAGTAGACTGACTCTTCTTACTGTCTATGTTTTGAACCATTCCTGTGACTCTAGTTTCAGATTATGATGCTTCACTTCATGTTTACTGTATCCCTCTGACCCTCTTATTGACGATGAAACACAGAAATTGCATCGGAATTAAATACAAAAGGCAAAATGCCGACTTAAGTGCAAGAAGACTGACTCTTCCTACTGTCTATTTTTTGATCCATTCCTGTGACACTTGTTATAGATTCCGATGCTTCACTTCAGGTTTACTGTATCCCTCTGACCTTCTTATTGACGATGAAAAACAGAAATTGCATCGGAATTAAAAACAAAACGCACAATGCCGGCTCAAGTACAAGAAGACTCACTCTTTCTACTGTCTATGTTCTGAACCATTCCTGTGACACTAGTTATAGATTCAGATGCTTCACTTCAGGTTTACTGTATCCCTCTGACCTTCATATTGTCGATGAAACACAGAAATTGCATCGGAATTAAATACAAAATGCACAATGCCGACTGAAGTACAAGTAGACTGCCTCTTCTTACTGTCTATGATTTGAACCATTCCTGTGACTCTAGTTATAGATTATGATGATTCACTTCAGGTTTTCTGTATCCCTCTGACCCTCTTATTGACGATGAAACACAGAAATATCATCGGAATTAAATACAAAAGGCACAATGCCGACTTAAGTACAAGAAGACTGACTCATCTTACTGACAATGTTTTGAACCATTACTGTGACACTAGTTATAGATTCCGATGCCTCACTTCAGGTTTACTGTATCCCTCTGCCCTTCTTATTGACGATGAATCACAGATATTGCATCGGAATTAAATAGAAAAGGCACAATGCCGACTTAAGTAAAAGAAGACTGACTCTTCTTACTGACTATGTTTTGAACCATTCCTGTGACACTAGTAATTGACTCCGATGCTTCACTTCAGGTTTACTGTATCACTCTGACCTTCTTATTGATGATGAAACACAGAAATTGCCTCGGAATTAAATAGAAAAAGCACAATGCCGACTTAAGTAGAAGAAGACAGACTCTTCCTACTGTCTATGTTTTGAACCATTCCTGTGACACTAGTTATAGACTGACTCTTCTTACTGACTATGTTTTGAACCATTCCTGTGACACTAGTTTTAGGTTCCGATGCTTCACTTTAGGTTTGCTGTAACCCTTGGACCTTCATATTGACGATGAAACAGAGAAATTGCCTCGGAATTAAATAGAAAAAGCACAATGCCGACTTAAGTAGAAGAGGACAGACTCTTCCTACTGTCTATGTTTTTAACCATTCCTGTGATACTAGTTATAGATTCCGATGCCTCACTTCAGGTTTACTGTATCCCTTGGACTTTCTTATAGACGATGAAACACAGAAATTGAATCGGAATTAAGTACAAAAGGCACAATGCCGACTTAAGTACAAGAAGACTGACTCTTCCTACTGCCTATTTTTTGAACCATTCCTGTGACACTTGTTATAGATTCCGATGCTTTACTTCAGGTTTGCTGTATCCCTCTGACTCTCTTATTGACGATAAAACAGAGAAATTGCATCGGAATTAAATAGGAAAGGCACAATGTCGACTTAAGTACAAGAAGACTGACTCTTCCTACTGTCTATGTTTTGAACCATTCCTGTGACACTAGTTATAGATTCCGATGCCTCACTTCAGGTTTACTGCATCCCTTGGACCTTCTTATTGACGATGACACACAGAAAATGCATCGGAATTAAATACAAAAGGCACAATGCCGACTTAAATACAAGAATACTGACTCTTCCTACTGTCTATTTTTTGAACCATTCCTGTGACACTTGTTATAGATACCGATGCTTCACTTCAGGTTTACTGTATCCCTCTGACTTTCTTATTGACGATGATACAGAGAAATTGCATCGGAATTAAATAGAAAAGGCACAATGCCGACTTAAGTACAAGAAGACAGACTCTTCCTACTGTCTATGTTTTGAACCATTCCTGTGACACTAGTTATAGTTTCCGATGCTTCACTTCAGGTTTACTGTATCCCTCTGACCTTCTTACTGACGATGAAACACAGAAATTGCATCGGAATTAAATACAAAAGGCACAATGCCGACTCAGGTACATGAAGACTGACTCTTCCTACTGTCAATGTTTTGAACCATTCCCGTTACACTAGTTATACATTTTGATGCTTCACTTCAGGTTTACTGTATCCCTCGGACCTACTTCTTGATGATGAAACGTAGAAATTGCATCGGAATTTAATAGAAACTGCACAATGCCGACATAAGTACAAGAAGACTGACTTATCTTACTGTCTGTGATTTGATCCATTCCCGTGGCACTAGTTATAGATTATGATGCTTCACTTCAGGTGTACTGTATCCCTTGGACCTTCTTATTGACGATGAAACACAGAAATTGCATCGGGATTAAATACAAAAGGCACAATGCCGACTTAAGTACAAGAAGACTGTCTCTTCCTACTGTCTAAGTTTTGAACCATTCCTGTGACACTAGTTATGGAATCCGATGCCACACTTCAGGTTTACTGTATCCCTTGGACCTTCATATTGGCGATGAAAGACAGAAATTGCATCGGAATTAAACAGAAAAGGCACAATGCCGACTTAAGTACAAGAAAACTGACTCTTATTACTGTTTGTGTTTTGAACCATTCCCGTGACACTAGTTATAGATTCCGATGCCTCACTTCAGGTTTACTATATCCCTTGGACCTTCTTATTGACGATGAAACACAGAAGTTGCATCGGAATTAAATGCAAAAGGCACAATGCCGACTTAAGTACAAGAAGACTGAATCTTCCTACTGTCTATGATTTGAACAATTCCTGTGACACTAGTTATAGATTCCGAAGCTTCACTTCAGGTTTACTGTATCCCTCTGACCTTCTTATTGACGATGAAAAACAGCAATTGCGTCGGAATTAAATACAAAAGGCACAATGCCGACTCAAGTACAAGAAGACTGACTCTTCCTACTGTCTATGTTTTGAATCAATCCTGTTACACTAGTTATAGATTCCGATGATTCACTTCAGGTTTACTGTATCCCTCTGACCTTCGTAATGACGATGAAACACAGAAATTGCATCGGATTTAAATAGAAAAGGCACAATGCCGACAAAAGTACAAGAAGACTGACTCTTCTCGCTGTCTATGATTTGAACCACTCCGGTGACACTAGTTATAGATTCCGATTCTTCACTTCAGGTGTGCTGTATCTCTTGGACCTTCTTATTGACGATGAAACACAGAAATTGCATCGGAATTAAATACGAAAGGCACAATGCCGACTTAAGTACAAGAAGACTGTCTCTTCTTACCGTCTATGTTTTGAACCGAACCTGTGACACTAGGTATAGATTCCGATGCTTCACTTCAGGTGTACTGCATCCCTTGGACCTTCTTATTGACGATGAAACACGGAAATTGCATCGGAATTAAATACGAAAGGCACAATGCCTACCTAAGTACAAGAAGACTGAATCTTCTTACTGTCTATGCTTTTAACCATTCCTGCGACATTAGTTATAGACTCCGATGCTTCCCTTCAGGTTTACTGTATCCCTCTGACCTTATTGATGATGAAACACAGAAATTGCATCGGAATTAAATACAGAAGGCACAATGCCGACTTAAGTACAAGAAGACTGACTCTTCTTACTGACTATGTTTTGAACCATTCCTGTGACACTAGTTACGGATTCCGATGCTTCACTTCAGGTTTACTGTATCCCTTGGACCTTCTTATTAATAATGAAACACAGAAATTGCATCGGAATTGTATAGACGAGGCACAATGCCGACTTACGTACATGAAGACTGAGTTTTCCTACTGTCTATGTTTTGAACCATTCCTGTGACACTAGTTATAGATTCCGTTGCTCCACTTCAGGTTTGCTGTATCCCTCTGACCTTCTTTTTGACGATGAAACTTAGAAATTGCATCGGAATTAAATACAAAAGGCACAATGCCGACTCAAATACAAGATGAACGGCTCTTCTTACTCTCTATGTTTTGAACCTTTCCTGTGAGACCGGTTTTAGATTCCGATGCTTCACTTCAGGTTTAATGTATCCCTTGGACCTTCTTATTGACGACGAAACACAGAAATTGCATCGGAATTAAATACAAAAGGCACAATGCCGACTTAAGTACAAGAAGACTGACTCTTCCTACTGTCTATGTTTTGAACCATTCCTTTGACACTAGTTATAGATTCCGATGCCTCACTTCAGGTTTACTGTATCCCTTGGACCTTCTTATAGACGATGAAACACAGAAATTGAATCGGAATTAAATACAAAAGGCACAATGCCGACTTAAGTACAAGAAGACTGACTCTTCCTACTGCCTATTTTTTGAACCACCCTGTGACACTTGTTATAGATACCGATGCTTTACTTCAGGTTTACGTTATCCCTCTGACTTTCTTATTGACGATGAAACAGAGAAATTGCATCGGAATTAAATAGGAAAGGCACAATGCCGACTTAAGTACAAGAAGACTGACTCTTCCTACTGTCTATGTTTTGAACCATTCCTGTGACACTAGTTATAGATTCCGATGCCTCACTTTAGGTTTACTGCATCCCTTGGACCTTCTTATTGACGATGAAACACAGAAATTGAATCGGAATTAAATACAAAAGGCACAATGCCGACTTAAGTACAAGAAGACTGACTCTTCCTACTGTCTATTTTTTGAACCATTCCTGTGACACTCGTTATAGATTCCGATGCTTCACTTCAGGTTTGCTGTATCCCTCTGACTTTCTTATTGACGATGATACAGAGAAATTGCATCGGAATTAAAGAGAAAAGGCACAATGCCGACTTAAGTACAAGAAGACAGATTCTTCCTACTGTCTATGTTCTGAACCATTCCTGTGACAGTAGTTATAGTTTCCGATGCTTCACTTCAGGTTTACTGTATCCCTCTGACCTTCTTATTGACGATGAAACACGGAAATTGCATCGGAATTAAATACAAAAGGAACAATGCCGACTCAAGTACATGAAGACTGACTCTTCCTACTGTCAATGTTTTGTACCATTCCTGTTACACTAGTTATACATTCTGATGCTTCACTTCAGGTTTACTGTATCCCTCTGACCTACTTCGTGATGATGAAACATAGAAATTGCATCGGAATTTAATAGAAACGGCACAATGCCGACATAAGTACAAGAAGACTGACTCATCTTACTGTCTATGATTTGAACCATTCCCGTGACACTAGTTATAGGTTATGATGCTTCACCTCAGGTGTACTGTATCCCTTGGACCTTCTTATTGACGATGAAACACAGAAATTGCATCGGGATTAAATACAAAAGGCACAATGCCGACTCAAGTACAAGAAGACTGTCTCTTCCTACTGTCTATGTTTTGAACCATTCCTGTGACTATAGTTATAGATTCCGATGCCACACTTCAGGCTTACTATATCCCTTGGACCTTCATATTGGCGATGAAAGACAGAAATTGCATCGGAATTAAACAGAAAAGGCACAATGCCGACTTAAGTACAAGAAAACTGACTCTTATTACTGTCTGTGTTTTGAACCATTCCTGTGACACTAGTTATAGATTCCGATGCCTCACTTCAGGTTTACTATATCCCTTGGCCCTTCTTATTGACGATGAAACACAGAAGTTGCATCGGAATTAAATGAAAAAGGCACAATGCCGACATAAGTACAAGAAGACTGAATCTTCCTACTGTCTATGATTTGAACCATTCCTGTGACACTAGTTATAGATTCCGATGCTTCACGTCTGGTTTACTGTATCCCTCTGACCTTCTTATTGACGATGAAACATAGAAAGTGCATCGGAATAAAATAGAAAAGGCACAATGCCGAATTAAGTGCAAGAAGACTGACTCCTCCTACTGTCTATGATTTGAACAATTCCTGAGACACTAGTTATAGATTCCGATGCTTCACTTCAGGTTTACTGTATCCCTCTGACCTTCTTATTGACGATGAAAAACAGCAATTGCGTCGGAGTTAAATACAAAAGGCACAATGCCGACTCAAGTACAAGAAGACTGACTCTTCCTACTGTCTATGTTTTGAACCAATCCTGTGACACTAGTTATAGATTCCGATGATTCACTTCAGGTTTACTGTATCCCTCTGACCTTCGTATTGACGATGAAACACAGAAATTGCATCGGATTTAAATAGAAAAGGCACAATGCCGACATAAGTACAAGAAGACTGACTCTTCTTGCTGTCTATGATTTGAACCACTCCGGTGACACTAGTTATAGATTCCGATTCTTCACTTCAGGTTTACTGTATCCCTTGGACCTTCTTATTGACGACGAAACACAGAAATTGCATCGGAATTAAATACAAAAGCACAATGCCGACTTAAGTACAAGAAGACTGACTCGTCCTCTTCTCTATGTTTTGAACCATTCCTGTGACACTAGTTATAGATTCCGATGCCTCACTTCAGGTTTACTGTATCCCTTGGACCTTCTTATAGACGATGAAACACAGAAATTGAATCGGAATTAAGTACAAAAGGCACAATGCCGACTTAAGTACAAGAAGACTGACTCTTCCTACTGCCTATTATTTGAACCATTCCTGTGACACTTGTTATAGATTCCGATGCTTTACTTCAGGTTTACTGTATTCCTCTGACTCTCTTATTGACGATGAAACAGAGAAATTGCATCGGAATTAAATAGGAAAGTCACAATGCCGACGTAAGTAGAAGAAGACTGACTCTTCCTACTGTCTATGTTTTGAACCATTCCTGTGACACTAGTTATAGATTCCGATGCCTCACTTCAGGTTTACTGCATCCCTTGGACCTTCTTATTGACGATGAAACACAGAAATTGCATCGGAATTAAATACAAAAGGCACAATGCCGACTTAAGTACAAGAAGACTGACTCTTCCTACTGTCTATTCTTTGAACCAGTCCTGTGACACTTGTTATAGATTCCGATGCTTCACTTCAGGTTTACTGTATCCCTCTGACTTTCTTATTGACGATGATACAGAGAAATTGCATCGGAATTAAATAGAAAAGGCACAATGCCAACTTAAGTACAAGAAGACAGACTCTTCCTACTATCTATGATTTGAACCATTCCTGTGACACTAGTTATAGTTTCCGATGCTTCACTTCAGGTTTACTGTATCCCTCTGACCTTCTTATTGACGATGAAACACAGAAATTGCATCGGAATTAAATACAAAAGGCACAATGCCGACTCAAGTACATGAAGACTGACTCTTCCTACTGTCAATGTTTTGAACCATTCCTGTTACACTAGTTATACATTCTGATGCTTCACTTCAGGTTTACTGTGTCCCTCTGACCTACGTCTTGATGATGAAACATAGAAATTGCATCGGAATTTAATAGAAACGGCACAATGCCGACATAAGTACAAGAAGACTGACTTATCTTACTGTCTATGATTTGATCCACTCCCGTGGCACTAGTCATAGATTATGATGCTTCACTTCAGGTGTACTGTATCCCTTGGACCTTCTTATTGACGATGGAACACAGAAATTGCATCGGGATTAAATACAAAAGGCACAATGCCGACTTAAGTACAGGAAGACTGTCTCTTCCTACTGTCTATGTTTTGAACCATTCCTGTGACGCTAGTTATGGATTCCGATGCCACACTTCAGGTTTACTGTATCCCTTGGACCTTCATATTGGCGATGAAAGACAGAAATTGCATCGGAATTAAACAGAAAAGGCACAATGCCGACTTAAGTACAAGAAGACTGTCTCTTCTTACCGTCTATGTTTTGAACCGAACCTGTGACACTAGTTATAGATTCCGATGCTTCACTTCAGGTTTACTGTATTCCTCTGACCTTCTTATTGACGATGAAACATAGAAATTGCATCGGAATAAAATAGAAAAGGCACAATGCCGAATTAAGTACAAGAAGACTGACTCCTCCTACTGTCCATGATTTGAACAATTCCTGAGACACTAGCTATAGATTCCGATGCTTCACTTCAGGTTTACTGTTTCCCTCTGACCTTCTTATTGACGATGAAAAACAGCAATTGCGTCGGAATTAAATACAAAAGGCACAATGCCGACTCAAGTACAAGAAGACTGACTCTTCCTACTGCCTGTGTTTTGAACCAATCCTGTGACACTAGTTATAGATTCCGATGATTCACTTCAGGTTTACTGTATCCCTCTGACCTTCGTATTGACGATGAAACACAGAAATTGCATCGGATTTAAATAGAAAAGGCACAATGCCGACATAAGTACAAGAAGACTGACTCTTCTCGCTGTCTATGATTTGAACCACCCCGGTGACACTAGTTATAGATACCGATTCTTCACTTCAGGTGTGCTGTATCTCTTGGACCTTCTTATTGACGATGAAACACAGAAATTGCATCGGAATTAAATACGAAAGGCACAATGCCGACTCAAGTACATGAAGACTGACTCTTCCTACTGTCAATGTTTTGTACTATTCCTGTTACACTAGTTATACATTCTGATGCTTCACTTCAGGTTTACTGTATCCCTCTGACCTACTTCTTGATGATGAAACATAGAAATTGCATCGGAATCAAATACAAAAGGCACAATGCCTACTTAAGTACAAGAAGACTGACTCTTCTTACTGTCTATGGTTTGAACCATTCCTGTGACACTTGTTATAGATTCCGATGCTTCACTTCAGGTTTACTGTATCCCTCTGACTTTCTTATCGACGATGAAACAGAGATATTGCATCGGAATTAAATAGAGAAGGCACAATGCCGACTTAAGTACAAGAAGACTGACTCTTCCTACTGTCAATGTTTTGAACCATACCTGTGACACTAGTTATAGATTCCGATGGTTCACTTCAGGTTTACTTTATCCCTCTGACCTTCTTACTGAAGATGAAACACAGAAATTGCATCGTAATTAAATACAAAAGGCACAATGCCTACTTAAGTACAAGAAGACTGACTCTTCTTACTGTCTATGGTTTGAACCGTTCCTGTGACACTAGTTATAGATTCCGATGCCTCACTTTAGGTTTACTGTATCCTTTGGACCTTCTTATTGTCGATGAAACACTGAAATTGCATCGGAATTCAATACAAAAGGCACAATGCCGACTTAAGTACAAGAGGAATGACTCCTCCTACTGTTTATTTTTTGAACCATTCCTGTGACACTTGTTATAGATTCCGATGCTTCACTTCAGGTTTACTGTATCCCTCTGACCTTCTTCTTGATGATGAAACACAGAAATTGCATCGGAATTAAATAGAAAAGGCACAATGCCGACTTAATTACAAGAAGACTGACTCTTCTTACTGTCTATGATTTGAACCATTCCTGTGACACTAGTTATAGATTCCGATGCTTCACTTCAGGTGTACTGTATCAATTGGACCTTCGTATTGACTATGAAACACAGAAATTGCATCGGGATTAAATACAAAAGGCACAATGCCGACTTACGTACAAGTAGACTGACTCTTCTTACTGTCTATGTTTTGAACCATTCCTGTGACACTAGTTATAGATTCTGATGCTTCACTTCAGTTTTACTGTATCCCTCTGACCTTCTTATTGACGATGAAACACAGAAATTGCATCGGAATAAAATACAAAAGGCACAATGCCGACTTAAGTGCAAGAAGACTGTCTCTTCCTACTGTCTATGTTTTGAACCATTCCTGTGACACTAGTTATAGATTCAGATGCCTCACTTCAGGTTTACTGTATCCCTTGGACCTACTTATTGACGATGAAAGACAGAAATTGCATCGGAATTAAGTAGAAAAGGCACAATGCCGACATCAGTACAAGAAGACTGACTCTTCCTACTGTCTACGTTTTGAACCATCCCTGTGACACTAGTTATAGATTCCGATGCTTCACTCTAGGTTTACTGTATCCCTCTGACCTTCTTATTGACGATGAAACACAGAAATTGCATCGGAATTAAATAGAAAAGGCACAATGCTGACTTAAGTACAAGAAGACTGACTCTTCTTACTGTCTATGTTTTGAACCATTCCTGTGACACTAGTTATAGATTCCGATGCCTCACTTCAGGTTTACTGTATCCCTTGGACCTTCTTATTGAAGATGAAACACAGAAGTTACATCGGAATTAAATACAAAAAGCACAATGCCGACTTAAGTACAAGAAGACTGACTCTTCCTACTGTCTATGCTTTGAACCATTCCTGTGACACTAGTTATAGATTCTGATGCCTCACTTCAGGTTCACTGTATCCCTCTGACCCTCTTATTGACGATGGAACACAGAAATTGCATCGGAATTAAATACAAAAATCACAATGCCGACTCAAGTACAAGAAGACTGACTCTTCCTACTGTCTATGATTTGAACCAATCCTGTGACACTAGTTATTGATTCCGATGATTCACGTCAGGTTTTCTGTATCCCTCTGACATTCTTATTGACGATGAAACACAGAAATTGCATCGGATTTAAATAGAAAAGGCACAATGCCGACATAAGTACAAGAACACTGACTCTTCTCACTGTCTATGATATGAACCATTCCTGTGACACTAGTTATAGATTCCGATTCTTCACTTCAGGTGTGCTGTATCTTTTGGACCTTCTTATTGACGATGAAACACAGAAATTTCATCGGAATTAAATACAAAAGGCACAATGCCGGCTTAAGTACAAGAAGACTGACTCTTCCTACTGTCTATGTTTTGAACCATTCCTGTGACACTAGTTATAGATTCCGATGCTTCACATCAGGTTTACTGTATCCCTCTGACCTTCTTATAGACGATGAAACATAGAAATTGCATCGGAATTAAATAGAAAAAGCACAATGCCGATTTAAGTACAAGAAGACTGACTCTTCCTACTGTCTATGTTTAGAACCATTCCTGTGACTCTAATTATAGATTCCGAAAATTCACTTCATGATTAGTGTATCCCTCTAACTTTCTTATTGACGATGAAACACAGAAATTGCATCGGAATTAAATAGAAAAGGCACAATGCCGACATAAGTACAAGAAGACTGACTCTTCTTACTGTCTATGATTTGAACCATTCCTGTGACACTAGTTATAGATTCCGATGCTTCACTTCAAGCTTACTGTATCCCTTTCACTTTATTGACGATAAAACACAGAAATTGCATCGGAATTAAATAGAAAAGGCACAACGCTGACTTAAGTACAAGAAGACTGGCTCTTCTTACTCTCTACGTTTTGAACCTTTCCTGTGAGACCGGTTTTAGATTCCGATGCTTCACTTCAGGTTTACTGTATCCCTTGGACCTTCTTATTGACGACAAAACACAGATATTGCATCGGAATTAAATAGAAAAGGCACATTGCCGATTTAAGTACAAGAAGACTGACTCTTCTTACTTACTATGCTTTGAAGTTTTCCTGTGTGACCAGTTTTAGATTCCGATGCTTCACTGTATGTTTACTGTATCCCTTGGACCTTCTTATTGACGATGAAACACAGAAATTGCATCGGAATTAAATACAAAAGGCACCATGCCGACTTAGGTACAAGAAGACTGACTCTTCTTACTGACTATGTTTTGAACCATTCCTGTGACACTTGTTATAGATTCCGATGCTTCACTTCAGGTTTACTGTATCCCTCTGACTTTCTTATCGACGATGAAACAGAGATATTGCATCGGAATTAAATAGAGAAGGCACAATGCCGACTTAAGTACAAGAAGACTGACTCTTCCTACTGTCAATGTTTCGAACCATACCTGTGACACTAGTTATAGATTCCGATGGTTCACTTCAGGTATACTGTATCCCTCTGACCTTCTTACTGACGATGAAACACAGAAATTGCATCGTAATTAAATACAAAAGGCACAATGCCTACTTAAGTACAAGGAGACTGACTCTTCTTACTGTCTATGGTTTGAACCGTTCCTGTGACACTAGTTATAGATTCCGATGCCTCACTTTAGGTTTACTGTATCCTTTGGACCTTCTTATTGTCGATGAAACACTGAAATTGCATCGGATTTCAATACAAAAGGCACAATGCCGACTTAAGTACAAGAAGAATGACTCCTCCTACTGTTTATTTTTTGAACCATTCCTGTGACACTTGTTATAGATTCCGATGCTTCACTTCAGGTTTACTGTATCCCTCCGACCTTCTTATTGACGATGAAACACAGAAATTGCATCGGAATTAAATACAAAAGGCACAATGCCGACTCATGTACAAGAAGACTGACTCTTCCATGCTTCACTTCAGGTTAACTGTATCCCTCTGACCTTGTTCTTGATGATGAAACACAGAAATTGCATCGGAATTAAATAGAAAAGGCACAATGCCGACTTAATTACAAGAAGACTGACTCTTCTTACTGTCTATGATTTGAACCATTCCTGTGACACTAGTTATAGATTCCGATGCTTCGCTTCAGGTGTACTGTATCAATTGGACATTCGTATTGACTATGAAACACAGAAATTGCATCGGGATTAAATACAAAAGGCACAATGCCGACTTAAGTACAAGTAGACTGACTCTTCTTACTGTCTATGTTTTGAACCATTCCTGTGACACTAGTTATAGATTCTGATGCTTCACTTCAGTTTTACTGTATCCCTCTGACCTTCTTATTGACGATGAAACACAGAAATTGCATCGGAATAAAATACAAAAGGCACAATGCCGACTTAAGTGCAAGAAGACTGTCTCTTCCTACTGTCTATGTTTTGAACCATTCCTGTGACACTAGTTATAGATTCAGATGCCTCACTTCAGGTTTACTGTATCCCTTGGACCTACTTATTGACGATGAAAGACAGAAATTGCATCGGAATTAAGTAGAAAAGGCACAATGCGGACTTCAGTACAAGAAGACTGACTCTTCCTACTGTCTACGTTTTTAACCATCCCTGTGACACTAGTTATAGATTCCGATGCTTCACTTTAGGTTTACTGTATCCCTCTGACCTTCTTATTGACGATGAAACACAGAAATTGCATCGGAATTAAGTAGAAAAGGCACAATGCTGACTTAAGTACAAGAAGACTGACTCTTCTTACTGTCTATGATTTGAACCATTCCTGTGACACTAATTATAGATTCCGATGCCTCACTTCAGTTTTACTGTATCCCTTGGACCTTCTTGTTGAAGATGAAACACAGAAGTTACATCGGAATTAAATACAAAAGGCACAATGCCGACTTAAGTACAAGAAGACTGACTCTTCCTACTGTCTATGCTTTGAACCATTCCTGTGACACTAGTTACAGATTCTGATGCCTCACTTCAGGTTCACTGTATCCCTCTGACCCTCTTATTGACGATGTAACACAGAAATTGCATCGGAATTAAATACAAAAATCACAATGGCGACTGAAGTACAAGAAGACTGACTCTTCCTACTGTCTATGATTTGAACCAATCCTGTGACACTAGTTATTGATTCCGATGATTCACGTCAGGTTTTCTGTATCCCTCTGACCTTCTTATTGACGATGAAACACAGAAATTGCATCGGATTTAAATAGAAAAGGCACAATGCCGACATAACTACAAGAACACTGACTCTTCTCACTGTCTATGATATGAACCATTCCTGTGACACTAGTTATAGATTCCGATTCTTCACTTCAGGTGTGCTGTATCCCTTGGACCTTCTTATTGACGATGAAACACAGAAATTGCATCGGAATTAAATACAAAAGGCACAATGCCGGCTTAAGTACAAGAAGACTGACTCTTCCTACTGTCTATGTTTTGAACCATTCCTGTGACACTAGTTATAGATTCCGATGCTTCACATCAGGTTTACTGTATCCCGCTGACCTTCTTATAGACGATGAAACATAGAAATTGCATCGGAATTAAATAGAAAAAGCACAATGCCGGCTTAAGTACAAGAAGACTGACTCTTCCTACTGTCTATGTTTTGAACCATTCCTGTGACACTAGTTATAGATTCCGATGCTTCACATCAGGTTTACTGTATCCCGCTGACCTTCTTATAGACGATGAAACATAGAAATTGCATCGGAATTAAATAGAAAAAGCACAATGCCGAATTAAGTACAAGAAGACTGACTCTTCCTACTGTCTATGTTTAGAACCATTCCTGTGACACTAATTATAGATTCCGAAAATTCACTTCATGATTAGTGTATCCCTCTAACTTTCTTATTGACGATGAAACACAGAAATTGCATCGGAATTAAATAGAAAAGGCACAATGCCGACATAAGTACAAGAAGACTGACTCTTCTTACTGTCTATGATTTGAACCATTCCTGTGACACTAGTTATAGATTCCGATGCTTCACTTCAAGCTTACTGTATCCCTTTGACTTTATTGACGATAAAACACAGAAATTGCATCGGAATTAAATAGAAAAGGCACAATGCTGACTTAAGTACAAGAAGACTGGCTCTTCTTACTCTCTACGTTTTGAACCTTTCCTGTGAGACCAGTTTTAGATTCCGATGCTTCACTGTATGTTTACTGTATACCTTGGACCTTCTTATTGACGATGAAACACAGAAATTGCATCGGAATTAAATACAAAAGGCACCATGCCGACTTAGGTACAAGAAGACTGACTCTTCTTACTGACTATGTTTTGAACCATTCCTGTGACACTTGTTATAGATTCCGATGCTTCACTTCAGGTTTACTGTATCCCTCTGACTTTCTTATTGACGATGAAACAGAGATATTGCATCGGAATTAAATAGAAAAGGCACAATGACGACTTAAGTACAAGACGACTGACTCTTCCTACTGTCAATGTTTTGAACCATACCTGTGACACTAGTTATAGATTCCGATGGTTCACTTCAGGTTTACTGTATCCCTCTGACCCTCTTATTGACGATGAAACACAGAAATTGCATCGGAATTAAATACAAAAGGCACAATGCCGACCAAAGTTCAAGAAGACTGACTCTTCCTACTGTCTATGTTTTGAACCATTCCTGTGAGACTAGTTATACATTCCGATGCTTCACTTCAGGTTTACTGTATCCCTCTGACCTTCTTCTTGATGATGAAACCCAGAAATTACATCGGAATTAAATAGAAAAGGCACAATGCCGACTTAAGTACAAGAAGACTGACTCTTCTTACTGTCTATGAGTTGAGCCATTCCTGTGACACTAGTTATAGATTCCGATGCTTCACTTCAGGTGTACTGTATCCCTTGGACCTTCTTATTGACGATGAAACACAGAAATTGCATAGGGATTAAATACAAAGGGCACAATGCCGACTTAAGTACAAGTAGACTGACTCATCTACTGTCTATGTTTTGAACCATTCCTGTGACACTAATTATACATTCTGATGCTTCACTTCAGTTTTACTGTATGCCTCTGACCTTCTTATTGACGATGAAACACAGACATTGCATCGGAATTAAATACAAAAGGCACATTGCCGACTTAAGTACAAGAAGACTGTCTCTTCCTACTATCTGAGTATTGAACCATTCCTGTGACACTAGTGATAGATTCCGATGCTTCACCTCAGGTTTACTGTATCCCCTGGCCTTCATATTGACGATGAAACTTAGAAATTGCATCGGAATTAAATACAAAAGGCACAATGCCGACTCAAATACAAGATGACTGGCTCTTCTTACTCACTATGCTTTGAACCTTCCCTGTGGGACCGGTATTAGATTCCGATGCTTCACTTCTGGTTTACTGTATCCCTTGGACCTTCTTATTGACGACGAAACACAGAAATTTCATCTGAATTAAATAGAAAAGGCACAATTCCGACTTACGTACAAGAAGACTGACTCTTCTTACTGACTATGCATTGAACATTTCCTGTGAGACCAGATTTAGATTCCGATGCTTCACTATATGTTTACTGTATATCTTCGACCTCCTTATTGACGATGAAACACAGAAATTGCATCGGAATTAAATACAAAAGGCACCATGCCGACTTAAGTACAAGAAGACTGACTCTTCTTACTGACTATGTTTTGAATCATTCCTGAGACACTAGTTATAGATTCCGATGCCTCACTTCAGGTTTACTGTATCCCATGGCCCTTTGTATTGATGATGAAACACAGAAATTGCATCGGAATAAAATACAAAAGGCATAATGCCGACTTAAGTACAAGAAGACTGATTCTTCTTGCTGTCGATGATTTGAACCATTCCTGTGACACTAGTTATAGATTCCGATGCTTCACTTCAGGTGTATTGTATCCCTTGGACCTTCGTATTGACTATGAAACACAGAAATTGTATCGGGATTAAATACAAAAGGCGCAATGCCGAATTAAGTACAAGTAGACTTACTCTTCTTACTGAATATATTTGAACCATTCCTGTGACACTAGTTATAGATTCTGATGCTTCACTTCAGGGTTGCTGTATCCCTCTGACCTTCTTATTGACGATGAAACACAGAAATTGCATAGGAATGAAATAGAAAAGGCACAATGCCGACATAAGTACAAGAAGACTGACTCTTCTTACTGTCTATGATTTGAACCATTCCTGTGACACTAGTTATAGATTCCGATGCTTCACTTCAAGTTAACTGTGTCCCTTGGACCTTCTTATTGACGACGAAACACAGATATTGCATCGAAAATAAATACAAAAGGCACAATGCCGACTAAAGTACAAGAAGACTGACTCTTCCTACTGTCTATGTTTTGAACCATTCCTGTGAGACTAGTTATACATTCCGATGCATCACTTCAGGTTTGCTGTATCCCTCTGACCTTCTTCTTGATGATGAAACCCAGAAATTGCATCGGAATTAAATAGAAAAGGCACAATGCCGACTTAAGTACAAGAAGACTGACTCTTCTTACTGTCTATGATTTGAGCCATTCCTGTGACACTAGTGATAGATTCCGATGCTTCACTTCAGGTTTACTGTATCCCCTGGCCTTCTTATTGACGATGAAACTTAGAAATTGCATCGGAATTAAATACAAAAGGCACAATGCCGACTCAAATGCAAGATAACTGGCTCTTCTTACTCACTATGCTTTGAACCTTCCCTGTGAGACCGGTATTAGATTCCGATGCTTCACTTCTGGTTTACTGTATCCCTTGGACCTTCTTATTGACGACGAAACACAGAAATTTCATCGGAATTAAATAGAAAAGGCACAATTCCGACTTACGTACAAGAAGACTGACTCTTCTTACTGACTATGCTTTGAACATTTCCTGTGAGACCAGATTTAGATTCCGATGCTTCACTATATGTTTACTGTATATCTTAGACCTTCTTATTGACGATGAAACACAGAAATTGCATCGGAATTAAATAAAAAAGGCACCATGCCGACTTATGTACAAGAAGACTGACTCTTCTTACTGACTATGTTTTGAACCATTCCTGTGACACTAGTTATAGATTCCGATGCCTCACTTCAGGTTTACTGTATCCCATGGCCCTGTGTATTGATGATGAAACACAGAAATTGCATCGGAATAAAATACAAAAGGCATAATGCCGACTTAAGTACAAGAAGACTGATTCTTCTTGCTGTCTATGATTTGAACCATTCCTGTGACACTAGTTATAGATTCCGATGCTTCACTGTATGTTTACTGTATCCCTTGGACCTTCTTATTGACGATGAAACACAGAAATTGCATCGGAATTAAATGCAAAAGGCACCATGCCGACTTAGGTACAAGAAGACTGACTCTTCTTACTGACTATGTTTTGAACCATTCCTGTGACACTTGTTATAGATTCCGATGCTTCACTTCAGGTTTACTGTATCCCTCTGACTTTCTTAGCGACGATGAAACAGAGATATTGCATCGGAATTAAATAGAGAAGGCACAATGCCGACTTAAGTACAAGAAGACTGACTCTTCCTACTGTCAATGTTTCGAACCATACCTGTGACACTAGTTATAGATTCCGATGGTTCACTTCAGGTATACTGTATCCCTCTGACCTTCTTACTGACGATGAAACACAGAAATTGCATCGTAATTAAATACAAAAGGCACAATGCCTACTTAAGTACAAGGAGACTGAATCTTCTTACTGTCTATGGTTTGAACCGTTCCTGTGACACTAGTTATAGATTCCGATGCCTCACTTTAGGTTTACTGTATCCTTTGGACCTTCTTATTGTCGATGAAACACTGAAATTGCATCGGATTTCAATACAAAAGGCACAATGCCGACTTAAGTACAAGAAGAATGACTCCTCCTACTGTTTATTTATTGAACCATTCCTGTGACACTTGTTATAGATTCCGATGCTTCACTTCAGGTTTACTGTATCCCTCCGACCTTCTTATTGACGATGAAACACAGAAATTGCATCGGAATTAAATACAAAAGGCACAATGCCGACTCATGTACAAGAAGACTGACTCTTCCATGCTTCACTTCAGGTTAACTGTATCCCTCTGACCTTGTTCTTGATGATGAAACACAGAAATTGCATCGGAATTAAATAGAAAAGGCACAATGCCGACTTAATTACAAGAAGACTGACTCTTCTTACTGTCTATGATTTGAACCATTCCTGTGACACTAGTTATAGATTCCGATGCTTCGCTTCAGGTGTACTGTATCAATTGGACATTCGTATTGACTATGAAACACAGAAATTGCATCGGGATTAAATACAAAAGGCACAATGCCGACTTAAGTACAAGTAGACTGACTCTTCTTACTGTCTATGTTTTGAACCATTCCTGTGACACTAGTTATAGATTCTGATGCTTCACTTCAGTTTTACTGTATCCCTCTGACCTTCTTATTGACGATGAAACACAGAAATTGCATCGGAATAAAATACAAAAGGCACAATGCCGACTTAAGTGCAAGAAGACTGTCTCTTCCTACTGTCTATGTTTTGAACCATTCCTGTGACACTAGTTATAGATTCAGATGCCTCACTTCAGGTTTACTGTATCCCTTGGACCTACTTATTGACGATGAAAGACAGAAATTGCATCGGAATTAAGTAGAAAAGGCACAATGCGGACTTCAGTACAAGAAGACTGACTCTTCCTACTGTCTACGTTTTTAACCATCCCTGTGACACTAGTTATAGATTCCGATGCTTCACTTTAGGTTTACTGTATCCCTCTGACCTTCTTATTGACGATGAAACACAGAAATTGCATCGGAATTAAGTAGAAAAGGCACAATGCTGACTTAAGTACAAGAAGACTGACTCTTCTTACTGTCTATGATTTGAACCATTCCTGTGACACTAATTATGGATTCCGATGCCTCACTTCAGTTTTACTGTATCCCTTGGACCTTCTTGTTGAAGATGAAACACAGAAGTTACATCGGAATTAAATACAAAAGGCACAATGCCGACTTAAGTACAAGAAGACTGACTCTTCCTACTGTCTATGCTTTGAACCATTCCTGTGACACTAGTTACAGATTCTGATGCCTCACTTCAGGTTCACTGTATCCCTCTGACCCTCTTATTGACGATGTAACACAGAAATTGCATCGGAATTAAATACAAAAATCACAATGGCGACTCAAGTACAAGAAGACTGACTCTTCCTACTGTCTATGATTTGAACCAATCCTGTGACACTAGTTACTGATTCCGATGATTCACGTCAGGTTTTCTGTATCCCTCTGACCTTCTTATTGACGATGAAACACAGAAATTGCATCGGATTTAAATAGAAAAGGCACAATGCCGACATAACTACAAGAACACTGACTCTTCTCACTGTCTATGATATGAACCATTCCTGTGACACTAGTTATAGATTCCGATTCTTCACTTCAGGTGTGCTGTATCCCTTGGACCTTCTTATTGACGATGAAACACAGAAATTGCATCGGAATTAAATACAAAAGGCACAATGCCGGCTTAAGTACAAGAAGACTGACTCTTCCTACTGTCTATGTTTTGAACCATTCCTGTGACACTAGTTATAGATTCCGATGCTTCACATCAGGTTTACTGTATCCCGCTGACCTTCTTATAGACGATGAAACATAGAAATTGCATCGGAATTAAATAGAAAAAGCACAATGCCGGCTTAAGTACAAGAAGACTGACTCTTCCTACTGTCTATGTTTTGAACCATTCCTGTGACACTAGTTATAGATTCCGATGCTTCACATCAGGTTTACTGTATCCCGCTGACCTTCTTATAGACGATGAAACATAGAAATTGCATCGGAATTAAATAGAAAAAGCACAATGCCGAATTAAGTACAAGAAGACTGACTCTTCCTACTGTCTATGTTTAGAACCATTCCTGTGACACTAATTATAGATTCCGAAAATTCACTTCATGATTAGTGTATCCCTCTAACTTTCTTATTGACGATGAAACACAGAAATTGCATCGGAATTAAATAGAAAAGGCACAATGCCGACATAAGTACAAGAAGACTGACTCTTCTTACTGTCTATGATTTGAACCATTCCTGTGACACTAGTTATAGATTCCGATGCTTCACTTCAAGCTTACTGTATCCCTTTGACTTTATTGACGATAAAACACAGATATTGCATCGGAATTAAATAGAAAAGGCACAATGCTGACTTAAGTACAAGAAGACTGGCTCTTCTTACTCTCTACGTTTTGAACCTTTCCTGTGAGACCAGTTTTAGATTCCGATGCTTCACTGTATGTTTACTGTATACCTTGGACCTTCTTATTGACGATGAAACACAGAAATTGCATCGGAATTAAATACAAAAGGCACCATGCCGACTTAGGTACAAGAAGACTGACTCTTCTTACTGACTATGTTTTGAACCATTCCTGTGACACTTGTTATAGATTCCGATGCTTCACTTCAGGTTTACTGTATCCCTCTGACTTTCTTATTGACGATGAAACAGAGATATTGCATCGGAATTAAATAGAAAAGGCACAATGACGACTTAAGTACAAGAAGACTGACTCTTCCTACTGTCAATGTTTTGAACCATACCTGTGACACTAGTTATAGATTCCGATGGTTCACTTCAGGTTTACTGTATCCCTCTGACCCTCTTATTGACGATGAAACACAGAAATTGCATCGGTATTAAATACAAAAGGCACAATGCCGACCAAAGTTCAAGAAGACTGACTCTTCCTACTGTCTATGTTTTGAACCATTCCTGTGAGACTAGTTATACATTCCGATGCTTCACTTCAGGTTTACTGTATCCCTCTGACCTTCTTCTTGATGATGAAACCCAGAAATTACATCGGAATTAAATAGAAAAGGCACAATGCCGACTTAAGTACAAGAAGACTGACTCTTCTTACTGTCTATGAGTTGAGCCATTCCTGTGACACTAGTTATAGATTCCGATGCTTCACTTCAGGTGTACTGTATCCCTTGGACCTTCTTATTGACGATGAAACACAGAAATTGCATAGGGATTAAATACAAAGGGCACAATGCCGACTTAAGTACAAGTAGACTGACTCATCTACTGTCTATGTTTTGAACCATTCCTGTGACACTAATTATACATTCTGATGCTTCACTTCAGTTTTACTGTATGCCTCTGACCTTCTTATTGACGATGAAACACAGACATTGCATCGGAATTAAATACAAAAGGCACATTGCCGACTTAAGTACAAGAAGACTGTCTCTTCCTACTATCTGAGTATTGAACCATTCCTGTGACACTAGTGATAGATTCCGATGCTTCACCTCAGGTTTACTGTATCCCCTGGCCTTCATATTGACGATGAAACTTAGAAATTGCATCGGAATTAAATACAAAAGGCACAATGCCGACTCAAATACAAGATGACTGGCTCTTCTTACTCACTATGCTTTGAACCTTCCCTGTGGGACCGGTATTAGATTCCGATGCTTCACTTCTGGTTTACTGTATCCCTTGGACCTTCTTATTGACGACGAAACACAGAAATTTCATCTGAATTAAATAGAAAAGGCACAATTCCGACTTACGTACAAGAAGACTGACTCTTCTTACTGACTATGCATTGAACATTTCCTGTGAGACCAGATTTAGATTCCGATGCTTCACTATATGTTTACTGTATATCTTCGACCTCCTTATTGACGATGATACACAGAAATTGCATCGGAATTAAATACAAAAGGCACCATGCCGACTTAAGTACAAGAAGACTGACTCTTCTTACTGACTATGTTTTGAATCATTCCTGAGACACTAGTTATAGATTCCGATGCCTCACTTCAGGTTTACTGTATCCCATGGCCCTTTGTATTGATGATGAAACACAGAAATTGCATCGGAATAAAATACAAAAGGCATAATGCCGACTTAAGTACAAGAAGACTGATTCTTCTTGCTGTCGATGATTTGAACCATTCCTGTGACACTAGTTATAGATTCCGATGCTTCACTTCAGGTGTATTGTATCCCTTGGACCTTCGTATTGACTATGAAACACAGAAATTGTATCGGGATTAAATACAAAAGGCGCAATGCCGAATTAAGTACAAGTAGACTTACTCTTCTTACTGAATATATTTGAACCATTCCTGTGACACTAGTTATAGATTCTGATGCTTCACTTCAGGGTTGCTGTATCCCTCTGACCTTCTTATTGACGATGAAACACAGAAATTGCATAGGAATTAAATAGAAAAGGCACAATGCCGACATAAGTACAAGAAGACTGACTCTTCTTACTGTCTATGATTTGAACCATTCCTGTGACACTAGTTATAGATTCCGATGCTTCACTTCAAGTTAACTGTGTCCCTTGGACCTTCTTATTGACGACGAAACACAGATATTGCATCGAAAATAAATACAAAAGGCACAATGCCGACTAAAGTACAAGAAGACTGACTCTTCCTACTGTCTATGTTTTGAACCATTCCTGTGAGACTAGTTATACATTCCGATGCATCACTTCAGGTTTGCTGTATCCCTCTGACCTTCTTCTTGATGATGAAACCCAGAAATTGCATCGGAATTAAATAGAAAAGGCACAATGCCGACTTAAGTACAAGAAGACTGACTCTTCTTACTGTCTATGATTTGAGCCATTCCTGTGACGCTAGTGATAGATTCCGATGCTTCACTTCAGGTTTACTGTATCCCCTGGCCTTCTTATTGACGATGAAACTTAGAAATTGCATCGGAATTAAATACAAAAGGCACAATGCCGACTCAAATACAAGATAACTGGCTCTTCTTACTCACTATGCTTTGAACCTTCCCTGTGAGACCGGTATTAGATTCCGATGCTTCACTTCTGGTTTACTGTATCCCTTGGACCTTCTTATTGACGACGAAACACAGAAATTTCATCGGAATTAAATAGAAAAGGCACAATTCCGACTTACGTACAAGAAGACTGACTCTTCTTACTGACTATGCTTTGAACATTTCCTGTGAGACCAGATTTAGATTCCGATGCTTCACTATATGTTTACTGTATATCTTAGACCTTCTTATTGACGATGAAACACAGAAATTGCATCGGAATTAAATAAAAAAGGCACCATGCCGACTTATGTACAAGAAGACTGACTCTTCTTACTGACTATGTTTTGAACCATTCCTGTGACACTAGTTATAGATTCCGATGCCTCACTTCAGGTTTACTGTATCCCATGGCCCTGTGTATTGATGATGAAACACAGAAATTGCATCGGAATAAAATACAAAAGGCATAATGCCGACTTAAGTACAAGAAGACTGATTCTTCTTGCTGTCTATGATTTGAACCATTCCTGTGACACTAGTTATAGATTCCGATGCTTCACTTCAGGTGTATTGTATCCCTTGGACCTTCGTATTGACTATGAAACACAGAAATTGCATCGGGATTAAATACAAAAGGCACAATGCCGAATTAAGTACAAGTATACTGACTCTTCTTACTGTCTATGTTTTGAACCATTCCTGTGACACTAGTTATAGATTCTGATGCTTCACTTCAGTTTTACTGTATCCCTCTGACCTTCTTATTGACGATGAAACACAGAAATTGCATCGGAATAAAATACAAAAGGCACAATGCCGACTTAAGTACAAGAAGACTGTCTCTTCCTACTGTCTATGTTTTGAACCATTCCTGTGACACTAGTTATAGATTCCGATGCCTCACTTCAGGTTTACTGTATCCCTTGGACCTTCTTATTGAGGATGAAAGACAGAAATTGCATCGGAATTAAATAGAAAAGGCACAATGACGACCTTAGTACAAGAAGACTGACTCTTCTTTCTGTCTACGTTTTGAACCTACCCTGTGACACTAGTTACAGATTTCGATGCTTCACTTCAGGTTTACTGTATCCCTCTGACCTTCTAATTGACGATGAAACACAGAAATTGCATAGGAATTAAATAGAAAAGGCACAATGCCGCCATAAGTACAAGAAGACTGACTCTTCTTACTGTCTATGATTTGAACCATTCCTGTGACACTAGTTATAGATTCTGATGCTTCACTTCAGTTTTACTGTATCCCTCTGACCTTCTTATTGACGATGAAACACAGAAATTGCATCGCAATAAAATACAAAAGGCACAATGCCGACTTAAGTACAAGAAGACTGTCTCTTCCTACTGTCTATGTTTTGAACCATTCCTGTGACACTAGTTATAGATTCCGATGCCTCACTTCAGGTTTACTGTATCCCTTGGACCTTCTTATTGAGGATGAAAGACAGAAATTGCATCGGAATTAAATAGAAAAGGCACAATGCCGACCTTAGTACAAGAAGACTGACTCTTCTTTCTGTCTACGTTTTGAACCTTCCCTGTGACACTAGTTACAGATTTCGATGCTTCACTTCAGGTTTACTGTATCCCTTGGACCTTCTTATTGACGACGAAACACAGATATTGCATCGGAATTAAATAGAAAAGGCACATTGCCGACTTAAGTACAAGAAGACTGCCTCTTCTTACTAACTATGCTTTGAACATTTCCTGTGACACTTGTTATAGATTCCGATGCTTCACGTCAGGTTTACTGCATCCCTCTGACTTTCTTATTGACGATGAATCAGAGATATTGCATCGGAATTAAATAGAAAAGGCACAATGCTGACTTAAGTACAAGAAGACTGACTCTTCCTACTGTCAATGTTTTGAACCATACCTGTGACACTAGTTATAGATGCCGATGGTTCACTTCAGGTTTACTGTATCCCACTGACCTTCTTATTGACGATGAAAGACAGAAATTGCATCGAAAATAAATACAAAAGGCACAATGCCGACTAAAGTACAAGAAGACTGACTTTTCCTACTGTCTATGTTTTGAACCATTCCTGTGAGTCTAGTTATACATTCCGATGCTTCACTTCAGGTTTGCCGTATCCCTCTGACCTTCTTCTTGATGATGAAACCCAGAAATTGCATCGGAATTAAATGGAAAAGGCACAATGCCGACTTGCGTACAAGAAGACTGACTCTTCTTACTGACTATGCTTTGAACATTTCCTGTGAGACCAGATTTAGATTCCGATGTCTCACTATATGTTTACTGTATATCTTGTACCTTCTTATTGACGATGAAACACAGAAATTGAATCGGAATTAAATACAAAAGGCACAATGCCGACTTCAGTACAAGAAGACTGACTCTTCCTACTGTCTACGTTTTGAACCATCCCTGTGACACTAGCAATTGATTCCTATGCTTCACTTCAGGTTTTCTGTATCCCTCTGACCTTCTTATTGACTATGAAACACAGAAATTGAATCGGATTTAAATACAAAAGGCACAATGCCGACATAAGTACAAGAAGACTGACTCTTCTCACTATGATTAGAACCATTCCTGTGACACTAGTTATAGATTCCGATTCTTCACTTCATGTGTGCTGTATCCCTTGGACCTTCCTATTGACGATGAAACACAAAAATTGCATCGGAATTAAATACAAAAGGCACAATGCCGACTTAAGTACAAGTAGACTGACTCTTCTTACTCTCTATGTTTTGAAACATTCCTGTGACACTAGTTATAGATTCCGATGCCTCACTTCAGGTTTACTGTATCCCTCTGACCCTCTTGTTGACGATGAAACACAGAAATTGCATCGGAAATTAATAGAAAAGGCACAATGCTTACTTATGTACAAGATGACTGACTCTTCTTACTGTCTATGTTTTGAACCATTCCTGTGACAGTAGTAACAGATTCCGATGCCTCACTTCAGGTTCACTGTATCCCTTGGACCTTCTTATTGACGATGAAACACAGAAGTTGCATCGGAATTAAATACAAAAGGCACAATGCCGACTCAAGTACAAGAAGACTGACTCTTCCTACTGTCTATGTTGTGAACCATTCCTGTGACAGTAGTAACAGATTCCGATGCCTCACTTCAGGTTTACTGTATCCCTTGGACCTTCTTATTGTCGATGAAAGACAGAAATTGCATCGGAATTAAATAGAAAAGGCACAATGCCGACTTAAGTACAAGAAGACTGGCTCTTCTTACTCTCTATGATTTGAACCTTTCCTGTGAGACCTGTTTTAGATTCCGATGCTTCACTTCAGGTTTACTGTATCCCTTGGACCTTCTAATTGACGACGAAACACAGATATTGCATCAGAATTAAATAGAAAAGGCACATTGCCGACTTAAGTACAAGAAGACTGACTCATCTTACTTACTATGCTTTGAACATTTCCTGTGAGACCAGTTTTAGATTCCGATGCTTCACTATATGTTTACTGTATCCCTTGGACCTTCTTATTGACTATGAAACACAGAAATTGCATCGGAATTAAATACAAAAGGCACCATGCCGACTTAGGTACAAGAAGACTGACTCTTCTTACTGACTATGTTTTGAACCATTCCTGTGACACTTGTTATACATTCCGATGCTTCGCATCAGGTTTACTGTATCCCTCTGACTTTCTTATTGACGATGAAACAGAGATATTGCATCGGAATTAAATAGAAAAGGCACAATGCCGACGTAAGTACAAGAAAACTGACTCTTCCTACTGTCAATGTTTTGAACCATACCTGTTACACTAGTTATAGATTCCGATGGTTCACTTCAGGTTTACTGTATCCCTCTGACCTTCTTATTGACGATGAAACACAGAAATTGCATCGGAATTAAATACAAAAGGCACAATGCCGACTAAAGTACAAGAAGACTGACTCTTCGTACTGTCTATGTTTTGAACCATTCCTGTGACACTAGTTATAGATTCCGATGCCTCACTTCAGGTTTACTGTATCCTTTGGACCTTCTTATTGACGATGAAACACAGAAATTGCATCGGAATTAAATACAAAAGGCACAATGCCGACTCAAGTACAAGAAGACTGACTCTTCCTACTGTCTATGTATTGAACCATTCCTGTGACACTAGTTATAGATTCCGATGCTTCACTTCAGGTTTACTGTATCCCCCTGACCTTCTTACTGACGATGAAACTTAGAAATTGCATCGGAATTAAATACAAAAGGCACAATGCCGACTCAATTACAAGATGACTGGCTCTTCTTACTCACTATGCTTTGAACCTTTCCTGTGAGACCGGTATTAGATTCCGATGCTTCACTTCTGGTTTACTGTATCCCTTTGTACCTTCTTATTGACGACGAAACACAGAAATTTCATCGGAATTAAATAGAAAAGGCACAATGCCGACTTACGTACAAGAAGACTGACTCTTCTTACTGAGTATGCTTTGATCATTTCCTGTGATACCAGATTTAGATTCCGACGCTTGACTATATGTTTACTGTATATCTTGTACCTTCTTATTGAAGATGAAACACAGAAATTGCATCGGAATTAAATACAAAAGGCACCATGCCGACTTAAGTACAAGAAGACTGACTCTTCTTACTGACTATGTTTTGAACCATTCCTGTGACACTAGTTATAGATTCCGATGCCTCACTTCAGGTTTACTGCATCCCTCTGACCCTCTTATTGACGAAGAAACACAGAAATTGCATCGGAAATTAATATAAAAGGCACAATGCTGACTTAAGTACAAGAAGACTGACTCTTCTTACTGTCTATGTTTTGAACCATTCCTGTGACAGTAGTAACAGATTCCGATGCCTCACTTGAGGCTTACTGTATCCCTTGGACCTTCTTATTGACGATGAAACACAGAAGTTGCATCGGAGTTAGATAGAAAAGGTACAATGCCGGCTTAAGTACAAGAAGACTGACTCTTCCTACTGTCTATGTTTTGAACCATTCCTGTGACACTAGTTATAGATTCCGATGCTTCACATCAGGTTCACTGTATCCCTCTGACCTTCCTATTGACGATGAAACATAGAAATTGCATCGGAATTAAATAGAAAAGGCACAATGCCGAATTAAGTACAAGAAGACTGACTCTTCCTGCTGTCTATGTTTAGAACCATTCCTGTGACACTAATTATAGATTCCGATGCTTCACTTTAGGTTTACTGTATCTCTCTGACCCTCTAATTGACGATGAAACACAGAAATTAGATCGGAAATGAATTCAAAAATCACAATGCCGACTTACGTACAAGAAGACTGACTCTTCCTACTGTCTACGTTATGAACCATCCCTGTGACACTAGTTATAGATTCCGATGCTTCACTTCAAGTTTACTGTATCCCTCTGACCTTCTTATTGACGATAAAACACAGAAATTGCATCGGAATTAAATAGAAAAGGCACAATGCTGACTTAAGTACAAGAAGACTGACTCTTCTTACTGACTATGTTTTGAACTATTCCTGTGACACTAGTTATAGATTCCGATGCTTCACTTTACGTTTACTGTATCACTTGGACCTTCTTATTGACGATGAAACACAGAAATTGCATCATAATTAAATAGAAAAGGCACAATGATGACTTAAGTACAAGAAGACTGACTCTTCTTACTGTAAATGTTTTTAACCATTCCTGTGACACTAGTTATAGATTCCGTTGCTCCACTTCATGTTTACTCTATCCCACTGACCTTCTTATTGACGATGAAACTTAGAATTTACATCGGAATTAAATACAAAAGCACAATGCCGACTTAAGTACAAGAAGCTTGACTCTTCCTACTGTCAATGATTTGAATCATTCCTGTGACACTAGTCATAGGTTCCGATGCTTCACTTTAAGTTTACTGTATCCCTTTGACCTTCTTATTGACGATAAAACACAGAAATTGCATCGGAATTAAATAGAAAAGGCACATTGCCGACTTAAGTACAAGAAGACTGGCTCTTCTTACTCTCTATGTTTTGAACTTTTCCTGTGAGACCGGTTTTAGATTCCGATGCTTCACTTCAAGTTTACTGTATCCCTTGGACCTTCTTATTGACGACGAAACACAGAAATTGCATCGGAATTAAATAGAAAAGGCACATTGCCGACTTAAGTACAAGAAGACTGACTCTTCTTACTTACTATGTTTTGAACATTTCCTGTGAGACCAGTTTTAGATTCCGTTGCTTCACTGTATGTTTACTGTATCCCATGGACCTTCTTATTGACGATGAAACATAGAAATTGCATCGGAAATAAATACAAAAGGCACAATGCCGACTCAAGTACAAAAAGACTGACTCTTCCTACTGGCTATGTTTTTAACCATTCCTGTGACACTAGTTACACATTCCGATGCTTCACTTCAGGTTTACTGTATCCCTCTGACCTTCTTCCTAATGATGAAACACAGAAATTGCATCGGAATTTAATACAAAAGGCACAGTTCCGACTTAAGTACAAGTAGACTGACTCTTCTTACTGTCTATGTTTTGAAGCATTCCTGTGACACTAGTTATAGATTCCGATGCCTCACTTCAGGTTTACTGTATCCCTATGACCCTCTCATTGACGATGAAACACAAAAATTGCATCGGAAATTAATAGAAAAGGCACAATGCTGACTTATGTACAAGAAGACTGACTCTTCTTACCGTCTATGTTTTGAACCATTCCTGTGACAGTAGTAACAGATTCCGATGCCTCACTTCAGGTTTACTGTATCCCTTGGACCTTCTTATTGACGATGAAACACAGAAGTTGCATCGGAGTTAAATACAAAAGCCACAATGCCGGCTTCAGTACAAGAAGACTGATTCTTCCTACTGTCTATGTTTTGAACCATTCCTGTGACACTAGTTATAGATTCCTATGCTTCACATCAGGTTTACTGTATCCCTCTGACCTTCTTATTGACGATGAAACATAGAAATTGCATCGGAATTAAATAGAAAAGGCACAATGTGGAATTAAGCACAAGAAGACTGACTCTCCCTACTGTCTATGTTTAGAACCATTCCTGTGACACTAATTATAGTTTCCGATGATTTACTTCATGATTACTGTATCCCTCTAACCTTCTTATTGACGATGAAACACAGAAATTGCATCGGAATTAAATAGAAAAGGCACAATGCCGACATAATTACAAGAAGACTGACGCTTCTTACAGTCTATGATTTGTACCATTCCTGTGACACTAGTTATAGATTCCGATTCATCACTTCAGGTTTACTGTATCCCTCTGACCTTCGTATTGACGATAAAACACAGAAATTGCATCGGAATTAAATAGAAAAGGCACAATGCTGACTTAAGTACAAGAAGACTGACTCTTCTTACTGACTATGTTTTGAACCATTCCTGTGACACTAGTTATAGATTCCGATGCTTCACTTTAGGTTTACTGTATCTCTCTGACCCTCTAATTGACGATAAAACACAGAAACTGCATCGGAAATAAATACAAAAATCACAATGCCGACTTACGTACAAGAAGACTGACTCTTCTTACTGTCTACGTTTTGAGCCATTCCTGTGACACTAGTTATAGATTCTGATGCCTCACTTCAGGTTTACTGTATCCCTCTGTCCCTCTTATTGAGGATGAAACACAGTAATTGCATTGGAATTAAATACAAAAGGCACAATGTCGACTTAAGTACAAGAAGACTGACTCTTCATACTGTCTACGATTTGAAACACCCCTGTGACACTAGTTATAGATTCCGATGCTTCACTTCAGGTTTACTGTATCCCTCTCACCTTTTTATTGACGATAAAACACAAAATTGCATCGGAATTAAATAGAAAAGGCACAGTGCTGACTTAAGTACAAGAAGACTGACTCTTCTTACTGACTATGTTTTGAACCATTCCTGCGACACTAGTTATAGAGTCCGATGCTTCACTTTAGGTTTACTGTATCCCTCTGACCTGCTTATTGACGATGAAACTTAGAAATTGCATCGGAATTAAATACAAAAGGCACAATGCCGAATCAAATACAAGATGACTATCTCATCTTACTCACAATGCTTTGAACCTTTCCTGTGAGACCGGTATTAGATTCCGATGCTTCACTACAGAATTACTGTATCCCTTGGACCTTCTTAGTGACGACGAAACACAGAAATTTCATCGGAATTCAATAGAAAAGGCACAATGGCGACTTAAGTACAAGAAGACTGACTCTTCTTACTGACTATGCTTTGAGCATTTCCTGTGAGACCAGTTTTAGATTCTGATGCTTCACTATATGTTTACTGTATATCTTGGACCTTCTTATTGACGATGAAACACAGAAATTGCATCGGAATTAAATTCAAAAGGCACCATGCCGACTTAAGTACAAGATGACTGACTCTTCTTACTGACTATGTTCTGAACCATTCCTGTGACACTAGTTATAGATTCCGATGCCTCACTTCAGGTTTACTGTATCCCTTGGACCTTCGTATTGATGATGAAACACAGAAATTGCATCGGAATTAAATAGAAAAGGCACAATGCCGACTTAATTAAAAGAAGACTGACTCCTCTTACTGTCTATGATTTGAACCATCCCTGTCACACTAGTTATAGATTCCGATGCTTCACTTCAAGTTTACTGTATCCCTCTGACCTTCTTATTGACGATAAAACAAAGAAATTGCATCGGAATTAAACAGAAAACGCACAATGCTGACTTAAGTACAAGAAGACAGACTCTTCTTACTGACTATGTTTCGAACCATTCCTGTGACACTAGTTATAGATTCCGATGCTTCACTTTAGGTTTAGTGTATCACTTGGACCTTCTTATTGACGATGAGACACAGATATTGCATCGGAATTAAATAGAAATGTCACAATGCCGACTTAAGTGCAAGAAGACTGACTCTTCTTGCTGTCAAAGTTTGTAACCATTCCTGTGACACTAGTTATTGATTCCGATGCTTCACTTCAAGTATACCGTATCCCTCTGACCTTCTTATTGACGATAGAAAACAGAAATTGCATCGGAATTAAATAGAAAAGGCACAATGCTGACTTAAGTACAAGAAGACTGACTCTTCTTACTGACTATGTTTTGAACCATTCCTGTGACACTAGTTATAGATTCCGATGCTTCACTTTAGGTTTACTGTATCACTTGGACCTTCTTATTGACGATGAGACACAGAAATTGCATCGGAATTAAATAGAGAAGTCACAATGCCGACTTAAGTGCAAGAAGACTGACTCTTCTTACTGTCAAAGTTTTTAACCATTCCTGTGACACAAGTTATAGATTCCGATGCTTCACTTCAGGTTTACTGTATCCCACTGACCTTCTTATTGACGATGAAACTTAGAAATTGCATCGGAATTAAATACAAAAGGCACAATGCAACTTAAGTACAAGAAGACTGACTCTTCCTACTGACAAAGTTTTGAACCATTCCTGTGACACTAGTTATAGATTCCGATGCCTCACTTCAGGTTTACTGTATCCCTGTGACCTTCTTATTGATGATGAAACACAGAAATTGCATCGGAATTAAATACAAAAGGCACATTGCCGACTCAAGTACAAGACGACTGACTCTTCCTACTGTCTATGTTTGAACCATTCCTGTGAGAGTAGTTATACATTCCGATGCTTCACATCAGGTTCACTGTATCCCTCTGACCTTCTTCTTGACGTAGAAACCCAGAAATTGCATCGGAATTAAATAGAAAAGGCACAATGCCGACTTAAGTACAAGAAGACTGACTCTTCTTGCTGTCTATGATTTGAACTATTCCTGTGACACTTGGTATAGATCCCGATGCTTCACTGCAGGTGTACTGTATCCCTTGGACCTTCTTATTGATGACGAAACACAGAAATTGCATCGGAATTAAATAGAAAAGTCACAATGCCGAATCAAATACAAGATGACTGGCTCTTCTTACTCTCTATGCTTTGAACCTTTCCTGTGAGACCGGTTTTAGATTCCGATGCTTCACTTCAGGTTTACTGTATCCCTTGGACCTTCTTATTGATGACGAAAGACAGAAATTGCATCGGAATTAAATACAAAAGGCACAGTGGTGACTCAAATACAAGATGACTGGCTCTTCTTACTCACTATGCTTTGAACCTTTCCTGTGAGACCGGTATTAGATTCCTATGCTTCACTTCAGGTTTACTGTATCCCTTGGACCTTCTTATTTACGACGAAACACAGAAATTTCATCGGAATTAAATACAAAAGGCACCATGGCGACTTAAATACAAGAAGGCTGACTCATCTTACTGACTATGTTTTCAACCATTCCTGTGACACTTGTTATAGATTCCGCTGCTTCACTTCAGGTTTACTGTATCCCTCTGACATTCTTATTGACGATTAAACTCAGAAATTGCATCGGAATTAAATACAAAAGGCACAATGCCGACTCAAGTACAAGAAGACTGACTCTTCCTACTGTCTATGTTTCGAACCATTCCTGTGACACTAGTTATACATTCCGATGCTTCACTTTAGGTTTACTGTATCACATGTACCTTCTTATTGACGATGAAACACAGAAATTGCATCGGAATTAAATACAAAAGGCACAATGCCGACTTAAGTACAAGATGACTGACTCTTCTTACTGTCAATGTTTTTAACCATTCCTGTGACACTAGTTATAGATTGCGATGCGTCACTTCAGGTTTGCTGTATACCTCTGACCGTCTTATTGACGATGAATCTTAGAAATTGCATCGAAATTAAATACAAGAGGGACAATGCCGACTCAAATACAAGATGACTGGCTCTTCTTAATCTCTATGTTTTGAACCGTTCCTGTGAGACCGGTTTCAGATTCCGATGCTTCACTTTAGGTTTACTGTATCCCTTGGACCTTCTAATTGACGACGAAACACAGATATTGCATCAGAATTAAATAGAAAAGGCACATTGCCGACTTAAGTACAAGAAGACTGACTCTTCTTACTGACTATGTTTTGAACATTTCCTGTGAGACCAGATTTAGAATCCGATGCTTCACTATATATTTACTGTATCCCTTGGACCTTCTTATTGACGATGAAACACAGAAATTGCATCGGAATTAAATACAAAAGGCACCATGGCGACTTAAGTACAAGAAGGCTGACTCATCTTACTGACTATGTTTTCAACCATTCCTGTGACACTTGTTATAGATTCCGATGCTTCACTTCAGGTTTACTGTATCCCTCTGACATTCTTATTGACGACGAAACAGAGAAATTGCATCGGAATTAATTAGAAAAGGCACAATGCTGACTTAAGTACAAGAAGACCGACTCTACTTACTGTCTATGTTTTGAACCATTCCTGTGTCACTAGTTATAGAATCCGATGCCTCGTTTCAGGTTTACTGTATCCCTTGGACCTACTTATTGACGATGAAACACAGAAGTTGCATCGGAATTAAATACAAAAGGCACAATGCCGACTTAAGTGCAAGAAGACTGACTCTTCTTACTGTCAAAGTTTTTAACCATTCCTGTGACACTAGTTATAGATTCCGATGCTTCACTTCAAGTTTACTGTATCCCTCTGACCTTCTAATTGACGATAAAACAAAGAAATTGCATCGGAATTAAATAGAAAAGGCACAATGCTGACATAAGTACAAGAAGACTGACTCTTCTTACTGACAATGTTTTGAACCATTCCTGTGACACTGGTTAGATATTCCGATGCTTCACTTTAGGTTTACTGTATAACTTGGACCTTCTTATTGACGATGAGACACAGAAATTGCATCGGAATTAAATAGAAAGGTCACAATGCCGACTTAAGTGCAAGAAGACTGCTTCTTCTTACTGTCAAAGTTTTTAACCATTCCTGTGACACTAGTTATAGATTCCGATGCTTCACTTCAGGTTTACTGTATCCCACCGACCTTCTTATTGACGATGAAACTTAGAAATTGCATCGGAATTAAATACAAGAGGCGCAATGCCGACTTAAGTACAAGAAGACTGACTCTTCCTACTGTCAATGTTTTGAACCATTCCTGTGACACTAGTTTTAGATTCCGATGTCTCACTTCAGGTTTACTGTATCCCTTGGACCTTCGTATTGACGATGAAACACAGAAATTGCATCGGAATTAAATACAAAAGGCACAATGCCGACTTAAGTACAAGAAGACTGACTCCTCTTACTGTTTATTTTTTGAACCATTCCTGTGACACTTGTTATAGATTCCGATGCTTCACTTCAGGTTTACTGTATCCCTCTGACCTTCTTATTGACGGTGAAACACAGAAATTGCATCGGAATTAAATACAAAAGGCACAATGCCGACTCAAGTACAAGAAGACTGACCCTTCCTACTGTCTATGTTTCGAACCATTCCTGTGACACTAGTTATACATTCTGATGCTTCACTTCAGGTTTACTGTATCACATGGACCTTCTTATTGACGATGAAACACAGAAATTGCATCGTAATTAAATACAAAAGGCACAATGCCGACTTAAGTACAAGATGACTGACTCTTCTTACTGTCATTGTTTTTAACCATTCCTGTGACACTAGTTATAGATTCCGATGCGTCACTTCAGGTTTGCTGTATACCTCTGACCGTCTTATTGACGATGAATCTTAGAAATTGCATCGGAATTAAATACAAGAGCGACAATGCCGACTCAAATACAAGATGACTGGCTCTTCTTAATCTCTATGTTTTGAACCGTTCCTGTGAGACCGGTATTAGATTCCGATGCTTCACTTCAGGTGTACTGTATCCCTTGGACCTTCTTATTGACGACAAAACAGAGAAATTGCATCGGAATTAAATAGAAAAGGCACAATGCCGACTTAAGTACAAGAAGACTGACTCTTCTTACTGACTATGTTTTGAACATTTCCTGTGAGACCAGATTTAGATTCCGATGCTTCACTATACAGGGTGGTCCCGAATTCATGGTACAAACTTTAATGGTAGGTACAGGACATTGTAACAAGGATTTATTGTATAGGAATGTATAGTCGCAGGTGACGCGGTGAGGCGTAAACAGGGGAAAGAGAAATGGAGTGATCGGTTGGTGTTACATCGTCAACTTTGTGAAACAGGTACGTTCGACGTCAACAGACATGACGCTGGTCGATTAAGAGCTGTACGCACTCCAAGACTGGAAGAACGCATCTTGAACATAGTGGCTGATAGACCCGAGTCAAGCACAAGAACTGTTGCGCGTGACGTACATGTGAGTCATCAGACTGTATGCAGAGTGTTAAATGAAAATCGCTTACACCCCTTCCATTTTCAAAAAGTACAAGCATTGAATCCGGCAGATTATCCTCTTCGCGTGAACTTCTGCCAGTGGTTGTTGCAGCAATGTGCGTTGCAGCCGGATTTCGTAGGTCATGTGCTATTTACAGATGAAGCGACATTTTCACGCGAGGGTGTCTTTAATGCGCACAATTCCCATGTGTGGGCAACAGATAATCCACATGCAACGCGTCCACATGCGTATCAACAACGTTTCGGTATTAATGTGTGGGCTGGTATTGTGAACGACTTTTTGATTGGGCCATACTTACTACCCACGCGACTCTGTGGCGAAAGCTATCTTATTTTTCTGCAAGAAGTGTTACCAGAACTGCTGCAAGATGTTCCGCTCGCCATTCGTAACCGCATGTGGTTTCAGCACGATGGAGCGCCAGCACACTTCAGCACTGCTGTACGGAATTACCTGAATGCCACGTTTGGTGCTAGATGGATTGGGCGTGGTGGACCAGTCCCTTGGCCACCCCGATCTCCTGATTTCTCTTGCCTCGATTACTTTTTATGGGGACATCTTAAGAGTCTTGTTTATGAGACTCCAGTTGACTCAGATGAGGATCTCGTTGCTCGCATATCTGTAGCTGCTGCAGGTGTGCGTGAAATACCAGGCATCTTTGAACGTGTACGCCAATCGCTGCACCGACGCTGTCAAGCATGTATCGCTCATGGTGGACGCAATTTTGAACACTTACTGTAAACATGACACTTGTCAACAACGATTTCAATAAAATCTTTCGTTTTCCTTTCGGCCGTTATTTCCCCTGTTTACGCCTCACCGCGTCACCTGGGACTATACATTCCTATACAATATATCCTTGTTACAATGTCCTGCACCTACCATTAAAGTTTGTACCATGAATTCGGGACCACCCTGTATATTTACTGTATCCCTTGGACCATCTTATTGACGATGAAACACAGAAATTGCATCGGAATTAATTAGAAAAGGCACAATGCTGACTTAAGTACAAGAAGACTGTCTATGTTTTGAACCATTGCTGTGTCACTAGCTATAGATTCCGATGCCACACTTCAGGTTTACTGTATCCCTTGGACCTACTTATTGACGATGAAACACAGAAGTTGCATCGGAATTAAATACAAAAGGCACAATGCCGACTTAAGTACAAGAAGACTGACTCTTCTTACTGTCAATGTTTTTAACCATTCCTGTGACACTAGTTATGGATTACGATGCTTAACTTCAGGTTTACTGTATACCTCTGACCTTCTTATTGACGATGAAACTTAGAAATTGCCTCGGAATTAAATACAAAAGGCACAATGCCGACTCAAATACAAGATGACTGGCTCTTCTTACTCTCTATGGTTTGAACCTTTCCAGTGAGACCCGTTTTAGTCTCCGATGCTTCACTTCAGGTTTACTGTATCCCGTGGACCCACTTATTGACGACGACACACAGAAATTGCATCGGAATTAAATAGAAAAGGCACAATGCCGACTTAAGTACAAGAAGACTGACTCTTCTTACTGACTATACTTTGAACATTTCCTGTGAGACCAGTTTTAGATTCCGATGCTTCACTATATGATTACTCTATCCCTCGGCCCTTCTTATTGACGATGAAACACAGAAATTACATCGGAATTAAATGCAAAAGGCACCATGCCGACTTAAGTACAAGAAGACAGACTCTTCTTACTCACTATGATTTGAACCATTCCTGTGACACTTGTTTTAGATTCCGATGCTTCACTTCAGGTTTACTGTATCCCTCTGACCTTCTTATTGACGATGAATCACAGAAATTGCATCGGAATTAAATACAAAAGGCACAATGCCGACATAAGTACAAGAAGACTGTCTCTTCCCACTGTCTATGTTTTGACCCACTCCTGTGACACTACTTATAGATTCCGATGCCTCACTTCAGGTTTACTGTATCCCTTGGACCTTCTTATTGACGTTGAAAGACAGAAATTGCATCGGAATTAAATACAAAAGGCACAATGCCGACTTAAGTACAAGGAGACTGACTCTTCCTACTGTCTAAGTTTTGAACCATCCCTGTGACACTAGTTATAGAGTCTGATGCTTCACTTCAGGTTTACTGTATCCCTCTGACCTTCTTATTGACGATGAAACACAGAAATTGCATCGGAATTGAATAGAAAAGGCACAATGCTGACTTAAGTACAAGAAGACTGACTCTTCTTACTGTCTATGTTTTGAACTATTCCTGTGACACTAGTTATAAATCCGATGCCTCACTTCAGGTGTACTGTATCCCTTGGACCTTCTTATTGACGATGAAACACAGAAGTTGCATCGGAATTAAATACAAAAGGCACAATGCCGACTTAAGTACAAAAAAAATCTGACTCTTCTTACTGTCTATGTTTTGAACCATTCCTGTGACACTAGTTATAGATTCTGATGCTTCACTTCAGTTTTACTGTATGCCTCTGACCTTCTTATTGACAATGAAACACAGAAATTGCATCGGAATTAAATACAAAAATCACAATGCCGACATAAGTAGAAGATGACAGATTCTTCCTACTGTCTACGTTTTGAACCATCCCTGTGACACTAGTTATTGATTCCGATGCTTCACTTCAAGTTTACTGTATCCCTCTGACCTTCTTAATGACGATAAAACACAGAAATTGCATCGGAATTAAATAGAAAAGGCACAATGATAACTAAAGTACAAGAAGACTGACTCTTCTTACTGATTATGTTTTGAACCATTCCTGTGACACTAGTTATAGACTCCGATGCTTCGCTTTAGTTTTACTGTATCCCTTGGACCTTCTTATTGCCGATGAAACACAGAAGTTGCATCGGAATTAAATACAAAAGGCACAATGCCGACTTAAGTACAAGAAGACTGACTCTTCTTACTGTCTATGTTTAGAACCATTCCTGTGACACTAGTTACAAATTCCGATGCTTCACTTCAGGTTTACTGTATACCTCTGACCTTCCTATTTACGATGAAACACAGAAAATGCATCGGAATTAAATACAAAAGGCACAATGCCCACTTAAGTACAAAAAGACTGACTCTTCTTACTGTCTATGTTTTGAACCATTCCGGTGACACTAGTTATAGTTTCCGATGCTTCACTTTAGGTTTACTGTATCACTTGGAACTTCTTATTGACGATGAAACACAGAAATTGCATTGGAATTAAATACAAAAGGCACAATGCCGACTCAAGTACAAGAAATCTGACTCTTCCTACTGTCTATGATTTGAACCATTCCAGTGACACTAGTTATACGTCCCGATGCTTCACTTCAGGTTTACTGTATCCCTCTGACCTTCTAATTGACGATGAAACATAGAAATTGCATCGAAATTAAATACAAAAGGCACAGTGCCGACTTAAGTATAAGAAGACTGACTCTTCCTAATCTCTATGTTTTGAGCCATTCCCGTGTCACTAGTTATATATTCCGATGCTTCACTTCAGGTTTACTGTATCGCTCTGACCTTCTTATTGACGATGAAACACAGAAATTGCATCGGAATTAAATACAAAAGGCACAATGCCGACTTAAGTACAAGAAGACTGACTCTTCAAACTGTCTATGTTTTGAACCATTCCTGTGACACTAGTTATAGATTCCGATGCTTCACTTCAGGTTTACTGTATCCCTCTGACCTTCTTATTGTCGATGAAACACAGAAATTGCATCGGAATTAAATACAAAAGGCACAATGCCGACTTAAGTACAAGAGGACTGACTCTTCTTACTGACTATAATTAGAGCCATTCCTGCGACACTAGTTATAGATTCCGATGCTTCACTTCAGGTTTACTGCATCCCTTGGACCTTCTTATTGACGACGAAACACAGAAATTGCATCGGAATTACATAGGAAAGGCACAATGCCGACTAAAGTACAAGAAGACTGACTCTTCATACTGTCTATGTTTTGAACCATTCTTGTGACACTAGTAATAGATTCCGATGCTTCACTTTAGTTTTACTGTATCACGTGGACCTTCTTATTGACGATGAAACACTGAAATTGCATCGGAATTAAATACAAATTGCACAATGCCGACTTAAGTACAAGAAGACTGACTCTTCTTACTGTCAATGTTATTAACCATTCGTGTGACACTAGTTATAGATTCCGATGCTTCACTTCAGGTTTACTGTATCCCTCTGACCTTCTTATTGACGGTGAAACTTAGAAATTGCATCGGAATTAAATACAAAAGGCACAATGCCGACTCAAATACAAGATGACTGGCTCTACTTATTCTATATGTTTTGAACCTTTCCTGTGAGACCGGTTTTAGATTCCGATGCTTCACATCAGGTTTACTGTATCCCTTGGACCTTCTTATTGACGACGAAACACAGAAATTGCATCGGAATTAAATAGAAAGGGCACAATGCCGACTTAAGTACAAGAAGACTGACTCTTCTTACTGACTATGCTTCGAACTTTTCCTGTGAGACCAGTTTTAGATTCCGATGCTTCGCTATATGTTTACTGTATCCCTTGGACCTTCTTATTGACGATGAAACACAGAAATTGCATCACAATTAAATACAAAAGGCACCATGCCGACTTAAGTACAAGAAGACTGACTCCTCTTACTGACTATGTTTTGAACCATTCCTGTGACACTAGTTATAGATTCCGATGCCTCACTTCAGGTTTACTGTTTCCCTTGGACCTTTTTATTGATGATGAAACACAGAAATTGCATCGGAATTAAATACAAAAGGCACAATACCGACTTAAGTACAAGAAGACTGACTCTTCCCACTGTCTATGTTTAGAACCATTCCTGTGACGCTAGTTATAGATTCCGATGCCTCACGTCAGGTTTACTGTATCCCTTGGACCTTCTTATTGACGATGAAACACAGAAATTGCATCGGAATTAAATACAAAAGGCACAATGCTGACTTAAGTACAAGAATACTGACTCTTCGTACTGTCTATTTTTTTAACCATTCCTGTGACACTTGTTATAGATTCCGATGCTTCACTTCAGAATTACTGTATCCCTTGGACCTTCTTACTGACGATGAAACACAGAAATTGCATCGGAATTAAATACAAAAGGCACAATGCCGACTTAAGTACAAGAAGACTGACTCTTCTTACTGTCTATGATTTGAACCATTCCATTGACACTAGTTATAGATTCCGATGTTTCACTCCAGGTTTACTGTATCCCTTTGACCTTGTTATTGACGAAGAAACACAGAAATTGCATCGGAAATAAATAGAAAAGGCACAATGTCGACATAAGTACAAGAAGACTGACTCTTCTTACTGACTATGTTTTGAACCTTTCCTGTGACACTAGTTATGAATTCCGATGATTCACTTCAGGTTTACTGTATCCCTTGGACTTTCTTATTTACGATGAAACACAGAAATTGCATCGGGATTAAATACAAAAGGCACAATGCCGACTTAAGTACAAGTAGACTGACTTTTCTTACTGTCAGTGATTTGAGCCATTCCTGTGACACTAGTTATAGATCCTGATGCTTCACTTCAGTTTTACTGTATCCCTCTGACCTTCTTATTGACGATGAAACACAGAAATGGCATCGGAATAAAAATACAAAAGGCACAATGCCGACTTAAGTACAAGAAGACTGTCTCTTCCTACTGTCTATGTTTTGAACAATTCCTGTGACACTAGCTATAGATTCCGATGCTTCACTTCAGGTTTACTTTAGCCCTCTGACATTCGTATTGACGATGAAACACAGAACTTGGATCGGAATTAAATACAAATGGCACAATGCCGACTCAAATACAAGATGACTGGCTCTTCTTACTCTCTATGCTATGAACCTTTCCTGTGAGACCGGTATTAGATTCCGATGCTTCACTTCAGGTTTACTGTATCCCTTGGACCTTCTTATTGATGACGAAACACAGAAATTGCATCGGAATTAAATAGAAAAGGCACAATGCCGACTTAAGTACAAGAGGACTGACTCTTCTTACTGGCTATGTTTTGAACATTTCCTGTGAGACCAGTTTTAGATTCCGATGCTTCACAATATGTTTACTGTATCCCTTGGACCTTCTTATTGACGATGAAACACAGAAATTGCATCGGAATTAAATACAAAAGGTACCATTCCGACTTAAGTACAAGAAGACTGACTCTTCCTACTGACTATGTTTTGAACAATTCCTGTGACACTAGTTATAGTTTCCGATGCCTCACTTCAGGTTTACTGTATCCCTCTGACCTTCTTATTGATGATGAAACACAGAAATTGCAACCTAATTAAATACAAAAGGCACAATGCCGACTTAAGTACATGAAGGCTTACTCTTCCTACTGTCTATGTTTTGAACCATTGCTGTGACACTAATTATAGATTCCGATGCCTCACTTCAGGTTTACTGTATCCCTTGGACCTTCTTATTGACGATGAAACACAGAAATTGCATCGGAATTAAATAAAATAAGGCACAATGCCGACTTAAGTACAAGAAGACTGACTCTTCCTACTGTCTATTTTTTGAACCATTCCTGTGACACTTGTTATAGATTCCGATGCTTCACTTCAGGTTTAGTGTATCCCTCTGACCTTCTTATTGACGAAGAAACACAGAAATTGCATCGGAATTAAATACAAAAGGCACAATGCCGACTCAAGTACAAGAAAACTGACACTTCCTACTGTCTATGTTTTGATCCATTCCTGTGACACTAGTTATACATTCCGATGCTTCACTTCAGGTTTACTGTATCCCACTGACCTTTTTCTTGATGATGAAACACAGAAATTGCATCGGAATTAGATAGAAAAGGCACAATGCCGTTTTAAGTACAGGAAGACTGGTTTTTCTTACTGTCTATGTTTTGAACCTTTCCTGTGGCACTAGCTATAGATTCCGATGCTTCACTTCAGGTATACTGTAGCCCTCTGACCTTCTTATTGACGACGAAACACAGAAATTGCATCGGAATTAAATACAAAAGGCACAATACCGACTTAAGTACAAGAAGACTGTCTCTTCTTTCTGACTATGTTGTGAACATTTCCTGTGAGTCCAGTTTTAGATTCCGATGCTTCACAATATGTTTATTGTATCCCTTGGACCTTCTTATTGACGATTAAACACAGATATTGCATCGGAATTAAATACAAAAGGCACAATGCCGATTTAAGTACAAGAAGACTGACTCTTTTTACTGTCTATGTTTAGAACCATTCCTGTGACACTAGTTACAGATTCCGATGCTTCACTTCAGGTTTACTGTATCCCTCTGACCTTCTTATTTACGATGAAACACAGAAATTGCATCGGAATTAAATACAAAAAGCACAATGCCGACTTCAGTACAAGAAGACTGACTCTTCTTACTGTTTATGTTTTGAATTATTCCGGTGACACTAGTTATAGTTTCCGATGCTTCACTTTAGGTTTACTGTATCACTTGGTCCTTCTTATTGACGATGAAACACAGTAATTGCATCGGAATTGAATACAAAAGGCACAATAACGACTCAAGTACAAGAAATCTGACTCTTCCCACTGTCTATGATTTGAACCATTCCTGTGACACTAGTTATACATTCCAATGCTTCACTTCAGTTTACTGTATCCCTCTGGCCTTCTAATTGACGATGAAACACAGAAGTTGCATCGGAATTAAATACAAGAGGCACAGTGCCGACTTAAGTATAAGAAGATTGACTCTTCCTAATCTCTATGTTTTGAACCATTTCCGTGATACTAGTTATAGATTCCGATGCTTCACTTCAGGTTTACTGTATCCCTCTGACCTTCTTATTGACGATGAAACACAGAAATTGCATCGGAATTAAATACAAAAGGCACAATGCCGACTTACGTACAAGAAGACTGACTCATTCTTCTGTCTATGTTTTGAACCATTCCTGTGACACTAGTTACAGATTCCGATGCTTCACTTCAGGTTTCTGTATCCCTTGGACCTTCTCATTGACGACGAAACACAAAAACTGCATCGGAATTAAATAGAAAAGGCACAATGCCGACTTAAGTACAAGAAGACTGACTCTTCCAACTTTCTATGCTTTGAACCATTCCTGTGACATTGGTTATAGATTCCAATGCTTCACTTCAGGTTTACTGTATCCCTCTGACCTTCTTATTGTCGATGAAACACAGAAATTGCATCAGTTTTAAATACAAAAGGCGCAATGCCGACTTAAGTACAAGAGGACTGACTCTTTTTACTGACTATGTTTTGAACCATTCCTGTGACACTAGCTATAGATTCCGAAGCTTCACTTAGGTTTACTGTAGCCCTCTGACCTTCTTATTGACGACGAAACACAGAAATTGCATCGGAATTAAATACAAAAGGAACAATGCCGACTTAAGTACAGGAAGAGTGTCTCTTCATTCTGACTATGTTGTTAACATTTCCTGTGAGTCCAGTTTTAGATTGCGATGCTTCACAATATGTTAAATGTATCCCTTGGACCTTCTTATTGACGATGAAACACAGATATTGCATCGGAATTAAATACAAAAGGCACAATGCCGACTTAAGTACAAGAAGACTGACTCTTCTTACTGTCAATGTTATTAACCATTCGTGTGACACTAGTTATAGATTCCGATGCTTCACTTCAGGTTTACTGTATCCCTCTGACCTTCTTATTGACGGTGAAACTTAGAAATTGCATCGGAATTAACTACAAAAGGCACAATGCCGACTCAAATACAAGATGACTGGCTCTACTTATTCTATATGTTTTGAACCTTTCCTGTGAGACCGGTTTTAGATTCCGATGCTTCACATCAGGTTTACTGTATCCCTTGGACCTTCTTATTGACGACGAAACACAGAAATTGCATCGGAATTAAATAGAAAGGGCACAATGCCGACTTAAGTACAAGAAGACTGACTCTTCTTACTGACTATGCTTCGAAGTTTTCCTGTGAGACCAGTTTTAGATTCCGATGCTTCGCTATATGTTTACTGTATCCCTTGGACCTTCTTATTGACGATGAAACACAGAAATTGCATCAGAATTAAATACAAAAGGCACCATGCCGACTTAAGTACAAGAAGACTGACTCCTCTTACTGACTATGTTTTGAACCATTCCTGTGACACTAGTTATAGATTCCGATGCCTCACTTCAGGTTTACTGTTTCCCTTGGACCTTCTTATTGATGATGAAACACAGAAATTGCATCGGAATTAAATACAAAAGGCACAATGCCGACTTAAGTACATGAAGACTGACTCTTCCTACTGTCTATGTTTAGAACCATCCCTGGGACGCTAGTTATAGATTCCGATGCCTCACGTCAGGTTTACTGTATCCCTTGGACCTTCTTATAGGCGATGAAACACAGAAATTGCATCGGAATTAAATACAAAAGGCACAATGCTGACTTAAGTACAAGAATACTGACTCTTCCTACTGTCTATTTTTTTAACCATTCCTGTGACACTTGTTATAGATTCCGATGCTTCACTTCAGAATTACTGTATCCCTTGGACCTTCTTACTGACGATGAAACACAGAAATTGCATCGGAATTAAATACAAAAGGCACAATGCCGACTTAAGTACAAGAAGACTGACTCTTCTTACTGTCTATGATTTGAACCATTCCATTGACACTAGTTATAGATTCCGATGGTTCACTCCAGGTTTACTGTATCCCTTTGACCTTGTTATTGACGAAGAAACACAGAAATTGCATCGGAAATAAATAGAAAAGGCACAATGTCGACATAAGTACAAGAAGACTGACTCTTCTTACTGACTATGTTTTGAACCTTTCCTGTGACACTAGTTATGGATTCCGATGATTCACTTCAGGTTTACTGTATCCCTTGGACTTTCTTATTTACGATGAAACACAGAAATTGCATCGGGATTAAATACAAAAGGCACAATGCCGACTTAAGTACAAGTAGACTGACTTTTCTTACTGTCACTGATTTGAACCATTCCTGTGACACTAGTTATAGATCCTGATGCTTCACTTCAGTTTTACTGTAGCCCTCTGACCTTCTTATTGACGATGAAACACAGAAATTGCATCGGAATAAAAATACAAAAGGCACAATGCCGACTTAAGTACAAGAAGACTGTCTCTTCCTACTGTCTATGTTTTGAACAATTCCTGTGACACTAGCTATAGATTCCGATGCTTCACTTCAGGTTTACTTTAGCCCTCTGACATTCGTATTGACGATGAAACACAGAACTTGGATCGGAATTAAATACAAATGGCACAATGCCGACTCAAATACAAGATGACTGGCTCTTCTTACTCTCTATGCTATGAACATTTCCTGTGAGACCAGTTTTAGATTCCGATGCTTCACAATATGTTTACTGTATCCCTTGGACCTTCTTATTGACGATGAAACACAGAAATTGCATCGGAATTAAATACAAAAGGTACCATGCCGACTTAAGTACAAGAAGACTGACTCTTCCTACTGACTATGTTTTGAACAATTCCTGTGACACTAGTTATAGTTTCCGATGCCTCACTTCGGGTTTACTGTATCCCTCTGACCTTCTTATTGATGATGAAACACAGAAATTGCAACCGAATTAAATACAAAAGGCACAATGCCGACTTAAGTACGTGAAGACTTACTCTTCCTACTGTCTATGTTTTGAACCATTGCTGTGACACTACTTATAGATTCCGATGCCTCACTTCAGGTTTACTGTATCCCTTGGACCTTCTTATTGACGATGAAACACAGAAATTGCATCGGAATTAAATAAAAAAAGGCACAATGCCGACTTAAGTACAAGAAGACTGACTCTTCCTACTGTCTATTTTTTGAACCATTCCTGTGACACTTGTTATAGATTCCGATGCTTCACTTCAGGTTTAGTGTATCCCTCTGACCTTCTTATTGATGATGAAACACAGAAATTGCATCGGAATTAGATAGAAAAGGCACAATGCCGTTTGAAGTACAGGAAGACTGACTTTTCTTACTGTCTATGTTTTGAACCATTCCTGTGGCACTAGCTATAGATTCCGATGCTTCACTTCAGGTATACTGTAGCCCTCTTACCTTCTTATTGACGACGAAACACAGAAATTGCATCGGAATTAAATACAAAAGGCACAATACCGACTTAAGTACAAGAAGACTGTCTCTTCTTTCTGACTATGTTGCGAACATTTCCTGTGAGTCCAGTTTTAGATTCCGATGCTTCACAATATGTTTATTGTATCCCTTGGACCTTCTTATTGACGATGAAACACAGATATTGCATCGGAATTAAATACAAAAGGCACAATGCCGACTTAAGTACAAGAAGACTGACTCTTTTTACTGTCTGTGTTTAGAACCATTCCTGTGACACTAGTTACAGATTCCGATGCTTCACTTCAGGTTTACTGTATCCCTCTGACCTTCTTATTTACGATGAAACACAGAAATTGCATCGGAATTAAATACAAAAAGCACAATGCCGACTTCAGTACAAGAAGACTGACTCTTCTTACTGTTTATGTTTTGAATTATTCCGGTGACACTAGTTATAGTTTCCGATGCTTCACTTTAGGTTTACTGTATCACTTGGTCCTTCTTATTGACGATGAAACACAGAAATTGCATCGGAATTGAATACAAAAGGCACAATAACGACTCAAGTACAAGAAATCTGACTCATCCTACTGTCTATGATTTGAACCATTCCTGTGACACTAGGTATACATTCCGATGCTTCACTTCAGGTTTACTGTATCCCTCTGGCCTTCTAATTGACGATGAAACACAGAAGTTGCATGGGAATTAAATACAAAAGGCACAGTGCCGACTTAAGTATAAGGAGATTGACTCTTCCTAATCTCTATGTTTTGAACCATTTCCGTGATACTAGTTATAGATTCCGATGCTTCACTTCAGGTTTACTGTATCCCTCTGACCTTCTTATTGACGATGAAACACAGAAATTGCATCGGAATTAAATACAAAAGGCACAATGCCGACTTATGTACAAGAAGACTGACTCATTCTTCTGTCTATGTTTTGAACCATTCCTGTGACACTAGTTATAGATTCCGATGCTTCACTTCAGGTTTCTGTATCCCTTGGACCTTCTCATTGACGACGAAACACAAAAACTGCATCGGAATTAAATAGAAAAGGCACAATGCCGACTTAAGTACAAGAAGACTGACTCTTCCAACTTTCTATGTTTTGAACCATTCCTGTGACATTGGTTATAGATTCCAATGCTTCACTTCAGGTTTACTGTATCCCTCTGACCTTCTTATTGTCGATGAAACACAGAAATTGCATCAGTTTTAAATACAAAAGGCGCAATGCCGACTTAAGTACAAGAGGACTGACTCTTTTTACTGACTATGTTTTGAACCATTCCTGTGACACTAGCTATAGATTCCGAAGCTTCACTTAGGTTTACTGTAGCCCTCTGACCTTCTTATTGACGACGAAACACAGAAATTGCATCGGAATTAAATACAAAAGGAACAATGCCGACTTAAGTACAGGAAGAGTGTCTCTTCTTTCTGACTATGTTGTTAACATTTCCTGTGAGTCCAGTTTTAGATTCCGATGCTTCACAATATGTTAATTGTATCCCTTGGACCCTCTTATTGACGATGAAACACAGATATTGCATCGGAATTAAATACAAAAGGCACAATGCCGACTTAAGTACAAGAAGACTGACTCTTTTTACTGTCTATGTTGTGAACCATTCCTGTGACACTAGTTATAGATTCCGATGCTTGACTTCAGGTTTACTGTATGCCTCTGACCTTCTTATTGTCGATGAAACACAGAAATTGCATCGGAATTAAATACAAAAGGCACAATGCCGACTTAAGTACAAGAGGACTGACTCTTCTTACTGTCTATGTTGTGAACCATTCCTGTGACACTAGTTATGGATTCCGATGATTCACTTCAGGTTTACTGTATCCCTTGGACCTTCTTATTTACGATGAAACACAGAAATTGCATCGGGATTAAATACAAAAGGCACAATGCCGACTTAGGTAGAAGTAGACTGACTCTTCTTACTGTCAATGATTTGAACCATTCCTGTGATACTAGTTATAGATTCCGATACTTCTCTTCAGGTTTACTGCATTCCTTGGACCCTCTTATTGACGACGAAACACAGTAAATGCACCGTAACTAAATAGGAACGGCACAATGCTGACTTAAGTGCAAGAAGACTGACTCTTCTTACTGTCTATGTTTTGAACCATTCCTGTGACACTAGTTATAGATTCCGATGCTTCATTTCAGGTGTACTGTATATCTTGGACCTTCTTATTGACGATGAAACACGGAAGTTGCATCGGAATTAAATAGAAAAGGCACAATGCCGACATAAGTACAAGAAGACTGACTCTTCTTACTGTCTATGATTTGAACCATTCCTGTGACACTAGTTATAGATTTCGATGCTTCACTTCAGGTTTACTGTATCCCTCTGACCTTCTTATTGACGATGAAACTTAGAAATTGCATCGGAATTAAATACAAAAGGCACAATGCCGACTCAAATAATAGATGACTATCTCTTCTCACTCTCTATGCTTTGAACCATTCCTGTGAGACCAGTTTTAGATTCCGATGCTGCACTTCAGGTTTACTGTATCCTTCTGGCTTTCTTATTGACGATGAAACAGAGAAAGTGCATCGGAATTAAATACAAAAGGCACAATGCCAACTTAAGTACAAGAATACTGACTCTTCCTACTGTCTGTGATTTGAACCATTCCTGTGACACTAGTTATAAATTCCGATGCTTCACTTCAGGTTTACTGCATCCCTCTGACCTTCTTATTGACGATGAAACTCAGAAATTGCATCGGAATTAAATACAAATGGCACAATGCCGACACAAGTACAAGAAGACTGACTCTTCCTACTGTCTATGTTTGAAACATTCCTGTGACACTAGTTATACATTCCGATGCTTCACTTCACGTTTACAGTATCGCTCTGACCTTCTTCTTGATGATGAAACACAGAAATTGCATCGGAATTAAATAGAAAAGGCACTATGCCGACTTAAGAACAAGAAGACTGACTCTTCTCACTGTCTATGATTTGAACCATTCTTGTGACACTAGTTATAGATTCCGATGCTTCACTTCAGGTGTACTGTATCCCTTGGAACTTCTTATTGACGATGAAACACAGAAATTGCATCGGGATTAAATACAAAAGGCACAATGCCGACTTAAGTACAGGTGGACTGACTCTTCTTACTGTCTATGTTTTGAACCATTCTTGTGACACTAGTTATAGATTCTGATGCTTCACATCAGTTTCACTGTATCCCTCTGACCTTCTCATTGACGATGAAACACAGAAATAGCATCGGAATTAAATACAAAACGCACAATGCCGACTTAAGTACAACAAGACTGACTCATCCTACTGACTGTGCTTTGAACCATCCCTGTGACACTAGTTATAGATTCCGATGCTTTACTTCAGGATTACTGTATCCCTTGGACCTTCTTGTTGACGATGAAACACAGAAATTGCATCGGAATTAAATACAAGAGGCACAATGCCGACTTAAGTACAAGAGGACTGACTCTTCCTACTGTCTATGATTTGAACCATTCCTGTGACACTAGTTATAGATTCCGATGATTCACTTTACGTTTATTGTATCCCTTTGACCTTCTTATTGACGATGAAACACAGAATTTGCTTCGGAATTATATAGAAAAGGCAACAATGCCGATTTAAGAACAAGAAGAATGACACTTCCTACTGTCTATGTTTTGAACAATTCTTGTGACACTAGTTATAGATTCCGATGCTTCACTTCAGGTTTACTGTATCCCTCTGACCTTCTTATTGACGATGAAACACAGAAATGGCATCGGAAATAAATACAAAAGGCACAATGCTGACACAAGTACAAGAAGACTGACTCTTCCTACTGACTATGTTTTGAACCATTCCAGTGACACTAGTTATAGATTCCGATTCTTCACTTCAGGTTTACTATATCCTTTGGACTTTATTGTTGACGATGACACACAGAAATTGCATCGGAATTAAATAGAAAATGCACAGTGCCGACTTAAGTGCAAGAAGACTGACTCTTCTTACTGTCTATGTTTGAACCATTCCTGTGACACTAGTAATAGATTCCGATGCTTCACTTCAGGTTTACTGTATCCCTCTGACCTTCTTATTGACGATGAAACACAGAAATTGCATCGTAATTATATAGAAAAGGCACAATGCCGACTTATGTACAAGGAGACTGACTCTTCCCACTGTCTATGTTTTGAACCATTCCTGTGACACTAGTTATAGATTCCGATTCTTCACTTCAGGTTTACTGTATCCCTTGGACCTTCTTATTGTCGACGAAACACAGAATTTGCATCGGAATTAAATAGAAAAGGAACAATGCCGACTCAAGTACAAGAACACTGACTCTTCCTATTGTCTATGCTTTGAATCATTCCTGTAACACTAGTTATGGATTCCGATGCTTCAATTCAGGTTTATTGTATCCCTCTGACCTTCTTATTGACGTTAAAACACAGATATTGCATCGGAATTAAATACAAAAGGCACAATGGCGACTTAAGTACAAGAAGACTGACTGTTCTTACTGTCAATGTTTTTAACCATTCCTGTGACACTAGTTATAGATTCCGATGCTTCACTTCAGGTTTACTGTATCCCTCTGATCTTCTTGTTGACGATGAGACTTAGAAATTGCATCGGAATTAAATACAAAAGGCACAATGCCGACTCAAATAATAGATGTCTATCTCTTCTTACTCTCAATGTTTTGAACCTTTCCTGTGAGACAAGTTTTAGATTCCGATGCTTCACTTCAGGTTTACTGTATCCCTCTGACTTTCTTATTGACGATGATACAGAGAAATTGCATCGGAACAAAATACAAAAGGCACAATGCAGACTTAAGTACAAGAATACTGACTCTTCCTACTGTCTGTGTTTTGAACCATTCCTGTGACACTAGTTATAGATTCCGATGCATCACTTCAGGTTTACTGCATCCCTCTGACCTTCTTATTGACGATGAAACTCAGAAATTGCATCGGAATTAAATACAAATGGCACAATGCCGACACAGGTACAAGAAGACTGACTCTACCTACTGTCTATGTTTGAAACATTCCTGTGACACTGGTTATACATTCCGATCCTTCACTTCAGGTTTAAAGTATCGCTCTGACCTTCTTCTTGATGATGAAACACAGAAATTGCATCGGAATTAAATAGAAAAGGCACTATGCCGACTTAAGTACAAGAAGACTGACTCTTCTTACTGTCTATGATTTGAACCATTCTTGTGATTCTTATAGATTCTGATGCTTCACATCAGTTTCACTGTATCCCTCTGACCTTCTCATTGACGATGAAACACAGAAATAGCATCCGAATTAAATACAAAACGCACAATGCCGACATAATTACAACAAGACTGACTCTTCCTACTGACTATGCTTTGAACCATCCCTGATTTCGATGCTTTACTTCAGGTTTACTGTATCCCTTGGACCTTCTTGTTGACGATGAAACACAGAAATTGCATCGGAATTAAATACAAAAGGCACAATGCCGACTTAAGTACAACAGGACTCACTCTTCCTACTGTCTATGTTTTGAACCATTCCTGTGACACTAGTTATAGATTCCGATGATTCACTTTACGTTTACTGTATCCCTTTGACCTTCTTATTGACGATGAAACACAGAATTTGCTTCGGAATTAAATAGAAAAGGCAACGTTGCCGATTGAAGTACAAGAAGAATGACTCTTCCTACTGTCTATGTTTTGAACAATTCTTGTGACACTAGTTATAGATTCCGATGCTTCACTTCAGGTTTACTGTATCCCTCTGACCTTCTTATTGGCGATGAAACACAGAAATGGCATCGGAAATAAATACAGAAGGCACAATGCCGACACAAGTACAAGAAGACTGACTCTTCCTACTGACTATGTTTTGAACCATTCCTGTGTCACTAGTTATACATTCCGATGCTTCACTTAAGGTTTACTGTATCCCTCTGACCTTCTTATTGACGATGAAGCACAGAAATTGCATCGGAATTAAATACAAAGGGCACAGTGCCGACTTAAGTATAAGAAGACTGACTCTTTCTAATCTCTATGATTTGAACCATTCCTGTGACACTAGTTATAGATTCCGATGCTTCACTTCAGGTTTACTGTATCCCTCTGACCTTATTGACGATGAAACACAGAAATTGCATCGGAATTAAATACAAAAGGCACAATGCCGACTTACGTACAAGAAGACTGACTCATCTTACTGTCTATTTTTTGAACCATTCCTGTGACACTAGTTATAGATTCCGATCTTTCACTTCAGGTTTACTGTATCCCTCTGACCTTCTTATTGACGATGAAACACAGAAATTGCATCGGAATTAAATACAAACTCACAATGCCCACTTAAGTACAAGAAGACTGTCTCTTCTTTCTGACTATGTTGTGAACATTTCCTGTGAGACCAGTTTTACATTCCGATGCTTCACTATATGTTTATTGTATCCCTTGGACGTTCTTATTGACGATGAAACACAGAAATTGATTCGGAGTTAAATACAAAGGGCACAATGCCGACATTAGTACAAGTAGACTGACTCTTCTTACTGTCTATGTTTAAAACCATTCCGGTGACACTAGTTATAGTTTCCGATGCTTCAATTCAGGTTTACTGTATCACTTGGACCTTCTTATTGACGATGAAAAACAGAAATTGCATCGGAATTAAATACAAAATGCACAATGCCGACTCAAGTACAAGAAGACTGACTCTTCCTACTGTCTATGTGTTGAACCATCCTGTGACACTTGTTATAAATTCCGATGCTTCACTTCAGGTTTACTGTATCCCTCTGACCTTCTTATTGACGATGAAACACAGAAATTGCAACGGAATTAAATACAAAAGGCACAATGCCGACTTAAGTACAAGAAGACTGTCTCTTCTTTCTGACTATGTTGTGAACATTTCCTGTGAGACCAGTTTTACATTCTGATGCTTCACTTTAGGTTTACTGTATCCCTTGGACCTTGTTATTGTCGACGAAACACAGAATTTGCATCGGAATTAAATAGAAAAGACACAATGCCGACTCAAGTACAAGAACACTGACCCTTCCTACTGTCTATGTTTTGAATCATTCCTGTAACACTAGTTATAGATTCCGATGCTTCAATTCAGGTTTATTGTATCCCTCTGACCTTCTTATTGACGTTAAAACACAGAAATTGCATCGGAATTAAATAGAAAGGCACAATGCTGACTTGAGTACAAGCAGACTGACTCTTCTTACTCACTATGTTTTGAACTATTCCTGAGACACTAGTTATAGATTCCGATGCTACACTTTGGGTTTACTGCATCACTTGGAACTTCTTATTGACGATGAAACACAGAAATTGCATCGGAATTGAATACAAAAGGCACAATGCCGACTTAAGTACAAGAAGACTGACTCTTCTTACTGTCAATGTTTTAACCATTCCTGTGACACTAGTTATAGATTCCGATGCTTCACTTCAGGTTTACTGTATCCCTCTGACCTTCTTATTGACGATGAGACTTAGAAATTGCATCGGAATTAAATACAAAGGGCACAATTCCGACTCAAATAATAGATGACTGGCTCTTCTCACTCTCTATGCTTTGAACCTTTCCTGTGAGACCAGTTTTAGATTCCGATGCTTCACTTCAGGTTCACTGTATCAGTCTGACTTTCTTATTGACGATTAAACAGAGAAATTGCATCGGAATTAAATACAAAAGGCAGAATGCCGACTTAAGTACAAGAATACTGACTCTTCCTACTGTCTGTGTTTTGAACCATTCCTGTGACACTAGTTATAGATTCCGATGCTTCACGTCAGGTTTACTGCATCCCTCTGACCTTCTTATTGACGATGAAACTCAGAAATTGCATCGGAATTAAATACAAATGGCACAATGCCGACACAAGTTCAAGAAGACTGACACATCCTACTGTCTATGTTTGAAACATTCCTGTGACACTAGTTATACATTCCGATGCTTCACATCAGGTTTACAGTATCGCTCTGACCTTCTTCTTGATGATGAAACACAGAAATTGCATCGGAATTAAATAGAAAAGGCACTATGCCGACTTAAGTACAAGAAGTCTGACTCTTCTGACTGTCTATGATTTGAACCATTCTTGTGACACTAGTTATAGATTCTGATGCTTCACTTCAGGTGTACTGTATCCCTTGGACCTTCTTATTGACGATGAAACACAGAAATTGCATCGGGATTAAATACAAAAGGCACAATGCCGACTTAAGTAAAGGTAGACTGACTCTTCTTACTGTCTATGTTTTGAACCATTCCTGTGACACTAGTTATAGTTTCTAATGCTTCACATCAGTTTCACTGTATCCCTCTGACCTTCTCATTGACGATGAAACACAGAAATAGCATCGGAATTAAATACAAAACGCACAATGCCGACGTAAGTACAACAAGACTGACTCTTCCTACTGACTATGCTTTGAACCATCCCTGTGACACTAGTGATGGATTCCGATGCTTTACTTCCGGTTTACTGTATCCCTTGGACCTTCTTGTTGACGATGAAACACAGAAATTGCATCGGAATTAAATACAAAAGGCACAATGCCGACTTAAGTACAAGAGGACTGACTCTTCCTACTGTCTATGATTTGAACCATTCCTGTGACACTAGTTATAGATTCCGATGATTCACTTTACGTTTACTGTATCCCTTTGACCTTCTTATTGACGATGAAAAACAAAAATTGCATCGGAATTAAATTCAAAATGCACAATGCCGACTCAAGTACAAGAAGACTGACTCTTCCTACTGTCTATGTTTTGAACTATCCTGTGACACTTGTTATACATTCCGATGCTTCACTTCAGGTGTACTGTATCCCTCTGACCTTCTTATTGACGATGAAACACAGAAATTGCATCGGAATCAAATACAAAAGGAACAACGCCGACATAAGTACAAGAATACTGACTCTTCCTTTTGTCTGTGTTTTGAACCATTCCTGTAACACTAGTTATAGATTCCGATGCTTCGCTTCAGTTTTACTGCATCCCTCTGACCTCCTTATTGACGATGAAACTCAGAAATTGCATCGGAATTAAATACAAATGGCACAATGCCGACACAAGTTCAAGAAGACTGACTCTTTCTACTGTCTATGTTTTGAACCATTCCTGTGACACTAGTTATAGATTCCGATGATTCACTTTACGTTTACTGTATCCCTTTGACCTTCTTATTGACGATGAAACACTGAATTTCCTTCAGAATTAAATAGAAAAGGCACAATGCCGATGTAAGTACAAGAAGAATGACTCTTCCTACTGTCTATGTTTTGAACAATTCTTGTGCCACTAGTTATAGATTCAGATGCTTCACTTCAGGTTTACAATATCCCTCTGACCTTCTTACTGACGATGAAACACAGAAAAGGCATCGGAAATAAAAACAAAAGGCACAATGCCGACACAAGTACAAGAAGACTGACTCTTCCTACTGTCTATGTTTTGAACCATCCCTGTGTCACTAGTTATACATTCCGATGCTTCACTTAAGGTTTACTGTATCCCTCTGACCTTCTTATTGACGATGAAACACAGAAATTGCATCGGAATTAAATACAAAGGGCACAGTGCCGACTGAAGTATAAGAATACTGACTCTTTCTAATCTCTATGATTTGAACCATTCCTGTGACACTAGTTATAGATTCCGATGCTTCACTTCAGGTTTACTGTATCCCTCTGACCTTAGTGACGATGAAACACAGAAATTGCTTCGGAATTAAATACAAAAGGCACAATGCCGACTTACGTACAAGAGGACTGTCTCATCTTACTGTCTATTTTTTGAACCATTTCTGTGACACTAGTTATAGATTCCGATGCCTCACTTCAGGTTTACTGTATCCCTTGGACCTTCTCATTGACGACGAAACACAGAAATTGCATCGGAATTAAATAGAAAAGGCACAATGCCGACTTAAGTACAAGAAGACTGACTCTACTTACTGTCTATGTTTAGAACCATTCCTGTGACACTAGTTATAGATTCTGATGCTTCACTTCTGGTTTACTGTATCCCTCTGACCTTCTTATATACGATGAAACACAGAAATTGCATCGGAATTAGATACAAAAGTCACAATGCCGACCTAAGTACAAGAAGACTGGCACTTCTTACTGTCTATGATTTGAACCATTCCGGTGAAACTAGTTATAGTTTCCGATGCTTCACTTTAGGTTTACTGTATCACATGGAACATCTTCTTGACGATAAGACACAGAAATTGCATCGGAATCAAATACAAAAAGCACAATGCCGAATTAAGTACAAGAATACTGACTCTTCCTACTGTTTGTGCTATGAACCATTCCTGTAACACTAGTTATAGATTCCGATGCTTCACTTCAGGTTTACTGCATCCCTCTGACCTTCTTATTGACGATGAAACTCAGAAATTGCATCGGAATTAAATACAAATGGCACAATGGCGACACAAGTACAAGAAGACTGACTCTTCCTACTGTCTATGTTTGAAACATTCCTGTGACACTAGTTATTCATTACGATGCTTCACTTCTGGTTTACAGTATCGCTCCGACCTTCTTCTTGATGATGAAACACAGAAATTGCATCGGAATTAAATAGAAAAGGCACTATGGCGACTTAAGTACAAGATGAATGACTCTTCCTACTGTCTATGTTTTGAACCATTTCTGTGACACTTGTTATAGATTCCGATCTTCACTTCAGGTTTACTGTATCCCTCTGACCTTCTTATTGACGATGAAACACAGAAATGGCATCGGAAATAAATACAAAAGGCACAATGCCGACTCAAGTACAAGAAGACTGACTCTTCCTACTGTCTATGCTTTGAACCATTCCTGTGACACTAGTTATACATTCCGATGCTTCACTTAAGGTTTTCTGTATCCCTCTGACCATCTTATTGACGATGAAACACAGAAATTGCAACGGAATTAAATACAAAAGGCACAGTGCCGACTTAAGTATAAGAAGACTGACACTTTCTAATCTCTATGATTTGAACCATTCCTGTGACACTAGTTACAGATTCCGATGCTCACTTCAGGTTTACTGTATGCCTCTGACCTTATTGACGATGAAACACAGAAATTGCATCAGAATTAAATACAAAAGGCACAATGCCGACTTACGTACAAGGAGACTGACTCATCTTACTGTCTATTTTTTGAGCCATTCCTGTGACACTAGTTATAGATTCCGATGCTTCACTTCAGGTTTACTGCATCCCTTTGACCTTCTTATTGACGACGAAACACAGAAATTGCATCGGAATAAAATAGGAAAGGCACAATGCCGACTTAAGTACAAGAAGACTGACCCTTCCTATTGTCTATGTCTTGAACGATTCCTGTGACACTAGTTATATATTCCGATGCCTCACTTCAGATTTACTGTATCCCTCTCACCTTCTTATTTACGATGAAACACAGATATTGCATCGGAATTAAATACAAAAGGCACAATGCCGACTTAAGTACAAGAAGACTGACACTTCTTACTGTCTATGTTTTGAACCATTCCGGTGACACTAGTTATAGTTTCCGATGCTTCACTTCAGGTTTACTGTATCACGTGGACCTTCATATTGACGACGAAACTCAGAAATTTGCATCGGAACCAAATACAAAAGGCACAATGCCGACTTAAGTACAAGAAGACTGACTCTTCTTACTGTCTATGTTTTGAACCATTCCGGTGACACTAGTTATAGTTTCAGATGCTCCACTTCAGGTTTACTGAATCACTTGGACCTTCTTATTGACGACGAAACACAGAAATTGCATCAAAATTACATAGAAAAGCCACAATGCCGACTTATGTAAAAGAAGACCGACTCCTATTACTTACTATCATTTGAACATTTCCTGTGAGACCTGTTTTAGATTTCGATGCTTCACTATGTGTTTACTGTATCCCTTGGACCTTCTTGTTGACGATGAAACACAGAAATTGCATCGAAATTAAATACAACAGGCACAATGCCGATTTAAGTACAAGAAGACTGACTCTTCTTACTGTCTCTGTTTTAAACCACTCCTGTGATACTAGATATAGATTCCGATGTTTCACTTCTGGTTTACTGTATCCCTTGGACCATCTTATTGTCGATGAAACACAGAAATTAAATCGGAATTAAATACAAAAGGCACAATGCTGACTTAAGTACATGAAGACTGACACTTCCTACTGACTATGTTTTTAAACCATTCCTGTGACACTATTTATAGATTCCGATGCATCACTTCAGGTTTACTGTATCCCTTGGACCTTCTTATTGACGATGAAACACATACATTGCATCGGAATTAAATAGAAAAGGCACAATGCCGACTTAAGTACAAGTAGACTGACTCTTCTTGCTGTGTAGGTTTTGAACCATTCCTTTGACACTAGTTATAGATTCCGATGCTTCACTTAAGGTTTACTGTAACCCTCGCACCTTCGTATTGACGACGAAAAACAGGAACTGCATCGGAATTAAATTGAAAAGGCACAATGCCGACTTAAGCACAAGAAGACTGACTCTTCCTACTGTCTATGTTTTGCACCATTCCTGTGACACTAGTTATAGATTCCGATGCTTCACTTCAGGTTTACTGTATCCCTCAGACCTTCTTATTGACGATGAAACACAGAAATTGCATCGGAATTAAATACAAAATGCACAATGTCGACTTAAGTACAAGACGACAGACTCTTCTTACTGTCTATGTTTTGAACCTTTTCTGTGACACCAGTTATAGATTCCGATGCTTTACTTCAGGTTTACTGCATCCATCTGACCTTCTTCTTGATGATGAAACACAGAATTTACCTAGGAATTAAATAGAAAAGGCACAATGCCGACTTACGTACAAGAAGACTGACTCATCATACTGTCTATTTTTTTAACCATTCCTGTGACACTAGTTATAGATTCCGAGGCTTCACTTCAGGTTTACTGTATCCCTTGGACCTTCTCATTGACGACGAAACACAGAAATTGCATCGGAATTAAATAGAAAAGGCACAATGCAGACTTAAGTATAAGGAGACTGACTCTTCCAACTGTCTATGTTTCGAACCATTCCTGTGACACTAGTTATAGATTCCGATGCTTCACTTCAGGTTTACTGTATCCCTCTGACCTTCGTATTGTCGATGAAACATAGAAATTGCATCGGAATTAAATTCAAAAGGCACAATGCCGACTTAAGTACAAGAGGACTGACTCTTCTTACTGTCTATGTTTGAACCTTTCCTGTGACACTAGTTATAGATTCAGATGCTTTACTTCAGGTTTACTGGATCCCTTGGACCTTCTTATTGACGGAGAAACACAGAATGTTCGTCGGAATTAAATAGGAAAGGCACAATGCCGTCTTAAGTACAAGAAGACTGACCCTTCCTATTGTCTATGTTTTGAACCATTCCTGTGACACTAGTTATAGATTCCGATGCTTCCCTTCAGGTTTACTGTATCACTCTGACCCTCTTATTGACGATGAAACACAGAAATTGCATCGGAATTAAATAGAAAAGGCACAATGCCGACTTAAGTACAAGAAGACTGACTCTTGTTACTGTCGATGATTTGAACCATTCCTGTGACACTAGTTACAGATTTCGATGCTTCACTTCAGGGTTACTGTATCCCTTGGACCTTCTTATTGACGATGAAACACAGAATTTGCATCGGAATTAAATACAAAAGGCACAATGCCGACTTAAGTACAAGAAGACTGACTCTTGCTACTGTCTCTGTTTTGAACCATTCCATGACACTAGTTATAGATTCCGATGCTTCACTTCAGAATTACTATATCCCTCTGACCTTCTTATTGACGACGAAACACAGAAATTGCATCGGAATTACATACAAAATGCACAATGCGACTTAAGTACAAGAAGACTGTCTCTTCTTTCTGACTATGTTGTGAACATTTCCTGTGAGACCAGTTTTAGAGTCCGATGCTTCACTATATGTTTATAGTATCCCTTGGATTTTCTTATTGACGATGAAACACAGAAATTGCATCGGAATTAAATACAAAAGGCACAATGACGACTTAATACAAGAAGACTGACTCTTCTTACTGTCTATGTTTAGAACCATTCCTGTGACACTAGTTATAAATTCCGATGCTTCACTTCAAGTTTACTGTATCCCTCTGACCTTCTTAATTACGATGAAACACAGAAATTGCATCGGAATTAAATACAAAAGGCACAATGCCGACTATAGTACAAGATAACTGACTCTTCCTACTGTCTATGATTTGAACCAGTCCTGTGACACTAGTTATACATTCCGATGCTTCACTTCAGGTTTACTGTATCCCTCTGACCTTCTTATTGACGATGAAACACAGAAATTGCATCGGAATTAAATACAAAAGGCACAACGCCGACTTAAGTACAAGAAGACTGTCTTTCCTTTCTACTATGTTGTGAACATTTCCTGTGAGACCAGTTTTAGATTCCGATGCTTCACTATATGTTTATTCTATCCCTTGGACCTTCTTATTGACGAAGAAAAACAGAAATTGCATCGGAATTAAATACAAAAGGCACAATGCCGACATAAGTACAAGAAGACTGACTCTACTTACTGTCTATGTTTAGAACCATTCCTGTGACACTAGTTATAGATTCCGATGCTTCACTTTAGGTTTACTGTATCCCTCTGACCTTCTTATTTACGATGAAACACAGAAATTGCATCGGAATTTAATACAAAAGGCACAATGCAGACTTAAGTACAAGAAGACTGACTCTTCTTACTGTCTATGTTTTGAAAGATTCCGGTGAGACTAGTTATAGTTTCCGATGATTCACTTCAGGTTTACTGTATCACTTGGACCTTCTTATTGACGATGAAACACAGAAATTGCATCGGAATTAAATCCAAAAGCACAATGCCGACTTAAGTGCAAGAAGACTGACTCTTCTTACTGTCTATCTTTTTGAACAATACCTGTGACACTAGTTACCGATTCCGATGCTTCACTTCAAGTTTACTGCATCCCTTGGACCTTCTTATTGACGACGAAACACAGAAATTGCATCGTAAATAATAGGAAAGGCACAATGCCGACTTAAGTACAAGAAAACTGACCCTTCCTATTGTCTATATTTTGGACCATTCCTGTGACACTAGTTATAGAATCCGATGCTTCACTTCAGGTTTACTGTATCCTTCTGACCCTCTTGTTGACGATGAAACACAGAAATTGCATCGGAATTAAATAGAAAAAGCACAATGCCGACTTAAGTACAAGAAGACTGACTCTTCATACTGTCTATGTTTTGAATCATTCCTGTGACACTAGTTATAGATTCCGATGCTTCACTTCAGGTTTACTGTATCCCTTGGACCTTCTTATTGACGACGAAACACAGAATTTGCATCGGAATTAAATAGAAAAGGCACTATGCCGACTTAAGTACAAGAAGACTGACTCTTCCTACTGTCTCTGTTTTGAACCATTCCTGTGACACTAGTTTTAGATTCCGATGCCTCACTTCAGGTTTACTGTATCCCTCTGACCTTCTTATTGACGATGAAACACAGTAATTGTATCGGAATCAAATACAAAAGGCACAATGCCGACTTAAGTACAAGAAGACTGTCACTTCTTTCTGACTATGTTGTGAACATTTCCTGTGAGACCAGTTTTAGATTCCGATGCTTCACTATATGTTTATTGTATCCCTTGGACCATCTTATTGACGACGAAACACATAAATTGCATCGGAATTAAATACAAAAGGCACAATGCCGACTTAAGTACAAGAAGACTGACTCTTCTTACTGTCTATGCTTAGAACCATTCCTGTGACACTGGTTATAGATTCCGATGCTTCACTTCAGGTTTTCTGTATCCCTCTGACCTTCTTATTTACGATGAAACACAGAAATTGCATCGGAATTAAATACAAAAGGCACTATGCCGACTTAAGTACAAGAAGACTGACTCTTCTTACTGTCAATATTTTGAACCATTCCGGTGACACTAGTTATAGTTTCAGATGCTTCACTTCAGGTTTACTGTATCACTTGGACCTTCTTATTGCCGATGAAACACAGAAATTGCATCGGAATTAAATTCAAAAGGTACAATGACGACTTTAGTACAAGAAGACTGACTCTTCTTACTGTCTATGTTTTGAAAAATTCCTGTGACACTAGTTATAGATTCCGATGCTTCACTTGAGGTTTAGTGTATCCCGTGGACCTTCTTATCGACGATGAAACACAGGAATTGCATCGGAATGAAATACAAGACGCACAATGCCGACACAAGTACAAGAAGACTGACTCTTATTACTGTCTATGTTTTGACCCATTCCTGTGACACTAGTTACAGATTCTGATGCTTAATTTTAGGTTTACTGTATCCTTTTGACCTTCTTATTGACGACGAAACACAGAAATTGCATCGGAATTAAATAGAAAAGGCACAATGCCGACTTTAGTAGAAGAAGACTGACTCTTCTTACTGTCTATGTTTTGAACAATTCCTGTGACACTAGTTATAGATTCCGATGCTTCACTTCAGGTTTACTGTATCCCTTGGACCTTCTTATCGACGATGAAACACAGAAATTGCATCGGAATGAAATACAAGAGGCACAATGCCGACACAAGTACAAGAAGACTGACTCTTCTTACTGACTATGTTGTGAACATTTCCTGTGAGACCAGTTTTAGATTCCGATGCTTCACTATATGTTTACTGTATCCCATGGACCTTCTTATTGACGATAAAACACAGAACTTGCACCGGAATTAATTACAAAAGGCACAATGCCGACTTAAGTACAAGAAGACTGACTCTTCCTACTGTCTATGTATTAACCATTCCTGTGACACTAGTTATAGATTCCGATGCTTCACTTCAGGCTTACTGATTCCCTCTGACCTTCTTATTGACGATGAAACACAGAAACTGCATCGGAATTAAATTCAAAAGGCACAATGCCGACTCAAATACAAGATGACTGGCTCTTCTTACTCTCTATGTTTTGAACTTTTCCTGAGAGACCGATTTTGGATTCCGGTGCTTCACTTCAGGTTTACTGAATCCCTTGGACGTTGTTATTGACGACGAAACACAGAAATTGCATCGGAATTACATAGAAAAGGCACAATGCCGACTTAAGTACAAGAAGACTGACTCTTCTTACTGACTATGATTTGAACATTTCCTGTGAGACCAGTTTTAGGTTCCGATGCTTCACTATTATTACTGTATCCCTTGGACCTTCTTATTGACGATGAAATAGAGAAACTGCATCGGTATTAAATACAAAAGGCACAATGCCGACTCAAATACAAGATGACTGGCCCTTCTTACTCTCTATATTTTGAACCATTCCTGAGAGACCGGTTTTAGATTCCGGTGCTTCACTTCAGGTTTTTCTGTATCACTTGGACCGGCTTATTGACGACGAAACACTGAAATTGCATCGGAATTTAAAAAAAAGGCACAATGGCGACTTAAGTACAAGAAGACTGACTCTTCTTACTGACTATGATTTGAACACTTCCTGTGAGACCAGTTTTAGATTGCGATGCTTTACTATGTGTTTACTGTATCCCTTAGACCTTCTTATTGACGATGAAACACAGAAATTGCATCGAATTTAAATACGAAAGACACAATGCTGACTTAAGTACAGGTAGACTGACTCTTCTCACTGTCTATGTTTTGAACTATTCCTGTGGCACTAGTTATAGATTCCGATGCCTCAGTTCAGGTTTACTGTATCCCTTGGACCTTCTTATTGACGATGAAACACAGAAATTGCATCGTAATTAAATACAAAAGCACAATGCCGACTTAAGTACAAGAAGACTGACACTTCCACCTGTCTATGTTTTGAATCATTCCTGTGGCAGCAGTTATAGATTCCGATGCATCACTTCAGGTTTACTGTATCCCTTGGACCTTCTTATTGACGATGAAACACACATATTGCATCGGAAATAAATACAAAAGGCACAATGCCGAGATAAAAAACAAGAAGACTGACTCTTCTTGCTGTGTATGTTTTCAACCATTCCTGTGATACTAGTTATAGATTCCGATGCTTCACTTATATTTTACTGTATCCCTCTGACCTTCGTATTGACGACGAAACACAGAAACTGCATCGGAATTAAATACAAAAGGCACAATGCCGACTTAAGTACAAGAAGACTGACACATCCACCTGTCTATGTTTTGAACCATTCCTGTGGCACTAGTTATAGATTCCGATGCATCACTTCAGGTTCACTGTATCCCTTGGACCTTCTTATTGACGATGAAACACACAAATTGCATCGAAAATAAATACAAAAGGCACAATGCCGACATAAGTACAGGAACACTGACTCTTCTTGCTGTGTATGTTTTGAACCATTCCTATGACACTAGTTATAGATTCCGATGCTTCACTTAAGGTTTACTGTATCCCTCTGACCTTCGTTTGACGACGAAACGCAGAATCGGCATCGGAATTAAATAGAAAAGGCACAATGCCGACTTAAGTACAAGAATACTGACTCTTCCTACTGTCTATGCTTTGCACCATTCCTGTGACACTAGCTATAGATTCCGATGCTTCACTTCAGGTTTACTGTATCCCTCAGAACTTCTTATTGTCGATGAAACAAAGAAATTGCATCGGAATTAAATACAAAATGCACAATGTCGACTTAAGTACAAGACGACAGACTCTACTTACTGTCTATGTTTTGAACCTTTTGTGTGACACTAGTTACAGATTCCGTTGCTTCACTTCAGGTTTACTGCATCCCTCTGACCTTCTTCTTGATGATGAATCACAGAAATTGCATCGGAATTAAATAGAAAAGGCACAATGCCGACTTAAGTACAAGAAGACTGACTCTTCTTACTGTCTATGATTTGAACCATTCCTGTGACACTAGTTATAGATTCCGATGCCTCACTTCAGGTGTAATGTATTCCTTGGACTTTCTTATCGACGATGAAACACAGAAATTGCATCGGAATGAAATACAAGAGGCACAATGCCGACACAAGTACAAGAAGACTGACTCTTCTTACTGACTATGTTGTGAACATTTCCTGTGAGACCAGTTTTAGATTCCGATGCTTAACTACATGTTTACTGCATCCCATGGACCCTCTTATTGACGATGAAACACAGAACTTGCATCGGAATTAATTACAAAAGGCACAATGCCGACTTAAGTACAAGAAGACTGACTCTTCCTACTGTCTATGTATTAACCATTCCTGTGACACTAGTTATAGATTCCGATGCTTCACTTCAGGCTTACTGATTCCCTCTGACCTTCTTATTGACGATGAAACACAGAAACTGCATCGGAATTAAATTCAAAAGGCACAATGCCGACTCAAATACAAGATGACTGGCTCTTCTTACTCTCTATGTTTTGAACCTTTCCTGAGAGACCGATTTTGGATTCCGGTGCTTCACTTCAGCTTTACTGAATCCCTTGGACGCTGTTATTGACGACGAAACACAGAAATTGCATCGGAATTACATAGAAAAGGCACAATGCCGACTTAAGTACAAGAAGACTGACTCTTCTTACTGACTATGATTTGAACATTTCCTGTGAGACCGGTTTTGGATTACGATGCTTCACTATGTGTTTACTGTATCCCTTGATCCTTCTTATTGACGATGAAACACAGAAATTGCATCGGGAATATATACAAAAGGCACAATGCCGACTTAAGTACAAGAAGTCTGACTCATCTTACTGACTATGTTGTGAACATTTCCTGTGAGACCAGTTTTAGGTTCCGATGCTTCACTATTATTACTGTATCCCTTGGACCTTCTTATTGACGATGAAACACAGACATTGCATCGGAATTAAATAGAATAGGCACAATGCCGACTTAAGTACAAGAAGACTGACTCTTCTTACTAACTATGTTTTGAACCGCTCCTGTGACACTAGTTATGGATTCCGATGCTTCACTTCAGGTTTACTGTATCCCTCTGACATTCTTATTGATGATGAAACACAGAAATTGCATCTGAATTAAATACAAAATGCACAATGCCGACTTAAGTACAAGAAGACTGACTCATCTTACTGACTATTATGTGAACATTTCCTGTGAGACCAGTTTTAGGTTCCGATGCTTCACTATTATTACTGTATCCCTTGGACCTTCTTAATGACGATGAAACACAGAAATTGCATCGAATTTAAATACGAAAGACACAATGCCGACTTAAGTACAGGAAGACTGACTCTTCTCACTGTCTATGTTTTGAACTATTCCTGTGACACTAGTTATAGATTCCGATGCCTCAGTTCAGGTTTACTGTATCCGTTGGTCCTTCTTATTGACGATGAGACACAGAAATTGCATCGGAATTAAATACATAAGGCACAATGCCGACTTAAGTACAAGAAGACTGACTCTTCCTAGTGTCTATGTTTTGAAGCACTCCTGTGACCCTAGTTATAGATTCCGATGCATCACTTCAGGTTTACTGTATCCCCTGGACCTTCTTATTGACGATGAAACACAGAAATTGCATCGTAATTAAATACAAAAGGCACAATGCCGACTTGAGTACAAGAAGACTGACACTTCCACCTGTGCATGTTTTGAATCATTCCTGTGGCACTAGTTATAGATTCCGATGCATCACTTCAGGTTTACTGTATCCCTTGGACCTTCTTATTGACGATGAAACACAGAAATTGCATCGAATTTAAATACGAAAGACACAATGCCGACTTAAGTACAGGAAGACTGACTCTTCTCACTGTCTATGTTTTGAACTATTCCTGTGGCACTAGTTATAGATTCCGATGCCTCAGTTCAGGTTTACTGTATCCCTTGGAAATTCTTATTGACGATGAAACACAGAAATTGCATCGGAATTAAATACATAAGGCACAATGCCGGACTAAGTACAAGAAGACTGACTCTTGCTACTGTCTATGTTTTGAACCACTCCTGTGACCCTAGTTATAGATTCCGATGCATCACTTCAGGTTTACTGTATCCCTTGGACCTTCTAATTGACGATGAAACACAGAAATTGCATCGTAATTAAATACAAAAGCACAATGCCGACTTAAGTACAAGAAGACTGACACTTCCACCTGTCTATGTTTTGAATCATTCCTGTGGCAGTAGTTATAGATTCCGATGCATCACTTCAGGTTTACTGTATCCCTTGGACCTTCTTATTGACGATGAAACACACATATTGCATCGGAAATAAATACAAAAGGCACAATGCCGAGATAAAAACAAGAAGACTGACTCTTCTTGCTGTGTATGTTTTCAACCATTCCTGTGATACTAGTTATAGATTCCGATGCTTCACTTATATTTTACTGTATCCCTCTGACCTTCGTATTGACGACGAAACACAGAAACTGCATCGGAATTAAATACAAAAGGCACAATGCCGACTTAAGTACAAGAAGACTGACACATCCACCTGTCTATGTTTTGAACCATTCCTGGGGCACTAGTTATAGATTCCGATGCATCACTTCAGGTTCACTGTATCCCTTGGACCTTCTTATTGACGATGAAACACACAAATTGCATCGAAAATAAATACAAAAGGCACAATGCCGACATAAGTACAGGAAGACTGACTCTTCTTGCTGTGTATGTTTTGAACCATTCCTATGACACTAGTTATAGATTCCGATGCTTCACTTAAGGTTTACTGTATCCCTCTGACCTTCGTTTGACGACGAAACGCAGAATCGGCATCGGAATTAAATAGAAAAGGCACAATGCCGACTTAAGTACAAGAATACTGACTCTTCCTACTGTCTATGCTTTGCACCATTCCTGTGACACTAGCTATAGATTCCGATGCTTCACTTCAGGTTTACTGTATCCCTCAGAACTTCTTATTGACGATGAAACAAAGAAATTGCATCGGAATTAAATACAAAATGCACAATGTCGACTTAAGTACAAGACGACAGACTCTACTTACTGTCTATGTTTTGAACCTTTTCTGTGACACTAGTTACAGATTCCGATGCTTCACTTCAGGTTTACTGCATCCCTCTGACCTTCTTCTTGATGATGAATCACAGAAATTGCATCGGAATTAAATAGAAAAGGCACAATGCCGACTTAAGTACAAGAAGACTGACTCTTCTTACTGTCTATGATTTGAACCATTCCTGTGACACTAGTTATAGATTCCGATGCCTCACTTCAGGTGTACTGTATTCCTTGGACTTTCTTATCGACGATGAAACACAGAAATTGCATCGGAATGAAATACAAGAGGCACAATGCCGACACAAGTACAAGAAGACTGACTCTTCTTACTGACTATGTTGAGAACATTTCCTGTGAGACCAGTTTTAGATTCCGATGCTTAACTATATGTTTACTGCATCCCATGGACCCTCTTATTGACGATGAAACACAGAACTTGCATCGGAATTAATTACAAAAGGCACAATGCCGACTTAAGTACAAGAAGACTGACTCTTCCTACTGTCTATGTATTAACCATTCCTGTGACACTAGTTATAGATTCCGATGCTTCACTTCAGGCTTACTGATTCCCTCTGACCTTCTTATTGACGATGAAACACAGAAACTGCATCGGAATTAAATTCAAAAGGCACAATGCCGACTCAAATACAAGATGACTGGCTCTTCTTACTCTCTATGTTTTGAACCTCTCCTGAGAGACCGATTTTGGATTCCGGTGCTTCACTTCAGCTTTACTGAATCCCTTGGACGCTGTTATTGACGACGAAACACAGAAATTGCATCGGAATTACATAGAAAAGGCACAATGCCGACTTAAGTACAAGAAGACTGACTCTTCTTACTGACTATGATTTGAACATTTCCTGTGAGACCGGTTTTGGATTACGATGCTTCACTATGTGTTTACTGTATCCCTTGATCCTTCTTATTGACGATGAAACACAGAAATTGCATCGGGAATATATACAAAAGGCACAATGCCGACTTAAGTACAAGAAGTCTGACTCATCTTACTGACTATGTTGTGAACATTTCCTGTGAGACCAGTTTTAGGTTCCGATGCTTCACTATTATTACTGTATCCCTTGGACCTTCTTATTGACGATGAAACACACACATTGCATCGGAATTAAATAGAATAGGCACAATGCCGACTTAAGTACAAGAAGACTGACTCTTCTTACTAACTATGTTTTGAACCGCTCCTGTGACACTAGTTATGGATTCCGATGCTTCACTTCAGGTTTACTGTATCCCTCTGACATTCTTATTGATGATGAAACACAGAAATTGCATCTGAATTAAATACAAAATGCACAATGCCGACTTAAGTACAAGAAGACTGACTCATCTTACTGACTATTATGTGAACATTTCCTGTGAGACCAGTTTTAGGTTCCGATGCTTCACTATTAATACTGTATCCCTTGGACCTTCTTATTGACGATGAAACACAGAAATTGCATCGAATTTAAATACGAAAGACACAATGCCGACTTAAGTACAGGAAGACTGACTGTTCTCACTGTCTATGTTTTGAACTATTCCTGTGACACTAGTTATAGATTCCGATGCCTCAGTTCAGGTTTACTGTATCCGTTGGTCCTTCTTATTGACGATGAGACACAGAAATTGCATCGGAATTAAATACATAAGGCACAATGCCGACTTAAGTACAAGAAGACTGACTCTTCCTAGTGTCTATGTTTTGAAGCACTCCTGTGACCCTAGTTATAGATTCCGATGCATCACTTCAGGTTTACTGTATCCCCTGGACCTTCTTATTGACGATGAAACACAGAAATTGCATCGTAATTAAATACAAAATGCACAATGCCGACTTGAGTACAAGAAGACTGACACTTCCACCTGTGCATGTTTTGAATCATTCCTGTGGCACTAGTTATAGATTCCGATGCATCACTTCAGGTTTACTGTATCCCTTGGACCTTCTTATTGACGATGAAACACAGAAATTGCATCGAATTTAAATACGAAAGACACAATGCCGACTTAAGTACAGGAAGACTGACTCTTCTCACTGTCTAAGTTTTGAACTATTCCTGTGACACTAGTTATAGATTCCGATGCTTCACTTCAGGTTTACTGCATCCCTCTGGCCTTCTTCTTGATGATGAATCACAGAAATTGCATCGGAATTAAATAGAAAAGGCACAATGCCGACTTAAGTACAAGAAGAGTGACTCTTCTTACTGTCTATGATTTGAACCATTCCTGTGACACTAGTTATAGATTCCGATGCCTCACTTCAGGTGTACTGTATTCCTTGGAACTTCTTATTGACGATGAAACACAGAAATTGCATCGGGATTATATACAAAAGGCACAATGCCGACATAAGTACATGTAGACTGACTCTTCTTACTGTCTATGTTTTGAACCATTCCTGTGACACTAGTTATAGATTCTGATGCTTGACTTCAGTTTTACTGTATCCCTCTGACCTTCTTATTGACGATGAAACACAGAAATTGCATCGAAATTGAATACAAAAGGCACAATGTCGACTTAAGTACAAGACGACAGACTCTTCTTACTGTCTATGTTTTGAACCTTTTCTGTGACACTAGTTATAGATTCCGATGCTTCACTTCAGGTTTACTGCATCCCTCTGACCTTCTTCTTGATGATGAATCACAGAAATTGCATCGGAATTAAATAGAAAAGGCACAATGCCGACTTAAGTACAAGAAGACTGACTCTACTTACTGTCTATGATTTGAACCATTCCTGTGACACTAGTTATAGATTCCGATGCCTCACTTCAGGTGTACTGTATTCCTTGGACCTTCTTATTGGCGATGAAACACAGAAATTGCATCGGGATTATATGCAAAAGGCACAATGCCGACATAAGTACAAGTAGACTGACTCTTCCTACTGTCTATGTTTTGAACCATCCCTGTGACACTAGTTAGAGATTCCGATGCTTCACTTAAGGTTTACTGTATCCCTCTGACCTTCTTATTGACGATGAAACACAGAAATTGCATCGGAATTAAATAGAATAGGCACAATGCCGACTTAAGTACAAGAAGACTGACTCTTCTTACTAACTATGTTTTGAACCGCTCCTGTGTCACTAGTTATAGATTCCGATGCTTCACTTCAGGTTTACTGATTCCCTCTGACCTTCTTATTGACGAAGAAACACAGAAACTGCATCGGAATTAAATACAAAATGCACAATGCCGACTCAAATACAAGATGACTGGCCCTTCTTACTCTCTATATTTTGAACCATTCCTGAGAGACCGGTTTTAGATTCCGGTGCTTCACTTCAGGTTTTTCTGTATCACTTGGACCGTCTTATTGACGACGAAACACTGAAATTGCATCGGAATTAAATAGAAAAGGCAAAATGGCGACTTAAGTACAAGAAGACTGACTCTTCTTACTGACTATGATTTGAACACTTCCTGTGAGACCAGTTTTAGATTGCGTTGCTTTACTATGGGTTTAATGTATCCCTTAGAGCTTCTTATTGACGATGAAACATAGAAATTGCATCGAAATTAAATACGAAAGACACAATGCCGACTTAAGTACAGGAAGACTGACTCTTCTTACTGTCTATGTTTTGAACCATTCCTGTGACACTAGTTATAGATTCCGATGCCTCACTTCAGGTTTACTGTATCCCTTGGACCTTCTTATTGACGATGAAACACAGAAATTGCATCGGAATTAAATACATAAGGCACAATGCCGACTTAAGTACAAGAAGACTGACTCTTCCTACTGTCTACGTTTTGAACTATTCCTGTGACCCTAGTTATAGATTCCGATGCATCACTTCAGGTTTACTGTATACCTTGGACCTTCTTATTGACGATGAAACACAGAAATTGCATCGGAAGTAAATACAAAAGGCACAATGCCGACTTAAGTACAAGAAGACTCACACTTCATGCTGTGTATGTTTTTAACCAATCCTGTGACACTAGTTATGGATTCCGATGCTTCACTTCAGGTTTACTGTATCCCTCTGACCTTCTTATTGATGACGAAACACAGAAATTGCATTGGAAGTAAATAGAAAAGGCACAATGCCGACTTAATTACATGAAGACTGACTCTTCCTACTGTCTATGTTTTGAACCATCCCTGTGACACTAGTTAGAGATTCCGATGCTTCACCTCAGGTTTACTGTACCCCTCTGACCTTCATATTGACGATGAAACACAGAAATTGCATCGGACTTAAATAGAATAGGCACACTGCCGACTTAAGTACAAGAAGACTGACTCTTCTTACTAACTATGCTTTGAACCGCTCCTGTGACACTAGTTATAGATTCAGATGCTTCACTTCAGGTTTACTGTATCCCTCTGACATTCTTATTGATGATGAAACACAGAAATTGCATCTGCATAATATACAAAATACACAATGCCGACTTAAGTACAAGAAGACTGACTCTTCTTACTGACTATGTTGTGAACATTTCCTGTGAGACCAGTTTTAGATTCCGATGCTTCACTATATGATTACTGTATCCCTTGGACCTTCTTATTGACGACGAAACACAGAAATTGCATCGGAATTAAATAGAAAAGGCACAATGCCGACTTAAGTACAAGAAGACAGACTCCTCCTACTAACTATGTTTTAACCATTCCTGTTACACTAGTTATAGATTCCGATGCTTCACTTCAGGTTTACTGATTCCCTCTGACCTTCTTATTGACGATGAAACACAGAAACTGCATCGGAATTAAATACAAAAGGCACAATGCCGACTCAAATACAAGATGACTGGCCCTTCTTACTCTCTATATTTTGAACCATTCCTGAGAGACCGGTTTTAGATTCCGGTGCTTCACTTCAGGTTTTTCTGTAACACTTGGACCGTCTTATTGCAGACGAAACACTGAAATTGCATCGGAATTAAATAGAAAAGGCACAATGGCAACTAAAGTACAGGAAGACTGACTCTTCTTACTGACTATGATTTAAACACTTCCTGTGAGACCAGTTTTAGATTGCGATGCTTTACTATGTGTTTACTGTATCCCTTAGACCTTCTTATTGACGATGAAACACAGAAATTGCTTCGAAATTAAATACGAAAGACACAATCCCGACTTAAGTACAGGAAGACTGACTCTTCTCACTGTCTATGTTTTGAACCATTCCTGTGACACTAGTTTTAGATTCCGATGCCTCACTTCAGGTTTACTGTATCCCTTGGACCTTCTTATTGACGATGAAACACAGAAATTGCATCGGAATTAAATACATAAGGCACAATGCCGACTTAAGTACAAGAAGACTGACTCTTCCTACGGTCTATGTTTTGAACCATTCCTGTGACCCTAGTTATAGATTCCGATGCATCACTTCAGGTTTACTGTATCCCTTGGACCTTCTTATTGACGATGAAACACAGAAATTGCATCGGAAATAAATACAAAAGGCACAATGCCGACATAAGTACAGGAAGACTGACTCTTCTTGCTGTGTATGTTTTGAACCATTCCTGTGACACTAGTTATAGATTCTGATGCTTCACTTCAGGTTTACTGTATCCCTCAGAACTTCTTATTGACGATGAAACACAGAAATTGCATCGGAATTAAATACAAAAGGCACAATGTCGACTTAAGTACAAAACGACAGACTCTTCTTACTGTCTATGTTTTGAACCTTTTCTGTGACACTAGTTATAGATTCCGAAGCTTCACTTCAGGTTTACTGCATCCCTCTGACCTTCTTCTTGATGATGAATCACAGAAATAGCATCGGAATTAAATAGAAAAGGCACAATGCCGACTTAAGTAAAAGACGACTGACTCTTCTTACTGTCTATCATTTGAACCATTCCTGTGACACTAGTTATAGATTCCGATGCCTCACTTCAGGTGTACTGTATTCCGTGGACCTTCTTATTGACGATGAAACACAGAAATTGCATCGGGATTATATACAAAAGGCACAATGCCGACATAAGTACAAGTAGACTGACTCTTCTTACTGTCTATGTTTTGAACCATTCATGTGACACTAGTTATAGATTCTGATGCTTGACTTCAGTTTTAATGTATCCCTCTGACCTTCTTATTGACGATGAAACACAGAAATTGCATCGGAATGAAATACAAAAGGCACAATGCCGACTGAAGTACAAGAAGACTGACTCTTCCTACTGTCTATGTTTTGAACCATCCCTGTGACACTAGTTAGAGATTCCGATGTTTCACTTAAGGTTTACTGTATCCCTCTGACCTTCGTATTGACGATGAAACACAGAAATTGTATCGGAATTAAATAGAATAGGCACAATGCCGACTTAAGTACAAGAAGACTGACTCTTCTTACTAACTATGTTTTGAACCGCTCCTGTGTCACTAGTTATAGATTCCGATGCTTCACTTCAGGTTTACTGTATCCCTCTGACATTCTTATTGCTGATGAAACACAGAAATTGCATCTGAATTAACTACAAAATGCACAATGCCGACTTAAGTACAAGAAGACTGACTCATCTTACTGACTATGTTGTGTACATTTCCTGCGAGACCAGTTTTAGATTCCGATGCTTCACTATATGATTACTGTATCCCTTGGACCTTCTTATTGACGATGAAACACAGAAATTGCATCGTAATTAAATAGAAAAGGCACAATGCCGACTTAAGTACAAGAAGACAGACTCCTCCCACTGTCTATGTTTTAACCATTCCTGTGACACTAGTTATAGATTCCGATGCTTCACTTCAGGTTTACTGATTACCTCTGACCTTCTTATTGACGATGAAAAACAGAAACTGCATCGGAATTAATTACAAAAGGCACAATGCCAACTCAAATACAAGATGACTGGCCCTTGTTACTCTCTATATTTTGAACCATTCCTGAGAGACCGGTTTTAGATTCCGGTGCTTCACTTCAGGTTTTTCTGTATCACTTGGACCGTCTTATTGACGACGAAACACTGAAACTGCATCGGAATTAAATAGAAAAGGCACAATGCCGACTTAAGTACAGGAAGACTCACTCTTTTTACTGTCTATGTTTTGAACCATTCCTGTGACACTAGTTATAGATTCCGATGCCTCACTTCAGGTTTACTATTACCCCTTGGACATTCTTATTGACGATGAAACGCAGAAATTGCATCGGAATTAAATACAAAAGGCACAATATCGACTGAAGTACAAGAAGACTGATTCTTCCTACTGTCTATGTTTTGAACCATTCCTGTGACCCTAGTTATAGATTCCGATGCATCACTTCAGGTTACCTGTATCCCTTGGACCTTCTTATTGACGTAAAACACAGAAATTGGATCGGAATTAAATACAAAAGGCACAATGCCGACTTAACTACAAGAAGACTGACTCTTCTTGCTGTGTATGCTTTGAACCATTCCTGTGACACTAGTTATGGATTCCGATGCTTCACTTCAGGTTTACTGTATCCCTCTGACATTCTTATTGATGATGAAACACAGAAATTGCATCTGAATTAAATACAAAATGCACAATGCCGACTTAAGTACAAGAAGACTGACTCATCTTACTGACTATGTTGTGAACATTTCCTGTGAGACCGGTTTTAGATTCCGGTGCTTCACTTCAGGTTTTTCTGTATCACTTGGACCGTCTTATTGACGACGAAACACTGAAATTGCATCGGAATTAAATAGAAAAGGCAAAATGGCGACGTAAGTACAAGAAGACTGACTCTTCTTACTGACTATGTTGTGAAAATTTCCTGTGAGACCAGTTTTAGATTCCGATGTTTCACTATATGATTACTGTATCCCTTGGACCATCTTATTGACGATGAAACACAGAAATTGCATCGGAATGAAATAGAATAGGCACAATGCCGACATAAGTGCAAGAAGACAGACTCTTCCCACTGTCTACATTTTAACCATTCCTGTGACACTAGTTATAGATTCCGATGCTTCACTTCAGGTTTACTGATTCCCTCTGACCTTCTTATTGACGATGAAACACAGAAACTGCATCGGAATTAAATACAAAAGGCACAATGCCGACTCAAATACAAGATGACTGGCCCTTCTTACTCTCTATATTTTGAACCATTCCTGAGAGACCGGTTTTAGATTCCGGTGCTTCACTTCAGGTTTTTCTGTAACACTTGGACCGTCTTATTGCAGACGAAACACTGAAATTGCATCGGAATTAAATAGAAAAGGCACAATGGCAACTAAAGTACAGGAAGACTGACTCTTCTTACTGACTATGATTTAAACACTTCCTGTGAGACCAGTTTTAGATTGCGATGCTTTACTATGTGTTTACTGTATCCCTTAGACCTTCTTATTGACGATGAAACACAGAAATTGCTTCGAAATTAAATACGAAAGACACAATCCCGACTTAAGTACAGGAAGACTGACTCTTCTCACTGTCTATGTTTTGAACCATTCCTGTGACACTAGTTTTAGATTCCGATGCCTCACTTCAGGTTTACTGTATCCCTTGGACCTTCTTATTGACGATGAAACACAGAAATTGCATCGGAATTAAATACATAAGGCACAATGCCGACTTAAGTACAAGAAGACTGACTCTTCCTACGGTCTATGTTTTGAACCATTCCTGTGACCCTAGTTATAGATTCCGATGCATCACTTCAGGTTTACTGTATCCCTTGGACCTTCTTATTGACGATGAAACACAGAAATTGCATCGGAAATAAATACAAAAGGCACAATGCCGACATAAGTACAGGAAGACTGACTCTTCTTGCTGTGTATGTTTTGAACCATTCCTGTGACACTAGTTATAGATTCTGATGCTTCACTTCAGGTTTACTGTATCCCTCAGAACTTCTTATTGACGATGAAACACAGAAATTGCATCGGAATTAAATACAAAAGGCACAATGTCGACTTAAGTACAAAACGACAGACTCTTCTTACTGTCTATGTTTTGAACCTTTTCTGTGACACTAGTTATAGATTCCGAAGCTTCACTTCAGGTTTACTGCATCCCTCTGACCTTCTTCTTGATGATGAATCACAGAAATAGCATCGGAATTAAATAGAAAAGGCACAATGCCGACTTAAGTAAAAGACGACTGACTCTTCTTACTGTCTATCATTTGAACCATTCCTGTGACACTAGTTATAGATTCCGATGCCTCACTTCAGGTGTACTGTATTCCGTGGACCTTCTTATTGACGATGAAACACAGAAATTGCATCGGGATTATATACAAAAGGCACAATGCCGACATAAGTACAAGTAGACTGACTCTTCTTACTGTCTATGTTTTGAACCATTCATGTGACACTAGTTATAGATTCTGATGCTTGACTTCAGTTTTAATGTATCCCTCTGACCTTCTTATTGACGATGAAACACAGAAATTGCATCGGAATGAAATACAAAAGGCACAATGCCGACTGAAGTACAAGAAGACTGACTCTTCCTACTGTCTATGTTTTGAACCATCCCTGTGACACTAGTTAGAGATTCCGATGTTTCACTTAAGGTTTACTGTATCCCTCTGACCTTCGTATTGACGATGAAACACAGAAATTGTATCGGAATTAAATAGAATAGGCACAATGCCGACTTAAGTACAAGAAGACTGACTCTTCTTACTAACTATGTTTTGAACCGCTCCTGTGTCACTAGTTATAGATTCCGATGCTTCACTTCAGGTTTACTGTATCCCTCTGACATTCTTATTGCTGATGAAACACAGAAATTGCATCTGAATTAACTACAAAATGCACAATGCCGACTTAAGTACAAGAAGACTGACTCATCTTACTGACTATGTTGTGTACATTTCCTGCGAGACCAGTTTTAGATTCCGATGCTTCACTATATGATTACTGTATCCCTTGGACCTTCTTATTGACGATGAAACACAGAAATTGCATCGTAATTAAATAGAAAAGGCACAATGCCGACTTAAGTACAAGAAGACAGACTCCTCCCACTGTCTATGTTTTAACCATTCCTGTGACACTAGTTATAGATTCCGATGCTTCACTTCAGGTTTACTGATTACCTCTGACCTTCTTATTGACGATGAAAAACAGAAACTGCATCGGAATTAATTACAAAAGGCACAATGCCAACTCAAATACAAGATGACTGGCCCTTGTTACTCTCTATATTTTGAACCATTCCTGAGAGACCGGTTTTAGATTCCGGTGCTTCACTTCAGGTTTTTCTGTATCACTTGGACCGTCTTATTGACGACGAAACACTGAAACTGCATCGGAATTAAATAGAAAAGGCACAATGCCGACTTAAGTACAGGAAGACTCACTCTTTTTACTGTCTATGTTTTGAACCATTCCTGTGACACTAGTTATAGATTCCGATGCCTCACTTCAGGTTTACTATTACCCCTTGGACATTCTTATTGACGATGAAACGCAGAAATTGCATCGGAATTAAATACAAAAGGCACAATATCGACTGAAGTACAAGAAGACTGATTCTTCCTACTGTCTATGTTTTGAACCATTCCTGTGACCCTAGTTATAGATTCCGATGCATCACTTCAGGTTACCTGTATCCCTTGGACCTTCTTATTGACGTAAAACACAGAAATTGGATCGGAATTAAATACAAAAGGCACAATGCCGACTTAACTACAAGAAGACTGACTCTTCTTGCTGTGTATGCTTTGAACCATTCCTGTGACACTAGTTATGGATTCCGATGCTTCACTTCAGGTTTACTGTATCCCTCTGACATTCTTATTGATGATGAAACACAGAAATTGCATCTGAATTAAATACAAAATGCACAATGCCGACTTAAGTACAAGAAGACTGACTCATCTTACTGACTATGTTGTGAACATTTCCTGTGAGACCGGTTTTAGATTCCGGTGCTTCACTTCAGGTTTTTCTGTATCACTTGGACCGTCTTATTGACGACGAAACACTGAAATTGCATCGGAATTAAATAGAAAAGGCAAAATGGCGACGTAAGTACAAGAAGACTGACTCTTCTTACTGACTATGTTGTGAAAATTTCCTGTGAGACCAGTTTTAGATTCCGATGTTTCACTATATGATTACTGTATCCCTTGGACCATCTTATTGACGATGAAACACAGAAATTGCATCGGAATGAAATAGAATAGGCACAATGCCGACATAAGTGCAAGAAGACAGACTCTTCCCACTGTCTACATTTTAACCATTCCTGTGACACTAGTTATAGATTCCGATGCTTCACTTCAGGTTTACTGATTCCCTCTGACCTTCTTATTGACGAAGAAACACAGAAACTGCATCGGAATTAAATACAAAATGCACAATGCCGACTCAAATACAAGATGACTGGCCCTTCTTACTCTCTATATTTTGAACCATTCCTGAGAGACCGGTTTTAGATTCCGTTGCTTCACTTCAGGTTTTTCTGTATCACTTGGACCGTCTTATTGACGACGAAACACTGAAATTGCATCGGAATTAAATTTAAAAGGCAAAATGGCGACTTAAGTACAAGAAGACTGACTCTTCTTACTGACTATGATTTGAACACTTCCTGTGAGACCAGTTTTAGATTGCGTTGCTTTACTATGGGTTTACTGTATCCCTTAGACCTTCTTATTGACGATGAAACACAGAAATTGCATCGAAATTAAATACGAAAGACACAATGCCGACTTAAGTACAGGAAGACTGACTCTTCTTACTGTCTATGTTTTGAACCATACCTGTGACACTAGTTATAGATTGCGATGCCTCACTTCAGGTTTACTGTATCCCTTGGACATTCTTATTGACGATGAAACACAGAAATTGCATCGGAATTAAATACATAAGGCACAATGCCGACTTAAGTACAAGAAGACTGACTCTTCCTACTGTCTACATTTTGAACTATTCCTGTGACCCTAGTTATAGATTCCGATGCATCACTTCAGGTTTACTGTATACCTTGGACCTTCTTATTGACGATGAAACACAGAAATTGCATCGGAAGTAAATACAAAAGGCACAATGCCGACTTAAGTACAAGAAGACTCACACTTCATGCTGTGTATGTTTTTAACCAATCCTGTGACACTAGTTATGGATTCCGATGCTTCACTTCAGGTTTACTGTATCCCTCTGACCTTCTTATTGATGACGAAACACAGAAATTGCATTGGAAGTAAATAGAAAAGGCACAATGCCGACTTAATTACATGAAGACTCACTCTTCCTACTGTCTATGTTTTGAACCATCCCTGTGACACTAGTTAGAGATTCCGATGCTTCACCTCAGGTTTACTGTACCCCTCTGACCTTCATATTGACGATGAAACACAGAAATTGCATCGGACTTAAATAGAATAGGCACACTGCCGACTTAAGTACAAGAAGACTGACTCTTCTTACTAACTATGCTTTGAACCGCTCCTGTGACACTAGTTATAGATTCAGATGCTTCACTTCAGGTTTACTGTATCCCTCTGACATTCTTATTGATGATGAAACACAAAAATTGCATCTGCATTAAATACAAAATACACAATGCCGACTTAAGTACAAGAAGACTGACTCTTCTTACTGACTATGTTGTGAACATTTCCTGTGAGACCAGTTTTAGATTCCGATGCTTCACTATATGATTACAGTATCCCTTGGACCTTCTTATTGACGATGAAACACAGAAATTGCATCGGAATTAAATAGAAAAGGCACAATGCCGACTTAAGTACAAGAAGACAGACTCCTCCCACTGTCTATGTTTTAACCATTCCTGTGACACTAGTTATAGATTCCGATGCTTCACTTCAGGTTTACTGATTCCCTCTGACCTTCTTATTGACGATGAAAAACAGAAACTGCATCGGAATTAAATACAAAAGGCACAATGCCGACTCAAATACAAGATGACTGGCCCTTCTTACTCTCTATATTTTGAACCATTCCTGAGAGACCGGTTTTAGATTCCGGTGCTTCACTTCAGGTTTTTCTGTAACACTTGGACCGTCTTATTGCAGACGAAACACTGAAATTGCATCGGAATTAAATAGAAAAGGCACAATGGCGACTAAAGTACAGGAAGACTGACTCTTCTTACTGACTATGATTTGAACACTTCCTGTGAGACCAGTTTTAGATTGCGATGCTTTACTATGTGTTTACTGTATCCCTTAGACCTTCTTATTGACGATGAAACACAGAAATTGCTTCGAAATTAAATACGAAAGACACAATGCCGACTTAAGTACAGGAAGAGTGACTCTTCTCACTGTCTATGTTTTGAACCATTCCTGTGACACTAGTTTTAGATTCCGATGCCTCACTTCAGGTTTACTGTATCCCTTGGACCTTCTTATTGACGATGAAACACAGAAATTGCATCGGAATTAAATACATAAGGCACAATGCCGACTTAAGTACAAGAAGACTGACTCTTCCTACGGTCTATGTTTTGAACCATTCCTGTGACCCTAGTTATAGATTCCGATGCATCACTTCAGGTTTACTGTATCCCTTGGACCTTCTTATTGACGATGAAACACAGAAATTGCATCGTAATTATATACAAAAGGCACAATGCCGACTTAAGTACAAGAAGACTGACACTTCCACCTGTCTATGTTTTGAACCATTCCTGTGGCACTAGTTATAGATTCCGATGCGTCACTTCAGGTTCACTGTATCCCTTGGACCTTCTTATTGACGATGAAGCACACAAATTGCATCGGAAATAAATACAAAAGGCACAATGCCGACATAAGTACAGGAAGACTGACTCTTCTTGCTGTGTATGTTTTGAACCATTCCTGTGACACTAGTTATAGATTCTGATGCTTCACTTAAGTTTTACTGTATCCCTCTGACCTTCGTATTGACGACGAAACGCAGAAACTGCATCGGTATTAAATAGAAAAGGCACAATGCCGACTGAAGTACAAGAAGACTGACTCTTCCTACTGTCTATGCATTGCACCATTCCTGTGACACTAGTTATAGATTCCGATGCTTCACTTCAGGTTTACTGTATCCCTCAGAACTTCTTATTGACGATGAAACACAGAAATTGCATCGGAATTAAATACAAAAGGCACAATGTCGACTTAAGTACAAAACGACAGACTCTTCTTACTGTCTATGTTTTGAACCTTTTCTGTGACACTAGTTATAGATTCCGATGCATCACTTCAGGTTTACTGCATCCCTCTGACCTTCTTCTTGATGATGAATCACAGAAATAGCATCGGAATTAAATAGAAAAGGCACAATGCCGACTTAAGTAAAAGACGACTGACTCTTCTTACTGTCTATCATTTGAACCATTCCTGTGACACTAGTTATAGATTCCGATGCCTCACTTCAGGTGTACTGTATTCCGTGGACCTTCTTATTGACGATGAAACACAGAAATATCATCGGGATTATATACAAAAGGCACAATGCCGACATAAGTACAAGTAGACTGACTCTTCTTACTGTCTATGTTTTGAACCATTCATGTGACACTAGTTATAGATTCTGATGCTTGACTTCAGTTTTAATGTATCCCTCTGACCTTCTTATTGACGATGAAACACAGAAATTGCATCGGAATTAAATACAAAAGGCACAATGCCGACTGAAGTACAAGAAGACTGACTCTTACTACTGTCTATGTTTTGAACCATCCCTGTGACACTAGTTAGAGATTCCGATGTTTCACTTAAGGTTTACTGTATCCCTCTGACCTTCGTATTAACGATGAAACACAGAAATTGTATCGGAATTAAATAGAATAGGCACAATGCCGACTTAAGTACAAGAAGACTGACTCATCTTACTGACTATGTTGTGAACATTTCCTGCGAGACCAGTTTTAGATTCCGATGCTTCACTATATGATTACTGTATCCCTTGGACCTTCTTGTTGACGATGAAACACAGAAATTGCATCGTAATTAAATAGAAAAGGCACAATGCCGTCTTAAGTACAAGAAGACAGACTCCTCCCACTGTCTATGTTTTAACCATTCTGGTGACACTAGTTATAGATTCCGATGCTTCACTTCAGGTTTACTGATTCCCTCTGACCTTCTTATTGACGATGAAAACCAGAAACTGCATCGGAATTAATTACAAAAGGCACAATGCCAACTCAAATACAAGATGACTGGCCCTTGTTACTCTCTATATTTTGAACCATTCCTGAGAGACCGGTTTTAGATTCCGGTGCTTCACTTCAGGTTTTTCTGTATCACTTGGACCGTCTTATTGACGACGAAACACTGAAACTGCATCGGATTTAAATAGAAAAGGCACAATGCCGACTTAAGTACAGGAAGACTCACTCTTCTTACTGTCTATGTTTTGAACCATTCCTGTGACACTAGTTATAGATTCCGATGCCTCACTTCAGGTTTACTATATCCCTTGGACATTCTTATTGACGATGAAACGCAGAAATTGCATCTGAATTAGATACAAAAGGCACAATGTCGACTGAAGTACAAGAAGACTGATTCTTCCTACTGTCTATGTTTTGAACCATTCCTGTGACCCTAGTTATAGATTCCGATGCATCACTTCAGGTTACCTGTAGCCCTTGGACCTTCTTATTGACGTAAAACACAGAAATTGCATCGGAATTAAATACAAAAGGCACAATGCCGACTTAAGTACAAGAAGACTGACTCTTCTTGCTGTGTATGTTTTGAACCATTCCTGTGACACTAGTTATAGATGCCGATGCTTCACTTCAGGTTTACTGTATCCCTCTGACATTCTTATTGATGATGAAACACAGAAATTGCATCTGAATTAAATACAAAATGCACAATGCCGACTTAAGTACAAGAAGACTGACTCATCTTACTGACTATGTTGTGAACATTTCCTGTGAGCCCGGTTTTAGATTCCGGTGCTTCACTTCAGGTTTTTCTGTATCACTTGGACCGTCTTATTGACGACGAAACACTGAAATTGCATGGGATTTAAATACATAAGGCACAATGCCGACTTAAGTACAAGAAGACTGATCTTCCTACTGCCTATGTTTTGAACCATTCCTGTGACCCTAGTTATAGATTCCGATGCATCACTTCAGGTTTACTGTATCCCTCTGACCTTCTTATTGATGACGAAACACAGAAATTGCATTGGATGTAAATAGAAAAGGCACAATGCCGACGTAAGTACAAGAAGACTGACTCTTCCTACTGTCTATGCTTTGAACCATTCCTGTGACCCTAGTTATAGATTCCGATGCTTCACTTCAGGTTTAGTGTATCCCTCTGACCTTCTTATTGACGATGAAACACAGAAATTGCTTCGGAATTAATTACAAAAGGCACAATGCCGACATAAGTCCAACAAGACTGACTCTTCCTACTGTCTATGTTTTGAACCATCCCTGTGACACTAGTTAGAGATTCCGATGCTTCACTTCAGGTTTACTGTATCCCTCTGACCTTCTTATTGACGATGAAACACAGAAATTGCATCGGAATTAAATAGAATAGGCACAATGCCGACTTAAGTACAAGAAGACTGACTCTTCTTACTAACTATGTTTTGAACCATTCCTGTGACACTAGTTATAGATTCCGATGCTTCACTTCAGGTTTACTGTATCCCTCTGACATTCCTGTTGATGATGAAACACAGAAAGTGCGTCTGAATTAAATACAATATGCACAATGCCGACTTAAGTGCAAGAAGACTGACTCATCTTACTGACTATGTTGTGAACATTTCCTGTGAGACAAGTTTTAGATTCCGATACTTCACTATATGATTACTGTATCCCTTGGACCTTCTTATTGACGATGAAACACAGAAATTGCATCGTCATTAAATAGAAAAGGCACAATGCCGACTTAAGTACAAGAAGACAGACTCCTCCCACTGTCTATGTTTTAACCATTCCTGTGACACTAGTTATGGATTCCGATGCTTCACTTCAGGTTTATTGATTCCCTCTGACCTTCGTATTGACGATGAAAAACAGAAACTGCATCGGAATTAATTACAAAAGGCACAATGCCAACTCAAATACAAGATGATTGGTCCTTCTTACGCTCTATACTTTGAACCATTCCTGAGAGACCGGTTTTAGATTCCGGTGCTTCACTTCAGGTTTTTCTGTATCACTTGGACCGTCTTATTGACGACAAAACACTGAAACTGCATCAGAATTAAATAGAAAAGGCACAATGGCGACTTAAGTACAAGAAGACTGACTCTTCTTACTGACTATGATTTGAACACTTCCTGTGAGACCAGTTTAAGATTGCGATGCTTCACTATGTGTTTACTGTATCCCTTGGACCTTCTTATTGACGATGAATTACAGAAATCGCATCGAAATTAAATACTAAAGAAACAATGCCGACTTAAGTACAGGAAGACTGACTCTTCTTACTGTCTATGTTTTGAACCACTCCTGTGACACTAGTTATAGATTCCGATGCCTCACTTCAGGTTTTCTATATCCCTTGGACCTTCTTATTGACGACGAAACACAGAAATTGCATCGGAATTAAATACAAAAGGCACAATGTCGACTGAAGTACAAGAAGACTGATTCTTCCTACTGTCTATGTTTTGAACCATTCCTGTGACCCTAGTTATAGATTCCGATGCATCACTTCAGGTTACTTGTATCCCTTGGACCTTCTCATTGACGTGAAACACAGAAATTGCATCGGAATTAAATACAAAAGGCACAATGCCGACTTAAGTACAAGAAGACTGACTCTTCTTGCTGTGTATGTTTTGAACCATTCCTGTGACACTAGTTATGGATTCCGATGCTTCACTTCAGGCTTACTGTATCCCTCTGACCTTCTTATTGATGACGAAACACAGAAATTGCATCGGAATTAAATTGAAAATGCACAATGCCGAGAAAAGTACAAGAAGACTGACTCTTCCTACTGTCTATGTTTTGAACCATTCCTGTGACACTAGTTATACATTCTGATGCTTCAATTCAGGTTTAATTTATCTCTCTGACCTTCTTATTGACGATGAAACACAGAAATTGCATCGGAATTAAATAGAATAGGCACAATGCCGACTTAAGTACAAGAAGACTGACTCTTCTTACTAACTATGTTTTGAACCGCTCCTGTGACACTAGTTATAGATTCCGATGCTTCACTTCAGGTTTACTGTAGCCCTCTGACATTCTTATTGATGATGAAACACAGAAATTGCATCTGAATTAAATACAAAATGCACAATGCCGACTTAAGTACAAGAAGACTGACTCATCTTACTGACTATGTTGTGAACATTTCCTGTGAGATTACTTTTAGATTCCGATGCTTCACTATATGATTACTGTATCCCTTGGACCTTCTTATTGACGATGAAACACTGAAACTGAATCGGAATTAAATAGAAAAGGCACAATGGCGACTTAAGTACAAGAAGACTGACTCTTCTTACTGACTATGATTTGGACACTTCCTGTGATACCAGTTTAAGATTGCGATGCTTCACTATGTGTGTACTGTATCCCTTGGACCTTCTTATTGACGATGAATTACAGAAATTGCATCGAAATTAAATACTAAAGACACAATGCTGACTTAAGTACAGGAAGACTGACTCTTCTTACTGCCTACGTTTTGAACCATTCCTGTGACCCTAGTTATAGATTCCGATGCATCACTTCAGGTTTACTGTATCCCTTGGACCTTCTTATTGACGATGAAACACAGAAATTGCATCGGGATTAAATACAAAAGGCACAATGACGACTTAAGTACAAGAAGACTGACTCTTCCTACTGTCTATGTTTTGAACCATCCCTGTGACACTAGTTAGAGATTCCGATGCTTCACTTCAGGTTTACTGTATCCCTCAGACCTTCTTATTGACGAAGAAACATAGAAATTGCATCGGAATTAAATAGAATAGGCACAATGCCTACTTAAGTACAAGAATACTGACTCTTCTTACTAACTATGTTTTGAACCATTCCTGTGACACTAGTTATAGATTCCGATGCTTTACTTCAGGTTTACTGTTTCCCTTGGACCTTCTTATTGACGATGAAAAACAGAAATTGCTTTGGAATTAAATACATAAGGCACAATGCCGACTTAAGTACAAAAGGAGTGACTCTTCCTACTGTTTATGTTTTGAACCATTCCTGTGCCACTAGTTATACATTCTGATGCTTCACTTCAGGTTTACTGTATCCCTCTGACCTTCTTATTGACGATGAAACACAGATATTGCATCGGAATTAAATACAAAAGGCACAATGCCGACTTAAGTACAAGAGGACTGACTCTTCTTACTGTCTATGTTTTGAACCATTCCTGTGACACTAGTTATAGATTCCGATGCTTCATTTCAGGTTTACTGTTTCCCTTGGACTTTCGTATTGACGATGAAACACAGAAATTGCTTTGTAATTAAATACATAAGGCACAATGCCGACTTAAGTACAAGAAGACTGACTCTTCCTACTGTCTATGTTTTGAACCATTCCGGTGACACTAGTTAGAGTTTCCGATGCTTCACTTAGGTTTACTGTATCTGTTGGACCTTCTTATTGACGATGAAACACTAAAATTGCATCGGAATTAAATACAAAAGGCACAATGCCGACTTAAGTACAAGAATACTGACTCTTCCTATTGTCAATGTTTTGAACCATTCTTGTGACACTAGTTATAATTTCCGATGCTTCACTTCAGGTTTACTGTATCCCTCTTACCTTCTTATTGACGATGAAACACAGAAATTGCATCGGAATTAAATACAAATGGCACCATGCCGACTCAAATATAAGGTGACTGGCCCTTCTTACTCCCTATGTTTTGAACCTATCCTGTGAGACCGGTTATAGATTCCGATGCTTCACTTCAGGATAACTGTATCCCGTGGACCTTCTTATTGACGACGAAACACAGATATTGCATCGGAATTAAGTAGAAAAGGCACAATGCCGACTTAAGTATAAGAAGGCTGACTCTTCTTACTGACTATGATTTGAACATTTCCTGTGAGACCAGTTTTAGATTCCGATGCTTCACTATATGTTTACTGTATCCCTTGGACTCTCTTATTGACGATGAAACACAGAAATTGCATCGGAATTAAATACAAAAGGCACAAGGCCGACTTAAGTACAAGAAGATTGACTCTTCTTGCTGTGTGTGTTTTGAACCACTCCTGTGACACTAGTTATAGATTCCGATGCTTCACTTCAGGTTTACTGTATCCCTTGGACCGTCTTATTGACGACGAAACACAGAAATTGCATCGGAATTAAATACAAAAAGCACAATGCCGACTTAAGTACAAGAAGACTGACTCTTCCGTGTCTATGTTTTCAACCATTCCTGTGACACTAGATATAAATTCTGATGCTTCACTTCTGGTTTACTGTATCCCTTGGACCTTCTTATGGACCACGAAACACAGAAATTGCATCGGAATTAAATAGAAAAGGCACAATGCCGACATAAGTACAAGAAGACTGACTCTTCCAACTGTCTATGTTTTGAACCATTCCTGTGATACTACTTACAGATTCCGATGCTTCACTTCAGGTTTACTGTATCCCTCTGAACTTCTTATTGACGATGGAACACAGAAATTGCATCGGAATTAAATACAATACGCACAATGCCGACTCAAATACAAGATGACTGGCTCTACTTACACTCTATGCTTTTCCTATGAGACCGGTTTTAGATTCCGATGATTCACTTCAGGTTTACTGTATCCCTTGGTCCTTGTTATTGACGACGAAACACAGAAATTGCAGCGGAATTAAGTAGAAAAGGCACAATGTCGACTTAAGTATAAGAAGACTGACTCTTCTTACTGACTATGATTTGAACATTTCCTGTGAGACCAGTTTTAGAATCCGATGCTTCACTATATGTTTACTGTATCCCTTGGACCTTCTTATTGACGGTGAAACACAGAACTAGCATCGGAATTAAATACAAAAGGCACAATGCAGACTTAAGTACAAGAAGACTGACTCTTCTTACAGTCTATGTTTTGAACCATTCCTGTGACACTAGTTATAGATTCCGATGCTTCACTTCAGGTTTACTGTATCCCTTGGATCATCTTATCGACGACGAAACACAGAACTAGCACCGGAATTAAATACAAAAGGCACAATGCCGATTTAAGTACAAGAAGACTGACTCTTCCTACTGTCTATGTTTTAACCATTCCTGTGACACTAGTTATAGATTCCGATGCATCACTTCAGGTTTACTGTATCCCTTGGACCTTCTTAATGACGACGAAACTCAGAAATTGCATCGGAATTAAATACAAAAGGCACAATGCCGACTCAAATACAAGATGACAGACTCTTCTTACTCTCTATGTTTTGAACCTTTACTGTGAGACCGGTTTTAGATTCCGATGCTTCACTTCAGGTTTACGGTATCCCTTGGACCTTCTTAATGACGACGAAACTCAGAAATTGCATCGGAATTAAATAGAAAAGGCACAATGCCGACTTAAGTACAAGAAGACTGACTCATCCAACTGTCTATGTTTTGAAAAATTCCTGTGACCCTAGTTATAGATTCCGATGCATCACTTCAGGTTTACTGTATCCCTTTTACCTTCTTATTGACGATGAAACACAGAAATTGCATCGGAATTAAATAGAATAGGCACAATGTCGACTTAAGTACAAGACGACAGACTCTTCTTACTGCCTATGTTTTAACCTTTTCTGGGACACTAGTTACACATTCCGATGTTTCACTTCAGGTTTACTGCATCCCTCCGACCTTCTTCTTGATGATGAAACACAGAAATTGCATCGGAACTAAATAGAAAAGGCACAATGCCGACTTAAGTACAAGAAGACTGACACTTCTTACTGTCTATGATTTGAAACATTCCTGTGACACTTGTTGCAGATTCCGATGCTTCACTTCAGGTGTACTGTATCCCTTGGACCTTCTTATTGACGATGAAACACAGAAATTGCATCGGGATTAAATACAAAAGGCACAATGACGACCTAAGTACAAGAAGACTGACTCTTCCTACTGTCTATGTTTTGAACCATCCCTGTGACACTAGTTAGAGATTCCGATGCTTCACTTCAGGTTTACTGTATCCCTCAGACCTTCGTATTGACGATGAAACATAGAAATTGCATCGGAATTAAATAGAATAGGCACAATGCCGACTTAAGTACAAGAATACTGAATCTTCTTACTAACTATGTTTTGAACCATTCCGGTGACACTAGTTATAGATTCCGATGCTTTACTTCAGGTTTACTGTTTCCCTTGGTCCTTCTTATTGACGATGAAAAACAGAAATTGCTTTGGAATTAAATACATAAGGCAGAATGCCGACTTAAGTACAAAAAGAGTGACTCTTCCTACTGTCTATGTTTTGAACCATTCCTGTGACACTAGTTATACATTCTGATGCTTCGCTTCAGGTTTACTGTATCCCTCTGACCTTCTTGTTGAGGATGAAACACTGAAATTGCTTTGGAATTAAATAGAAAAGGCACAATGCCGACTTAAGTACTAGAAGAATGACTCTTCCTACTGTCTATGTTTTGAACCATTCTTCTGACACTAGTTATAGATTCCGATGCTTCACTTCAGGTTTACTGTATCCTTCTGACCTTCTTATTGACGATGAAACACAGAAATTGCATCTGAAATAAATACAAAAGGCTTAATGCCGACTCAAATACAAGAAGTCTGACTCTCCCAACTGTCTATGTTTCGAACCTTTCCTGTGACCCTAGTTATACATTCCGATGCCTCACCTCAGGTTTACTGTATCCCTCTGAACTTCTTATTGACGATGAAACACAGATATTGCATCGGAATTAAATACAAAAGGCACAATGCCGACTTAAGTACAAGAGGACTGACTCTTCTTACTGTCTATGTTTTGAACCATTCCTGTGACACTAGTTATGGATTCCGATGCTTCACTTCAGGTTTACTGCATCCCATGACCCTTCTTATTGACGACGAAACACAGAAATTGCATCGGAATTAAATAGGAAAGGCACAATGCCGACTTAAGTACAAGAAGACTGACTCTTCCAATTGTCTAACTTTTGAACCATTCCTGTGACACTAGTTATAGATTCCGATGCTTCACTTCAGTTTTACTGTATCCCTCTGACCTTCTTATTGACGATGAAACACAGAAATTGCATCGGAATTAAAGAGAAAAGGCACAATGCCGACTTAAGTACAAGAAGACTGACTCTTCTTACTGACTATGTTTTGAACCATTCCTGTGACACTAGTTATAGAATCCGATGCTTCATTTCAGGTTTACTGTTTCCCTTGGACTTTCGTATTGACGATGAAACACAGAAATTGCTTTGGAATTAAATACGTAAGGCACAATGCCGACTCTTCCTACTGTCTATGTTTTGAACCATTCCGGTGACACTAGTTATAGTTTCCGATGCTTCACTTAGGTTTACTGTATCTGTTGGACCTTCTTATTGACGATGAAACACTAAAATTGCATCGGAATTAAATACAAAAGGCACAATGCCGACTTAAGTACAAGAAGACTGACTCTTCCTATTGTCTATGTTTTGAACCATTCTTGTGACACTAGTTATAAATTCCGATGCTTCACTTCAGGTTTACTGTATCCCTCTTACCTTCTTATTGACGATGGAACACAGAAATTGCATCGGAATTAAATACAAATGGCACCATGCCGACTCAAATATAAGGTGACTGGCCCTTCTTACTCCCTATGTTTTGAACCTATCCTGTGAGACCGGTTTTAGATTCCGATGCTTCACTTCAGGATTACTGTATCCCGTGGACCTTCTTATTGACGACGAAACACAGATATTGCATCGGAATTAAGTAGAAAAGGCACAATGCCGACTTAAGTATAAGAAGACTGACTCTTCTTACTGACTATGATTTGAACATTTCCTGTGAGACCAGTTTTAGATTCCGATGCTTCACTATATGTTTACTGTATCCCTTGGACCTTCTTATTAACGAAGAAACACAGAAATTGCATCGGAATTAAATACAAAAGGCACAATGCCGATTTAAGTACAAGAAGACTGACTCTTCCTACTGTCTATGTTTTAACCATTCCTGTGACACTAGTTATAGATTCCGATGCTTCACTTCAGGTTTACTGTATACCTCTGACCTTATTGTTGACGATGAAACACAGAATTTGATCGAAATTAAATACAAAAGGCACAATGCCGACTCAAATACAAGATGGCTGGCTCTTCTTACTCTCTATGTTTTGAACCTTTCCTGTGAGATCGGTTTTAGATTCCGATGCTTCACTTCAGGTTTACTGTATCCCGTGGACCTTCTTATTAACGACGAAACACAGAAATTGCGTCGGAATTAAGTGGAAAAGGCACAATGCCGACTTAAGTACAAGAAGACTGACTCTTCCTACTGTCTGTGTTTTAACCATTCCTGTGACACTAGTTATAGGTTCCGATGCTTCACTTCAGTTTTACTATATCCCTCTGAACTTCTTATTGACGATGAAACACAGAAATTGCATCGGAATTAAATACAAAAGGCACAATGCCGACTCAAATACAAGATGACACACTCTTCTTACTCTCTATGTTTTGAACCTTTACTGTGAGACCGGTTTTAGATTCCGATGCTTCACTTCAGGTTTGCGGTATCCCTTGGACCTTCTTAATGACGACGAAACTCAGAAATTGCATCGGAATTAAATAGAAAAGGCACAATGCCGACTTAAGTACAAGAAGACTGACTCATCCTACTGTCTATGTTTTGAAAAATTCCTGTGACCCTAGTTATAGATTCCGATGCATCACGTCAGGTTTACTGTATCCCTTGGACATTCTTATTGACGATGAAACACAGAAATTGCATCGGAATTAAATAGAATAGGCACAATGTCGACTTAAGTACAAGACGACAGACTCTTCTTACTGCCTATGTTTTAACCTTTTCTGGGACACTAGTTACAGATTCCGATGTTTCACTTCAGGTTTACTGCATCAATCCGACCTTCTTCTTGATGATGAAACACAGAAATTGCATCGGAACTAAATAGAAAAGGCACAATGCCGACTTAAGTACAAGAAGACTGACACTTCTTACTGTCTATGATTTGAACCATTCCTGTGACACTTGTTGCAGATTCCGATGCTTCACTTCAGGTGTACTGTATCCCTTGGACCTTCTTATTGACGATGAAACACAGAAATTGCATCGGGATTAAATACAAAAGGCACAATGACGACTTAAGTACAAGAAGACTGACTCTTCCTACTGTCTATGTTTTGAACCATCCCTGTGACACTAGTTAGAGATTCCGATGCTTCACTTCAGGTTTACTGTATCCCTCAGACCTTCTTATTGACGATGAAACATAGAAATTGCATCGGAATTAAATAGAATAGGCACAATGCCGACTTAAGTACAAGAATACTGACTCTTCTTACTAACTAGGTTTTGAACCATTCCGGTGACACTAGTTATAGATTCCGATGCTTTACTTCAGGTTTACTGTTTCCCTTGGTCCTTCTTATTGACGATGAAAAACAGAAATTGCTTTGGAATTAAATACATAAGGCAGAATGCCGACTTAAGTACAAAAAGAGTGACTCTTCCTACTGTCTATGTTTTGAACCATTCCTGTGACACTAGTTATACATTCTGATGCTTCACTTCAGGTTTACTGTATCCCTCTGACCTTCTTATTGGGGATGAAACACTGAAATTGCATCGGAATTAAATAGAAAAGGCACAATGCCGACTTAAGTACTAGAAGAATGACTCTTCCTACTGTCTATGTTTTGAACCATTCTTCTGACACTAGTTATAGATTCCGATGCTTCACTTCAGGTTTACTGTATCCTTCTGACCTTCTTATTGACGATGAAACACAGAAATTGCATCTGAAATAAATACAAAAGGCACAATGCCGACTCAAATACAAGAAGTCTGACTCTTCCAACTGTCTATGTTTCGAAACTTTCCTGTGACCCTAGTTATACATTCCGATGCCTCACCTCAGGTTTACTGTATCCCTCTGACCTTCTTATTGACGATGAAACACAGATATTGCATCGGAATTAAATACAAAAAGCACAATGCCGACTTAAGTACAAGAGGACTGACTCTTCTTACTGTCTATGTTTTGAACCATTCCTGTGACACTAGTTATGGAATCCGATGCTTCACTTCAGGTTTACTGCATCCCATGACCCTTCTTATTGACGACGAAACACAGAAATTGCATCGGAATTAAATAGGAAAGGCACAATGCCGACTTAAGTACAAGAAGACTGACTCTTCCAATTGTCTATTTTTTGAACCATTCCTGTGACACTAGTTATAGATTCCGATGCTTCACTTCAGTTTTACTGTATCCCTCTGACCTTCTTATTGACGATGAAACACAGAAATTGCATCGGAATTAAAGAGAAATGGCACAATGCCGACTTAAGTACAAGAAGACTGACTCTTCTTACTGACTATGTTTTGAACCATTCCTGTGACACTAGTTATAGATTCCGATGCTTCATTTCAGGTTTACTGTTTCCCTTGGACTTTCGTATTGACGATGAAACACAGAAATTGCTTTGGAATTAAATACATAAGGCACAATGCCGACTTAAGTACAAGAAGACTGACTCTTCCTATTGTCTATGTTTTGAACCATTCTTGTGACACTAGTTATAAATTCCGATGCTTCACTTCAGGTTTACTGTATCCCTCTTACCTTCTTATTGACGATGAAACACAGAAATTGCATCGGAATTAAATACAAATGGCACCATGCCGACTCAAATATAAGGTGACTGGCCCTTCTTACTCCCTATGTTTTGAACCTATCCTGTGAGACCGGTTTTAGATTCCGATGCTTCACTTCAGGATTACTGTATCCCGTGGACGTTCGTATTGACGACGAAACACAGATATTGCATCGGAATTAAGTAGAAAAGGCACAATGCCGACTTAAGTATAAGAAGACTGACTCTTCTTACTGACTATGATTTGAACATTTCCTGTGAGACCAGTTTTAGATTCCGATGCTTCACTATATGTTTAATGTATCACTTGGACTCTCTTATTGACGATGAAACACAGAAATTGCATCGGAATTAAATACAAAAGGCACAAGGCCGACTTAAGTACAAGAACATTGACTCTTCTTGCTGTGTGTGTTTTGAACCACTCCTGTGACACTAGTTATAGATTCCGATGCTTCACTTCAGGTTTACTGTATCCCTTGGACCGTCTTATTGACGACGAAACACAGAAATTGCATCGGAATTAAATACAAAAAGCACAATGCAGACTTAAGTACAAGAAGAGTGACTCTTCCGTGTCTATGTTTTCAACCATTCCTGTGACACTAGATATAAATTCCGATGCTTCACTTCTGGTTTACTGTATCCCTTGGACCTTCTTATGGACGACGAAACACAGAAATTGCATCGGAATTAAATACAAAACGCACAATGCCGACTCAAATACAAGATGACTGGCTCTACTTACTCACTATGCTTTGAACCTTTCCTATGAGACCGGTTTTAGATTCCGATGATTCACTTCAGGTTTACTGTATCCTGTGGTCCTTGTTATTGACGACGAAACACAGAAATTGCAGCGGAATTAAGTAGAAAAGGCACAATGTCGACTTAAGTACAAGAAGGGTGACTCTTCCTACTGTCTATGTTTTGAACCATTCCTGAGACTCTAGTTATAGATTCCGATGCTTCACTTCACGTTTACTGTATCCCTCTGACCTTCTTGCTGTGTATGGTTTGAACCATTCCTGTGACACTAGTTATAGATTCCGATGCTTCACATCATGTTTACTGTATCCCTCTGACCTTCTTACTTTCGACGAAACACAGAAACTGCATCGGAATTAAATAGAAAAGGCACAATGCCGACTTAAGTACAAGAAGAGTGACTCTTCCTACTGTCTATGTTTTGAACCATTCCTGAGACTCTAGTTATAGATTCCGATGCTTCACTTCACGTTTACTGTATCCCTCTGACCTTCTTATTGACGATGAAACACAGAAATTGCATCGGAATTAAATACAAAGGACACAATGCCGACTTAAGTACAAGAAGAGTGACTCTACTTACTGTCTATGTTTTGAACCTTTTCTGTGACACTAGTTATAGATTCCGATGCTTCACTTCAGGTTTACTGTATCTCTTGGACCTTCATATTGACGCCGAAACACAGAAATTGCATCGGAATTAAATACAAATGCACAATGCCGACTTAAGCACAAGAAGACTAACTCTTCCGTGTCTATGTTTTCAACCATTCCTGTGACACTAGTTATAAATTCCGATGCATCACTTCAGGTATTTCTGTATCCCTTGGACCATCGTATTGACGACGAAACACAGAAATTGCATCGGAATTAAATAGAAAAGGCACAATGCCGACTTAAGTACAAGAAGACTGACTCTTCCAACTGTCTATGTTTTGAACCATTCCTGTGATACTAGTTATAGATTCCGATGCTTCACTTCAGGTTTAGGGTATCCCTCTGACACTCTTTTTGACGATGAAACACAGAAATTGCATCGGAATTAAATACAAAATGCACAATGCCGACTTAAGTACAAGGAGACTGACTCTTCTTACTGTCTATGTTTTGAACCATTTCTGTGACACTAGTTATAGATTCCGAAGCTTCACTTCAGGTTTACTGTATCCATTGCACCTTCTTATTGACGATGAAGCACAGAATTTGCATCGGAATTCAAAACAAAAGGAACAATGCCGACTTAAAAACAAGAAGTCTGACTCTTCTTACTCTCTATGGTTTGAACGATTCCTGTGACACTAGTTATAGATTCCGCTGCTTCACATCAGGTTTACTGTATCCCTTGGATCTTCTTATCGACGATGAAAAACAGAAATAGCATCGGAATTAAATACAAAAGGCACAATGCCGACTTAAGTACAAGAAGACTGACTCATCTTACTCTCTATGTTTTGATGAATTCCTGTGACACTAGTTAAAGATTCCGATGCTTCACTTCAGGTTTACTGTATCCCTTGGACCTTCTTATCGACGATGAAAAACAGAAATAACATCGGAATTAAATACAAAAGGCACAATGCCGACATAAGTACGAGAAGACTGACACTTCCTAGTTTCTATGTTTTGAGCCGTTCCTGTGACACTAGTTGTAGATTCCGATGCTTCACTTCAGGTTTACTGTATCCCTCTGACATTCTTATTGTCGATGAAATACAGAAATTGCATCGGAATTAGATAGAAAAGGCACAATGCCGTATTAAGTACAAGAAGACTGACTCGTCTTACAGTGTATGCTTTGAAAAATTCCTGTAACAATAGTTATAGATTCCGATGCTTCACCTCAATTTTACTGTATCCCTCTGACCATCATATTGACGATGAAACACAGTAATTGCATCGGAATTAAATACAAAAGTCACAATGCCGACATAAGTACAAGAAGACTGACTCTTCTTATTGTCTATGTTTTGATCCATTCCTGTGGCACTAGTTATAGATTCCGGTGCTTCAGTTCAGGTTTACTGTATCCCTCTGACCTTCTTATTGACGACGAAACACAGAAATTGCATCGGAATCCAATAGAAAAGGCACAATGCCGACTTAAGTACAAGAAGACTGACTCTTCCTACTGTCTATGATTTGAACCATTCCTATGACTCTAGTTGTAGATTCCGATGCTTCACTTCACGTTTACTGCATCTCTCTGACACACATATTGACGATGAAACACAGAAATTACATCGGAATTAAAAACAAAAGGCACAATGCCGACTTAAGTACAAGAAGAAAGACTCTTCTTACTGTCTATGTTTTGAGCAATTCCTGTGACACTAGTTATAGATTACGTTGCTTCACTTCAGGTTTACTGTATCCCTTGGACCATCTAATCGACGATGAAACAGAAATAGCATCGGAATTAAATAGAAAAGGCAAAATGCCGACTTAAGTACAGGAAGACTGACTCTTCCAACTGTCTATGTTTTGAAATATTCCTGTGACACTAGTTATAGATTCCGATGCTCCACTTCAGGTTTACTGCATCCCTTGGACCTTCTTATCGACGATGAAACACAGAAATAGCATCGGAACTAAATACAAATGCACAATGCCGACTTAAGCACAAGAAGACTAACTCTTCCGTGTCTATGTTTTCAACCATTCCTGTGACACTAGTTATAAATTCCGATGCATCACTTCAGGTATTTCTGTATCCCTTGGACCATCGTATTGACGACGAAACACAGAAATTGCATCGGAATTAAATACAAAAGTCACAATGCCGACATAAGTACAAGAAGACTGACTCTTCTTATTGTCTATGTTTTGATCCATTCCTGTGGCACTAGTTATAGATTCCGGTGCTTCAGTTCAGGTTTACTGTATCCCTCTGACCTTCTTATTGACGACGAAACACAGAAATTGCATCGGAATCCAATAGAAAAGGCACAATGCCGACTTAAGTACAAGAAGACTGACTCTTCCTACTGTCTATGATTTGAACCATTCCTATGACTCTAGTTGTAGATTCCGATGCTTCACTTCACGTTTACTGCATCTCTCTGACACACATATTGACGATGAAACACAGAAATTACATCGGAATTAAAAACAAAAGGCACAATGCCGACTTAAGTACAAGAAGACTGACTCTTCTTACTGTCTATGTTTTAAACCATTCCTATGACACTAGTTATAGATACCGATGCTTCACTTCTGGTTTACTGTAACCCTCTGACATTCTTACTGACGATGAAACACAGAAATTGCATCGGAATTAAATGCAAACGGCACAGTGAAGACTTAAGTACAAGAAGACTGACTCTTCTTACTGACTATGTTTTGAACATTTCCTGTGAGACCAGTTTTAGATTCCGATGCTTCACTATACGTTTACTGTATCCCTTGGACCTTCTTATTGACGATGAAACTCAGAAATTGCATCGGAATTAAATACAAAAGGCACCATGCCGACTCACATACTAGATGACTGGCTCTTCTTACTCTCTATGTTTTGAACGTTTCCTGTGAGACCGCTCTACGTTTCCGATGCTTCACTTCAGGTTTACTGTATCCCTTGGACCTTCTTATTGACGACGAAACACAGAAATTGTATCGGCATTAAATAGAAAAGGCACAATGCCAACTTAAGTACAGGAAGAATGACTCATCCAACTGTCTATGCTTTGAAAAATTCCTGTGACACTAGTTATAGATTCCGATGCTTCACTTCAGGTTTACTGTATTCCTCTAACACTCTTACTGACGATGAAACACAGAAATTGCATCGGAATTAGATAGAAAAGGCACAATGCCCTATTAAGTACAAGAAGACTGACTCTTCTTAAGGTCTATGTTTTGAAAAATTCCTGTAACAATAGTTATAGATTCCGATGCTTCACTTCAAATTTACTGTATCCCTCTGACCTTCATATTGACGATGAAACACAGTAATTGCGTCGGAATTAAATACAAAAGGCACAATGCCGACTTAAGTACAAGAAGACTGACTCTTCTTATTGTCTATGTTTTGAACCATTCCTGTGGCACTAGTTATAGATTCCGATGCTTCAGTTCAGGTTTCCTGTATCCCTTGGACCTTCTTATCGACGATGAAACACAGAAATTGCATCGGAATTAAATGCAAAAGGCACAATGCCGACTTATGTACAAGAAGACTGACTCTTCTTACTGTCAATGTTTTGAACCATTCCTATGACACTAGTTATAGATTCCGATGCTTCACTTCAGGTTTACTGTATCCCTCGTGCCTTGTTATTGACGATGAAACACAGAAATTGCATCGGACTTAAATACAAAATGCACAATGCCGACTTAAGTATAAGAAGTCTGACTCTTCTTACTGACTATGATTTGAACATTTCCTGTGAGACCAGTTTTAGATTCCGATGCTTCACTATAAGTGTACCGTATCCCTTCTACCTTCCTATTGACGATGAAACACGCAAATTTCATCGGAATTCAATACAAAAGGCACAAGCCCGACTAAAGTACAAGAAGACTGACTCTTCTTACTGTCTAGGATTTGAAACATTCCTGTGACACTAGTTATAGATTACGATGCTTCACTTCAGATTTACTGTATCCCTTGGACCTTGTTATTGACCATGAAACACAGAAATTGCATCGGAATTAAATACAAAAGGCACAATGCCGACTTAAGTACAAGAAGACTAACTCTTCCGTCAGTCTATGTTTTGAACCATTCCTGTGACACTAGTTATAGATTCCGATGCATCACTTCAGGTTTACTGTATCCCCTGGACCTTCGTACTGACGATGAAACACAGATATTGCATCGGAATTAAATACAAAAGGCACAATGCCGACTTAAGTACAAGACGACTGACTCTTCTTGCTGTGTATGCTTTGAACCATTCCTGTGACACTAGTTTTAGATTCCGATGCTTCACTTCAGGTTTACTGTATCCCTCTGACCTTCTTATTGACGACGAAACACAGAAATTGCATCGGAAGTAAATAGGAAAGGCACAATGCCGACTTAAGTACAAGAAGACTGACTCTTCCAATTGTCTAACTTTTGAACCATTCCTGTGACACTAGTTATAGATTCCGATGCTTCACTTCAGTTTTACTGTATCCCTCTGACCTTCTTATTGACGATGAAACACAGAAATTGCATCGGAATTAAAGAGAAAAGGCACAATGCCGACTTAAGTACAAGAAGACTGACTCTTCTTACTGACTATGTTTTGAACCGTTCCTGTGACACTAGTTATAGATTCCGATGCTTCACTTAGGTTTACTGTATCTGTTGGACCTTCTTATTGACGATGAAACACTAAAATTGCATCGGAATTAAATACAAAAGGCACAATGCCGACTTAAGTACAAGAAGACTGACTCTTCCTATTGTCTATGTTTTGAACCATTCTTGTGACACTAGTTATAAATTCCGATACTTCACTTCAGGTTTACTGTATCCCTCTTACCTTCTTATTGACTTTGAAACACAGAAATTGCATCGGAATTAAATACAAATGGCACCATGCCGACACAAATATATGGTGACTGGCCCTTCTTACTCCCTATGTTTTGAACCTATCCTGTGAGACCGGTTTTAGATTCCGATGCTTCACTTCAGGATTACCGTATCCCGTGGACCTTCTTATTGACGACGAAACACAGATATTGCATCGGAATTAAGTAGAAAAGGCACAATGCCGACTTAAGTATAAGAAGACTGACTCTTCTTACTGACTATGATTTGAACATTTCCTGTGAGACCAGTTTTAGATTCCGATGCTTCACTATATGTTTACTGTATCCCTTGGACTCTCTTATTGACGATGAAACACAGAAATTGCATCGGAATTAAATACAAAAGGCACAAGGCCGACTTAAGTACAAGAAGATTGACTCTTCTTGCTGTGTGTGTTTTGAACCACTCCTGTGACACTAGTTATAGATTCCGATGCTTCACTTCAGGTTTACTGTATCCCTTGGACCGTCTTATTGACGACGAAACACAGAAATTGCATCGGAATTAAATACAAAAAGCACAATGCCGACTTAAGTACAAGAAGACTGACTCTTCCGTGTCTATGTTTTCAACCATTCCTGTGACACTAGATATAAATTCCGATGCTTCACTTCTGATTTACTGTATCCCTTGGACCTTCTTATGGACGACGAAACACAGAAATTGCATCGGAATTAAATAGAAAAGGCACAATGCCGACATAAGTACAAGAAGACTGACCCTTCCAACTGTCTGTGTTTTGAACCATTCCTGTGATACTACTTATAGATTCCGATGCTTCACTTCAGGTTTACTGTATCCCTCTGAACTTCTTATTGACGATGAAACACAGAAATTGCATCGGAATTAAATACAATACGCACAATGCCGACTCAAATACAAGATGACTGGCTCTACTTACTCTCTATGCTTTGAACATTTCCTATGAGACCGGTTTTAGATTCCGATGATTCACTTCAGGTTTACTGTATCCCGTGGTCCTTGTTATTGACGACGAAACACAGAAATTGCAGCGGAATTAAGTAGAAAAGGCACAATGTCGACTTAAGTATAAGAAGACTGACTCTTCTTACTGACTATGATTTGAACATTTCCTGTGAGACCAGTTTTAGAATCCGATGCTTCACTATATGTTTACTGTATCCCTTGGACCTTCATATTGACGGTGAAACACAGAAATTGCATCGGAATTAAATACAAAAGGCAAAATGCCGACTTAAGTACAAGAAGAATGACTCTTCTTGCTGTGTATGGTTTGAACCATTCCTGTGACACTAGTTATAGATTCAGATGCTTCACTTCAGGTTTACTGTATCCCTCTGACCCTCTTACTTTCGACGAAACACAGAAACTGCATCGGAATTAAATAGAAAAGGCACAATGCCGACTTAAGTACAAGAAGAGTGACTCTTCCTACTGTCTATGTTTTGAACCATTCCTGAGACTCTAGTTATAGATTCCGATGCTTCACTTCTCGTTTACTGTATCCCTCTGACCTTCTTGCTGTGTGTGGTTTGAACCATTCCTGTGACACTAGTTATAGATTCCGATGCTTCACATCATGTTTACTGTATCCCTCTGACCTTCTTACTTTCGACGAAACACAGAAACTGCATCGGAATTAAATAGAAAAGGCACAATGCCGACTTAAGTACAAGAAGACTGTTTCTTCTTACTGTCTATGTTTTGAACCATTCCTGTGACACTAGTTATAGGTTCCGAAGCTTCACTTCAGGTTTACTGTATCCATTGCACCTTCTTATTGACGATGAAGCACAGAATTTGCATCGGAATTCAAAACAAAAGGAACAATGCCGACTTAAAAACAAGAAGTCTGACTCTTCTTACTCTCTATGGTTTGAACAATTCCTGTGACACTAGTTATAGATTCCGATGCTTCACATCAGGTTTACTGTATCCCTTGGATCTCCTTATCGACGATGAAAAACAGAAATAGCATCGGAATTAAATACAAAAGGCACAATGCCGACTTAAGTACAAGAAGACTGACTCATCTTACTCTCTATGTTTTGATCCATTCCTGTGACACTAGTTAAAGATTCCGATGCTTCACTTCAGGTTTACTGTATCCCTTGGACCTTCTTATCGACGATGAAAAACAGAAATAGCATCGGAATTAAATACAAAAGGCACAATGCCGACATTAGTACGAGAAGACTGGCACTTCCTAGTTTCTATGTTTTGAGCCGTTCCTGTGACACTAGTTGTAGATTCCGATGCTTCACTGCAGGTTTACTGTATCCCTCTGACATTCTTATTGTCGATGAAATACAGAAATTGCATCGGAATTAGATAGAAAAGGCACAATGCCGTATTAAGTACAAGAAGACTGACTCGTCTTACAGTCTATGCTTTGAAAAATTCCTGTAACAATAGTTATAGATTCCGATGCTTCACCTCAATTTTACTGTATCCCTCTGACCATCATATTGACGATGAAACACAGTAATTGCATCGGAATTAAATACAAAAGTCACAATGCCGACATAAGTACAAGAAGACTGACTCTTCTTATTGTCTATGTTTTGATCCATTCCTGTGGCACTAGTTATAGATTCCGGTGCTTCAGTTCAGGTTTACTGTATCCCTCTGACCTTCTTATTGACGACGAAACACAGAAATTGCATCGGAATCCAATAGAAAAGGCACAATGCCGACTTAAGTACAAGAAGACTGACTCTTCCTACTGTCTATGTTTTGAACCATTCCTGTGACTCTAGTTATAGATTCCGATGCTTCACTTCACGTTTACTGTATCCCTCTGACACACATATTGACGATGAAACACAGAAATTACATCGGAATTAAAAACAAAAGGCACAATGCCGACTTAAGTACAAGAAGAAAGACTCTTCTTACTGTCTATGTTTTGAGCAATTCCTGTGACACTAGTTATAGATTACGTTGCTTCACTTCAGGTTTACTGTATCCCTTGGACCTTCTAATCGACGATGAAGCAGAAATAGCATCGGAATTAAATAGAAAAGGCAAAATGCCGACTTAAGTACAGGAAGACTGACTCTTCCAACTGTCTATGTTTTGAATATTCCTGTGACACTAGTTATAGATTCCGATGCTCCACTTCAGGTTTACTGTATCCCTTGGACCTTCTTATCGACGATGAAACACAGAAATAGCATCGGAACTAAATACAAAAGGCACAATGCCGACTTAAGTACAAGAAGACTGACTCTTCTTACTGTCTATGATTTAAACCATTCCTATGACACTAGTTATAGATACCGGTGCTTCACTTCTGGTTTACTGTAACCCTCTGACATTCTTACTGACGATGAAACACAGAAATTGCATCGGAATTAAATGCAAACGACACAGTGAAGACTTAAGTACAAGAAGACTGACTCTTCTTACTGACTATGTTTTGAACATTTCCTGTGAGACCAGTTTTAGATTCCGATGCTTCACTATACGTTTACTGTATCCCGTGGACCTTCTCATTGACGATGAAACTCAGAAATTGCATCGGAATTAAATACAAAAGGCACCATGCCGACTCACATACAAGATGACTGGCTCTTCTTACTCTCTATGTTTTGAACCTTTCCTGTGAGACCGCTTTAAGATTCCAATGCTTCACTTCAGGTTTACTGTATCCCTTGGACCTTCTTATTGACGACGAAACACAGAAATTGTATCGGCATTAAATAGAAAAGGCACAATGCCGACTTAAGTACAGGAAGAATGACTCATCCAACTGTCTAGGATTTGAAACATTCCTGTGAGACTAGTTATAGATTACGATGCTTCACTTCAGATTTACTGTATCCCTTGGACCTTGTTATTGACCATGAAACACAGAAATTGCATCGGAATTAAATACAAAAGGCACAATGCCGACTTAAGTACAAGAAGACTGACTCTTCCGTCAGTCTATGTCTTGAACCATTCCTGTGACACTAGTTATAGATTCCGATGCATCACTTCAGGTTTACTGTATCCCTTGGACCTTCGTACTGACGATGAAACACAGATATTGCATCGGAATTAAATACAAAAGGCACAATGTCGACTTAAGTACAAGACGACTGACTCTTCTTGCTGTGTATGTTTTGAACCATTCCTGTGACACTAGTTATAGATTCCGATGCTTCACTTCAGGTTTACTGTATCCCTCTGACCTTCTTATTGACGACGAAACACAGAAATTGCATCGGAATTAAATAGGAAAGGCACAATGCCGACTTAAGTACAAGAAGACTGACTCTTCCAATTGTCTAACTTTTGAACCATTCCTGTGACACTAGTTATAGATTCCGATGCTTCACTTCAGTTTTGCTGTATCCCACTGACCTTCTTATTGACGATGAAACACAGAAATTGCATCGGAATTAAAGAGAAAAGGCACAATGCCGACTTAAGTACAAGAAGACTGACTCTTCTTACTGACTATGTTTTGAACCATTCCTGTGACACTAGTTATAGATTCCGATGCTTCATTTCAGGTTTACTGTTTCCCTTGGACATTCGTATTGACGATGAAACACAGAAATTGCTTTGGAATTAAATACATAAGGCACAATGCCGACTTAAGTACAAGAAGACTGACTCTTCCTACTGTCTATGTTTTGAACCATTCCGGTGACACTAGTTATAGTTTCCGATGCTTCACTTAGGTTTACTGTATCTGTTGGACCTTCTTATTGACGATGAAACACTAAAATTCCATCGGAATTAAATACAAAAGGCACAATGCCGACTTAAGTACAAGAAGACTGACTCTTCCTATTGTCTATGTTTTGAACCATTCTTGTGACACTAGTTATAAATTCCGATGCTTCACTTCAGGTTTACTGTATCCCTCTTACCTTCTTATTGACGATGAAACAAAGAAATTGCATCGGAATTAAATACAAATGGCACCATGCCGACTCAAATATAAGGTGACTGGCCCTTCTTACTCCCTATGTTTTGAACCTATCCTGTGAGACCGGTTTTAAATTCCGATGCTTCACTTCAGGATTACTGTATCCCGTGGACCTTCTTATTGACGACGAAACACAGATATTGCATCGGAATTAAGTAGAAAAGGCACAATGCCGACTTAAGTATAAGAAAACTGACTCTTCTTACTGACTATGATTTGAACATTTCCTGTGAGACCAGTTTTAGATTCCGATGCTTCACTATATGTTTACTGTATCCCTTGGACTCTCTTATTGACGATGAAACACAGAAATTGCATCGGAATTAAATACAAAAGGCACAAGGCCGACTTAAGTACAAGAAGATTGACTCTTCTGGCTGTGTGTGTTTTGAACCACTCCTGTGACACTAGTTATAGATTCCGATGCTTCACTTCAGGTTTACTGTATCCCTTGGACCATCTTATCGACGACGAAACACAGAACTAGCATCGGAATTAAATACAAAAGGCACAATGCAGACTTAAGTACAAGAAGACTGACTCTTCTTACTGTCTATGTTTTGAACCATTCCTGTGACACTAGTTATAGATTCCGATGCTTCACTTCAGGTTTACTGTATCCCTTGGATCATCTTATCGACGACGAAACACAGAACTAGCATCGGAATTAAATACAAAAGGCACAATGCCGACTTAAGTACAAGAAGACTGACTCTTCTTACTGTCTATGTATGGAACCATTCCTGTGACACTAGTTATAGGTTCCGATGCTTCACTCCAGGTTTACTGTATCCCTCTGACCATCTTATTGACGATGAAACACAGAAATTGCATCGGAATTAAATACAAAATGCACAATGCCGAGTCTATTACAAGATGGCTCTCTCTTCTTACTCTCTATGTTTTGAACCTTTCCTGTGAGACCGGTTTTAGATTCCGATGCTTCACTTCAGGTTTACTGCATCCCTTTTACCCTCTTATTGACGACGAAACACAGAAATTCCATCGGAATTAAATACAAAAGGCCCAATGCCGACTTAAGTACAAGAAGACTGACTCTTCTTACTGACTATGTTATGAACATTTCCTGTGAGACCAGTTTTAGATTCCGATGCTTCACTATATGTTTACTGTATCCCATGGACCTTCTTATTAACGATGAAACACAGAAATTGCATCGGAATTAAATACAAAAGGCACAATGCCGATTTAAGTACAAGAAGACTGACTCTTCCTACTGTCTATGTTTTAACCATTCCTGTGACACTAGTTATAGATTCCGATGCTTCACATCAGGTTTACTGTATACCTCTGACCTTACTGTTGACGATGAAACACAGAATTTGATCGAAATTAAATACAAAAGGCACAATGCCGACTCAAATACAAGATGGCTGGCTCTTCTTACTCTCTATGGTTTGAACAATTCCTGTGACACTAGTTATAGATTCCGATGCTTCACATCAGGTTTACTGTATCCCTTGGATCTTCTTATCGACGATGAAAAACAGAAATAGCATCGGAATTAAATACAAAAAGCACAATGCCGACTTAAGTACAAGAAGACTGACTCATCTTACTCTCTATGTTTTGATCCATTCCTGTGACACTAGTTAAAGATTCCGATGCTTCACTTCAGGTTTACTGTATCCCTTGGACCTTCTTATCGACGATGAAAAACAGAAATAGCAACGGAACTAAATACAAAAGGCACAATGCCGACATAAGTACGAGAAGACTGACACTTCCTAGTTTCTATGTTTTGAGCCGTTCCTGTGACACTAGTTGTAGATTCCGATGCTTCACTTCAGGTTTACTGTATCCCTCTGACGTTCTTATTGTCGATGACATACAGAAATTGCATCGGAATTAGATAGAAAAAGCACAATGCCGTATTAAGTACAAGAAGACTGACTCGTCTTACAGTCTATGCTTTGAAAAATTCCTGTAACAATAGTTATAGATTCCGATGCTTCACCTCAAATTTACTGTATCCCTCTGACCATCATATTGACGATGAAACACAGTAATTGCATCGGAATTAAATACAAAAGTCACAATGCCGACATAAGTACAAGAAGACTGACTCTTCTTATTGTCTATGTTTTGATCCATTCCTGTGCCACTAGTTATAGATTCCGGTGCTTCAGTTCAGGTTTACTGTATCCCTCTGACCTTCTTATTGACGACGAAACACAGAAATTGCATCGGAATCCAATAGAAAAGGCACAATGCCGACTTAAGTACAAGAAGACTGACTCTTCCTACTGTCTATGTTTTGAACCATTCCTGTGACTCTAGTTATAGATTCCGATGCTTCACTTCACGTTTACTGTATCCCTCTGACACACATATTGACGATGAAACACAGAAATTACATCGGAATTAAAAACAAAAGGCACAACGCCGACTTAAGTACAAGAAGAAAGACTCTTCTTACTGTCTATGTTTTGAGCAATTCCTGTGACACTAGTTATAGATTACGTTGCTTCACTTCAGGTTTACTGTATCCCTTGGACCTTCTAATCGACGATGAAACAGAAATAGCATCGGAATTAAATAGAAAAGGCAAAATGCTGACTTAAGTACAGGAAGACTGACTCTTCCAACTGTCTATGTTTTGAAATATTCCTGTGACACTAGTTATAGATTCCGATGCTCCACTTCAGGTTTACTGTATCCCTTGGACCTTCTTATCGACGATGAAACACAGAAATAGCATCGGAACTAAATACAAAAGGCACAATGCCGACTTAAGTACAAGAAGACTGACTCTTCTTACTGTCTATGTTTTAAACCATTCCTATGACACTAGTTATAGATACCGATGCTTCACTTCTGGTTTACTGTAACCGTCTGACATTCTTACTGACGATGAAACACAGAAATTGCATCGGAATTAAATGCAAACGGCACAGTGAAGACTTAAGTACAAGAAGACTGACTCTTCTTACTGACTATGTTTTGAACATTTCCTGTGAGACCAGTTTTAGATTCCGATGCTTCACTATACGTTTACTGTATCCCTTGGACCTTCTTATTGACGATGAAACTCAGAAATTGCATCGGAAATAAATACAAAAGGCACCATGCCGACTCACATACAAGATGACTGGCTCTTCTTACTCTCTATGTTTTGAACCTTTCCTGTGAGACCGCTTTAAGATTCCCATGCTTCACTTCAGGTTTACTGTATCCCTTGGACCTTCTTATTGACGACGAAACACAGAAATTGTATCGGCATTAAATAGAAAAGGCACAATGCCGACTTAAGTACAGGAAGAATGACTCATCCAACTGTCTATGCTTTGAAAAATTCCTGTGACACTAGTTATAGATTCCGATGCTTCACTTCAGGTTTACTGTATTCCTCTGACACTCTTACTGACGATGAAACACAGAAATTGCATCGGAATTAGATAGAAAAGGCACAATGCCCTATTAAGTACAAGAAAACTGACTCTTCTTAAGGTCTATGTTTTGAAAAATTCCTGTAACAATAGTTATAGATTCCGATGCTTCACTTCAAATTTACTGTATCCCTCTGACCTTCATATTGACGATGAAACACAGTAATTGCATCGGAATTAAATACAAAAGGCACAATGCCGACTTAAGTACAAGAAGACTGACTCTTCTTATTGTCTATGTTTTGAACCATTCCTGTGGCACTAGTTATAGATTCCGATGCTTCAGTTCAGGTTTCCTGTATCCCTTGGACCTTCTTATCGACGATGAAACACAGAAATTGCATCGGAATTAAATGCAAAAGGCACAATGCCGACTTATGTACAAGAAGACGGACTCTTCTTACTGTCAATGTTTTGAACCATTCCTATGACACTAGTTATAGATTCCGATGCTTCACTTCAGGTTTACTGTATCCCTCGTGCCTTGTTATAGACGATGAAACACAGAAATTGCATCGGACTTAAATACAAAATGCACAATGCCGACTTAAGTATAAGAAGTCTGACTCTTCTTACTGACTATGATTTGAACATTTCCTGTGAGACCAGTTTTAGATTCCGATGCTTCACTATAAGTGTACCGTATACCTTCTACCTTCCTATTGACGATGAAACACACAAATTTCATCGGAATTAAATACAAAAGGCACAAGCCCGACTAAAGTACAAGAAGACTGACTCTTCTTACTGTCTAGGATTTGAAACATTCCTGTGACACTAGTTATAGATTACGATGCTTCACTTCAGATTTACTGTATCCCTTGGACCTTGTTATTGACCATGAAACACAGAAATTGCATCGGAATTAAATACAAAAGGCACAATGCCGACTTAAGTACAAGAAGACTGACTCTTCCGTCAGTCTATGTTTTGAACCATTCCTGTGACACTAGTTATAGATTCCGATGCATCACTTCAGGTTTACTGTATCCCTTGGACCTTCAAACTGACGATGAAACACAGAAATTGCATCGGAATTAAATACAAAAGGCACAATGCCGACTTAAGTACAAGACGACTGACTCTTCTTGCTGTGTATGTTTTGAACCATTCCTGTGACACTATTTATAGATTCCGATGCTTCACTTCAGGTTTACTGTATCCCTCTGACCTTCTTATTGACGACGAAACACTGAAATTGCATCGGAATTAAATAGAAAAGGCACAATGCCGACTTAAGTACAAGATGGCTGACTCTTCCTACTGTCTATGTTTTGAACCATTCCTGTGACTCTAGTTATAGATTCCGATGCTTCACTTCACGTTTACTGTACCCCTCTGACCTTCTTATTGAGGATGAAACACAGAAATTGCATCGGGATTAAATACAAAAGGCACAATGCCGACTTAAGTACAAGAAGACTGACTCTCCTTACTGTCTATGTTTTGAACCATTCCTGTGACACTAGTTATAGATTCCGAGGCATCACTTCAGGTTTGCCGTATCCTTTGGACCTTCTTATTGACGATGAAACACAGAATTTGCATCTGAATTATACAAAAAAGGCACAATGCCGACTTAAGTACAAGAAGAATGACTCTTCTTACTGTCTATGTTTTGAGCAATTCCTGTGACACTACTTATAGATTCCGATGCTCCACTTCAGGTTTACTGTATCCCTTGGACCTTCTTATCGACGATGAAACACAGAAATAGCATCGGAATTAAATACAAAAGGCACAATGCCGATTTAAGTACAAGACGACTGACTCTTCTTACTGACTATGATTTGAACCATTCCTGTGACACTAGTTATAGATTCCGATGCTTCACTTAAGGTTTACTGTATCCCTTGGACCTTGTTATTGACGATGAAACACAGAAATTGCATCGGAATTAAATACAAAAGGCACAATGCCGACTTAAGTACAAGAAGACTTACTCTTCCGACTGTCTATGTTTTGAACCATTCCTGAGACTCTAGTTATAGATTCCGATGCTTCACTTCACGTTTACTGTATCCCTCTGACCTTCTTATTGACGATGAAACACAGAAATTGCATCGGAATTAAATACGAAGGGCTCAATGCCGACTTAAGTACAAGAAGACTGACTCTTCTTACTGTCTATGTTTTGAACCTTCTCTGTGACACTAGTTATAGATTCCGATGCTTCACTTTAGGTTTACTGTATCCCTTGGACCTTCGTATCGACGATGAAACACAGAAATAGCATCGGAATTAAATACAAAAGGCACAATGCCGACATAAGTACAAGAAGACTGACTCTTCTTACTCTCTATGTTTTGAACCATTCCAGTGACACTAGTTATAGATTCCGATGCTTCAGTTCAGGTTTCTGTATCCCTTGGACCTTCTTATTGACGACGAAACACTGAAATTGCATCGGGATTAAATACAAAAGGCACAATGCGGACTTAAGTACAAGAAGACTGACTCTTCCTACTGTCTATGTTTTAACCATGCCTGTGACACTAGTTATACATTCCGATTCTTCACTTTAGGTTTACTGTATCCCTCTGACCTTCTTATTGACGATCAAACACAGAAATTGCATCGGAAACAAAAAGAAAAGGCACAATGCCGACATAAGTACATAAAGACTGACTCTTCCTAGTGTCTATGTTTTGAACCGTTCCTGTGACACTAGTTATAGATTCCGATGCTTCACTTCGGGTTTACTGTATCCCTCTGACATTCTTAATGTTGTTGAAACACAGAAATTGCATCGGAATTAGATAGAAAAGGCACAAAGCCGTATTAAGTACAAGAAGACTGACTCTTCTTACAGTGTATGTTTTGAAAAATTCCTGTATCAATAGTTATAGATTCCGATGCTTCACTTCAAATTTACTGTATCCCTCTGACCTTCATATTGACGATGAAACACAGTAATTGCATCGGAATTAAATACAAAAGGCACAATGCCGACTTAAGTACAAGAATACTGACTCTTCTTATTGTCTATGATTTGAACCATTCCTGTGACACTAGTTATAGATTCCGATGCTTCACTTCATGTTTACTGTATCGCTGTGACCTTCTTATTTACGACGAAACACAGAAATTGCATTGGAATTTAATAGAAAAGGCAAAATGCCGACTTAAGTACAAGAAGACTGACTCTTCCAACTGTCTATGTTTTGAAAAATTCCTGTGACACTAGTTATAGATTCCGATGCTCCACTTCAGGTTTACTGTATCCCTTGGACCTTCTTATCGACGATGAAACACAGAAATAGCATCGGAATTAAATACAAAAGGCACAATGCCGACTTAAGTACAAGAAGACTGACTCTTCTTACTGTCTATGTTTTGAACCATTCCTGTGACACTAGTTACAGATTCCGAAGCTTTACTTCAGGTTTACTGTATCCTTTGGACCTTCTTATCGACGATGAAACAGAAATAGCATCGGAATTTAATACAAAAGGCACAATGCCGACTTAAGTACAAGAAGAATGACTCACTGTCTATGTTTTGAGCAATTCCTGTGACACTAGTTATAGATTACGTTGCTTCACTTCAGGTTTACTGTATCCCTTGGACCTTCTTATCGACGATGAAACAGAAATAGCATCGGGATTTAATACAAAAGGAAAAATGCCGACTTAAGTACAAGAAGACCGACTCTTCCAACTGTCTATATTTTGAAAAATTCCTGAGACACTAGTTATAGATTCCGATGCTCCACTTCAGGTTTACTGTATCCCTCTGACATTCTTATTGACGATGAAACACAGAAATTGCATCGGAATTAAATGCAAACGGCACAGTGCCGACTTAAGTACAAGAAGACTGACTCATCTTACTGACTATGTTGTGAACATTTCCAGTGAGGCCAGTTTTAGATTCCAATGCTTCACTATACGTTTACTGTATCCCTTGGACCTTCTTATTGACGATGAAACACAGAAATTGCTTTGGAATTGAATACAAAAGGCACAATGCCGACTTAAGTACAAGAAGACTGACTCTTATAGCTGTGTATGTTTTGAACCATTCCTGTGAAACTAGTTATAGAGTCCGATGCTTCACTTCAGGATTACTGTATCCCTCTGACCTTCTTATTGACGAAGAAACACAGAAATTGCATCGGAATTAAATACAAAGGGCACAATGCCGACTTAAGTACAAGAAGACTGACTCTTATTACTGTCTATGTTTTGAACCTTTTCTGTGACACTAGTTATTGATTCTGATGCTTCACTTCAGGTTTACTGTATCCCTTGGACCTTCATATTGACGACGAAACACAGAAATTGCATCGGAATTAAATACAAATGCACAATGCCGACTTAAGCACAAAAAGACTGACTCTTCCGTGTCTATGTTTTCTCCCATTCCTGTGACACTAGATATAGCTTCCAATGCTTAACTTGAGGTTTACTGTATCCCTTGGACCTTCGTATTGACGACGAAACACAGATATTGCATCGGAATTACATAGAAAAGGCACAATGCCAACTTAAGTACAAGAAGACTGACTCTTCCAACTGTCTATGTTTTGAACCATTCCTGTGATACTAGTTATAGATTCCGATGCTCCACTTCAAGTTTACTTTATCCCTCTGTCACTCTTATTGACGATGAAACACAGAAATTGCATCGGAATTAAACACAAAAGGCACAATGCCGACTTAAGTACAAGAAGACTGACTCTTCTTGCTGTCTAAGTTTTGAACCATTCCTGTGACACTAGTTATAGATTCCGAAGCTTCACTTCAGGTTTACTGTATCCTTTGCACCTTCTTATTGACGATGAAGCACAGAATTTGCATCGGAATTAAATACAAAAGGCACAATGCCCCATTAAGTACAAGAAGTCTGACTCTTCTTACTCTCTATGTTTTGAACCATTCCTGTGACACTAGCTATAGATTCCGATGCTTCAGTTCAGGTTTTCTGTATCCCTTGGACCTTCTTATTGTTGACGAAACACAGAAATTACATCGGGATCAAATACAGAAGGCACAATTCGGACTTAAGTACAAGAGGACTGACTCTTCCTACTGTCTATGTTTTAACCATTCCTTTGACAATAGTTACAGATTCCGATTCTTCACTTCAGGTTTACTGTATCCCTCTGACCTTCTTATTGACGATGAAACACAGAAATTGCATCGAAATTAAATGCAAAAGGCACAATGCCGACTCACATGCAAGATGACTGGCTCTTCTAACTCTCTATGTTTTGAACCTTTCCTGTGAGACGGGTTTTAGATTCCGATGCTTCTCTTGAGGTTTACTGTATCCTTTGGACCTTCTTATTGACGATGAAACACAGAAATTGCTTCAGAATTAAATACCAAAGGCACAAAGCCGACTTAAGTATAACAAGACTGACTCTTCTTACTGACTATGATTTGAACATTTCCTGTGAGACCAGTTTTAGATGCCGATGTTTCACTATATGTTTACTGTATCCCCTGGACCTTCTTATTGTCGATGAAACACAGAAATTGCATCGGAATTAAATACAAAAGGCACAAGGCCGACTTAGGTACAAGAAGACTGACTCTTCCTACTGTCTATGTTTTGAACCATTCCTGTGACACTAATTATAGATTCCGATGCTCCACTTCGGGTTTACTGTATCCCTGGGACCTTGTTATTGACGATGAAACACAGATATTGCATCGGAATTAATTACAAAAGGCACAATGCCGACTTAAGTACAAGAAGACTGACTCTTCCGACTGTCTATGTTTTGAATCATTCCTGTGACACTAGTTACAGATTCCGATGCATCACTTCAGGTTTACTGTATCCCTTGGACCTTCTTATTGACGATGAAACACAGAAATTGCATCGGAATTAAATACAAAAGGCAAAATGCCGACCTAAGTACAAGAAGACTGACTCTTCTTACCGTCTATTTTTGAACCTATTCTGAGACTCTTGTTACAGATTCCGATGCTTCACTTCAGGTTTACTGTATCCCTTGGACCTTCTTATTGACGACGAAACACAGAAATTGCATCGGAATTAAATACAAAAGGCAGAATGCCGACTTAAGTACTAGAAGACTGACTGTTCTTACTGTCTATGTTTTGAACCATTCCTGTGACACTAGTTATAGATTCCGAAGCTGCACCTCAGGTTTACTGAATCCTTTGGACCTCCTTATTGACGATGAAACACAAATTTTGCGTCGGAATTAAATACAAAAGGCACAATGCCGACTTAAGTACAAGAAGGCTGACTCTTCTTACTGTCTATGCTTTCATCAATTCCTGTGACACTACTTATAGATTCCGATGCTTCACTTCAGGTTTACTGTATCCCTTGGACCTTTTTATCGACGATGAAACACGGAAATAGCATCGGAATTAAATACAAAAGGCACAATGCCGACTTAAGTACAAGAAGACTGACTCTTCTTACTGTCTATGTTTTGAACCATTCCTGTGACACTAGTTATAGATTCCAATGCTTCACATCAGGTTTACTGTATCCCTTGGACCATCTTACTGACGACTAAACTCAGAAATTGAATCTGGATTAGATACAAAAGGCACAATGCCGACTTAAGTACAAGAAGACTGACTCTTCTTACTGTCTATGTTTTAACCATTCCTGTGACAGTAGTTATAGATTCCGATGCTTCACTACAGGTTTACTGTATCCCTCTGACCTTCTTATTGACGATGAAACACAGAAATTGCATCGGAATTAAATACAAAATGCCGACTTAAGTACTAGAAGAAATTGCATCGGAATTAAATACAAAATGCCGACTTAAGTACTAGAAGACTGACTCATCTTGCTCTGTATGCTTTGAACCATTCCTGTTAAACTAGTTATAGATTCCGATGGTTCACTTCAGGTTTACTGTATCCCTCTGACCTTCTTATTGACGACGAAACACAGAAATTGCATCGAAATTAAATAGAAAAATCACAATGCCGTCTTAAGTACAAGAAGACTGACTCTTTCTACTGTCTATGTTTTGAACCATTCCTGTGACACTAGTTATAGATTCCGATGCTACACTTCACGTTTACTGTATCCCTCTGACCTTCTTATTGTCGATGAAACACAGAAATTGCATCGGAATTAAATACAAAAGGCACTATGCCGACTTAAGTACAAGAAGACTGACTCTTCCTACTGTCTATGTTTTAACCATTCCTGTGACACTAGTTATAGATTCCGATGCTTTACTTCAGGTTTACTGTATCCCTTGGACCTTCTTATTGACGACGAAACACAGAAATTGCATCTGAATTAAATACAAAATATACAATGCCGACATAAGTACAAGAAGACTGACTCTTCCGTGTTTATGTTTTCAACCATTCCTGTAACACTAGATATTGATTACGATGCTCCACTTCAGGTTTACTGTATCCCTTGGACCTTCTTATTGACGACGAAACACAGAAATTGCATCGGAATTAAATAGAAAAGGCACAATGCCGACTTAAGTACAAGAAGACTGACTCTTCCTCTTCTCTATGTTTTAACCACTCCTGTGACACTAGTTATAGATTCCGATGCTTCACTTCACGTTTACTGTATCCCTCTGACCTTCTTATTGACGACGAAACACAGAAATTGCATCGGAATTAAATACAAAAGTCACAATGCCGATTCAAATACAAGATGACTGGCTCTTCTTACACTCTATGTTTTGAAACTTTCCTGTGAGACCGGTTTGAGATTCCGATGCTTCACTTCAGGTTCACTGTATCCCTTGGACCTTCGTATTGACGACGAAACACAGAAATTGCATCGGAATTAAATAGAAATGGCACAATGCTGACTCAAGTACAAGAAGACTGACTCTTCCAACTGTCTATGTTTTGAACCATTCCTGTGACACTAGTTATAGATTCCGATGTTTCACTTCAGGTTTACTGTATCCCTCTGACACTCTTATTGACGATGAAACACAGAAATTGCATCGGAAATAATACTAAAGGCACAATGCCGACTTAAGTACAAGAAGACTGACTCTTCTTACTGTCTATCATTTGAACCATTCCTGTGACACTAGTTATAGATTCCGATGCTTCACTTCAGGTTTACTGTATCCCTCTGACCTTCTTATTGACGATGAAACACAGAAATTGCATCGGAATTAAATACAAAAGGCGCAATGCCGACTCAAATACAAGATGACTGGCTCTTCTTACTCTCTATGCTTTGAACTTTTCCTGTGAGACGGGTTTTAGATTCCGATGCTTCACTTCAGGTTTACTGTATCCCTCTGACCTTCTTATTGACGATGAAACACAGAAATTGCATCGGAATTAAATACAAAAGGCACAATGCCGACTCAAATATAAGATGACTGGCTCTTCTTACTCTCTATGCTTTGAACTTTTCCTGTGAGACGGGTTTTAGATTACGATGCTTCACTTCAGGTTTACTGTATCCCTTGGACCTTCCTATTGACGACGAAACACAGAAATTGCCTTGGAATAAAATAGAAAAGGCACAATGCAGACATAATTACAAGATGACTGACTCTTCTTACTGACTATGATTTGAACATTTCCTGTGAGACCAGTTTTAGATTCCGATGCTTCACTATATGTTTACTGTATCCCTTGGACCTTCTTATTGACGATGAAAAACAGAAATTGCATCGGAATTAAATACCAAACGCACAATGCCGACTTAAGTACAAGAAGACTGACTCTTCTTACCGTCTATGTTATGAACCATTCCTGTGACATTAGATATAGATTCCGATGCTTCACTTCAGGTTTACTGTATCCCTTGGACCTTGATATTGACGATGAGAACAGAAATTGCATCGGATTTAAATACAAAAGGCACAATGCCGACTCAAATACATGATGACTGACCCTCCCTACTCTCTATGTTTTAACCATTCCTGTGACACTAGTTATGGATTCCGATGCTTCACTTCACGTTTACTGTATCCCTCTGTCCATCTTATGGACGATGAAATACAGAAATTGCATCGGAATTAAATACAAAAGGCACAATGCCGACTCAAATACAAGATGACTGGCTCTTCTTACTCTCTATGTTTTGAAACTTTCCTGTGAGACCGGTTTTAGATTCCGATGCTTTACTTCAGGTTTACTGTATCCCTTGGACCTTCTTATTGACGACGAAACACAGAAATTGCATCGGAATTAAATAGAAAAGGCACAACGCTGACTTAAGTACAAGAACACTGACTCTTCCAACTGTCTATGTTTTGAACAATTCCTGTGACACTAGTTATAGATTCCGATGCTTCACTTCACGTTTACTGTATCCCTCTGACACTCTTATTGACGATGAAACACAGAAATTGCATCGGATTTAAATACAAAAGGCACAATGTCGACTTAAGTACAAGAAGACTGACTCTTCTTACTGTCTATGTTTTGAACCATTTCTGTGACACTAGTTATAGATTCCGAAGCTTCACTTCAGGTTTACTGTATCCTTTGGACCTTCTTATTGACAATGAAACAAAGAATTTGCATCGGAATTAAATACAAAAGGCACAATGTCGTCTTAAGTACAAGAAGACTGACTCTTCTTCCTGTCTATGTTTTGAGCAATTCCTGTGACACTAGTTGTAGATTCCGATGCTTCACTTCACGTTTACTGTATCCCTTGGACCATCTTATTGACGACGAAACACAGAAATTGAATCAGGATTAAATACAAAAGGCACAATTCCGACTTAGGTACAAGAAGACTGACCCTTCCTTCTGTCTATGCTTTAACCCTTCCTGTGACACTAGTTATAGATTCCGATGCTTCACTACAGGTTTACTGTATCCCTCTGACCTTCTTGTTGACGATGAAACACAGAAATTGCATCGGAATTAAATACAAAAGGAACAATGCCGACTCAAATACAAGATGACTGTCCCTTCTTACTCTCTATGTTTTGAACTTTTCCTGTGAGACGGGTATTAGATCCCGATGCTTCACATCAGGTTTACTGTATCCCATGGACCTGCTTATTGACAACGAAAGACAGAAATTGCATCGGAATTAAATAGAAAAGGCACAATGCCGACATAAGTACAAGAAGACTGACTCTTCTTACTGACTATGATTTGAACATCTCCTGTGAGACCAGTTTTAGATTCCGATGATTCACTATATGTTTACTGTATCCCTTGGACCTTCTTATTGACGATGAAACACAGAAATTGCATCGGAATTAAATACAAAAGGCACAATGCCGACTTAAGTACAAGAAAACTGACTCTTCTTACTGTCTATGTTTTGAACCATTCCTGTGACACTTGTTATAGATTCCGATGCTTCATTTCAGGTTTACTGTACCCCTTGGACCTTGTTATTGACGATGAAACACAGAAATAGCATCGGAATGAAATACAAAAGGCACAATGCCGACTCATATACATGATGACTGGCTCTTCTTACTCTCTATGTTTTGAACCTTTCCTGTGAGACCGGTTTTAGATTCCGATGCTTCACTTCAGGTTTACTGCATCCCGTGGACCTTCTTATTGTCGACGAAACACAGAAATTGCATCGGAATTAAGTAGAAAAGGCACATTGCCGACTTAAGTATAAGAAGACTGACTCTTCTTACTGAGTATGATTTGAACATTTCCTGTGAGACCAGTTTTAGATTCCGATGCTTCACTATATGTTTACTGTATCCCTTGGACCTTCTTATTGACGATGAAACACAGAATTTGCATCGGAATTAAATACAAAAGGCACAATGCCGACTTAAGTACAAGAAGAATGACTCTTCCGACTGTCTATGTTTTGAACCATTCCTGTGACACTAGTTATAGATCCCGATGCTTCACTTAAGGTTTACTGTATCCCTTGGACCTTCTTATTGACGATGAAACACAGAGATTGCATCGGAATTAAATACAAAATGCACAATGCCGACTTAAGTACAGGAAGACTGACTCTTCTTGCTGTGTATGTTTTGAACCATTCCTGTGAAACTAGTTATTGATTCCGATGCTTCACTTCAGGTTTACTGTATCCCTCTGACCTTCTTATTGACGACGTAACACAGAAAATGCATCGGAATTAAACAGAAAAAGCACAATGCCGACTTAAGTACAAGAAGACTGACTCTTCCTACTGTCTATGTTTTGAACCATTCCTGTGACTCTAGTTATAGATTCCGATGCTTCACTTCACGTTTACTGTATCCCTCTGACCTTCTTATCGACGATGAAACACAGAGATTGCATCGGAATTAAATACAAAATGCACAATGCCGACTGAAGTACAAGAAGACTCACTCTTCTTACTGTCTATGTTTTGAACCCTTTCTGTGACACTAGTTATAGATTCCGATGCTTCACTTCAGGTTTACTGTATCCCTTGGACCTTCTTATTGACGACGAAACACAGAAATTGCATCGGAATTAAATAGAAAAGGCACAATTCCGACTTAAGTACAAGAAGACTGACTCTTCCAACTGCCTATGTTTTGAACCATTCCTGTGATAGTAGTTATAGTTTCCGATGCTTCACTTCAGGTTTACTGTATCCCTCTGACACTCTTATTGACGATGAAACACAGAAATTGCATCGGAATTAAATACAAAAGCCACAATGCCGACTTAAGTACAAGAAGACTGACTCTTCTTACTGTCTAATTTTTGAACCATTAATGTGACACTAGTTATAGATTCCGAAGATTCACTTCAGGTTTACTGTATCCTTTATACCTTCTCATTGACGATGAAACACAGAATTTGCAACGGAATGAAATACAAAACTTACAATGCCGTCTTAAGTACAAGAAGACTGACTCTTCTTACTGTCTAATTTTTGAACCATTCCTGTGACTCTAGTTATAGATTCCGATGCTTCACTTCAGGTTTACTGTATCCCTTGGACCTTGTAATTGACGATGAAACACAGAAATTGCATCGGAATTAAATACAAAAGGCGCAATGCCGACTTAAGTACAAGAAGACTGACTGTTCCTGCTGTGTATGTTTTGAACCATTCCTGTGACACTAGTTATAGATTCCGATGCTTCACTGCAGGTTTACTGTATCCCTCTGACCTTCGTATTGACGACGAAACACAGATATTGCATCGGAATTAAATAGAAAAGGCACAATGCCGACTTAAGTACAAGAAGACTGACTCTTCCTACTGTCTATGTTTTGAACCATTCCTGTGACTCTAGTTATAGATTCCGATGCTTCACTTCAGGTTTACTGTATCCCTTGGACCATCTTATTGACGACGAAACACAGAAATTGCATCGGAATTAAGTAGAAGAGGCACAATGCCGACTTAAGTACAAGAAGACTGACTCGTCCGTGTCTATGTTTTGTACCATTAACGTGACACTAGTTATAGATTCCGATGCTTCACTTCAGGTTTGCTGTATCCCTCTGACACTCTTATTAACGATGAAACACAAAATTGCATCGGAATTAAATACAACAGGCACAATGCCGACTTAAGTACAAGAAGACTGACTCTTCCAAATGTCTATGTATTGAACCATTCCTGTGACACTGGTTATAGATTCCGATGCTTCATTTCAGGCTTACTGTATCCCTCTGACACTCTTATTGACGATGAAACACAGAAATTGCATCGCAATTAAATAGAAAAGGCACAATGCCGACTTAAGTACAAGAAGACTGACTCTTCCTACTGTCTATATTTTGAACCATTCCTGTGACACTAGTTATAGATTCCGAGGCTCACTTCAGGTTTACTGTATCCCTCTGACACTCTTATTGACGATGAAACACAGAAATTGCATCGGAATTAAATACAAAAGGCACAATGCCAACTTAAGTACAAGAAGACTGACTCTTCCAAACGTCTATGTTTTGAACCATTCCTGTGACACTAGTCATAGATTCCGATGCTTCACTTCAGGTTTACTGTATCCCTTTGACACTCTTATTGACGATGAAACACAGAAATTGCATCGGAAATAAATACAAAAGGCACAATGCCGACTTAAGTACAAGAAGACTGACACTTATTACCGTCTATGCCTTGAACCATTCCTGTGACACTAGTTATAGATTCCGATGCTTCACTTCAGGTTTACTGTATCCCTCTGACACTCTTATTGACGATGAAACACAGAAATTGCATCGGAATTAAATACAAAAGGCACAATGCCGACTTAAGTACAAGAAGACTGACTCTTCCTACTGTATATGTTTTGAACCATTCCTGTCACTCTAGTTATAGATTCCGATGCTTCACTTCAGGTTTACTGTATCCCTTGGACCATCTTATTGACGACGAAACACAGAAATTGCATCGGAATTAAATAGAAGAGTTACAATGCCGACTTAAGTACAAGAAGACTGACTCGTCCGTGTCTATGTTTTGAACCATTCCCGTGACACTAGTTATAGATTCCGATGCTTCACTTCAGGTTTACTGTATCCCTCTGACACTCTTATTGACGATGAAACACAGAAATTGCATCGGAATTAAATACAAAAGGCACAATGCCGACTTAAGTACAAGTAGACTGACTCTTATTACTGTCTATGCTTTGAACCATTCCTGTGACACTAGTTATAGATTCCGAAGCTTCACTTCAGGTTTACTGTATCCTTTGGACCTTCTTATTGACGATGAAACACAGAATTTGCATCGGAATTAAATACAAAAGGTACAATGCCGGCTTATGTACAAGAAGACTGACTCTTCTTACTGTCTATGTTTTGAGCAATTCCATTGACACTAGTTATAGATTCCGATGCTTCACTTCAGGTATACTGTATCCCTTGGACCTTCTTATCGACGATGAAAAGCAGAAATAGCATCGGAATTAAATACAAAAGGCACAATGCCGACTTAAGTACAAGAAGACTGACTCTTCCAAATGTCTATGCATTGAACCATTCCTGTGACACTAGTTATAGATTCCGATGCTTCACTTCATGTTTACTGTATCCCTCTTACACTCTTATTGACGATGAAGCACAGAAATTGCATCGGAATTAAATACAAAAGGTACAATGCCGGCTTATGTACAAGAAGACTGACTCTTCTTACTGTCTATGTTTTGAGCAATTCCATTGACACTAGTTATAGATTCCGATGCTTCACTTCAGGTATACTGTATCCCTTGGACCTTCTTATCGACGATGAAAAACAGAAATAGCATCGGAATTAAATACAAAAGGCACAATGCCGACTTATGTACAAGAAGACTGACTCTTCTTACTGTCTATGTTTTGAACCATTCCTGTGTCACTAGTTATAGATTCCGATGCTTCACTTCAGGTTTACTGTATCCCTTGGACCTGCTTATTGACGACGAAACACAGAAATTGCATCGGAATTAGATAGAATAGGCACAATGCCGACATAAGTACAAGAAGACTGACTCTTCTTACTGACTATGATTTGAACATTTCCTGTGAGACCAGTTTTAGATTCCGATGTTTCACTATATGTTTACTGTATCCCTTGGACCTTCTTACTGACGACGAAACAAAGAAATAGCATCGGAATTAAATAGAAAAGGCACAATGCCGACTTAAGTACAAGAAGACTGACTCTTCTTACTGTCTATGCTTTGAACCTTTTCGCTGATACTAGTTACAGATTCCGATGCTTCACTTCAGGTTTACTGAGTCCCTTGGACCTTCTTACTGACGACGAAACAAAGAAATAGCATCGGAATTAAATAGAAAAGGCACAATGCCGTCTTCAGTACCATAAGACTGACTCTTCCGTGTCTATCTTTAGAACCATCCCTGTGACACTTGATATAGATTCCGATGCTTCACTTCAGGTTTACTATATCTCTTGGACCTTCTTATTGACGAAGATACACAGAAATTGCATCGGACTTAAATACAAAAGGCACAATGCAGACTTAAGTACAAGAAGCCTGACTCTTCCTACTGTCATGTTTTGAACCATTCCTGTGACTCTAGTTATAGATTCCGATGCTTCACTTCAGGTTTACTGTATCCCTTGGACCTTCGTATTGACGACGAAACACAGAAATTGCATCGGAATTAAATTGAAAAGGCACAATGCCGATATGTACAAGAAGACTGACTCTTCTTACTGACTATTATTTGAACTTATCCTGTGAGACCAGTTTTAGATTCCGATGCTTCACTATATGTTTACTGTATCCCTTGGACCATCTTTTTGACGATGAAACACAGAAATTACATCGGAATTAAATACAAAAGGCACAATGCCGACTGAAGTACAGGAAGACTGACTCTTCTTGCTGTGTATGTTTTGAACCATTCCTGTGACACTATTTATGGATTCCGATCCTTCACATCAGGTTTACTGTATCCCTCTGACCTTTTCTATTTGACGATGAAACATAGTAATTGCATCGGAATTAAATACAAAAGGCACAATGCCGACTCATGGACAAGAAGACTGACTCTTCTAACTGTCTATAGTTTGAACCTTTCCTGTGACACTAGATATAGATTCCGTTGCTTCACTTCAGGTTTATTGTATCCCGCTTAGCTTCTTATTGACGACGAAACATTGAAATAGCGTCGGAATTAAATAGAAAAGGCACAATGCCGACTTAAGTACAAGAAGACTGACTCTTCCAACTGTCTATGTTTTGAAACTTTCCTGTGGCACTAGTTAGAGATTCCGATGCTTCACTTCAGGTTTACTGTATCCCTCTGACCTTCTTGTTGACGATGAAACACAGAAATTGCAACTGAATTAAATACAAACGGCACAGTGCCGTTTTAAGTACAAGAAGACTGACTCTTCTTACTGACTATGTTGTAAACATTTCCTGTGAGACCAGTTTTAGATTCTGATGCTTCACTAAACGTTTATTGTATCCCTTGCACCTTCTTATCGATGATGAAACACAGAAAGTGAATCGGAATATAATACAAAAGGCACAATGCCGACTTAAGTATAAGAAGACTGACTCTTCTTACTGACTATGATTTGAACATTTCCTGTGAGACCAGTTTTAGATTCCGATGTTTCACTATATGTTTACTGTATCCCTTGGACCCTCTTATTGACGTTGAAACACAGAAATTGCATCGGAATTAGATACAAAAGGCACAATGCCGACTTAAGTACAACTAGACTGACTCTTCTTGCTGTGTATGATTTGAATCATTCCTGGGACACTAGTTATAGATTCCGATGCTTCACTTCTGGTTTACTGTATCCCTTCGACCTTCTTATTGACGACGAAACACAGAAATTGCATCGGAATAAAATAGAAAAGGCACAATGCCGACTTAAATACAGGAAGACTGACTCTTCCTACTGTCATGTTTTGAACCATTCCTGTGACTCTATTTACAGATTCCAATGCTTCACTTCAGGTTTACTGTATCCCTTGGACCTTCTTATTGACGATGAAACACAGAAATTGCATCGGAATTAAATACAAAAGGCACAATGCCGATTTAAGTACAAGAATACTGACTCTTCCAACTGTCTATGTTTTGAACCATTCCTATGACACTAGTTATAGATTCCGATGCTTCACTTCAGGTTTACTGTATCCCTCTGACACTCTTATAGACGATGAAACACAGAAATTGCATCGGAATTAAATACAAAAGGCACAATGCCGACTTAAGTACAAGAAGACTCACTCTTCTTACTCTCTATGTTTTGAACCATTCCTGTGACACTAGTTATAGATTCCGAAGCTTCACTTTAGGTTTACTGTATCCTTTGGACCTTCTTATTGACGATGAAACACAGAATTTTCATCGGAATTAAATACAAAAGGTACAAAGCCGCCTTAAGTACAAGAAGACTGACTCTTCCTACTGTCTATGTTTTGAGCAATTCCAATGACACTAGTTATAGATTCCGATGCTTCACTTCAAGTTTACTGTATCCTTTGGACCTTCTTATCGACGATGAAACACAGAAATAGCATCGCAATTAAATACAAAAGGCACAATGCCGACTTAAGTACGAGAAGACTGACTCTTCTCACTGTCTATGATTTGAACCATTCCTGTGACACTAGTTATAGATTCCGATGCTTTACTTTAGGTTTACTGTATCGCTTGGACCTACTTATTGACGACGAAACACAGAAATTGATTCGGGATTAAATACAAAAGGCACAATGCCGACTTAAGTACAAGAACGCTGACTCTTACTACTGTCTATGATTTAACCATTCCTGTGACACTAGTTATAGATTCCGATGCTTCACTTCAGGTTTACTGTATCCCTCTGACCTTCTTATTGACGATGAAACACAGAAATTGCATCGGAATTAAATACAAAAACCACAATGCCGACTCATATACAAGAAGATTGGCTCTTCTTACTCTCTATGTTTTGAACCTTTCCTGTGAGACCGGTTTTAGATTCCGATTTTTCACTTCAGGATTACTGTATCCCTTGGACCACCTTATTGGCGACGAAACACAGAAACTGCATCGGAATTAAATAGAAAAGGCACAATGCCGACATAAGTACAAGAAGACTGACTCTTCTTACTGATTTGAACATTTCCAGTGAGACCAGTTTTAGATTCCGATGCTTCACTATATGTTTACTGTATCCCTTCGACCTTCTTGTTGACGATGAAACACAGAAATTGCATCGGAATTACATAAAAAGGCACAATGAAACCTTAAGTACAAGAAGACTGACTCTTCTTGCTGTGTATGTTTTGAACTATTCCTGTGACACTAGTTATAGATTCCGATGCTTCACTTCAGGTTTACTGTATACCTCTGACCTTCTTATTGACGATGAAACACAGTAATGGCATCGGAATTAAATACAAAATGCACAATGCGGACTCATGTACAAGAAGACTGACTCTTCTTAATGTCTATGTTTTGAACCTTTCCTGTGACACTAGATACAGATTGCGATGCTTCACTTCAGGTTTACTGTATCCCTTGGACCTTCTTTTTGACGATGAAACACAGAAATTGCATCGGAATTAAATACAAAAGGCACAATGCCGACTTAAGTACAAGAAGACTGACTCTTCTTGCTGTGTATGTTGTGAACCATTCCTGTGACACTATTTATAGATTCCGATGCTTCATATCAGGTTTACTGTATCCCTCTGACCTTCTTATTGACGATGAAACACAGAAATTACATCGGAATTAAATACAAATGGCACAATGCCGACTCATGTACAAGAAGACTGACTCTTCTTACTGTCTATGTTTTGAACCTTTCCTGAGACACTAGATATAGATTCCGTTGCTTCATTTCATGTTTATTGTATCCCTCTTACCTTCTTATTGACGTCGAAACACTGAAATAGCATCGGAATTAAATAGAAAAGGCACAATGCCGACTTAAGTACAAGAAGACTGACTCTTCCAACTGTCTATCTTTAGAACAATTCCTGTGGCACTAGTTAGAGATTCCGATGCTTCACTTCAGGTTTACTGTATCCCTCTGACACTCTTATTGTCGATGAAACACAGAAATTGCATCGGAATTAAATACAAAAGGCACAATGCCGACTTAAGTACAAGAAGACTCACTCTTCTTACTGTCTATGTTTTGAACCATTCCTGTGACACTAGTTATAGATTCCGAAGCTTCACTTCAGGTTAACTGTATCATTTGGACCTTCTTATTGGAGATAAAACAGAGAATTTGCATCGGAATTAAATGCAAAAGGTACAAAGCCGACTAAAGTACAAGAAGACTGACTCTTCCTACTGTCTATGTTATGAGCAATTCCATTGACACTAGTTATAGATTCCGGTGCTTCACTTTAGGTTTACTGTATACTTTGGACCTTCTTATCGACGATGAAACACGGATATAGCATCGCAATTAAATACAAAAGGCACAATGCCGAGTTAAGTACAAGAAGACTGACTCTTCCTACTGGCTATGATTTAACCATTCCTGTGACACTAGTTATAAATTCCGATGCTTCACTTCAGGTTTACTGTATCCCTCTGACCTTCTTATTGACGATGAAACACAGAAATTACATCGGAATTAAATACAAAAGGCACAATGCCGACTCAAATACAAGATGACTGGCTCTTCTTACTCTCTATGATTTGAACCTGTCCTGTGAGACCGTTTTTAGATTCCGATGCTTATCTTCAGGATTACTGTATCCCTTGGCCTCCTTATTGGCGACGAAACACAGAAAATGTATCGGAATTAAATAGAAAAGGCACAATGCCGACATAAGTACAAGAAGACTGACTCTTCTTACTGACTATGATTTGAACATTTCCTGTGAGACCAGTTTTAGATTCCGATGCTTCACTATATTTTTACTGTATCCCTTCGACCTTCTTGTTGACGATGAACCACGGAAATTGCATCGGAATTACATAAAAAGGCACAATGAAACCTTAAGTACTAGAAGACTGACTCTTCCAACTGTCTATCTTTAGAACAATTCCTGCGGCAATAGTTAGAGATTCCGATGCTTTACTTCAGGTTTACTGTATCCCTCTGACACTCTTATTGACGATGAAACACAGAAATTGCATCGGAATTAAATACAAAAGGTACAAAGCCGACTAAAGTACAAGAAGACTGACTCTTCCTACTGTCTATGTTTTGAGCAATTCCATTGAGTCTAGTTATAGATTCCGATGCTTCACTTCAGGTTTACTGTATACTTTGGACCTTTTATTGACGATGAAACACAGATATAGCATCGCAATTAAATACAAAAGACACAATGCCGACTTAAGTACCAGAAGACTGACTCTTCCTACTGGCTATGATTTAACCATTCCTGTGACACTAGTGATAGATTCCGAAGCTTCACTTCAGGTTTACTGTATCCCTCTGACCTTCTTACTGACGATGAAACACAGTAATGGCATCGGAATTAAATACAAAATGCACAATGCGGACTCATGTACAAGAAGACTGACTCTTCTTACTGTCTATGTTTTGAACCTTTCCTGTGACACTAGATACAGATTCCGATGCTTCACTTCAGGTTTACTGTATCCCTTGGACCTTCTTATTGACGATGAAACACAAAAATTGCATCGGAATTAAATACAAACGCCACAGTGCCGACTTCAGTACAAGAAGACTGACTCTTCTTACTGACTATGTTGTGAACATTTCCTATGAGACCAGTTTTAGATTCCGATTCTTCACTATATGTTTACTATATCCCTTGGACCTTCTTATTGATGATGAAACACAGAAAGTGCATCGGAATAAAATACAAAAGGCACAATGCCGACTTAAGTATAAGAAGACTGACTCTTCTTACAGACTATGATTTGAACATTTCCTGTGAGACCAGTTTTAGATTCCGATGCTTCACCATATGTTTACTGTATCCCTTGGACCTTCTTTTTGACGATGAAACACAGAAATTGCATCGGAATTAAATACTAAAGGCACAATGCCGACTTAAGTACAAGAAGACTGACTCTTCTTGCTGTGTATGTTTTGAACCATTCCTGTGACACTATTTATAGTTTCCGATGCTTCATATCAGGTTTAGTGTATCCCTCTGACCTTCTTATTGACGATGAAACACAGTAATTGCATCGGAATGAAATACAAACGGCACAATGCTGACTCAAATACAAGATGACTGGCTCTTCTTACTTGCTAAGTTTTGAACCTTTCCTGTGAGACCGGTTTTAGATTCCGATGCTTCACTTCAGGTTTACTGCATCCCTTGGACCTTCGTATTGACGACGAAACACAGAAATTGCATCGGAATTAAATTGAAAAGGCACAATGCCGATATTTACAAGAAGACTGACTCTTCTTACTGACTATGATTTGAACTTATCCTGTGAGACCAGTTTTAGATTCCGATGCTTCACCATATGTTTACTGTATCCCTTGGACCTTCTTTTTGACGATGAAACACAGAAATTGCATCGGAATTAAATACAAAAGGCACAATGCCGACTTAAGTACAAAAAGACTGGCTCTTCTTACTGTCTATGTTTTTGAACCTTTCCTGTGACACTAGTTATTGATTCCGGTGTTTCACTTCAGGTTGACTGTATCCCTCTGACCTTCTTATTGCCGATGAAACACAGAAATAGCATCTTAATTAAATACAAAAGGCACAATGCCGACTTAAGTGCAACAAGACTGACTCTTCTTGCTGCGTATGTTTTGAACCATTCCTGTGACACTAGTTTTAGATTCCGATGCTTCACTTCAGGTTTACTGTATCCCTCTGACCTTCTTATTGACGACGAAACACAGAAATTGCATCGTAATTAAATAGAAAAGGCACAATGCCGGGTTAAGTACAGGAAGACTGACTCTTCCTACTGTCTATGTTTTGAACCTTTTCACTGATACTAGTTACAGATTCCGATGCTTCACTTCAGGTTTACTGTATCCCTTGGACCTACTTATTGACGACGAAACAAAGACATAGTATCGGAATTAAATAGAAAAGGCACAATGGTGACTTAAGTACAAGAAGACTGACTCTTCCGTGTTTATGTTTAGAACCATTCCTGTGACACTTGATATAGATTCCGATGCTTCACTTCAGGTTTACTGAATACCTTGGACCTTCTTATTGACGACGAAACACAGATATTGCATCGGGATTAAATACAAAAGGCACAATGCCGACTTTTTTACAAGAAGACTGACTCTTCCTACTGTCTATGTTTTAACCATTCATGTGATACAAGTTATAGATTCCGTAGCTTCACTTCAGGTTTACTATATCCCTCTGACCTTCTTATTGACGATGAACAACAGAAATTGCATCGGAATTAAATACAAACGGCACAATGCTGACTCAAATACAAGATGACTGGCTCTTCTTACTTGCTAAGTTTTGAACCTTTCCTGTGAGACCGGTTTTAGATTCCGATGCTTCACTTCAGGTTTACTGTATCCCTTGGACCTTCGTATTGACGACGAAACACAGAAATTGCATCGGAATTAAATTGAAAAGGCACAATGCCGATATGTACAAGAAGACTGTCTCTTCTTACTGACTATGATTTGAACTTATCCTGTGAGACCAGTTATAGATTCCGATGCTTCACCATATGTTTACTGTATCCCTTGGACCTTCTTTTTGACAATGAGACACAGAAATTGCATCGGAATTAAATACAAAAGGCACAATGCCGACTTAAGTACAAGAAGACTGACTCTTCTTGCTGTGTATGTTTTGAACCATTCCTGTGACACTATTTATAGTTTCCGATGCTTCATATCAGGTTTACTGTATCCCTCTGACCTTCTTATTGACGATGAAACACAGTAATTGCATCGGAATTAAATACAAAAGGCACAATGCCGACTCATGTACAAGAAGACTGACTCTTCTAACTGTCTATGTTTTGAACCTTTCCTGAGACACTAGATATAGATTCCGTTGCTTCATTTCAGGTTTATTGTATCCCTCTTACCCTCTTATTGACGACGAAACACTGAAATAGCATCGGATTAAATAGAAAAGGCACAATGCCGACTTAAGTACAAGAAGACTGAGACTTCCAACTGTCTATGTTTTGAACCATTCCTGTGGCACGTGTTAGAGATTCCGATGCTTCACTTCTGGTTTACTGTATCCCTCTGACACTCTTATTGACGATGAATCACAGAAATTGCATCGGAAGTAAATACAAAAGGCACAATGCCGACTTAAGTACAAGAAGACTCACTCTTCTTACTGTCTATGTTTTGAACCATGCCTGTGACACTAGTTATAGATTCCGAAGCTTCACTTCAGGTTTACTGTATCCTTTGGACCTTCTTATTGGTGGTAAAACACAGAATTTGCATCGGAATTAAATGCAAAAGGTACAAAGCCGACTTAAGTACAAGAAGACTGTCTCTTCCTACTGGCTATGACTTAACCATTCCTGTGACACTAGATATAGATTCCGATGCTTCACTTCAGGTTTATTGTATCCTTCGTACCTTCTTATTGACGTCGAAACACTGAAATAGCATCGGATATAAATAGAAAAGGCACAATGCCGACTTATGTACAAGAAGACTTACTCTTCAAACTGTCTATGTTTTGAACCATTCCTGTGACACTAGTCATAGATTCCGATGCTTCACTTCAGGTTTACTGTATCCCTCTGACACTCTTATTGACGATGAAACACAGAAATTGCATCGGAATGAAATACAAAAGGCACAATGCCGACTTAAGAACAAGAAGACTCACTCTTCTTACTGTCTATGTTTTGAACCATTCCTGTGACACTAGTTATAGATTACGAAGCTTCACTTCTGGTTTACTGTATCCTCTGGACCTTATTATTGACGATGAAACACAGAATTTGCAACGGAATTAAATACAAAAAAGTACAATGCCGACTTAAGTACAAGAAGACTGACTCTTCTACTGTCTATGTTTTGAGCAATTCCATTGGCACTAGTTATAGAATCCAATGCTTCACTTCAGGTTTACTGTATCCTTCGGACCTTCTTATCGACGATGAAACACAGAAATAGCATCGCAATTAAATACAAAAGGCGCAATGCGGACTTAAGTACAAGAAGACTAACTCTTCTTACTGTCTATGTTTTGAACCTGTCCTGTGAGACCGGTTTTAGATTCCGATGCTTCACTTCAGTATTATTGTATCCCTTGGACCTCCTTATTGACGACGAAACACAGAAATTGCATCGGAAGTAAATAGAATAGGCACAATGCCGACATTAGTACAAGAAGACTGACTCTTCTTACTGACTATGCTTTGAACATTTCCTGTGAGACCAGTTATAGATTCCGATGCTTCACTATATGTTTACTGTATCCCTTGGACCTTCTTGTTGACGATGAAACACAGAAATTGCATCGGAATTAAATAGAAATGGCACAATGCCGACTGAAGTACAAGAAGACTGACTCTTCTTGCTGTCTATATCTTGAACCATTCCTGTGACACTAGTTATAGATTCCGATGCTTCACTTCAAGTTTACTGTAACCCTCTGACCCTCTTATTGACGATAAAACACAGAAATTGCACCGGAATTAAATACAAACGGCACAGTGCCGACTTAAGTACTAGAAGACTGACTCTTCTTACTGACTATGTTGTAAACACTTCCTGTGAGACCAGTTTTAGACTCCGATGCTTCACTAAATGTTTACTGTATCCCTTGGACCTTCTTATTGATGATGAAACACAGAAAATGCATCGGAATTAAATACAAAAGGCACAATGCCGACTTAAGTACAACAAGACTGACTCTTCTTGCTGTGAATGTTTTGAACCATTCCTGTGACACTAGTTATAGATTCCGATGCTTCACTTCAGGTTTACTGTATCCCTCTGACCTTCTTATTGACGACGAATTAAAGAAATAGCATCGGAATTAAATAGAGAAGGCACAATGCCGACTTAAGTACAGGAAGACTGACTCTTCCTACTGTCATGTTTTGAACAATTCCTGTGAATGTAGTTATAGATTCCGATGCTTCACTTCAGGTTTACTGTATCCCTTGGACCTTCTTATTGACGATGAAACACAGAAATTGCATCGGAATTAAATACAAAAGGCACAATGCCGACTTAAGTACAAGGAGACTGACTCTTCTACTGTCTATGTTTTGAACCTTTTCTCTGATACTAGTTACAGATTCCGGATCTTCACTTCAGGTTTACTGTATCCCTCGGACCTTCTTATTGACGACGAAACAAAGAAATAGCATCGGAATTAAATAGAAAAGGCACAATGCCAACTTAAGTACAAGAAGACTAACTCTTCCGTGTCTATGTTTACAACCATTCCTGTGACACTTGATATAGATTCCGATGCTTCACTTCAGGTTTACTGTATCCCTTGGACCTTCTTATTGACGACGAAACACAGAAATTGCATCGGGATTAAATACAAAAGGCACAATGCCGACTTAAGTAGAAGAAGACTGACTCTTCCTACTTTCTATGTTTTAACCATTCCTGTGATACAAGTTATAGATTCCGATGCTTCACTTCAGATTTACTATATCCCTCTGACCTTCTTATTGACGATGAAACACAGAAATTGCATCGGAATTAAATACAAAAGGCACAATACTGACTCAAATACAAGATGACAGGCTCTTCTTACTCGCTATGTTTTGAACCTTTCCTGTGAGACCGGTCTTAGATTCCGATGCTTCACTTCAGGTTTACTGTATCCCGTGGACCTTCGTATTGACGACGAAACACAGAAATTGCATCGGAATGAAATAGAAAAGGCACAATGCCGACATAAGTACAAGAATACTGACTCTTCTTACTGACTATGATTTGAACATTTCCTGTGAGACCAGTTTTAAATTCCGATGCTTCACTATATGTTTACTGTATCCCTTGGACCTTCTTTTTGACGATGAAACACAGAAATTGCATCGGAATTAAATACAAAAGGCACAACGCCGACTTAAGTACAAGAAGAATGACTCTTCTTGCTGTGTATGTTTTGAACAATTCCTGTGACACTAATTATAGATTCCGATGCTTCACTTCAGGTTTACTGTATCTCTCTGACCTTCTTATTGACGATGAAACGCAGTAATTGCATCGGAATTAAATACAAAAGGCACAATGCCGACTCATGTACAAGAAGACTGACTCTTCTTACTGTCTATGTTTTGAACCTTTCCTGTGACACTAGATATAGTTTCCGATGCCTCACTTCAGGTTTATTGTATCCCTCTTACCTTCTAATTGACGACGAAACACTGAAATAGCATCGGAATTAAATAGAAAAGGCACAATGCCGACTTAAGTACAAGAAGACTGACTCTTCCAACTGTCAATGTTTTGAACCATTCCTGTGACACTAGTTATAAATTCCGATGCTTCACTTCAGATTTACTGTATCCCTCTGACATTCTTATAGACGATGAAACACAGAAATTGCATCGGAATTAAATACAAAAGGCACAATGCCGACTTAAGTACAAGAAGACTCACTCTTGTTACTGCCTATGTTTTGAATAATTCCTGTGACACTAGTTATAGATTCCGAAGCTTCACTTCAGGTTTACTGTATCCTTTATACCTTCTCATTGACGATGAAACACAGAATTTGCAACGGAATGAAATACAAAACTTACAATGCCGTCTTAAGTACAAGAAGACTGACTCCTCCTAATGTTTATGTTTTGAGCAATTCCATTGACACTAGTTATAGATTCCGATGCTTCACTTCAGGTTTACTGTATCCTTTGGACCTTCTTTTCAGAGATGAAACACAGAAATACCATCGCAATTACATACAAAAGGCACAATGCCGACTTAAGTACAAGAAGACTGACTCTTCTCACTGTCTGTGTTCTGAACCATTCCTGTGACACTAGTTATAGATTCCGATGCTTCACTTCAGGTTTACTGTATCGCTTGGACCTTCTTATTGACGACGGAACACAGAAATTGAATCGGGATTAAATACAAAAGGCACAATGCCGACTTAAGTACAAGAAGACTGACTCTTCCTACTGTCTACGTTTAAACCATTCCTGTGACACTAGTTATAGATTCCGATGCTTCATTTCAGGTTTACTGTATCCCTCTGAACTTCTTATTGACGATGAAACACAGAAATTGCATCGGAATTAAATACAAAAGGAACAATGCCGACTCAAATACAAGATGACTGGCTCTTCTAACACTCTATGTTTTGAACCTTTCCTGTGACACCGGTTTTAGATTCCGATGCTTCACTTCAGGATTACTGTATCCCTTGGACCTCCTTGTTGACGACGAAACACAGAAATTGCATCGAAATTAAATAGAAAAGGCACAATGCCGACATAAGTACAAGAAGACTGACTCTTCTTACTGACTATGATTTGAACATTACCTGTGAGACCAGTTTTAGATTCCGATGCTTCACTATATGTTTACTGTATCCCTTGGACCTTCTTGTTGACGATGAAACACAGAAATTGCATCGGAATTACATACAAAAGCACAATGAGGCCTTAAGTACAAGAAGACTGACTCTTCTTGCTGTGTATGTTTTGAACCATTCCTGTGACACTAGTTATAGATTCCGATGCTTCACTTCAGGTTTACTGCATTCCTCTGACCTTCTTATTGACGATGATACACAGTAATGGCATCGGAATTAAATACAAATTGCACAATGCGGACTCATGTACAAGATGATTGACTCTTCTTACTGTCTATGTTTTGAACCTTTCCTGTGACACTAGATACAGATTCCGATGCTTCACTTCAGGTTTACTGTATCCCTTGGACCTTCTTATTGACGACGAAACACAGAAATTGCATCGGAAATAAATAGAAAAGGCACAATGCCGACTTAAGTACAAGAAGACTAACTCTTCCTACTGTCTATGTTTTGAACCATTCCTGTGACACTAGTTATAGATTCCGATGCTTCCCTTCAGGTTTACTGCATCCCTCTGACATTCTTATTGACGATGAAACACAGAAATTGCATCGGAATTAAATACAAACGGCACAGTGCCGACTTCAGTACACGAAGACTGACTCTTCTTACTGACTATGTTGTGAACATTTCCTATGAGACCAGTTTTAGATTACGATGCTTCACTATATGTTTACTATATCCCTTGGACCTTCTTATTGATGATGAAACACAGAAAGTGCATCGGAATCAAATACAAAGGGCACAATGCCGACTTAAGTATAAGAAGACTGACTCTTCTTACTGACTATAATTTGAACATTTCCTGTGAGACCAGTTTTAGATTCCGATGCTTCACTATATGTTTACTGTATCCCTTGGACCTTCTTATTGACGAAGAAACACAGAAATTGCATCGGAATTAAATACAAAAGGCACAATGCCGACTTAAGTTCAAGATGACTGACTCTTCTTAATGTCTATGTTTTGAACCATTACTGTGACACTAGTTATAGATTCCGATGCTTCACATCAAGTTTACTGTATCCCTTGGACCGTGTTATTGACGATGAAACACAGAAATTGCATCGGAATTAAATATAAAAGGCACAATGCCGACTTAAGTACAGCAAGACTGACTCTTCTTGCTGTGTATGTATTGATCCATTCCTGTGACACTAGTTTTAGATTCCGATGCTTAACTTCAGGTTTACTGTATCCCTCTGAGCTTCTTATTGACGACGAAACACAGAAATTGCATCGTAATTAAATAGAAAAGGCACAATGCCGACTTAAGTACAGGAAGACTGACTCTTCCTACTGTCTATGTTTTGAGCCTTGTCTCTGATACTAGTTACAGATTTCAATGCTTCACCTCAGGTTTACTGTATCCCTTGGACCTTCTTACTGACGACGAAACAAAGAAATAGCATCGGAATTAAATAGAAAAGGCACAATGGTGACTTAAGTACAAGAAGACTGACTCTTCCGTGCTTATGTTTAGAACCATTCCTGTGACACTTGATATAGATTCCGATGCTTCACTTCAGGTTTACTGTATCCCTTGGACCTTCTTATTGACGACGAAACACAGAAATTGCATCATGATTAAATGCAAAAGGCACAATACCGACATAAGTACAAGAAGACTGACTCTTCCTACTGTCTATGTGTTAACCATTCCTGTGATACAAGTTATAGATTCCGATGCTTCACTTCAGGTTTAATATATCCCTCTGACCTTCTTATTGACGAAGAAACAAAGACATTGCATCGGAATTAAATACAAAAGGCACAATGCTGACTCAAATACAAGATGACTGGCTCTTCTTACTTGCTATGTTTTGAACCTTTCCTGTGTGACCGGTTTTAGATTCCGATGCTTCACTTCAGGTTTACTATATCCCTTGGACCTTCTTTTTGACGATGAAACACAGAAATTGCATCGGAATTAAATACAAAAGGCACAATGCTGACTTAAGTACAAGAAGACTGACTCTTCTTGCTGTGTATGTTTTGAACCATTCCTGTGACACTATTTATAGATTCCGATGCTTCACATCAGGTTTACTGTATCCCTCTGACCTTCTTATTGACGATGAAACACAGTAATTGCATCGGAATTAAATACAAAAGGCACAATGCCGACTCATGTACAAGAAGACTGACTCTTCTTACTGTCTATGTTTTGAACCTTTCCTGTGACACTATATATAGATTCCGTTGCTTCACTTCAGGTTTATTGTATCCCTCTGAGCTTCTTATTGACGACGAAACACTGAAATTGCATCGGAATTAAATAGAAAAGGCACAATGCCGACTTAAGTACAAGAAGACTGACTCTTCCAACTGTCTATGTTTTGAACCATTCCTGTGGCACTAGTTAAAGATTCCGATGCTTCACTTCAGGTTTACTGTATTCCTCTGACACTCTTATTGACTATGAAACACAGAAATTGCATCGGAATTAAATACAAAAGGCACAATGCCGACTTAAGTACAAGATGACTCACTCTTCTTACTGTCTATGTTTTGAACCAATTCTGTGACACTAGTTATAGATTCCGAAGCTTCACTTCAGGTTTACTGTATCCTTTGGACCTTCTTCTTGACGCTGTAACACAGAATTTGCATCGGAATTAAATACAAAAGGTACAATGCCGACTAAAGTGAAAGAAGACTGATTCTTCGTAGTGTCTATGCTTTGAGCAATTCCATTGACACTAGTTATATATTCCGACTCTTCACTTCATGTTTACTGTATCCTTTGGACGTTCTTATGGACGATGAAACACAGATATAGCATCGCAATTAAATACAAAAGGCACAATGCCGACTAAAGTACAAGAAGACTGACTCTCCCTACTGTCTATGTTTTAACCATTCCTGTGACACTAGTTATAGATTCCGATGCTTCACTTAAGGGTTTATTGTATCCCTCTGACCTTCTTGTTGACGATGAAACACTGAAATTGCATCGGAATTAAATACAAAAGGCACAATGCCGACTCAAATACAAGATGACTGGCTCTTCTTACTCTCTATGTTTTGAACCTTTCCTGTGAGACCGGTTTTAGATTCCGATGCTTCACTTCAGGATTACTGTATCCCTTGGACCTCCTTATTGACGACGAAACACAGAAATTGCATCGGAATTAAATATAAAAGGCACAATGCCGACATAAGTACAAGAAGACTGACTCTTCTTACTGACTATGATTTGAACATTTCCTGTGAGACCAGTTTTAGATTCCGATGCTTCACTATATGTTTACTGTATCCCTTGGACCTTCTTGTTAAAGATGAAACACAGAAATTGCATCGGAATTACATACAAAAGGCACAATGCCGACTTAAGTACAAGAAGACTGACTCTTCTTGCTGTGTATGATTTGAACCATTCCTGTGACACTAGTAATAGATTCCGATGCTTCTCTTCAGGTTTACTGTATTCCTCTGACCTTCTTCTTGACGATGAAACACAGTAATTGCATCGGAATTAAATACAAAATGCACAATGCCGACTCACGTACAAGAAGACTGACTCTTCTTACTGTCTAAGTTTTGAACCTTTCCTGTGACACTAGATACAGATTCCAATGCTTCACTTCAGGTTTACTGTATCCCTTGGACCTTCTTATTGACGATGAAACACAGAAATTGCATCGGAATTAAATAGAAAAGGCACAATGCCGACTTATGTACAAGAAGACTGACTCTTCCTACTGTCTATGCTTTGAACCATTCCTGTGACACTAGGTATAGATTCCAATGCTTCCCTTCAGGTGTACTGTATCCCTCTGACATTCTTATTGACGATAAAACACAGAAATTGCATCGGAACTAAAAACAAACGGCACAGTGCCGACTTAGGTACAAGAAGACTGACTCTTCTTACTGACTATTATGTGAACATTTCCTATGAGACCAGTTTTAGATTCCGATGCTTCACTATACGTTTACTATATCCCTTGGACCTTCTAATTGATGATGAAACTCAAAAAGTGCATCGGAATTGAATACAAAAGGCACAATGCCAACTTAAGTCAAGAACACTGACTCTTCTTACTGTCTATGTTTTGAACCAAACTGTGACACTAGTTATAGATTCCGATGCTTCACTGCAGGTTTACTGTATCCCTTGGACCTTGTTATTGACGATGAAACACAGATATTGCATCGGAATTAAATACAAAAGGCACAATGCCGACTTAAGTACAACAAGACTGACTCTTCTTGCTGTGTATGCTTTGAAATCTTCCTGTGACACTAGTTTTAGATTCCGATGCTTCACTTCAGGTTTACTGTATCCCTCTGACCTTCTTATTGACGACGAAACACAGAAATTGCATCGTAATTAAATAGAAAAAGCACAATGCCGACTTAAGTACAGGAAGACTGACTCTTCCTACTGTCTATGTTTTGAACCATTCCTGTGACTCTAGTTATAGATTCCGATGCTACACTTCAGGTTTACTGTATCCCTTGGACCTTCTTATTGACGATGAAACACAGAAATTGAATCGGAATTAAATACAAAAGGCACAATGCCGACTTAAGTACAAGAAGACTGACAGTTCTTACTGTCTATGTTTTGAACCTTTTCTCTGACACTAGTTGCAGATTCCAATGCTTCACTTCAGGTTTACTGTATCCCTTGGACCTTCTTAAAGACGACGAAACACAGAAATTGCATCGGAATTATATGGAAAAGGCACAATGCCGACTTAAGTACAAGAAGACTGACTCATCCGTGTCTATGTTGAGAACCATTCCTGTGACACTTGATATAGATTCCGATGCTTCACTTCAGGTTTGCTGTATCGCTTGGACCTTCTTATTGACGACGAAACACAGAAATTGAATCGGGATTAAATACAAAAGGCACAATGCCGACTTAAGTACAAGCCGACTCACTCTTCTCACTGTTTATGATTTAAACCATTCCTGTGACACTAGTTATAGATTCCGAAGCTTCATTTCAGGTTTACTGTATCCCTCTGACCTTCTTATTGACGATGAAACACAGAAATTGCATCGGAATTAAATACAAAAAGCACAACGCCGACTTAAGTACAAGAAGACTGACTCTTCTTACTGTCTATGTTTTGAACCGTTTCTGTGACACTAGTTATAGATTCCGATGCTTCACTTCAGGTTTACTGTATCCCTTGGACCATCTTATTGACGACGAAACACAGAAATTACATCGGAATTAAATAGAAGAGGCACAATGCCGACTTAAGTACAAGAAGACTGACTCGTCCGTGTCTATGTTTTGAACCATTCCTGTGAGACTAGTTATAGATTCCGATGCTTCTATGCAGGTTTACTGTATCCCTCTGACACTCTTATTGACGATGAAACTCAGAAATTGCATCGGAATTAAATACAAAATGCACAATGCCGACTTAAGTACAAGAAGACTGACTCTTCCAAATGTCTATATTTTGAACCATTCCTGTGACACTAGTTATAGATTCCGATGCTTCACTTCAGGTATACTGTATCCCTCTGACACTCGTATTGACGATAAAACACAGAAATTGCATCGGAATTAAATACAAAAGGCTTAATGCCGACTTAAGTACAAAAAGACTGACTCTTCCTACTGTCTATGTTTTGAACCATTCCTGTGACACTAGTTATAGATTCCGAAGCTTCATTTCAGGTTTACTGTATCCCTCTGACACTCTTATTGACGTCGAAACACAGAAAGTGCATCGGAATTAGATACAAAAGGCGCAATGCGGACTTAAGTACAAGAAGACTGACTCTTCCAAATGTCTATGTTTTGATCCATTCTTGTGACACTAGTTATAGATTCCGATGCTTCACTTCAGGTTTACTGTATCCCTCTGACACTCTTATTAACGATGAAACACAGAAATTGCATCGGAATTAAATACAAAAGGCACAATGCCGACTTAAGTACAAGAAAACTGACTCTTCTTACTGAATACGTTTTGAATCTTTCCTGTGACACTAGTTATAGATTCCGAAGCTTCACATCAGGTTTACTGTATCCTTTGGACCTTCTTATTGACGATGAAACACAGAATTTGCATCGGAATTAAATACAAAAGGTACAATGCCGACTTAAGTACAAGAAGACTGACTCTTGTTACTGTCTATGTCTTGAGCAATTCCATTGACACTAGTTATAGATTCCGATGCTTCACGTCCGGTATACTGTATCCCTAGGACCTTCTTATCGACGATGAAACACAAAATAGTATCGGAATTAAATACAAAACGCACAATGCCGACTTACGTACAAGAAGACTGACTCATCCTACTGTCTATGTATTAACCATTCCTGTGACACTAGTTATAGATTCCGATGCTTCACTTCAGGTTTACTGTATCCCTCTGACCTTCTTATTGACGATGAAACACATAAATTGCATCGGAATTAAGTACAAAAGGTACAATGCCTAATCAAATACAAGATGACTGGCTCTTCTTACACTCTATGTTTTGAACCTTTCCTGTGAGACCGGTTTTAGATTCCGATGTTTCACTTCAGGATTACTGTATCCCTTGGACCTCCTTATTGAAGACGAAACACAGAAATTGCATCGGAATTAAATACAAAAGGCACAATGCCGACTTCAGTACAAGAAGACTGACTCTTCTTGCTGTGTATGTTTTGAACCATTCCTGTGACACTAGTTATAGATTCCGATGCTTCACTTCAGGTTTGCTGTATCCCTCTGACCTTCTTATTGACGATGAAACACAGAGATTGCATCGGAATTAAATACAAAAGGCACAATGCCGACATAAGTACAAGAAGATTGACTCTTCTTACTGACTAAGATTTGAACATTTCCTGTGAGACCAGTTTTAGATTCCGATGCTTCACTATATGTTTACTGAATCCCTTTGCCCTTCTTATTGATGATGAAACACAGAAAGTGCATCGGAATTAAATACAAAAGGCACAATGCCGACTTAAGTATAAGAAGACTGACTCTTCTTACTGGCTATGATTTGAACATTTCCTGTGAGACCAGTTTTAGATTCCGATGCTTCACTATATGTATACTGTATCCCTTGGACCTTCTTATTGATGATGAAACACAGAAAGTGCATCGGAATTAAATACAAAAGGCACAATGCCGACTTAAGTATAAGAAGACTGACTCTTCTTACTGACTATGATTTGAACAATTCCAGTGAGACCAGTTTTAGATTCCAATGCTTCACTATATGTTTACTGTATCCCTTGGACCTTCTTATTGACGACGAAACACAGAAATTGAATCGGGATTAATTACAAAATGCACAATGCCGACTCATGTACAAGAAGACTGACTCTTCCTACTGTCTATGTTCAAACCATTCCAGTGACACTAGTTATAGATTCCGATGCTTCACTTCAGGTTTACTGTATCCCTCTGACATTCTTGTTGACGATGAAACACAGAAATTGCATCGGAACTAAATACCAAAGGCACAATGCCGACATAAGTACAAGAAGATTGACTCTTCTTACTGACTATGATTTGAACACTTCCTGTGAGACCAGTTTTAGATTCCGATGCTTCACTATATGTTTACAGTATCCCTTGGACCTTCTTTTTGACGATGAATCACAGAAATTGCATCGGAATTAAATAGAAAAGGCACAATGCCGACTTAAGTACAAGAAGACTGACTCTTCTTGCTGTGTATGTTTTGAACCATTCCTGTGACACTAGTTATAGATTCCGATGCTTTACTTCAGGTGTACTGTATCCCTCTGACCTTCTTATTGACGATGAAACACAGCAATTGCATCGGAATTAAATACAAAAGGCATAATGCCGACTCATGTACAAGAAGACTGACTCTTCTTACTGTCTATGTTTTGAACCTTTCCTGTGACACTAGATATTGACTCCGATGCTTCACTTTAGGTTTAGTGTATCTCTTGGACCTCCTTTTTGACGACGAAACACAGAAATTGCATCGGAATTAAATAGAAAAGGCACAATGCCGACATAAGTACAAGAAGACTGACTCTTCTTACTGACTATGATTTGAACATTTCCTCTGAGACCAGTTTTAGATTCCGATGTTTCACTATATGTTTACTGTATCCCTCGGACCTACTTGTTGACGATGAAACACAGAAATTGCATCGGAATTACATACAAAAGGCACAATACCGACTTAAGTACAAGAAGACTGACTCTTCTTGCTGTGTATGCTTTGAACCATTCCTGTGACACTAGTTATAGATTCCGTTGCTACACTTCAGGTTTGCTGTATTCCTCTGACCTTCTTATTGACGATGAAACACAGTAATTGCATCGGAATTAAATACAAAATGCACAATGCCGACTCATGTACGCGAAGACTGACTCTTCTTACTGTCTATGTTTAGAACCTTTCCTGTGACACTAGATATAGATTCCGACGCTTCACTTCAGGTTTACTATATCCCTCTGACATTCTTATTGACGACGAAACACAGAGATAGCATCGGAATTAAATACAAACGGCACAGTGCCGTCTTAAGTACAAGAAGACTGACGCTTCTTACTGACTATGTTGTGAACATTTCCTATGAGACCTGTTTTAGATTCCGATGCTTCACTATATGTTTACTGTATCCCTTGGACCTTCTTATTGATGATGAATCACAGAAAGTGCATCGGAGTTAAATAGAGAAGGCACAATGCCGACATAAGTACAAGAAGATAGACTCATCCGTGTCTATGTATAGAACCATTCCTGTGACACTTGATATAGATTCCGATGCTTCACTTCAGGTTTACTGTATCCCTTGGACCATCTTATTGACGACGAAACACAGAAATTGAATCGGGATTAAATACAAGAAGCACAATGCCGACTTAAGTACAAGAAGACTCACTCTTCATACTGTCTATGTTTTAAACCATTCCTGTGACACTAGTTATAGATTCCGAAGCTTCACTTCAGGTTTACTGTATCCCTCTGACCTTCTTATTGACGATGAAACACAGAAATAGCATCGGAATTAAATACAAAAGGCACAATGCCGACTTAAGTACAAGAAGACTGACTCTTCTTACTGTCTATGTTTTGAACCATTCCTGTGACACTAGTTATAGATTCCGAAGCTTCACTTCAGGTTTACTGTATCCCTTGGACCTTCTTATCGACGATGAAACACAGAAATAGCATCGGAATTAAATACAAAAGGCACAATGCCGACTTAAGTACAAGAAGACTGACTCTTCGTACTGTCTATGTATTAACCATTCCTGTGACACTAGTTATAGATTCCGATGCTTCACTTCAGGTTTACTGTATCCCTCTGACCTTCTTATAGACGATGAAACACAGTAATTGCATCGGAATTAAATACAAAATTCACAATGGGGACTCATGTACAAGAAGACTGACTCGTCTTACTGTCTATGTTTTGAACTTTTCTTGTGACACTAGATATAGATTCCGATGCTTCACTTCAGGTTTACTGTATCCCTTGGACATTCTTATTGACGACGAAACACAGAAATTGCATCGGAATGAAATAGAAAAGGCACAACGCCGACTTAAGTACAAGAAGACTGACTCTTCTTACTGTCTATGTTTTGAACATTTCCTGTGAGACAAGTTTTAGATTCCGATCTTTCACTATATGTTTACTGTATCCCTTGGACCTTTTTATTGACGACGAAACACAGAAATTGCATCGGAATTAAATAGAAAAGGCACAATGCCGACTTAAGTACAAGAAGACTGACTCTTCCTACTGTCTATGTTTTGAACCATTCCTGTGACTCTAGTTATAGATTCCGATGCTACACTTCAGGTTTACCGTATCCCTTGGACCTTCTTATTGACGATGAAACACAGAAATTGAATCGGAATTAAATACAAAAGGCACAATGCCGACTTAAGTACAAGGAGACTCACTCTTCTCACTGTTTTTGATTTAAACCATTCCTGTGACACTAGTTATAGATTCCGAAGCTTCACTTCAGGTTTAGTGTATCCCTCTGACCTTCTTATTGACGATGAAACACAGAAATTGCATCGGAATTAAATACAAAAGGCACAACGCCGACTTAAGTACAAGAAGACTGACTCTTCTTACTGTCTATGTTTTGAACCTTTTCTGTGACACTAGTTATAGATTCCAATGCTTCACTTCAGGTTTACTGTATCCCTTGGACCATCTTATTGACGACGAAACACAGAAATTGCATCGGAATTAAATAGAAGAGGCAAAATGCCGACTTAAGTACAAGAAGACTGACTCGTCCGTGTCTATGTTTTGAACCATTCCTGTGACACTAGTTATAGATTCCGGTGCTTCTATTCAGGTTTACTGCATCCCTCTGACACTCTTATTGACGACGAAACTCAGAAATTGCATCGGAATTAAATACAAAAGGCACAATGCCGACTTAAGTACAAGAAGACTGACTCTTCCAAATGTCTATGTTTTGAACTATTCCTGTGACACTAGTTATAGATTCCGATGCTTCACTTCAGGTATACTGTATCCCTCTGACACTCTTATTGACGATAAAACAAAGAAATTGCATCGGAATTAAATACAAAAGGCACAATGCCGACTTAACTACAAAAAGACTGACTCTTCCAAATGTCTATGCTTTGAACCATTCTTGTGACACTAGTTATAGATTCCGATGCTTCACTTCAGGTTTACTGTATTCCTCTGACACTCTTATTGACGATGAAACACAGAAATTGCATCGGAATTAAATACAAAAGGGACAATGCCGACTTAAGTACAAGAAAACTGACTCATCTTACTGCCTATGTTTTGAACCTTTCCTGTGACACTAGTTATAGATTCCGAAGCTTCACATCAGGTTTACTGTATCCTTTGCACCTTGTTATTGACGATGAAACACAGAATTTGCATCGGAATTAAATACAAAAGGTACAATGCCGACTTAAGTACAAGAAGACTGACTCTTCTTACTGTCTATGCTTTGAGCAATTCCATTGACACTTGTTATAGATTCCAATGCTTCACGTCCGGTATACTGTATCCCTTGGACCTTCTTATCGACGATGAAACACAGAAATAGTATCGAAATTAAATACAAAAGGCACAATGCCGGCTTAAGTACAAGAAGACTGACTCATCCTACTGTCTTTGTCTTGAACCTTTCCTGTGACACTAGATATAGATTCCGATGCTTCATTCACGTTTACTGTATCCCTTGGACATTCTTAATGACGACGAAACAAAGTAATTGCATCGGAATTAAATAGAAATGGCACAATGCCGACTTAAGTACAAGAAGACTGACTCTTCCTACTGTCTATGTTTTGAACCATTCCTGTGACACTAGTTATAGATTCCGATGCTTCACATCAGGTTTACTGTATCCCTCTGACCTTCTTATTGACGATGAAACACAGAAATTGCATCGGAATTAAATACAAAAGGCACAATGCCGACATAAGTAAAAGAAGATTGACTCTTCTTACTGACTATGATTTGAACATTTCCTGTGAGACCAGTTTTAGATTCGATGCTTCACTATATGTTTACTGTATCCCTTGGACCTTCTTATTGATGATGAAACACAGAAAGTGCATCGGAATTAAATACAAAAGGCACAATGCCGACTTAAGTATAAGAAGACTGACTCTTCTTACTGACTATGATTTGAACATTTCCTGTGAGACCAGTTTTAGATTCCGATGTTTCACTATATGTTTACTTTATCCCTTGGACCTTCTTATCGACGATGAAACACAGAAGTAGCATAGCAATTAAATACAAAAAGCACAATGCCGACTTAAGAACAAGAAGTCTGACTCTTCTTACTGTCTATGTTTTGAACCATTCCTGTGACACTAGTTATAGATTCCGATGCTTCACTTGAGGTTTACTGTATCCCTCTGACCTTCTTATTGACGATAAAACACAGTAATTGCATCGGAAATAAATACAAAAGGCACAATGCCGACTCATGTACAAGAAGACTGACTCTTCTTACTGTCTATGTTTGAACCTTTCCTGTGACACTAGATATTGATTCCGATGCTTCACTTTAGGTTTAGTGTATCCCTTGGACCTCCTTATTGACGACAAAACACAGAAATTGCATCGGAATTAAATAGAAAAGGCACAATGCCGACATAAGTACAAGAAGACTGACTCTTCTTACTGACTGTGATTTGAACATTTCCTGTGAGACCAGTTTTAGATTCCGATGCTTCACTATATGTTTACTGTATCCCTTGGACCTTCTTGTTGACGATGAAACACAGAAATTGCATCGGAATTACATACAAAAGGCACAATGCCGACTTAAGTACAAGAAGACTGACTCTTCTTGCTGTGTATGTTTTGAACCATACCTGTGACACTAGTTATAGATTCCGTTGCTACACTTCAGGTTTACTGTATTCCTCTGATCTTCTTCTTGACGATGAAACACAGTAATTGCATCGGAATTAAATACAAAATGCACAATGCCGACTCATGTACAAGAAGACTGACTCTTCTTACTGTCTATGTTTAGAACCTTTCCTGTGACACTAGATATAGATTCCGATGCTTCACTTCAGGTTTACTGTATCCCATGGACCTTCTTATTGACGACGAAACGCAGAAATTGCATCGGAATTAAATAGATAAGGCACAATGCCGACTTAAGTATAAGAAGACTGACTCTTCTTACTGTCTGTGTTTTGAGCAATTCCACTGACACTAGTTATGGATTCCGATGCTTCACTTCAGGTTTACTGTATCCCTTGGACCTGCTTATCGACGATGAAACACAGAAATAGCATCGCAATTAAATTCAAAAGGCACAATGCCGACTTAAGTACAAGAAGACTGACTCTTCCTACTGTCTATGTTTTGAACCATTCCTGTGACACTAGTTATAGATTCCGATGCTTCACTTCAGGTTTACTGTAACCATCTGACATCCTTATTGACGATCAAACACAGAAATTTCATCGGAATTAAATAGAAACGGCACAGTGCCGACTTAAGTACAAGAAGACTGACTCTTCTTACTGACTATGTTTTAACCATTCCAGTGACACTAATTATAGATTCCGATGCCTTACTTCAGGTTTACTGTTTCCCTCTGACCTTCTTATTGACGATGAAACACAGAAATTGCATCGGAATTAAATACAAAAGGCACAATGCCGACATAACTACAAGAAGATTGACTCTTCTTACTGACTATGATTTGAACATTTCCTGTGAGACCAGTTTTAGATTCCGATGCTTCACTATATGTTTACTGTATCCCTTGGACCTTCTTATTGATGATGAAACACAGAAAGTGCATCGGAATTAAATACAAAAGGCACAATGCCGACTTAAGTACAAGAAGACTGACACTTCCTACTGTCTAAGTTTTAACCATTCCAGTGACACTAGTTATAGATTCCGATGCTTCACTTCAGGTTTACTGTATCCCTCTGACCTTCTTGTTGACGATGAAACACAGAAATTGCATCGGAATTAAATACAAAAGGCACAATGCCGACATAAGTAGAAGAAGATTGACTCTTCTTACTGACTATGATTTGAACACTTCCTGTGAGACCAGTTTTAGATTCCGATGCTTCACTATATGTTTACAGTATCCCTTGGACCTTCTTTTTGACGATGAAACTCAGAAATTGAATCGGAATTAAATACAAAAGGCACAATGCCGACTTAAGTACAAGAAGACTGACTCTTCTTGCTGTGTATGTTTTGAACCATTCCTGTGACACTAGTTATAGATTCCGATGCTTCACTTCAGGTGTACTGTATCCCTCTGACCTTCTTATTGACGATGAAACACAGTAATTGCATCGGAATTAAATACAAAAGGCACAATGCCGGCTCATGTACAAGAAGACTGACTCTTCTTACTGTCTATGTTTTGAACCTTTCCTGTGACACTAGATATTGATTCCGATGCTTCACTTTAGGTTTAGTGTATCCCTTGGACCTCCTTATTGACGACGAAACACAGAAATTGCATCGGAATTAAGTAGAAAAGGCAAAATGCCGACATAAGTACAAGAAGACTGACTGTTCTTACTGACTATGATTTGAACATTTCCTGTGAGACCAGTTTTAGATTCCGATGCTTCACTATATGTTTACTGTATCCCTTGGACGTACTTGTTGACGATGAAACACAGAAATTGCATCGGAATTACATACAAAAGGCACAATGCCGACTTAAGTACAAGAATACTGACTCTTCTTGTTGTGTATGTTTTGAACCATTCCTGTGACACTAGTTATAGATTCCGTTGCTACACATCAGGTTTACTGTATTCCTCTGACCTTCTTATTGACGATGAAACACAGTAATTGCATCGGAATTAAATACAAAAGGCACAATGCCGACTTAAGTATAAGAAGACTGACTCATCTTACAGACTATGATTTGAACATTTCCTGTGTGACCAGTTTTAGATTCCGATGTTTCACTATATGTTTACTGTATCCCTTGGACCTTCTTATCGACGATGAAACACAGAAATAGCATCGCAATTAAATAAAAAAAGCAAAATGCTGACTTAAGTACAAGAAGACTGACTCTTCTTACTGTCTATGTTTTGAACCATTCCTGTGACACTAGTTATAGATTCCGATGCTTCACTTCAGGTTTACTGTATCCCTTGGACATTCTTATTGACGACGAAACACAGAAATTGAATCGGGATTAAATACAAAATGCACAATGCCGACTTAAGTACAAGAAGACTGACACTTCCTACTGTCTAAGTTTTAACCATTCCAGTGACACTAGTTATAGATTCCGATGCTTCACTTCAGGTTTACTGTATCCCTCTGACCTTCTTGTTGACGATGAAACACAGAAATTGCATCGGAATTAAATACAAAATTCACAATGCCGACATAAGTAGAAGAAGATTGACTCTTCTTACTGACTATGATTTGAACACTTCCTGTGAGACCAGTTTTAGATTCCGATGCTTCACTATATGTTTACAGTATCCCTTGGACCTTCTTTTTGACGATGAAACTCAGAAATTGAATCGGAATTAAATACAAAAGGCACAATGCCGACTTAAGTACAAGAAGACTGACTCTTCTTGCTGTGTATGTTTTGAACCATTCCTGTGACACTAGTTATAGATTCCGATGCTTCACTTCAGGTGTACTGTATCCCTCTGACCTTCTTATTGACGATGAAACACAGTAATTGCATCGGAATTAAATACAAAAGGCACAATGCCGGCTCATGTACAAGAAGACTGACTCTTCTTACTGTCTATGTTTTGAACCTTTCCTGTGACACTAGATATTGATTCCGATGCTTCACTTTAGGTTTAGTGTATCCCTTGGACCTCCTTATTGACGACGAAACACAGAAATTGCATCGGAATTAAGTAGAAAAGGCAAAATGCCGACATAAGTACAAGAAGACTGACTGTTCTTACTGACTATGATTTGAACATTTCCTGTGAGACCAGTTTTAGATTCCGATGCTTCACTATATGTTTACTGTATCCCTTGGACGTACTTGTTGACGATGAAACACAGAAATTGCATCGGAATTACATACAAAAGGCACAATGCCGACTTAAGTACAAGAATACTGACTCTTCTTGTTGTGTATGTTTTGAACCATTCCTGTGACACTAGTTATAGATTCCGTTGCTACACATCAGGTTTACTGTATTCCTCTGACCTTCTTATTGACGATGAAACACAGTAATTGCATCGGAATTAAATACAAAATGCACAATGCCGACTCATGTACGCGAAGACTGACTCTTCTTACTGTCTATGTTTAGAACCTTTCCTGTGACACTAGATTTAGATTCCGATGCTTCACTTCAGGTTTACTGTATCCCTCTGACATTCATATTGACGACGAAACACAGAGATTGCATCGGAATTAAATACAAACGGCACAGTGCCGACTGAAGTACAAGAAGACTGACTCTTCTTACTGACTATGTTGTGAACATTTCCTATGAGACCAGTTTTAGATTCCGATGCTTCACTATATGTTTACTGTATCCCTTGGACCTTCTTATTGATGATGAATCACAGAAAGTGCATCGGGGTTAAATAGAGAAGGCACAATGCCGACATAAGTACAAGAAGACTGACTCTTCCGTGTCTATGTATAGAACCATTCCTGTGACACTTGATATAGATTCCGATGCTTCACTTCAGGTTTACTGTATCCCTTGGTCCTTCTTATTGACGACGAAACAGAGAAATTGAATCGGGATTAAATACAAAAAGCACAATCCTGACTTAAGTACAAGAAGACTCACTCTTCTTACTGTCTATGTTTTAAACCATTCCTGTGACACTAGTTGTAGATTCCGAAGCTTCACTTCAGGTTTACTGTATCCCTCTGACCTTCTTATTGACGATGAAGCACAGAAATTGCATCGGAATTAAATACAAAAGGCACAATGCCGACTTAAGTACAAGAAGACTGACTCTTCGTACTGTCTATGTTTTGAACCACTGCTGTGACACTAGTTATAGATTCCGATGCTTCACTTCAGGTTTACTGTATCCCTCTGACACTCTTATTGATGATGAAACACAGAAATTGCATCGGAATGAAATACAAAAGGCACAATGCCGACTTAAGTACAAGAAGACTGACTCTTCCAAATGTCTATGTTATGAACCATTCCTGTGACACTAGTTATAGATTCCGATGCTTCACTTCAGGTTTACTGTATCCTTCTGACACTCCTCTTGACGATGAAACACAGAAATTGCATTGTAATTAAATACAAAAGGCACAATGCCGACTTAAGTACAAGAAGACTGACCCTTCTTACTGTCTATGTTTTGAACCATTCCTGTGACACTATTTATAGATTCCGAAGCTTCACTTTAGGTTTACTGTATCCCTTGGACCTTCTTATCGACGATGAAACACAGAAATAGCAACGGAATTAAATACAAAAGGCACAATGCCGACTTAAGTACAAGAAGACTGACTCTTCTTACTGTCTATGTTTTGAACCATTCCAGTGACACTAGTTATAGATTCCGATGCTTCACTTCAGGTTTACTGTATCCCTTGGACCTTCTTATTGACGACGAAACACAGAAATTGAATCGGGATTAAATACATAAGGCACAATGCCGATTTAAGTACAAGAAGACTGACTCTTCGTACTGTCTACGTATTTACCATTCCTGTGACACTAGTTATAGATTCCGATGCTTCACTTCAAGTTTACTGTATCCCTCTGACCTTCTTATTGACGATGAAACACAGAAATTGCATCGGAGGTAAATACAAAAGGTTCAATGCCGACTCAAATACTAGATGACTGGCTCTTCTTACTCTCTATGTTTTGAACCTTTCCTGTGAGACCGGTTTTAGATTCCGATGTTTCTCTTCAGGATTACTGTATCCCTTGGACCTCCATATTGACGACGAAACACAGAAATTGCATCGGAAGTAATCAGAAAAGGCACAATGCCGACATAAGTACAAGAAGACAGACTCTTCTTGCTGTGTATGTTTTGAACCATTCCTGTGACACTAGTTATAGATTCCGATGCTTCACTTCTGGTTTACTGTATCCCTCTGACCTTCTTATAGACGATGAAACACAGTAATTGCATCGGAATTAAATACAAAATGCACAATGGGGACTCATGTACAAGAAGACTGACTCGTCTTACTGTCTATGATTTGAACTTTTCCTGTGACACTAGATATACATTCCGACGCTTCACTTCAGGTTTACTGTATCCCTTGGACATTCTTATTGACGACGAAACACAGAAATTGCATCGGAATTGAATAGAAAATGCACAATGCCGACTTAAGTACAAGAAGACTGACTCTTCCTAATGTCTATGCTTTGAACCATTCCTGTGACACTAGTTATGGATTCCGATGCATCACTTCAGGTTTACTGTATCCCTTGGACCTTCTTATTGACGATGAAACTTAGAAATTGCATCGGAATTAAATACAAAAGGCACAATGCCGACTTAAGTACAACAAGACTAACTCGTCTTGCTGTGTATGTTTTGAACCATTCCTGTGACACTAGTTATAGATTCCGATGCTTCACTTCAGGTTTACTGTATCCCTCTGACCTTCTTATTGACGACGAAACACAGAAATTGTATCGGAATTAAATAGAAAAGGCATAATGCCGACTTAAGTACAGGAAGACTGACTCTTCCTACTGTCTATGTTTTGAACCATTCCTGTGACTCTAGTTATAGATTCCGATGCTTCACTTCAGGTTTACTGTATCCCTTGGACCTTCTTATTAACGATGAAACACAGATATTGCATCGGAATTAAATACAAAAGGCATAATGCCGACTTAAGTACAAGATGACTGACTCTTCTTACTGTCTATCTATTGAACCTTTTATCTGATACTAGTTACAGATTCCGATGCTTAACTTCAGGTATGCTGTATCCCTTGGACCTTCTTATTGACGACGAAACACAGAAATTGCATCGGAATTAAATGGAAATGCACAATGCCGACTTAAGTTCAAGAAGATTGACTCTTCCGTGTCTATGTTTAGGACCATTCCTGTGACGCTTGATATAGATTCCGATGCTTCACTTCAGGTTTACTGTATCCCTTGGACCTTCTTATTGACGACGAAACACAGAAATTGCATCGGGATTAAATACAAAAGGCACAATGCCGACTTAAGTACAAAAAGACTGACTCTTCCAACTGTCTATGTTTTAACCATTCCTGTGACACTAGTTATGGATTCCGATGCTTCACTTCAGGTTTACTGTATCCCTCTGACCTTCTTATTGACGATGAAACACAGAAATTGAATCGGAATTAAATACAAAAGGCACAATGCTGACTCGAATACAAGATGACCGGCTCTTCTTACTCTCTATGTTTTGAACCTTTCCTGTGAGACCGGTTTTAGATTCCGATGCTTCGCTTTAGGTTTACTGTATCCCTTGGACCTTCTTATTCACGACGAATCACAGAAATTGCATCGGAATTAAATAGAAAAGGCACAATGCCGACATAAGTACAAGAAGACTGACTCTTTTTACTGACTATGATTTGAACATTTCCAGTGAGACCAGTTTGAGATTATGATGCCTCACTATATGTTTCCTCTATCCCTTGGACCTACTTCTTGACGATGAAACACAGAAATTGCATCGGAATTAAATACAAAAGGCACAATGCCGACTTAAGTACAAGAAGACTGTCTCTTCTAGCTGTGTATGTTTTGAACCATTCCTGTGACACTAGTTATAGATTCCGATGCTTCACTTCAGGTTTACTGTATCCCTCTGACCTTCTTATTGACGATAAAACACAGTAATTGCATCGGAATTAAATACAAAATGCACAATGCCGACTCATGTACAAGAAGACTGACTCTTCTTACTGACTATGTTTTGAACCTTTCGTGTGATACTAGATATAGATTCCGATGCTTCACTTCAGGTTTACTGTATCCCTTGGACATTCTTAATGACGACGAAACACAGTAATTGCATCGGAATTAAATAGAAAAGGCACAATGCCGACTTAAGTACAAGAAGACTGACTCTTCCTACTGTCTATGCATTGAACCATTCCTGTGACACTAGTTATAGATTCCGATACTTCACTTCAGGTTTAGTGTAACCCTCTGACATTCTTATTGACGATGAAACATAGAAAATGCATCGGAATTAAATATAAACGTCACAGTGCCGACTTAAGTACGAGAAGACTGACTCTTCTTACTGACTATGTTGTAAACATTTCCTGTGAGACCGGTTTTAGATTCCGATGCTTCACTATATGTTTACTGTATCCCTTGGACCTTCTTATTGATGATGAAACACAGAAAGTGCATCGGAATTAAATACAAAAGGCACAATGCCGACTTAAGTATAAGAAGACTGACTCTTCTTACTGACTATGATTTGAACATTTCCTGTGAGACCAGTTTTAGATTCCGATGTTTCACTATAAGTTAACTGTATCCCTTGGACCTTCTTATTGACGATGAAACACAGAAATTGCATCGGAGTTAAATACAATAGGCACAATACCGACTTAAGTACAAGAAGACTGACTCTTCTTACTGTCTATGTTTGAACCAATTCTGTGACACTAGTTATAGATTCCGATGCTGCACTTCAGGTTTACCGTATCCCTTGGACCTTGTTATTGGCGACGAAACACAGAAATTGAATCGGAATTAAATACAAAAATCACAAAGCCGACTTAAGTACAAGATGACTGACTCTTCCAACTGTCTATGTTTTGAACCTTTCCTGTGACACTAGTTATGGATACCGATGCATCACTTCAGGTTTACTGTATCCCTTGGACCTTCTTATTGACGATGAAACACAGAAATTGCATCGGAATTAAATACAAAAGGCACAATGCCGACTTAAGTACAAGAAGACTGACTCTTCTTGCTGTGTATGCTTTGAACCAATCCTTGGACGCTAGTTAAAGATTCCGATGCTTCACTTCAGGTTGACTGTATCCCTTGGATCTTCTTATTGACGATGAAACACAGAAATTGCATCATAATTAAATACAAAAGGCACAATGCCGACTTAAGTACGAGAAGACTGACTCTTCTTACTCTCTATGTTTTGAGCCTTTTCTCTGATACTAGTTACAGATTCCGATGCTTAACCTCAGGTTTACTGTATTCCTTGGACCTTCTTATTGACGACGAAACACAGTAATTGCATCGGAATTAAATAGAAAAGGCACAATGCCGACTTAAGTACAAGAAGACTGACTCTTCCGTGTCTATGTTTAGAACCTGTCCTGTGACACTTGATATTGATTCCGATGCTTCACTTCAGGTTTACTGTATCCCTTGGACCTTCTCATTATCGACGAGACACAGAAATTGCATCGGGATGAAATACAAAAGGCACATACCGACTTACTTACAAGAAGACTGACTCTTCCTTCTGTCAATGGTTTAACCATTCCTGTGACACTAGTTATAGATTCCGATGCTTCACTTCAGGTTTACTGTATCCCTCTGACCTTCTTATAGACGATGAAACACAGAAATTGCATCGGAATTAAATACAAAAGGCACAATGCTGACTCAAATTCAAGATGACTGGCTCTTCTTACTCTCTATGTTTTGAACCTTTCCTGTGAGACCGGTTTTAGATTCCGATGCTTCACTTCAGGTTTACTGTATCCCTTGGACCTTCTTATTGACGACGAAACACAGAAAATGCATCGGAATTAAATAGAAAAGGCACAATGCCGACATAAGTACAAGAAGACTGACTCTTATTACTGACTATGATTTGAACATTTTTTGTGAGACCAGTTTTAGATTCCGATGCTTCAGTATATGTTTACTGTATCCCTTGGACCTTCTTTTTGACGATGAACACAGAAATTGCATCGGAATTAAATACAAAAGGCACAATGCCGACATAAGTACAAGAAGACTGACTCTTCATGCTGTGTATGTTTTGAACCATTCCTGTGACACTATTTATAGATTTTGATGCTTCACTTCAGATTTACTGTATCCCTCTGACATTCTTATTGACGATGAAACACAGTAATTGCATCGGAATTAAATACAAAAGGCACAATGCCGACTCATGTACAAGAAGACTGACTCTTCTTACTGTCTATGTTTTGAACCTTTCCTGTGACACTAGATATAGATTCCGATGCTCCACTTCAGGTTAATTGTATCCCTCTTACCTTCATATTGACGACGAAACACTGAAATAGCATCGGAATTAAATAGAAAAGGCACACTGCCGACTTAAGTACAAGCAGACTGACTCTTCCAACTGTCTATATTTTGAACCATTCCTGTGACACTGGTTATAGATTCCGATGCTTCACTTCAGGTTTACTGTATACCTCTGACACTCTTATTGACAATGAAACACAGAAATTGCATCGGAATTATATACAAAAGGCACAATGCCGACATAAGTACAAGAAGACTGACTCTTCATGCTGTGTATGTTTTGAACCATTCCTGTGACACTATTTATAGATTCCGATGCTTCACTTCAGATTTACTGTATCCCTCTGACATATTTATTGACGATGAAACACAGAATTTGCATCGGAATTATTTCAAAAAGTACAATGCCGACTTAAGTATAAGAAGACTGACTCTTCTTACTGTCTGTGTTTTGAGCAATTCCACTGACACTAGTTATGGATTTCGATGCTTCACTTCAGGTTTACTGTATCCCTTGGACCTGCTTATCGACGATGAAACATAGAAATAGCATCGCAATTAAATACAAAAGGCACAATGCCGACTTAAGTACAAGAAGACTGACTCTTCTTACTGTCTATGTTTTGAACCACTCCTGTGACACTAGTTATAGATTCCGATGCTTCAGGTTTACTGTATCACTTGGACCTTCTTATTGACGACGAAACACAGAAACTGAATCAAGATTTAATACTAAAGGCACAATGCCGAATTAAGTACAAGAAGACAGACTCTTCCTACTGTCTATGTTTTAACCATTCCTGTGACACTAGTTATAGATTCCGATGTTTCACTCCAGGTTTACTGTATCCCTCTGACCTTCTTATTGACGATGAAACACAGAAATTACATCGGATTAAATACTAAAGGCACAGTGCCGACTCAAATACAAGATGACTGGCCCTTCTTACTCTCTATGTTTTGAACCTTTCCTGTGAGACCGGTTTTAGATTCCGATGCTTCACTTCAGGATTACTGTATCCCTTGGACCTCCTTATTGACGACGAAACACAGAAATTGCATCGGAATTAAATAGAAAAGGCACAATGCCGACATAAGTACAAGAAGTCTGACTCTTCTTACTGACTATGATTTGAACATTTCCTGTGAGACCAGTTTTAGATTCCGTTGCTTCACTATATGTTTACTGTATCCCTTGGACCTTCTTGTTGACGATGAAACACAGAAACTGCATCGGAAATACATACAAAAGGCACAATGCCGACTTAAGTACAAGAAGACTGACTCTTCTTGCTGTGTATGTTTTGAACCATTCCTGTGACACTAGTTATAGATTCCGATGCTTCACTTCAGGTTTACTGTATCCCTCTGACATTCGTATTGACGATGAAACACAGAAATTGCATCGGAATTAAATACAAACGGCACAGTGCCGACTTAAGTACAAGAAGACTGACGCTTCTTACGGACTATGTTGTGAACACTTCCTGTGAGACCAGTTATGATTCCGATGCTTCACTATATGTTTACTGCATCCCTTGCACCTTCTTATTGACGAAGAAACACAGAAAATGCATCGGAATTAAATACAAAAGGCACAATGCCGACTTAAGTACAAGAAGACTGACTCTTCTTACTGTCTGTGATTTGAACCATTACTGTGACTCTAGTTATAGATTCCGATGCTTCACTTCAGGTTTACTGTATCGCTTGGACCATCTTATTGACGACAAAACACAGAAATTGCATCGGAATTAAATAGAAAAGGCACAATGCCGACTTAAGTACAAGAAGACTCAATCTTCCGTGTCTATGTTTAGAGCCACTCCTGTGACACTTGATATAGATTCCGATGCTTCACTTTAGGTTTACTGTATCCCTTGGACCTTGTTATGGACGATGAAACACAGTAATTGCATCGGAATTAAATACAAAAGGCACAATGCCGACTCATGTACAAGAAGACTAACTCTTCTTACAGTCTATGTTTTGAACCTTTCCTGTGACACTAGATATAGATTCCGATGCTTCACTTCAGGTTAATTGTATCCCTCTTACCTTCTTATTGACGACGAAACACAGAAATAGCATCGGAATTAAATAGAAAAGGCACAATGCCGACTTAAGTACAAGAAGACTGAATGTACTTACTGTCTATGTTTTGAGCAATTCCTGTGACACTAGTTATAGATTCCGATGCTTCACTTCAGGTTTACTGTATCCCTCTGACACTCTTATTGACGATTAAACACAGAAATTGCATCGGAATTAAATACATAAGGCACAATGCCGACTTAAGTACAAGAAGACTCACTCTTTTTACTGTCTATGTTTTAAACCATTCCTGTGACACTAGTTATAGATTCCGAAGCTTTACTTCAGGTTTACTGTATCCTTTGGACCTTCTTATTGACGATGAAACACAGAATTTGCATCGGAAATAAATACAAAAGGCACAATGCCCACTTAAGTACAAGAAGACTGACTCTACTTACTGTCTATGTTTTGAGCAATTCCTGTGACACTAGTTATAGATTCCGATGATTTACTTCAGGTTTACTGTATCCCTTGGACCTTCTTATCGACGATGAAACACAGAAATAGCATCGGGATTAAATACAAAAGGCACAAAGCCGTCTTAAGTACAAGAAGACTGACTCTTCTTACTGTCTATGTTTTGAACCATTCCTGTGACAGTACTTATAGATTCCGATGCTTCACTTCAGGTTTACTGTATGGTTTGGACCTTCTTATTGACGAGGAAACACAGAATTTGAATCGGGATTAAATACAAAAGGCACAATGCCGACTTAAGTACAAGAAGACTGACTCTTCCTACTGTCTATGTTTTAACCATTCCTGTGACACTAGTTATAGATTCCGATGCTTCACTTCAGGTTAACTGTATCCCTCTGACCTTCTTATTGACGATGAACCACATAAATAGCATCGGAATTAAATACAAAAGGCACAATGCCGACTCAAATACAAGATGACTGGCTCTTCTTACTCACTATGTTTTGAACCTTTCCTGTGATACCGGTTTTAGATTCCGATGCTTCACTTCAGGAATACTGTATCCCTTGGACCTTCTTATTGTCGACGAAACACAGAAATTGCATCGGAATTAAATAGAAAAGTCACAATGCCGACATAAGTACAAGAAGATTGACTCATCTTACTGACTATGATTTGTACATTTGCTGTGAGACCAGTTTTTGATTTGGATGCTTCACTATTTGTTTACTGTATCCCTCTGACCTTCTTGTTGACGATGAAACACAGAAATTGCATCGGAATTAAATACAAAAGGCACAATGCCGACTTAAGTACAAGAAGACTGACTCTTCTTGCTCTGTAAGTTTTGAACCATTCCTGTGACACTAGTTATAGATTCCGATGCTTCACTTCAGGTTTACTGTATCCCTCTGACATTCTTATTGACGATCAAACACAGTAATTGCATCGGAATTAAATAAAAAATGCACAATGCCGACTCATGTACAAGAAGACTGACTCTTCTTGCTGTCTATGTTTTGAACCTTTCCTGTGACACTAGATATAGATTCCGATGCTTCACTTCAGGTTTATTGTATCCCTCTTACCTTCTTATTGACGACGAACCACACAAATAGCATCGGAATTAAATAGAAAAGGCATAATGCCGGCTTAAGTACAAGAAAACTGACTCTTCCAAATGTCTACGATTTAAACCATTCCTGTGACACTAGTTATAGATTCCGATGCTTCACTTCAGGTTTGCTGTATCCCTCTGACACTCTTATTGACGATGAAACACAGAAATTGCATCGGAATTAAATACATAAGGCACAATGCCGACTTAAGTACAAGAAGGCTCTCTCTTCTTACTGTCTATGTTTTAAACCATTCCTGTGACACTAGTTTCAGATTCCGAAGCTTCACTTCAGGTTTACTGTATCCTTTGGACCATCTTATTGACGATGAAACACAGAATTTGCATCGGAAATAAATATAAAAGGCACAATGCCGAATTAAGTACAAGAAAATTAACTCTACTTACTGTCTATGTTTTGAGCAATACCTGTGACACTAGTTATGGATTCCGATGCTTCACTTCAGGTTCACTGTATCCCCTGGACCCTCTTATTGACGTCGAAACACAGAAATTGCATCGGAATTCAATAGAAAAGGCACAATGCCGGCTTAAGTACAAGAAGACTGACTCTTCTTACTGACTATGTTTTGAACATTTCCTGTGAGACCCGTTTTAGGTTCCGATGCTTCACTATATGTTTACTGTATCCCTTGGACATTCATATTGCCGACGAAACACAGAAATTGCATCGGAATTAAATAGAAAAGGCACAATGCCGACTTAAGTTCAAGAAGACTAACTCTTCCTACTCTCTATGTTTTGAACCATTCCTGTGTCACTAGTTATAGATTCCGATGCGTCACTTCGGGTTTACTGTATCCCTTGGTCCTTCTTATTGACGACGAAACACAGAATTTGCAACGGAATTAAATAGAAAAGACACAATGCCAACTTAAGTGCAAGAAGACTGACTCTTCTTACTGACTTTGTTTTGAACATTTCCTGTGAGACCAGTTTTAGATTCCGATGCTTGACTGTATGTTTACTGTATCCCTGGGACCTTCTTATTGACGACGAAACACAGAAATTGCATCGGATTTAAATAGAAGAGGCACAATGCTGACTTAAGGTCAAGAAGACTGATTCTTCCTTCTGCTATGGTTTGAAAGATTCCTTTGACACTAGTTATAGATTCCGATGCTTCACTTCAGGTTTACAGTATCCCTTGGACCTTCTTAATGACGATGAAACACAGAAATTGCATCGGAATTAAATAGAAAAGACACAATGCGGACTTAAGTACAAGAAGACTGACTCTTCCTACTGTCTATGTTTTGAACCATTCCTGTGACACTAGTTAAAGATTACGATGCATCACTTCAGGTTTACTGTATCCCTTGGACCTTCTCAAGACGATGAAACACAGAAATTGCATCGGAATTAAATACAAAAGGCAAAATGCCTACTTAAGTACAAGAAGACTGACTCTTCTTGCTGTGTATGGTTTGAACCATTCCTGTGACCCTAATTATAGATTCCGATGCTCACTTCACTTTTGCTGTATCCCGCTGACCTTCGTATTGACGACGAAACACAGAAATTGCATCGGAATTAAATAGAAAATGCACAATGCCGACTTAAGTACAAGAAGACTGACTCTTCCTACTATCTATGTTTTGAATCATTCCTGTGACTTTAGTTATAGATTCAGATGCTTCACTACAGGTTTACTGTATCGCTTGGACACTGTTATTGACGATGAAACACAGAAATTGCATCGGAATTAAATACAAAAGGCACAATGCCGACTTAAGTACAAGTAGACTAAATCTTCTCACTGTCTATATTTTGAACCATTCCTGTAACACTAGTTATAGATTCCGATGCTTCACTGTATGTTTACTGTATCCCTTGGACCTTCTTATTGACGACGAAACACAGAAATTGCATCGGATTTAAATTGAAGAGGCACAATGCCGACATAAGTTCAAGATGACTGACTCTTCCTACTGTCTATGTTTTTAACCATTCCTCTGACACTAGTTAAGGTTTCCGATGCATCACTTCAGGTTTACCGTATCCCTTGGACCTTGTCAAGACGATGAAACACAGAAATTGCATCGGAATTAAATACAAAAGGCACAATGCCGACTTAAGTACAAGAAGACTGACTCTTCTTGCTGTGTATGGTTTGAACCATTCCTGTGACACTAATTATAGATTCCGATGCTTCACATCAGGTTTACTGTACCCCGCTGACCTTCGTATTGACGACGAAACACAGAAATTGCATCGGAATTAAATAGAAAATGCGCAATGCCGACTAAAGTACAAGAAGACTGACTCTTCCTACTGTCTATGTTTTGAATCATTCCTCTGACTTTAGTTATAGATTCCGATGCTTCACTTCAGGTTTACTGTATCCCTTGGACCTTCTCATTGACGACGAAACACAGATATTGCATCGGAATTAAATACAGACGGCACAATGCCGACTTAAGTACAAGAAGACTGACTCTTCCTACTGTCTATGTTTTAACCATTCCTGTGACACTAGTTATAGACTCCGATGCTTTACTTCAGGTTTACTCTATCCCTGTGACCTTCTTATTGACGTTGAAACACAGAAATTGCATCGGAATTAATTACAAAAGGCACAATGCCGACTCAAATACAAGATGACTGGCTCTTCTTACTCTCTATGATTTGAGCCTTTCCTGTGAGACCGGTATAGATTCCGTTGCTTCACTTCAGGTTTACTGGATCCCATGGACCTTGTTATTGACAACGAAACACAGAAATTGCATCGGAATTTAATAGAAAAGGCACCTTGCCGACCTAAGTACAAGAAGACTGACTCTTCTTACTGACTATGTTTTTAACATTCCCTGTGAGACCAGTTTTAGATTCCGATGCTTCACTATATGTTTACTGTTTCCCTTGGACCTTCTTATTGACGATGAAACACAGAAATTGCATCGGTATTAAATAGAAAATACACAATGCCGACTCAAGTACAAGAAGACTGACTCTTCCTACTGTCTATGTTTTGAACCATTCCTGTGGCACTAGTTAAAGATTCCGATGCATCACTTCAGGTTTACTGTATCCCTTGGACCTTCTTATTGACGACGAAACACAGAAATTGCATCGGATTTAAATAGAAGAGGCACAATGCCGACATAAGTTCAAGAAGACTCACTCTTGCTTCTGATATGGTTTGAAAGATTCCTTTGACACTAGTTATAGATTCCGATGCTTCACTTCAGGATTACAGTATCCCTTGGACCTTCTTAATGACGATGAAACACAGAAATTGCATCGGAATTAAATAGAAAAGGCACAATGCCGACTTAATTACAAGAAGACTGACTCTTCCTACTGTCTATGTTTTGAACCATTCCTGTGGCACTAGTTAAAGATTCCGATGCATCACTTCAGGTTTACTGTATCCCGGTGACCTTCGTATTGACGACGAAACACAGAAATTGCAATGGTATTAAATAGAAAATGCACAATGCCGACTTAAGTACAAGAAGACTGACTCTTCCTACTGTCTATGTTTGAATCATTCCTGTGACTTTAGTTATAGATTCCGATGCTTCACTTCAGGTTTACTGTATCCCTTGGACCTTGTTATTGACGATGAATCACAGAAATTGCATCGGAATGAAATACAAAAGGCACAATGCCGTTTTTATGTACAAGAAGACTGACTCTTCCGTGTCTAAGTTTTGAACCATTCCTGTGACACTAGATATAGATTCCGATGCTTCACTACAGGTTTACTGTATCCCTTGGACCTTCTTATTGACGACGAAACACAGAAATTGCATCGGGATTAAATACAAAAGGCACAATGCCGACATAAGTACAAGAAGACTGACTCTTCCTACTGTCTATGTTTTATCCATTCCTGTGACACTAGTTATAGATTCCGATGCTTCACTTCAGGTTTACTGTATCCCTCTGACCTTCTTATTGACGATGAAACACAGTAATTGCATCGGAATTAAATACAAAATGCACAATGCCGACTCATGTACAAGAAGACTGACTCTTCTTGCTGTGTATGTTTTGAACCATTCCTGTGACACTAGTTATAGATTCCGATGCTTCACTTCAGGTTTAGTGTATCCGTCTGACCTTCTTATTGACGATTAAGCACAGTAATTGCATCGGAATTAGATGCAAATGGCAGAATGCCGACTCATGTCCAAGAAGACTGACTCTTCTTACTGTCTATGTTTTGAACCTTTCCTGTGACACTAGATATAGATTCAGATTCTTCACTTCAGGTTTTTCTGTATCACTCTGACATTCTTATTGACGACGAAACACAGAAATTGCATTAAAATTAAATAGAAAAAGCACAATGCCGACTTAAGTACAAGAAGACTGAATCTTCCCACTGTCTATGTTTTGAACCATTCCTGAGACACTAGCTATAGATTCCGATGCTTCACTTCAGGTTTACTGTGTCCGTCTGACATTCTTATTGACGATGAAACACAGAAATTGCATCGGAATTAAATACAAACGGCACAATGCCGTCTAAAGTACAAGAAGACCGACTCTTCTTACTGACTACGTTTTGAACACTCCCTGTGAGACCAGTTTTAGATTCCGATGCTTCACTATTTGTTTACTGTTTCCCTTGGACTTTCTTATTGACGATGAAACACAGAAATAGCATCGGAATTAAATACAAAAGGCACAATGCCGACTTAAGTACAAGAAGACTGACTCTTCTTACTGCCTATGTTTTGAACCATTCCTGTGACAATAGTTATAGATTTCGATGCTTCACTTCAGCTTTACTGTATCCCTCTGACCTTCTTATTGACGACGAAACACAGAAATTGTAACGGAATGAAATAGAAAAGGCACAATGCCGAATGAAGTACAATAAAACTGACTCTTCCTACTGTCTATGTTTTGAACCATTCCTGTGACACTAGTTATAAATTCCAATGCTACACTTCAGGTTCACTATATCCCTCTGACCTACTTATTGACGATGAAACACAGAAATTGCATCCGAATTAAATACAAAAGGCACAATGCCGACTTAAGTGCAAGAAGACTGACTCTTCCTAATCTCTATGTTTTGAACCATTCCTGTGACACTAGTTATAGATTCAAATGCTTCACTTCAGGTTTACTGTATCCCTTGGTCCTTCTTATTGACGACGAAACACAGAAATTGCATCGGAATTAAGTAGAAAAGGCACAATGCCAACTTAAGTACAAGAAGACTGACTCTTCTTACTGATTATGTTTTGAACATTTCCTGTGAGACCACTTTTAGATTCCGATGCTTCACTGTATGTTTACTGTATCCCTTGGACCTTCTTATTGACGGCGAAACGCAGAAATTGCATCGGATTTAAATAGAAGAGGCACAATGCCGACTTAAGTTCAAGAAGCCTGACTCTTCTGTCTGCTATGTTTTGAAAGATTCCTTTGACACTAGTTATAGATTCCGAAGCTTCACTTCAGGTTTACAGTATCCCTTGGACCTTCTTAATGACGATGAAACACAGAAATTGCATCGGAATTAAGTAGAAAAGGCACAATGCCGACTTAAGTACAAGAAGACTGACTCTCCTTACTGTCTATGTTTTGAACCTTTCCTGTGACACTAGTTATAGATTCCGATGCTTCACTTCAGGTTTAATGTATCCCTAGGACCTTCTTATTGACGATGAAACACAGAAATTACATCGGAATTGAATAGAAAAGGCCCAATGCCGACTTAAGTACAAGTAGACTAAATCTTCTTACTGTCTATATTTTGAACCATTCCTGTGACACTAGTTATGGATTCCGATGCTTCACTTCAGGTTCACTGTATCCCCTGGACCATCTTATTGACGTCGAAACACAGAAACTGCATCAGAATCACATAGAAAAGGCACAATGCCGACTTAAGTACAAGAAGATTGACTCTTCTTATGGACTATGTTATGATCATTTCCTGTGAGACCCGTTTTAGGTTCCGATGCTTCACTATATTTTTACTGTACCCCTTGGACCTTCTTATTGACGACGAAACACAGACGTTGCATCGGAATTAAATAGAAAAGTCACAATGCCGACTTAAGTTCAAGAAGACTAACTCTTCCTACTCCCTATGCTTTGTACCATTCCTGTGACACTAGTTATAGATTGCGATGCTTCACTTCAGGTTTACTGTATCCCTTGGTCCTTCTTATTGACGACGAAACACAGAAATTGCATCGGAATTAAATAGAAAAGGCACAATGCCGACTTAAGTACAAGAAGACTGAATCTTCCCACTGTCTATGTTTTGAACCATTCCTGAGACACTAGCTATAGATTCCGATGCTTCACTTCAGGTTTACTGTGTCCGTCTGACATTCTTATTGACGATGAAACACAGAAATTGCATCGGAATTAAATACAAACGGCACAATGCCGTCTAAAGTACAAGAAGACCGACTCTTCTTACTGACTACGTTTTGAACACTCCCTGTGAGACCAGTTTTAGATTCCGATGCTTCACTATTTGTTTACTGTTTCCCTTGGACTTTCTTATTGACGATGAAACACAGAAATAGCATCGGAATTAAATACAAAAGGCACAATGCCGACTTAAGTACAAGAAGACTGACTCTTCTTACTGCCTATGTTTTGAACCATTCCTGTGACAATAGTTATAGATTTCGATGCTTCACTTCAGCTTTACTGTATCCCTCTGACCTTCTTATTGACGACGAAACACAGAAATTGTAACGGAATGAAATAGAAAAGGCACAATGCCGAATGAAGTACAATAAAACTGACTCTTCCTACTGTCTATGTTTTGAACCATTCCTGTGACACTAGTTATAAATTCCAATGCTACACTTCAGGTTCACTATATCCCTCTGACCTACTTATTGACGATGAAACACAGAAATTGCATCCGAATTAAATACAAAAGGCACAATGCCGACTTAAGTGCAAGAAGACTGACTCTTCCTAATCTCTATGTTTTGAACCATTCCTGTGACACTAGTTATAGATTCAAATGCTTCACTTCAGGTTTACTGTATCCCTTGGTCCTTCTTATTGACGACGAAACACAGAAATTGCATCGGAATTAAGTAGAAAAGGCACAATGCCAACTTAAGTACAAGAAGACTGACTCTTCTTACTGATTATGTTTTGAACATTTCCTGTGAGACCACTTTTAGATTCCGATGCTTCACTGTATGTTTACTGTATCCCTTGGACCTTCTTATTGACGGCGAAACGCAGAAATTGCATCGGATTTAAATAGAAGAGGCACAATGCCGACTTAAGTTCAAGAAGCCTGACTCTTCTGTCTGCTATGTTTTGAAAGATTCCTTTGACACTAGTTATAGATTCCGAAGCTTCACTTCAGGCTTACAGTATCCCTTGGACCTTCTTAATGACGATGAAACACAGAAATTGCATCGGAATTAAGTAGAAAAGGCACAATGCCGACTTAAGTACAAGAAGACTGACTCTCCTTACTGTCTATGTTTTGAACCTTTCCTGTGACACTAGTTATAGATTCCGATGCTTCACTTCAGGTTTAATGTATCCCTAGGACCTTCTTATTGACGATGAAACACAGAAATTACATCGGAATTGAATAGAAAAGGCCCAATGCCGACTTAAGTACAAGTAGACTAAATCTTCTTACTGTCTATATTTTGAACCATTCCTGTGACACTAGTTATGGATTCCGATGCTTCACTTCAGGTTCACTGTATCCCCTGGACCATCTTATTGACGTCGAAACACAGAAACTGCATCAGAATCACATAGAAAAGGCACAATGCCGACTTAAGTACAAGAAGATTGACTCTTCTTATGGACTATGTTATGATCATTTCCTGTGAGACCCGTTTTAGGTTCCGATGCTTCACTATATTTTTACTGTACCCCTTGGACCTTCTTATTGACGACGAAACACAGACGTTGCATCGGAATTAAATAGAAAAGTCACAATGCCGACTTAAGTTCAAGAAGACTAACTCTTCCTACTCCCTATGCTTTGTACCATTCCTGTGACACTAGTTATAGATTGCGATGCTTCACTTCAGGTTTACTGTATCCCTTGGTCCTTCTTATTGACGACGAAACACAGAAATTGCATCGGAATTAAATAGAAAAGGCACAATGCCAACTTAAGCACAAGACGACTCACTCCTCTTACTGACTATGTTTTTAACCTTTCCTGTGAGACCGGTTTCAGATTCCGATGCATCACTTCAGGTTTACTGTATCCCATGGACCTTCTTACTGACGTCGAAACAAAGAAATTGCATCGCAATTAAATAGAAAATTCACAATGCCGACTTAAGTACAAGAAGACTGACTCTTCTTACTCTCTATGTTTTGAACCATTCCTGTGACACTAGTTATAGATTCCGGTGCTTCACTTCAGGTTTTCTGTATCCCTCTGAACTGCTTATTGACGAAGAAAGACAGAAATTGCATCGGAATTGAATACAAAAGGCACAATGCCGGCTCAGGTACAAGAAGTCTTTCTCTTCTTACTGTCTATGTTTTGAACCTTTCCTGTGAGACCGGTTTTTGATTCCAATGCTTCACATCAGCATTACGGTATCCCTTGGACCTTCTTATTGACGACGAAACACAGAAATTGCATCGGAATTAAATAGAAAAGGCACAATGCCGACTTAAGTACAAGGGAACTGACTCGTCTTACTGTGTATGTTTTGAACCATTCCTGTGACACTAGTTATAGATTCCGATGCTTCACTTCAGGTTCACTGTACCCTCTGACCTTCTTATTGACGATGAAACACTGAAATTGCATCGGAATTAAGCACAAAAGGCACAATGCCGACTTAAGTACAAGAAAACTGACTCTTCTTACTGTCTTTGTTTTGAACCATACCTGTGACACTAGCTATAGATTCCGATGCTTCACTTCAGATTAACTGTATCCCTCTGACCTTCTTATTGACGATGAAACACAGAAATTGAATTGGAATTACATACAAAAGGCACAACGCCGACTTAAGTACAAGAAAACTGACTCTTCTTACTGTCTATGTTTTGAAAGGTTCCTGTGACACTAGTTATAGATTCCGATGCTTCACTTCAGGTTTACTGTATCCCTCCGACCTTCTTATTGACGATGAAACACAGAAATTGCATCGGAATTAAATACAAAAGACACAATTCCGACTTAAGTACAAGAAAACTGACTCTTCTTACTGTCTATGTTTTGATCAATTCCTGTGACACTAGTTATAGATTCCGATGCTTCACTTCAGGTTTACTGTATCCCTCTGACCTTCTTATTGGCGATGAAACATAGTAATTGCATCGGAATTAAATAGAAAAGGAACAGTGCCGACTTAAGTACAAGAAAACTGACTCTTCTTACTGTCTATGTTTTGAACCATTCCTATGACACTAGTTATAGATTCCGATGCTTCACTTCACGTTTACTGTATCCCTCTGACCTTCTTATTGACGATGAAACACAGAAATTGCAACGGAATTAAATAGAAAAGGCACAATGCAGACTTAAGTACAAGAAAACAGACTCTTCTTACTGTCTATGGATTGAACCATTCCTGTGACACTAAATATAGATTCCCATGCTTCACTTCAGGTTTACTGTATCCCTCTGACCTTCTTATTGACGATGAAACACAGAAATTGCATGGGAATTAAATACAAAAATCACAATGCCGACTTAAGTACAAGAAAGCTGACCCTTCTAACTGTCTATGTTTTGAACCATTCATGTGACACTAGTTATAGATTCCGATGCTTCACTTCAGGTTTACTGTATCCCTCTGACCTTCTTATTGACGATGTAACACAGAAATTGCATCGGAACTAAATACAAGAGGCACAATGCCGACTTAAGTACAAGAAAACTGAATCTTCTTACTGTCTATGATGTAAACCATTCATGTGACACTAGTTATAGATTCCGATGCTTTACTCCAGGTTTACTCTATCCCTCAGACCTTCTTATTGACGATGAAACACAGAAATTGCATCGGAATTAAATAGAAAAGGCACAATGCCGACTTAAGTACAAGAAAACTGACTCTTCTTACTGTCTATGTTTTGAACCAATCATGTCACACTAGTTATAGATTCCGAACTTTCACTTCAGGTTTACTGTATCCCTCGGACCTTCTTATTGACGATGGAACACAGAAATTGCATAGGAAATGTATACAAAAGGCACAATGCCGACTTAAGTACAAGAAAACTGACTCTACTTACTGTCTATGTTTTGAACCATTCATGTGACACTAATAATGGATTCCGACGCTTCACGTCAGGTTTACTGTATCCCTCTGACCATCATATAGACGATGAAACACAGAAATTGCATCGGGATGAAATAGAGAAGGAACAATGCCGACTTAGGTACAAGAAAACTGACTCTTCTTACTGTCTATTATTTGAACCATTCCTGTGACACTAGTTATAGTTTCCGATGCTTCACTTCAGGTTTACTGTATCCCTCTGACCTACTTATTGACGATGAAACACAGAAATTGCAACGGAATTAAATACAAAACGCACAATGCCGAATTTAGTACAAAAAAACTGACTCTTCTTACTGTCTATGTTTTGAACCATTCCTGTGACACTAGTTATAGATTCCGATGCTTCACTTCAGGTTTACTGTATCCCTCTGACCTTCTTATTGACGATGAAACACAGAAATTGCATCGGAATTAAATACAAAAGGCACAATGGCGACTTAAGTACAAGAAAATTGACTCTTCTTACTGTTTATGTTTTGAACCATTGTTGTGACACTAGTTATAGATTCCGATGCTTCACTTCATGTTACTGTATCCCTCTGACCTTCTTATTGACGATGAAACACAGAAATTGCATCGGAATTAAATACAAAAGGCACAATGACGACCTAAGTACAAGAAATCTCTTCCTACTGTCTATGTTTTGAACTATTCATGTGACACTAGTTATAGCTTCCGATGCTTCACTTCAGGTATACTGTATCCATCAGATCTTCTTATTGACGATCAAACGCAGAAATCGCATCCGAATTAAATACCAAAAGGACAATGCCGACTTAAGTACAAGAAAAATGACTCTTCTTACTGTCTATGTTTTGAACCATTACTGTGACACTAGTTATAGATTCCGATGCTTCACTTCAGGTTTTCTGTATCCCTCTGACCTTCTTATTGACGATGAAACACAGAAATTGCATCGGAATTAAATACAAAAGGCACAATGCCGACTTAAGTACAAGAAAACTGACTCTTCTTACTGTCTATGTTTTGAACCTTTCCTGTGACACTAGTTATAGATTCCGATGCTTCACTTCATGTTACTGTATCACTCTGACCTTCTTATTGACGATGAAACACAGAAATTGCATCGGAATTAAATACAATAGGCACAATGCCGACATATGTACAAGAAAACTGACTCTTCTTACTGTCTATGTTTGCACCATTCATGTGACACTAGTTATAGATTCCGATGCGTCACGTCAGGTTTACTGTATCCCTCTGACCTTCTTATTGACGGTGAAACATAGAAATTGCATCGGAATTAAATAGAAAAGGAACAATGCCGACTTAAATACAAGAAAACTGACACTTCATACTGTCTATGTTTTGAACCATTCCTGTGACACTAGTTATAGATTCCGATGCTTCACTTCAGGTTTACTGTATCCCTCTGACAATCTTATTGACGATGATGCACAGAAATTGCATCGGAATTAAATACAAAAGGCACAATGCCGACTTAAGTACAAGAAAACAGACTCTTCTTACTGTCTATATTTTGAACCATTCATGTGACACTAGTTATAGATTCTGATGCATCACTTCAGGTTTACTGTATCCCTTGGACCTTCTTATTGACGATGAAACACAGAAATTGCATCGGAATTAAATACAAAAGGCACAATGCCGACTTAAGTACAAGATATCTGACTCTTCTTACTGTCTACGGTTTGAAATATTCCTGTGACACTAAATATAGATTCCGATGCTTCACTTTTGGTTTACTGTATCCCTCTGACCTTCTTATTGACGATGAAACACAGAAATTGCATTGAAATTAAATACAAACGGCACAATGCCGACTTAAGTACAAGAAAACTGACTCTTCTTACTCTCTATGTTTTGAACCATTCATGGGACACAAATTATAGATTCCGATGCTTCACTTCAGGTTTACTGTATCCCTCTGATCGTCTTATTGACGATGAAACACAGAAATTGCATCGGAATTAAATACAAAAGGCACAATGCCGGCTCAGGTACAAGAAGTCTTTCTCTTCTTACTGTCTATGTTTTGAACCTTTCCTGTGAGACCGGTTTTTTATTCCTATGCTTCACATCAGCATTACTGTATCCCTTGGACCTTCTTATTGACGACGAAACACAGAAATTGCATCGGAATTAAATAGAAAAGGCACAATGCCGACTTAAGTACAAGGGAACTGACTCGTCGTACTGTGTGTGTTTTGAACCATTCCTGTGACACTAGTTATAGATTCCGATGCTTCACTTCAGGTTCACTGTACCCTCTGACCTTCTTATTGACGATGAAACACTGAAATTGCATCGGAATTAAACACAAAAGGCACAATGCCGACTTAAGTACAAGAAAACTGACTCTTCTTACTGTCTTTGTTTTGAACCATTCCTGTGACACTAGCTATAGATTCCGATGCTTCACTTCAGATTAACTGTATCCCTCTGACCTTCTTATTGACGATGAATCACAGAAATTGAATTGGAATTACATACAAAAGGCACAACGCCGACTTAAGTACAAGAAAACTGACTCTTCTTACTGTCTATGTTTTGAAAGGTTCCTGTGACACTAGTTATAGATTCCGATGCTTCACTTCAGGTTTACTGTATCCCTCCGACCTTCTTATTGACGATGAAACACAGAAATTGCATCGGAATTAAATACAAAAGACACAATGCCGACTTAAGTACAAGAAAACTGTGTCTTCTTACTGTCTATGTTTTAAACCATTCATGTGACACTATTTATAGATTCCGATGCTTTACTCCAGGTTTACTGTATCCCTCTGACCTTCGTGTTGACGATGAATCACAGAAATTAAATCGGAATTAAATAGAAAAGGCACAATGCCGACTTAAGTACAAGAAAACTGACTCTTCTTACTGTCTATGTTTTGATCCATTCCTGTGACACTAGTTATAGATTCCGATGCTTCACTTCAGGTTTACTGTATCCCTCTGACCTTCTTATTGACGATGAAACATAGTAATTGCATCGGAATTAAATAGAAAGGGAACAGTGCCGACTTAAGTACAAGAAAACTGACTCTTCTTACTGTCTATGTTTTGAACCAATCCTATGACACTAGTTATAGATTCCGATGCTTCACTTCACGTTTACTGTATCCCTCTGACCTTCTTATTGACGATGAAACACAGAAATTGCAACGGAATTAAATAGAAAAGGCACAATGCAGACTTAAGTACAAGAAAACAGACTCTTCTTACTGTCTATGGTTTGAACCATTCCTGTGACACTAAATATAGATTCCCATGCTTCACTTCAGGTTTACTGTATCCCTCTGACCTTCTTATTGACGATGAAACACAGAAATTGCATGGGAATTAAATACAAAAATCACAATGCCGACTTAAGTACAAGAAAGCTGACCCTTCTAACTGTCTATGTTTTGAACCATTCATGTGACACTAGTTATAGATTCCGATGCTTCACTTCAGGTTTACTGTATCCCTCTGACCTTCTTATTGACGATGAAACACAGAAATTGCATCGGAATTAAATACAAAAGGCACAATGCCGACTTAAGTACAAGAAAACAGACTCTTCTTACTGTCTATGGTTCGAACCATTCCTGTGACACTAGTTATAGATTCCGATGCTTCACTTCAGGTTTACTGTATCCCTCTGACCTTCTTATTGACGATGTAACACAGAAATTGCATCGGAACTAAATACAAGAGGCACAATGCAGACTTAAGTACAAGAAAACTGAATCTTCTTACTGTCTATGATGTAAACCATTCATGTGACACTAGTTTTAGATTCCGATGCTTTACTCCAGGTTTACTCTATCCCTCAGACCTTCTTATTGACGATGAAAAACAGAAATTGCATCGGAATTAAATAGAAAAGGCACAATGCCGACTTAAGTACAAGAAAACTGACTCTACTTACTGTCTATGTTTTGAACCAGTCATGTGACACAAATAGTGGATTCCGGCGCTTCACTTCAGGTTTACTGTATCCCTCTGACCTTCATATAGACGATGAAACACAGAAATTGCATCGGGATGAAATAGAGAAGGAACAATGCCGACTTAGGTACAAGAAAACTGACTCTTCTTACTGTCTATGATTTGAACCATTCCTGTGACACTAGTTATAGATTCCGATGCTTCACTTCAGGTTTACTGTATCCCTCTGACCTACTTATTGACGATGAAACACAGAAATTGCAACGGAATTAAATACAAATGGCACAATGCCGAATTTAGTACAAGAAAACTGACTCTTCTTACTGTCTATGTTTTGAACCATTCCTGTGACACTAGTTATAGATTCCGATGCTTCACTTCAGGTTTACTGTATCCCTCTGACCTTCTTATTGACGATGAAACACAGAAATTGCATCGGAATTAAATACAAAAGGCACAATGGCGACTTAAGTACAAGAAAACTGACTCTTCTTACTGTTTATGTTTTGAACCATTCCTGTGACACTAGTTATAGATTCCGATGCTTCACTTCATGTTACTGTATCCCTCTGACCTTCTTATTGACGATGAAACACAGAAATTGCATCGGAATTAAATACAAAAGGCACAATGACGACCTAAGTACAAGAAATCTCTTCCTACTGTCTATGTTTTGAACTATTCATGTGACACTAGTTATAGCTTCCGATGCTTCACTTCAGGTATACTGTATCCATCAGATCTTCTTATTGACGATCAAACGCAGAAATCGCATCGGAATTAAATACAAAAAGGACAATGCCGACTTAAGTACAAGAAAAATGACTATTCTTACTGTCTATGTTTTGAACCATTACTGTGACACTAGTTATAGATTCCGATGCTTCACTTCAGGTTTTCTGTATCCCTCTGACCTTCATATTGACGATGAAACACAGAAATTGCATCGGAATTAAATACAAAAGGCACAATGCCGACTTAAGTACAAGAAAACTGACTCTTCTTACTGTCTATGCTTTGAACCTTTCCTGTGACACTAGTTATAGATTCCGATGCTTCACTTCATGTTACTGTATCACTCTGACCTTCTTATTGACGATGAAACACAGAAATTACATCGGAATTAAATACAATAGGCACAATGCCGACATATGTACAAGAAAACTGACTCTTCTTACTGTCTATGTTTGCACCATTCATGTGACACTAGTTATAGATTCCGATGCGTCACGTCAGGTTTACTGTATCCCTCTGACCTTCTTATTGACGGTGAAACATAGAAATTGCATCGGAATTAGATAGAAAAGGAACAATGCCGACTTAAATACAAGAAAACTGACACTTCATACTGTCTATGTTTTGAACCATTCCTGTGACTCTAGTTATAGATTCCGATGCTTCACTTCAGGTTTACTGTATCCCTCTGACCTTCTTATTGAAGATGATACACAGATACTGCATCGGAATTAAATACAAAAGGCACAATGCCAACTTAAGTACAAGAAAACTGACTCTTCTTACTGTCTGTGTTTGAACCATTCCTGTGACACTAGTTATAGATTGCGATGCTTCACTTCAGGTTTACTGTATCTTTGTGACCTTCTTATTGACGATGATACACAGAATTTGCATCGGAATTAAATACAAAAGGCACAATGCCGACTTAAGTACAAGAAAACTGACTCTTCTTACTGTCTATGTTTGATCCATTCCTGTGACACTAGATATAGATTCCGATGATTCACTTCAGGTTTACTGTATCCCTCTGACCTTCTTAATGACGATGAAACGCAGAAATCGAATCGGAAAGAAATACAAAAAGCACAATGCCGACTTAAGTACAAGATAACTGACACTTCTTACTGTCTATGTTTTGAGCGATTCCTGTGACACTAGTTATAGATTCCGATGCTTCACATCAGGTTTCCTGTATCCCTCTGACCTTCTTATTGAAGATGAAACACAGATATTGAATCGGAATGAAATACAAAAGGCACAATGCCGACTTAAGTACAAGAACACTGACTCATCTTACTGTCTATGTTTTGAACCATTCCTCAGACACTAGTTATAGATCCCGATGCTTCACTTCAGGTTTACTGTATCCCTCTGACAATCTTATTGACGATGATGCACAGAAATTGCATCGGAATTAAATACAAAAGGCACAATGCCGACTTAAGTACAAGAAAACAGACTCTTCTTACTGTCTATATTTTGAACCATTCATGTGACACTAGTTGTAGATTCTGATGCTTCACTTCAGGTTTACTGTATCCCTTGGACCTTCTTATTTACGATGAAACACAGAAATTGCATCGGAATTAAATACAAAAGGCACAATGCCGACTTAAGTACAAGATATCTGACTCTTCTTACTGTCTATGGTTTGAAATATTCCTGTGACACTAGTTATAGATTCCGATGCTTCACTTTAGGTTTACTGTATCCCTCTGACCTTCTTATTGACGGTGAAACACAGAAATTGCATCGAAATTAAATACAAACGGCACAATGCCGACTTAAGTACAAGAAAACTGACTCTTCTTACTCTCTATGTTTTGAACCATTCATGGGACACAAATTATAGATTCCGATGCTTCACTTCAGGTTTACTGTATCCCTCTGATCGTCTTATTGACGATGAAACACAGAAATTGCATCGGAATTAAATACAAAAGGCACAATGCCGGCTCAGGTACAAGAAGTCTTTCTCTTCTTACTGTCTATGTTATGAACCTTTCCTGTGAGACCGGTTTTTGATTCCTACGCATCACATCAGCATTACTGTATCCCTTGGACCTTCTTATTGACGACGAAACACAGAAATTGCATCGGAATTAAATAGAAAAGGCACAATGCCGACTTAAGTACAAGGGAACTGACTCGTCTTACTGTGTATGTTTTGAACCATTCCTGTGACACTAGTTATAGATTCCGATGCTTCACTTCAGGTTCACTGTATCCCTCTGACCTTCTTATTGACGATGAAACACAGAAATTGAATTGGAATTACATACAAAAGGCACAACGCCGACTTAAGTACAAGATATCTGACTCTTCTTACTGTCTATGTTTTGATCCATTCCTGTGACACTAGTTATAGTTTCCGATGCTTCACTTCAGGTTTACTGTATCCCTCTGACCTTCTTATTGACGATGAAACATAGTAATTGCATCGGAATTAAATAGAAAAGGAACAGTGCCGACTTAAGTACAAGAAAACTGACTCTTCTTGCTGTCTATGTTTTGAACCATCCCTATGACACTAGTTATAGATTCCGATGCTTCACTTCACGTTTACTGTATCCCTCTGACCTTCTTATTGACGATGAAACACAGAAATTGCAACGGAATTAAATAGAAAATGCACAATGCAGACTTAAGTACAAGAAAACAGACTCTTCTTACTGTCTATGGTTTGAACCATTCCTGTGACACTAAATATAGATTCCCATGCTTCACTTCAGGTTTACTGTATCCCTCTGACCTTCTTATTAAAGATGAAACACAGAAATTGCATCGGAATTAAATACAAAAGGCACAATGCCGACTTAAGTACAAGAAAACAGACTCTTCTTACTGTCTATGGTTTGAACCATTCCTGTGACACTAGTTATAGATTCCGATGCTTCACTTCAGGTTTACTGTATCCCTCTGACCTTCTTATTGACGATGTAACACAGAAATTGCATCGGAACTAAATACAAGAGGCACAATGCCGACTTAAGTACAAGAAAACTGAATCTTCTTACTGTCTATGATGTAAACCATTCATGTGACACTAGTTATAGATTCCGATGCTTTACTCTAGGTTTACTGTATCCCTCAGACCTTCTTACTGACGATGAAACACAGAAATTGCATCGGAATTAAATAGAAAAGGCACAATGCCGACATAAGTACAGGAAAACTGACTCTTCTTACTGTCAATGTTTGAACCATTCCTGTGACACTAGTTATTGATTCCGATGCTTTACTACAGGTTATCTGTATTCCTCTGACCTTCTTATTGACGAAGAAACACAGATATTGCATCGGAGTTATATACAAAAGGCACAATGCCGACTTATGTACAAGAAAACTGACTCTTCTTACAGTCTATATTTTGAACCATTCCTGTGACACTAGTTATAGATTCCGATGCTTCACTTCAGGTTTACTGTATCCCTCTGACCTTCTTATTGACGATGAAGCACAGATATTGCATCGGAAGTAAATACAAATGGCACAATGACGACTTAAGTACAAGCAAACTGTCTCTTCTTACTGTCTATGTTTTGAACCATTCCTGTGACACTAGTTATGGATTCCGATGCTTCACTTCGGTTTACTGTATTCCTCTGACCTTTTTATTGACATTGAAACACAGAAATTGCATCGGCATTAAATACAAAAGGCACAATGCCGACATAAGTACAAGAAAACTGACTCCTCTTACTGTCTATGTTTTGATCCATTCCTGTGACACTAGTTATAGATTCCGATGCTTCACTTCAGGTTTACTGTTTCCCTCTGACACTCTTATTGACGATGAAACATACAAATTGTATCGGAATAAAATAGAAAGGCACAATGCCGACTGAAGTACAAGAAAACTGACTCATCTTACTGTCTATGTTTTGAACCATTCCTGAGACACTAGTTATAGATTCCGATGCTTCTTTTCAAGTTTACTATATCCCTCTGACCATCTTATTGACGATGATGCACAAAAATTGCATCGGAATTAAATACAAAAGGCACAATGCCGACTTAAGTACAAGAAAACAGACACTTCTTACTGTCTATGTTTTGAACCATTCATGTGACACTAGTTATAGATTCTGATGCTTCACTTCAGGTTTACTGTATCCCTTGGACCTTTTTATTGACGATGAAACACAGAAATTGCATCGGAATTAAATACAAAAGGCACAATGCCGACTTAAGTACAAGATATCTGACTCTTCTTACTGTCTACGGTTTGAACCATTCCTGTGACACTAGTTATAGATTCCGATGCTTCACTTTAGGTTTACTGTATCCCTCTGACCTTCTTATTGACGATGAAACACAGAAATTGCATCGAAATTAAATACAAACGGCACAATGCCGACTTAAGTACAAGAAAACTGACTCTTCTTACTCTCTATGTTTTGAACCATTCATGGGACACAAATTATAGATTCCGATGCTTCACTTCAGGTTTACTGTATCCCTCTGATCGTCTTATTGACGATCAAACACAGAAATTGCATCGGAATTAAATACAAAAGGCACAATGCCGGCTCAGGTACAAGAAGTGTTTCTCTTCTTACTGTCTATGTTTTGAACCTTTCCTGTGAGACCGGTTTTTGATTCCTATGCTTCACATCAGCATTACTGTATCCCTTGGACCTTCTTATTGACGACGAAACACAGAAATTGCATCGGAATTAAATAGAAAAGGCACAATGCCGACTTAAGTACAAGGGAACTGACTCGTTGTACTGTGTATGTTTTGAACCATTCCTGTGACACTAGTTATAGATTCCGATGCTTCACTTCAGGTTCACTGTACCCTCTGACCTTCTTATTGACGATGAAACCCAGAAATTGCATCGGAATTAAATACAAAAGACACAATGCCGACTTAAGTACCACAAAACTGACTCTTTTTACTGTCTATGTTTTAAACCATTCATGTGACACTATTTATAGATTACGATGCTTTACTCCAGGTTTACTGTATCCCTCTGACCTTCTTGTTGACGATGAAACACAGAAATTACTCCGGAATTAAATAGAAAAGGCACATCCGACTTAAGTACAAGAAAACTGACTCTTCTTACTGTCTATGCTTTGATCTATTCCTGTGACACTAGTTATAGATTCCGATGCTTCAATTCAGGTTCACTGTATCCCTCTGACCTTCTTATTGACGATGAAACATAGAAATTGCATCGGAATTAAATAGAAAAGGAACAGTGCCAACTTAAGTACAAGAAAACTGACTCTTCTTACTGTCTATGTTTTGAACCATTCGTATGACACTAGTTATAGATTCCGATGCTTCTTTTCACGTTTACTGTATCCCTCTGACCTTCTTATTGACGATGAAACACAGAAATTGCATCGGAATTAAATAGAAAAGGCACAATGCCGACATAAGTACAAGAAAACAGACTCTTCTTACTGTCTATGGTTTGAACCATTCCTGTGACACTAAATATAGATTCCGATGCTTCACTTCAGGTTTACTGTATCCTTCTGACCTTCTTATTGACGATGAAACACAGAAATTGCATCGGAATTAAATACAAAAGGCACAATGCCGACTTAAGTACAAGAAAACAGACTCTTCTTACTGTCTATGGTTTGAACCATTCCTGTGACACTAGTTATAGATTCCGATGCTTCACTTCAGGTTTACTGTATCCCTCTGACCTTCTTATTGACGATGAAACACAGAAATTGCATCGGAATCAAATACAAGGGGCACAATGCCGACTTAAGTACAAGAAAACTGAATCTTCTTACTGTCTATGATTTAAACCATCCATGTGACACTAGTTATAGATTCCGATGCTTTACTCCAGGTTTACTGTATCCCTCAGACCTTCTTATTGACGATGAAACACAGAAATTGCATCGGAATTAAAGAGAAAAGGCACAATGCCGACTTAAGTACAAGAAAACTGACTCTTCTTACTGTCTATGTTTTGAACCAATCATGTGACACTTGTTATAGATTCCGATCCTTCATTTCAGTTTTACTGTATCCCTCTGACCTTCTTATTGACGATGAAACACAGAAATTGCATCGGAATTAAATACTAAAGGCACAATGCCGACTTAAGTACAAGAAAACAGACTCTTCTTACTGTCTATGGTTTGAACCATTCATGTGACGCTAGTTATAGATTCCGATGCTTCACTTCAGGTTCACTGTACCCTCTGACCTTCTTGTTGACGATGAATCACAGAAATTACTTCGGAATTAAATACAAAATGCACAATGCCGACTTAAGTACAAGAAAACTGACTCTCCTTACTGTCTATGTTTTGATCCATTCCTGTGACAGTAGTTATAGATTCCGATGCTTTACTTCAGGTTTTCTGTATCCCTCTGACCTTCTTATTGACGATGAAACATAGAAATTGCATCGGAATGAAACAGAAAAGGAACAGTGCCGACTTAAGTACAAGAAAATTGACTCTTCTTACAGTCTATGTTTTGAACCATTACTGTGACACTAGTTATAGATTCCGATGCTTCACCTCGGTTTACTGTATTCCTCTGAACTTCTTATTGACGATGAAACACAGAAATTGCATCGGAATTAAATACAAAAGGCACAATGCCGACTTAAGTACAAGAAAACTGACTCTTCTTACTGTCTATGTTTTGATCCATTCCTGTGACACTAGTTATAGATTCCGATGCTTCACTTCAGGTTTACTGTACCCTTCTGACCTTCTTATTGACAATGAAACATACAAATTGCATCGGAATAAAATAGAAAGGCACAATGCCGACTGAAGTACAAGAAAACTGACTCTTCTTAATGTCTATGTTTTGAACCATTCCTGTGACACTAGTTATAGATTCAGATGCTTCACATCAGGTTTACTGTATATTTGTGACCTTCTTATTGACGATGATACACCGAACTTACATCGGAATTAAATACAAACCGCACAATGCCGACTTATGTACAAGAAAACTGACACTTCTTACTGTCTATGTTTGAATCAATCATGTAACACTTGTTATAGATTGCGATGCTTCACTTCAGGTTTACTGTATCCCTCTGACCTTCTTATTGACGATGAAACACAGAAATCGCATCGGAATTAAATACAAAATGCACAAAGCCGACTTAAGTACATGAAAGCTGACTCTTCTTACTGTCTATGTTTTGAACCATTCCTGTAACACTAGTTATAGATTCCGATGCTTCACTTCAGTTTTAATGTATCCGTCTGATCGTCTTATTGACGATGAAACACAGATATTGCATCGGAATTAAATACAAAAGGCACAATGCCGAATCAAGTGCAAGTACTCTGGCTCTTCTTACTGTCTATGATTTGAACCTTTCCTGTGAGACCGGTTTCAGATTCCGATGCTTCACTTCAGGTTTACTGTATCCCTTGGACCTTCTTATTGACGACGAACTCAGAAATTGCATCGGAATTAAATAGAAAATGCACAATGCCGACTTCAGTACAAGATAACTGACTCTTTTTCCTGTCTCTGTTTTGAACCTCTCCTGTGACACTAGTTATAGATTGCGATGCTTCACTTCAGGTTCACTGTACCCTCTGACCTTCTTGTTGACGATGAATCACAGAAATTACTTCGGAATTAAATACAAAATGCACAATGCCGACTAAAGTACAAGAAAACTGACTCTCCTTACTGTCTGTGTTTTGATCCATTCCTGTGACACTAGTTATAGATTCCGATGCTTCACTTCAGGTTTGCTGTATCCCTCTGACCTTCTTATTGACGATGAAACATAGAAATTGCATCGGAATTAAATAGAAAAGGAACAGTGCCGACTTCAGTACAAGAAAACTGACTCTTCTTACTGTCTATGTTTTGAACCATTCATGTGACACTAGTTATAGATTCCGATGCTTCACTTCAGGTTTACTGTATCCCTCTGACCTTCTTATTGACGATGAAACACAGAAATTGCATCGGAATTAAATACAAAAGGCACAATGCCGACTTAAGTACAAGAAGACTGACTCTTCCTACTGTCTATAATTTGAACCAATCGTGTGACACTAGTTATAGATACCGATGCTTCACTTCAGGTTTACTGTATCCCTCTGATCGTCTTATTGACGATGAAACACAGAAATTGCATCGGAATTAGATACAAAAGGCACAATGAGGGCTCAGGTACAAGAAGTCTTTCTCTTCTTACTGTCTATGTTTTGAACCTTTCCTGTGAGACCGGTTTTTGATTCCTGTGCTTCACATCAGCATTACTGTGTCCCTTGGACCTTCATATTGACGACAAAACACAGAAATTGCATCGGAATTAAATAGAAAAGGCACAATGCCGACTTAAGTACAAGGGAGCTGACTCATCTTACTGTGTATGTTTTAAACCATTTCTGTGACACTAGTTATAGATTCCGATGCTTCACTTCAGGTTTGCTGTATCCCTCTGATCTTCTTATTGACGATGAAACATAGAAATTGCATCGGAATTAAATAGAAAAGGAACAGTGCCGACTTAAGTACAAGAAAACTGCCTCTTCTTACTGTCTATGTTTTGAACCATTCATGTGACACTAGTTATAGATTCCGATGCTTCACTTCAGGTTTACTGTATCCCTCTGACCTTCTTATTGACGATGAAACACAGAAATTGCATCGGAATTAAATACAAAAGGCACAATGCCGACTTAAGTACAAGAAAACAGACTCTTCTTACTGTCTATGGTTTGAACCATTCCTGTGACACTAGTTATAGATTCCGATGCTTCACTTCAGGTTTACTGTATCCCTCAGACCTTCTTATTGACGATGAAACACGGAAATTGCATCGGAATTAAATACAAAAGGCACAATGCCGACTTAAGTACAAGAAAACTGACTCTTCTTACTGTCTATGGTTTGAACCATTCCTGTGACACTAGTTATAGATTCCGATGCTTCGCTTCAGGTTTACTGTATCCCTCTGACCTTCTTATTGACGATGAAACACAGAAATTGCATCGGAATTAAATACAAAAAGCACAATGCCGACTTAAGTACAAGAAAACTGACTCTTTTAACTGTCTACGTTTTGAACCATTCATGTGACACTAGTTATAGATTCCGATGCTTGACTTCAGGTTTACTGTATCCCTCTGACCTTCATATTGACGATGAAACACAGAAATTGCATCGGAGTTAAATACAAAAGGAACAATGCCGACTTAAGTACAAGAAAACTGACTCTTCTTACTGTCTATGGTTTGAACCATTCCTGTGACACTAGTTATAGATTCCGATGCTTCGCTTCAGGTTTACTGTATCCCTCTGACCTTCTTATTGACGATGAAACACAGAAATTGCATCGGAATTAAATACAAAAGGCACAATGCCGGCTTAAGTACAAGAAAACTGACTCTTCTTACTGTCTGTATCTGAACCATTCATGTGACACTAGTTATAGATTCCGATGCTTCACTTCAGGTTTACTGCATCCCTCTGACCTTCTTATTGACGATGAAACACAGAAAATGCATCGGAATTAAATACAAAATGCACAATGCCGACTGAAGTACAAGAAAACTAACTCTTCTTTACTGTCTATGTTTTGAACCATTCCTGTGACACTAGTTATATATTCCGATGCTTCACTTCAGGTTTACTGTATCCCTCTGACCTTCATATTGACGATGAGACACAGAAATTGCATCGGAGTTAAATACAAAAGGAACAATGCCGACTTAAGTACAAGAAAACTGACTCTTCCTACAGTCTATGCTTTGAACCATTCCTGTGACACTAGTTATAGTTTCCGATGCTTCACTTCAGGTTTACTGAATCCCTCTGACCTTCTTATTGACGATGAAACACAGATATTGCGTCGGAACTAAATACAAATGGCACAATGACGACTTAAGTACAAGAAAACTGACTCTTCTTACTGTCTATGTTTTGAACCATTCCTGTGACACTAGTTATAGATTCCGATGCTTCACTTCAGGTTTACCGTATTCCTCTGACCTTCTTAGTGACGACGAAACACAGAAATTGCATCGGAATTAAATACAAAAGGCACAATGCCGACTTAAGTACAAGAGGACTGACTCTTCTTACTGTCTACGTTTTGAACCATTCCTGTGACATTAGTTATAGATTCCGATGCTTCGCTTCAGGTTTACTGTATCCCTCTGACCTTCTTATTGACGATGAGACACTGAAATTGCATCGGAATTACACACAAAAGGCACAATGCCGACATAAGTACAAGGAAACTGACTCTTCTTACTGTCTATGTTTTGAACCATTCCTGTGACACTAGTTATAGTTGCTGATTCTTCACTTCAGGTTTACTGCATCCCTCTAACCTTCTTATTGTTGATGAAACACAGAAATTGCATCGGAATTAAATACAAAAGCCACAACGCCGACTTAAGTACAAGAAAACTGACTCTTCTTACTGTCTATTTTTTGATCCATTCCTGTGACACTAGTTATAGATTCCGATGCTTCACTTCAGGTTTACTGTATCCCTCTGACCTTCTCATTGACCATGAAACACAGAAATTGCATCGGAATTAAATAGAAAAGGCACAATGCCGAATTAAGTACAAGAAAACTGACTCTTCTTACTGTCTATGTTTGAACCATTCCTGTGACACTAAATAGTGATACCAATGCTTTACTTCAGGTTTACAGTATCCCTCTGACCTTCTTATTGACGGTGAAACACAGAAGTTGCATCGCAATTGAATACAAAAAGCACAATTCCAACTTAAGTACAAGATAACTGACTCTTCTTACTCTCTATGTTTTGAACCATTCATGGGACACAAATTATAGATTCCGATGCTTCACCTCAGGTTTACTGTATCCCTCTGACCTTCTTATTGGCGATGAAACACAGAAATCGCATCAGAATTAAATACAAAAGGCACAATGCCTACTTAAGTTAAAGAAAACTGACTCTTCTTACTGTCTAAGTTATGAACCATTCCTGTGATACTAGTTATAGATTCCGATGCTTCACTTCAGGTTTACCGTATCCCTCAGACCTTCTTATTGACGATGAAACACAGAAATTGCATCGGAATTAAATAGAAAATGCACAATGCCGACTTAACTACACGAAAACTGACTCTTCTTACTGTCTATGTTTTGAACCATTCCTGTGACACTAGTTAAAGATTCCGATGCTTCACCTCAGGTTTACTGTATCCCTCTGACCTTCTTATTGACGCTGAAACACAGAAATTGCATCGGAATTATTTACAAAAGGCACAATGCCGACTTAAGTTCAAGAAAACTGACTCTTCTTACTGTCTATGTTTTGAACCATTCCTGTGACACTAGTTATGGATGTCGATGATTCACTTCAGGTTTACTGTATCCCTCTGACCTTCTTGTTGACGATGAAATACAGAAATTGCAGCGGAATTAAATACAGAAGGCACAATGCCGACTTAAGTACAAGAAAACTGACTCTTCTTACTGTCAATGTTTTGAACCATTCCTGTGACACTAGTTATAGATTCCGATGCTTCACTTTGGGTTTACTGTATCCCTCTGACCTTCTTATTGACGATGAAACATAGAAATTGCATCGGAATTAAATAGAAAAGGAACAATGCCGACTTAAGTACAAGAAAACTGACTCTTCTTACTGTCTACGTTTTGAACTATTCCTGTGACACTAGTTATAGATGCCGATGCTTCACTTCAGGTTTACTGTATCCCTCTGACCTTCTCATTGACCATGAAACACAGAAATTGCATCGGAATGAAATAGAAAAGGCACAATGCCGACTTAACTACATGAAAACAGACTCTTCTTACTGTCTATGTTTTGAACCATTCCTGTGACACTAGTTAAAGATTCCGATGCTTCACCTCAGGTTTACTGTATCCCTCTGTCCTTCTTATTGACGATGAAACACAGAAATTGCAACGGAATTAAATACAAAAGGCACAATGCCGACTTAAGTTCAAGAAAACTGACTCTTCTTACTGACTATGCTTTGAACGATTCCTGTGACACTAGTTATGGATTCCGATGATTCACTTCAGGTTTACTGTATCCCTCTGACCTTCTTGTTGACGATGAAACACAGATACTGCATCGGAATTAAATACAAAATGCACAATGCCGACTTAAGTACAGGATAACTGACTCTTATTTATTGTCTATGTTTTGATCCATTCCTGTGACACTAGTTATATATTCCGATGCTTCACTTCTGGTTTACTGTATCCCTCTGACCTTCATATTGACGATGAAACACAAAAATTGCATCGGAGTTAAATACAAATGGAACAAACCGACTTAAGTACAAGAAAACTGATTCTTCTTACAGTCTATGATTGGAACCATTCCTGTGACACGAGTTATAGATTCCGATGCTTCACTTCAGGTTTACTGTATCCCTCTGACGGTCTTATTGACGATGAAACCCAGATATTGCGTCGTAATTAAATACAAAAGGCACAATGCCGACTCAAGTACAACGAAACTGATTCTTCGTACTGTCTATGTTTTGATCTACTCCTGTGGCACTAGTTATAGATTCCGATGCTTCACGTCAGGTTTACTGTATCCCTCTGACCTTCTTATTGACGATGAAACATAGAAATTGCATCCGAATTAAATAGAAAAGGAACAATGCCGACTTAAGTACAAGATTACTGACTCTTCTTACTGTCTACGTTTTGAACCATTCCTGTGACACTAGTTATAGATGCCGATGCTTAACTTCAGGTTTACTGTATCCCTCTGACCTTCTTATTGACGATGAAACACAGAAATTGCATCGGAATGAAATAGAAAAGGCACAATGCTTACTTAAGTTCAAGAAAACTGACTCTTCTTACTGTCTAAGTTATGAACCATTCCTGTGACACTGGCTATAGTTTCCGATGCTTCACTTCAGGTTTACTGTATCCCTCTGACCTTCTTATTGACGATGAATTACAGAAATTGCATCGGAATTGAGTACAAATGGCACAATGCCGACCTAAGTACAAGAAAACTGACTCTTCTTACTGTCTATGTTTTGAACCGTTCATGTGACACTAGTTATAGATTCAGATGCTTCGCTTCAGGTTTAATGTATCCCTTGGACCTTCTTATTGACGACGAATTACAGAATTTGCATCGGAATTAAATTCAAAAAGCACAATGCCGACTTAAGTACAAGAAAACTGACTCTTCTTACTGTCTATGTTTTGAACCATTCCTGTGACACTAGTTATAGATTCCGATGCTTCACTTCAGGTTTACTGTATTCCTCTGACCTTATATTGACGATGAAACACAGAAATTGCATCGGAATTAAATACAAATGGCTTGATGCCGACATAAGTACAAGAAGACTGGCTCTTCTTACTGTCTGTGTTTTGAACCATTTCTGTGACACTAGTTATAGATTCCGATGCTTTACTTCAGGTTTACTGTATCCCTCTGACCTCCTTATTGTCGATGAAACACAGAAATTGCATCAGAATTAAATACAAAAGGCACAATGCCGACTCAAGTACAAGAAGACTGGCTCTTCTTACTGTCTATGTTTTGAACCTTTCCTGTGGCACTAGTTATGGATTCCGATGCTCGACTTCAGGTTCACTGCCTGCCTCTGACCTTCTCATTGGCGATGATACACAGAAATTGCATCGGAATTAAATACAAAACGCACAATGCCGACTTAAGTACATGAAAACTGACTCTTCTCACTGTCTATGATTTGAACCATTCCTGTGACACTAGTTATAGATTCCGATGCTTCACTACAGGTTTACTGTATCCCTCTGACCTTCTTATTGACGATGAAACACAGATATTGCGTCGGAATTATATACAAAAGGCACGATGCCGACTTAAGTGCAAGAAAACTGACTCTTCTCACTGTCTATGTTTTGAACCATTCCTGTGACGCTAGTTATAGATTCCGATGCTTCACTTCAGGTTTACTGTATCCCTCTGACCTTCTTATTGACGATGAAACACAGAAGTTGCATAGGAATTAAATACAAAAGGCACAATGCCGACTTAAGTACAAGAAAACTGACTCTCCTTACTGTCTATGTTTTAAACCATTCCTGTGACACTAGTTATAGATTCCGATGCTTCACATCAGCTTTACTGTATCCCTGTGACCTTCTTATTGACGATGAAACACAGAATTTGCATCGGAAATAAATTCAAAAAGCACAATGCCGACTAAAGTACAAGAAAACTGACTCTTCTTACTGTCTATGCTTTGTATCATTCCTGTGACACTAAATAGTGATTCCGATGCTTCACTTCAGGTTTACTGTATCCCTCTGACCTTCTTTATGACGATGAAACACAGAAATTGCATCGGAATTGAATACAAAAAGCACAATGCCAACTTAAGTACAAGAAAACTGACCCTTCTTACTGTCTATGTTTTGAACCATTCAAGTGACACTAGTTATAGACTCCGATGCTTCACTTCAGGTTTATTGTATCCCTCTGACCTTCTTATTGACGATGAAACACAGAAATCGCATCGGAATTAAATACAAAAGGCACAATGCCTACTTAAGTTCAAGAAAACTGGCCCTTCTTACTGTCTAAGTTATGAACCATTCCTGTGACACTAGTTACAGTTTCCGATGCTTCACTTCAGGTTTACCGTATCCCTCTGACCATCTTATTGACGATGAAACACAGAAATTGCATCGGAATTAAATACAAAAGGCACAATGCCGACTTAAGTACAAGAAAACTGTCTCTTCTTACTGTCTATATTTTGAACTATTCATGTGACACTAGTAATAGATTCCGATGCTTCGCTTCAGGTTTACTGTATCCCTCTGACCTTCTTATCGATGATGAAACACAGAAATTGCATCGGAGTTAAATACAAAAGGCACAATGCCGACTTAAGTACAAGAAAACTGACTCTTCTTACTGTCTATGTTTTGAACCATTCCTGTGACACTAGTTATAGATTCCGATGCTTCACTTCCGGTTTACTGTATCCCTCTGACCTTCTTATTGACGATGAAACACAGAAATAGCTTCGGAATTAAATACAAAAGGCACCATGCCGACCTTAGTACAAGAAAACTGACTCTTCTTACTGTCTATATTTTAACCATTTCTGTGACACTAGTTATAGATTCCGATTTTTCACTTCAGGTTTACTGTAACCCTCGGTCCTTCTTATTGACGAGGAAACACAGAAATAGCATCGGAATTAAATACAAATGGCACAATTCCGACTTAAGTACAAGATAACTGACTCATCTTCCTGTCTATGTGTTGAACCATTCATGTGACACTAGTTATAGATTCCGATGCCTCACTTCATTTTTACTGTATCCCTCTGACCTTCTTATTGACGATGAAACACAGATATTCCATCGGAATTAAATACAAAAAGCACAATGCCGACTTAAGTAAAGAAAACTGACTCATCTTACTGGATATGTTTTGAACCATTCATGTGACACTAGTTATAGATTCCGATGCTTCACTTCAGCTTTACTGTATCCCTCTGACCTTCTTATTGACGATGAAACACAGAAATTGCATCGGAATTGAATACAAAAGGTACAATGCCGTCTTAAGTACAAGAAAACTGACTCTTCTTACTCTCTGTGTTTTGAACCATTCCTGTGACACTAGTTACAGATTCCGATTCATCACTTAAGGTTTACTGTATCCCTTGGACCTTCTTATTGACGACGAAACACAGAATTTGCATCGGAATTAAATTCAAAAAGCACAATGCCGACTTAAGTACAAGAAAACTGACTCTTCTTACTGTCTATGTTTTGAACCAGTCCTGTGACACTAGTTATAGATTCCGATGCTTCACTTCAGGTTTACTGTATCCCTCTGACCTTATATTGACGATTAAACACAGAATTTGCATCGGAATTAAATACAGATGGCTCAATGCCTACTTAAGTACAAGAAGACTGCCTCATCTCACTCTCTATGTTTTGAACCATTCCTGTGACACTAGTTATAGATTCCGATGCTTCACTTCAGCTTTACTGTATCCCTGTGACCTTCTTATTGACGATGAAACACAGAAATTGCATCGGAATTAAATATAAAAGGCACAATACCGACTCAAGTACAAGAAGACTGGCTCTTCTTACTGTCTATGTTTTGAACCATTTCTGTGACACTAGTTATAGATTCAGATGCTTTACGTCAGGTTTACTGTATCCCTCTGACCTTCTCATTGTCGATGAAACACAGAAATTGCATCGGAATTAAATACAAAAGGCACAATGCCGACTCAAGTACAAAAAGACTGGCTCTTCGTACTGTCTATGATTTGAACCTTTCCTGTGGCACTAGTTATGGATTCGGATGCCCGACTTCAGGTTCACTGCCTCCCTCTGACCTTTTTATTGGCGATGAAACACAGAAATTGCATCGGAATAAAATACAAAACTCACAATGCCGACTTAAGTACATGAAAACAGACTCTTCTTACTGTCTATGTTTTGAACCAATCCTGTGACGCTAGTTATAGATTCCGATGATTCACTTCAGGTTTACTGTATCCCTCTGACCTTCTTATTGACGATGAAACACAGAAATTGCATCGGAATTAAATACAAAAGGCACAATGCCGACTTAAGTACAAGAAAACTGTCTCTTCTTACTGTCTATATTTTGAACTATTCATGTGACACTAGTAATAGATTACGATGCTTCACTTCAGGTTTACTGTATCCCTCTGACCTTCTTATTGACGATGAAACACAGAACTTGCATCGGAGTTAAATACAAAAGGCACAATGCCGACTGAAGTACAAGAAAACTGACTCTTCTTACTGTCTATGCTTTGAACCATTCCTGTGACACAAGTTATAGATTCCGATGCTTCACTTCCGGTTTACTGTATCCCTCTGACCTTCTTATTGACGTTGAAACACAGAAATAGCTTCGGAATTAAATACAATGGGCACAATGCCGACTTAAGTACATGTTAACTGACTCTTCTTACTGTCTATGTGTTGAACCATTCATGTGACACTAGTTATAGATTCCGATGCTTCACTTCATTTTTACTGTATACCTCTGACCTTTTTATTGACGATGAGTCACAGAAATTGCATCGGAATTAAATACAAAAGGCACAATGCCGACTTAAGTACAAGAAAACTGACTCTTCTTACTGTCTATGTTTGAACCATTCCTGTGACACTAGTTATAGATTCCGATTTTTCACTTCAGGTTTACTGTAACCCTCTGTCCTTCTTAGTGACGAGGAAACACAGAAATTGCTTCGGAATTAAATACAAAAGGCACAATGCCGACTTAAGTACAAGAAAACTGACTCTTCTAACTGTCTATGTTTTGAACCATTCCAGTGACACTAGTTATAGATTCCGATGCTTCACTTCAGGTTTACTGTATCCCTCTGACCTTCTTATTGACGATGAAACACAGAGATAGCATCGGAATTAAATACAAATGGCACAATGCCGACTTAAGTACAAGATAACTGACTCATCTTCCTGTCTATGTGTTGAACCATTCATGTGATACTAGTTATAGATTCCGATGCCTCACTTCATTTTTACTGTATCCCTCTGACCTTCTTATTGACGATGAAACACAGATATTCCATCGGAATTAAATACAAAAAGCACAATGCCGACTTAAGTACAAGAAAACTGACTCTTCTTACTGTCTAAGTTTTGAACCATTCCTGAGACACTAGATATAGATTCCGATGCTTCACTTCAGCTTTACTGAATCCCTCTGACCTTCTTATTGACGATGAAACACAGAAATTGCATCGGAATTAAGTACAAAAGGCACAATGCCGGCTTAAGTACAAGAAAACTGTCTCTTCTTACTGTCTATATTTTGAACCATTCCTGTGACACTAGTTATAGATTCCGATGATTCACTTCAGGTTTACTGTATACCTCTGACCTTCTTATTGACGGTGAAACACAGAAATTGCATCGGAATTCAATACAAAAGGCACAATGCCGACTTAAGTACAAGAAAACTGACTCTTCTTACTGTCTATGTTTTGAACCATTCCTGTGACACTGGCTATAGATTCCGATGCTTCACTTCAGGTTTACTGCATCCCTCTGACCTTCTTATTGATGATGGAACACAGAAATTGCATCGGAATTAAATACAAATGGCAGAATGCCGACTTAAGTACAAGAAAACTGACTCATCTTACTGGATATGTTTTGAACCATTCCTGTGACACTAGTTATAGATTCCGATGCTTCACTTCAGCTTTACTGTATCCCTCTGACCTTCTTATTGACGATGAAACACAGAAATTGCATCGGAATTGAATACAAAAGGTACAATGCCGACTTAAGTACAAGAAAAATGACTCTTCTTACTCTATGTGTTTTGAACCATTCCTGTGACACTAGTTACAGATTCCGATTCATCACTTAAGGTTTACTGTATCCCTTGGACCTTCTTATTGACGACGAAACACAGAATTTGCATCGGAATTAAATTCAAAAAGCACAATGCCGACTTAAGTACAAGAAAACTGACTCTTCTTCCTGTCTATGTTTTGAACCAGTCCTGTGACAGTAGTTATAGATTCCGATGCCTCACTTAAGGTTTACTGTATCCCTCTGACCTTATATTGACGATGAAACACAGAATTTGCATCGGAATTAAATGCAAATGGCTCAATGCCGACTTAAGTACAAGAAGACTGCCTCATCTTACTCTCTATGTTTTGAACCATTCCTGTGACACTAGTTATAGATTCCGATGCTTCACTTCAGCTTTACTGTATCCCTGTGACCTTCTTATTGACGATTAAACACAGAAATTGCATCGGAATTAAATATAAAAGGCACAATACCGACTCAAGTACAAGAAGACTGGCTCTTCTTACTGTCTATGTTTTGAACCATTTCTGTGACACTAGTTATAGATTCAGATGCTTTACGTCAGGTTTACTGTATCCCTCTGACCTCCTCATTGTCGATGAAACACAGAAATTGCATCGGAATTAAATACAAATGGTACAATGCCGACTCAAGTTCAAGAAGACTGGCTCTTCGTACTGTCTATGATTTGAACCTTTCCTGTGGCACTAGTTATGGATTCGGATGCCCGACTTCAGGTTCACTGCCTCCCTCTGACCTTTTTATTGGCGATGAAACACAGAAATTGCATCGGAATAAAATACAAACGCACAATGCCGACTTAAGTACATGAAAACTGACTCTTCTTACTGTCTATGTTTTGAACCAGTCCTGTGACGCTAGTTATAGATTCCGATGATTCACTTCAGGTTTACTGTATCCCTCTGACCTTATATTGACGATGAAACACAGAATTTGCATCGGAATTAAATACAAATGGCTCAATGCCGAATTAAGTACAAGAAGACTGCCTCATCTTACTCTCTATGTTTTGAACCATTCCTGTGACACTAGTTATAGATTCAGATGCTCCACTTCAGCTCTACTGTATCCCTGTGACCTTCTTATTGACGATGAAACACAGAAATTGCATCGGAATTAAATATAAAAGGCACAATTCCGACTCAGGTACAATAAGACTGGCTCTTCTTACTGTCTATGTTTTGAAACGTTTCTGTGACACTAGTTATAGGTTCCGATGCTTTACGTCAGGTTTACTGTACCCCTCTGACCTCCTCATTGTCGATGAAACACAGAAATTGCATCGGAATGAAATACAAAAGGCACAATGCCGACTCAAGTACAAGAAGACTGGCTCTTCTTACTGTCTATGTTTTGAACCTTTCCTGTGCCACTAGTTATGGATTCGGATGCTCGACTTCAGGTTCACTGCCTCCCTCTGACCTTCTTATTGGCGATGAAACACAGAAATTGCATCGGAATTAAATACAAAACGCACAATGCCGACTTAAGTACATGAAAACTGACTCTTCTTACTGCCTGTGTGCTGAACCATTCATGTGACACTAGTTATAGATTCCGATGCTTCACTGCTTTTTTACTGTATACCTCTGACCTTTTTATTGACGATGAATCACAGAAATTGCATCGGAATTAAATACAAAAGGCACAATGCCGACTTAAGTACAAGAAAACTGACTCTTCTTACTGTCTATGTTTTGAACCATTCCAGTGACACTAGTTATAGATTCCGATGCTTCACTTCAGGTTTACTGTATCCCTCTGACCTTCTTATTGACGTTGAAACACAGAAATTTCAACGGAATTAAATACATAAGGCACAATTCCGACTTAAGTACAAGAAAACTGACTCTTGTTACTGTCTATGTTTTGAACCATTCCTGTGACACTAGTTATAGATTCCGATGCTTCACTTCCGGTTTACTGTATCCCTCTGACCTTCTTATTGACGATGAAACACAGAAATAGCATCGGAATTAAATACAAATGGCACAATGCCGGGTTAAGTACAAGATAACTGACTCATCTTCCTGTCTATGTGTTGAACCATTCATGTGACACTAGTTATAGATTCCGATGCTTCACTTCATTTTTACTGTATCCCTCTGAACTTCTTATTGACGATGAAACACAGATATTCCATCGGAATTAAATACAAAATGCACAATGCCGACTTAAGTACAAGAAAACTGACTCTTCTTACTGTCTAAGTTTTGAACCATTCCTGGGACACTAGATATAGATTCCGATGATTCACTTCAGCTTTACTGAATCCCTCTGACCTTCTTATTGACGATGAAACACAGAAATTGCATCGGAATTAAATACAAAAGGCACAATGCCGGCTTAAGTACAAGAAAACTGTCTCTTCTTACTGTCTATGTTTTGAACCATTCCTGTGACACTAGTTATAGATTCCCATGATTCACTTCAGGTTTACTGTATACCTCTGACCTTCTTATTGACGATGAAACACAGAAATTGCATCGGAATTCAATACAAAAGGCACAATGCCGACATAAGTACAAGAAAACTGACTCTTCTTCCTGTCTATGTTTTGAGCCATTCCTGTGACACTGGCTATAGATTCCGATGCTTCACTTCCGGTTTACTGTATCCCTCTGACCTTCTTATTGACGATGAAACACACAAATAGCATCGGAATTAAATACAAAAGGCACAATGCCGACTTAAGTACAAGATAACTGACTCATCTTACTGTCTATGAGTTGAGCCATTCATGTGACACAAGTTATAGATTGCGATGCTTCACTTCACGTTTACTGTATCCCTCTGACCTTCTTATTGACGATGAAACACAGAAATTTCATCGCAATTAAATACAAAGGGCACAATTAAGACTTAAGTACAAGATAACTGACTCTTGTTACTGTCTATGTTTTGAACCATTCCTGTGACACTAGTTATAGATTCCGATGATTCACTTCATGTTTACTGTATACCTCTGACCTTCTTATTGACGATGAAACACAGAAATTGCATCGGAATTCAATACAAAAGGCACAATGCCGCCTTAAGTACAAGAAAACTGACTCTTCTTACTGTCTATGTTTTGAACCATTCCTGTGACACTGGCTATAGATTCCGATGCTACACTTCCGGTTTACTGTATCCCTCTGACCTTCTTATTGACGATGGAACATAGAAATTGCATCGGAATTAAATACAAATGGCACAATGCCGACTTAAGTACAAGAAAACTGACTCATCTTACTGGATATGTTTTGAACCAGTCCTGTGACACTAGTTACAGATTCCGATTCATCACTTAAGGTTTACTGTATCTCTTGGACCTTCTTATTGACGACGAAACACAGAATTTGCATCGGAATTATATTCAAAAAGCACAATGCCGACTTAAGTACAAGAAAACTGACTCTTCTTACTGTCTATGTTTTGAACCAGTCCTGCGACACTAGTTATAGATTCCGATGCTTCACTTCAGGTTTACTGTATCCCTCTGACCTTATATTGACGATGAAACACAGAATTTGAATCGGAATTAAATACAAATGGCTCAATGCCGACTTAAGTACAAGAAGACTGCCTCATCTTACTCTCTATGTTTTGAACCATTCCTGTGACACTAGTTATAGATTCCGATGCTCCACTTCAGCTCTACTGTATCCCTGTGACCTTCTTATTGACGATGAGACACAGAAATTGCATCGGAATTAAATATAAAAGGCACAATTCCGACTCAAGTACAAGAAGACTGGCTCTTCTTACTGTCTATGTTTTGAAAGGTTTCTGTGACACTAGTTATAGGTTCCGATGCTTTACGTCAGGTTTACTGTACCCCTCTGACCTCCTCATTGTCGATGAAACACAGAAATTGCATCGGAATTAAATACAAAAGGCACAATGCCGACTCAATTACAAGAAGACTGGCTCTTCTTACTGTCTATGTTTTGAACCTTTCCTGTGGCACTAGTTATAGATTCCGATGATTCACTTCAGGTTTACTGTATCCCTCTGACCTTATATTGACGATGAAACACAGAATTTGCATCGGAATTAAATACAAATGGCTCAATGCCGACTTAAGTACAAGAAGACTGCCTCATCTTACTCTCTATGTTTTGAACCATTCCTGTGACACTAGTTATAGATTCCGATGCTCCACTTCAGCTCTACTGTATCCCTGTGACCTTCTTATTGACGATGAAACACAGAAATTGCATCGGAATTAAATATAAAAGGCACAATTCCGACTCAGGTACAATAAGACTGGCTCTTCTTACTGTCTATGTTTTGAAACGTTTCTGTGACACTAGTTATAGGTTCCGATGCTTTACGTCAGGTTTACTGTACCCCTCTGACCTCCTCATTGTCGATGAAACACAGAAATTGCATCGGAATGAAATACAAAAGGCACAATGCCGACTCAAGTACAAGAAGACTGGCTCTTCTTACTGTCTATGTTTTGAACCTTTCCTGTGCCACTAGTTATGGATTCGGATGCTCGACTTCAGGTTCACTGCCTCCCTCTGACCTTCTTATTGGCGATGAAACACAGAAATTGCATCGGAATTAAATACAAAACGCACAATGCCGACTTAAGTACATGAAAACTGACTCTTCTTACTGCCTGTGTGCTGAACCATTCATGTGACACTAGTTATAGATTCCGATGCTTCACTGCTTTTTTACTGTATACCTCTGACCTTTTTATTGACGATGAATCACAGAAATTGCATCGGAATTAAATACAAAAGGCACAATGCCGACTTAAGTACAAGAAAACTCACTCTTCTTACTGTCTATGTTTTGAACCATTCCAGTGACACTAGTTATAGATTGCGATGCTTCACTTCAGGTTTACTGTATCCCTCTGACCTTCTTATTGACGTTGAAACACAGAAATTTCAACGGAATTATATACATAAGGCACAATTCCGACTTAAGTACAAGAAAACTGACTCTTGTTACTGTCTATGTTTTGAACCATTCCTGTGACACTAGTTATAGATTCCGATGCTTCACTTCATTTTTACTGTATCCCTCTGAACCTCTTATTGACGATGAAACACAGATATTCCATCGGAATTAAATACAAAATGCACAATGCCGACTTAAGTACAAGAAAACTGACTCTTCTTACTGTCTAAGTTTTGAACCATTCCTGGGACACTAGATATAGATTCCGATGATTCACTTCAGCTTTACTGAATCCCTCTGACCTTCTTATTGACGATGAAACACAGAAATTGCATCGGAATTAAATACAAAAGGCACAATGCCGGCTTAAGTACAAGAAAACTGTCTCTTCTTACTGTCTATGCTTTGAACCATTCCTGTGACACTAGTTATAGATTCCCATGATTCACTTCAGGTTTACTGTATACCTCTGACCTTCTTATTGACGATGAAACACAGAAATTGCATCGGAATTCAATACAAAAGGCACAATGCTGACATAAGTACAAGAAAACTGACTCTTCTTCCTGTCTATGTTTTGAGCCATTCCTGTGACACTGGCTATAGATTCCGATGCTTCACTTCCGGTTTACTGTATCCCTCTGACCTTCTTATTGACGATGAAACACACAAATAGCATCGGAATTAAATACAAAAGGCACAATGCCGACTTAAGTACAAGATAACTGACTCATCTTACTGTCTATGAGTTGAGCCATTCATGTGACACAAGTTATAGATTGCGATGCTTCACTTCACGTTTACTGTATCCCTCTGACCTTCTTATTGACGATGAAACACAGAAATTTCATCGCAATTAAATACAAAGGGCACAATTAAGACTTAAGTACAAGATAACTGACTCTTGTTACTGTCTATGTTTTGAACCATTCCTGTGACACTAGTTATAGATTCCGATGATTCACTTCAGGTTTACTGTATACCTCTGACCTTCTTATTGACGATGAAACACAGAAATTGCATCGGAATTCAATACAAAAGGCACAATGCCGCCTTAAGTACAAGAAAACTGACTCTTCTTACTGTCTATGTTTTGAACCATTCCTGTGACACTGGCTATAGATTCCGATGCTACACTTCCGGTTTACTGTATCCCTCTGACCTTCTTATTGACGATGGAACATAGAAATTGCATCGGAATTAAATACAAATGGCACAATGCCGACTTAAGTACAAGAAAACTGACTCATCTTACTGGATATGTTTTGAACCAGTCCTGTGACACTAGTTACAGATTCCGATTCATCACTTAAGGTTTACTGTATCTCTTGGACCTTCTTATTGACGACGAAACACAGAATTTGCATCGGAATTATATTCAAAAAGCACAATGCCGACTTAAGTACAAGAAAACTGACTCTTCTTACTGTCTATGTTTTGAACCAGTCCTGTGACACTAGTTATAGATTCCGATGCTTCACTTCAGGTTTACTGTATCCCTCTGACCTTATATTGACGATGAAACACAGAATTTGAATCGGAACTAAATACAAATGGCTCAATGCCGACTTAAGTACAAGAAGACTGCCTCATCTTACTCTCTATGTTTTGAACCATTCCTGTGACACTAGTTATAGATTCCGATGCTCCACTTCAGCTCTACTGTATCCCTGTGACCTTCTTATTGACGATGAGACACAGAAATTGCATCGGAATTAAATATAAAAGGCACAATTCCGACTCAAGTACAAGAAGACTGGCTCTTCTTACTGTCTATGTTTTGAAACGTTTCTGTGACACTAGTTATAGGTTCCGATGCTTTACGTCAGGTTTACTGTACCCCTCTGACCTCCTCATTGTCGATGAAACACAGAAATTGCATCGGAATTAAATACAAAAGGCACAATGCCGACTCAATTACAAGAAGACTGGCTCTTCTTACTGTCTATGTTTTGAACCTTTCCTGTGGCACTAGTTATGGATTCGGATGCTCGACTTCAGGTTCACTGCCTCCCTCTGAAATTCTTATTGGCGATGAAACACAGAAATTGCATCGGAATTAAATACAAAACGCACAATGCCGACTTAAGTACATGAAAACTGACTCATCTTACTGCCTATGTTTTGAACCATTCCTGTGACACTAGTTACAGATTCCGATGCTTCACTACAGGTTTACTGTATCCCTCTGACCTTCTTATTGACGATGAAACACAGATATTGCGTCAAAATTATATACAAAAGGCACGATGACGAATAAAGTACAAGATAACTGACTCTTCTTACTGTCTATGTTTTGAACCAATCCTGTGACGCTAGTTATAGATTCCGATGCTACACTTCAGGTTTACTGGATCCCTCTGACCTTCTTATTGACGATGAAACACAGAAATTGCATAGGAATTAAATACAAAAGGCACAATGCCGACTTAAGTGCAAGAAAACTGACTCTCCTTACTGTCTATGATGTGAACCATTCCTGTGACACTAGTTATAGATTCCGATGCTTCACTTCAGCTTTACTGTATCCCTGTGACCTTCTTATTGACGATGGAACACAGAATTTGCATCGGAATTAAATTCAAAAAGCACAATGCCGACTAAAGTACAAGAAAACTGACTCTTCCTACTGTCTTTGCTTTGTACCATTCCTGTGACACAAGTTATAGATTCCGATGCTTCACTTCAGGTTTACTGTATCCCTCTGACCTTATATTGACGATGAAACACAGAAATTGCATCGGAATGAAATACAAAAGGCTCAATGCCGACTTAAGTACAAGAAGACTGTTTCATCTTACTCTCTATGCTTTCAACCATTCCTGTGACACTAGTTATTGATTCCGATGCTTCACTTCAGATTTACTGTATCCGTGTGACCTTCTTATTGACGATGAAACACAGAAATTGCATCGGAATTAAATACAAAAGGCACAATTCCGACTCAAGTACAAAAAGACTGGCTCTTCTTACTGTCTATGTTTTGAACCATTCCTGTGACACTAGTTATAGATTCCGATGCTTTACTTCAGGTTTACTGTATCCCTCTGACCTCCTTATTGTCGATGAAACACAGAAATTGCATCGGAATTAAATACAAAAGGCACAATGCCGACTCAAGTACAAGAAGACTGGCTCTTCTTACTGTCTATGTTTTGAACCTTTCCTGTGACACTAGTTATGGATTCGGATGCTCGACTTCAGGTTCACTGCCTCCCTCTGACCTTCTTATTGGCGATGAAACACAGAAATTGCATCGGAATTAAATACAAAACGCACAATGCCGACTTATGTACTTGAAAACTGACTCTTCTTACTGTCTATGAGTTGAATCATTCATGTGACACTAGTTATAGATTCCGATGCTTCACTTCACGTTTACTGTATCCCTCTGACCTTCTACAAAAGGCACAATGCCGACTTAAGTACAAGGAAAAACTGACCCTTCTTACTGTCTATGTTTTAACCATTCCTGTGACACTAGTTATAGATTCCGATGCTTCACTTCAGGTTTACTGTATACATCTGCCCTTCTTATTGACGAGGAAACACAGATATTGCATTGGATTTAAATACAAAGCAACAATGCCGACTTAAGTACAAGAAAACTGACTCTTCTTACTGTCTATGTTTTGAACCATTCCTGTGACACTAGTTATAGATTCCGATGCTTCACTTCAGGTTTACTGTATTCCTCTGACCTTCTTATTGACGATGAAACACAGAAATTTCATCGGAATTAAATACAAAGGGCACAATTAAGACTTGAACCATTCCTGTGACGCTAGTTATAGATTCCGATGTTTCACTTCAGGTTTACCGTATCCCTCTGACCTTCTTATTGACGATGAAACACAGAAATTGCATCGGAATTAAATACAAAAGGCACAATTCCGACTCAAGTTCCAGAAGACTGGCTCTTCTTACTGTCTATGTTTTGAACCATTCCTTTGACACTAGTTATAGATTCCGATGCTTCACTTCAGGTTTACTGTATCCCTCTGACCTCCTTATTGTCGATGAAACACAGAAATTGCATCGGAATTAAATACAAAAGGCACAATGCCGACTCAAGTACAAGAAGTCTGACTCTTCTTACTGTCTATGTTTTGAACCATTCTTGTCACACTAGTTATGGATTCGTATGCTCGACTTCAGGTTCACTGCCTCCCTCTGAACTTCTTATTGGCGGTGAAACACAGTAATTGCATCGGAATTAAATACAAAAGGCACAATGCCGACTCAAGTACAAGAAGTCTGACTCTTCTTACTGTCTATGTTTTGAACCATTCTTGTCACACTAGTTATGGATTCGTATGCTCGACTTCAGGTTCACTGCCTCCCTCTGAACTTCTTATTGGCGGTGAAACACAGTAATTGCATCGGAATTAAATACAAAAGGCACAATGCCAGTTTAAGTACAAGAAAACTGACTCTTCTTACTGTCTATGTTTTGAACCATTCCTGTGACACTAGTTATAGATTCCGATGCTTCACTTCAGGTTTACTGTATCCATCTGTCCTTCTTATTGACGAGGAAACACAAAAATTGCATCGGAATTAAATACCAAAAGCACAATGCCGACTTAAGTACAAGAAAACTGACTCTTCTTACTATCTATGTTTTGAACCATTCCTGTGACACTAGTTATAGATTCCGATGCTTCACCCCAATTTTACTGTATCCCTCTGACCTTCTTATTGACGATGAAACACAGAAATTTCATCGGAATTAAATACAAAGGGCACAATTAAGACTTAAGTACAAGATAACTGACTCTTGTTACTGTCTATGTTTTGAACCATTCCTGTGACACTAGTTATAGATTCCGATGTTTCACTTCAGGTTTACCGTATCCTTCTGACCTTCTTATTGACGATGAAACACAGAAATTGCATCAGAATTAAATATAAAAGGCACAATGCAGACTTAGGTACACGAAAATTGACTCTTCTAACTGTCTATGCTTTGAACCATTCCTGTGACACTAGTTATAGATTCCGATGCTTCACCTCAGGTTTACTGTATTCCTCTGACCTTCGAATTGACTATGAAACACAGAAATTGCAACGGAATTAAATACAAAAGGCACAATGCCGACTTAAGCACAAGAAATCTGACTCTTCTTACTGTCTATGTTTGAACCATTCCTGTGACACTAGTTATAGATTCCGATGCTTCACTTCAGGCTTACTGTATCCCTCTGACCTTCTTATTGACGATGAAACACAGAAAGTGCATCGGAATTAAATACAAAAAGCACAATGCCGACATAAGTACAAGAAAACTGACTCTTCTTAGTGTCTAAGTTTTGAACCATTCCTGTGACACTAGTTATGGATTCCGATGCTTCACTTCAGCTTTACTGTATCCCTCTGGCCTTCTTATTGACGATGAAACACAGAAATTGCATCGGAATTAAATACAAAAGGCACAATGCTGACTCAAGTACAAGAAGGCTGGCTCTTCATACTGTCTATGTTTAGAACCTTTCCTGTGAGACCGGTTTTAGATTCCGATGCTTCACTTCAGGTTTACTGTATCCCATGGTCCTTCTTATTGACCACGAAACACAGAAATTACATCGGAATCAAATACAAAAGGCACAATGCCTACTTAAGTACAAGAAAACCGACTCTTCTTACTGTCTATGTTTTGAACCATTCCTGTGACACTAGTTATAGATTCCGATGCTTCACTTCAGGTTCACTGTACCCTCTGACGATCTTATTGACGATGAAACACAGAAATTGCATCGGAATTAAATACAAAAGGGACAATGCCAACTTAAGTACAAGAAAACTGACTCTTCTTACTGTCTATGTTTTGAACCATTCATGTGACACTAGTTATAGATTCCGATGCTTCCCTTCAGGATTAATGTATCCCTTGGACCTTCTTATTGACGATGAAACACAGAAATTGCATCGGAATTAAATACAAAAGGCACAATGCTGACTCAAGTACAAGAAGGCTGGCTCTTCATACTGTCTATGTTTTGAACCTTTCCTGTGAGACCGGTTTTAGATTCCGATGCTTCACTTCAGGTTTACTGTATCCCATGGACCTTCTTATTGACCACGAAACACAGAAATTCCATCGGAATTAAATACAAAAGGCACAATGCCAACTTAAGTACAAGAAAACTGACTCTTCTTACTGTCTATGTTTTAAACCATTCCTGTCACACTAGTTATGGATTCGGATGCTCGACTTCAGTTTCACTGCCTCCCTCTGAACTTCTTATTGGCGATGAAACACAGAAATTGCATCGGAATTAAATACAAAACGCACAATGCCGACCTAAGTACAAGAAAACTGACTCTCCTTACAGTCTATGTTTTGAACCATTCCTGTGAAACAAGTTATAGATTCCGATGCTTCACTTCAGGTTTACTGTATCCCTCTCACCTTATATTGACGATGAAACACAGAAATTGCATCGGAATGAAATACAAATGGCTCAATGCCGACTTAAGTACAAGAACACTGTCTCATCTTACTCTCTATGTTTTGAACCATTCCTGTGACACTACTTATAGATTCCGATACTTCACTTCAGCTTTACTGTATCCCTGGACCTTCTTATTGACGATGAAACACAGAAATTGAATCGGAATTAAATACAAAAGGCACAATTCCGACTCAAGTACAAGAAGACTGGCTTTTCTTACTGTCTATGTTTTGAACCATTCCTGTGACACTAGTTATAGATTCCGATGCTTTACTTCAGGTTTACTGTATCCCTGTGACCTCCTTATTGTCGATGAAACACAGAAATTTCATTGGAATTAAATACAAAAACACAATGCCGACTCAAGTACAAGAAGACTGGCTCTTCTTACTGTCTATGTTTTGAACCTTTCCTGTGACACTAGTTATGGATTCGGAAGCTCGACTTTAGGATCACTGCCTCCCTCTGACCTTCTTATTGGCGATGAAACACAGAAATTGCATCGGAATACAATACAAAACGCACAATGCCGACTTATGTACTTGAAAACTGACTCTTCATACTGTCTATGTTTTGAACCATTCCTGTGACACTAGTTATAGATTCCGATGCTTCACTACAGGTTTACTGTATCCCTCTGACCTTCTTATTGACGATGAAGCACAGATATTGCGTCGGAATTATATACAAAATGCACGATGCCGACTTAAGTACAAGAAAACTGACTCTTCTTACTGTCTATGTTTTGAACCATTCCTGTGACGCTAGTTATAGATTCCGATGCTTCACTTCAGGTTTACTGTATCCCTCTGACCGTCTTATTAACGATGAAACACAGAAATTGCATCGGAATTAAATACAAAAGGCACAATGCCGACTTAAGTACAATAAAACTTACTCTCCTTACTGTCTATGTTTTGAACCATTCCTGTGACACTAGTTATAGATTCCGATGCTTCACTTCCGGTTCACTGTATCCCTCTGACCTTCTTATTGACGATGAAACACAGAAATAGCATCGGAATTAAATACAAAAGGCACAATGCCGACTTAAGTACAAAATAACTGACTCTTCTTACTGTCTATGAGTTGAACCATTCATGTCACACTAGTTATAGATTCTGATGCTTCACTTCACGTTTACTGTATCCCTCTGACCTTCTTATTGACGATGAATCACAGAAATTGCATCGGAATTAAATACAAAAGGCACAATGCCGACTTAAGTACAAGAAAACTGACTCTCCTTACTGTCTAAGTTTTGAACCATTCCTGTGACATTACTTATTAATTCCGATGCTTCACTTCAGGTTTACTGCATCCCTCTGACCTTCTTATTGACGATGAAACACAGAAATTTCATCGGAATTAAATACAAAGGGCACAATTAAGACTTAAGTACAAGATAACAGACGCTAGTTACTGTCTATGTTTTGAACCATTCCTGTGACACTAGTTATAGATTCCGATGTTTCACTTCAGGTTTACCGTATCCCTCTGACCTTCTTATTGACGATGAAACAAAGAAATTGCATCGGAATTAAGTAGAAAAGGCACAATGCCGACTTAAGTACACGAAAATTAACTCTTCTTACTGTCTATGTTTTGAACCATTCCTGTGACACAAGTTATAAATTCCGATGCTTCACTTCAGCTTCACTGTATCCCTCTGACCTTCTTATTGACGATGAAACACAGAAATTGCGACGGAATTAAATACAAAAGGTACAATGCCGACTTAAGGACAAGAATACTGACTCTTCTTACTCTCTATGTTTTGAACCATTCCTGTGACACTAGTTACAGATTCCGATTCTTCACGTAAGGTTTACTGTATCCCTTGGACCTTCTTATTGACGACGAAACACAGAATTTGCATCGGAATTAAATTCAAAAAGCACAATGCCGACTTAAGTACAAGAAAACTGACTCTTCTTACTGTCTATGTTTTGAACCAGTCCTGTGACACTAGATATATATTCCGATGCTTCACTTCAGCTTCACTGTATCCCTCTGACCTTATATTGACGATGAAACACAGAATTTGCATCGGAATTAAATACAAATGGCTCAATGCCGACTTAAGTACAAGAAGACTGTCTCATCTTACTCTCTATGTTTGAACCATTCCTGTGACACTAGGTATAGATTCCAATGCTTCACTTCAGCGTTACTGTATCCCTGTGACCTTCTTATTGACGATGAAACACAGAAATTGCATCGGAATTAAATATAAAAGGCACAATTCCCACTCAAGTACAAGAAGACTGGCTATTCTTACTGTCTATGTTTTGATCCATTTATGTGACACTAGTTATAGATTCCGATGCTTTACGCCAGGTTTACTGTATCCCTCTGATCTCCTTATTGTCGATAAAACACAGATATTGCATCGGAATTAAATACAAAAGGCACAATGCCGACTCAAGTACAAGAAGACTGGCTCTTCTTACTGTCTATGTTTTGAACCTTTCCTGTGGCACTAGTTATGGATTCGGATGCTCGACGTCAGGTTCACTGCCTCCCTCTGACCTTCTTATGTGCGATGAAACACAGAAATTGCATCGGAATTAAATACAAAACGCACAATGCCGACTTAAGTACATGAAAACTGACTCATCTTACTGTCTATGTTTTGACCCATTCCTGTGACACTAGTTATAGATTCCGATGCTTCACTACAGGTTTACTGTATCCCTCTGACCTTTTTATTGACGATGAAATACAGAAATTGCATAGTAATTAAATACAAAAGGCACAATGCCGACTCAAGTACAAGAAGACTGGCTCTTCTTACTGTCTACGTTTTGAACCTTTCCTGTGACACTAGTTATGGATTCAAATGCTCGACTTCAGGTTCACTGCCTCCCTCTGACGTTCGTATTGGTGATGAGACACAGAAATTGCATCGGAATTAAATACAAAACGCACAATGCCGACCTAAGTACAAGAAAACTGACTCTCCTTACAGTCTATGTTTTGAACCATTCCTGTGAAACAAGTTATAGATTCCGATGCTTCACTTCAGGTTTACTGTATCCCTCTCACCTTATATTGACGATGAAACACAGAAATTGCATCGGAATGAAATACAAATGGCTCAATGCCGACTTAAGTACAAGAACACTGTCTCATCTTACTCTCTATGTTTTGAACCATTCCTGTGACACTACTTATAGATTCCGATACTTCACTTCAGCTTTACTGTATCCCTGGACCTTCTTATTGACGATGAAACACAGAAATTGAATCGGAATTAAATACAAAAGGCACAATTCCGACTCAAGTACAAGAAGACTGGCTTTTCTTACTGTCTATGTTTTGAACCATTCCTGTGACACTAGTTATAGATTCCGATGCTTTACTTCAGGTTTACTGTATCCCTGTGACCTCCTTATTGTCGATGAAACACAGAAATTTCATTGGAATTAAATACAAAAAGCACAATGCCGACTCAAGTACAAGAAGACTGGCTCTTCTTACTGTCTATGTTTTGAACCTTTCCTGTGACACTAGTTATGGATTCGGAAGCTCGACTTTAGGATCACTGCCTCCCTCTGACCTTCTTATTGGCGATGAAACACAGAAATTGCATCGGAATACAATACAAAACGCACAATGCCGACTTATGTACTTGAAAACTGACTCTTCATACTGTCTATGTTTTGAACCATTCCTGTGACACTAGTTATAGATTCCGATGCTTCACTACAGGTTTACTGTATCCCTCTGACCTTCTTATTGACGATGAAGCACAGATATTGCGTCGGAATTATATACAAAATGCACGATGCCGACTTAAGTACAAGAAAACTGACTCTTCTTACTGTCTATGTTTTGAACCATTCCTGTGACGCTAGTTATAGATTCCGATGCTTCACTTCAGGTTTACTGTATCCCTCTGACCGTCTTATTAACGATGAAACACAGAAATTGCATCGGAATTAAATACAAAAGGCACAATGCCGACTTAAGTACAATAAAACTTACTCTCCTTACTGTCTATGTTTTGAACCATTCCTGTGACACTAGTTATAGATTCCGATGCTTCACTTCCGGTTCACTGTATCCCTCTGACCTTCTTATTGACGATGAAACACAGAAATAGCATCGGAATTAAATACAAAAGGCACAATGCCGACTTAAGTACAAAATAACTGACTCTTCTTACTGTCTATGAGTTGAACCATTCATGTCACACTAGTTATAGATTCTGATGCTTCACTTCACGTTTACTGTATCCCTCTGACCTTCTTATTGACGATGAATCACAGAAATTGCATCGGAATTAAATACAAAAGGCACAATGCCGACTTAAGTACAAGAAAACTGACTCTCCTTACTGTCTAAGTTTTGAACCATTCCTGTGACATTACTTATTAATTCCGATGCTTCACTTCAGGTTTACTGCATCCCTCTGACCTTCTTATTGACGATGAAACACAGAAATTTCATCGGAATTAAATACAAAGGGCACAATTAAGACTTAAGTACAAGATAACAGACGCTAGTTACTGTCTATGTTTTGAACCATTCCTGTGACACTAGTTATAGATTCCGATGTTTCACTTCAGGTTTACCGTATCCCTCTGACCTTCTTATTGACGATGAAACAAAGAAATTGCATCGGAATTAAGTAGAAAAGGCACAATGCCGACTTAAGTACACGAAAATTAACTCTTCTTACTGTCTATGTTTTGAACCATTCCTGTGACACAAGTTATAAATTCCGATGCTTCACTTCAGCTTCACTGTATCCCTCTGACCTTCTTATTGACGATGAAACACAGAAATTGCGACGGAATTAAATACAAAAGGTACAATGCCGACTTAAGGACAAGAATACTGACTCTTCTTACTCTCTATGTTTTGAACCATTCCTGTGACACTAGTTACAGATTCCGATTCTTCACGTAAGGTTTACTGTATCCCTTGGACCTTCTTATTGACGACGAAACACAGAATTTGCATCGGAATTAAATTCAAAAAGCACAATGCCGACTTAAGTACAAGAAAACTGACTCTTCTTACTGTCTATGTTTTGAACCAGTCCTGTGACACTAGATATATATTCCGATGCTTCACTTCAGCTTCACTGTATCCCTCTGACCTTATATTGACGATGAAACACAGAATTTGCATCGGAATTAAATACAAATGGCTCAATGCCGACTTAAGTACAAGAAGACTGTCTCATCTTACTCTCTATGTTTGAACCATTCCTGTGACACTAGGTATAGATTCCAATGCTTCACTTCAGCGTTACTGTATCCCTGTGACCTTCTTATTGACGATGAAACACAGAAATTGCATCGGAATTAAATATAAAAGGCACAATTCCCACTCAAGTACAAGAAGACTGGCTATTCTTACTGTCTATGTTTTGATCCATTTATGTGACACTAGTTATAGATTCCGATGCTTTACGCCAGGTTTACTGTATCCCTCTGATCTCCTTATTGTCGATAAAACACAGATATTGCATCGGAATTAAATACAAAAGGCACAATGCCGACTCAAGTACAAGAAGACTGGCTCTTCTTACTGTCTATGTTTTGAACCTTTCCTGTGGCACTAGTTATGGATTTGGATGCTCGACGTCAGGTTCACTGCCTCCCTCTGACCTTCTTATGTGCGATGAAACAAAGAAATTGCATCGGAATTAAATACAAAACGCACAATGCCGACTTAAGTACATGAAAACTGACTCATCTTACTGTCTATGTTTTGACCCATTCCTGTGACACTAGTTATAGATTCCGATGCTTCACTACAGGTTTACTGTATCCCTCTGACCTTTTTATTGACGATGAAATACAGAAATTGCATAGTAATTAAATACAAAAGGCACAATGCCGACTCAAGTACAAGAAGACTGGCTCTTCTTACCGTCTACGTTTTGAACCTTTCCTGTGACACTAGTTATGGATTCAAATGCTCGACTTCAGGTTCACTGCCTCCCTCTGACGTTCGTATTGGTGATGAGACACAGAAATTGCATCGGAATTAAATACAAAACGCACAATGCCGACTTATGTACTTGAAAACTGACTCTTCTTACTGTCTATGTTTTGAACCATTCCTGTGACACTAGTTATAGATTTCGATGCTTCACTACAGGTTTACTGTATCCCTCTGACCTTCTTATTGACGATGAAACACAGATATTGCGTCGGAATTATATAAAAAATGCACGATGCCGACTTAAGTACAAGAAAACCGACTCTTCTTACTGTCTATGTTTTGAACCATTCCTGTGACACTAGTTATAGATTCCGATGCTGCACTTCAGGTTTACTGTACTCCTCTGACCTTCTTATTGACGATGAAACACAGAAATTTCATCGGAATTAAATACAAAGGGCACAATTAAGACTTAAGTACAAGATAACTGACGCTTGTTACTGTCTATGTTTTGAACCATTCCTGTGACACTAGTCATAGATTCCGATGTTTCACTTCAGGTTTACCGTATCCCTCTGACCATCTTATTGACGATGAAACAAAGAAATTGCATCGGAATTAAATAGAGAAGGCACAATGCCGACTTAAGTACACGAAAATTGACTCTTCTTACTGTCTATGTTTTGAACCATTCCTGTGACACTAGTTATAGATTCCGATGCTTCACTTCAGCTTTACTGTATCCCTCTGACCTTCTTATTGACGATGAAACACAGAAATTGCGACGGAATTAAATACAAAAGGTACAATGCCGACTTAAGGACAAGAAAACTGACTCTTCTTACTCTCTATGTTTTGAACCATTCCTGTGACACTAGTTACGGATTCCGATTCTTCACTTAAGGTTTACTGTATCCCTTGGACCTTCTTATTGACGACGAAACACAGAATTTGCATCGGTATTAAATTCAAAAAGCACAATGCCGACTTAAGTACAAGAAAACTGACTCTTCTTACTGTCTATGTCTTGAACCAGTCCTTTGACACTAGATATATATTCCGATGCTTCACTTCAGGTTTACTGTATCCCTCTGACCTTATATTGACGATGAAACACAGAATTTGCATCGGAATTAAATACAAATGGCTCAATGCCGACTTAAGTACAAGAAGACTGTCTCATCTTACTCTCTATGTTTTGAACCATTCCTGTGACACTAGGTATAGATTCCGATGCTTCACTTCAGCGTTACTGTATCCCTGTGACCTTCTTATTGACGATGAAACACAGAAATTTCATCGGAATTAAATATAAAAGGCCCAATTCCGACTCAAGTACAAGAAGACTGGCTCTTCTTACTGTCTATGTTTTGAACCATTTACGTGACACTAGTTATAGATTCCGATGCTTTACGTCAGGTTTACTGTATCCCTCTGACCTCCTTATTGTCGATAAAACACAGAAATTGCATCGGAATTAAATACAAGAGGCACAATGCCGACTCAAGTACAAGAAGACTGGCTCTTCATACTGTCTATGTTTTGAACCTTTCCTGTGGCACTAGTTAGGGATTCGGATGCTCGACGTCAGGTTCACTGCCTCCCTCTGACCTTCTTATGGGCGATGAAACACAGTAATTGCATCGGAATTAAATACAAAACGCACAATGCCGACTTAAGTACATGAAAACTGACTCTTCTTACTGTCTATGTTTCGAACCATTCCTGTGACACTAGTTATAGATTCCGATGCTTCACTACAGGTTTACTGTATCCCTCTGACCTTCTTATTGACGATGAAACACAGAAATTGCATAGCAATTAAATACAAAAGGCACAATGCCGACTCAAGTACAAGAAGACTGGCTCTTCTTACTGTCTATGTTTTGAACCTTTCCTGTGACACTAGTTATGGATTCGGATGCTCGACTTCAGGTTCACTGCCTCCCTCTGACGTTCTTATTGGTGATGAGACGCAGAAATTGCATCGGAATTAAATACAAAACGCACAATTCCGACTTATGTACTTGAAAACTGACTCTCCTTGCTGTCTATGTTTTGAACCATTCCTGTGACACTAGTTATAGATTCCGATGCTTCACTACAGGTTTACTGTATCCCTCTGACCTTCTTATTGACGATGAAACACAGATATTGCGTCGGAGTTATATACAAAATGCACGATGCCGACTTAAGTACAAGAAAACTGACTCTTCTTACTGTCTATGTTTTGAACCATTCCTGTGACGCTAGTTATAGATTCCGATGCTTCACTTCAGGTTTACTGTATCCCTCTGACCTTCTTATTAACGATGAAACACAGAAATTGCATCGGAATTAAATACAAAACTCACAATGCCGACTTAAGTACAAGAAAACTTACTCTCCTTACTGCCTATGTTTTGAACCATTCCTGGGACACTAGTTATAGATTCCGATGCTTCACTTCCGGTTTACTGTATCCCTCTGACCTTCTTATTGACGATGAAACACAGAAATTGCATCGGAATTAAATACAAAAGCCACAATGCCGACCAAAGTACAAGAAGACTGTCTCATCTTACTATCTATGATTTGAACCAGTCCTGTGACACTAGATATATATTCCGATGCTTCACTTCAGGTTTACTGTATCCCTCTGACCTTCTTATTGACGATGAAACACAGAAATTGCGTAGTAATTAAATACAAAAGGCACAATGCCGACTTAAGTACAAGAAAACTGACTCTCCTTACTGTCTATGTTTTGTACCATTCCTGTGACACAAGTTATAGATTCCGATGCCTCACTTCAGGTTTACTGTATCCCTCTGACCTTATATTGACGATGAAACACAGATATTGCATCGGAATGAAATACAAAAGGCTCAATGCCGACTTAAGTACAAGACGACTCTCTCATCTTACTCTCTATGTTTTGAACCATTCCTGTGACACTAGTTATAGATTCCGATGCTTCACTTCCGGTTTACTGTATGCCTCTGAGCTTCTTATTGACGATGAAACACAGAAATTGCATCGGAATTAAATACAAAAGGCACAATGCCGACTAAAGTACAAGAAGACTGTCTCATCTTACTATCTATGTTTTGAACCAGTCCTGTGACACTAGATATATATTCCGATGCTTCACTTCAGGTTTACGGTATCCCTCTGACCTTATATAGACGATGAAACACAGAAATTGCATCGGAATTAAATACAAAAGGCACAATGCCGACTAAAGTACAAGAAGACTGTCTCATCTTACTCTCTATGTTTTGAACCATTCCTGTGACACTAGTTATAGATTCCGATGCTTCACTTCAGCGTTACTGTATCCCTGTGACCTTCTTATTGACGATGAAATACAGAAATTGCATCGGAATTAAATATAAGAGGCACAATTCCGACTCAAGTACAAGAAGACTGGCTCTTCTTACTGTCTATGTTTTGAACCATTTCTGCGACAATAGTTATAGATTCCGATGCTTTACGTCAGGTTTACTGTATCCCTCCGACCTCCTTATTGTCGATGAAACACAGAAATTGCATCGGAATTAAATACAAAAGGCACAATCCTGACTCAAGTACAAGAAGACTTTCTCTTCTTACTGTCTATGTTCTGAACCTTTCCTGTGGCACTAGTTATGGATTCGGATGCTCGACTTCGGGTTCACTGCCTCCCTCTGACCTTCTTATTGGCGATGAAACACAGAAATTGCATCGGAATTAAATACAAAACGCACAATGCCGACTTAAGTACATGAAAACTGACTCTTCTTACTGTCTATGTTTTTAACCATTCCTGTGACGCTAGTTATAGATTCCGATGCTTCACTACAGGTTTACTGTTTCCCTCTGACCTTCCTATTGACGATGAAACGCAGATATTGCGTCGGAATTATATGCAAAAAGCACGATGCCGACTTAAGTACAAGAAAACTGACTTTTCTTACTGTCTATGCTTTTAACCATTCCTGTGACGCTAGTTATAGATTCCGATGCTTCACTTCAGGTTTACTGTATCCCTCTGACCTTCTTATTGACGATGAAACACAGAAATTGCGTAGTAATTAAATACAAAAGGCACAATGCCGACTTAAGTACAAGAAAACTGACTCTCCTTACTGTCTATGTTTTGTACCATTCCTGTGACACAAGTTATAGATTCCAATGCTTCACTTCAGGTTTACTGTATCCCTCTGTCCTTATATTGACGATAAAAAACACAGAAATTGCATCGGAATGAAATACAAAAGGCTCAATGCCGACTTAAGTACAAGAAGACTCTCTCATCTTACTCTCTATGTTTTGAACCATTCCTGTGACACTAGTTATAGATTCCGATGCTTCACTTCAGCTTTACTGTATCCCTGTGACCTTTTTATTGACGATGAAACAAAGAAATTGCATCGGAATTAAATACAAAAGGCACAATTCCGACTCAAGTACAAGAGGACTGGCTCTTCTTACTGTCTATGTTTTGAACCATTCCTGTGACACTAGTTATAGATTCCGATGCTTTACTTCAGGTTTACTGTATCCCTCTGACCTCCTTATTGTCGATGAAACACAGAAATTGCATCGGAATTAAATACAAAAGGCACAATGCCGACTCAAGTACAAGAAGACTGGCTCTTCTTACTGTCTATGTTTTGAACCTTTCCTGTGACACTAGTTATGGATTCGGATGCTCGGCTTCAGGTTCACTGCCTCCCTCTGACCTTATTGGCGATGAAATACAGAAATTGCATCGGAATTATATACAAAATGCACGATGCCGACTTAAGTACAAGAAAACTGACTCTTCTTACTGTCTATGCTTTGAACCATTCCTGTGACGGTAGTTATAGATTCCGATGCTTCACTTCAGGCTTACTGTATCACTCTTACCTTCTTATTAACGATGAAACACAGAAATTGCATCGGAATTAAATACAAAAGGCACAATGCCGACTTAAGTACAAGAAAACTGACTCTTCTTACTGTCTATGTTTTGAACCAGTCCTTTGACACTAGATATATATTCCGATGCTTCACTTCAGGTTTACTGTATCCCTCTGACCTTATATTGACGATGAAACACAGAATTTGCATCGGAATTAAATACAAATGGCTCAATGCCGACTTAAGTACAAGAAGACTGTCTCATCTTACTCTCTATGTTTTGAACCATTCCTGTGACACTAGGTATAGATTCCGATGCTTCACTTCAGCGTTACTGTATCCCTGTGACCTTCTTATTGACGATGAAACACAGAAATTGCATCGGAATTAGATATAAAAGGCACAATTCCGACTCAAGTACAAGAAGACTGGCTCTTCTTACTGTCTATGTTTTGAACCATTTATGTGACACTAGTTATAGATTCCGATGCTTTACGTCAGGTTTACTGTATCCCTCTGACCTCCTTATTGTCGATAAAACACAGAAATTGCATCGGAATTAAATACAAAAGGCACAATGCCGACTCAAGTACAAGAAGACTGGCTCTTCATACTGTCTATGTTTTGAACCTTTCCTGTGGCACTAGTTAGGGATTCGGATGCTCGACGTCAGGTTCACTGCCTCCCTCTGACCTTCTTATGGGCGATGAAACACAGAAATTGCATCGGAATTAAATACAAAACGCACAATGCCGACTTAAGTACATGAAAACTGACTCTTCTTACTGTCTATGTTTCGAACCATTCCTGTGACACTAGTTATAGATTCCGATGCTTCACTACAGGTTTACTGTATCCCTCTGACCTTCTTATTGACGATGAAACACAGAAATTGCATAGCAATTAAATACAAAAGGCACAATGCCGACTCAAGTACAAGAAGACTGGCTCTTCTTACTGTCTATGTTTCGAACCTTTCCTGTGACACTAGTTATGGATTCGGATGCTCGACTTCAGGTTCACTGCCTCCCTCTGACGTTCTTATTGGTGATGAGACGCAGAAATTGCATCGGAATTAAATACAAAACGCACAATGCCGACTTATCTACTTGAAAACTGACTCTCCTTGCTGTCTATGTTTTGAACCATTCCTGTGACACTAGTTATAGATTCCGATGCTTCACTTCAGGTTTACTGTATCCCTCTGACCTTATATTGACGATGAAACATAGAAATTGCATCGGAATTAAATACAAATGGCTCAATGCCGACTTAAGTACAAGAAGACTGTCTCATCTTACTCTCTATGTTTTGAACCATTTCTGTGACACTAGTTATAGTTTCCGATGCTTCACTTCAGCGTTACTGTATCCCTGTGACCTTCTTATTGATGATGAAATACAGAAATTGCATCGGAATTAAATATAAAAGGCACAATTCCGACTCAAGTACAAGAAGACTGGCTCTTCTTACTGTCTATGTTTTGAACCATTTCTGTGACACTAGTTATAGATTCCGATGCTTTACGTCAGGTTTACTGTATCCCTCTGACCTCCTTATTGTCGATGAAACACAGAAATTGCATCGGATTTAAATACAAAAGGCACAATCCTGACTCAAGTACAAGAAGACTTTCTCTTCTTACTGTCTATGTTCTGAACCTTTCCTGTGGCACTAGTTATGGATTCGGATGCTCGACTTCAGGTTCACTGCCTTCCTCTGACCTTCTTATTGGCGATGAAACACAGAAATTGCATCGGAATTAAATACAAAACGCACAATGCCAACTTAAGTACATGAAAACTGACTCTTCTTACTGTCTATGTTTTTAACCATTCCTGTGACACTAGTTATAGAGTCCGATGCTTCACTACAGGTTTACTGTTTCCCTCTGACATTCCTATTGACGATGAAACGCAGATATTGCGTCGGAATTATATACAAAAGGCACGATGCCGACTTAAGTACAAGAAAACTGTCTTTTCTTACTGTCTATGTTTTGAACTATTCCTGTGACGCTAGTTATAGATTCCGATGCTTCACTTCAGGTTTACTGTATCCCTCTGACCTTCTTATTGACGATGAAACACAGAAATTGCGTAGTAATTAAATACAAAAGGCACAATGCCGACTTAAGTACAAGAAAACTGACTCTCCTTACTGTCTATGTTTTGTACCATTCCTGTGACACAAGTTATAGATTCCGATGCCTCACTTCAGGTTTACTGTATCCCTCTGACCTTATATTGACGATGAAACACAGATATTGCATCGGAATGAAATACAAAAGGCTCAATGCCGACTTAAGTACAAGACGACTCTCTCATCTTACTCTCTATGTTTTGAACCATTCCTGTGACACTAGTTATAGATTCCGATGCTTCACTTCCGGTTTACTGTATGCCTCTGAGCTTCTTATTGACGATGAAACACAGAAATTGCATCGGAATTAAATACAAAAGGCACAATGCCGACTAAAGTACAAGAAGACTGTCTCATCTTACTATCTATGTTTTGAACCAGTCCTGTGACACTAGATATATATTCCGATGCTTCACTTCAGGTTTACTGTATCCCTCTGACCTTATATAGACGATGAAACACAGAAATTGCATCGGAATTAAATACAAATGGCTCAATGCCGACTTAAGTACAAGAAGACTGTCTCATCTTACTCTCTATGTTTTTAACCATTCCTGTGACAGTAGTTATAGATTCCGATGCTTCACTACAGGTTTACTGTTTCCCTCTGACCTTCCTATTGACGATGAAACGCAGATATTGCGTCGGAATTATATGCAAAAAGCACGATGCCGACTTAAGTACAAGAAAACTGACTTTTCATATTGTCTATGCTTTTAACCATTCCTGTGACGCTAGTTATAGATTCCGATGCTTCACTTTAGGTTTACTGTATCCCTCTGACCTTCTTATTGACGATGAAACACAGAAATTGCGTAGTAATTAAATACAAAAGGCACAATGCCGACTTAAGTACAAGAAAACTGACTCTCCTTACTGTCTATGTTTTGTACCATTCCTGTGACACAAGTTATAGATTCCAATGCTTCACTTCAGGTTTACTGTATCCCTCTGTCCTTATATTGACGATGAAACACAGAAATTGCATCGGAATGAAATACAAAAGGCTCAATGCCGACTTAAGTACAAGAAGACTCTCTCATCTTACTCTCTATGTTTTGAACCATTCCTGTGACACTAGTTATAGATTCCGATGCTTCACTTCAGCTTTACTGTATCCCTGTGACCTTCTTATTGACGATGAAACAAAGAAATTGCATCGGAATTAATTACAAAAGGCACAATTCCGACTCAAGTACAAGAAGACTGGCTCTTCTTACTGTCTATGTTTTGAACCATTCCTGTGACACTAGTTATAGATTCCGATGCTTCACTTCAGCTTTACTGTATCCCTGTGACCTTCTTATTGACGATGAAACAAAGAAATTGCATCGGAATTAAATACAAAAGGCACAATTCCGACTCAAGTACAAGAAGACTGGCTCTTCTTACTGTCTATGTTTTGAACCATTCCTGTTACGCTAGTTATAGATTCCGATGCTTCACTTCAGCTTTACTGTAGCCCTCTGACCTTCTTATTGACGATGAAACAGAGAAATTGCATCGGAATTAAATACAAAAGGCACAATTCCGACTCAAGTACAAGAAAACTGACTCTTCTTATTGTCTATGTTTTGAAACATTCCTTTGACACTAGTTATAGATTCCGATGCTTCACTTCAGGTTTACTGCCTCCCTCTGACCTCCTTATTGTCGATGAAACACAGAAATTGCATCGGAATTAAATTCAAAAGGCACAATGCCGACTTAAGTACAAGAAAACTGACTCTTCTTACATTCTATGTTTTGAACCATTCCTGTGACACTAGTTATAGTTTCCGATGCTTCACTTCAGGTTCACTGTATCCCTCTGACCTTCTTATTGACGATCAAACACAGAAAGTGCATCGGAATTAAATACAAAAAGCACAATGCCGACATAAGTACAAGAAAACTGACTCTTCTTAGTGTCTAAGTTTTGAACCATTCCTGTGACACTAGATATAGATTCCGATGCTTCACTTCATTTTTACTGTACCCTCTGACGATCTTATTGGCGATGAAACACAGAAATTGCATCGGAATTAAATACAAAAGGGACAATGCCAACTTAAGTACAAGAAAACTGACTCTTCTTACAGTCTATGTTTTGAACCATTCCTGTGACACTAGTTATAGATTCCGATGCTTCACTTCAGGTTTACTGTATCCCTCTGACCTTATATTGACGATGAAACACAGAAATTGCATCGGAATTAAATACAAAAGGCTCAATGCCGACTTAAGTACAAGAAGACTGTCTCATCTTGCTCTCTATGTTTTGAACCATTCCTGTTACGCTAGTTATAGATTCCGATGCTTCACTTCAGCTTTACTGTAGCCCTCTGACCTTCTTATAGACGATGAAACAGAGAAATTGCATCGGAATTAAATACAAAAGGCACAATTCCGACTCAAGTACATGAAAACTGACTCTTCTTACTGTCTATGTTTTGAAACATTCCTTTGACACTAGTTATAGATTCCGATGCTTCACTTCAGGTTTACTGCCTCCCTCTGACCTCCTTATTGTCGATGTAACACAGAAATTGCATCGGAATTAAATTCAAAAGGCACAATGCCGACTTAAGTACAAGAAAACTGACTCTTCTTACTGTCTATGTTTTGAACCAGTCCTTTGACACTAGATATATATTCCGATGCTTCATTTCAGGTTTACTGTATCCCTCTGACCTTATATTGACGATGAAACACAGTATTTGCATCGGAATTAAGTACAAATGGCTCAATGCCGACTTAAGTACAAGAAGACTGTCTCATCTTACTCTCTATGTTTTGAACCATTCCTGTGACACTAGGTATAGATTCCGATGCTTCACTTCAGCGTTACTGTATCCCTGTGACCTTCTTATTGACGATGAAACACAGAAATTGCATCGGAATTAAATATAAAAGGCACAATTCCGACTCAAGTACAAGAAGACTGGCTCTTCTTACTGTCTATGTTTTGAACCATTTATGTGACACTAGTTATAGATTCCGATGCTTCACTACAGGTTTACTGTATCCCTCTGACCTTCTTATTGACGATGAAACACAGATATTGCGTCGGAGTTATATACAAAATGCACGATGCCGACTTAAGTACAAGAAAACTGACTCTTCTTACTGTCTATGTTTTGAACCATTCCTGTGACGCTAGTTATAGATTCCGATGCTTCACTTCAGGTTTACTGTATCCCTCTGACCTTCTTATTAACGATGAAACACAGAAATTGCATCGGAATTAAATACAAAACTCACAATGCCGACTTAAGTACAAGAAAACTTACTCTCCTTACTGCCTATGTTTTGAACCATTCCTGGGACACTAGATATATATTCCGATGCTTCACTTCAGGTTTACTGTATCCCTCTGACCTTATATTGACGATGAAACATAGAAATTGCATCGGAATTAAATACAAATGGCTCAATGCCGACTTAAGTACAAGAAGACTGTCTCATCTTACTCTCTATTTTTTGAACCATTTCTGTGACACTAGTTATAGATTCCGATGCTTCACTTCAGCGTTACTGTATCCCTGTGACCTTCTTATTGACGATGAAATACAGAAATTGCATCGGAATTAAATATAAAAGGCACAATTCCGACTCAAGTACAAGAAGACTGGCTCTTCTTACTGTCTATGTTTTGAACCATTTCTGTGACACTAGTTATAGATTCCGATGCTTTACGTCAGTTTTACTGTATCCCTCTGACCTCCTTATTGTCGATGAAACACAGAAATTGCATCGGAATTAAATACAAAAGGCACAATCCTGACTCAAGTACAAGAAGACTTTCTCTTCTTACTGTCTATGTTCTGAACCTTTCCTGTGGCACTAGTTATGGATTCGGATGCTCGACTTCAGGTTCACTGCCTCCCTCTGACCTTCTTATTGGCGATGAAACACAGAAATTGCATCGGAATTAAATACAAAACGCACAATGCCAACTTAAGTACATGAAAACTGACTCTTCTTACTGTCTATGTTTTTAACCATTCCTGTGACACTAGTTATAGATTCCGATGCTTCACTTCAGCGTTACTGTATCCCTCTGACCTTATATTGACGATGAAACACAGATATTGCATCGGAATGAAATACAAAAGGCTCAATGCCGTCTTAGGTACAAGACGACTCTCTCATCTTACTCTCTATGTTTTGAACCATTCCTGTGACACTAGTTATAGATTCCGATGCTTCACTTCCGGTTTACTGTATGCCTCTGAGCATCTTATTGACGATGAAACACAGAAATTGCATCGGAATTAAATACAAAAGGCACAATGCCGACTAAAGTACAAGAAGACTGCCTCATCTTACTATCTATGTTTTGAACCAGTCCTGTGACACTAGATATATATTCCGATGCTTCACTTCAGGTTTACTGTATCCCTCTGACCTTATATTGACGATGAAACACAGAAATTGCATCGGAATTAAATACAAATGGCTCAATGCCGACTTAAGTACAAGAAGACTGTCTCATCTTACTCTCTATGTTTTGAACCATTCCTGTGACACTAGTTATAGATTCCGATGCTTCACTTCAGCGTTACTGTATCCCTGTGACCTTCTTATTGACGATGAAATACAGAAATTGCATCGGAATTAAATATAAGAGGCACAATTCCGACTCAAGTACAAGTAGACTGGCTCTTCTTACTGTCTATGTTTTGAACCATTTCTGTGACAATAGTTATAGATTCCGATGCTTCACTTCAGCTTTACTGTATCCCTGTGACGTTCTTATTGACGATGAAACAAAGAAATTGCATCGGAATTAAATACAAAAGGCACAATTCCGACTCAAGTACAAGAAGACTGGCTCTTCTTACTGTCTATGTTTTGAACCGTTCCTGTGACACTAGTTATAGATTCCGATGCTTTACTTCAGGTTTACTGTATCCCTCTGACCTCCTTATTGTCGATGAAACACAGAGATTGCATCGGAATTAAATACAAAAGGCACAATGCCGAGTCAAGTACAAGAAGACTGGCTCTTCTTACTGTCTATGTTTTGAACCTTTCCTGTGACACTTGTCATGGATTCGGATGCTCGGCTACAGGTTCACTGCCTCCCTCTGACCTTATTGGCGATGAAATACAGAAATTGCATCGGAATTAAGTACAAAACGCACAATGCCGACTTATGTACTTGAAAACTGACTCTTCTTACTGTCTATGTTTTGAACCATTCCTGTGACACTAGTTATAGATTCCGATGCTTCACTACAGGTTTACTGTATCCCTCTGACCTTCTTATTGACGATGAAACACAGATATTGCGTCGGAATTATATACAAAATGCACGATGCCGACTTAAGTACAAGAAAACTGACTCTTCTTACTGTCTATGCTTTGAACCATTCCTGTGACGCTAGTTATAGATTCGGATGCTTCACTTCAGGTTTACTGTATCACTCTTACCTTCTTATTACCGATGAAACACAGAAATTGCATCGGAATTAAATACAAAAGGCACAATGCCGACTTAAGTACAAGAAAACTTACTCTACTTACTGTCTATGAGTTGAACCATTCATGTGACACTAGTTATAGATTCCGATGCTTCACTTCACGTTTACTGTATCCCTCTGACCTTCTTATTGACGATGAATCACAGAAATAGCTTCGGAATTATATGCAAAAGGCACAATGCCCACTTAAGTACAAGGAAAAACTGACTCTTCTTAGTGTCTAAGTTTTGAACCATTCCTGTGACACTAGATATAGATTCCGATGCTTCACTTCAGGTTCACTGTATCCCTCTGACCTTCTTATTGACGATCAAACACAGAAAGTGCATCGGAATTAAATACAAAAAGCACAATGCCGACATAAGTACAAGAAAACTGACTCTTCTTAGTGTCTAAGTTTTTAACCATTCCTGTGACACTAGATATAGATTCCGATGCTTCACTTCATTTTTACTGTACCCTCTGACGATCTTATTGGCGATGAAACACAGAAATTGCATCGGAATTAAATACAAAAGGGACAATGCCAACTTAAGTACAAGAAAACTGACTCTTCTTACAGTCTATGTTTTGAACCATTCCTGTGACACTAGTTGTAGATTCCGATGCTTCACTTCAGGTTTACTGTATCCCTCCGACCTTATATTGACGATGAAACACAGAAATTGCATCGGAATTAAATACAAAAGGCTCAATGCCGACTTAAGTACAAGAAGACTGTCTCATCTTGCTCTCTATGTTTTGAACCATTCCTGTTACGCTAGTTATAGATTCCGATGCCTCACTTCAGCTTTACTGTAGCCCTCTGACCTTCTTATAGACGATGAAACAGAGAAATTGCATCGGAATTAAATACAAAAGGCACAATTCCGACTCAAGTACAAGAAAACTGACTCTTCTTACTGTCTATGTTTTGAAACATTCCTTTGACACTAGTTATAGATTCCGATGCTTCACTTCAGGTTTACTGCCTCCCTGTGACCTCCTTATTGTCGATGAAACACAGAAATTGCATCGGAATTAAATTCAAAAGGCACAATGCCGACTTAAGTACAAGAAAACTGACTCTTCTTACATTCTATGTTTTGAACCATTCCTGTGACACTAGTTATAGATTCCGATGCTTCACTTCAGGTTCACTGTATCCCTCTGACCTTCTTATTGACGATCAAACACAGAAAGTGCATCGGAATTAAATACAAAAAGCACAATGCCGACATAAGTACAAGAAAACTGACTCTTCTTAGTGTCTAAGTTTTGAGCCATTCCTGTGACACTAGATATAGATTCCGATGCTTCACTTCATTTTTACTGTACCCTCTGACGATCTTATTGGCGATGAAACACAGAAATTGCATCGGAATTAAATACAAAAGGGACAATGCCAACTTAAGTACAAGAAAACTGACTCTTCTTACAGTCTATGTTTTGAACCATTCCTGTGACACTAGTTATAGATTCCGATGCTTCACTTCAGGTTTACTGTATCCCTCCGACCTTATATTGACGATGAAACACAGAAATTGCATCGGAATTAAATACAAAAGGCTCAATGCCGACTTAAGTACAAGAGGACTGTCTCATCTTGCTCTCTATGTTTTGAACCATTCCTGTTACGCTAGTTATAGTTTCCGATGCCTCACTTCAGCTTTACTGTAGCCCTCTGACCTTCTTATAGACGATGAAACTGAGAAATTGCATCGGAATTAAATACAAAAGGCACAATTCCGACTCAAGTACATGAAAACTGACTCTTCTTACTGTCTATGTTTTGAAACATTCCTCTGACACTAGTTATAGATTCCGATGCTTCACTTCAGGTTTACTGCCTCCCTCTGACCTCCTTATTGTCGATGAAACACAGAAATTGCATCGGAATTAAATTCAAAAGGCACAATGCCGACTTAAGTACAAGAAAACTGACTCTTCTTACATTCTATGTTTTGAACCATTCCTGTGACACTAGTTATAGATTCCGATGCTTCACTTCAGGTTCGCTGTATCCCTCTGACCTTCTTATTGACGATCAAACACAGAAAGTGCATCGGAATTAAATACAAAAAGCACAATGCCGACATAAGTACAAGACATCTGACTCTTCTTAGTGTCTAAGTTTTGAACCATTCCTGTGAAACTAGTTATGGATTCCGATGCTTCACTTCAGGTTTACTGTATCCCTCTGACCTTCTTATTGACGATGAAGCACAGAAATTGCATCGGAATTAAATACAAAAGGCACAATGCTGACTCAAGTACAAGAAGGCTGGCTCTTCATACTGTCTATGTTTTGAAGCTTTCCAGTGAGACCGGTTTTAGATTCCGATGCTTCACTTCAGGTTTACTGTATCCCATGGACCTTCTTATTGACCACGAAACACCGAAATTGCATCGGAATTAAATACAAAAGGCACAATGCCTACTTAAGTACAAGAAAACTGACTCTTCTTACTGTCTATGTTTTGAACCATTCCTGTGACACTAGTTATAGATTCCGATGCTTCACTTCAGGTTTACTGTACACTCTGACGATCTTATTGACGATGAAACACAGAAATTGCATCGGAATTAAATACAAAAGGGACACTGCCAACTAAAGTACAAGATAACTGACTCTTCTTACTGTCTATGTTTTGAACCATTCATGTGACACTAGTTATAGATTCCGATGCTTCACTTCAAGATTAATGTATCCCTTGGACCTTCTTATTGACGATGAAACACAGAAATTGCATCGGAATTAAATACAAAACTCACAATGCCGACTTAAGTACAAGAAAACTGACTCTTCTTACTGTCAATGCTTTGAATCACTCCTGTGACACTAGTTGTAGTTTCGGATGCTTCACTTCAGGTTTACTGTATCCCTCGTACCTTCTTATTGAAGATGAAACATAGAAATTGCATCGGAATTTAATACAAAAGGCACAAAGCCGACTTAAGTACAAGAAGACTGACTCTTCTTACTGTCTATGTTTTGAACCATTCCTGTGACACTAGATATAGATTCCGATGCTTCACTTTAGGTTTACTGTATCCCTCCGACCTCCTTATTGACGATGAAACTCTGAAATTGCATCGGAATTAAATACAAAAGGCTCAATGCCGACTTAAGTACAAGAAGACTGTCTCATCTTACTCTCTATGTTTTGAACCATTCCTGTTACGCTAGTTATAGATTCCGATGCTTCAATTCAGCTTTGCTGTAGCCCTCTGACCCTCTTTTTGACGATGAAACACAGAAATTGCATCGGAATTAAATACAAAAGGCACAATTCCGACTCAAGTTCCAGAAGACTGGCTCTTCTTACTGTCTATGTTTTGACCATTCCTTTGACACTAGTTATAGATTCCGATGCTTCACTTCAGGTTTACTGTATCCCTCTGACCTCTTTATTGTCGATGAAACACAGAAATTGCATCGGAATTAAATACAAAAGGCACAATGCCGACTCAAGTACAAGAAGTCTGGCTCTTCTTACTGTCTATGATTCGAACCATTCCTGTCACACTAGTTATGGATTCGGATGGTCGACTTTATTTTCAATGCCTACGTCTGAACTTCTTATTGGCGGTGAAACACAGTAATTGCATCGGAATTAAATACAAAAGGCACAATGCCGACTTAAGTACAAGAAAACTGACTCTTCTTACTGTCTATGTTTTCAACCATTCCTGTGACACTAGTTATAGATTCCGATGCTTCACTTTAGGTTTACTGTATCCCTCCGACCTCCGTATTGACGATGAAACTCAGAAATTGCATCGGAGTTCAATACAAAAGGCACAATGACGACATAAGTACAAGAAAACTGACTCATTTTACTGTCTATGTTTTGAACCATTCATGTGACACTAGTTATAGATTCCGATGCTTCACTTCAAGATTATTGTATCCCTTGGACCTTCTTATTGACGACGAAACACAGAATTTGCATCGGAATTAAATTCAAAAGACACAATGCCGACTTAAGTACAAGAAAACTGACTCTTCTTACAGTCTATGTTTTGAACCATTCCTGTGACGCTACTTATAGATTCCGATGCTTCAGGTTTACTGTATCCCTCTGACCTTATATTGACGATGAAACACAGAAATTGCATCGGTATTAAATACAAAAGGTTCAATGCCGACTTAAGTACAAGAAGACTGTTTCATCTTACTCTCTATGTTTTGAACCATTCCTGTTACGCTAGTTATAGATTCCGATGCTTCACTTCAGCTTTACTGTAGCCCTCTGACCTTCTTTTTGACGATGAAACACAGAAATTGCATCGGAATTAAATACAAAAGGCACAATTCTGACTCAAGTTCCAGAAGACTGGCTCTTCTTACTGTCTATGTTTTCAACCATTCCTGTGACACTAGTTATAGATCCCGATGCTTCACTTCAGGTTTACTGTATCCCTCTAACCTTCTTATAGACGATGAAACACAGATATTGCATCGGAATTAAATACAAAAGGCACAATGCCGACTTAAGTACAAGAAAACTGACTCTTCTTACTGTCTATGTTATAAACCATTCCTGTGACACTAGTTATAGATTCCGATGCAACGTTTCAGGTTTACTGTATCCATCTGTCCTTCTTATTGACGATGAAACACAGAAATTGCATCGGTATTAAATACAAAAGGCACAATGACGACATAAGTACAAGAAAACTGACTCATTTTACTGTCTATGTTTTGAACCATTCCTGTGACACTAGTTATTGATTCCGATGCTTCACTTCAGCTTTACTGTATCCCTGTGACCTTCTTATTGACGATGAAACACAGAATTTGCATCGGATTTAAATTCAAAAAGCACAATGCCGACTAAAGTACAAGAAAACTGACTCTTCTTACTGTCTATGTTTTGTACCATTCCTGTGTCACAAGATATAGTTTCCGATGCTTCACTTCAGGTTTACTGTATCCCTCTGACCTTACATTGACGATGAAACACAGAAATTGCATCGGAATGAAATACAAAAGGCTCAATGCCGACTTAAGTACAAGAAGACTGTCTCATCTTACTCTCTATGTTTTGTACCATTCCTGTGACACTAGTTATACATTCCGATGCTTCACTTCAGCTTTACTGTATCCCTGTGACCTTCTTATTGACGATGAAACACAGAAATTGCATCGGAATTAAATACAAAAGGCACAATTCCGACTCAAGTACAAGAAGACTGGCTCTTCTTACTGTCTATCTTTTGAAACATTCCTGTGACACTAGTTATAGATTCCGATGCTTTACTTCAGGTTTACTGTATCCCTCAGACCTCCTTATTGATGAAACAAGAGAAATTGCATCGGAATTAAATACAAAAGGCACAATGCCGACTCAAGTACAAGAAGACTGGCTCTTCTTACTGTCTATGCTTTGAACCTTTCCTGTGACACTAGTTATGGATTCGGATGCTCGACTTCAGGTTCACTGCCTCCCTCTGACCTTCTTATTGGCGATGAAACACAGAAATTGCATCGGAATTAAATACAAAACGTACAATGCCGACTTACGTACTTGAAAACTGACTCTTCTTACTGTCTATGTTTTGAACCATTCCTGTGACACTAGTTATAGATTCCGATGCTTCACTACAGGTTTACTGTATCCCTCTGACTTTCTTATTGACCATGAAACACAGATATTGCGTCGGAATTATATACAAAATGCACGATGCCGACTTAAGTAGAAGAAAACTGACTCTTCTTGCTGTCTATGTTTTGAACCATTCCTGTGACGCTACTTATGGATTCCGATGCTTCACTTCAGGTTTACTGTATTCCTCTGACCTTCTTATTAACGATGAAACACAGAAATTGCATCGGAATTAATTACAAAAGGCACAATGCCGTCTTAAGTACAGGAAGACAGACTCTTCTTACTGTCTATGATTTGAACCATTCTTGTGACACTAGTTATAGATTCCGATGCTTCACTTCAGGTCTACTGTATCCCTCTGACCATCTTACTGACGATGAAACACAGAAATTGCATCGGAATTAAATACAAAAGGCACAATGCCGACTTTAGTAAAAGATAACTGATTCTTCTTACTGTCTATGAGTTGAACCATTCATGTGACACTAGTTATAGATTCGGATGCTTCACTTCACGTTTACTGTATCCCTCTGACCTTCTTATTGACGATGAATCACAGAAATTGCATCGGAATTAAATACAAAAGGCACAATGCCGACTTAAGTACAAGGAAAAACTGACTCTTCTTACTGTCTATGTTTTAACCATTCCTGTGACACTCGTTATAGATTCCGATGCTTCACTTCAGGTTTACTGTATCCATCTGTCCTTCTTATTGACGAGGAAACACAGAAGTTGCATCGGAATTAAATCCAAAATTCACAATGCCGACTTATGTACAAGAAAGCTGACTCTTCTTACTGTCTATGTTTTGAACCATTCCTGTGACACTAGTTATAGATTCCGATGCTTCACTTCAGGTTTACTGTATCCCTCTGACCTTCATATTGACTATGAAACACAGAAATTTCATCGGAATTAAATACAAAGGGCACAATTAAGACTTAAGTGCAAGGAAAAACTGACTCTTCTTACTGTCTATGTTTTAACCATTCCTGTGACACTAGTTATAGATTCCGATGCTTCACTTCAGGTTTGCTGTATCCCTCTGACCTTCTTACTGACGATGAAACACAGAAATTGCATAGGAATTAAATACAAAAGGCACAATGCCGACTTAAGTACAAGAAAACTGACTCTCCTAACTGTCTATGGTTTGAACCATTCCTGTGACACTAGTTATAGATTCCGATGCTTCACTTCAGCTTTACTGTATTCCTGTGACCTTCTTATTGACGATGAAACACAGAATTTGCATCGGAATTAAATTCAAGAAGCACAATGCCGACTGAAGTACAAGAAAACTGACTCTTCTTACTGTCTATGTTTTGAACCATTCCTGTGACACTAGTTATAGATTCCGATGCTTCACTTCAGCTTTACTGTATCCCTGTGACCTTCTTATTGACGATGAAACACAGAAATTGCATCGGAATTAATTATAAAAGGCGCAATGCCGAATCAAGTACAAGAAGACTGGCTCTTCTTACTGTCTATGTTTTGATACATTTCTGTGACACTAGTTATAGATTCCGATGCTTTACGTCAGGTTTACTGTATCCCTCTGACCTCCGTATTGTCGATGAAACACAGAAATTGCGTCGGAATTAAATACAAAAGGCACAATGCCGACTCTAGTACAAGAAGACTGGCTCTTCTTACTGTCTATGTTTTGAACCTTTCCTGTGGCATTAGTTATGGATTCGGATTCTCGACTTCAGGTTCACTGGCTCCCTCTGACCTTCTTACTGTCGATGAAACACAGAAATTGCATCGGAATTAAATACAAAACGCACAATGCCGACTTAAGTACAAGAAAACTGACTCTTCTTACTGTCTATGTTATAAACCATTCCTTTGACACTAGTTATAGATTCCGATGCTTCGTTTCAGGTTTACTGTATCCATCTGTCCTTCTTATTGACGAGGAAACACAGAAATTGCATCGGAATTAAATACAAAAGGCACAATGCCGACTTAAGTACAAGAAATCTGACTCTTCTTACTAACTATGTTTGAACCATTCCTGTGACTTTAGTTATAGATTCCGATGCTTCACTTCAGGTTTACTGTATCCCTCTGACTTTCTTATAGACGATGAAGCACAGATATTGCATCGGAATTAAATACAAAAGGCACAATGCCGACTTAAGTACAAGAAAACTGACTCTTTTTACTGTCAATTATTTGAACCATTCATGTGACACTAGTTATAGATTCCGATGCTTCACTTCAGGATTATTCTATCCCTTGGACCTTCTTATTGACGACGAAACACAGAATTTGCATCGGAATTAAATTCAAAAGACACAATGCCGACTTAAGTACAAGAAAACTGACTCTTCTTACAGTCTATGTTTTGAACCATTCCTGTGACACTAGTTATAGATTCCGATGCTTCACTTCAGGTTTACTGTATCCCTCTGACCTTCTTATTGACGATGAAACACAGAAAGTGCCTCGGAATTAAATACAAAAAGCACAATGCCGACATAAGTACAAGAAAACTGACTCTTCTTAGTGTCTAAGTATAGAACCATTCCTGTGACACTAGTTATGGATTCCGATGCTTCACTTCAGCTTTACTGTATCCCTCTGACCTTCTTATTGACGATGAAACACAGAAATTGCATCGGAATTAAATACAAAAGGCTCAATGCCGACTTAAGTACAAGAAGACTGTCTCATCTTACTCTCTATGTTTTGAACCATTCCTGTTACGCTAGTTATAGATTCCGATGCTTCACTTCAGCTTTACTGTAGCCCTCTGACCTTCTTTTTGACGATGAAACGCAGAAATTGCATCGAAATTAAATACAAAAGGCACAATTCCGACACAAGTTCCAGAAGACTGGCTCTTCTTACTGTCTATGTTTTGACCATTCCTTTGACACTAGTTATAGATTCCGATGCTTCACTTCAGGTTTACTGTATCCCTCTGACCTCCTTATTGTCGATGAAACACAGAAATTGCATCGGAATTAAATACAAAAAGCACAATGCCGACTCAAGTACAAGAAATCTGACTCTTCTTACTGTCTATGTTTGAACCATTCCTGTGACACTAGTTATAGATTCCGATGCTTCACTTCAGGTTTACTGTATCCCTCTGACCTTCTTATTGACGATGAAACACAGAAAGTGCCTCGGAATTAAATACAAAAAGCACAATGCCGACATAAGTACAAGAAAACTGACTCTTGTTAGTGTCTAAGTATTGAACCATTCCTGTGACACTAGTTATGGATTCCGATGCTTCACTTCAGCTTTACTGTATCCCTCTGACCTTCTTATTGGCGATGAAACACAGAAATTGCATCGGAATTAAATACAAAAGGCACAATGCCGACTTAAGTACAAGAAAACTGACTCTTCTTACTGTCTATGTTATAAACCATTCCTTTGACACTAGTTATAGATTCCGATGCTTCGTTTCAGGTTTACTGTATCCATCTGTCCTTCTTATTGCCGAGGAAACACAGAAATTGCATCGGAATTAAATACAAAAGGCACAATGCCGACTTAAGTACAAGAAATCTGACTCTTCTTACTGTCTATGTTTGAACCATTCCTGTGACACTAGTTATAGTTTCCGATGCTTCACTTCAGGTTTACTGTATCCCTCTGACCTTCTTATTGACGATGAAACACAGAAAGTGCCTCGGAATTAAATACAAAAAGCACAATGCCGACATAGGTACAAGAAAACTGACTCTTCTTAGTGTCTAAGTATTGAACCATTCCTGTGACACTAGTTATGGATTCCGATGCTTCATTTCAGCTTTACTGTATCCCTCTGACCTTCTTATTGACGATGAAACACAGAAATTGCATCGGAATTAAATAGAAAAGGCACAATGCTGACTCAAGTACAAGAAGGCCGGCTCTTCATACTGTCTATGTTTTGAACCTCTCCTGTGAGACCGGTTGTAGATTCCGATGCCTCACTTCAGGTTTACTTTATCCCATGGACCTTCTTATTGACCACGAAACACAGAAATTGCATCGGAATTAAATACAAAAGGCACAATGCCTACTTAAGTACAAGAAAACTGACTCTTCTTACTGTCTATGTTTTCAACCATTCCTGTGACACTAGTTATAGATTCCGATGCTTCACTTCAGGTTTACTGTACCTCTCGCTCCTTCTTATTGACAATGAAACACAGTGATTGCATCGGAATTAAATACAAAAGGCACAATGCCGACTTAAGTACAACAAGACCGTATCTTCTTAATGTCTATGTTTTGAACCATTCCTGTGACACTAGTTATAGATTCCGATTCTACACTTCAGGTTTACTGTATCCCTCTGACCTTCTTATTGACGATGAAACACAGAAATTGCATAAGAATTAAATACAAAAGGCACAATGCCGACTTAAGTACAAGAAAACTGACTCTTCTTACTGTCTATGTTTTGAACCATTCCTGTGACGCTAGTTATAGATTCCGATTCTACACTTCAGGTTTACTGTATCCCTCTGACCTTCTTATTGACGATGAAACACAGAAATTGCATAAGAATTAAATCCAAAAGGCACAATGCCGACTTAAGTACAGGAAAACTGACTCTCCTTACTGTCTACGTTTTGAACCATTCCTGTGACACTAGTTATTGATTCCAATGCTTCGCTTCAGCTTTACTGTATCCCTGTGACCTTCTTATTGACGATGAAACACAGAATTTGCATCGGATTTAAATTCAAAAAGCACAATGCCGACTAAAGTACAAGAAAACTGACTCTTCTTACTGTCTATGTTTTGTACCATTCCTGTGACACAAGATATAGTTTCCGATGCTTCACTTCAGGTTTACTGTATCCCTCTGACCTTATATTGACGATGAAACACAGAAATTGCATCGGAATGAAATACAAAAGGCTCAATGCCGACTTAAGTACAAGAAGACTGTCTCATCTTACTCTCTATGTTTTGAACCATTCCTGTGATACTAGTTATACATTCCGATGCTTCACTTCAGCTTTACTGTACCCCTGTGACCTTCTTATTGACGATGAAACACAGAAATTGCATCGGAATTAAATACAAAAGGCACAATTCCGACTCAAGTACAAGAAGACTGGCTCTTCTTACTGTCTATCCTTTGAACCATTCCTGTGACACTAGTTATAGATTCCGATGCTTTACTTCAGGTTTACTGTATCCCTCCGACCTCCTTATTGGTGAAACAAGAGAAATTGCATCGGAATTAAATACAAAAGGCACAATGCCGACTCAAGTACAAGAAGACTGGCTCTTCTTACTGTCTATGCTTTGAACCTTTCCTGTGACACTAGTTATGGATTCGGATGCTCGACTTCAGGTTCACTGCCTCCCTCTGACCTTCTTATTGGCGCTGAAACACAGAAATTGCATCGGAATTAAGTACAAAACGTACAATGCCGACTTACGTACTTGAAAACTGACTCTTCTTACTATGTTTTGAACCATTCCTGTGACACTAGTTATAGATTCCGATGCTTCTCTTCCGGTTTACTGTATCCCTCTGACCTTCTTATTGAAGATGAAACACAGAAATAGCATCGGAATTAAATACAAAAGGCACAATGCCGACTCAAGTACAAGAAGACTGGCTCTTCTTACTGTCTATGTTTTGAACCTTTCCTGTGACACTAGTTATGGATTCGGATGCTCGACTTCAGGTACACTGCCTCCCTCTGACTTTCTTATTGGCGATGAAACACAGAAATTGCATCGGAATTAAATACAAAAGCACAATGCCGACTTAAGTACAAGAAACTTTACTCTCCTTACTGTCTATGTTTTGAACCATTCCTGTGACACTAGTTATAGATTCTGATGCTTCACTTCCGGTTTACTGTATCCCTCTGACCTTCTTAGTGGCGATGAAACACAGAAATAGCATCGGAATTAAATACAAAAGGCACAATGCCAACTTAAGTACAAGATAACTGACTCTTCTTACTGTCTATGAGTTGAACCAATCATGTGACACTAGTTAAAGATTCCGATGCTTCACTTCACGTTTACTGTATCAATCTGACCTTCTTATTGACGATGAATCACAGAAATTGCATCGGAATTAAATACAAAAGGCACAATGCCGACTTAAGTACAAGGAAAAACTGACTCTTCTTACTGTCTATGTTTTAACCATTCCTGTGACACTAGTTATAGATTCCGATGCTTCACTTCAGGTTTACTGTATCCATCTGTCCTTCTTATTGACGAGGAAACACAGAAATTGCATCGGAATTAAATACAAAAGGCGCAATGCCGACTAAAGTACAAGAAAACTGACACTTCTTACTGTCTATGTTTTGAACCATTCATGTGACACTAGTTATAGATTCCGATGCTTCACATCAGGTTTACTGTATCCCTCTGACCTTCTTATTGAAGATGAAACACAGAAATTTCATCGGAATTAAATACAAAGGGCACAATTAAGACTTAAGTACAAAATAACTGACTCTTGTTACTGTCTATGCTTTGAACCATTCCTGTGACACTAGTTATAGATTCCGATGTTTCAATTCAGGTTTACCGTATCCCTCTGACCTTCTTATTGACGATGAAACACAGAAATTGCATCGGAATTAAATAGAAAAGCCACAATGCCGACTTAAGTACACGAAAATTGACTCTTCTTACTGTCTATGTTTTGAACCATTCCTGTGACACTAGTTAAAGATTCCGATGCTTCACCTCAGGTTTACTGTATTCCTCTGACCTTCGTATTGACTATGAAACACAGAAATTGCAACGGAATTAAATACAAAAGACACAATGCCGACATAAGTACAAGAAAACTGACTCTTCTTAGTGTCTAAGTTTTGAACCATTCCTTTGACACTAGTTATGGAGTCCGATGCTTCACTTCAGCATTACTGTATCCCTCTGACCTTCTTATTGACAATGAAACACAGAAATTGCATCGGAATTAAACACAAAAGGCACAATGCTGACTCAAGTACAAGAAGGCTGGCTCTTCATACGGTCTATGGTTTGAACCTTTCCTGTGAGACCGGTTTTAGATTCCGGTGCTTCACTTCAGGTTTACTGTATCCCATGGACCTTCTTATTGACCACGAAACACAGAAATTGCATCGGAATTAAATACAAAAGGCACAATGCCTACTTCAGTACAAGAAAACTGACTCTTGTTACTGTCTATGCTTTGAACCATTCATGTGACACTACTTATAGATTCCGATGCTTCACTTCAGGATTAATGTATCCCTTGGACCTTCTTATTGACGACGAAACACAGAATTTGCATCGGAATTAATTTCAAAACGCACAATGCCGACTGAAGTGCAAGAAAACTGACTCTTCTTACAGTCTATGTTTTGAACCATTCCTGTGACACTAGTTATAGATGCCAATGCTTAACTTCAGGTTTACTGTATCCCTCTGACCTTATATTGACGATGAAACACAGAAATTGCATCGGAATTAAATACAAAAGGCTCAATGCCGACTTAAGTACAAGAAGACTGTCTCATCTTACTCTCTATGTTTTGAACCATTCCTGTTACGCTAGTTATAGATTCCGATGCTTCACTTCAGCTTTACTGTAGCCCTTTGACTTTCTTATTGACGATGAAACACAGAAATTGCATCGGAATTAAATACAAAAGGCACAATTCCGACTCAAGTTCCGGAAGACTGGCTCTTCTTACTGTCTATGTTTTGAACCATTCCTTTGACACTAGTTATAGTTTCCGATGCTTCACTTCAGGTTTACTGTATCCCCCTGACCTCCTTATTGTCGATGAAACACAGAAATTGCATCGGAATTAAATACAAAAGGCACAATGCCGACTCAAGTACAAGAAGTCTGGCTCTTCTTACTGTCTATGATTTGAACCATTCCTGTCACACTAGTTATGGATTCGGATGCTCGACTTCAGGTTCACTGCCTCCCTCTGAACTTCTTATTGGCGGTGAAACACAGTAATTACATCGGAATTAAATACAAAAGGCACAATGCCGACTTAAGTACAAGAAAACTGACTCTTCTTACTGTCTATGTTTTGAACCATTCCTGTGACACTAGTTATAGATTCCGATGCTTCACTTCAGGTTTACTGTATCCCTCTGACCTTCTTATAGACGATGAAACACAGATATTGCATCGGAGTTAAATACAAAAGGCACAATGCCGACTTAAGTACAAGGAAACTGACTCTTCTTACTGGCTATGTTTTGAACCATTCCTGTGAAACTAGTTATAGATTCCGATGCTTCACTTCAGGTTTACTGTATCCATCTGTCCCTCTTATTGACGAGGAAACACAGAAATTGCATCGGAATTAAATACAAAAGGCACAATTCCGACTTAAGTACAAGAAAACTGACTCTTCTTACTGTCTATGTTTTGAACCATTCCTGTGACACTAGTTATAGATTCCGATGCTTGACTTCAGGTTTACTGTATCCCTCTGACCTTCTTATTGACGATGAATCACAGAAATTTCATCGGAATTAAATACAAAGGGGACAATTAAGACTTAAGTACAAGATAACCGACTCTTGTTACTGTCTATGTTTTGAACAATTCCTGTGACACTAGTTATAGATTCCGATGTTTCACTTCAGGTTTACCGTATCCCTCTGACCTTCTTATTGACGATGAAACACAGAAATTGCATCGGAATTAAATAGAAAAGGCACAATGCGGACTTAAGTACAAGAAAATTGACTCTTCTTACTGTCTATGTTTTGAACCATTCTTGTGACACTAGTTATAGATTCCGATGCTTCACCTCAGGTTTACTGTATCCCTCTGACCTTCGTATTGACTATGAAACACAGAAATTGCAACGGAATTAAATACAGAAGGCACAATGCCGACTTAAGTACAAGAAATCTGACTCTTCTTACTGTCTATGTTTGAACCATTCCTCTGACCTTAGTTATAGATTCCGATGCTTCACTTCAGGTTTACTGTATCCCTCTGACCTTCTTATTGACGATGAAACACAGAAAGTGCATCGGAATTAAATACAAAAAGCACAATGCCGACATAAGTACAAGAAAACTTACTCTTCTTAGTGTCTAAATTTTGAACCATTCCTGTGACACTAGTTATGGATTCCGATGCTTCACTTCAGCTTTACTGTATCCCTCTGACCTTCTTATTGACGATGAAACACAGAAATTGCATCGGAATTAAATACAAAAGTCACAATGCTGACCCAAGTACAAGAAGGCTGGCTCTTCATACTGTCTATGTTTTGAACCTTTCCTGTGAGACCGGTTTTAGATTCCGATGCTTCACTTCAGGTTTACTGTATCCCATGGACCTTCTTATTGACCACGAAACACAGAAATTGCATCGGAATTAAATACAAAAGGCACAATGCCTACTTAAGTACAAGAAAACTGACTCTTCTAACTGTCTATGTTTTGAACCATTCCTGTGACACTAGTTATAGATTCCGATGCTTCACTTCAGGTTTACTGTACCCTCTGACGATCTTATTGACGATGAAACACAGAAATTGCATGGGAATGAAATACAAAAGGGACAATGGCAACTTAAGTACAAGAAAACTGACTCTTCTTACTGTTTATGATTTGAACCATTCATGTGACACTAGTTATAGATTCCGATGCCTCACTTCAGCATTATAGTATCCATTGGACCTTCTTATTGACGATGAAACATAGAAATTGCATCGGAATTAAATACAAAAGGCACAATTCCATCTCAAGTTCCAGAAGACTGGCTCTTCTTACTGTCTATGTTTTGAACCATTCCTGTGACACTAGTTATAGATTCCGATGCTTCACTTTAGGTTTACTGTATCCCTCCGACCTCCTTATTGACGATGATACTCAGAAATTCCATCGGAGTTAAATACAAAAGGCACAATGACGACTTAAGTACAAGAAAACTGACTCGTCTTACTGTCTATGTTTTGAACCATTCCTGTGACACTAGTTATTTATTCCGATGCTTCACTTCAGGTTTACTGTACCCTCTGACGATCTTATTGACGATGAAACACAGAAATTGCATCGGAATTAAATACAAAAGGGACAATGCCAACTTAAGTACAAGAAAACTGACTCTTCTTACTGTCTATGTTTTGAACCATTCCTGTGACACTAGTTATAGATGAAACACAGATATTGCATCGGTATTAAATACAAAAGGGACAATGCCGACTCAAGTACAAGAAGGCTGGCTCTTCATACTGTCTACGTTTTGAACCTTTCCTGTGAGACCGGATTTAGATTCCGAAGCTTCACTTCAGGTTTACTGTATCCCATGGACCTTCTTATTGACCACGAAACACAGAAATTGCATCGGAATTAAATACAAAAGGCACAATGCCTACTTAAGTACAAGAAAACTGACTCTTCTTACTGTCTATGTTTTGAACCATTCCTGTGACACTAGTTATAGATTCCGAAGCTTCACTTCAGGTTTACTGTACCCTCTGACGATCTTATTGACGATGAAACACAGAAATTGCATCGGAATGAAATACAAAAGGGACAATGCCAACTTAAGTACAAGAAAACTGACTCTTCTTACTGTCTATGTTTTGACCCTTACTGTGACACTACTTATAAATTCCGATGCTTCACCTCTGGTTTACTGTATCCCTCTGACCTTATATTGACGATGAAACACAGAAAATGCATCGGAATTAAATACAAAAGGCTCAATGCCGACTTAAGTGCAAGAAGACTGTCTCATCTTTCTCTCTATGTTTTGAACCATTCCTGTGACACTAGTTATAAAATCCGATGCTTCACTTGAGCTTTACTATATCCCTCTGACCTCCTTATTGTCGATGAAACTCAGAAATTGCATCGGAATTAAATACAAAAAGCACAATGCCGACTCAAGTACAAGAAGACTGGCTCTTGTTACTGTCTATGATTTGAACCATACCTGTGACACTAGTTATGGATTCGGATGCTCGACTTCAGGTTCACTGCCTCCCTCTGAACTTCTTATTGGCGGTGAAACACAGAAATTGCATTGGAATTAATTACAAAAGGCACAATGCCGACATAAGTACAAGAAAACTGACTCTTCTTACCGTCTATGTTTTGAACCATTCCTGTGACACTAGTTATAGATTCCGATGCTTAACTTCAGATTTACTGTATCCCTCTGACCTTCTTATAGACGATGAAACACAGAAATTGCATCGGAATTAAATACAAAAGGCACAATGCCGTCTTAAGTACAAGAAAACTGACTCTTCTTACTGTCTATGTTTTGAACCACTCCTGTGACACTAGTTATAGTTTCCGATGCTTCACTTCAGGTTTACTGTATCCCTCGGATCTTCTTATTGAAGATGAAACATAGAAATTGCATCGGAAATTAATACAAAAGGCACAATGCCGACTTGAGTACAAAAAGACTGACTCTTCTTACTGTCTATGTTTTGAACCATTCCTGTGACACTAGTTATTGATTCCGAAGCTTCACTTCAGGTTTACTGTATCCCTCTGACCTTATATTGACGATGAAACACAGAAATTGCATCGGAATTAAATACAAAAGGCTCAATACCGACTTAAGTACAAGAAGACTGTCTCATCTTACTCTCAATGTATTTAACCATTCCTGTGACGCTAGTTATAGATTCCGATGCTTCACTTCAGCTTCACTGTAGCCCTCTGACCTTCTTATTGACGATGAAACACAGAAATTGCATCGGAATTAAATACAAAAGGCACAATTCCGACTCAAGTACAAGAAGACTGGATCTTCTTACTGTCTATGATTTGAACCATTCCTGTGACACTAGTTATAGATTCCGAAGCTTCACTTCATGTTTACTGTATCAGTCTGACCTTCTTATTGACGATGAAACACAGAAATTGCATCGGAATTATATACAAAATGCACAATGCCTACTTAAGTACAAGAAAACTGACTCTTCTTACTGTCTAAGTTTTGAACCATTCCTGTGACACTAGTTATAGATTCTGATGCTTCATTTGAGGTGTACTGTATCCCTCTGACCTTCTTATTGACGATGAAACACAGATATTGCATCGGAATTAAATACAAAAGGCACAATGCCGTCTTAAGTACACGAAAACTAAATCTTCTTGCTGTCAATGTTTTGAACCATTCCTGTGACACTAGTTATAGATTCCGATGCTTCACTTCAGGTTTACTGTATCCCTCTGACCTTCGTATTGACGATGAAACACCGAAATTTCATCGGAATTAAATACAAAAGGCACAATGCCGACTTAAGTACAAAAAAACTGACTCTTCTTACTACCTATGTTTTGAACCATTCCTGTGACACTAGTTATAGATTCCGATGCTTCACTTCAGGTTTTCTGTATCCCTCTGACCTCCTTATTGACGATGAAACACAGAAATTGCATCGGAATTAAATACAAAAGGCACAATGCCGACTCAAGTACAAGAAGACTGGCTCTTCTTACTGTCTATGTTATAAACCATTCCTGTGACACTAGTTATAGTTTCCGATGCTTCAATTCAGTTTTACTGTACCACTCTGACCTTCTTATTGACGATGAAACAAGAAATTGCATCGGAATTAAATACAAAAAACACAATGCCGACTTAAGTACAAGAAAACTGCCTCTTCTTACTGTCTAAGATTTGAACCATTCCTGACACACTAGTTATAGATTCCGATCCCTCACTTCAGCTTTATTGAATCCCTCTGACCTTCTTATTGACGATGAAACACAGAAATTGCATCGGAATTAAATACAAAAGGTACAATGCCGACTCAAGTACAAGAAGGCTGGCTCTTCATACTGTCTACGTTTTGAACCTTTCCTGTGAGACCGGTTTTAGATTCCGAAGCTTCACTTCAGGGGTACTGTATCCCATGGACCTTCTTATTGACCACGAAACACAGAAATTGCATCGGAATTAAATACAAAAGGCACAATGCCTACTTAAGTGCAAGAAAACTGACTCTTCTTACTGTCTATGTTTTGAACCATTCCTGTGACACTGGTTATAGATTCCGATGCTTCACTTCAGCTTTACTGTATCCCTCTGACCTCCTTATTGTCGATGAAACACAGTTATTGCATCGGAATTAAATACAAAAGGCACAATGCCGACTCAAGTACAAGAAGACTGGCTCTTCTTACTGTCTATGCTTTGAACCATACCTGTGACACTAGTTATGGATTCGGATGCTCGACTTCAGGTTCACCGCCTCCCTCTGAACTTCTTATTGGCGGTGAAACACAGATATTGCATTGGAATTAATTACAAAAGGCACAATGCCGACATAAGTACAAGAAAACTGACTCTTCTTACTGTCTATGTTTTGAACCATTCCTGTGACACTAGTTATAGATTGCGATGCTTCACTTCAGGTTTACTGTATCCCTCTGACCTTCTTATAGACGATGAAACACAGAAATTGCATCGGAATTAAATACAAAAGGCACAATGCCGACTTAAGTACAAGAAAACTGACTCTTCTTACTGTCTATGTTTTGAACCACTCCTGTGACACTAGTTATAGTTTCCGATGCTTCATTTCAGGTTTACTGTATCCCTTGGATCTTCTTATTGAAGATGAAACATAGAAATTGCATCGGAAATTAATACAAAAGGCACAATGCCGACTTAAGTACAAGAAGACTGACTCTTCTTACACTCTATGTTTTGAACCATTCCTGTGACACTAGTTATAGATTCCGATGCTTCACTTTAGGTTTACTGTATCCCTCCGACCTACTTATTGACGATGAAACACAGAAATTGCATCAGAATTAAATACAAAAGGCACAATGGCGACTTAAGTACACGAAAATTGACTCTTCTTACTGTCTTTGTTTTGAACCTTTCCTGTGACACTAGTTATAGATTCCGATGCTTCACCTCAGGTTTGCTGTATCCCTCTGACCTTCGTATTGACTATGAAACACAGAAATTGCAACGGAAATCAATACAAAAGGCACAATGCCGACTTAAGTACAAGAAATCTGACTCTTCTTACTGTCTATGTTTGAACCATTCCTGTGACACTAGTTACAGATTCCGATGCTTCACTTCAGGTTTACTGTATCCCTCTGACCTTCTTATTGACGATGAAACACAGAAAGTGCATCGGAATTAAATACAAAAAGCACAATGCCGACATAAGTACAAGAAAACTGACTCTTCTTAGTGTCTAAGTTTGAACCATTCCTGTGACACTAGTTATAGATTCCGATGCTTCACTTCAGCTTTACTGTATCCCTCTGACCTTCTTGTTGACGATGAAACACAGAAATTGCATCGAAATTAAATACAAAAGGCACAATGCTGACTCAAGTACAAGAAGGCTGGCTCTTCATACTGTTTATGTTTTGAACCTTTCCTGTGAGACCGATTTTAGATTCCGATGCTTCACTTCAGGTTTACTGTATCCCATGGACTTTCTTATTGACCACGAAACTTAGAAATTACATCGGAATTAAATTCAAACGGCACAATGCCGACTTAAATACAAGAAAACTGACTCTTCTTACTGTCTATGTTTTGAACCATTCCTGTGACACTAGTTATTGATTCCGATGCTTCACTTCAGGTTTACTGTATCCCTCTGACCTTATATTGACGATGAAACACAGAAGTTGCATCGGAATTAAATACAAAAGGCTCAATGCCGACTTAAGTACAAGAAGACTGTCTCATCTTACTCTCTATGTATTTAACCATTCCTGTGACGCTAGTTATAGATTGCGATGCTTCACTTCAGCTTTACTGTAGCCCTCTGACCTTCTTATTGACGATGAAACACAGAAATTGCATCGGAATTAAATACAAAAGGCACAATTCCGACTCAAGTACAAGAAGACTGGCTCTTCTTACTGTCTATGTTTTGAACCATTCCTGTGACACTAGTTATAGATTCCGATGCTTCACTTCAGGTTCACTGCCACCCACTTAACTTCTTATTGGCGGTGAAACACAGTAATTGCATCGGAATTAAATACAAAAGGCACAATGCCCTCTTAAGTACACGAAAACTAAATCTTCTTGCTGTCAATGTTTTGAACCATTCCTGTGACACTAGTTATAGATTCCGATGCTTCACTTCAGGTTTACTGTATCCCCCTGACCTTCGTATTGACGATGAAACACCAAAATTTCATCGGAATTAAATACAAAAGGCTCAATGCCGACTTAAGTACAAGAAGACTGTATCATCTTACTCTCTATGCATTTAACCATTCCTGTGACGCTAGTTATAGATACCCATGCTTAACTTCATGTTTACTGTATCAGTCTGACCTTCTTATTGACGATGAAACACAGAAATTGCACCGGAATTAAATACAAAAGTCCCAATGCCGACTTGAGTACAAGAAGACTGACTCTTCTTACTGTCTGTGCTTTGAACCATTCCTGTGACAATAGTTATAGATTCCGACTCTTCACTTCAGGTTTACTGTATCCCTTGGACCTTATTATTGACGACGAAACACAGAAATTGCATCGGAATTAAATACAAAAGGCACAATGCCGACTTAAGTACAAAAAAACTGACTCTTCTTACTATCTATGTTTTCAACCATTCCTGTGACACTAGTTATAGATTCCGATGCTTCACTTCAGGTTTTCTGTATCCCTCTGACCTCCTTATTGACGATGAAACACAGAAATTGCATCGGAATTAAATACAAAAGGCACAATGCCGACTCAAGTACAGGAAGACTGGTTCTTCTTACTGTCTATGTTATAAACCATTCCTGTGACACTAGTTATAGATTCCGATGCTTCACTTCAGGTTTTCTGTATCCCTCTGACCTCCTTATTGACGATGAAACACAGAAATTGCATCGGAATTAAATACAAAAGGCACAATTCCGACTCAAGTACAAGAAGACTGGCTCTTCTTACTGTCTATGTTTTGAACCATTCCTGTGACACTAGTTATAGATTCCGATGCTTCACTTCAGGTTCACTGCCACCCACTTAACTTCTTATTGGCGGTGAAACACAGTAATTGCATCGGAATTAAATACAAAAGGCACAATGCCCTCTTAAGTACACGAAAACTAAATCTTCTTGCTGTCAATGTTTTGAACCATTCCTGTGACGCTAGTTATAGATACCCATGCTTAACTTCATGTTTACTGTATCAGTCTGACCTTCTTATTGACGATGAAACACAGAAATTGCACCGGAATTAAATACAAAAGTCCCAATGCCGACTTGAGTACAAGAAGACTGACTCTTCTTACTGTCTGTGCTTTGAACCATTCCTGTGACAATAGTTATAGATTCCGATTCTTCACTTCAGGTTTACTGTATCCCTTGGACCTTATTATTGACGACGAAACACAGAAATTGCATCGGAATTAAATACAAAAGGCACAATGCCGACTTAAGTACAAAAAAACTGACTCTTCTTATTATCTATGTTTTCAACCATTCCTGTGACACTAGTTATAGATTCCGATGCTTCACTTCAGGTTTTCTGTATCCCTCTGACCTCCTTATTGACGATGAAACACAGAAATTGCATCGGAATTAAATACAAAAGGCACAATGCCGACTCAAGTACAAGAAGACTGGCTCTTCTTACTGTCTATGTTATAAACCATTCCTGTGACACTAGTTATAGTTTCCGATGCTTCAATTCAGTTTTACTGTACCACTCTGACCTTCTTATTGACGATGAAACAAGAAATTGCATCGGAATTAAATACAAAAAACACAATGCCGACTTAAGTACAAGAAAACTGCCTCTTCTTACTGTCTAAGATTTGAACCATTCCTGACACACTAGTTATAGATTCCGATCCCTCACTTCAGCTTTATTGAATCCCTCTGACCTTCTTATTGACGATGAAACACAGAAATTGCATCGGAATTAAATACAAAAGGTACAATGCCGACTCAAGTACAAGAAGGCTGGCTCTTCATACTGTCTACGTTTTGAACCTTTCCTGTGAGACCGGTTTTAGATTCCGAAGCTTCACTTCAGGGGTACTGTATCCCATGGACCTTCTTATTGACCACGAAACACAGAAATTGCATCGGAATTAAATACAAAAGGCACAATGCCTACTTAAGTGCAAGAAAACTGACTCTTCTTACTGTCTATGTTTTGAACCATTCCTGTGACACTGGTTATAGATTCCGATGCTTCACTTCAGCTTTACTGTATCCCTCTGACCTCCTTATTGTCGATGAAACACAGTTATTGCATCGGAATTAAATACAAAAGGCACAATGCCGACTCAAGTACAAGAAGACTGGCTCTTCTTACTGTCTATGCTTTGAACCATACCTGTGACACTAGTTATGGATTCGGATGCTCGACTTCAGGTTCACCGCCTCCCTCTGAACTTCTTATTGGCGGTGAAACACAGATATTGCATTGGAATTAATTACAAAAGGCACAATGCCGACATAAGTACAAGAAAACTGACTCTTCTTACTGTCTATGTTTTGAACCATTCCTGTGACACTAGTTATAGATTGCGATGCTTCACTTCAGGTTTACTGTATCCCTCTGACCTTCTTATAGACGATGAAACACAGAAATTGCATCGGAATTAAATACAAAAGGCACAATGCCGACTTAAGTACAAGAAAACTGACTCTTCTTACTGTCTATGTTTTGAACCACTCCTGTGACACTAGTTATAGTTTCCGATGCTTCATTTCAGGTTTACTGTATCCCTTGGATCTTCTTATTGAAGATGAAACATAGAAATTGCATCGGAAATTAATACAAAAGGCACAATGCCGACTTAAGTACAAGAAGACTGACTCTTCTTACACTCTATGTTTTGAACCATTCCTGTGACACTAGTTATAGATTCCGATGCTTCACTTTAGGTTTACTGTATCCCTCCGACCTACTTATTGACGATGAAACACAGAAATTGCATCAGAATTAAATACAAAAGGCACAATGGCGACTTAAGTACACGAAAATTGACTCTTCTTACTGTCTTTGTTTTGAACCTTTCCTGTGACACTAGTTATAGATTCCGATGCTTCACCTCAGGTTTGCTGTATCCCTCTGACCTTCGTATTGACTATGAAACACAGAAATTGCAACGGAAATCAATACAAAAGGCACAATGCCGACTTAAGTACAAGAAATCTGACTCTTCTTACTGTCTATGTTTGAACCATTCCTGTGACACTAGTTACAGATTCCGATGCTTCACTTCAGGTTTACTGTATCCCTCTGACCTTCTTATTGACGATGAAACACAGAAAGTGCATCGGAATTAAATACAAAAAGCACAATGCCGACATAAGTACAAGAAAACTGACTCTTCTTAGTGTCTAAGTTTGAACCATTCCTGTGACACTAGTTATAGATTCCGATGCTTCACTTCAGCTTTACTGTATCCCTCTGACCTTCTTGTTGACGATGAAACACAGAAATTGCATCGAAATTAAATACAAAAGGCACAATGCTGACTCAAGTACAAGAAGGCTGGCTCTTCATACTGTTTATGTTTTGAACCTTTCCTGTGAGACCGATTTTAGATTCCGATGCTTCACTTCAGGTTTACTGTATCCCATGGACTTTCTTATTGACCACGAAACTTAGAAATTACATCGGAATTAAATTCAAACGGCACAATGCCGACTTAAATACAAGAAAACTGACTCTTCTTACTGTCTATGTTTTGAACCATTCCTGTGACACTAGTTATTGATTCCGATGCTTCACTTCAGGTTTACTGTATCCCTCTGACCTTATATTGACGATGAAACACAGAAGTTGCATCGGAATTAAATACAAAAGGCTCAATGCCGACTTAAGTACAAGAAGACTGTCTCATCTTACTCTCTATGTATTTAACCATTCCTGTGACGCTAGTTATAGATTGCGATGCTTCACTTCAGCTTTACTGTAGCCCTCTGACCTTCTTATTGACGATGAAACACAGAAATTGCATCGGAATTAAATACAAAAGGCACAATTCCGACTCAAGTACAAGAAGACTGGCTCTTCTTACTGTCTATGTTTTGAACCATTCCTGTGACACTAGTTATAGATTCCGATGCTTCACTTCAGGTTCACTGCCACCCACTTAACTTCTTATTGGCGGTGAAACACAGTAATTGCATCGGAATTAAATACAAAAGGCACAATGCCCTCTTAAGTACACGAGAACTAAATCTTCTTGCTGTCAATGTTTTGAACCATTCCTGTGACACTAGTTATAGATTCCGATGCTTCACTTCAGGTTTACTGTATCCCCCTGACCTTCGTATTGACGATGAAACACCAAAATTTCATCGGAATTAAATACAAAAGGCTCAATGCCGACTTAAGTACAAGAAGACTGTATCATCTTACTCTCTATGCATTTAACCATTCCTGTGACGCTAGTTATAGATACCCATGCTTAACTTCATGTTTACTGTATCAGTCTGACCTTCTTATTGACGATGAAACACAGAAATTGCACCGGAATTAAATACAAAAGTCCCAATGCCGACTTGAGTACAAGAAGACTGACTCTTCTTACTGTCTGTGCTTTGAACCATTCCTGTGACAATAGTTATAGATTCCGATTCTTCACTTCAGGTTTACTGTATCCCTTGGACCTTATTATTGACGACGAAACACAGAAATTGCATCGGAATTAAATACAAAAGGCACAATGCCGACTTAAGTACAAAAAAACTGACTCTTCTTATTATCTATGTTTTCAACCATTCCTGTGACACTAGTTATAGATTCCGATGCTTCACTTCAGGTTTTCTGTATCCCTCTGACCTCCTTATTGACGATGAAACACAGAAATTGCATCGGAATTAAATACAAAAGGCACAATGCCGACTCAAGTACAGGAAGACTGGTTCTTCTTACTGTCTATGTTATAAACCATTCCTGTGACACTAGTTATAGATTCCGATGCTTCAATTCAGTTTTTCTGTATCCCTCTGACCTTCTTATTGACGATGAAACAAGAAATTGCATCGGAATTAAATACAAATAACACAATGCCGACTTAAGTACAAGAAAACTTACTCTTCTTACTGTCTAAGATTTTAACCATTCCTGTCACACTAGTTATAGATTCCGATGCTTCACTTCAGCTTTATTGTATCCCTCTGATCTTCTTATAGACGATGAAACACAGAAATTGCATCGGAATTAAATACAAAAGGGACAATGCCGACTCAAGTACAAGAAGGCTGGCTCTTCATACTGTCTACGTTTTGAACCTTTCCTGTGAGACCGGTTTTAGATTCCGAAGCTTCACTTCAGGTTTACTGTATCTCATGGACCTTCTTATTGACCACGAAATACAGAAATTGCATCGGGATTAAATACAAAAGGCACAATGCCTACTTAAGTACAAGAAAACTGACTCTTCTTACTGTCTATGTTTTGAACCATTCCTGTGACACTAGTTCTAGTTTCCGATGCTTCACTTCAGGTTTACTGTATCCCTGGGATCTTCTTATTGAAGATGAAACATAGAAATAGCATCGGAAATTAATACAAAAGGCACAATGCCGACTTAAGTACAAGAAGACTGACTCTTCTTACTGTCTATGTTTTGAACCATTCCTGTGACACTAGTTATAGATTCCGATGCATCACTTTAGGTTTACTGTATCCCTCCGACCTCCTTATTGACGATGAAACTCAGAAATTGCATCGGAATTAAATACAAAAGGCACAATGGCGACTTAAGTACACGAAAATTGACTCTTCTTACTGCCTATGTTTTGAACCATTCCTGTGACACTAGTTATAGATTCCGATGCTTCACCTCAGGTTTACTGTATCCCTCTTACCTTCGTATTGACTATGAAACACAGAAATTGCAACGGAAATCAATACAAAAGGCACAATGCCGACTTAAGTACAAGAAAACTGACTCTTCTTAGTGTCTAAGTTTGAACCATTCCTGTGACACTAGTTATAGATTCCGATGCTTCACTTCAGCTTTAATGTATCTCTCTGACTTCCTTGTTGACGATGAAACACAGAAATTGCATCGGAATTAAATACCAAAGGCACAATGCTGACTCAAGTACAAGAAGGCTGGCTCTTCATACTGTTTATGTTTTGAACCTTTCCTGTGAGACCGATTTTAGATTCCGATGCTTCACTTCAGGTTTACTGTATCCCATGGACTTTCGTATTGACCACGAAACACAGAAATTACATCGCAATTAAGTTCAAACGGCACAATGCCGACTTAAGTACAAGAAAACTGACTCTTCTTACTGTCTATGTTTTGAACCTTTCCTGTGACACTAGTTATTGATTCCGATGCTTCACTTCAGGTTTACTGTATCCCTCTGACCTTATATTGACGATGAAACACAGAAATTGCATCGGAATTAAATACAAAAGGCACAATTCCGACTCAAGTACAAGAAGACTGGCTCTTCTTACTGTCTATGTTTTGAACCATTCCTGTGACACTAGTTATAGATTCCGATGCTTCATTTCAGGTGTACTGTATCCCTCTGACCTTCTTATTGACGATGGAACACAGAAATTGCATTGGAATTAAATACAAAAGAACAATGCCTACTTAAGTACAAGATAACTGACTATTCATACTGTCTATGATTTGAACAATTCCTGTGCCAGTAGTTATAGATTCCGATGTTTCACATCAGGTTTATTGTATCCCTCTGACCTTCTTATTGACGATGAAACACAGATATTGCATCGGAATTAAATACAAAATGCACAATGCCGTCTTAAGTACAAGAAATCTGAGTCTTCTTACTGTCTATGTTTTGAACCATTCCTGTGACACTAGATATAGATTCCGATGCTTCACTTCAGGTTTACTGTATCCCTCTGACCTTCTTATTGACGATGAAACACAGAAATTTCATCGGAATTAAATACAAAAGACACAACGTCCACTTAAGTACAAGAAAACTGACTTTTCTTACTGTCTATGTTTTGAACCATTCCTGTGACACTAGTTATTTATTCCGATGCTTCACTTCAAGCTTACTGTATCCCTCTGACCTTCTTATTGACGATGAAACACAGAAATTGCATCGGAATTAAATACAAATGGCTCAATGCCGACTTATGTACAAGAAGACTGACTCTTCTTACTGTCTATGTTTTGAACCATTCCTGTGACACTAGTTGTAGATTCCGATGCTTCACTTCAGGTTTACTGCATCCCTCTGACCTTATATTGACGATGAAACACAGAAATTGCATCGGAATTAAATACAAAAGGCTCAATGCCGACTTAAGTACAAGAAGACTCTCTCATCTTACTCTCTATGATTTGAACCATTCCTGTGACACTAGTTATAGATTCCGATGCTTTACTTCAGCTTTACTGTATCCCTCTCACCTTCTTATTGACGATGAAACCCAGAAATTGCATCGGAATTAAATACAAAAGGCACAATTCCGACTCAAGTACAAGAAGACTGGCTCTTCTTACTGTCTATGACTTGAACCATTCCTGTGACACTAGTAATAGCTTCCGATGCTTCACTTTAGGTTTACTGTATCCCTCCGACCTCCTTATTGACGATGTAACTCAGAAATTGCATCGGAATTAAATACAAAAGGCACAATGACAACTTAAGTACAAGAAAACTGACTCTTCTTACTGTCTATGTTTTGAACCATTCCTGTGACACTAGTTATAGATTCCGATGCCTCACTTCTTGTTTACTGTATCAGTCTGACCTTCTTATTGACGATGAAACACAGAAATTGCATCGGAATTATATACAAAAGGCACAATGCCTACTTAAGTACAAGAAAACTGACTCTTCTTACTGTCTATGCCTTGAACCATTCCTGTGACACTAGTTATAGATTCTGATGCTTCACTTCAGGTGTACTGTATCCCTCCGACCTTCGTATTGACGATTAAACACAGAAATTGCATCGGAATTAAATACTAAAGCACAATGCCTACTTAAGTACAAGATAACTGACTCTTCTTACTGTCTACGTTTTGAACCATTCCTGTGCCACTAGTTACAGATTTCGATGCTTCACATCAGGTTTATTGTATCCCTCTGACCTTCTTATTGACGATGAAACACAGATATTGCATCGGAATTAAATACAAAAGGCACAATGCCGTCTTAAGTACACGAAAACTAGATCTTCTTACTGTCTACGTTTTGAACCATTCCTGCAACACTAGTTATAGATTCCGATGCTTCACTTCAGGTTTACTGTATCCCTCTGACCTTCGTATTTACGATGAAACACCGAAATTTCATCGGAATTAAATACAAAAGGCACAATGTCCACTTAAGTACAAGAAAACTAACTCGTCTTACTGTCTATGTTTTGAACCATTCCTGTGACACTAGTTATATATTCCGATGCTTCACTTCAAGCTTACTGTATCCCTCTGACCTTCTTATTGACGATGAAACACAGAAATTGCACAGGAATTAAATACAAAAGTCTCAATGCCGACTTGAGTACAAGAAGACTGACTCTTCTTACTGTCTATGCTTTGAACCATTCCTGTGACACTAGTTATGGATTCCGTTTCTTCACTTCAGGTTTACTGAATCCCGCTGACCTTCTTATTGACGATGAAACACAGAAATGGCATCGGAATTAAATACAAAAGGCACAATGCCGACTCAAATACAAGAAGACTGGCTCTTCTTACTGTCTATATTATGAACCTTTTCTGTGACACCGGTTTATGATTCCGATGCTTCACTTCAGGTTTACTGAATCCCTTGGACCTTATTATTGACGACGAAATACAGAAATTGCACCGGAATTAAACACAAAAGGCACAATGCGAACTTAAGTACAAAAAAACTGACTCTTCTTACTTTCTATGTTTTGAACCATTCCTATGACACTAGTTATAGATTCCGATGCTTCACTTCAGGTTTACTGTATCCCTCTGACCTTATATTGGCGATGAAACAAAGAAATTGCATCGGAATTAAATACAAAATGCTCAATGGCGACTTAAGTACAAGAAGACTGTCTCATCTTACTTTCTATGTTTTGAACCATTCCTGTGACACTAGTTATAGATTCCGATGCTTCACTTCAGCTTTACTGTATCCCTCTCACCTTCTTATTGACGATGAAACACAGAAATTGCATCGGAATTATATACAAAAGGCACAATGGCTACTTAAGTACAAGAAAACTGACTCTTCTTACTGTCTAAGTTTTGAACCATTCCTGTGACACTAGTTACAGATTCTGATGCTTCATTTCAGGTGCACTGTATCCCTCTGACCTTCTTATCGACGATGAAACACAGAAATTGCATTGGAATTAAATACAAAAGAACAATGCCTACTTAAGTACAAGATAACTGACTCTTCTTACTGTCTATGTTTGAACCATTCCTGTGCCAGTAGTTATAGATTCCGATGTTTCACATCAGGTATATTGTATCCCTCTGACCTTCTTATTGACGATGAAACACAGATATTGCATCGGAATTAAATACAAAAGGCACAATGCCTTCTTAAGTACAAGATATCTGAATCATCTACTGTCTATGTTTTGAACCATTCCTGTGACACTAGATATTGATTCCGATGCTTCACTTCAGGTTTACTGTATCCCTCTGACCTTCTTATTGACGATGAAACACAGAAATTTCATCGGAATTAAATACAAAAGACACAATGTCCACTTAAGTACAAGAAAACTGACTCGTCTTACTGTCTATGTTTTGAACCATTCCTGTGACTCTAGTTTTTTATTCCGATGCTTCACTTCAAGCTTACAGTATCCCTCTGACCTTCTTATTGACGATGAAACACAGAAATTGCATCGGAATTAAATACAAATGGCTCAATGCCGACTTAAGTACAAGAAGACTGACTCTTCTTACTGTCTATGCTTTGAACCATTCCTGTGACACTAGTTATAGATTCCGATGCTTCACTTCAGCTTTACTGTATCTCTCTGACCTTCTTGTTGACGATGAAACACAGAAATTGCATCGGAATTAAATACAAAAGGCACAATGCTGACTCAAGTACAAGAAGGCTGGCTCTTCATACTGTCTATGTTTTGAACCTTTCCTGTGAGACCGATTTTAGATTCCGATGCTTCACTTCAGGTTTACTGTATCCCGTGGACCTTCTTATTGACCAGGAAACACAGAAATTACATCGGAATTAAATTCAAACGGCACAATGCCGACTTAAGTACAAGAAAACTGACTCTTCTTACTGTCTATGTTTTGAACCATTCCTGTGACACTAGTTATTGATTCCGATGCTTCACTTCAGGTTTGCTGTATCCCTCTGACCTTATATTGACGAAGAAACACAGAAATTGCATCGGAATTAAATACAAAAGGCACAATGGCGACTTAAGTACACGAAAATTGACTCTTCTTACTGTCTATGTTTTGAACCATTCCTGTGACACTAGTTATAGATTCCGATCCTTCACTTCAGGTTTACTGTATCTCTCTGACCTTCTTATAGACGATGAAACACAGAAATTGCATCGGAATTAAATACAAAAGGCACAATGCCGACTTAAGTACAAGAAGACTGTCTCATCTTACTCTCTATGTATTTAACCATTCCTGTGAAGCTAGTTATAGATTCCGATGATTCACTTCAGCTTTACTGTAGCCCGCTGACCTTCTTATTGACGATGAAACACAGAAATTGCATCGGAATTAAATACAAAAGGCACAATGCCGACTCAAGTACAAGAAGTCTGGCTCTTCTTACTGTCTATGTTTTGAACCATTCCTGTCACACTAGTTATGGATTCGTATGCTCGACTTCAGGTTCACTGCCTCCCTCTGAACTTCTTATTGGCGGTGAAACACAGTAATTGCATCGGAATTAAATACAAAAGGCACAATGCCGACTTAAGTACAAGAAAACTGACTCTTCTTACTGTCTATATTTTGAATCACTCCTGTGACACTAGTTATAGTTTCGGATGCTTCACTTCAGGTTTACTGTATCCCTCGGACCTTCTAATTGAAGATGAAACATAGACATTGCATCGGAATTTAATACAAAAGGCACAATGCCGACTTAAGTAGAAGAAGACTGACTCTCCTTACTGTCTATGTTTTGAACCATTCCTGTGACACTAGTTATAGATTCCGATGCTTCACTTCAGGTTTACTGTAACCCTCTGACCTCCTTATTAACGATGAAACACAGAAATTGCATCGGAATTAAATACAAAAGGCACAATGACGACTCAAGTACAAGAAAACTGACTCTTCTTACTGTCAATGTTTTGAACCATTCCTGTGACACTAGTTATTGATTCCGATGCTTCACTTCATGTTTACTGTATCAGTCTGACCTTCTTATTGACGATGAAACACAGAAATTGCTTCGGAATTAAATACAAAAGCACAATGCCTACTTAAGTACAAGATAACTGACTCTTCTTACTCTCTATGTTTTGAACCATTCCTGTGCCAGTAGTTATAGATTCCGATGCTTCACGTCAGGTTTATTGTATCCCTCTGACCTTCTTATTGACGATGAAACAGAGATATTGCATCGGAATTAAATACAAAAGGCACAATGCCGTCTTAAGTACAAGAAATCTGGATCTTCTTACTGACTATGTTTTGAACCATTCCTGTGACACTAGTTATAGATTCCGATGCTTCACTTCAGGTTTACTGTATCCCTCTGACCTTCTTATTGACGATGAAACACAGTAATTGCATCCTAATAAAATACAAATGGCTCAATGACAACTTAAGTACAAGAAGACTGACTCTTCTTACTGTCGATGCTTTGAACCATTCCTGTGACACTAGTTATGGATTCCGATTCTTCACTTCAGGTTTACTGAATCCCGCTGACCTTCTTATTGACGATGAAACACAGAAATGGCATCGGAATTAAATACAAAAGGCACAATGCCGACTCAAATACAAGAAGACTGGCTCTTCTTACTGTCTATATTATGAACATTTTCTGTGACACCGGTTTATGATTCCGATGCTTCACTTCAGGTTTACTGAATCCCTTGGACCTTATTATTGACGACGAAATACAGAAATTGCACCGGAATTAAACACAAAAGGCACAATGCGAACTTAAGTACAAAAAAACTGACTCTTCTTACTTTCTATGTTTTGAACCATTCCTGTGACACTAGTTATAGATTCCGATGCTTCACTTCAGGTTTACTGTAACCCTCTGACCTCCTTATTAACGATGAAACACAGAAATTGCATCGGAATTAAATACAAAAGGCACAATGCCGACTCAAGTACAAGAAGACTGGCTCTTCTTACTGTCTATGTTTTAAACCATTCCTGTGACACTAGATATAGATTCCGATGCTTCAATTCAGTTTTACTGTATCCCTCTGATCTTCGTATTGACGATGAAACACAGAAATTGCATCGGAATTAAATGGAAAAAGCACAATGCCGACTTAAGTACAAGAAAACTGACTCTTCTTATTGTCCAAGTTTTGAACCATTCCTGTGACACTAGTTATATTTTCCGATGCTTCACTTCAGCTTTGCTGTATCCCTCTGACCTTCTTATTGACGATGAAACACAGAAATTGCATCGGAATTAAATACAAAAGGCACAATGCCGACTCAAGTACAAGAAGGCTGGCTCTTCATGCTGTCTATGTTTTGAACCTTTCCTGTGAAACCGGTTTTAGATTCCGATGCTTCAATTCAGGTTTACTGTACCCTCTGACGATCTTATTGACGATGAAACACAGAAATTGCATCGGAATTAAATACAAAGGGGACAATGCCAACTTAGATACAGGAAAACTGACTCTTCTTACTGTCTATGTTTTGAACCATTCATGTGACACTAGTTATAGATTCTGATGCTTCACTTCAGGTTTAATGTATTTTTTGGACCTTCTTATTGACGACGAAACACAGAATTTGCATCGGAATTAAATTCAAAAGGCACAATGCCGACTCAAGTACAAGGGGACTGGCTCTTCTTACTGTCTATGTTTTAAACCACTCCTGTGACACTAGTTATAGATTCCGATGTTTCAATTCAGTTTTACTGTATCCCTCTGACCTTCTTATTGGCGATGAAACACAGAAATTGCATCGGAATTAAATACAAAATGCTCAATGGCGACTTAAGTACAAGAAGACTGTCTCATCTTACTCTCTATGTTTTGAACCATTCCTGTGACACTAGTTATAGATTCCGATGCTTCACTTCAGCTTTACTGTATACTTCTGACCTTCTTATTGACGATGAAACACAGAAATGGCATCGGAATTATATACAAAAGGCACAATGCCTACTTAAGTACAAGAAAACTGACTCTTCTTACTGTCTAAGTTTTGAACCATTCCTGTGACACTAGTTACAGATTCTGATGCTTCATTTCAGGTGCACTGTATACCTCTGACCTTCTTATTGACGATGAAACACAGAAATTGCATTGGAATTAAATACAAAAGAACAATGCCTACTTAAGTACAAGATAACTGACTCTTCTTACTGTCTATGTTTGAACCATTCCTGTGCCAGTAGTTATAGATTCCGATGTTTCACATCAGGTTTATTGTATCCCTCTGACCTCCTTATTGACGATGAAACACAGATATTGCATCGGAATTAAATACAAAAGGCACAATGCCGTCTTAAGTACAAGATATCTGAATCTTCTTACTGTCTATGTTTTGAACCAATCCTGTGACACTAGATATTGATTCCGATGCTTCACTTCAGGTTTACTGTATCCCTCTGACCTTCTTATTGACGATGAAACACAGAAATTTCATCGGAATTAAATACAAAAGACACAATGTCCACTTAAGTACAAGAAAACTGACTCGTCTTACTGTCTATGTTTTGAACCATTCCTGTGACACTAGTTATTTATTCCGATGCTTCACTTCAAGCTTACTGTATCCCTCTGACCTTCTTATTGACGATGAAACACAGAAATTGCATCGGAATTAAATACAAATGGCTCAATGCCGACTTAGGTACAACAAGACTGACTCATCTTACTGTCTATGCTTTGAACCATTCCTGTGACACTAGTTTTGGATTCCGATTCTTCACTTCAGGTTTACTGAATCCCGCTGACTTTCTTATTGACGATGAAACACAGAAATTGCATCGGAATTAAATAGCAAAGGGACAATGCCGACTCAAATACAAGAAGGCTGGCTCTTCTTACTGTCTATGATATGAACCTTTCCTGTGAGACCGGATTTAGATTCCGATGCTTCACTTCAGACCTATTGTATCCCATGGACCTTGTTATTGACCACGAAACACAGAAATTGCATCGGAATTAAATACAAAAGGCACAATGCCTACTTAAGTACAATAAAACTGTCTCTTCTTACTGTCTATGTTATGAACCATTCCTGTGACAGCAGTTATAGATTCCGATGCCTCACTTCAGGTTTACTGTATCACTCTGACCTTCTTATTGACGATGAAACACAGAAATTGCATCGGAATTAAATACAAAAAGCACAATGCCGACTGAAGTACAAGAAAACTGACTCTTCTTACTGTCTAAGTTTAGAACCATTCCTGTGACACTAGTTATAGATTCCGATGCTTCACTTCAGCTTTACTGTACCCCTCTGACCTTCTTTTTTGCGATGAAACACAGAAATAGCATCGGAATTATATACAAGAGGCACAATGCCGACTCAAGTACAAGAAGGCTGGCTCTTCATACTGTCTATGTTTTGAACCTTTCCTGTGAGACCGGTTTTAGATTCCGATGCTTCACTTCAGCTTTACTGTATCCCTCTCACCTTCTTATTGACGATGAAACATAGAAATTGCATCGGAATTATATACAAAAGGCACAATGGCTACTTAAGTACAAGAAAACTGACTCTTCTTACTGTCTAAGTTTTGAACCATTCCTGTGACACTAGTTACAGATTCTGATGCTTCATTTCAGGTGCACTGTATCCCTCTGACCTTCTTATCGACGATGAAACACAGAAATTGCATTGGAATTAAATACAAAAGAACAATGCCTACTTAAGTACAAGATAACTGACTCTTCTTACTGTCTATGTTTGAACCATTCCTGTGCCAGTAGTTATAGATTCCGATGTTTCACATCAGGTATATTGTATCCCTCTGACCTTCTTATTGACGATGAAACACAGATATTGCATCGGAATTAAATACAAAAGGCACAATGCCTTCTTAAGTACAAGATATCTGAATCTTCTTACTGTCTATGTTTTGAACCATTCCTGTGACACTAGATATTGATTCCGATGCTTCACTTCAGGTTTACTGTATCCCTCTGACCTTCTTATTGACGATGAAACACAGAAATTTCATCGGAATTAAATACAAAAGACACAATGTCCACTTAAGTACAAGAAAACTGACTCGTCTTACTGTCTATGTTTTGAACCATTCCTGTGACACTAGTTATAGATTCCGATCCTTCACTTCAGATTTACTGTATCTCTCTGAACTTCTTATAGACGATGAAACACAGAAATTGCATCGGAATTAAATACAAAAGGCACAATGCCGACTTAAGTACAAGAAGACTGTCACATCTTACTCTCTATGTATTTAACCATTCCTGTGAAGCTAGTTATAGATTCCGATGATTCACTTCAGCTTTACTGTAGCCCTCTGACCTTCTTATTGACGATGAAAAACAGAAATTGCATTGGAATTAAATACAAAAGGCACAATGCCGACTTAAGTACAAGAAGACTGTCACATCTTACTCTCTATGTATTTAACCATTCCTGTGAAGCTAGTTATAGATTCCGATGATTCACTTCAGCTTTACTGTAGCCCTCTGACCTTCTTATTGACGATGAAACACAGAAATTGCATTGGAATTAAATACAAAAGGCACAATTCCGACTCAAGTACAAGAAGACTGGCTCTTCTTACTGTCTATGTTTTGAACCATTCCTGTGACACTAGTTATAGATTCCGATGCTTCACTTCAGGTTTACTGTATCCCTCTGACCTCCTTATTGTCGATGAAACACAGAAATTGCATCGGAATTAAATACAAAAGGCACAATGCCGACTCAAGTACAAGAAGTCTGGCTCTTCTTACTGTCTATGTTTTGAACCATTCCTGTCACACTAGTTATGGATTCGTATGCTCGACTTCAGGTTCACTGCCTCCCTCTGAACTTCTTATTGGCTGTGAAACACAGTAATTGCATCGGAATTAAATAAAAAAGGCACAATGCCGACTTAAGTACAAGAAAACTGACTCTTCTTACTGTCTATGTTTTGAATCACTCCTGTGACACTAGTAATAGTTTCGGATGCTTCACTTCAGGTTTACTGTATCCCTCGGACCTTCTAACTGAAGATGAAACATAGACATTGCATCGGAATTTAATACAAAAGGCATAATGCCGACTTAAGTAGAAGAAGACTGACTCTTCTTACTGTCAATGTTTTGAACCATTCCTGTGACACTAGTTATAGATTCCGATGCTTCACTTCATGTTTACTGTATCAGTCTGACCTTCTTATTGACGATGAAACACAGAAATTGCATCGGAATTAAATACAAAAGCACAATGCCTTCTTAAGTACAAGATAACTGACTCTTCTTACTGTCTATGCTTTGAACCATTCCTGTGTCACTAGTTATAGATTCCGATGCTTCACTTCAGGTTTACTGTATCCCTCTGACCTTCTTATTGACGATGAAACACGGTAATTGCATCCTAATAAAATACAAATGGCTCAATGACAACTTAAGTACAAGAAGACTGACTCTTCTTACTGTCGATGCTTTGAACCATTCCTGTGACACTAGTTATGGATTCCGATTCTTCACTTCAGGTTTACTGAATCCCGCTGACCTTCTTATTGACGATGAAACACAGAAATTGCATCGGAATTAAATGGAAAAAGCACAATGCCGACTTAAGTACAAGAAAACTGACTCTTCTTATTGTCTAAGTTTTGAACCATTCACGTGACACTAGTTATAGATTCCGATGCTTCACTTCAGGTTTAATGTATTTCTTGGACCTTCTTATTGACGACGAAACACAGAATTTGCATCGGAATTAAATTCAAAAGGCACAATGCCGACTCAAGTACAAGAGGACTGGCTCTTCTTACTGTCTATGTTTTAAACCATTCCTGTGACACTAGTTATAGATTCCGATGTTTCAATTCAGTTTTACTGTATCCCTCTGACCTTCTTATTGACGATGAAACACAAAATTGCATCGGAATTAAATACAAAAGGCACAATGCCGAATAAAGTACAAGAAAACTGACTCTTCTTACTGTCTAAGTTTTGAACCTTTCCTGTGACACTAGTTATAGATTCCTATGCTTCACTTCAGCTTTACTGTATCCCTCTGACCTTCTTTTTGACGATGAAACACAGAAATTGCATCGGAATTATATACAAAAGGCACAATGCCGACTCAAGTACAAGAAGGCTGGCTCTACATACTGTCCATGCTTTGTACCTTTCCTGTGAGACCGGTTTTAAATTCCGATGCTTCATTTCAGGTTTACTGTATCCCATGGACCTTCTTATTGACCACGAAACACAGAAATTGCATCGGAATTAAATACAAAAGGCACAATGCCTACTTAAGTACAAGAAAACTGACTCTTCTTACTGTCTAAGTTTTGAACAATTCCTGTGACACTAGTTACAGATTCTGATGCTTCATTTCAGGTGCACTGTATCCCTCTGACCTTCTTATTGACGATGAAACACAGAAATTGCATTGAAATTAAATACAAAAGAACAATGCCTACTTAAGTTCAAGATAACTGACTCTTCTTACTGTCTATGTTTTAACCATTCCTGTGCCAGTAGTTATAGATTCCGATGTTTCACATCACGTTTATTGTATCCCTCTGACCTTCTTATTGACGATGAAAACCAGATATTGCATCGGAATTAAATACAAAAGGCACAATGGCGTCTTAAAAACAAGATATCTGAATCTTCTTACTGTCTATGTTTTGAACCATTCCTGTGACACTAGATATTGATTCCGATGCTTCACTTCAGGTTTACTGTATCCCTCTGACCTTCTTATTGACGATGAAACACAGAAATTTCATCGGAATTAAATACAAAAGACACAATGTCCACTTAAGTACAAGAAAACTGACTCGTCTTACTGTCTATGATTTGAACCATTCCTGTGACACTAGTTATTTATTCCGATGCTTCACTTCAAGCTTACTGTATCCCTCTGACCTTCTTATTGACGATGAAACACAGAAATTGCATCGGAATTAAATACAAATTTCTCAATGCCGACTTAAGTACAAGAAGACTGACTCTTCTTACTGTCTATAATTTGAACCATTCCTGTGACACTAGTTTTGGATTCCGATTCTTCACTTCAGGTTTACTGAATCCCGCTGACCTTAGTATTGACGATGAAACACAGAAATTGCATCGGAATTAAATAGAAAAGGCACAATGCCGACTCAAATACAAGAAGGCTGGCTCTTCTTACTGTCTATGTTATGAACCTTTCCTGTGAGACCGGAATTAGATTCCGATGCTTCACTTCAGACTTACTGTATCCCATGGACCTTGTTATTGACCACGAAACACAGAAATTGCATCGGAATTAAATACAAAAGGCACAATGCCTACTTAAGTACAATAAAACTGTCTCTTCTTACTGTCTATGTTATGAACCATTCCTGTGACAGCAGTTATAGATTCCGATGCCTCACTTCAGGTTTACTGTATCACTCTGACCTTCTTATTGACGATGAAACACAGAAATTGCATCGGAATTTAATACAAAAAGCACAATGCCGACTGAAGTACAAGAAAACTGACTCTTCTTACTGTCTAAGTTTTGAACCATTCCTGTGACACTAGTTATAGATTCCGATGCTTCACTTCAGCTTTACTGTACCCCTCTGACCTTCTTTTTTGCGATGAAACACAGAAATTGCATCGGAATCATATACAAAAGGCACAATGTCGACTCAAGTACAAGAAGGCTGGCTCTTCATACTGTCTATGTTTTGAACCATTCCTGTGACACTAGTTATAGATTCCGATGCCTCACTTCTTGTTTACTGTATCAGTCTGACCTTCTTATTGACGATGAAACACAGAAATTGCATCGGAATTAAATACAAAGCACAATGCGTTCTTAAGTACAAGATAACTGACTCTTCTTACTGCCTACGTTTTGAACCATTCCTGTGCCACTAGTTACAGATTTCGATGCTTCACATCAGGTTTATTGTATCCCTCTGACCTTATTGACGATGAAACACAGATATTGCATCGGAATTAAATACAAAAGGCACAATGCCGTCTTAAGTACACGAAAACTAAATCTTCTTACTGTCTATGTTTTGAACCATTCCTGTGACACTAGTTATAGATTCCGATGCTTCACTTCAGGTTTACTGAATCCCGCTGACCTTCTTATTGACGATGAAACACAGAAATTGCATCGTAATTAAATAGAAAAGGCACAATGCCGACTCAAATACAAGAAGGCTGGCTCTTCTTACTGTCTATGTTATGAACCTTTCCTGTGAGACCGGAATTAGATTCCGATGCTTCACTTCAGACTTACTGTATCCCATGGACCTTCTTATTGACCACGAAACACAGAAATTGCATCGGAATTAAATACAAAAGGCACATGCCTAATTAAGTACATGAAAACTGACTCTTCTTACTGTCTATGTTTTGAACCATTCCTGTGACACTAGTTATAGATTCCGATGCCTCACGTCTTGTTTACTGTATCAGTCTGACCTTCTTATTGACGATGAAACACAGAAATTGCATCGGAATTAAATACAAAAGGGACAATGCCAACTTAAGTACAAGAAAACTGAATCTTCTTACTGTCTATGTTTTGAACCATTCCTGTGACACTAGTTATAGATTCCGATGCTTCCCTTCAGGTTTACTGCATCCCTCTCACCTTATATTGATGATGAAACACAGAATTTGCATCGGAATTAAATACAAAAGGCTCAATGCCGACATAAGTACGGGAAGAGTCTCTCATCTTACTCTCTATGTTTAGAACCATTCCTGTGACACTAGTTATAGATTCCGATGCTTCACTTCAGCTTTACTGTATCCCTCTCACCTTCTTATTGACGATGAAACACAGAAATTGCATCGGAATTAAATACAAAAGGCACAATTCCGACTCAAATACAAGAAGACTGGCTCTTCTTACTGTCTATGCCTTGAACCATTCCTGTGACACTTGTAATAGATTCCGATGCTTCACTTTAGGTTTACTGTATCCCTCCGACCGCCTTATTGACGATGAAACTCAGAAATTGCATCGGAATTAAATACAAAAGGCACAATGACAACTTAAGTACAAGAAAACTGACTCTTCTTACTGTCTATGTTTTGAACCATTCCTGTGACACTAGTTATAGATTCCGATGCCTCACTTCTTGTTTACTGTATCAGTCTGACCTTCTTATTGACGATGAAACACAGAAATTGCATCGGAATTAAATACAAAGCACAATGCGTTCTTAAGTACAAGATAACTGACTCTTCTTACTGCCTACGTTTTGAACCATTCCTGTGCCACTAGTTACAGATTTCGATGCTTCACATCAGTTTTATTGTATCCCTCTGACCTTATTGACGATGAAACACAGATATTGCAACGGAATTAAATACAAAAGGCACAATGCCGTCTTAAGTACACGAAAACTAAATCTTCTTACTGTCTATGTTTTGAACCATTCCTGTGACACTAGTTATAGATTCCGATGCTTCACTTCAGGTTTACTGTATCCCTCTGACCTTCGTATTGACGATGAAACACCGAAATTTCATCGGAATTAAATACAAAAGTCACAATGTCCACTTAAGTACAAGAAAACTAACTCGTCTTACTGTCTATGTTTTGAACCATTCCTGTGACACTAGTTATATATTCCGATGCTTCACTTCAAGCTTACTGTATCCCTCTGACCTTCTTATTGACGATGAAACACAGAAATTGCACCGGAATTAAATAGAGAAGCCTCAATGCCGACTTGAGTACAAGAAGACTGACTCTTCTTACTGTCTATGCTTTGAACCATTCGTGTGACACTAGTTGTAGATTCCGATTCTTCACTTCAAGTTTACTGTATCCCTTGGACCTTATTATTGACGACGAAACACAGAAATTGCATCGGAATTAAATACAAAAGGCACAATGCCGACTTAAGTACAAAAAACTGACTCTTCTTACTATCTATGTTTTGAACCATTCCTGTGACACTAGTTATAGATTCCGATGCTTCACTTCAGCTTTACTGTATCCCTCTTACCTCCTTATTGTCGATGAAACACAGTTATTGCATCGGAATTAAATACAAAATGCACAATGCCGACTCAAGTACAAGAAAACTGACTCTTCTTTATGTCTATGTTTTGAACCACTCCTGTGACACTAGTTATAGTTTCCGATGCTTCACTTCAGGTTTACTGTATCCCTCGGACCTTCTTATTGAAGATGAAACATAGAAATTGCATCGGAAATTAATACAAAAGGCACAATGCCGACTTAAGTACAAGAAGACTGACTCTTCTTACTGTCTATGTTTTGAACCATTCCTGTGACACTAGTTATAGATTCCGATGCTTCACTTTAGGTTTACTGTATCCCTCCGACCTCCTTATTGACGATGAAACTCAGAAATTGCATCGGAATTAAATACAAAAGGCTCAATGGCGACTTAGGTACACGAAAATTGACTCTTCTTACTGTCTATGTTTTGAACCATTCCTGTGACACTAGTTACAGATTCCGATGCTTCACGTAAGGTTTACTGTATCCCTCTGACCTTCTTATTGACGATGAAACACAGAAATTGCATCGGAATTAAATACAAAAGGCACAATGCCGACTTAAGTACAAGAAAACTGACTCGTCTTACTGTCTATGTTTTGAATCACTCCTGTGACACAAGTTATAGTTTCGGATGCTTCACTTCAGGTTTACTGTATCCCTCGGACCTTCTTATTGAAGATGAAACATAGAAATTGCATCGGAATTTAATACAAAAGGCACAATGCTTACTTAAGTACAAGAAGACTGACTCTTCTTACTGTCTATGGTTTGAACCATTCCTGTGACACTAGTTACAGATTCCGATGCTTCACTTTAGGTTTACTGTATCCCTCCGTCCTCCTTATTGACGATGAAACTCAGAAATTGCATCAGAAATAAATACAAAAAGCACAATGACGACTTAAGTACAAGAAAACTGACTCTTCTTACTGTCAATGTTTTGAACCATTCCTGTGACACTAGTTATAGATTCCGATGCTTCACTTCTTGTTTACTGTATCAGTCTGACCTTCTTATTGACGATGAAACACAGAAATTGCATCGGAATAAAATACAAATGGCTCAATGCCGACTTAAGTACAAGAAGCCTGACTCTTCTTACTGTCTATGCTTTGAACCATTCCTGTGACACTAGTTATGGATTCCGATTCTTCACTTCAGGTTTACTGAATCCCGCTGACCTACTTATTGACGATGAAACACAGAAATGGCATCGGAATTAGATACAAAAGGGACCATGCCGACTCAAATACAAGAAGACTGGCTCTTCTTACTGTCTATATTATGAACCTTTTCTGTGACACCGGTTTTGATTCCGATGCTTCACTTCAGGTTTACTGTATCCCTTGGACCTTATTATTGACGACGAAACACAGAAATTGCACCGGAATTTAATACAAAAGGCACAATGCGAACTTAAGTACAAAAAAACTGAATCTTCTTATTGTCTAAGTTTTGAACCATTCCTGTGACACTAGTTATAGATTCCGATGCTTCACTTCAGGTTTACTGTATCCCTCTGACCTCCTTATTAACGATGAAACACAGAAATTGCATCGGATTTGAATACAAAACGCACAATGCCGACTCAACTACAAGAAGACTGGCTCTTCTTACTTTCTATGTTTTGAACCATTCCTGTGACACTAGTTATAGACTCCGATGCTTCACTTCAGGTTTACTGTATCCCTCTGACCTCCTTATTAACGATGAAACACAGAAATTGCATCGGATTTGAATACAAAAGGCACAATGCCGACTCAAGTACAAGAAGACTGGCTCTTCTTACTGTCTATGTTTTAACCTATTCCTGTGACACTAGATATAGATTCCGATGCTTCAATTCAGTTTTACTGTATCCCTCTGATCTTCTTATTGACGATGAAACACAGAAATTGCATCGGAATTAAATGGAAAAAGCACAATGCCGACATAAGTACAAGAAAACCAACTCTTCTTATTGTCTATGTTTTGAACCATTCCTGTGCCACTAGTTACAGATTTCCATGCTTCACATCAGGTTTATTGTATTCCTCTGACCTTCTTATTGACGATGAAACACAGATATTGCATCGGAATTAAATACAAAAGGCACAATGCCGTCTTAAGTACACGAAAACTGAATCTTCTTACTGTCTATGTTTCGAACCATTCCTGTGACACTAGTTATAGATTCCGATGTTTCACTTCAGGTTTACTGTATCCCTCTGACCTTCGTATTGACGATGAAACACCGAAATTTCGTCGGAATTAAATACAAAAGTCACAATGTCCACTTAAGTACAAAAAACCGACTCGTCTTACTGTCTATGATTTGAACCATTCCTGTGACACTAGTTATATATTCCGATGTTTCACTTCAAGCTTACTGTATCCCTCTGACCTTCTTATTGACGATGAAACACAGAAATTGCATCGGAATTAAATACAAAAGGCTCAATGCCGACTTAAGTACAAGAAGACTGACTCTTCTTACTGTCTATGCTTTGAACCATTCCTGTGACACTAGTTATAGATTCCGATTCTTCACTTCAGGTTTACTATATCCCTTGGACCATATTGTTGACGACGAAACACAGAAATTGCATCTGAATTAAATACAAAAGGCACAATGCCGACATAAGTACAAAAAAACTGACTCTTCTTACTATTTATGTTTTGAACCATACCTGTGACACTAGTTATTGATTCCGATGCTTCACTTCAGGTTTACTGATTCCCTCTGACCTCCTTATTGACGATGAAACACAGAAATTGCATCGGAATTAAATACAAAAGGCACAATGCCGACTCAACTACAAGAAGACTGGCTCTTCTTACTGTCTATGTTTTAAACCATTCCTGTGACACTAGTTGTAGATTCCGATGCTTCAATTCAGTTTTACTGTATCCCTCTCACCTTCTTATTGACGATGAAACACAGAAATTGCATCGGAATTAAATACAAAAAGCACAATGCCGACATAAATACAAGAAAACTGACTCTTCTTACTGTCTAAGTTTTGAACCATTCCTGTGACACTAGTTATAAATTCCGATGCTTCACTTCAGCTTTATTGTATCCCTCTGACCTTCTTATTGACGATGAAACACAGAAATTGCATCGGAATTAAATACAAAAGGCACAATGGCGACTTAAGTACACGAAAATTGACTCTTCTTACTGTCTATGTTTTGAACCATTCCTGTGACACTAGTTATAGATTCCGATGCTTTACTTCAGGTTTACTGTACCCTCTGACGATCTTATTGACGATGAAACACAGAAATTGCATCGGAATGAAATACAAAAGGGACAATGCCAACTTAAATACAAGAAAACTGACTCTTCTTACTGTCTATGTTTTGACCCTTACTGTGACACTACTTATAAATTCCGATGCTTCACTTCAGGTTTACTGTATCCCTCTGACCTTATATTGACGATGAAACACAGAAAATGCATCGGAGTTAAATACAAAAGGCTCAATGCCGACTTAAGTACAAGAAGACTGTCTCATCTTACTCTCTATGTTTTGAACCATTCCTGTGACACTAGTTATAGAGTCCGATGCTTTACTTCAGCTTTACTGTATCCCTCTCACCTTCTTATTGACGATGAAACACAGAAATTGCATCGGAATTAAATACAAAAGGCACAATTCCGACTCAAGTACAGGACGACTGGCTCTTCTTACTGTCTATGTTTTGAACCATTCCTGTGACACTAGTTATAGATTCCGATGCTTCACGTCAGGTTTACTGTATCCCTCTGACGTCCTTATTGTCGATGAAACACAGGTATTGCATCGGAATTAAATACAAAAGGCACAATGCCGACTCAAGTACAACAAGACTGGCTCTCTTTACTGTCTATGTTTTGAACCATTCCTGTGACACTAGTGATGGATTCGGATGCTCGACTTCAGGTTCACTGCCTCCCTCTGAACTTCTTATTGGCGGTGAAACACAGAAATTGCATTGGAATTAATTACAAAAGGCACAATGCCGACATAAGTACAAGAAAACTGACTCTTCTTACTGTCTATGTTTTTGAACCATTCCTGTGACACTAGTTATAGATTCCGATGGTTCACTTCAGGTTTACTGTATCCCTCTGCCCCCCTTATAGACGATGAAACACAGAAATTGCATCGGAATTAAATACAAAAGGCACAATGCCGACTTAAGTACAAGAAAACTGGCTCTTCTTACTGTCTATGTTTTGAACCACTCCTGTGACACTAGTTATAGTTTCCGATGCTTCACTTCAGGTTTACTGTATCCCTCGGACCTTCTTATTGAAGATGAAACATAGAAATTGCATCGGAAATTTATACAAAAGGCACAATGCCGACATAAGTACAAGAAATCTGACTCTTCTTAGTGTCTGTGTTTGAACCATTCCTGTGACACTAGTTATAGTTTCGGATGCTTCACTTCAGGTTTACTGTATCCCTCTGACCTTCTTATTGACGATGAAACACAGAAAGTGCATCGGAATTAAATACATAAAGCACAATGCCGACATAAGTACAAAAAAACTGACTCTATTTAGTGTCTAAGTATTGAACCATTCCTGTGACACTAGTTATAGATTCCGATGCTTCACCTCAGCTTTACTGTATCCCTCTGACCTTCTTGTTGACGATGAAACACAGAAATTGTATCGGAATTAAATACAAAAGGCACAATGCTGACTCAAGTACAAGAAGGCTGGCTCTTCATACTGTCTATGTTTTGAACCTTTCCTGTGAGACCGATTTTAGATTCCGATGCTTCACTTCAGGTTTACTGTATCCCATGGACCTTCTTATTGACCTCGAAACACAGAAAGTACATCGGAATTAAATTCAAAAGGCACAATGCCGACTTAAGTACAAGAAAACTGACTCGTCTTACTGCCTATGTTTTGAACCATTCCTGTGACATTACTTATTGATTCCGATGCTTCACTTCAGGTTTACTGTATCCCTCTGACCTTATATTGACGATGAAACACAGAAATTGCATCGGAATTAAATACAAAAGGCTCAATGCCGACTTAAGTACAAGAAGACTGTCTCATCTTACTCTCTATGTTTTGAACCATTCCTGTGACGCTAGTTATAGATTCCGATGCTTCACTTCAGCTTTACTGTACCCCTCTGACCTTCTTATTGACGATGAAACACAGAAATTGCATCGGAATTAAATACAAAAGTCACAATTCCGTCTCAAGTACAAGAAGACTGGCTCTTCTTACTGACTATGTTTTGAACCATTCCTGTGACACTAGTTATAGATTCCGATGCTTCACTTCAGGTTTACTGTATCCGTCTGACCTCCTTATTGTCGATGAAACACAGAAATTGCATCGGAATTAAATACAAAAGGCACAATGCCGACTCAAGTACACGAAAACTGACTCTTCTTAGTGTCTATGTTTGAACCATTCCTGTGACACTAGTTATAGATTCCGATGCTTCACTTCAGGTTTACTGTATCCCTCTGACCTTCTTATAGACGATGAAACACAGATATTGCATCGGAATTAAATACAAAAGGCACAATGCTGACTTAAGTACAAGAAAACTGACTCTTCTTACTCTCTATGCTTTGAACCATTCATGTGACACTAGTTATAGATTCCGATGCTTCACTTAAGGTTTACTGTATCCCATGGACCTTCTTATTGACCACGAAACACAGAAAGTACATCGGAATTAAATTCAAAAGGCACAATGCCGACTTAAGTACAAGAAAACTGACTCTTCTTACTGCCTATGTTTTGAACCATTCCTGTGACATTACTTATTGATTCCGATGCTTCACTTCAGGTTTACTGTATCCCTCTGACCTTATATTGACGATGAAACACAGAAATTGCATCGGAATTAAATACAAAAGGCTCAATGCCGACTTAAGTACAAGAAGACTGTCTCATCTTACTCTCTATGATTTTAACCATTCCTGTGACGCTAGTTATAGATTCCGATGCTTCACTTCAGCTTTACTGTAGCCCTCTGACCTTCTTATTGGCGATGAAACACAGAAATTGCTTCGGAATTGAATACAAAAGGCACAATTCCGACTCAAGTACAAGAAGACTGGCTCTTCTTACTGACTATGTTTTGAACCATTCCTGTGACACTAGTTATAGATTCCGATGCTTTACTTCAGGTTTACTGTATCGCTCTGACCTCCTTATTGTCGATGAAACACAGGTATTGCATCGGAATTAAATACAAAAGGCACAATGCCGACTCAAGTACAAGAAGACTGGCTCTTCTTACTGTCTATGTTTTGAACCATTCCTGTGACACTAGTTATGGATTCGGATGCTCGACTTCAGGTTCACTGCCTCCCTCTGAACTTCTTATTGGCGGTGAAACACAGAAATTGCATTGGAATTAATTACAAAAGGCACAATGCCGACATAAGTACAAGAAAACTGACTCTTCTTACTGTCTATGTTTTGAACCATTCCTGTGACACTAGTTATAGTTTCGGATGCTTCACTTCAGGTTTACTGTATCCCTATGACCTTCTTATTGACGATGAAACACAGAAAGTGCATCGGAATTAAATACATAAAGCACAATACCGACATAAGTACAAAAAAACTGACTCTTCTTAGTGTCTAAGTATTGAACCATTCCTGTGACACTAGTTATAGATTCCGATGCTTCACCTCTGCTTTACTGTATCCCTCTGACCTTCTTGTTGACGATGAAACACAGAAATTGCATCGGAATTAAATACAAAAGGCACAATGCTGACTCAAGTACAAGAAGGCTGGCTCTTCATACTGTCTATGTTGTGAACCCTTCCTGTGAGACCGATTTTAGATTCCGATGCTTCACTTCAGGTTTACTGTATCCCATGGACCTTCTTATTGACCACGAAACACAGAAAGTACATCGGAATTAAATTCAAAAGGCACAATGCCGACTTAAGTACAAGAAAACTGACTCTTCTTACTGCCTATGTTTTGAACCATTCCTGTGACATTACTTATTGATTCCGATGCTTCACTTCAGGTTTACTGTATCCCTCTGACCTTATATTGACGATGAAACACAGAAATTGCATCGGAATTAAATACAAAAGGCTCAATGCCGACTTAAGTACAAGAAGACTGTCTCATCTTACTCTCTATGCTTTTAACCATTCCTGTGACGCTAGTTATAGATTCCGATGCTTCACTTCAGCTTTACTGTAGCCCTCTGACCTTCTTATTGACGATGAAACACAGAAATTGCATCGGAATTAAATACAAAAGGCACAATTCCGACTCAAGTACAAGAAGACTGGCTCTTCTTACTGACTATGCTTTGAACCATTCCTGTGACACTAGTTATAGATTCCGATGCTTCACGTCAGGTTTACTGTATCCCTCTGACCTCCTTATTGTCGATGAAACACAGAAATTGCATCGGAATTAAGTACAAAAGGCACAATGCCGACTTAAGTACAAGAAAACTGACTCTTCTTACTGTCTATGTTTGAACCATTCCTGTGACACTAGTTATAGATTCCGATGCTTTACTTCAGGTTTACTGTATCGCTCTGACCTCCTTATTGTCGATGAAACACAGGTATTGCATCGGAATTAAATACAAAAGGCACAATGCCGACTCAAGTACAAGAAGACTGGCTCTTCTTACTGTCTATGTTTTGAACCATTCCTGTGACACTAGTTATGTATTCGGATGCTCGACTTCAGGTTCACTGCCTCCCTCTGAACTTCTTATTGGCGGTGAAACACAGAAATTGCATTGGAATTAATTACAAAAGGCACAATGCCGACATAAGTACAAGAAAACTGACTCTTCTTACTGTCTATGTTTTGAACCATTCCTGTGACACTAGTTATAGTTTCGGATGCTTCACTTCAGGTTTACTGTATCCCTCTGACCTTCTTATTGTCGATGAAGCACAGAAAGTGCATCGGAATTAAATACATAAAGCACAATGCCGACATAAGTACAAAAAACTGACTCTTCTTAGTGTCTAAGTATTGAACCATTCCTGTGACACTAGTTATAGATTCCGATGCTTCACCTCTGTTTTACTGTATCCCTCTGACCTTCTTGTTGACGATGAAACACAGAAATTGCATCGGAATTAAATACAAAAGGCACAATGCTGACTCAAGTACAAGAAGGCTGGCTCTTCATACTGTCTATGTTGTGAACCTTTCCTGTGAGACCGATTTTAGATTCCGATGCTTCACTTCAGGTTTACTGTATCCCATGGACCTTCTTATTGACCACGAAACACAGAAAGTACATCGAATTAAATTCAAAAGGCACAATGCCGACTTAAGTACAAGAAAAACTGACTCTTCTTACTGCCTATGTTTTGAACCATTCCTGTGACATTACTTATTGATTCCGATGCTTCACTTCAGGTTTCCTGTATCCCTCTGACCTTATATTGACGATGAAACACAGAAATTGCATCGGAATTAAATACAAAAGGCTCAATGCCGACTTAAGTACAAGAAGACTGTCTCATCTTACTCTCTATGCTTTTAACCATTCCTGTGACGCTAGTTATAGATTCCGATGCTTCACGTCAGCTTTACTGTAGCCCTCTGACCTTCTTATTGACGATGAAAAACAGAAATTGCATCGGAATTAAATACAAAAGGCACAATTCCGACTCAAGTACAAGAAGACTGGCTCTTCTTACTGACTATGCTTTGAACCATTCCTGTGACACTAGTTATAGATTCCGATGCTTCACGTCAGGTTTACTGTATCCCTCTGACCTCCTTATTGTCGATGAAACACAGAAATTGCATCGGAATTAAGTACAAAAGGCACAATGCCGACTTAAGTACAAGAAAACTGACTCTTCTTACTGTCTATGTTTGAACCATTCCTGTGACACTAGTTATAGATTCCGATGCTTTACTTCAGGTTTACTGTATCGCTCTGACCTCCTTATTGTCGATGAAACACAGGTATTGCATCGGAATTAAATACAAAAGGCACAATGCCGACTCAAGTACAAGAAGACTGGCTCTTCTTACTGTCTATGTTTTGAACCATTCCTGTGACACTAGTTATGTATTCGGATGCTCGACTTCAGGTTCACTGCCTCCCTCTGAACTTCTTATTGGCGGTGAAACACAGAAATTGCATTGGAATTAATTACAAAAGGCACAATGCCGACATAAGTACAAGAAAACTGACTCTTCTTACTGTCTATGTTTTGAACCATTCCTGTGACACTAGTTATAGTTTCGGATGCTTCACTTCAGGTTTACTGTATCCCTCTGACCTTCTTATTGTCGATGAAGCACAGAAAGTGCATCGGAATTAAATACATAAAGCACAATGCCGACATAAGTACAAAAAACTGACTCTTCTTAGTGTCTAAGTATTGAACCATTCCTGTGACACTAGTTATAGATTCCGATGCTTCACCTCTGCTTTACTGTATCCCTCTGACCTTCTTGTTGACGATGAAACACAGAAATTGCATCGGAATTAAATACAAAAGGCACAATGCTGACTCAAGTACAAGAAGGCTGGCTCTTCATACTGTCTATGTTGTGAACCTTTCCTGTGAGACCGATTTTAGATTCCGATGCTTCACTTCAGGTTTACTGTATCCCATGGACCTTCTTATTGACCACGAAACACAGAAAGTACATCGGAATTAAATTCAAAAGGCACAATGCCGACTTAAGTACAAGAAAACTGACTCTTCTTACTGCCTATGTTTTGAACCATTCCTGTGACATTACTTATTGATTCCGATGCTTCACTTCAGGTTTACTGTATCCCTCTGACCTTATATTGACGATGAAACACAGAAATTGCATCGGAATTAAATACAAAAGGCTCAATGCCGACTTAAGTACAAGAAGACTGTCTCATCTTACTCTCTATGCTTTTAACCATTCCTGTGACGCTAGTTATAGATTCCGATGCTTCACGTCAGCTTTACTGTAGCCCTCTGACCTTCTTATTGACGATGAAAAACAGAAATTGCATCGGAATTAAATACAAAAGGCACAATTCCGACTCAAGTACAAGAAGACTGGCTCTTCTTACTGACTATGTTTTGAACCATTCCTGTGACACTAGTTATAGATTCCGATGCTTCACGTCAGGTTTACTGTATCCCTCTGACCTCCTTATTGTCGATGAAACACAGAAATTCCATCGGAATTAAATACAAAAGGCACAATGCCGACTTAAGTACAAGAAAACTGACTCTTCTTACTGTCTATGTTTGAACCATTCCTGTGACACTAGTTATAGATTCCGATGCTTCACTTCAGGTTTACTGTATCCCTCGGACCTTCTTATAGACGGTGAAACACAGATATTGCATCGGAATTAAATACAAAAGGCACAATGCCGACTTAAGTACAAGAAAACTGACTCTACTTACTGTCTATGTTTTGAACCATTCCTGTGACACTAGTTATAGATTCCGATGCTTCACGTAAGGTTTACTGTATCCCTCTGTCCTTCTTATTGACGATGAAACACAGAAATTGCATCATTATTAAATACAAAAGGCACAATGCCGACTTAAGTACAAGAAAACTGACTCTTCTTACTGTCTATGTTTTGAATCACTCCTGTGACACTAGTTATAGTTTCGGGTGCTTCACTTCGGGTTTACTGTATCCCTCGGACCTTCTTATTGACGATGAATCTCAGAAATTGCATCGGAATTAAATACAAAAGGCACAATGGCGACCTAAGTACAAGAAATCTGAATCTTCTTACTGTCTATGTTTTGAACCATTCCTGTGACGCTAGTTATAGATTCCGATGCTTCACTTCAGCTTTACTGTAGCCCTCTGACCTTCTTATTGACGATGAAACACAGAAATTGCATCGGAATTAAATACAAAAGCACAATGCCTACTTAAGTACAAGATAACTGACTCTTCTTACTGTCTATGTTTTGAACCATTCCTGTGCCAGTAGTTATAGATTCCGATGCTTCACATTAGGTTTATTGTATCCCTCTGACCTTCTTATTGACGATGAAACACAGATATTGCATCGGAATTAAATACAAAAGGCACAATGCCGTCTTAAGTACAAGAAATCTGAATCTTCTTACTGTCTATGTTTTGAACCATTCCTGTGACACTACTTATAGATTCCGATGCTTCACTTCAGGTTTACTGTATCCCTCTGACTTTCTTAATGACGATGAAACACAGAAATTTCATCGGAATTAAATTCAAAATACACAATGCCCACTTAGGTACAAGAAAATTGACTAGTCTTACTGTCTATGTTTGAACCATTCCTGTGACACTAGTTATTTATTCCGATGCTTCACTTCAAGCTTACTGTATCCCTCTGACCTTCTTATTGACGATAAAACACAGAAATTGCATCGGAATAAAAAACAAATGGCTCAATGCCGACTTAAGTACAAGAAGACTGACTCTTCTTACTGTCTATGCTTTGAACCATTCCTGTGACACTAGTTATGGATTCCGATTCTTCACTTCAGATTTACTGAATCCAGCTGACCTTCTTATTGACGATGAAACACAGAAATGGCATCGGAATTAAATACAAAAGGCACAATGCCGACTCAAATACAAGAAGACTGGTTCTTCTTACTGTCTATATTATAAACCTTTTCTGAGACACCGGTTTTGATTCCGATGCTTCACTTCAGGTTTACTGTATCCCTAGGACCTTAGTATTGACGACGAAACACAGAAATTGCACCGGAATTAAATACAAAAGGCACAATGCGAACTTAAGTACAAAAAAACTGACTCTTCTTACTTTCTATGTTTTGAACCATTCCTGTGACACTAGTTATAGATTCCGATGCTTCACTTCAGGTTTACTGTATCCCTCTGACCTCCTTATTAACGATGAAACACAGAAATTGCACCGGAATTAAATACAAAAGGCACAATGCGAACTTAAGTACAAAAAAACTGACTCTTCTTACTGTCTATGCTTTGAACCATTCCTGTGACACTAGTTATGGATTCCGATACTTCACTTCAGGTTTACTGTATCCCGCTGACCTTCTTATTGACGATGAAACACAGAAATGGCATCGGAATTAAATACAAAATGCACAATGCCGACTCAAGTACAAGAAGGCTGGCTCTTCATACTGTCTATGTTTTGAACCTTTCCTGTGAGACCGGTTTTAGATTCCGATGCTTCACTTCAGGTTTACTGTACCCTCTGACGATCTTATTGACGATGAAACACAGAAATTGAATCGGAATTAAATACAAAAGGGACAATGCCAACATAGGTACAAGAAAACTGACTCTTCTTACTGTCTATGTTTTGAACCATTCATGTGACACTAGTTATAGATTCCGATGCTTCACTTCAGGTTTAATGTATTTCTTGGACCTTCTTATTGACGGCGAAACACACAATTTGCATCGGAATTTAATTCAAAAGGCACAATGCCGACTCATGTACAAGAAGACTGGCTCTTCTTACTGTCTATGTTTTAAACCATTCCTGTGACACTAGTTATGGATTCCGATGCTTCACTTCAGGTTCACTGTATCCCTCTGACCTTCGTATTGACGATGAAACACCGAAATTTCGTCGGAATTAAATGCAAAAGTCACAATGTCCACTTAAGTACAAGAAAACTGACTTGTCTTACTGTCTATGATTTGAACCATTCCTGTGACACTAGTTATATATTCCGATGCTTCACTTAAAGCTTACTGTATTCCTCTGACCTTCTTATTGACGATGAAACACAGAAATTGCATCGGAATTAAATACAAAATGCTCAATGCCGACTTAAGTACAAGAAGACTGACTCTTCTTACTGTCTATGCTTTGAACCATTCCTGTGACACTAGTTATAGATACCGATTCTTCACTTCAGGTTTACCGTATCCCTTGGACCCTATTATTGACGACGAAACACAGAAATTGCATCGGAATTAAATACAAAAGGCACAATGCCGACTTAAGTACAAAAAAACTGACTCTTTCTACTATCTATGTTTTGAACCATTCCTGTGACACTAGTTATTGATTCCGATGCTTCACTTCAGGTTTAATGTATCCCTCTGACCTCCTTATAGACGATGAAACACAGAAATTGCATGGGAATTAAATACAAAAGGCACAATGCCGACTCAACTACAAGAAGACTGGCTCTTCTTACTGTCTATGTCTTAAACCATTCCTGTGACACTAGTTATAGATTCCCATGCTTCAATTCAGTTTTACTGTATCCCTCTCACCTTCTTATTGACGATGAAACACAGAAATTGCATCGGAATTAATTACAAAAAGCACAATGCCGACATAAGTACAAGAAAACTGACTCCTCTTACTGTCTAAGTTTTGAACCATTCCTGTGACACTAGTTATAAATTCCGATGCTTCACTTCAGCTTTAATGTATCCCACTGACCTTCTTATTGACGATGAAACACAGAAATTGCATCGGAATTAAATACAAAAGGCACAATGCCGACTCATGTACAAGAGGGCTGGCCCTTCATACTGTCTACGTTTTGAACCTTTCCTGTGAGACCCGTTTTAGATTCCGATGCTTCACTTCAGGTTTACTGTATCCCATGGACCATCTTATTGGCCACGAAACACAGAAAATGCATCGGAATTAAATACAAAAGGCACAATGCCTACTTAGGTACAAGAAAATTGACACTTCTTACTGTCTATGTTTTGACCCATTCCTGTCACACTAGTTATAGATTCCGATGCTTCACTTCAGGTTTACTGTACCCTCTGACGATCTTATTGACGATGAAACACAGAAATTGCATCGGAATGAAATACAAAAGGGACAATGCCGACTTAAGTACAAGAAAACTGACTCTTCTTACTGTCTATATTTTGAACCACTCCTGTGACACTGGTTATAGTTTCCGATGCTTCACTTCAGGTTTACTGTATCCCTCGGACCTTCTTATTGAAGATGAAACATAGAAATTGCATCGGAAATTAATACAAAAGGCACAATGCCGACTTAAGTACAAGAAGACTGACTCTTCTTACTGTCTATGTTTTGAACCATTCCAGTGACACTAGTTATAGATTCCGATGCTTCACTTCACGTTTACTGTATCAGTCTGACCTTCTTATTGACGATGAAACACAGAAATTGCTTCGTAATTATATACAAAAGGCACAATGCCTACTTAAGTACAAGATAACTGACTCTTCTTACTGTCTATGTTTTGAACCATTACTGTGCCACTAGTTATAGATTCCGATGCTTCACATCAGGTTTATTGTATCCCTCTGACCTTCTTATTGACGATTAAACACAGATATTGCATCGGAATTAAATACAAAAGGCTCAATGCCGACTTTAGTACAAGAAGACTGACTCTTCTTACTGTCTATGCTTTGAACCATTATTGTGACACTAGTTATAGATTCCGACTCTTCACTTCAGGTGTACTGTATCCCGCTGACCTTCTTATTGACGATGAAACACAGAAATTGCATCGGAATTAAATACTAAAGGCACATTGCCGACAGAAATACAAGAAGACTGGCTCTTTTTACTGTCTATGTTATGAACTTTTCCTGTGACACCGGTTTTAGATTCCGATGCTTCACTTCAGGTTTACTGTATCCCTTGGACCTTATTATTGACGACGAAACACAGAAATTGCATCGGAATTAAATACAAAAGGCACAATGCCGACATATGTACAAGAAAACTGACTCTTCTTACTTTCTATGTTTGGAACCATTCCTGTGACACTAGTTATAGATTCCGATGCTTACCTTCAGGTTTACTGTATCCCTCTAACCTTCTTGTTGACGATGAAACACAGAAATCTCATCGGAATTAAATACAAAAGACACAATGCCCACTTAAGTACAAGAAAACTGATTCTTCTTACTGTCTATGTTTTGAAACATTCCTGTGACACTAGTTATATGTTCCGATGCTTCACTTCAAGCTTACTGTATCCCTCTGACCTTCTTATTGACGATGAAACACAGAAATTGCATCGGAATTAAATACAAAAGGCTCAATGCCAACTTTAGTACAAGAAGACTGTCTCTTCTTACTGTCTATGATTTAAACCATTCCTGTGACACTAATTATAGATTCCGATGCTTCAATCAGTTTTACTGTATCCCTATGACCTTCTTATTGACGATGAAACACAAAAATTGCTTCGGAATTAAATACAAAAGGCACAATGCCGTCTTAAGTACAAGAAAACTGACTCTTCTTACTGTCTGTGTTTTGAACCTTTCCTGTGACACTAGTTATAGATTCCGATGCTTCACCTCAGGTTTTCTGTATCCCTCTGACCTTCTTATTGACGATGAAACGCAGAAATTTCATCGGAATTAAATACAAAAGACACAATGCCCACTTAAGTACAAGAAAACTGACTCTTCTTACTGTCTATGTTTTGAACCATTCCTGTGACACTAGTTATAGATTCCGATGCTTCACTTCCGGTTTACTGTATCCCTCTGACCTTCTTATTGACGATGAATCACAGAAATTGCATCGGAATTAAATACAAAAGGCACAATGCCGACTTAAGTACAAGGAAAAACTGACTCTTCTTACTGTCTATGTTTCAACCATTCCTGTGAAACTAGTTATAGATTCCGATGCTTCACTTCAGGTTTACTGTATCCCTCTGTCATTCTTATTGACGAGGAAACACAGAGATTGCATCGGAATTAAATACAAAAGGCACAATGCCGACTTAAGTACAAGAAAACTGACTCTTCTTACTGTCTATGTTTTGAACCATTCATGTGACATAGTTATAAATTCCGATGCTTCACTTCCGGTGTTCCGTATCCCTCTGACCTTCTTATTGACGATGAAACACAGAAATTTCAACGGAATTAAATACAAAGGGCACAATTCCGACTTAAGTACAAGAAAACTGACTCTTGTTACTGCCTATGTTTTGAACCATTCCTGTGACACTAGTTATAGATTCCGATGCTTCACTTCAGGTTTACCGTATCCCTCTGACCTTTTTATTGACGATGAAACGCAGAAATTGCATCGGAATTAAATAGAAAAGGCACAATGCCGACTTAAGTACACGAAAATTGACTCTTCTTACTGTCTATGTTTTGAACCATTCCTGTGACACTAGTTATAGATTCCGATGCTTCACCTCAGGTTTACTGTATCCCTCTGACCTTCGTATTCACTATCAAACACAGAAATTGCAACGGAATTAAATACAAAAGGCACAATGTCGACTTAAGTACAAGAAATCTGACTCTTCTTACTTTTTATGTTTGAACCATTCCTGTGACACTAATTATAGATTTCGATGCTTCACTTCAGGTTTACTGTATCCCTCTGACCTTATTGACAATGAAACACAGAAATTGCATCGGAATTAAATACAAAAAGCACAATGCCGACATAAGTACAAGAAAACTGACTCTTCTTGGTGTCTAAGGTTTGAACCATTCCTGTGACACTAGTTATAGATTCCGATGCTTCACTTCAGGTTTACTGTATCCCTCTGACCTTCTTATTGACGATGAAACACAGAAATTGCATCGGAATTATATACAAAAGGCACAATGCCGACTTAAGTACAAGAAAACTGACTCTTCTTACTGTCAATGTTTTGAACCATTCCTGTGACACTAGTTATAGATTCCGATGCTTCACTTCAGGTTTACTGTATCCCTCTGACCTTATATTGACGATGAAACACAGAAATTGCATCGGAATTAGATACAAAAGGCACAATGCCTACTTAAGTACTAGAGAACTGACTCTACTTACTGTCTATGTTTTGAACCATTCCTGTGACACTAGTTATAGATTCCGATGCTTTACGTCAGGTTTACTGCACCCTCTGACGATCTTATTGACGATGAAACACAGAAATTGAATCGGAATTAAATATAAATGGGAAAATGCCAACATAAGTACAAGAAAACTGACTCTTCTTACTGCCTATGATTTGAACCATTCATGTGACACTAGTTATAGATTCCGATGCTTCATTTCAGGTTTAATGTATCCCTTGGACCTTCTTATTGACGACGAAACACAGAATTTGCATCGGAATTAAATTCAAAAGGCACAATGCCGACTTAAGTACAAGAAAACTGACTCTTCTTACTGTCTATGTTTTGAACCATTCCTGTGACACTAGTTGTAGATTCCGATGCTTCACTTCAGGTTTACTGTATCCCTCTGACCTTATATTGACGATAAAACACAGAAATTGTATCGGAATTAAATACAAAAGGCTCAATGCCGACTTAAGTACAAGAAGACTGTCTCATCTTACTCTCTATGTTTTGAACCATTCCTGTGACGCTAGTTATAGATTCCGATGCTTCACTTCAGCTTTACTGTAGCCCTCTGACCTTCTTATTTACGATGAAACACAGAAATTGCATCGGAATTAAATACAAAATGCACAATTCCGACTCAAGTACAAGAAGACTGGCTCTTCTTACTGTCTATGATTTGAACCATTCCTGTGACACTAGTTATAGATTCCGATGCTTCACGTCAGGTTTACTGTATCCCTCTGACCTTCGTATTCACTATCAAACACAGAAATTGCAACAGAATTAAATACAAAAGGCACAATGTCGACTTAAGTACAAGAAATCTCACTCTTCTTACTGTCTATGTTTGAACCATTCCTGTGACACTAATTATAGATTTCGATGCTTCACTTCAGGTTTACTGTATCCCTCTGACCATCTTATTGACAATGAAACACAGAAATTGCATCTGAATTAAATACAAAAAGCACAATGCCGACATAAGTACAAGAAAACTGACTCTTCTTGGTGTCTAAGCTTTGAACCATTCCTGTGACACTAGTTATAGATTCCGATGCTTCGCTTCAGGTTTACTGTATCCCTCTGACCTTCTTATTGACGATGAAACACAGAAATTGCATCGGAATTATATACAAAATGCACAAAGCCGACTTAAGTACAAGAAAACTGACTCTTCTTACTGTCTATGTTTTGAACCATTCCTGTGACACTAGTTATAGATTCCGATGCTTCACTTCAGGTTTACTGAGTCCCTTTGACCTTATATTGACGATGAAACACAGAAATTGCATCGGAATTAGATACAAAAGGCACAATGCCTACTTAAGTACTAGAAAACTGACACTTCTTACTGTCTATGCTTTGAACCATTCCTGTGACACTAGTTATAGATTCCGATGCTTCACGTCAGGTTTTCTGTACCCTCTGACGATCTTATTGACGATGAAACACAGAAATTGAATCGGAATTAAATATAAATGGGACAATGCCAACATAAGTACAAGAAAACTGACTCTTCTTACTGTCTATGATTTGAACCATTCATGTGACACTAGTTATAGATTCCGATGCTTCACTTCAGGCTTAATGTATAACTTGGACCTTCTTATTTACGACGAAACACAGAATTTGCATCGGAATAAAATTCAAAAGGCACAATGCCGACTTAAGTACAAGAAAACTGACTCTTCTTACTGTCTAAGTTTTGAACCATTCCTGTTACACTAGTTGTAGATTCCGATGCTTCACTTCAGGTTTACTGTATCCCTCTGACCTTATATTGACGATAAAACACAGAAATTGTATCGGAATTAAATACAAAAGGCTCAATGCCGACTTAAGTACAAGAAGACTGTCTCATCTTACTCTCTATGTTTTGAACCATTCCTTTGACGCTAGTTATAGATTCCGATGCTTCACTTCAGCTTTACTGTAGCCCTCTGACCTTCTTATTTACGATGAAACACAGAAATTGCATCGGAACTAATTACAAAAGGCACAATTCCGACTCAAGTGCAAGAAGACTGGCTCCTCTTACTGTCTATGTTTTGAACCATTCCTGTGACACTAGTTATAGATTCCGATGCTTCACTTCAGGTTTACTGTATCCCTCTGACCTCCTTATTGTATATGAAACACAGAAATTGCATCGGAATTAAATACAAAAGGCACAATTCCGACTCAAGTACAAGAAGACTGACTCTTCTTACTGTCTATGTTTTGAACCATTCCTGTGACACTAGTTATAGATTCCGATGCTTCACTTCAGGTTTATAGTATCCCTCTGACATTCTTATAGACGATGGAACACAGATATTGCATCGGATTTAAATACAAAAGGCACAATGCCGACTTAAGTACAAGAAAACTGACTCTTGTTACTGTCCATGTTTTGAACCATTCCTGTGACACTAGTTATAGATTCCGATGCTTCACTTAAGTTTTACTGTATCCCTCTGACCTTCTTATTGACGATGAAACACAGAAATTGCATCGGAATTAAATACAAAAGGCACAATGCCGACTTAAGTACAAGAAAACTGACTCTTCTTACTGTCTGTGTTTTGAACCATTCCTGTGGCACTAGTTATAGATTCCGATGCTTCACTTAAGGTTTACTGTATCCATCTGACCTTATTATTGACGATGAAACACAGAAATTGCATCGGAATTAAATACAAAAGGCACAATGCCGACTTAAGTACAAGAAAACTGACTCTTCTTACTGTCTATGTTTTGAATCACTCCTGTGACACTAGTTATAGTTTCGGATGCTTCACTTCAGGTTTACTGTATCCCTCGGACCTTCTTATTGAAGATGAAACATAGAAATTGCATCGGAATTTAATACAAAAGGCACAATGCCGACTTAAGTTAAAGAAGACTGAATCTTCCTACTGTCTATGTTCTGAACCATTCCTGTGACACGAGTTATAGATTCCGATTCTTCACTTTAGGTTTACTGTATCCCTCCGACCTCCTTATTGACGATGAAACTCAGAAATTGCATCGGAATTAAACACAAAAGGCACAATGACGACTTAAGTACAAGAAAACTGACTCTTCTTACTGTCTAAGTTTGAACCATTCCTGTGACACTAGTTATATATTCCGATGCTTCACCTCAGGTTTTCTGTATCCCTCTGACCTTCTTATTGACGATGAAACGCAGAAATTTCATCGGAATTAAATACAAAAGACACAATGCCCACTTAAGTACAAGAAAATTGACTCTTCTTACTGTCTATGTTTTGAACCATTCCTGTGATACTAGTTATAGATTCCGATGCTTCACTTCCGGTTTACTGTATCCCTCTGACCTTCATATTGACGATGACACACAGAAATAGCATCGGAATTAAATACAAAAGGCACAATGCCGACTTAAGTACAAGGAAAAACTGACTCTTCTTACTGTCTATGTTTTAACCATTCCTGTGAAACTAGTTATAGATTCCAATGCTTCACTTCAGGTTTACTGTATCCCTCTGTCCTTCTTATTGACGAGGAAACACAGAGATTGCATCGGAATTAAATACAAAAGGCACAATGCCGACTTAAGTACAAGAAAACTGACTCTTCTTACTGTCTATGTTTTGAACCATTCATGTGACATAGTTATAAATTCCGATGCTTCACTTCAGGTTTACTGTATCCCTCTGACCATCTTATTGACGATGAAACACAGAAATTTCAACGGAATTAAATACAAAGGGCACAATTCCGACTTAAGTGCAAGAAAACTGACTCTTGTTACTGTCTATGTTTTGAACCATTCCTGTGACACTAGTTATAGATTCCGATGCTTCACTTCAGGTTTACCGTATCCCTCTGACCTTTTTAATGACGATGAAACGCAGAAATTGCATCGGAATCAAATAGAAAAAGCACAATGCCGACTTAAGTACACGAAAATCGACTCTTCTTACTGTCTATGTTTGAACCATTCCTGTGACACTAGTTATAGATTCCGATGCTTCACCTCAGGTTTACTGTATCCCTCTGACCATCTTATTGACGATGAAACACAGAAATTGCATCGGAATTATATACAAAAGGCACAATGAAGACTTAAGTACAAGAAAACTGACTCTTCTTACTGTCTATGTTTTGAACCATTCCTGTGACACTAGTTATAGATTCCGATGCTTCACTTCAGGTTTACTGTATCCCTCTGACCTTTTATTGACGATGAAACACAGAAATTGCATCGGAATTAAATACAAAAGGCACAATGCCGACTTAAGTACAAGAAAACTGACTCTTCTTACTGTCTATATTTTGAACCACTCCTGTGACACTAGTTATAGTTTCCGATGCTACACTTCACGTTTACTGTATCCCTCGGACCTTCTTATTGAAGATGAAACATAGAAATTGCATCGGAAATTAATACAAAAGGCACAATGCCTACTTAAGTACAAGAAAACTGGCTCTTCTTACTGTCTATGTTTTGAACCATTTCCGTGACACTAGTTATAGATTCTGATGCTTCACTTTAGGTGTACTGTATCCCTCTGACCTTATTATTGACGATGAAACACAGAAGTTGCATCGGAATTAAATACAAAAGGCACAATGCCTACATAAGTACAAGATAACTGACTCTTCTTATTGTCTATGTTTTGAACCATTACTGTGCCTCTAGTTATAGATTCCGATGCTTCACATCAGGTTTATTGTATCCCTCTGACCTTGTTATTGACGATGAAACACAGATATTGCATCGGAATTAAATACAAAAGGCACAATGCCGACTTAAGTACAAGAAAACTGACTCTTCTTACTGTCTATGTTTTGAACCATTCCTGTGACACTAGTTATAGATTCCGATGCTTCACTTCAGGTTTACTGTATCCCTCTGACCTTCTTGTTAACGATGAAACACAGAAATTTCATCGGAATTAATTACAAAAGACACAATGCCCACTTAAGTACAAGGAAACTGTCTCTTCTTACTGTTTATGTTTGGAACCATTCTTGTGACAATAGTTATATATTCCGATGCTTCACTTCAAGCTTACTGTACCCCTCTGACCTTCTTATTGACGATGAAACACAGAAATTGCATCGGAATTAAATACAAAAGGCTCAATGCCGACTTTAGTACAAGAAGACTGACTCTTCTTACTGTCTATGCTTTGAACCCCTATTGTGACACTAGTTATAGATTCCGATTCTTCACTTCAGGTGTACTGTATCCCGCTGACCTTCTTATTGACGATGAAACACAGAAATTGCATCGGAATTAAATACTAAAGGCACATTGCCGACAGAAATACAAGAAGACTGGCTCTTCTTACTGTCTATCTTATGAACCTTTCCTGTGACACCGGTTTTAGATTCCGATGCTTCACTTCAGGTTTACTGTATCCCTTGGACCTTATTATTGACGACGAAACACAGAAATTGCATCGGAATTAAATACAAAAGGCACAATGCCGACTTATGTACAAGAAAACTGACTCTTCTTACTTTCTATGTTTGGAACCATTCCTGTGACACTAGTTATAGATTCCGATGCTTCACTTCAGGTTTACTGTATCCCTCTAACCTTCTTTTTGACGATGAAACACAGAAATTTCATCGGAATTAAATACAAAAGACACAATGCCCACTTAAGTACAAGAAAACTGACTCTTTTTACTGTCTATGTTTTGAACCATTCCTGTGACACTAGTTATATGTTCCGATGCTTCACTTCAAGCTTACTGTATCCCTCTGACCTTATTATTGACGATGAAACACAGAAATTGCGTCGGATTAAAATACAAAAGGCTCAATGCCAACTTTAGTACAAGAAGACTGACTCTTCTTACTGTCTATGCTTTGAACCATTATTGTGACACTAGTTATAGATTCCGATTCTTCACTTCAGGTGTACTGTATCCCGCTGACATTCTTATTGACGATGAAACACGGAAATTGCATCTGAATTAAATACAAAAGGCACAATGCCGACTCAAGTACAAGAAGACTGTCTCTTCTTACTGTCTATGATTTAAACCATTCCTGTGACACTAATTATAGATTCCGATGCTTCAATTCAGTTTTACTGTATCCCTATGACCTTCTTATTGACGATGAAACACAAAAATTGCTTCGGAATTAAATAAAAAAGGCACAATGCCGTCTTAAGTACAAGAAAACTGACTCTTCTTACTGTCTGTGTTCTGAACCATTCCTGTGACACTAGTTATAGATTCCGATGCTTCACCTCAGGTTTTCTGTATCCCTCTGACCTTCTTATTGACGATGAAACGCAGAAATTTCATCGGAATTAAATACAAAAGACACAATGCCCACTTAAGTACAAGAAAACTGACTCTTCTTACTGTCTATGCTTTGAACCATTCCTGTGACACTAGTTACAGATTCCGATTCTTCACGTCAGGTTTACTGTATCCCTCTGTCCATCTTATTGACGAGGAAACACAGAGATTGCATCGGAATTAAATACAAAAGGCACAATGCCGACTTAAGTACAAGGAAACTGACTCTTCTTATTGTCTATGTTTTGAACCATTCATGTGACATAGTTATAAATTCCGATGCTTCACTTCAGGTTTTCTGTATCCCTCTGACCTTCTTATTGACGATGAAACACAGAAATTTCAACGGAATTAAATACAAAGGGCACAATGCCGACATAAGTACAAGAAAACTGACTCTTCTTGGTGTCTAAGTTTTGAACCATTCCTGTGACACTAGTTATAGATTCCGATGCTTCACTTCAGGTTTACTGTATCCCTCTGACCTTCTTATTGACGATGAAACACAGAAATTGCATCGGAATTATATACAAAAGGCACAATGCCGACTTAAGTACTAGAAAACTGACTCTTCTTACTCTCTATGTTTTGAACCATTCCTGTGACACTAGTTATAGTTTCCGATGCTTCACTTCAGGTTTACTGTATCCCTCTGACCTTATATTGACGATGAAACACAGAAATTGCATCGGAATTAGATACAAAAGGCACAATGCCTACTTAAGTACTAGAAAACTGACTCTTCTTACTGTCTATGTTTTGAACCATTCCTGTGACACTAGTTACAGATTCCGACGCTTCACTTCAGGTTTACTGTACCCTCTGACGATCTTATTGACGGTGAAACACAGAAATTGAATCGGAATTAAATATAAATGGGACAATGCCAACATAAGTACAAGAAAACTGACTCTTCTTACTGTCTATGATTTGAACCATTCATGTGACACTAGTTATAGATTCCGATGCTTCACTTCAGGTTTACTGTATCCCTCTGACCTTATATTGACGATGAAACACAGAAATTGTATCGGAATTAAATACAAAAGGCTCAATGCCGACTTAAGTACAAGAAGAATGTCTCATCTTACTCTCTATGTTTTGAACCATTCCTGTGACGCTAGTTATAGATTCCGATGCTTCACTTCAGCTTTACTGTAGCCCTCTGACCTTCTTATTTACGATGAAACACAGAAATTGCATCGGAATTAAATACAAAAGGCACAATTCCGACTCAAGTACAAGAAGACTGGCTCTTCTTACTGTCTATGTTTTGAACCATTCCTGTGACACTAGTTATAGATTCCGATGCTTCACTTCAGGTTTACTGTATCCCTCTGACCTCCTTATTGTAGATGAAACACAGAAATTGCATCGGAATTAAATACCAAAGGCACAATTCCGACTCAAGTACAAGAAGACTGACTCTTCTTACTGTCTATGTTTTGAACCATTCCTGTGACACTAGTTATAGATTCCGATTCTTCACTTCAGGTGTACTGTATCCCGCTGACATTCTTATTGACGATGAAACACGGAAATTGCATCTGAATTAAATACAAAAGGCACAATGCCGACTCAAGTACAAGAAGACTGTCTCTTCTTACTGTCTATGATTTAAACCATTCCTGTGACACTAATTATAGATTCCGATGCTTCAATTCAGTTTTACTGTATCCCTATGACCTTCTTATTGACGATGAAACACAAAAATTGCTTCGGAATTAAATAAAAAAGGCACAATGCCGTCTTAAGTACAAGAAAACTGACTCTTCTTACTGTCTGTGTTCTGAACCATTCCTGTGACACTAGTTATAGATTCCGATGCTTCACCTCAGGTTTTCTGTATCCCTCTGACCTTCTTATTGACGATGAAACGCAGAAATTTCATCGGAATTAAATACAAAAGACACAATGCCCACTTAAGTACAAGAAAACTGACTCTTCTTACTGTCTATGTTTTGAACCATTCCTGTGACACTAGTTACAGATTCCGATTCTTCACGTCAGGTTTACTGTATCCCTCTGTCCATCTTATTGACGAGGAAACACAGAGATTGCATCGGAATTAAATACAAAAGGCACAATGCCGACTTAAGTACAAGGAAACTGACTCTTCTTATTGTCTATGTTTTGAACCATTCATGTGACATAGTTATAAATTCCGATGCTTCACTTCAGGTTTTCTGTATCCCTCTGACCTTCTTATTGACGATGAAACACAGAAATTTCAACGGAATTAAATACAAAGGGCACAATGCCGACATAAGTACAAGAAAACTGACTCTTCTTGGTGTCTAAGTTTTGAACCATTCCTGTGACACTAGTTATAGATTCCGATGCTTCACTTCAGGTTTACTGTATCCCTCTGACCTTCTTATTGACGATGAAACACAGAAATTGCATCGGAATTATATACAAAAGGCACAATGCCGACTTAAGTACTAGAAAACTGACTCTTCTTACTGTCTATGTTTTGAACCATTCCTGTGACACTAGTTATAGTTTCCGATGCTTCACTTCAGGTTTACTGTATCCCTCTGACCTTATATTGACGATGAAACACAGAAATTGCATCGGAATTAGATACAAAAGGCACAATGCCTACTTAAGTACTAGAAAACTGACTCTTCTTACTGTCTATGTTTTGAACCATTCCTGTGACACTAGTTACAGATTCCGACGCTTCACTTCAGGTTTACTGTACCCTCTGACGATCTTATTGACGGTGAAACACAGAAATTGAATCGGAATTAAATATAAATGGGACAATGCCAACATAAGTACAAGAAAACTGACTCTTCTTACTGTCTATGATTTGAACCATTCATGTGACACTAGTTATAGATTCCGATGCTTCACTTCAGGTTTACTGTATCCCTCTGACCTTATATTGACGATGAAACACAGAAATTGTATCGGAATTAAATACAAAAGGCTCAATGCCGACTTAAGTACAAGAAGAATGTCTCATCTTACTCTCTATGTTTTGAACCATTCCTGTGACGCTAGTTATAGATTCCGATGCTTCACTTCAGCTTTACTGTAGCCCTCTGACCTTCTTATTTACGATGAAACACAGAAATTGCATCGGAATTAAATACAAAAGGCACAATTCCGACTCAAGTACAAGAAGACTGGCTCTTCTTACTGTCTATGTTTTGAACCATTCCTGTGACACTAGTTATAGATTCCGATGCTTCACTTCAGGTTTACTGTATCCCTCTGACCTCCTTATTGTAGATGAAACACAGAAATTGCATCGGAATTAAATACCAAAGGCACAATTCCGACTCAAGTACAAGAAGACTGACTCTTCTTACTGTCTATGTTTTGAACCATTCCTGTGACACTAGTTATAGATTCCGATGCTTCACTTCCGGTTTACTGTATCCCTCTGACCTTCATATTGACGATGAAACACAGAAATAGCATCGGAATGAAATACAAAAGGCACAATGCCGACTTAAGTACAAGGGAAAACTAAGGCTTCTTACTGTCTATGTTTTAACCATTCCTGTGAAACTTGTTATAGATTCCGATGCTTCACTTCAGGTTTACTGTATCCCTCTGTCCTTCTTATTGACGAGGAAACACAGAGATTGCATCGGAATTAAATACAAAATGCACAAAGCCGACTTAAGTACAAGAAAACTGACTCTTCTTACTGTCTATGTTTTGAACCATTCATGTGACATAGTTATAAATTCCGATGCTTCACTTCAGGTTTACTGTATCCCTCTGACCTTCTTATTGACGATGAAACGCAGAAATTTCAACGGAATTAAATACAAAGGGCACAATTCCGACTTAAGTACAAGAAAACTGACTCTTGTTACTGTCTATGTTTTGAACCATTCCTGTGACACTAGTTATAGATTCCGATGCTTCACTTCAGGTTTACCGTATCCCTCTGACCTTTTTATTGACGATGAAACGCAGAAATTGCATCGGAATTAAATAGAAAAGGCACAATGCCGACTTAAGTACACGAAAATTGACTCTTCTTACTGTCTATGTTTTGAACCATTCCTGTGACACTAGTTATAGATTCCGATGCTTCACTTCAGGTTTATAGTATCCCTCTGACCTTCTTATAGACGATGGAACACAGATATTGCATCGGATTTAAATACAAAAGGCACAATGCCGACTTAAGTACAAGAAAACTGACTCTATTTACTGTCTATGTTTTGAACCATTCCTGTGACACTAGTTATAGATTCCGATGCTTCACTTAGGGTTTACTGTACCCCTCTGACCTTCTTATTGACGATGAAACACAGAAAATGCTTCGGAATTAAATACAAAAGGCACAATGTCGTCTTAAGTACAAGTAAACTGACTCTTCTTACTGTCTATGTTTTGAACCATTCCTGTGACAGTAGTTGTAGATTCCGATGCTGCACCTCAGGTTTTCTGTATCCCTCTGACCTTCTTATTGACGATGAAACGCAGAAATTTCATCGGAATTAAATACAAAAGACTCAATGCCCACTTAAGTACAAGAAAACTGACTCTTCTTACTGTCTATGTTTTGAACCATTCCTGTGATACTAGTTATAGATTCCGATGCTTCACTTCCGGTTTACTGTATCCCTCTGACCTTCATATTGACGATGAAACACAGAAATAGCATCGGAATGAAATACAAAAGGCACAATGCCGACTTAAGTACAAGGGAAAACTGACGCTTCTTACTGTCTATGTTTTAACCATTCCTGTGAAACTTGTTATAGATTCCGATGCTTCACTTCAGGTTTACTGTATCCCCCTGACCTTCTTATTGACGATGAAACACAGATTTTGCATCGGAAATAAATACAAAAAGCACAATGCCGACATAAGTACAAGAAAACTGACTCTTCTTGGTGTCTAAGTTTTGAACCATTCCTGTGACACTACTTATAGATTCCCATGCTTCACATCAAGTTTACTGTATCCCTCTGACTTTCTTATTGACGATGAAACACAGAAATTGCATCGGAATTATATACAAAAGGCACAATGAACACTTAAGTACAAGAAAACTGACTCTTCTAACTGTCTATGTTTTGGACCATTCCTGTGACACTAGTTATAGATTCAGATGCTTCACCTCAGGTTTACTGTATCCCTCTTACCTTCGTATTCACTATCAAACACAGAAATTGCAACGGAATTAAATACAAAAGGCACAATGTCGACTTAAGTACAAGAAATCTGACTCTTCTTACTGTCTATGTTTGAACCATTCCTGTGACACTAGTTATAGATTTCGATGCTTCACTTCAGGTTTACTGTATCCCTCTGACCTTCTTATTGACGATGAAACACAGAAATTGCATCGGAATTAAATACAAAAAGCACAATACCGACATAAGTACAAGAAAACTGACTCTTCTTGGTGTCTAAGTTTTGAACCATTCCTGTGACACTAGTTATAGTTTCCGATGCTTCACTTCAGGTTTACTGTACCCTCTGACGATCTTATTGACGATGAAACACAGAAATTGTATCGGAATTAAATATAAATGGGACAATGCCAACATAAGTACAAGAAAACTGACTCTTCTTACTGTCTATGATTTGAACCATTCATGTGACACTAGTTATAGATTCCGATGCTTCACTTCAGGTTTACTGTATCCCTCTGACCTTATATTGACGATGAAAGACAGAAATTGTATCGGGATTAAATACAAAAGGCTCAATGCCGACTTAAGTACAAGAAGACTGTCTCTTCTTACTCTCTATGTTTTGAACCATTCCTGTGACGCTAGTTATAGATTCCGATGCTTCACTCAGCTTTACTGTAGCCCTCTGACCTTCTTATTTACGATGAAACACAGAAATTGCATCGGAATTAAATACAAAAGGCACAATTCCGACTCAAGTACAAGAAGACTGGCTCTTCTTACTGTCTATGTTTTGAACCATTCCTGTGACACTAGTTATAGATTCCGATGCTTCACTTCAAGTTTACTGTATCCCTCTGACCTCCTTATTGTAGATGAAACACAGAAATTGCATCGGAATTAAATACAAAAGGCACAATTCCGACTCAAGTACAAGAAGACTTACTCTTCTTACTGTCTATGTTCTGAACCATTCCTGTGACACTAGTTATAGATTCCGATTCTTCACTTTAGGTTTACTGTATCCCTCCGACCTCCTTATTGACGATGAAACTCAGAAATTGCATCGGAATTAAATACAAAAGGCACAATGACGACTTAAGTACAAGAAAACTGACTCTTCTTACTGTCTATGTTTTGAACCATTCCTGTGACACTAGTTATAGATTCCGATGCTTCACTTCAGGTTTACTGTATCCTCCTGACCTTCTTATTGACGATGAAACACAGAAATTGCATCGGAATTAAATACAAAAAGCACTATGCCGACATAAGTACAAGAAAACTGACTCTTCTTGGTGCCTAAGTTTTGAACCATTCCTGTGACACTAGTTATAGATTCCCATGCTGCACTTCAGGTTTACTGTATCCCTCTGACCTTCTTATTGACGATGAAACACAGAAATTGCATCGGAATTATATACAAAAGGCACAATGAAGACTTAAGTACAAGAAAACTGACTCTTCTTACTGTCTATGTTTTGAACCATTCCTGTGACACTAGTTATAGATTCCGATGCTTCACTTCAGGTTTACTGTATACCTCTGACCTTATATTGACGATGAAACACAGAAATTGCATCGGAATTAGATACAAAAGGCACAATATCTACTTAAGTACTAGAAAACTGACTCTTCTTACGGTCTGTGTTTTGAACCATTCCTGTGACATAGTTATAGATTCCGATGCTTCACGTCAGTTTTACTGTACCCTCTGACGATCTTATTGACGATGAAACACAGAAATTGAATCGGAATTAAATGTAAATGGGACAATGCCAACATAAGTACAAGAAAACTGACTCTCCTTACTGTCTATGATTTGAACTATTCATGTGACACTAGTTATAGATTCCGATGCTTCACTTCAGGTTTAATGTATCCCTTGGACCTTCTTATTGACGACGAAACACAGATATTGCATCGGAATTAAATTCAAAAGGCTCAATGCCGACTTAAGTACAAGAAAACTGACTCTTCTTACTGTCTATGTTTTGAACCATTCCTGTGACACTAGTTATAGATTCCGATGCTTCACTTCAGGCTTACTGTATCCCTCTGACCTTATATTGACGATGAAACACAGAAATTGCATTGGAATTAAATACAAAAGGCTCAATGCCGATTTAAGTACAAGAAGACTGTCTCATCTTAATCTCTATGTTTTGAACTATTCCTGTGACGCTAGTTAAAGTTTCCGATGTTTCACTTCAGCTTTACTGTGGCCCTCTGACCTTCTTATTTACGATGAAACACAGAAATTGCATCGGAATTAAATACAAAAGGCACAATTCCGACTCAAGTACAAGAAAACTGACTCTTGTTACTGTCTATGTTTTGAACCATTCATGTGACATAGTTATAAATTCCGATGATTCACTTCAGGTTTTCTGTATCCCTCTGACCTTCTTATTGACGATGAAACACAGAAATTTCAACGGAATTAAATACAAAGGTCACAATTCAGACTAAAGTACAAGAAAACTGACTCTTGTTACTGTCTATGTTCGAACCATTCCTGTGACACAAGTTATACATTTCGATGCTTCACTTCAGGTTTACTGTATCCCTCTGACCTTCTTATTGACGATGAAACACAGAAATTGCATCGGAATTAAATACAAAAAGCACAATGCCGACATAAGTACAAGAAAACTGACTCTTCTTGGTGTCTAAGTTTTGAACCATTCCTGTGACACTAGTTATAGATTCCGATGCTTCACTTCAGATTTACTGTAACCCTCTGTCCTTCTTATTGACGATGAAACACAGAAATTGCATCGGAATTATATACAAAAGGCACAAAGCCGACTTAAGTACAAGAAAACTGACTCTTCTTACTGTATATGTTTTGAACCATTCCTGTGACACTAGTTATAGAATCCGATGCTTCACTTCAGGTTTACTGTATCCCTCTGACCTTATATTGACGATGAAACACAGAAATTGCATCGGAATTAGATGCAAACGGCACAATGCCTACTTAAGTACCAGAAAACTGACTCTTCTTACTGTCTATGTTTTGAACCATTCCTGTGACACTAGTTATAGATTCCGATGCTTCACGTCAGGTTTACTGTACCCTCTGACGATCTTATTGACGATGAAACACAGATATTGAATCGGAATTAAATATAAATGGGACAACGCCAACATAAGTACAAGAAAACTGACTCTTCTTACTGTCTATGTTTTGAACCATTCCTGTGACACTAGTTATAGATTCCGATGCTTCACTTCAGGTTTAATGTATCCCTTGGACCTTCTTATTGACGACGAAACACAGAATTTGCATCGGAATTAAATTCAAAAGGCACAATGCCGACTTAAGTACAAGAAAACTGACTCTTCTTACTGTCTATGTGTTGAACCATTCCTGTGACACTAGTTATAGATTCCGATGCTTCACTTCAGGTTTACTGTATCCCTCTGACCTTATATTGACGATGAAAGACAGAAATTGCATCGGAATTAAATACAAAAGGCTCAATGCCGACTTAAGTACAAGAAGACTGTCTCATCTTACTCTCTATGTTTTGAACCATTCCTGTGACGCTAGTTATAGATTCCGATGCTTCACTTCAGCTTTACTGTAGCCCTCTGACCTTCTTGTTTACGATGAAACTCAGAAATTGCATCGGAATTAAATACAAAAGGCACAATGCCGACTCAAGTACAAGAAGTCTGGCTCTTCGTACTGTCTATGTTTTGAAGCATTCCTGTCACACTAGTTATGGATTCGGATGCTCGACTTCAGGTTCACTGTCTCCCTCTGAACTTCTTATTGGCGGTGAAACACAGTAATTGCATCGGAATTAAATACAAAAGGTACAATGCCGACTTCAGTATAAGAAAACTGACTCTTCTTACTGTCTATGTTTTGAACCATTCCTGTGACACTAGTTATACATTCCGATGCTTCACTTCAGGTTTATAGTATCCCTCTGACCTTCTTATAGACGATGGAACACAGACTTTGCATCGGAATTAAATACAAAAGGCACAATGCCGACTTAAGTACAAGAAAACTGACTCTTCTTACTGTCTATGTTTTGAACCATTCCTGTGACACTAGTTATAGATTCCGATGCTTCACTTAAGTTTTACTGTATCCTTCTGACCTTCTTTTTGACGATGAAACACAGAAATTGCATCGGAATTAAATACAAAAGGCAAAATGCCGACTTAAGTACAAGAAAACTGACTCTTCTTACTGTCTATGTTTTGAACCATTCCTGTGACACTAGTTATAGATTCCGATGCTTCACTTAAGATTTACTGTATCCCCCTGACCTTCTTATTGGCGATGAAACACAGAAATTGCATCGGAATTAAATACAAAAGGCACAATGCCGACTTAAGTACAAGAAAACTGACTCTTCTTACTGTCTATGTTTTGAATCACTCCTGTGACACTAGTTATAGTTTCGGATGCTTCACTTCAGGTTTACTGTATCCCTCGGACCTTCTTATTGAAGATGAAACATAGAAATTGCATCGGAATTTAATACAAAAGGCACAATGCCGACTTAAGTAAAAGAAGACTGACTCTTCTTACTGTCTATGTTCTGAACCATTCCTGTGACACTAGTTATAGATTCCGATGCTTCAATTTAGGTTTACTGTATCCCTCCGACCTCCTTATTGACGATGAAACTCAGAAATTGCATCGGAATCAAATACAAAAGGCACAATTCCGACTTAAGTACAAGAAAACTGACTCTTGTTTCTGTCTACGTTTTGAACCATTTCTGTGACACTAGTTATAGATTCCGATGCTTCACTTAAGGTTTACTGTATCCCCCTGACCTTCTTATTGGCGATGAAACACAGAAATTGCATCGGAATTAAATACAAAAGGCACAATGCCGACTTAAGTACAAGGAAAAACTGACTCTTCTTACTGTCTATGATTTAACCATTCCTGTGAAACTAGTTATAGATTCCGATGCTTCACTTCAAGTTTACTGTATCCCTCCGTCCTTCTTATTGTCGAGGAAACACAGAGATTGCATCGGAATTAAATACAAAAGGCACAATCCGACTTAAGTACAAGAAAACTGACTCTTCTTACTGTCTATGTTTTGAACCATTCATGTGACATGGTTATAAAATCCGACGCTTCACTTCAGGTTTACTGTATCCCTCTGACCTTCTTATTGACGCTGAAACACAGAAATTTCAACGGAATTAAATACAAAGGGCACAATTCCGACTTAAGTACAAGAAAACTGACTCTTGTTACTGTCTATGTTTTGAACCATTCCTGTGACACTAGTTATAGATTCCGATGCTTCACTTCAGGTTTACCGTATCCCTCTGACCTTTTTATTGACGATGAAACGCAGAAATTGGATCGGAATTAAATAGAAAAGGCACAATGCCACTTAAGTACACGAAAATTGACTCTTCTTACTGTCTATGTTTTGAACCATTCCTGTGACACTAGTTATAGATTCCGATGCTTCACCTCAGGTTTACTGTACCCCTCTGACCTTCGTATTCACTATGAAACACAGAAATTAAAACGGAATTAAATAGAAAAGGCACAAAGTCGACTTAAGTACAAGAAATCTGACTCTTCTTACTGTCTATGTTTGAACGATTCCTGTGACACTAGTTATAGATTTCGATGCTTCACTTCAGGTTTACTGTATCCCTCTGACCTTCTTATTGACGATGAAACACAGAAATTCCATCGGAATTAAACACAAAAAGCACAAAGCCGACATAAGTAGAAGAAAACTGACTCTTCTTGGTGTCTAAGTTTTGAACCATTCCTGTGACACTAGTTATAGATTCCCTTGCTTCACTTCAGGTTTACTGTATCCCTCTGACCTTCTTATTGACGATGAAACACAGAAATTGCATCGGAATTATATACAAAAGGCACAATGCCGACTTATGTACAAGAAAACTGACTCTTCTTACTGTCTATGTTTTGACCATTCCTGTGACACTAGTTACAGATTCCGCTTCACTTCAGGTTTACTGTATCCCTCTGACCATATATTGACGATGAAGCACAGAAATTGCATCGGAATTAGAGACAAAAGGCACAATGCCTACTTAAGTACTAGAAAACTGACTCTTCTTACTGTCTATGTTTTGAACCATTCCTGTGACACTAGTTATAGATTCCGATGCTTCACGTCAGTTTTACTGTACCCTCTGACGATCTTATTGACGATGAAACACAGAAATTGAATCGGAATTAAATATAAATGGGACAATGCCAACATAAGTACAAGAAAACTGACTCTTCTTACTGTCTATGATTTGAACTATTCATGTGACACTAGTTATAGATTCCGATGCTTCACTTCAGGTTTAATGTATCCCTTGGACCTTCTTATTGACGACGAAACACAGAATTTGCATCGGAATTAAATTCAAAAGGCGCAATGACGACTTAAGTACAAGAAAACTGACTCTTCTTACTGTCTATGTTTTGAACCATTCCTGTGACACTAGTTATAGATTCCGATGCTTCACTTCAGGCTTACTGTATCCCTCTGACTTTATATTGACGATGAAACACAGAAATTGCATCGGAATTAAATACAAAAGGCTCAATGCCGACTTAAGTACAAGAAGACTGTCTCATCTTACTCTCTATGTTTTGAACCATTCCTGTGACGCTAGTTATAGATTCCGATGCCTCACTTCAGCTTTACTGTAGCCCTCTGACCTTCTTATTTACGATGAAACGCAGAAATTGCATCGGAATTAAATAGAAAAGGCACAATGCCGACTTAAGTACACGAAAATTGACTCTTCTTACTGTCTATGTTTTGAACCATTCCTGTGACACTAGTTATAGATTCCGATGCTTCACCTCAGGTTTACTGTATCCCTCTGACCTTAGTATTCACTATGAAACACAGAAATTGCAACGGAATTATATACAAAAGGCACAATGTCGACTTAAGTACTAGAAATCTGACTCTTCTTACTGTCTATGTTTGAACCATTCCTGTGACACTAGCTATAGATTTCGATGCATCACTTCAGGTTTACTGTATCCCTCTGACCTTCTTATTGACGATGAAACACAGAAATTGCATCGGAATTAAATACAAAAAGCACAATGCCGACATAAGCACAGGAAAACTGACTCTTCTTGGTGTCTAAGTTTTGAACCATTCCTGTGACACTAGTTATAGATTCCGATGCTTCACTTCAGGTTTACTGTATCCCTCTGACCTTCTTATTGACGATGAAACACAGAAATTGCATCGGAATTATGTACAAAAGCACAATGCCGACTTAAGTACAAGAAAATTGACTCTTCTTACTGTCTATGTTTTGAATCATTCCTGTGACACTAGTTATAGATTCCGATGCTTCACTTCAGGTGTACTGTATCCCTCTGACCTTATATTGACGATGAAACACAGAAATTGCATCGGAATTAGATACAAACGGCACAATGCCTACTTAAGTACTAGAGAACTGACTCTTCTTACTGTCTATGTTTTGAACCATTCCTGTGACACTAGTTATAGATTCCGATGCTTCACGTCAGGTTTACTGTACCCTCTGACGATCTTATTGACGATGAAACACAGAAATTGAATCGGAATTAAATATAAATGGGACAACGCCAACATAAGTACAAGAAAACTAACTCTTCTTACTGTCTATGTTTTGAACCATTCCTGTGACACTAGTTATAGATTCCGTTGCTTCACTTCAGGTTTAATGTATCCCTTGGACCTTCTTATTGACGACGAAACACAGAATTTGCATCGGAATTAAATTCAAAAGGCACAATGCCGACTTAAGTACAAGAAAACTGACTCTTCTTACTGTCTATGTTTTCAACCATTCCTGTGACACTAGTTATAGATTCCGATGCTTCACTTCAGGTTTACTGTATCAGTCTGACCTTCATATTGACGATAAAACACAGAAAATGCTTCGGAATTAAATACAAAAGGCACAATGCCGTCTTAAGTACAAGAAAACTGTTTCTTCTTACTGTCTATGTTTTGAACCATTCCTGTGAAACTAGTTATAGATTCCGATGCTTCACTTCAGGTTTACTGTAGCCCTCTGACCTTCTTATTTACGATGAAACACAGAAATTGCATCGGAATTAAATACAAAAGGCACAAATCCGACTCAAGTACAAGAAGACTGGCTCTTCTTACTGTCTATGTTTTGAACCATTCCTGTGACACTAGTTATAGATTCCGATGCTTCACTTCAGGTTTACTGTATCCCTCTGACCTCCTTATTGCAGATGAAACACAGAAATTGCATCGGAATTAAATACAAAAGGCACAATGCCGACTCAAGTACAAGAAGTCTGGCTCTTCGTACTGTCTATGTTTTGAAGCATTCCTGTCACACTAGTTATGGATTCGGATGCTCGACTTCAGGTTCACTGCCTCCCTCTGAACTTCTTATTGGCGGTGAAACACAGTAATTGCATCGGAATTAAATACAAAAGGTACAATGCCGACTTAAGTACAAGAAAACTGACTCTTCTTACTGTCTATGTTTTGAACCATTCCTGTGACACTAGTTATAGATTCCGATGCTTCACTTAAGGTTTACTGTATCCCTCTGACCTTCTTATTGACGATGAAACACAGAAATTGCATCGGAATTAAATACAAAAGGCACAATGCCGACTTAAGTACAAGAAAACTGACTCTTCTTACTGTCTATGTTTTGAATCACTCCTGTGACACTAGTTATAGTTTCGGATGCTTCACTTCAGGTACTGTATCCCTTGGACCTTCTTATTGAAGATGAAACATAGAAATTGCATCGGAATTTAATACAAAGGGCACAATGCCGACTTAAGTAAAAGAAGTCTGACTCTTCTTACTGTCCACGTTTTGAACCATTCCTGTGACACTAGTTATAGATTCCGATTCTTCACTTTAGGATTACTGTATCCCTCCGACCTCCTTATTGACGATGAAACTCAGAAATTGCATCGGAATTAAATACAAAAGGCACAATGACGACTTAAGTACAAGAAAACTGACTCTTCTTACTGTCTAAGTTTTGAACCATTCCTGTGACACTAGTTATAGATTCCGATGCTTCACTTCATGTTTACTGTATCAGTCTGGCCTTCATATTGACGATGAAACACAGAAAATGCTTCGGAATTAAATACAAAAGGCACAATGCCGTCAGAAAGTACAAGAAAACTGACTCTTCTTACTGTCTATGTTTTAACCATTCCTGTGAAACTAGTTATAGATTCCGATGCTTCACTTAAGGTTTACTGTATCCCTCTGACCTCCTTATTGTAGATGAAACACAGAAATTGCACCGGAATTAAATACAAAAGGCACAATGCCGACTCAAGTACAAGAAGTCTGGCTCTTCGTACTGTCTATGTTTTGAATCATTCCTGTCACACTAGTTATGGATTCGGATGCTCGACTTCAGGTTCACTGCCTCCCTCTGAACTTCTTATTGGCGGTGAAACACAGTAATTGCATCGGAATTAAATACAAAAGCTACAATGCCGACTTCAGTATAAGAAAACTGACTCTTCTTACTGTTTATGTTTTGAACCATTCCTGTGACACTAGTTATAGATTCCGATTCTTCACTTCAGGTTTATAGTACCCCTCTGACCTTCTTAGAGACGATGGAACACAGATATTGCATCGGAATTAAATACAAAAGGCACAATGCCGACTTAAGTACAAGTAAACTGATGCTTCTTACTGTCTATGTTTTGAACCATTCCTGTGACACTAGTTATAGATTCCGATGCTTCACTTCAGGTTTACTGTATCCCTCTGACCATATATTGACGATGAAACACAGAAATTGCATCGGAATTAGATACAAAAGGCACAATGCCTACTTAAGTACTAGAAAACTGACTCTTCATACTGTCTATGTTTTGAACCATTCCTGTGACACTAGTTATAGATTCCGATGCTTCACTTCAGGTTTACTGTATCCCTCTGTCCTTCTTATTGACGAGGAAACACAGAGATTGCATCGGAATTAAATACAAAAGGCACAATGCCGACTTAGGTACAAGAAAACTGACTCTTCTTACTGTCTATGATTTGAACCATTCATGTGACACTAGTTATAGATTCCGATGCTTCACTTCAGGTCTACTGTAGCCCTCTGACCTTCTTATTTACGACGAAACACAGAAATTGCATCGGAATTAAATACAAAAGGCACATTCCGACTCAAGTAGAAGAAGACTAGCTCTTCTTACTGTCTATGTTTTGAACCATTCCTGTGACACTAGTTATAGATTCCGATGCTTCACTTCAGGTTTACTGTATCCCTCTGACCTCTATATTGTCGATGAAACACAGAAATTGCATCGGAATTAAATACAAAAGGCACAATGCCGACTCAAGTACAAGAAGTCTGGCTCTTCTTACTCTCTATGCGTTGAACCATTCCTGTGACACTAGTTATAGATTCCGATGCTTCACTTCAGGTTTACTGCATCCCTCTGTCCTTCTTATTGACGAGGAAACACAGAGATTGCATCGGAATTAAATACAAAAGGCACAATGCCGACTTAAGTACAAGAAAACTGACTCTTCTTACTGTCTATGCTTTGAATGACTCCTGTGACACTAGTTATAGTTTCGGATGCTTCACTTCAGGTTTACTGAATCCCTCGGACCTTCTTATTCAAGACGAAACATAGAAATTGCATCGGAATTTAATACAAAATGCGCAATGCCGACTTAAGTAAAAGAAGACTGACTCTTTTTACTGTCTATGTTTTGAACCATTTATGTGACACTAGTTATAGATTCCGATTCTTCACTTTAGGTTTACTGTATCCCTCCGACCTCCTTATTGACGATGAAACTCAGAAATTGCATCGGAATTAAAAACAAAAGGCACAATGACGACTTAAGTACAAGAAAACTGACTCTTCCTACTGTCTAAGTTTTGAACCATTCCTGTGACACTAGTTATAGATTCCGATACTTCACTTCATGTTTACTGTATCAGTCTGACCTTCTTATTGACGATGAGACACAGAAATTGCATCGGAATTACATACAAAAGGCACAATGCCTACTTAAGTACAAGAAAACTGACTCCTCTTACTGTCTATGTTTTGAACCATTCCTGTGACACTAGTTATAGGTTCTAATGCTTCACTTCAGGTGTACTGCATCCCTCTGACCTTGTTATTGACGATGAAACACAGAAATTGCATCGGAATTAAATACAAAAGCACAATGCCTACTTAAGTACAAGATAACTGACTCTTCTTACTGTCTATGTTTGAACCATTCCTGTGCCAGTAGTTATTGATTACGATGCATCGCATCACTTTTATTGTATCCCTCTGACCTTCTTATTGACGATGAAACACAGATATTGCATCGGAATTAAATCCTAAGGCATAATGCCGTCTTAAGTACAAGAAATCTGAATCATCTTACTGTCTATGCTTTGAACCATTCCTGAGACACTAGTTATAGATTCCGATGCTTCACTTCAGGTTTACTGTATCCTTCTGACCTTCTTATTGACGATGAAACACAGAAATTTCATCGGAATTAAATACAAAAGACACAATGCCCACTTAAGTACAAGAAAACTGACTCGTCTTACTGTCTATATTTTGAACCATTCCTATGACACTAGTTATTTATTCCGATGCCTCACGTCAAGCTTACTGTATTCCTCTGACCTTCTTATTGACGATGAAACACAGAAATTGCATCGGAATTAAATACAAATGGCTCAATGCCGACTTAAGTTCAAGAAGACTGACTCTTCTCACTGTCTATGCCTTGAACCATTCCTGTGACACTAGTTATTGATTCCGATTCATCACTTCAGGTTTACTGAATCCCGCTGACCTTCTTTGTGACGAGGAAACACAGAAATTGCATCGCAATAAAATTTAAAAGGCACAATGCCGACTCAAATACAAGAAGACTGGCTCTTCTTACTGTCTATGTTATGAACCTTTCCTGTGACACCGGTTTTGATTCCGATGCTTCACTTCAGGTTTACTGTATCCCTTGGACCTTCTTATTGACGATGAAACACAGAAATTGCATCAGAATTGAATAGAAAAAGCACAATGCCGACTTAAGTACAAGAAAACTGACTCTTCTTACTGTCTAAGATTTGAACCATTCCTGTGACACTAGTTATAGATTCCGATGCTTCACTTCAGCTTTTCTGTATCCCTCTGACCTTCTTATTGACGATGAAACACAGAAATTGCATCGGAATTAAATACAAAAGGCACAATGCCTAATTAAGTACAAGTAAACTGACTCTTCTTACTGTCTATGTTTTGAACCATTCCTGTGACACTAGTTATGGATTCCGATGCTTCACTTCAGGTTTACTGTAACCTCTGACGATCTTATTGACGATGAAACACAGAAATTGCATCGGAATTAAATACAAAAGCACAATGCCTACTTAAGTACAAGATAACTGACTCTTCCTACTGTCTACCTTTTGAACCATTACTGTGCCACTAGTTACAGATTTCGATGCTTCACATCAGGTTGATTGTATCCCTCTGACCTTCTTATTGACGATGAAACACAGATATTGCATCGGAATTAAATACAAAAGGCACAATGCCGTCTTAAGTACACGAAAACTGACTCTTCTTACTGTCTACCTTTTGAACCATTCCTGTGCCACTAGTTACAGATTTCGATGCTTCACATCAGGTTGATTGTATCCCTCTGACCTTCTTATTGACGATGAAACACAGAAATTGCATCGGAATTAAATACAAAAGGCACAATGCCCACTTAAGTACAAGAAAGCTGACTCGTCTTACTGTCTATGTTTTGAACTATTCCTGTGACACTAGTTATATATTCCGATGCTTCACTTCAAGCTTACTGTATCCCTCTGACCTTCTTATTGACGATGAAACACAGAAATTGCATCGGAATTAAATACAAAAGGCACAATGCCGACTCAAGTACAAGAAGGCTGGCTCTCCATACTGTCTAAGTTTTGAACCTTTCCTGTGAGACCGGTTTTAGATTCCGATGCTTCACTTCAGGTTTACTGTATCCCATGGACCTTCTTATTGACCACGACACACAGAAATTGCATCGGAATTAAATACAAAAGGCACAATGCCGACTTAAGTACAAGAAAACTGACTCTTCTTACTGTCTATGTTTTGAACCATTCCTCTGACACTAGTTATAGTTTCCGATGCTTCACTTAAGGTTTACTGTATCCCTCCAACCTCCTTATTGACGATGAAACTCAGAAATTGAATCGGAATTATATACAAAAGGCACAATGACGACTTAAGTACAAGAAAACTGACTCTTCTTACTGTCTATGCTTTGAACCATTCCTGTGACACTAGTTATAGATTCCGATGCTTCACTTCACGTTTACTGTATCAGTCTGACCTTCTTATTGACGATGCAACACAGAAATTGCATCGTAATTATATACAAAGGGCACAATGCCTACTTAAGTACAAGAAGACTGACACTTCCTACTGTCTATGTTTTGAACCATTCCTGTGACACTAGTTATAGATTCCGATGCTTCACTTAAGGTTTACTGTATCCCTCCAACCTCCTTATTGACGATGAAAGTCAGAAATTGCATCGGAATTATATACAAAAGGCACAATGACGACTTAAGTACAAGAAAACTGACTCTTCTTACTGTCTATGCTTTGAACCATTCCTGTGACACTAGTTATAGATTCCGATGCTTCACTTCACGTTTACTGTATCAGTCTGACCTTCTTATTGACGATGCAACACAGAAATTGCATCGTAATTATATACAAAGGTCACAATGCCTACTTAAGTACAAGAAAACTGGCTCTTCTTACTGTCTATGTTTTGAACCATTCCTGTGACACTAGTTATAGATTCTGATGCTTCACTTCAGGTGTACTGTAACCCTCTGACCTTCTTATTGATGATGAAACTCAGAAATGGCATCAGAATTAAATACAAAAGGCACAATGCCTCCTTAAGTACAAGAAAACTGACTCTTCTTACTGTCTATGGTTTGAACCATTATTGTGAAACTAGTTATAGATTCCGATGCTTCACATCAGGTTTATTGTGTCCCTCTGACCTTCTTATTGACGATGAAACACAGATATTGCATCGGAATTAAATACAAAAGGCGCAATGCCGTTTTAAGTACAAGAAAACTGACTCTTCTTACTGTCTATGTTTTGAACCATTCCTGTGACACTAGTTATAGATTTTGATGCTTCACTTCAGGTTTACTGTATCCCTCTGACCTTCTTATTGACGATGAAACACAGAAATTTCATCGGAATGAAATACAAAAGTCACAATGCCCACTTAAGTACAAGAAAACTGACTCTTCTTACTGTCTATGTTTTGAACCATTCCTGTGACACTAGTTATATATTCCGATGCTTCACTTCAAGCTTACTGTATCCCTCTGACCTTCTTATTGACGATGAAACACAAAAATTGCTTCGGAATTAAATACAAAAGGCACAATGACGACTTAAGTACAAGAAAACTGACTCTTCTTACTGTCTATGTTTTGAATCATTCCTGTGACACTAGTTATAGATTCCGTCACTTCACTTCTTGTTTACCGTATCAGTCTGACCTTCTTGTTGACGATGAAACACAGATATTGCATCGGAGTTAAATACAAAAGGCACAACGCCGTCTTAAGTCCAAGAAAACTGACTCTTCTGACCGTCCATGCTTTGAACCATTACTGTGACACCACTTATAGATTCCGATGCTTCACTTCAGGTTTTCTGTATCCCTCTGACCTTCTTATTGACGATGAAACACAGAGATTGCATCGGAATTAAATACAAAAGGCTCAATGCCGATTAAGTACAAGAAGACTGACTCTTCTATTTGTCTATGTTTTGAACCATTCCTGTGACACTAGTTATAGATTCCGATTCTTCACTTCAGGTTTACTGAATCCCGCTGACTTTCTTATTGACGATGAAACACAGAAATTGTATCGGAATTAAATACAAAAGGCACAATGCCGACTCAAATACAAGAAGACTGGCTCTTCTTACTGTGTATGTTATGAACCTTTCCTGTGAGACCGGTTTTAGATTCCGATGGTTCACTTCAGGTTTACTGTATCCCTTGGACCTTATTATTGACGACGAAACACAGACATTGCATCGGAATTAAATACAACACGCACAATGCCGACTTAAGTACAAGAAAACTGACTCTTCTTACTTTCTATGCTTTGAACCATTCCTGTGACACTAGTTATAGATTCCGATGCTTCACTTCATTTTTACTGTATCCCTCGGACCTCCTTAATGACGATGAAACACATAAATTGCGTCGCAATTAAATGCAAGAAGACTGGCTCTTCTTACTGTCTATGATTTAAACCATTCCTGTGACACTAGTTATAGATTCCGATGCTTCAATTCAGGTTTACTGTATCCCTCTGACCTTCTTATTGACGATGAAACACAAAAATTGCATCGGAATTAAATACTAAATGCACAATGCCGACTTAAGTACAAGAAAACTGACTCGTCTTACTGTCTATGTATTGAACCATTCCTGTGACACTAGTTATAGATTCCGATGCTTCACTTCAGGTTTACTGTGTCCCTCTGACATTCGTATTGACGATGAAACACAGATATTGCATCAGAATTAATTACAAAAGGCACAATGTCGTCGTAGGTACAGGAAAACTGACTCTTCTTACTGTCTATGCTTTGAATTATTCTTGTAACACTAGTTATAGATTCCGAAGCTTCACTTCAGGTTCACTGTATCCCTTGGCCATTTTTATTGACGACGAAACACAGAAATTGCATCGGAATTAAATACAAAAGGCACAATGCCGACTTAAGTTCAAGAAAACTGACTGTTCTTACTGTCTATGTTTTGAACCATTCCTATGACACTAGTTATACATTCCGATGCTTCACTTCAGGTTTACTGTATCCCTCTGACCTTCTTATTGACGATGAAACGCAAAAATTGCATCGGAATTAAATACAAAAGGCAGAATACCGACTTAAGTACAAGAAAACTGACTCTTCTTACTGTCTATGTTTTGAGCCATTCCTGTGTCATTAGTTATAGATTCCGATTCTTCACTTCAGGTTTACTGTATCCCTCTGACCTTCTTATTGACGATTAACACAGAAATTGCATCGGAATTAAATACAAGAAGACTGGCTCTTCTTACTGTCTACGATTTAAACCATTCCTGTGACACTAGTTATAGATTCCGATGCTTCAATTCAGGTTTACTGTATCCCTCTGACCTTCTTATTGACGATGAAACACAAAAATTGCATCGGAATTAAATACTAAATGCACAATGCCGACTTAAGTACAAGAAAACTGACTCGTCTTACTGTCTATGTATTGAACCATTCCTGTGACACTAGTTATAGATTCCGATGCTTCACTTCACGTTTACTGAATCCCTCTGACATTCTTATTGACGATGAAACACAGATATTGCATCAGAATTAATTACAAAAAGGCACAATGTCGTCGTAGGTACAGGAAAACTGACTCTTCTTACTGTCTATGATTTGAACCATTCTTGTGACACTAGTTATAGATTCCGAAGCTTCACTTCAGGTTTACTATATCCCTTGGACCTTCTTAATGACGACGATACACAGAAATTGCATCGGAATTAAATACAAAGGGCACAATGCCGACTTAAGTTAAAGAAAACTGACTCTTCTTACTGTCTATGTTTTGACTTATTCTTGTGACACTAGTTATAGATTCCGATGCTTCACTTCAACCTTACTGCATCCCTCTGACCTTCTTATTGACGATGAAACACAGAAATTGCATCGGATTTAAATACAAAAGGCTCAATGCCGACTTAAGTACTAGAAGACTGACTCTTCTTACTGTCTATGTTTTGAACCATTCCTATGACACAAGTTATAGATTCTGATTCTACACTTCACGTTTACTGAATCCCGCTGACCTTCTTATTGACGATGAAATACAGAAATTGCATCGGAATTAAATAGAAAAGGCACAACGCCGACTCAAATACAAGAAGACTGGCTCTTCTTACTGTGTATGTTATGAACGTTTCCTGTGAGACCGGTTTTAGATTCCGATGGTTCACTTCAGGTTTACTGTATCCCTTGGACCTTATCATTGACGACGAAACACAGAAATTGCATCGGCATTAAATAGAACAGGCACAATGCCGACTTAAGTACAAGGAAACTGACTCTTCTTACTTTCTATGTATTGAACCATTCCTGTGACACTAGTTATAGATTCCGATGCTTCACTTCAGGTTTACTGTATCCCTCTGACCTTCTTATTGACGATGAAACACAGATATTGCATCGGAATTAAATACAAAAGGCACAATGTCGTCTTAGGTACAGGAAAACTGACTCTTCTTACTGTCTATGTTATGAATTATTCTTGTGACACCAGTTATAGATTCCGAAGCTTCACTTCAGGTTTCCTGTATCCCTTGGACGTACTTAATGACGACGAAACACAGATATTGCATCTGAATTAAATACAAAAGGCACAATGCCGACTTAAGTTAAAGAAAACTGACTCTTCTTACTGTCTATGTTTTGAACCATTCCTGTGACACTAGTTATACATTCCGATGCTTCACTTCAGGTTTACTGTATCCCTCTGACCTTCTTATTGACGATGAAACGCAAAAATTGCATCGGAATTAAATACAAAAGGCACAATGCCGACTTAAGTACAAGAAAACTGACTCTTCTTACTGTCTGTGTTTTGAACCATTCCTGTGTCACTAGTTATAGATTCCGATGCTTCACTTCAGGTTTACTGTATCCCTATGACCATCTTATTGACGATGAAACACAGAAATTGCATCGGAATTAATTACAAAAGGCACAATGCCGTCTTAAGTACAGGAAGACAGACTCTTCTTACTGTCTATGATTTGAACCATTCTTGTGACACTAGTTATAGATTCCGATGCTTCACTTCAGGTCTACTGTATCCCTCTGACCATCTTACTGACGATGAAACACAGAAATTGCATCGGAATTAAATACAAAAGGCACAATGACGACTTAAGTACAAGAAAACTGACTCTTCTTACTGTCTATGCTTTGAATCATTCCTGTGACACTAGTTATATATTCCAATGCTTCACTTCAAGCTTACTTTTATCCCTCTGACCTTCTTATTGACGATGAAACACAGAAATTGCATCGGAATTAAATACAAAAGTCCCAATGCCGACTCAAGTACAAGAAGACTGGCTCTTCTCACTGACTATGTTTTGAACCTTTCCTGTGACACTAGTTATAGATTCCGATGCTTCACTTCAGCTTTACTGTATCCCTCCGACCTCCTTATTGACCATGAAACTCAGAAATTGCATCGGAATTAAATACAAAAAGCACAATGACGACTTAAGTACAAGAAAACTGACTCTTCTTACTGTCTATGCTTTGAACCATTCCTGTGACACTAGTTATATATTCCGATGCTTCACTTCAAGCCTACTGTATCCCTCTGACCTTCTTGTTGAAGATGAAACATAGAAATTGCATCGCAAATTAATACAAAAATCACAATGCCGACTTAAGTACAAGAAGACTGACTCTTTCTACTGTCTATGTTTTGAACCATTCCTGTGACACTAGTTATAGATTCCGATTCTTCACTTCAGGTTTACTGAATCCCGCTGACCTTCTTATTGACGATGAAACACAGAAATTGCATCGGAATTAAATACTAAAGGTACAATGCCGACCCAAATACAAGAAGACTGGCTCTTCTTACTGTCTATGTTATGAACCTTTCCTGTGACACCGGTTTTAGATTCCGATGCTTCACTTCAGGTTTACTGTATCTATTGGACCTTATTATTGACGACGAAACACAGAAATTGCATCGGAATTAAATACAAAAGGCACAATGCCTACTTATGTACAAGAAAACTGACTCTTCTTACTTTCTATGTTTTGAACCATTCCTGTGACACTAGTTATAGATTCCGATGCTTCACTTCAGGTTGACTGTATCCCTCTAACCTCCTTATTGACGATGAAACACAGAAATTGCATCGGAATTAAATACAAAATGCACAATGCCGACTCAAGTACAAGAAGACTGGCTCTTCTTACTGTCTATGTTTAAACCATTCCTGTGACACTAGTTATAGATTCCGATGCTTCAATTCAGTTTTACTGTATCCCTATGACCTTCTTATTGACGATGAAACACAAAAATTGCTTCGGAATTAAATACAAAAGGCACAATGCCGTCTTAAGTACAAGAAAACTGACTCTTCTTACTGTCTATGTTTTGAACCATTCCTGTGACACTAGTTATATATTTCGATGTTTCACTTCAAGCTTACTGTATCCCTCTGACCTTCTTATTAACGATGAAACACAGAAATTGCATCGGAATTAAATACAAATGGCGCAATGACGACTTAAGTACAAGAAAACTGACTCTTCTATTGTCTACGTTTTGAACTATTCCTGTGACACTAGTTATAGATTCCGACACTTCACTTCATGTTTACCGTATCAGTCTGACCTTCTTATTGACGATGAAACACAGAAATTCCATTGTAATTTTAAACAAAAGGCAAAATGCCGACTTAAGTAGAAGTAAACTGACTCATCTCACTATCTATGTATTGAACCATTCCTGTGACACTAGTTATAGATTCAGATGGTTCACTTCAGCCTTACTGTATCCCTCTGACCTTCTTATTGACGATGAAACACAGAAATTTCATCGGAATTAAATAAAAAAGCACAATGCCTACTTAAGTACAAGAGAAGTGACTCTTCTTACTGTCTATGATTTGAACCATTCCTGTGCCACTGTTTATAGATTCCGATGCTTCACTTCAGGTTTACTGTATCCCTTGGACCTTATTATTGACGACGAAACACAGAAATTGCGTCGGAATTAAATACAAGAAGACCGGCTCTTCTTACTGTCTATGATTTAAACCATTCCTGTGACACTAGTTATAGATTCCGAAGCTTCACTTCAGGTTTACTGTATCCCTTGGACCTTCTTAATGACGACGAAACACAGAAATCGCATCTGAATTAAATACAAAAGGCACAATGCCGACTTAAGTTAAAGAAAACTGACTCTTCTTACTGTCTATGTTTTGAACCATTCCTGTGACACAAGTTATACATTCCGATGCTTCACTTCAGGTTTACTGTATCCCTCTGACCTTCTTATTGACGATGAAACGCAAAAATTGCATCGGAATTAAATACAAAAAGCACAATGCCGACTTAAGTACAAGAAAACTGACTCTTCTTACTGTCTGTGTTTTGAACCATTCCTGTGTCACTAGTTATAGATTCCGATGCTTCACTTCAGGTTTACTGTATCCCTCTGATCTTCTTATTGACGATGAAACACAGAAATTGCATCGGAATTAATTACAAAAGGCACAATGCCGTCTTACGTACAGGAAAACAGACTCTTCTTACTGTCTATGATTTGAACCATTCTTGTGACACTAGTTATAGATTCCGATGCTTCACTTCATGTCTACTGTATCCCTCTGACCATCTTATAGACGATGAAACACAGAAATTGCATCGGAATTAAATACAAAAGGCACAATGCCGACTTATGTACAAGAAAACTTACTTTTCTTACTGTCTTTGTTTTGAACCATTCCTGTGACACTAGTTATATATTCCGATGCTTCACTTCAAGCTTACAGTATCCCTCTGACCTTCTTATTGACGATGAAACACAGAAATTGCATCGGAATTAAATACAAAAGTCCCAATGCCGACTCGAGTACAAGAAGACTGACTCTTCTTACTGTCTATGTTTTGAACCATTCCTGTGACACAAGTTATAGATTCTGATTCTACACTTCAGGGTTACTGAATCCCGCTGACCTTCTTATTGGCGATGAAACACAGAAATTGCATCGGAATTGAATAGAAAAGGCACAACGCCGACTCAAATACAAGAAGACTAGCTCTTCTTACTGTCTATGTTATTAACCTTTCCTGTGAGACCGGTTTTAGATTCCGATGCTTGCCTTCAGGTTTACTGTATCCCGTGGACCTTCTTATTGACGACGGAACACAGAAATTGCAGGATCCTACGCAGTGCCGTAGGGGACTGCACCGCCACTTCCAGCAAATTAGGGACACTGTTGCTCCTGGGGTATCGGCGAAGACCATTCTCAACCGTCTCCATGAAGCTGGGCTACGGTCCCGCACACCGTTAGGCCGTCTACCGCTCACGCCCAAACATCGTGCAGCCCGCCTCCAGCGGTGTCGCGACAGGCGTGAATGGAGGGACGAATCGAGACGTGTCGTCTTCAGCGATGAGAGTCGCTTCTGCCATGGTGCCAATGATGGTCTTATGCGTGTTTGGCGCCGTGCAGGTGAGCGCCACAATCAGGACTGCATACGACCGAGGCACACAGGGCCAACACCCGGCATCATGGTGTGGGGAGCGATCTCCTACACTGGCCGTACACCACTGGTGATCGTCGAGGGGACACTGAATGGTGCACGGTACATCCAAACCGTCATCGAACCCACCGTTCTACAATTCCTAGACCGGCAAGGGAACTTGCTGTTCCAACAGGATAATGCACGTCCCTACGTGCTCTAGAAGGTGTAAGTCAACTACCCTGGCCAGCAAGATCGCCGGATCTGTCCCCCATTGACCATGTTTGGGACAGGATGAAGCGTCGTCTCACGCGGTCTGCACGTCCAGCACGAACGCTGGTCCAACTGAGGCGCCAGGTGGAAATGGCATGGCAAGCCGTTCCACAGGACAACATCCAGCATCTCTACGATCGTCTCCATTGGAGAATAGCAGCCTGCATTGCTGCGAAAAGTGGATATACGCTGTACTAGTGCCGACATTGTGCATGCTCTGTTGCCTGCGTCTATTTGCCTGTGGTTCTGTCAGTGTGATCATGTGATGTATCTGACCCCAGGAATGTGTCAATAGAGTTTCCCCTTCCTGGGACAATGAATTCACGGTGTTCTTATTTCAATTTCCAGGAGTGTACAAAAGGCACAATGCCGACATAAGTACAAGAAAACTGACTCTTCTTACTGTCTATGTTTGATCCATTCCTGTAACACTAGTTATAGATTCCGATTCTTCACTTAAGGCTTACTGAATCACGCTGACCTTCTTATTGACGATGAAACACAGAAATTGCATCGGAATTATATACAAAAGGCACAATGCCGACTCAAATACAAGAAGACTGGCTCTTCTTACTGTCTATGTTATGAACCTTTCCTGTGAGACCGGTTTCAGATTCCGATGCTTCACTTCAGGTTTACTGTATCCCTTGGACCTTATTCTTGACGACGAAACACAGAAATTGCATCGGAATTAAATACAAAAGGCACAATGCCGACTTAAGTACAAGAAAACTGACACTTCTTACTGTCTATGTTTTGAACCATTCCTGTGCCACTAGTTATAGATTCCGATGCTTCACTTCAGGTTTACTGTATCCCTCTGACCTTCTTTTTGACAATGAATAACAGATATTGCATCGGAATTACATACAAAAGGCACAATGCCGTCGTAAGTACAAGAAAACTGACGCTTCTTACTGTCTATGTTTTGAACCATTCCTGTGACATTCGTTATAGATTCCGATGCTTCACTTCAGGTTTACTGTATCCCTTGGACCTTCTTCTTGACGACGAAACACAGAAATTGCATCGGAATTTAATACAAAAGCACAATGCCGACTTAAGTTCAAGAAAACTGACACTTCTTACTTTCTATGCTTTGAACCATTCCTGTGACACTAGTTATAGATTCCGATGCTTCACTTCAGGTTTACTGTATCCCTCTGACCTCCTTATTGACGATGAAACACAGAAATTGCATCGGAATTAAATACAAAAGGCACAATGCCGACTCAAGTACATGAAGACTGGCTCTTCTTACTGTCTATGTTTTAAACCATTCCTGTGACACTAGTTTTAGATTCCGATGCTTCAATTCAGGTTTACTGTATCCCTCTGACCTTCTTATTGACAATGAAACACAAAAATTGCATCGGAATTAAATACAAAAGGCACAATGCCGGCTTAAGTACAAGAAAACTGACTCTTCTTACTGTCTATGTTATGAACCATTCCTGTGACACTAGTTTTAGTTTCTGATGCTTCACTATATGTTTACTGTTCCCTCTGACCTTCTTATTGACAATGAAACACAGAAATTGCATCGGAATTGAATACAAAAGGCACAATGTCGTCTTAAGTACAGGAAAACTGACTCTTCTTACTGTCTATGTTTTGAATTATTCTTGTGACACTAGTTATAGATTCCGATGCTTCACTTCAGGTTTACTGTATCCCTTGGACCTTCTTATTGACGACGAAACACAGAAATTGCATCGGAATTTAATACAAAAGCACAATGCCGACTTAAGTTCAAGAAAACTAACCCTTCTTACTGACTATGTTTTGAACCATTCCTGTGACACTAGTTATAGATTCCGAATCTTCACTTCAGGCTTACTGAATCCCGCTGACATTTTTATTGACGATGAAACACAGAAATTGCACCGGAATTAAATACAAAAGGCACAACGCAGACTCAAATACAAAAAGACTGGCTTTACTTATTGTCTATGTTATGAACCTTTCCTGTGAGACCGGTTTTAGATTCCGATGCTTCACTTCAGGTTTACTGTACCCCGTGGACCTTTTTATTGGCGACGAAACACAGAAATTGCATCGGAATTAAATAGAAAAGGAACAATGCCGACTAAAGTACAAGAAAACTGACTCTTCTTACAGTATATGTTGTGAACCATTCCTGTGACACTAGTTATAGATTCCGATGCTTCACTTCAAGTTTACTGTATCCCTCTGACCTTCTTATTGACGACGAAACACAGAAATTGCATCGGAATTAAATACAAAAGGCACAATACCGGCTTAAGTACAAGAAAACTGGTTCTTCTTACTGTCTATGTTTTGAACCATTTGTGTGACACTAGTTATAGATTCCGATGCTTCACTTCAGGTTTACTGTATCCCTCTGACCTTCTTATTGACGATGAAACACAGAAATTGCATCGGAATTAAATACAAAAGGCACAATGCCGACTCAAGTACAAGAAGTCTGGCTCTCCTTCCTGTCTAGGCTTTGAACCTTTCCTGTGAGACCGGTTTTAGATTCCGATAGTTCACTTCTGGTTTACTGTATCCGGTGGACCTTCTTATTGACGAGAAAACGCAGAAAATGCATCGGAATTGAATTCAAAAGGCACAATGCCGACTTAAGTACCAGAAATCTGACAGTTCTTGCTGTTTATGTTTTGAACCATTCCTGTGACACTAGTTATAGATTCCGATGCTTCACTTCAGGTTTGCTGTATCCCTCTGACCTTCTTATTGACGATGAAACACACAAATTGCAACGGAATTAAATACAAAAGGCACAATGCCGACTTAAGTACAAGAAAACAGACTCTTCTTACTGTCTATGTTTTGAACCGTTCCTGTGACACTAGTTATAGATTCCGATGCTTCACTTCAGGTTTACTGTATAACTCTGACCTTCTTATTGACGATGAAAGACAAAAATTGCATCGGAATTAAATACATAAGGCACAATGCCGACTTAAGTACAAGAAAACTGACTCTTCTTACTGTCTACGTTATGAACCATTCCTGTGACACTAGTTTTAGATGCTGATGCTTCACTATGTGTTCACTGTTCCCTCTGACCTTCTTATTGACGATGAAACACAGAAATTGCATCGGAAATAAATACAAAATGCACAATGCCGTCTTAAGTACAGGAAAACTGACTCTTCTTACTGTCTATGTTTTGAATTATTCTTGTGACACTAGTTATAGATTCCGATGCTTCACTTCAGGTTTACTGTATCCCTTGGACCTTCTTATTGACGACGAAACACAGAAATTGCATCGGAATTTAATAAAAAAGCACAATGCCGACTTAAGTTCAAGAAAACTAACCTTGTTACTGTCTATGATTTGAACCATTCCTGTGACACTAGTAATACGTTTCGATGCTTCACTTCGGGTTTACTATATCCCCCTGACCGTCTTATTGACTATGAAACACAAGAATTGCATCGGAATTAAATACATAAGGCACAATGCCGACTCAAGTAAAATTAGACTGGCTCTTCTTACTGTCTATGTTTGTACCTTTCCTGTGAGACCGGTTTTAGATTCCGATGCTTCACTTCAGGTTTACTGTATCCCTCTGACCTTCTTAATGACGATGAAACACAGAAATTGCATCGGAAGTAAATACAAAAGGCACAATGCTGTCTTAAGTACAGGAAAACTGACTCTTCTTACTGTCTTTGTTTTGAACCATTCTTGTGACACTAGTTATAGATTCCCATGCTTGAATTCAGGCTTACTGTATCCCTCCGACCTTCTTATTGACGATGAAACACAGATATTGAATCGGAATTAAACACAAAAGGCACAATGCCGACTTAAGTAGAAGAAAACTTACTTTTCTTACTGCCCTTGTTTAGAACCATTCCTGTGACACTAGTTATAGATTCCGATGCTTCACTTCAAGCTTACTGTATCCCTCTGACCTTCTTATTGACGACGAAACACAGAAATTACATCGGAATTAGATACAAAAGGCACAATACCGACTTAAGTACAAGAAAACTGATTCTTCTTGCTGTCTATGTATTTAAACGTTCCTGTGACACTAGTTATAGATTCCGATGCTTCACTTTAGGTTTACTGTATCCCTCTGCCCTTCTTCTTGACGATGAAACACAGAAATTGCATCGGAATTAAATACAAAAGGCACAATGCCGACTTAAGTACAAGAAGACTGGCTCTTCTTACTGTCTATGCTTTGAACGTTTCCTGTGAGACCGGTTTTAGATTCCGATGCTTCACTTATCGTTTACTGTATCCGGTGGACTTTCTTATCGACGACGAAACGCAGAAAATGCATCGGAATTGAATACAAAATGCACAATGCCGACTCAAGTACAAGAAAACAGACTCTTCTTACTGTCTATGTTTTGAACCGTTCCTGTGACACTAGTTATAGATTCCGATGCTTCACTTCAGGTTTACTGTATCCCTCTGACCTTCTTATTGACGATGAAACACAGAAATTGCATCGGACTTAAATACAAAGGGCACAATGCCCACTTAAGTACAAGATAACTGGCTCTTCTTGCTGTCTATGTTTTGAACCATTCCTGTGACACTAGTTATAGATTCCGATGCTTCACTTCAGGTTTACTGTAACCGTGTGACCTTCTTATTGACGATGAAACACAAAAATTGCATCGGAATTAAATACAAAAGGCACAATGCCGACTTAAGTACAAGAAAACTGACTCTTCTTACTGTCTATGTTATGAACCATTCCTGTGACACTTGTTTTAGATTCTGATGCTTCACTATATGTTTACTGTTCCCTCTGACCTTCTTATTGACGATGAAACACAGAAATTGCATCGGAATTAAATACAAAATTCACAATGCCGTCTTAAGTACAGGAAAACTGACTCTTCTTACTGTCTATGTTTTGAATTATTCTTGTGACACTAGTTATAGATTCCGATGCTTCACTTCAGATTTACTGTATCCCTTGGACCTCCTTATTGACGACGAAACACAGAAATTGCATTGGAATTAAATACAAAAGCACAAAGCCGACTTAAGTTCAAGAAAACTGACTCTTCCTACTGTCTGTGTTTTGTATCATTCCTGTGACACTAGTAATACATTCCGATGCTTCACTTCGGGTTTACTGTATCCCTCTGACCGTCTTATTGACGATGAAACACAGAAATTGCATCGGAATTAAATACAAAAGGAACAACGCCGACTCAAATACAAGAAGGCTGGCTTTTCTTACTGTCTATGTTATGAACCTTTCCTGTGAGACCGGTTTTAGATTCCGATGCTTCACTTCAGGTTTACTGTATCCCGTGGACCTTCTTATTGACGACGAAACACAGAAATTGCATCGGAATTAAATAGAAAAGGCACAATGCCGACTAAAGTACAAGAAAACTGACTTTGCTTACTGTATATGTTGTGAACCATTCCTGCGACACTAGTTATAGATTCCGATGCTTCACTTCAGGTTTACTGTATCCCTCTGACCTTCTTATTGACGACGAAACACAGAAATTGCTTCGGAATTAAATACAAAAGGCACAATACCGACTCAAGTAGAAGAAATCTGACTCTTCTTACTGTCTATGTTTTGAACCATTCCCGTGACACTAGTTATAGATTCCGATGCTTCACTTCAGGTTTACTGTATCCCTCTGACCTTCTTATTGACGATGAAACACAGAAATTGCATCGGAATTAAATACAAAAGGCACAATGCCGACTCAAGTATAAGGAGACTGGCTCTTCTTACCGTCTATGATTTGAACCTTTCCTGTGAGACCGGTTTTAGATTCCGATGCTTCACTTCTGGTTTACTGTATCCGGTGGACCTTCTTATTGACGACAAAACGAAGAAAATGCATCGGAATTGAATACAGAAGGCACAATGCCGACTTAAGAACAAGAAATCTGACAGTTCTTACTGTTTATGTTTTGAACCATTCCTGTGTCACTAGTTATAGATTCCGATGCTTCACTTCAGATTTGCTGTATCCCTCTGACTTTTTTATTGACGATGAAACACACAAATTGCATCGGAATTAAATACAAAAGGCACAATGCCGACTTAAGTACAAGAAATCAGACTCTTCTTACTGTCTATGTTTTGAACCGTTCCTGTGACACTAGTTACAGATTCCGATGCTTCACTTCAGGTTTGCTGTATCCCTCTGACCTTCCTATTGACGATGAAACACAGAAATTGCATCGGAATTAAATACAAAAGGCACAATGCCGACTTAAGTACAAGAAGACTGACTCTTCCTACTGTCTACGTTTTGAACCTTTCCTGTGACACTATATGTAGATTCCGATGCTTCACTTCAGGTTAACTGTATCCGTCTGACCTTCTTATTGACGATGAAACACAGAAATTGCATCCGAATTAAACACAAGAGGCACAATGCCGACCCAAGTACAAGGAGACTGGCTCTTCGTACTGTCTATGTTTTGAACCATTCCTGTGACACTAGTTATAGATTCCGATGCTTCACTTTAGGTTTACTGTATCCCTCTGACCTTCTTATTGATGAAGAAACACATAAATTGCATCGGAATTAAATACAAAAGGCACAATGCTGACTCAAGTACAAGAAGACTGGCCCTTCTTGCTGTCTATGTTTTGAACCATTCCTGTGACACTAGTTATAGATTCCGATGCTTCACTTCAGGGATACTGTATCCCTCTGACCTTCTTATTGACGATCAAACACAGAAAATTCATCGGAATTAAATACAAAAGGCACAATGCCGGCTTAAGTACAAGAAAACTGACTCTTCTTACTGTCTATGTTTTCAACCATTCCTGTGACACTAGTTATAGATTCCGATGCTTCACTTCAGGTTTACTGTATCCCTGTGACCTTCGTATTGACGATGAAACACATAAATTGCATCGGAAGTAAATACAAAAGGCACAATGCCGACTCAAGTACAAGAAGACTGGCTCTTCTTACTGTCCATGTTTTGAACCATTTCTGTGACACTAGTTACAGATTCCGAAGCTTCACTTCAGGTTTACTGTATCCCTCTGACCTTCTTATTGACGATGAAACACAGAAATTGCATCGTAATTATATACAAAAGTCCCAATGCCGACTTAAGTACAAGAAAACTGACTATTCTTACTGTCTATGATTTGAACCATTCCTGTGACACTAGTTATCGATTCCGATGCTTCACTTTAGGATTACTGTATCCCTCTGACCTTCTTATTGACGATCAAACACAGAAAATTCATCGGAATTACATACAAAGGGCACAATGCCGATTCAAGTACAAGAAGACTGGCTCCTCTTACTGTCTATGTTATGAACCATTCCTGTGACACTAGTTATAGATTCCGATGCTTCACTTCAAGTTTACTGTATCCAGCTGACCTTCTTATTGACGATAAAGCACAGAAATTGCATTGGAATTAAATATAAAAGGCACAATACCGACTTAAGCACAAGAAGACTGACTCTTCTTACTGTCTATGATTTGAACCCATTCCTGTGACACTAGTTATAGATTCCGATGTTTCACTTAACTTTTACTGTATACCTCTGACCTTCTTATTGACGATGAAACACAGAAATTGCATCGGAATTAAATACAAAAGGCACAATGCCGACTTAAGTAAAAGAAGGCTGACTCTTCCAACTGTCTATGTTTTGAACCATTCCTGCGACACTAGTTTTAGATTCCGATGCTTCACTTCAGGTTTACTGTATCCCTCTGACCTTCTTATTGACGACGAAACACAGAAATTGCATCGGAATTAAATACTAAAGGCACAATGCCGACTCAAATACAAGAAGGCTGGCTTTTCTTACTGTCTATGTTGTGAACCTTTCCTGTGAGACCGGTTTTAAATTCCGATGCTTCACTTCAGGTTTACTGTATCCCGTGGACCTTCTTATTGACGACGAAACAGAGAAATTGCATCGGAATTTAATAGAAAAGGCACTATGCCGACTACAGTACAAGAAAACTGACTTTTCTTACTGTATATGTTGTGAACCATTCCTGTGACACTAGTTATAGATTCCGAAGCTTCACTTCAGGTTTACTGTATCCCTCTGACCTTCGTATTGACGACGAAACACAGAAATTGCTTCGGAATTAAATACAAAAGGCACAATACCGACTTAAGTAGAAGAAATCTGACTCTTCTTACCGTCTATGATTTGAACCTTTCCTGTGAGACAGTTTTAGATTCCGATGCTTCACTTCTGGTTTACTGTATCCGGTGGACCTTCTTATTGACGACGAAACGAAGAATATGCATCGGAATTGAATACAAAAGGCACAATGCCGACTTAACTACAAGAAATCTGACAGTTCTTACTGATTATGTTTTGAACCATTCCTGTGACACTAGTTATAGATTCTGATGCTTCACTTCAGATTTGCTGTATCCCTCTAACTTTTTTATTGACGATGAAACACACAAATTGCATCGGAATTAAATACAAAAGGCACAATGCCGACTTAAGTACAAGAAAACAGACTCTTCTTACTGTCTATGTTTTGAACCGTTCCTGTGACATTAGTTATAGATTCCGATGCTTCACTTCAGGTTTGCTGTATCCCTCTGACCTTCTTATTGACGATGAAACACAGAAATTGCATCGGAATTAAATACAAAGGGCACAATGCCGACTTAAGTACAAGAAAACTGGCTCTTCTTACTGTCTAAGTTTTGAACCATTCCTGTGACACTAGTTATAGATTCCGCTGCTTCACTTCAGGTTTACTGTATCCGTGTGACCTTCTTAATGACGATGAAACACAAAAATTGCATCGGAATTAAATACAAAAGGCACAATGCCGACTTAAGTACAAGAAAACTGACTCTTCTTACTGTCTATGTTATGAACCATTCCTGTGACACTAGTTATAGATGCCGATGCTTCGCTTCAGTTTTACTGTATCCAGCTGACCTTCTTATTGACGATGAAACACAGAAATTGCATCGGAATTAAATACATAAGGCACAATGCCGACTTAAGTGGAAGAAAACTGACTCTTCTTACTGTCTATGATTTGGACCATTCCTGTGACACTAGTTATAGATTCCGATGTTTCACTTCAGGTTTACTGTAACCCTGTGACCTTCTTATTGACGATGAAACACAGAAATTGCATCGGAATTAAATACAAAAGGCACAATGCCGACTTAAGTACAAGAAGACTGACTCTTCCTACTGTCTACGTTTTGAACCTTTCCTGTGACACTATATATATATTCCGATGCTTCACTTCAGGTTTACTGTATCCGTCTGACCTTCTTATTGACGATGAAACATAGAAATTGCATCCGAATTAAATACAAGAGGCACAATGCCGACCCAAGTACAAGGAGACTGGCTCTTCTTACTGTCTATGTTTTGAACCATTCCTGTGACACTAGTTATAGTTTCCAATGCTTCACTTCAGGTTTACTGTATCCCTCTGACCTTCTTATTGACGAAGAAACACATAAATTGCATCGGAATTAAATACAAAAGGCACAATGCCGACTCAAGTACAAGAAGACTGGCCCTTCTTGCTGTCTATGTTTTGAACCATTTCTGTGACACTAGTTATAGACTCCGATGCTTCACTTCAGGTTTACTGTAGCCCCCTGACCTTCTTATTGACGATGAAACACAGAAATTGCATCGTAATTATATACAAAAGGCCCGATGCCGACTTAAGTACAAGAAAACTGACTCTTCTTACTGTCTATGTTTTGAACCATTCCTGTGACACTAGTTATAGATTCCGATGCTTCACTTCAGGGATACTGTATCCCTCTGACCTTCTTATTGACGATCAAACACAGAAAATTCATCGGAATTAAATACAAGAGGCACAATGCCGACTTAAGTACAAGAAGACTGACGCTTCTTACTGTCTATGTTTTGAACCATTCCTGTGACACTAGTTATAGATTCCGATGTTTCACTTAACTTTTACTGTATCCCTCTGACCTTCTTATTGACGATGAAACACAGAAATTGCTTCGGAATTGAATACAAAAGGCACAATGCCGACTTAAGTAAAAGAAGGCTGACTCTTCCTACTGTCTATGCTTTGAACCATTCCTGTGACACTAGTTTTATATTCCGATGCTTCACTTCAGGTTTTCTGTATCCCTCTGACCTCCTTATTAACGATAAAACACGTAAATTGCATCGGAATTAAATACAAAAGGCACAATGCCGACTTAAGTACAAGAAGACTGACTCTTTTTACTCTCTATGTTTTGAACCATTCCTGTGACACTAGTTATAGATTCCGATGCTTCACTTCAGGTTTACTGTATCCCTCTGAGCTTCTTATTGACGATGAAACACAGAAATTGCAACTTAATTAAATACAAAAGGCACTATGCCGACTTAAGTACAAGAAGACTAACTCATCTTACTGTCTATGTTTTGAACCATTCCTGTGACACTAGTTATAGATTCTGATGCTTCACTTCAGGTTTACTGTATCCCTCTGACCTTCTTATTGACGACGAATCACAGAAATTGCATCTTAATTAAATTCAAAAGGTACAATGCCGACTTCAGTACAAGAACACTGACTCTTCTTGCTGACTATGGTTTGAACCATTCCTGTGACACTAGTTATAGATTCCGATGCTTCACTTCAGGTTTACTGTATCCCTCTGACCTTCTTATTGCCGATCAAACACATAAAATTCATCGGAATTAAATACAAATGGCACACTGCCGACTCAAGCACAAGATGACTGGCTCTTCTTACTGTCTATGATTTGAACCATTCCTGTGACATATGTTATGGATTCCGATGCCTCACTTCAGGTTTACTGTATCCCTCTGAGCTTCTTATTGACGATGAAACACAGAAATTGCATCGGAATTATATACAAAAGGCACAATGCAGACTTAAGTACGAGAAGACTGACTCTTCTTACTGTCTATGTTTTGAACCATTCCTGTGACACTAGTTATAGATTCCGATGCTTCACTTCGGGTTTACTCTATCCCTCTGACCGTCGTATTGACGATGAAACACAGAAATTGCATCGGAATTAAAGACAAAAGGCACAATGCCCACTCAAGTACAAGAAGAATGGCTATACTTCCTGTCTATGTTTGAACGATTCCTGTGACACTAGTTATAGTTTCCGATGCTTCACTTCATGTTTACCGTATCCAGCTGACCATCTTATTGACGATGAATCACAGAAATTGCATCGGAATTAAATACAAAGGGCACAATGCCGACTCATGTACAAGAAGACTGGCGCTTCTTACTGTCTCTGGTTTGAGCCTTTCCTCTGAACCCGGTTTTAGATTCCGATGCTTCACTTCAGGTTTAATGTATCTCTTGGACCTTCTTATTGACGCCGAAACATAGAAATAGCATCGGAAATAAATAGAAAAGGCACAATGCCGACTTAAGTACAAGATAATTGACTCTTTTTAATGACCATGTTTTGAACCATTCCTGTGACACTAGTTATAGGTTCCGATGCTTCACTTCAGGTTTACTGTATCCCTCTGACCTTCTTATTGACGATGAAACACAGAAATTGCATCGGAATTACATACAAATGGCACAATGCCGACTTAAGTACAAGAAAACTGACTCTTCTTACTGTCTATGTTTTGAACCATTCCTGTGACACTAGTTATAGATTCCGATGCTTCACTTCAGGTTTACTGTATCCCTCTGACCTTCTTATTGATGATGAAACACAGAAATTGCATCGGAATTAAATACAAAAGGCACAATGCCGACCTAAGTACAAGATAACTGACTCTTCTTACTGTTTGTGCTTTGAACCATTCCTGTGACACTAGTTATAGATTCCGATGCTTCACTTCAGGCTTACTGTATCCCTCTGACCTTCTTATTGACGAAGAAACACAGAAATTGCATCGGAATTAAATACAAAAGGCACAATGCCGACCTAAGTACAAGGAGACTGGCTCTTCTTACTGTCTATGCTTTGAACCATTCCTGTGACAGTAGTTATAGATTCCGATGCTTCACTTCAGGTTTACTGTATCCCTCTGACCTTCTTATTTACGAAGAAACACATAAATTGCATCGGAATTAATTACAAAGGGCACAATGCCGACACAAGTACAAGAAGACTGGCCCTTCTTGCAGTCTATGTTTTGAACCATTTCTGTGACACTAGTTATAGACTCCGATGCTTCACTTCAGGTTTACTGTAGCCCCCTGACCTTCTTATTGACGATGAAACACAGAAATTGCATCGTAATTATATACAAAAGGCCCGATGCCGACTTAAGTACAAGAAAACTGACTCTTCTTACTGTCTATGTTTGAACCATTCCTGTGACACTAGTTATAGATTCGGATGCTCCACTTCAGGGATACTGTATCCCTCTGACCTTCTTAATGACGATCAAACACAGAAAATTCATCGGAATTAAATACAAGAGGCACAATGCCGGCTTAAGTACAAGGAAACTGACTCTTCTTATTGTCTACGTTTTCAACCATTCCTGTGACACAAGTTATAGATTCCGATGCTTCACTTCAGGTTTACTGTATCCCTCTGACCATCTTATTGACGAAGAAACACATAAATTGCATCGGAATTAAATACAAAAAGCACAATGCCGACTCAAGTACAAGAAGACTGGCTCTTCTTACTGTCTATGTTTTGAACCATTTCTGTGACACTAGTTATAGATTCCGATGCTTCACTTCAGGTTTACTGTATCCCTCTGACCTTGGTATTGACGATGAAACACAGAAATTGCATCGTAATTATATACAAAAGTCCCAATGCCGACTTAAGTACAAGAAAACTGACTATTCTTACTGTCTATGATTTGAACCATTCCTGTGCCACTAGTTATACATTCCGATGCTTCACTTTAGGATTACTGTATCCCTCTGACCTTCTTATTGACGATCAAACACAGAAAATTCATCGGAATTACATACAAAGGGCACAATGCCGATTCAAGTACAAGAAGACTGGCTCCTCTTACTGTCTATGTTATGAACCATTCCTGTGACACTAGTTGTAGATTCCGATGCTTCACTTCAAGTTTACTGTATCCAGCTGACCTCCTTATTAACGATAAAACACGTAAATTCCATCGGAATTAAATACAAAAGGCACGATGCCGACATAAGTACAAGAAAGTGACTCTTTTTACTGTCTATGTTTTGAACCATTCCTGTGACACTAGTTATAGATTAGGATGCTTCACTTCAGGTTTACTGTATCCCTCTGAGCTTCTTATTGACGATGAAACACATAAATTGCAACTTAATTAAATACAAAAGGCACAATGCCGACTTAAGTACAAGAAGACTAACTCATCTTACTGTCTATGTTTTGAACCATTCCCGTGACACTACTTATAGATTCCGATGCTTCACTTCAGGTTTACTGTATCCCTCTGACCTTCTTATTGAGGATGAAACACAGAAATTGCATCTTAATTACATTCAAAAGGTACAATGCCGACTTCAGTACAAGAACACTGACTCTTATAGCTGACTATGGTTTGAACCATTCCTGTGACACTAGTTTTTTATTCCGATGCTTCACTTCAGGTTTTCTGTATCCCTCTGACCTCCTTATTAACGATAAAACACGTAAATTGCATCGGAATTAAATACAAAAGGCACGATGCCGACATAAGTACAAGAAGACTGACTCTTTTTACTGTCTATGTTTTGAACCATTCCTGTGACACTAGTTATAGATTCCGATGCTTCACTTCAGGTTTACTGTATCCCTCTGAGCTTCTTATTGACGATGAAACACAGAAATTGCAACTTAATTAAGTACAAAAGGCACAATGCCGACTTAAGTACAAGAAGACTAACTCATCTTACTGTCTATGATTTGAACCATTCCCGTGACACTAGTTATAGATTCCGATGCTTCACCTCAGGTTTACTGTATCCCTCTGACCTTCTTATTGACGATGAAACACAGAAATTGCATCTTAATTAAATTCAAAAGGTACAATGCCGACTTCAGTACAAGAACACTGACTCTTCTAGCTGACTATGGTTTGAACCATTCCTGTGACACTAGTTTTATATTCCGATGCTTCACTTCAGGTTTTCTTTATCCCTCTGACCTCCTTATTAACGATAAAACACGTAAATTGCATTGGAATTAAATACAAAAGGCACAATGCCGACTTAAGTACAAGAAGACTGACTCTTTTTACTGTCTATGTTTTGTACCATTCCTGTGACACTAGTTATAGATTCCGATGCTTCACTTCAGGTTTACTGTATCCCTCTGAGCTTCTTATTGACGATGAAACACAGAAATTGCAACTTAATTAAATACAAAAGGCACAATGCCGACTTAAGTACAAGAAGACTAACTCATCTTACTGTCTATGTTTTGAACCATTCCTGTGACACTAGTTATAGATTCCGATGCTTCACTTCAGGTTTACTGTATCCCTCTGACCTTCTTATTGACGATGAAACACAGAAATTGCATCTTAATTAAATTCAAAAGGTACAATGCCGACTTCAGTACAAGAACACTGACTCTTCTTGCTGACTATGGTTTGAACCATTCCTGTGACACTAGTTATAGATTCCGATGCTTCACTTCAGATTTACTGTATCCCTCTGACCTTCTTATCCGACCAAACACATAAAATCCATCGGAATTAAATACAAATGGCACACTGCCGACTCAAGCACAAGATGACTGGCTCTTCCTACTGTCTATGTTTTGAACCATTCCAGTGACATATGTTGTGGATTCCGATGCCTCACTTCAGGTTTACTGTATCCCTCTGAGCTTCTTATTGACGATGAAACACAGAAATTGCATCGGAATTATATACAAAAGGCACAATGCAGACTTAAGTACAAGAAGACTGACTCTTCTTACTGTCTATGTTTTGAACCATTCCTGTGACACTAGTTATAGATTCCGATGCTTCTCTTCGGGTTTACTCTATCCCTCTGACCGTCGTATTGACGATGAAACACAGAAATTGCATCGGAATTAAAGACAAAAGGCACAATGCCGACTCAAGTACAAGAAGAATGGCTATACTTCCTGTCTATGTTTGAACGATTCCTGTGACACTAGTTATAGTTTCCGATGCTTCACTTCAGGTTTACCGTATCCAGCTGACCATCTTATTGACGATGAATCACAGATATTGCATCGGAATTAAATACAAAGGGCACAATGCCGACTCATGTACAAGAAGACAGGCACTTCTTACTGTCTATGGTTTGAACCTTTCCTCTGAACCCGGTTTTAGATTCCGATGCTTCACTTCAGGTTTAATGTATCCCTTGGACCTTCTTATTGACGCCGAAACACAGAAATAGCATCGGAAATAAATAGAAAAGGCACAATGCCGACTTAAGTACAAGATAATTGACTCTTTTTACTGTCCATGATTTGAACCATTCCTGTGACACTAGTTATAGGTTCCGATGCTTCACTTCAGGTTTACTGTATCCCTTTCACCTTCTTATTGACGATGAAACACAGAAATTGCATCTTAATTAAATGCAAAAGGCACAATGCCGACTTAAGTACAAGAAGACTGACTCTTCTTACTGTCTATGTTGTGAACCATACTTGTGACACTAGTTATAGATTCCGATGCTTCACTTCATGTTTACTGTATCCCTCTGACCTTATTATTGACGATGAAACACAGAAATTGCATCTTAATTAAATACAAAAGGCACAATGCCGATTAAAGTACAAGAAGACTGACTCTACTTACTGTCTTCGTTTTGAACCATTCCTGTGACACTAGTTATAGATTCCGATGATTCACTTCAGGTTTACTGTATCCAGCTGACCTTCTTATTGACGATGAAACACAGATATTTCATCGGAATTAAATACATATGGCACAATGCCGACTTAAGTAGAAGAACACTGACTCTTCTTACTGTCTATGTTTTGAACCATTCCTGTGACACTAGTTATAGATTCCGATGTTTCACTTCAGGTTTACTGTATCCCTTTGACCTTCTTATTGACGATGAAAAACAGAAATTGCATCGGAATTAAATACAAAAGGCACAATGCCGACTTAAGTACAAGAAGACTGACTCTTCCTACTGTCTACGTTTTGAACCTTTCCTGTGACACTATATATAGATTCCGATGCTTCACTTCAGGTTTACTGTATCCCCCTGACCTTCTTATTGACGATGAAACACAGAAATTGCATCCGAATTAAATACAAGATTCACAATGCCGACCCAAGTACAAGAAGACTGGCTCTTCTTACTGTCTATGTTTTGAACTATTCCTGTGACACTAGTTATAGATTCCGATGCTTCACTTCAGGTTTACTGTGTCCCTCTGACCTTGTTATTGACGATGAAACACAGAAATTGCATCGCTAATTAATACAAGAGGCACAATGCCGACTTAAGTACAACAAAAGTGACTCTTCTTACTGTCTATGTTTTGAACCATTCCTGTGACACTAGTTATAGATTCCGATGCTTCACTTCAGGTTTACTGTATCCCTCTGACCTTCATATTGACGATGAACACGTAAATTGCATCGGAATTAAATACAAACGTCACAATGCCGACGTAAGTACAAGAAGACTGCCTCTTCTTACTGTCTATGTATTGAACCATTCCTGTGACACTAGTTATAGATTCCGATGCTTCACTTCAGGTTTACTGTATCCCTCTGACCTTCTTATTGACGATGAAACACAGAAATTGCATCGGAATAAAATACAAAAGGCACAATGCCGACTCAAGTACAAGAAGACTGGCTCTTCTTACTGTCTATGATTTGAACCATTCCTGTGACACTAGTTATAGATTCCGATGCTTCACTTCAGGTTTACTGTATCCCTCTGACCTTATTGAAGGTGAAACTCAGAAGTTGCATCCGAATTCAATACTAAAGGCACAATGCCGACTTAAGTACAACAAAACTGACTCTTCTTACTATGTTTTGAACCATTCCTGTGACACTAGTCATAGATTCCGATGCTTCACTTCAGGTTTACTGTATCCCTCTGAGCTTCTTATTGACGATGAAACACAGAAATTGCATCGGAATCATATACAAAAGGCACAATGCCGACTTAAGTACAAGAAGACCATCTCTTCTTACTGTCTATGTTTTGAACCATTCATGTGACACTAGTTATAGGTTCCGATGCTTCACTTCAGGTTTACTGTATCCCTTTCACCTTCTCATTGACGTTGAAACACAGAAATTGCATCTTAATTAAATGCAAAAGGCACAATGCCGACTCAAGTACAAGAAGACTGACTCTTCTTACTGTCTATGTTTTGAACCATACCTGTGACACTAGTTATAGATTCCGATGCCTCACTTCAGGTTTACTGTATCCCTCTGACCTTATTATTGACGATGAAACACAGAAATTGCATCTTAATTAAATACAAAAGGCACAATGCCGATTAAAGTACAAGAAGACTGACTCTACTTACTGTCTACGTTTTGAACCATTCCTGTGACACTAGTTATAGATTCCGATGCTTCACTTCAGGTTTACTGTATCCCTCTGACCTTCTTATTGACGATGAAACACAGAAACTACATCGGAATTAAATACAAAGGGCACAATGCAGACTCAAGTACAAGAAGGCTGGCTCTTCTTACGGTCTATGTTTTGAACTATTCCTGTGACACTAGTTATAGATTCCTATGCTTCACTTCAGGTTTACTGTATCCCTCTGACCTTCTTATTGACGACGAAACACAGAAAATGCAGCGGAATTAAATACAAAAGGCACAATGCCGACATAAGTACAAGAAGACTGACTCTTCCTTCTGTCTATGTTTTGTACCATTCCTGTGACACTAGTTATAGATTTCGATGTTTCACTTCAGGTTTACTGTATCCCTCTGACCTTCTTATTGACGATGAAACATAGAGATTGCATCCGAATTAAACTCAAAAGGCACAATGCCGACCCAAGTACAAGAAATCTGGCTCTTCTTAGTGTCTATGTTTTGAACCATTCATGTGACACTAGTTATAGATTCCGATGCTTCACTTCAGGTTTACTGTATCCCTCTGACCATCTTATTGTCGAAGAAACACATAAATTGCATCGTAATTAAATACGAAAGGCACAATATCGACTCAAGTACAAGAAGACTGGCTCTTCTTACTGTCTATGTTTTGAACCATTACTGTGACACTAGTTACAGATTCCGATGCTTCACTTCAGGTTTTCTGATTCCCTCTGACCTTTTTATTATCGATGAAACACAGAAATTGCATCGTGATTATATACAAAACGCCCAATGCAGACTTAAGTACAAGAAAACTGACCCTTCTTATTGTCTAAGTTTTCAACCATTCCTGTGACACTAGTTATAGATTCCGATGCTTCACTTCAGGTTTACTGTATCCCTCTGACCTTATTATTGACGACGAAACACAGAAATTGCATCTTAATTAAATACAAAAGGCACAATGCAGACGTAAGTACAAGAAGACTGACTCTTCTTACTGTCTATGTTTTGAACCATTCCTGTGACACTAGTTATAGATTCCGATGCTTCACTTCAGGTTTACTGTATCTTCAGACCTTCTTATTGACGATGAAACACAGAAACTACATCGGAATTAAATATAAAAGGCACAATGCTGACTCAAGTACAAGAAGACTTGCTCTTCTTACTGTCTATGTTTTGAACTATTACTGTGACACTAGTTATAGATTCCTATGCTTCACTTCAGGTTTACTGTATCCCTCTGACCTTCTTATTGACGATGAAACACAGAAATTGCATCGGAATTATATACAAAATGCACAATGCCGACTTAAGTACAAGAAGACTGACTCTTCTTACTGTCTATGTTTTGAACCATTCCTGTGACACTAGTTATTGATTACGATGCTTCACCTCAGGTTGACTAAATCCCTCTGACCTTCTTATTGCCGATGAAACACAGAAAAATCCATCTTAATTAAATACAAAAGGCACATTGCCGACTCAAGTACAAGAAGACTGGCTCTTCTTACTGTCTATGATTTGGACCATTCCTGTTACACTAGTTATAGATTCCGATGCTTAACTTCAGGTTCACTGTATTCAGCTGACCTTCTTATTGACGATGAAGCACATAAATTGCATCGGAATTAAATACAAAAGGCACAATGCCGACTCAAGTACAAGTAGACTGGCTCCTCTTACTGTCTGTGTTTTGAACCATTTCTGTGACACTAGTTATAGATTCCGATGCCACACTTCAGGTTTACTGTATCCCTGTGACCTTCTCATTGACGAAGAAACACAGATATTGCATCGGAATTAAATGCAAAGTCCATTATGCCGACTTAAGTACAAGGAGGCTGACCCTTCTTACCGTCTATGATTTGAACCATTCCTGTGACACTAGTTATAGATTCCGATGCTCCACTTCAGGTTTACTGTATCCCACTGACCTTCGTATTGGCGACGACACAATGAAATTGCATCGGAATTAAATACAAAAGGCACTATGCCGACTTAAGTACAAGAAGACTGACCCTTCTTACCGTCTATGATTTGAACCATTCCTATGACACTAGTAATAGATTCCGATGCTCCACTTCAGGTTTACTGTATCCCTCTGACCTTCGTATTGACGATGAATCACTGAAATTGCATCGGAATTAAATATAAAAGGCAAAATGCTGACTTAAGTACAAAAAGACTGACACTTCTTACTGTCTATGTTTTGAACCATTCCTGGGACACTAGTTATAGATCCCAATGCTTCACTTCAGAATTACTGTGTCCCTCTGACCGTCGCATTGACGATGAAACACAGAAATTGCATCGGAATTAAATACAAAAGGCACAATTCCGACTTAAGTACAAGAAAATTGACTCTTCTTACTGTCTATGTTTTGAACCATTCCTGTGACACTAGTTATAGATTCCGATGCTGCACTTCAGGTTAACTGTATCCCTCTGAGCTTCTTATTGACGATGAAACACAGAAATTGCATCGGAATAATATACCAAAGGCACAATGCCGACATAAGTACAAGAAGACTGACTCTACTTACTGTCTTTGTTTTGAACCATTCCTGTGACACTAGTTATAGATTCCGATGCTTCACTTTAGGTTTACTGTATCCCTCTGACCTTATTATTGACGTTGAAACACAGAAATTGCATCTTAATTAAATACAAAAGGCACAATGCCGACTTCAGTACAAGAACCCTGACTCTTCTTACTGTCTATGGTTTGAACCATTCCTGTGACACTAGTTATAGATTCCGATGCTTCACTTCAGGTTTACTGTATCTCTCTGACCTTCTTATTGACGATCAAACACAGAAAATTCATCGGAATTAAATACAAAAGGCACAATGCGACTCAAGTACAAGAAGACTGGCTCTTCTTACTGTCTATGTTGTGAACCATTCCTGTGACACTAGTTATAGATTCCGATGCTTCACTTCAGGTTTACTGTATCCAGCTGACCTTCTTATTGACGATGAAGCACATAAATTGCATCGGAATTAAATACAAAAGGCACAATGCAGACTAAAGTACAAGAAAAGTGACTCTACTTACTGTTTATGTTTTGAACCATTCCTGTGACACTAGTTATAGATTCCGACACTTCACTTCAGGTTTACTGTATCCCTCTGACCTTTTTATTGACGATGAAACACAGAAATTGCAGCGGAATTTAATACAAAAGGCACAATGCCGACTTCAGTACAAGAAGACTGACTCTTCCTTCTGTCTATGCTTTGTACCATTCCTGTGACAGTAGTTATAGATTCCGATGCTTCACTTCAGGTTTACTGTATCCAGCTGACCTTCTATTTGACGATGAAACACAGAAATTGCATCGGAATTAAATACAATAGGCACAATGCCGACTCAAGTACAAGAAGACTGGCTCTTCTTACTCTCTATGTTTTGATCCATTCCTGTGACACTAGTTATAGATTTCGATGCTTCACTTCAGGTTTACAGTATCCCTCTGATCTCCTTATTGACGCTGAAACACAGAAATTGCATTGGAATTAAATATAAAAGGCACAATGCCGACTTAAGTACAAAAAGACTGACTCTTCTTACTCTCTATGTTTTGAACCATTCCTATGACACTAGTTATAGATTCCGATGCTTCACTTCAGGTTTGCTGTATCCCTCTGACCTTCGTATTGTCGTTGAAACACAGAAATTGCATCGGAATTAAATACAAAAGGCACAATGCCGACTTAAGTAAAAGAAAACTGACTCTTATTACTGTCTATAATTTGAACCATTCCTGTAACACTAGTTTTAAATTCCGATGCTTCACTTAGGGTTTACTGTATCCCTCAGACCTTCTTATTAACGATGAAACACAGAAACTACATCGGAATTAAATACAAAAGCCACAATGCCGACTCAAGTACAAGAAGATCGGCTCTTCTTACTGTCTTTGTTTTGAACCATTAATGTGACACTAGTTATAGATTCCGATGCTTCACTTCAGGTTTACTGTATCCCTCTGATCTCCTTATTGACGATGAAACACACAAATTGCATCGGAATTAAATATAAAAGGCACAATGCCGACTTAAGTACAAAAAGACTGACTCTTCTTACTCTCTATGTTTTGAACCATTCCTGTGACACTAGTTATAGATTCCGATGCTTCACTTCAGGTTTACTGTATCGCTCTGACCTTCTTACTGACGATGAAACACAGAAATTGCATCGGAATTGCATACAAAAGGCACAACGCCGACTTAAGTACAAGAAGACTGACTCTTCTTACTGTCTATGTCTTTGAACCTTTCCTGTGACACTAGTTATTGATTCCGATGCTTCACTTCAGGTTGACTGTATCCCTCTGACCTTCTTATTGCCGATGAAACACAGAAATAGCATCTTAATTAAATACAAAAGGCACAATGCCGACTTAAGTACAAGAAGACTGACTCTTCTTACTGTCTATGCTTTGAACCATTCCTGTGACACTAGTTATAGATTCCGATGCTTCACTTCAGGTTTACTGTACCCCTCTGACCGTCTTATTGACGATGAAACACAGAAATTGCATCGGAATTAATTACAAAAGGCACAATGCCGACTTAAGTACAAGAAAATTGACTCTTCTTATTGTCTATGATTTGAACCATTCCTGTGACACTAGGTAATAGATTCCGATGCTTCACTTCAGGTTTACTGTATCCCTCTGAGCTTCTTATTGACGATGAAACACAGAAATTGCATCGGAATAATATACAAAAGGCACAATGCCGACATAAGTACAAGAAGACTGACTCTTCTTACTGTCTATGTTTTGAACCATTCCTGTGACACTAGTTGTAGATTCCGATGCTTCACTTCAGGTTTACTGTATCCCTTTCACCTTCTTATTGACGATGAAACACAGATATTGCATCTTAATTAAATACAAAAGGCACAATACCGACTTAAGTACAAGAAGCCGGACTCTTCTTACTGACTATGTTTTGAACCATACCTGTGACACTAGTTATAGATTCCGATGCTTCACTTTAGGTTTACTGTATCCCTCTGACCTTATTATTGACGTTGAAACACAGAAATTGCATCTTAATTAAATACAAAAGGCACAATGCCGACTTCAGTACAAGAGGACTGACTCTTCCTTCTGTCTATGTTTTGTACCATTCCTGTGACACTATTTATAGATTCCGATGCTTCACTTCACGTTTACTGTTTCCCTCTGAGATTCTTATTGACGATGAAACATAGAAATTGCATCCGAATTAAATACAAAAGGCACAATGCCGACCCAAGTGCAAGAAATCTGGCTCTTCTTACTGTCTTTGTTTTGTACCATTCATGTGACACTAGTTATGGATTCCGATGATTCACTTCAGGTTTACTGTATCCCTCAGACTTTCTTATTGACGATGAAACACAGAAACTGCATCGGAATTAAATACGAAAGGCACAATGCCGACTCAAGTACAAGAAGACTGGCTCTTCTTACTGTCTATGTTTTGAACTATTCCTGTGACACTAGTTATAGATTCCTATGCTTGACTTCAAGTTTACTGTATCCCTCTGACCTTATTGACGATGAAACACAGAAATTGCATCGGAATTATTTACAAAAGGCACAATGCTGACTTAAGTACAAGAAGAATGACTCTTCTTACTGTCTATGTTTTGAACCTTTCCTGTGTCACTAGTTATAGATTCCGATGGATCACTTCAGGTTTACTGTATCCCCCTGACCTTCTTATTGACGATGAAGCGCAGAAATTGCACCGGAATTAAATACAAAAGGCACAATGCCGACTCAAGTACAAGAAGACTGGCTCTTCTTTTTGTCTATGATTTGAAGCATTCCTGTGACACTAGTTATAGATTCCGATGCTTCACTTCAGGTTTACTGTATCCCTCTGACCTTCTTATTGACGATGAAACACAGACATTGCATCGGAATTAATTAGGAAAGGCACAATGCCGGCTTAAGTACAAGAAGACTGACTCTTCTTACTGTCTATGTTTTGAACCATTCCTGTGACACTAGTTATAGATTCCGGTGCTTCACTTCAGGTTTACTGTATCCCTCTGACCTTCTTATTAACGATGAAACAATGAAATTGCATCGGAATTAAATACAAAAGGCACAATGCGGACTCAAGTACAAGAAGACTGGCTCTTCTTACTGTCTATGTTTTGAACCATTCCGGTGACACTATTTATAGATTCCTATGCTTCACTTCAGGTTTACTGTATCCCTCAGACCTTCTTATTGACGATGAAACAAAGAAATTGCATCGGAATTAAATACAAAAGGCACAATGCCGACTCAAGTACAAGAAGACTGACTCTTCTTACTGTCTATGATTTGAACCATTCCTGTGACACTAGTTATAGATTCCGATGCTTCACTTCAGGTTTACTGTAACCCTCTGACCTTCTTATTGACGATGAAACACTGAAATTGCATCGGAATTAAATACAAAAGGCACAATGCGGACTCAAGTACAAGAAGACTGGCTCTTCTTACTGTCTATGTTTTGAACCACTCCTGTGACACTAGTTATAGATTCTGATGCTAAACTATAGGTTTACTGTATCCAGCTGACCTTCTTATTGACGATGAAGGATAGAAATTGCATCGTAATTAAATACAAAAGGCACAATGCCGACTCAAGTACAAGTAGACTGGCTCTTCGTACTGTCTATGTTTTGAACCATTCCTGTGACACTAGTTATAGATTACGAAGCTTCACTTCATGTCTACTGTACCCCTCTAAGCTTCTTATTGACGATGAAACACAGAAATTGCATCGGAATTAAATACAAAAGGCACAATGCCGACTTAAGAACAAGTAGACTGACTCTTCTTACTGTCTATGTTTTGAACCATTCCTGTGACACTAGTTATAGATTCCGATGCTTCACTTCAGGTTTACTGTATCCCTCTGACCTTCTTATTGACGATGAAACACCGATATTGCATCTTAATTAAATACAAAAGGCACAATGCAAACTTAAGTACAAGAAAACTGACTCTTCTCACTGTTTATGTTTTGAACCATTCCTGTGATACTAGTTATAGATTCCGATGCTTCAGTTCAGGTTTACTGTATCCCTGTGACCTTCTTATTGACGATGAATCACATAAATTGCATCGGAATTAAAAACAAAAGGCACAATGCCTGACTTAAGTACAAGAAAACTAACTCTTCTTACTGTCTACGTTTGAACCATTCCTGTGACACTAGTTTTAGTTTCCGATGCTTCACTTCAGGTTTACTGTATCCCCCTGACCTTGTTATTGACGATGAAACACAGAAATTGCATCTTCATTAAATACAAAAGGCACAATGCCGAGTGAAGTACAAGAAGACTGACTCTTTCTATTTTCTACGTTTTGAACCATTTCGGAGACACTAGTTATAGATTCCGATGCTTCACTTCAGGTTTACTGTATCCCTCTGACCTTCTTATTGACGATGAAACACTGAAATTGCATCGGAATTTAATACAAAAGGCACAATGCGGACTCAAGTACCTGAAGACTGGCTCTTCTTACTGTCTATGTTTTGAACCATTCCTGTGACACTAGTTATAGATTCCGATGCTTCACTTCAGGTTTACTGTATCCCTCTGACCTTCTTATTGACGATGAAAAACAGAAATTGCATCGGAATTATATAGAAAAGGCACAATGCCGACTTAAGTACAAGAAGACTGACTCTTCTTACTGTCTATGTTTTGAACCATTCCTGTGACACTAGTTATAGATTCCGATACTTCACTTCAGTTTTACTGTATCCCTCTGACCTTCTTATTGACGATCAAACGCAGAATACTGATCGGAATTATATACAAAACGCACAATGCCGACTCAAGTGCAAGAAGACTGGCTCTTCTTACTGTCTATGTTTTGAATCATTCCTGTGACGCTAGTTATAGATTCTGATGCTTCACTATAGGTTTACTGTATCCAGCTGACCTTCTTATTGACGATGAAGGACAAAAATTGCATCGTAATTAAATACAAAAGGCACAATGCCGACTCAAGTACAAGTAGACTGGCTCTTCTTACTGTCTATGTTTTGAACCATTCCTGTGACACTAGTTATAGATTACGATGCTTCACTTCATGTCTACTGTATCCCAGTGACCTTCTTATTGACGATGAATCACATAAATTGCATCGGAATTAAAAACAAAAGGCACAATGCCTGACTTACGTACAAGAAAACTGACTCTTCTTACTGTCTATGTTTGAACCATTCCTGTGACACTAGTTATAGATTCCGATGCTTCACTTCAGGTTTACTGTATCCCTCTGACCTTCTTATTGACGATGAAACACTGAAATTGCATCGGAATTAAATACAAAAGGCACAATGCAGACTCAAGTACAAGAAGACTGGCTCTTCTTTTTGTCTATGTTTTGAACCATTCCTGTGACACTAGTTATGGATTCCAATGATTCACTTCAGGTTTACTGTATCCCTCAGACTTTCTTATTGACGATGAAACACAGAAACTGCATCGGAATTAAATACGAAAGGCACAATGCCGACTCAAGTACAAGAAGACTGGCTCTTCTTACTGTCTATGTTTTGAACTATTCCTGTGACACTAGTTATAGATTCCTATGCTTCACTTCAGGTTTACTGTATGCCTCTGACCTTCTTATTGACGATGAAACACAGAAATTGCATCGGAATTATTTACAAAAGGCACGATGCTGACTTAAGTACAAGAAGACTGACTCTTCTTACTGTCTATGTTTTGAACCTTTTCTGTGAGACTGGTTATTGATTCCGATGCTTCACTTCAGATTGACTGTATCCCTCTGACCTTCTCATTGACGATGAAACACAGAAATTGCATCATAATAAAATACAAAAGGCTCAATGCCGACCTAAGTACAGGAAGACTGACTCTTCTTACTGTCTATGTTTTGAACCATTCCTGTGACACTAGTTATAGATTCCGATGCTTCACTTCAGGTTTACTGTATCACTCTGACCTTCGTATTGACGATCAAACACAGAAAAGTTATCGGAATTAAATACAAAAGGCACAATGCCGACTCAAGTACAAGAAGACTGGTTCTTCTTACTGGCTATGTTTTGCAACTTTCCTGTGAGACCGGTTTTAGATTCCGATGCTTCACTTCAGGTTTACTGTATCCCTGTGCCCTTCTTATTGACGATGAATCACAGAAATTGAATCGGAATTAAATTTAAAAGACACAATGCCGACTTAAGTACACGAAAACTGACTCTTCATACTGTCTATGTTTTGAACCATTCCTGTGGCACTAGTTATAGATTCCGATGCCTCACTTCAGGATTACTGTATCCCCCTGACCTTCTTATTGACGATGAAGCTCAGAAATTGCATCGGAAATAAATACAAAAGGCACAGTGCCGAGTGAAGTACAAGAAGACTGACTCCTTCTATTGCCTACGTTGTGAACCATTCCGGTGAAACTATTTATAGATTCCGATGCTTCACTTCAGGTTTACTGTATCCCTCTGACCTTCTTATTGACGATGAACCACTGAAATTGCATCGGAATTAAATACAAAAGGCACAATGCGGACTCAAGTACAAGAGGACTGGCTCCTCTTACTGTCTATGTTTTGAACCATTCCTGTGACACTAGTTATAGATTCCGATGCTTCACTTCAGGTTTACTGTATCCCTCTGACCTTCTTATTGACGATGAAACACAGAAATTGCATCGGAATTATATAGAAAAGGCACAATGCTGTCTTAAGTACAAGAAGACTAACTCTTCTTACTGTCTATGTTTTGAACCATTCCTGTGACACTAGTTATAGATTCCGATACTTCACTTCAGTTTTACTGTATCCCTCTGACCTTCTTATTGACGATCAAACGCAGAATACTGATCGGAATTATATACAAAAGGCACAATGCCGACTCAAGTGCAAGAAGACTGGCTCTTCTTACTGTCTATGTTTTGAACCATTCCTGTGACACTAGTTATAGATTCTGATGCTTCACTATAGGTTTACTGTATCCAGCTGACCTTCTTATTGACGATGAAGGACAGAAATTGCATCGTAATTAAATAAAAAAGGCACAATGCCGACTCAAGTACAAGTAGACTGGCTCTTCTTACTGTCTATGTTTTGAACCATTTCTGTGACACTAGTTATAGATTACGATGCTTCACTTCATGTCTGCTGTATCCCTCTAAGCTTCTTATTGACGATGAAACACAGAAATTGCATCGGAATTAAATACAAAAGGCACAATGCCGACTTAAGAACAAGTAGACTGACACTTCTTACTGTCTATGTTTTGAACCATTCCTGTGACACTAGTTATAGATTCCGATGCTTCACTTCAGTCTTACTGAATCCCTCTGACCGTCTTATTGATGATGAAACACAGAAATTGCATCGCAATTAAATACAAAAGGCACAATGACGACTCAAGTACAAGAAATCTGGCTCTTCTTACTGTCCATATTTTGAACCTTTCCTGTGAGATCGGTTTCGGAATCCGATGCTTCACTTCAGGTTTACTGTATCCCTTGGACTTTCTTATTGACGACGAAACACAGAAATTGCATCGGAATTAAATTTAAAAGGCACAATGCCGACTTAAGTACAAGAAAACTGACTCTTCATGTGTCTATGTTTTGAACCATTCCTGTGGCACTAGTTATAGATTCCGATGCCTCACTTCAGGATTACTGTATCCCCCTGACCTTCTTATTGACGATGAAGCTCAGAAATTGCATCGGAATTAAATACAAAAGGCACAGTGACGAGTGAAGTACAAGAAGACTGACTCCTTCTATTGCCTACGTTGTGAACCATTCCGGTGAAACTATTTATAGATTCCGATGCTTCACTTCAGGTTTACTGTATCCCTCTGACCTTCTTATTGACGATGAACCACTGAAATTGCATCGGAATTAAATACAAAAGGCACAATGCGGACTCAAGTACAAGAGGACTGGCTCTTCTTACTGTCTATGTTTTGAACCATTCCTGTGACACTAGTTATAGATTCCGATGCTTCACTTCAGGTTTACTGTATCCCTCTGACCTTCTTATTGACGATGAAACACAGAAATTGCATCGGAATTATATAGAAAAGGCACAATGCTGACTTAAGTACAAGAAGACTGACTCTTCTTACTGTCTACGTTTTGAACCATTCCTGTGACACTAGTTATAGATTCCGATACATCACTTCAGTTTTACTGTATCCCTCTGACCTTCTTATTGACGATCAAACGCAGAATACTGATCGGAATTATATACAAAAGGCATAATGCCGACTCAAGTGCAAGAAGACTGGCTCTTCTTACTGTCTATGTTTTGAACCATTCCTGTGACACTAGTTATAGATTCTGATGCTTCACTATAGGTTTACTGTATCCAGCTGACCTTCTTATTGACGATGAAGGACAGAAATTGCATCGTAATTAAATAAAAAAGGCACAATGCCGACTCAAGTACAAGTAGACTGGCTCTTCTTACTGTCTATGTTTTGAACCATTTCTGTGACACTAGTTATAGATTACGATGCTTTACTTCATGTCTGCTGTATTCCTCTAAGCTTCTTATTGACAATGAAACACAGAAATTGCATCGGAATGAAATACAAAAGGCACAATGCCGACTTAAGAACAAGTAGACTGACACTTCTTACTGTCTATGCTTTGAACCATTCCTGTGACACTAGTTATAGATTCCGATGCTTCACTTCAATTTCACTGCATCCCTCTGGCCGTCTTATTGATGATGAAACACAGAAATTGCATCGGAATTAAATACAAAATGCACAATGACGACTCAAGTACCAGTAGACAGGCTCTTCTTACTGTCTATGTTTTGAACTATTCCCGTGACACTACGTATAGAATCCGATGATTCACTTCAGGTCTACGGTATCCCTCTGAGCTTCTTATTGACGATGGATCACAGAAAATGCATCGGAATCAAATACAAAAGGCATAATGCCGACTTAAGTACAAGTAGACTGACTCTTCTTACTCTCTATGTTTTGAACCATTCCTGTGACACTAGTTATAGATTCCGATGCTTCACTTCAGTCTTACTGAATCCCTCTGACCGTCTTATTGATGATGAAACACAGAAATTGCATCGCAATTAAATACAAAAGGCACAATGACGACTCAAGTACAAGAAATCTGGCTCTTCTTACTGTCCATATTTTGAACCTTCCCTGTGAGATCGGTTTTGGAATCCGATGCTTCACTTCAGGTTTACTGTATCCCTTGGACTTTCTTATTGACGACGAAACACAGAAATTGCATCGGAATTTAATAGAAAAGGCACAATGCCGACTTAACTACATGAAAACTGGCTCTTCTTCCTGTCTATGTTTTGAACCATTCCTGTGACACTAGTTATAGATTCCGATGCTTCACTTCAGGTTTACTGTATCCTTCTGACCTTATTATTGACGATGAATCACAGAAATTGGATCTTCATTAAATACAAAAGGCACAATGCAGACCTAAGTACAAGAAAACTGACTCTTCTTACTGTTTATGTTTTGAAACATTCCTGTCACACTAGTTATAGATTCCGATGCTTCACTTCAGGTTTACTGTATCCCTCTGACCATCTTATTGACGATGAAACACAGAAATTGCATCGGAATTAGATACAAAAGGCACAATGCCGACTTAAGTACAAGGAGACTGACTCTTCTTACTGTCTATGTTTTGAACCATTCCTGTGACACTAGTTATAGATTCCGATGCTTCACTTCAGGTTTACTGTATCCCTCTGACCTTCTTATTGACGATGAAACACTGAAATTGCATCGGAATTAAATACATAAGGCACAATGCGTACTCAAGTACAAGAAGACTGGCTCTTCTTACTGTCAATGTTTTGAACAATACCTGTGACTCTAGTTATAGATTCCGATGCTTCACTTGAGGTTTACTGTATCCCTCTGACCTTCTTATTGACGATGAAACACAGAAATTGCATCGGAATTATATAGAAAAGGCACAATGCCGACTTAAGTACAAGAAGACCGACTCTTCTTACTGTCTATGTTTTGAACCATTCCTGTGACACTAGTTATAGATTCCGATACTTCACTTCAGTTTTACTGTATCCCTCTGACCTTCTTATTGACGTTCAAACGCAGAACACTGATCGGAATTATATACAAAAGGCACAATGCCGAGTCAAGTACAAGAAGATTGGCTCTTCTTACTGTCTATGTTTTGAACCATTCCTGTGACACTAGTTATAGATTCTGATGCTTCACTATAGGCTTACTGTATCCAGCTGACCTTCTTATTGACGATGAAGCACAGAAATTGCATCGTAATTAAATACAAAAGGCAGAATGCCGACTCTAGTACAAGTAGTCTGGCTCTTTTTACTATGTTTTGAACCGTTCCTGTGACACTAGTTATAGATTACGATGCTTCACTTCATGTCTACTGTATCCCTCTAAGCTTCTTATTGACGATGAAACACAGAAATTGCATCGGAATTAAATACAAAAGGCACAATGACGACTCAAGTACAAGTAGACTGGCTCTTCTTACTGTCTATGTTTTGAACTATTCCCGTGACACTAGTTATAGATTCCGATGCTTAACTTCAGTTTTGCTGTATCCCTCTGACCTTCTTATTGACGATGAAACACAGAAATTGCATCGGAATTAATTACAAAAGGCTCAATTCCGACTCAAGTACAAGAAGACTGACTCTTCCTACTGTCTATGTTTTGAACCATTACTGTGACACTAGTTTTAGATTCCGATGCTTCACTGCAGGTTTACTGTATCCCTCTGACCTCCTTATTGACGATGTAACGCAGAAATTGCATCTTAATTGAATACAAATGGCACAATGCCGACGTTAGTACAAGAAGACTGACTCTTCTTACAGTGTATGTATTGAACCATTCCTGTGACACTAGTTATAGATTCCGATGCTTCACTTCAGGTTTACTGTATCCCTCTGACATTCTCATTGACGATCAAACACAGAAATTACATCGGAATGAAATACAAAAGGCACAATGCCGACTCAAGTACAAGTAGACTGGCTCTCCTTACTGTCTATGTTTTGAACCATTCCCGTGACACTAGGTATAGATTCCGATGATTCACTTCAGGTCTACTGTATCCCTCTGAGCTTCTTATTGACGATGGAACACAGAAAATGCATCGGAATTAAATACAAAAGGCACAATGCCGACTTAAGTACAAGTAGACTGACTCTTCTTACTGTCTATGTTTTGAACCATTCCTGTGACACTAGTTACAGATTCTGATGCTTCTCTTCAGTCTTACTGAATCCCTCTGACCGTCTTATTGATGATGAAACTCCGAAATTGCATCGGAATTAAATACAAAAGGCAAAATGACGACTCAAGTACAAGAAGACTGACTCTTCCTACTGTCTATGTTTTGAACCATTACTGTGACACAAGTTTTACATTCCGATGCTTCACTCCAGGTTTACTGTATCCCTCTGACCTCCTTATTGACGATGAAACACAGAAATTGCATCTTAATTGAATACAAAAGGCACAATGCCGACTTAAGTACAAGAAGACTGACTCTTCTTACTGTCTATGTTTTGAACCACTCCTGTGACACTAGCTATAGATTCCGATGCTACACTTCAGGTTCACTGTATCCCTTTGACCTTCTTGTTGACGATGAAACACAGAAATTGCATCGGAATTAAATACAAAAGGCGCAATGCCGACTTAGGTAAAGGACAACTGACTCTTCTTACTGTCTATGTTTTTAACCATCGCTGAGACACTAGTTATAGACTCCGATGCTTCACTCCAGGTTTACTGTATCCCTTGGACCTTCTTAATGACGATGAAACACAGAAATTGCATCGGAATTAAATACAAAAGGCACAATGCCGACTTAAGTACAAGAATACTGACTCTTCTTACTGTCTATGTTTTGAACCATCCCTGCGACGCTAGTTATAGATTCCGATTCTTCACTTCAGGTTTACTGTATCCCTTGGACCTTCTTATTGACGATGAAACACAGAAATTGTATCGGAATTAAGTACAAAAGACACAATGCTGACTTAGGTACGAGAAGACTGGCACTTCTTAGTGTCTATGTTTTGAACCATTCCTGTGACACTAGTTACAGATTCCGATGATTCACTCCAGGTTTACTGTATCCCTTGGACCTTCTTATTGACGATGAAACACAGAAATTGCATCGGAATTATATACAAAAGGCACAATGCCGACTTAATTACAAGAAGACTGACTCTTCTTACTGACTATGTTTTGAACCATTCCTGTGACACTAGTTATAGATTCCGATGCTTCACTTCAGGTTCACTGTATCCCTCAGACCTTCTCATTGACGATGAAACACAGAAATTGCATCGGAATTAAATACAAAAGGCGCAATGCCGACTTAAGTACAAGAAGACTGACTCTTCTTACTGACTATGTTTGGAACCATTCCTGTGACACTAGTTATAGATTCAGATGCTTCACTTCCGGTTTACTGTATCCATCTGACCTCCTTATTGACGATGAAACAGAGAAATTGCATCTTAATTGAACACAAAAGGCACAATGCCGACTTAGGTACAAGAAGACTGACTCTTCTTACTGTCTGTGTTTTGAACCATTCCTGTGACACTAGTAATGGGTTCCGATGCTTCACTTCAGGTTCACTGTATCCCTCTGACCCTCGTATTGACGATGAAACACAGAAATTGCATCGGAATTAAATACAAAAGTGACATTCCGACTTAAGTACAAGATGACTGACTCTTCTTACTGTCTATGTTTTGTACCATTCCTGTGACACTAGGAATAGATTCCGATGCTTCACTCCAGGTTTAGTGTATCTCTTGGACCTTCTTATTGACGATGAAACACAGAAATTGCATCGGAATTAAATACAAAAGGCACAATGCCGACTTAAGTACAAGAAGACTGACTCTTCTTACTGACTATGTTTTGAACCATTCCTGGGACACAAGTTATAGATTCCGATGCATCACTTCAGGTTTACTGTATCCCTTGGACGTTCTTATTGACGATGAAACACAGGTATTGCATCGGAATTGCATAGAAAAGGCACAATGCCGACATAAGTACAAGAAGACTGACTCTTCCAACTTTCTATGTATTGAACCACTCCTGTGACATTAGTTATAGATTCCGATGCTTCAGTTCAGGTTTAATGTATCCCTTGAACCTTCTTGTTGACGATGAAACACAGAAATTGCATCGGAATAAAATACAAAAGGCACAATGCCGACTTAAGTACAAGGAGACTGACTCTTCCTACTGCCTATGTTTTGAACCATTCTTCTGACACTACTTATAGATTCCAATGCTTCACTCCAGGTTTACTGTATCCCTTGGACGTTCTTATTGACGATGAAACACAGGTATTGCATCGGAATTGCATAGAAAAGGCACAATGCCGACATAAGTACAAGAAGACTGACTCTTCCAACTTTCTATGTATTGAACCACTCCTGTGACATTAGTTATAGATTCCGATGCTTCAGTTCAGGTTTAATGTATCCCTTGAACCTTCTTGTTGACGATGAAACACAGAAATTGCATCGGAACTAAATACAAAAGGCACAATGCCGACTTAAGTACAAGAAGACTGATTCTTCTTACCGAATATGTTTGATTCATTCCTGTGACACTAGTTATAGATTCCGATGCTTCACTCCAGGTTTACTGTATCCCTTGGACCTTCTTATTGACGATGAAACACAGAAATTGCATCGGAATTTAATACAAAAGGCACAATGCCGACTTAAGTACAAGAAGACTGACTCTTCTTACTGACTATGTTTTGAACCATTCCTCTGACACTAGTTATAGATTCCGATGCTTCACTCCCGGTTTACTGTATCCCTTGGACCTTCTTATTGACGATGAAACACAGGAATTGCATTGGAATTAAATACAAAAGGCACAATGCCGACTTAAGTACAAGAAGACTGACTCTTCTTACTGACTATGTTTTGAACCATTCCTGTGACACTAGTTATAGTTTCCGATGCTTCACTCCTGGTTTACTGTGTCCCTTGGACCTTCTTATTGACGATGAAACACAGAAAATGCATCGGAGTTAAATACAAAAGGCACAATGCCGACTTAAGTACAAGAAGACTGATTCTTCTTACTGTCTATGTTTTGAACCATTCCTGTGACACTAGTTATAAATTCCGATGCTTCACTCCAGGTTTACTGTATCCCTTGGACCTTCTTATTGACGATGAAACACAGAAATTGCATCGGAATTAAATACAAAAGTCACATTCCGACTTAAGTACAAGAAGACTGACTCTTCTTACTGACTATGTTTTGAACAATTCCTGTGACACTAGTTATGGATTCCGATGCTGCACTCCAGGTTTACTGTGTCCCTTGGCCCTTCTTATTGACGATGAAACACAGAAATTGCATCGGAATGAAATACAAAAGGCACAATGCCGACTTAAGTACAAGAAGACTGACTCTTCTTACTGACTATGTTTTCAACCATTCCTGGGACACTAGTTATAGATTCCGATGCTTCACTTCAGGTTTACTGAATTCCTTGGACCTTCTTATTGACGATGAAGCACAGAAATGGTATCGGAATTAAATACAGAAGGCACAATGCCGACTTAAGTACAAGAAGACTGACTCTTCTTAATGACTATGTTTTGAACCATTCCTGTGACACTAGTTATAGTTTCCGATACTTCACTCCTGGTTTACTGTGTCCCTTGGACCTTCTTATTGACGATGAAACACAGAAAACGCATCGGAGTTAAATACTAACGGCACAATGCCGAATTAAGTACAAGAAGACTGATTCTTCTTACTGTCTATGTTTTGAACCATTCCTGTGACACTAGTTATAAATTCCGATGCTTCACTCCAGGTTTACTGTATCCCTTGGACCTTCTTATTGACGATGAAACACAGAAATTACATCGGAATTAAATACAAAAGGCACAATGCCGACTTAAGTTCAAGAAGACTGACTCTTCTTACTGAGTATGTTTTGAACCAATCCTGTGACATTAGTTATAGATTCCGATGCTTCACTTCAGGTTTACTATATCCCTCTGACCCTCGTATTGACGATGAAACACAGAAATTGCATCGGAATTAAATACAAAAGTCACATTGCGACTTAAGTACAAGATGACTGACTCTTCTTACTGTCTATGTTTTGAACAATTCCTGTGACACTAGTTATGGATTCCGATGCTGCACTCCAGGTTTACTGTGTCCCTTGGCCCTTCTTATTGACGATGAAACACAGACATTGCATCGGAATGAAATACAAACGGCACAATGCCGACTTAAGTACAAGAAGACTGACTCTTCTTACTGACTATGTTTACAACCATTCCTGGGACACTAGTTATAGATTCCGATGCTTCACTTCAGGTTTACTGACTCCCTTGGACCTTCTTATTGACGATGAAACACAGAAATGGTATCGGAATTAAATACAGAAGGCACAATGCCGACTTAAGTACAAGAAGACAGACGCTTCCTACTGTCTATGTTTTGAACCATTTCTGTGACACTAGTTATAGATTCCGATGCTTCACTTCAGGTTTACTGTATCCCTCTGACCCTCTTATTGACGATGAAACACAGATATTGCATCGGAATTAAATACAAAAGGCACATTCCGACTTAAGTACAAGATGACTGAATCTTCTTACTGTCTATGTTTTGAACCATTCCTGTGAAACTAGTTACAGATTCCGATGCTTCACTCCAGGTTTACTGTGTCCCTTGGACCTTCTTGTTGACGATGAAACACAGAAATTGCATTGGAATTAAATACAAAAGGCACAATGCCGACTTAACTACAAGAAGACTGACTCTTCTTACTGACTATGATTTGAACCATTCCTGTGACACTAGTTATAGATTCCGATGCTTCACTTCAGGTTTACTGTATCCCTCTGACCCTCTTATTGACGATGAAACACAGAAGTTGCATCGGAATTAAAAAGAAAAGGCACAGTGCCGAATTAAGTACAAGAAGACAGACGCTTCCTACTGTCTATGTTTTGAACCATTCCTGTGACACTAGTTATAGATTCCGATGCTTCACTTCAGGTTTACTGTATCCCTCTGACCCTCTTATTGACGATGAAACACAGAAATTGCATCGGAATTAAATACAAAAGGCACATTCCGACTTAAGTACAAGATGACTGACTCTTCTTACTGTCTATGTTTTGAACCATTCCTGTGAAACTAGTTATAGATTCCAATGCTTCACTCCAGCTTTACTGTGTCCCTTGGACCTTCTTATTGACGATGGGACACAGAAATTGCATCGGAATTAAATACAACAGGCACAATGCCGACTTAAGTACAAGAAGACTGATTCTTCTTACTGTCTATGTTTGAACCATTCCTGTGACACTAGTTATAAATTCCGATGCTTCACTCCAGGTTTACCGTATCCCTTGGACATCATTATTGACGATGAAACAGAGAAATTACATCGGAATTAAATACAAAAGGCACAATGCCGACTTATGTACAAGAAGACTGACTTTTCCTACTGTCTATGTTTTGAACCAGTCCTGTGACACTAGTTATAGATTCCGATGCTTCACTCCAGGTTTACTGTATCCCTTGGACCTTCTTATTGACGATGAAACACAGAAATTGCATCGGAATTTAATACAAAAGGCACAATGCCGACTTAAGTACAAGAAGACTGACTCTTCTTACTGACTATGTTTTGAACCATTCCTCTGACACTAGTTATAGATTCCGATGCTTCACTCCCGGTTTACTGTATCCCTTGGACCTTCTTATTGACGATGAAACACAGGAATTGCATTGGAATTAAATACAAAAGGCACAATGCCGACTTAAGTACAAGAAGACTGACTCTTCTTACTGACTATGTTTTGAACCATTCCTGTGACACTAGTTATAGTTTCCGATGCTTCACTCCTGGTTTACTGTGTCCCTTGGACCTTCTTATTGACGATGAAAGACAGAAAATGCATCGGAGTTAAATACAAAAGGCACAATGCCGACTTAAGTACAAGAAGACTGATTCTTCTTACTGTCTATGTTTTGAACCATTCCTGTGACACTAGTTATAAATTCCGATGCTTCACTCCAGGTTTACTGTATCCCTTGGACCTTCTTATTGACGATGAAACACAGAAATTGCATCGGAATTAAATACAAAAGTCACATTCCGACTTAAGTACAAGAAGACTGACTCTTCTTACTGACTATGTTTTGAACAATTCCTGTGACACTAGTTATGGATTCCGATGCTGCACTCCAGGTTTACTGTGTCCCTTGGCCCTTCTTATTGACGATGAAACACAGAAATTGCATCGGAATGAAATACAAAAGGCACAATGCCGACTTAAGTACAAGAAGACTGACTCTTCTTACTGACTATGTTTTCAACCATTCCTGGGACACTAGTTATAGATTCCGATGCTTCACTTCAGGTTTACTGAATTCCTTGGACCTTCTTATTGACGATGAAGCACAGAAATGGTATCGGAATTAAATACAGAAGGCACAATGCCGACTTAAGTACAAGAAGACTGACTCTTCTTAATGACTATGTTTTGAACCATTCCTGTGACACTAGTTATAGTTTCCGATACTTCACTCCTGGTTTACTGTGTCCCTTGGACCTTCTTATTGACGATGAAACACAGAAAACGCATCGGAGTTAAATACTAACGGCACAATGCCGAATTAAGTACAAGAAGACTGATTCTTCTTACTGTCTATGTTTTGAACCATTCCTGTGACACTAGTTATAAATTCCGATGCTTCACTCCAGGTTTACTGTATCCCTTGGACCTTCTTATTGACGATGAAACACAGAAATTACATCGGAATTAAATACAAAAGGCACAATGCCGACTTAAGTTCAAGAAGACTGACTCTTCTTACTGAGTATGTTTTGAACCAATCCTGTGACATTAGTTATAGATTCCGATGCTTCACTTCAGGTTTACTATATCCCTCTGACCCTCGTATTGACGATGAAACACAGAAATTGCATCGGAATTAAATACAAAAGTCACATTGCGACTTAAGTACAAGATGACTGACTCTTCTTACTGTCTATGTTTTGAACAATTCCTGTGACACTAGTTATGGATTCCGATGCTGCACTCCAGGTTTACTGTGTCCCTTGGCCCTTCTTATTGACGATGAAACACAGACATTGCATCGGAATGAAATACAAACGGCACAATGCCGACTTAAGTACAAGAAGACTGACTCTTCTTACTGACTATGTTTACAACCATTCCTGGGACACTAGTTATAGATTCCGATGCTTCACTTCAGGTTTACTGACTCCCTTGGACCTTCTTATTGACGATGAAACACAGAAATGGTATCGGAATTAAATACAGAAGGCACAATGCCGACTTAAGTACAAGAAGACAGACGCTTCCTACTGTCTATGTTTTGAACCATTTCTGTGACACTAGTTATAGATTCCGATGCTTCACTTCAGGTTTACTGTATCCCTCTGACCCTCTTATTGACGATGAAACACAGATATTGCATCGGAATTAAATACAAAAGGCACATTCCGACTTAAGTACAAGATGACTGAATCTTCTTACTGTCTATGTTTTGAACCATTCCTGTGAAACTAGTTACAGATTCCGATGCTTCACTCCAGGTTTACTGTGTCCCTTGGACCTTCTTGTTGACGATGAAACACAGAAATTGCATTGGAATTAAATACAAAAGGCACAATGCCGACTTAACTACAAGAAGACTGACTCTTCTTACTGACTATGATTTGAACCATTCCTGTGACACTAGTTATAGATTCCGATGCTTCACTTCAGGTTTACTGTATCCCTCTGACCCTCTTATTGACGATGAAACACAGAAGTTGCATCGGAATTAAAAAGAAAAGGCACAGTGCCGAATTAAGTACAAGAAGACAGACGCTTCCTACTGTCTATGTTTTGAACCATTCCTGTGACACTAGTTATAGATTCCGATGCTTCACTTCAGGTTTACTGTATCCCTCTGACCCTCTTATTGACGATGAAACACAGAAATTGCATCGGAATTAAATACAAAAGGCACATTCCGACTTAAGTACAAGATGACTGACTCTTCTTACTGTCTATGTTTTGAACCATTCCTGTGAAACTAGTTATAGATTCCAATGCTTCACTCCAGCTTTACTGTGTCCCTTGGACCTTCTTATTGACGATGGGACACAGAAATTGCATCGGAATTAAATACAACAGGCACAATGCCGACTTAAGTACAAGAAGACTGATTCTTCTTACTGTCTATGTTTGAACCATTCCTGTGACACTAGTTATAAATTCCGATGCTTCACTCCAGGTTTACCGTATCCCTTGGACATCATTATTGACGATGAAACAGAGAAATTACATCGGAATTAAATACAAAAGGCACAATGCCGACTTATGTACAAGAAGACTGACTTTTCCTACTGTCTATGTTTTGAACCAGTCCTGTGACACTAGTTATAGATTCCGATGCTTCACTCCAGGTTTACTGTATCCCTTGGACCTTCTTATTGACGATGAAACACAAAAAATTGCATCGGAATTAAATAGAAAAGGCACAATGCCAACTTAAGTACAAGAACACTGACTCTTCATACTGTCTATGTTTTGAACCATTCCTGTGACACTAGTTATAGATTCCGATGCTTCACTTCAGGTTTAATGTATCCCTTAGACCTTCTTGTTGACGATGAATCACAGAAATTGCATCGGAATTAAATACATAAGGCACAATGCCGACTTAAGTGCAAGAAGACTGATTCTTCTTACCGACTATGTTTTCATTCATTCCTGTGACACTAGTTATAGATTCCGATGCTTCACTCCCAGATTACTGTATCCCTTGGACCTTCTTATTGACGATGAAACACAGAAATTGCATCCGAATTGTAGACAAAAGACACAATGCAGACTTAAGAACAAGAAGACTGACTCTTCTTACTGTCTATGTTTTTAACCATCGCTGAGACACTAGTTATAGATTCCGATGCTTCACTCCAGGTGTACTGCCTCCCTTGGACCTTCGTATTGACGATGAAACACAGAAATTGCATCGGAATTAAATATAAAAGGCTCAATGCCGACATAAGTACAAGAAGACTGACTCTTCTTACTGTCTATGATTTGAACCATTCCTGTGACACTAGTTATAGATTCCGATGCTTCACTCCAGGTTTACTGTATCCCTTGGACATCCTTATTGACGATGAAACACAGAAATTGCATCGGAATTAAATACAAAAGGCACAGGGCCGACTTAAGTACAAGAAGACTGACTCTTCCTACTGTCTATGCTTTGAACCATTCCTGTGACACTAGTTATAGATTCCGATGCTTCACTCCAGGTTTACTGTATCCCTTGGACCTTCCTATTGACGATGAAACACAGAAATTGAATCGGAATTAGATAGAAAAGGCACAATGCCGACTTAAGTACAAGAAGACTGACTCTTCCTACTGTCTATGTTTTGAACCATTCCTGTGAGACTAGTTATAGATTCCGATGCTTCACTTCAGGTTCAATGTATCCCTTGGACCTTCTTGTTGACGATGAATCACAGAAATTGCATCGGAATTAAATACAAAAGGCACAATGCCGACTTAAGTACAAGAAGATTGATTCTTCTTACTGACTATGCTTTGAACCATTCCTGTGACACTAGTTATAGATTCCGATGCTTCACTCCAGGTTTACTGTATCGCTTGGACCTTCTTATTGATGATGACACACAGAAGTTGCATCGGAATTAAATACAAAAGGCACAATGCCGACTTAAGTACCAGAAGACTCACTCTTCCTACTGTCTATGTTTTGAACCATTCCAGTGACACTAGTTTTAGATTCCGATGCTTCACTTCAGGTTTACTGTATCCCTCAGACCTTCTCATTGACGATGAAACACAGAAATTGCATCGGAATTAAATACAAGAGGCGTAATGCCGACTTAAGTACAAGAAGACTGACTCTTCTTACTGACTATGTTTGCAACCATTCCTCTGACACTAGTTATAGATTCCGATGCATCACTTCAGGTTCACTGTATCCCTTGGACCTTCTTATTGACGATGAAACACAGAAATTGCACCGGAATTAAATACAAAAGGCACAATGCCGACTTAACTACAAGAAGACTGACTCTTCTTACTGTCAATGTTTGAACCATTCCTATGACACTAGTTGTAGATTCCGATGCTTCACTTCAGGTTTACTGTATCCCTTGGACCTTCTTATTGACGATGAAACACAGAAATTGCATCGGAACTTAATACAAAAGGCACAATGCCGACATACGTACAAGACGACTGACTCTTCTTACTGACTATGTTTTGAACCATTCCTGTGACACTAGTTATAGATTCCGATGCTTCACTCCCGGTTTACTGTATCCCTTGGACCTTCTTATTGACGATGAAACTCAGAAATTGCATCGGAATTAAATTCCAAAGGCACAATGCCGACTTAAGTACAAGAGGACTGACTCTTCTTACTGTCTTTGTTTGAACCACTCCTATGACATTAGTTATAGATTCCGATGCTTCACTTCAGGTTTACTGTATCCCTCAGACCTTCTTATTGACGATGAAACACAGAAATTGCATCGGAATAAAATACAAAAGGCACAATGCTGACTTAAGTACAAGAAGACTGACTCTTCCCACTGTCTATGTTTTGAACCATTTCTGTGACACTACTTATAGATTCCGATGCTTCACTCCAGGTTTACTGTATCACTTGGACCTTCTTGTTGACGATGAAACACAGATATTGCATCGGAATTGAATAGAAAAGGCACAATGCCGACATAAGTACAAGAGGACTGACTCTTCCTACTCTCTATGTTTGAACCATTCCTGTGACACTAGTTATACATTTCGATGCTTCACTTCAGGTTCTATGTATCCCTTGGACCTTCTTGTTGACGATGAACGCAGAAATTGCATTGGAATTAAATACAAAAGGCACAATGCCGACTTAAGTACAAGAAGACTGACTCTTCTTACTGACTATGATTTGAACCATTCCTGTGACACTAGTTATAGATTCCGATGCTTCACTTCAGGTTGACTGTATCCCTCTGACCCTCTTATTGACGATGAAACACAGAAATTGCATCGGAATTAAATAGAAAAGGCACAGTGCCGACTTAAGTACAAGAAGACAGACGCTTCCTACTGTCTATGTTTTGAACCATTCCTGTGACACTAGTTATGGATTCCGATGCTTCACTTCAGGTTTACTGTATCCCTCTGACCCTCTTATTGACGATGAAACACAGAAATTGCATCGGAATTAAATACAAAAGGCACATTCCGACTTAAGTACAAGATGAGTGACTCTTCTTACTGTCTATGTTTTGAACCATTCCTGTGAAACTAGTTATAGATTCCAATGCTTCACTCCAGGTTTACTGTGTCCCTTGGACCTTCTTGTTGACGATGAAACACAGAAATTGCATCGGAATTAAATACAAAAGGCACAATGCCGACTTAAGTACAAGAAGACTGACTCTTCTTACTGACTATGTTTTGAACCATTCCTGTGACACTAGTTATAGATTCCGATGCTTCACTCCAGATTTACCGTATCCCTTAGTCATCCTTATTGACGATGAAACACAGAAATTCCATCGGAATGAAATACAAAAGGCCCAATGCTGACTTAAGTACAACAAGACTGACTCTTCCTACTGTCTACGTTTGAACCATTCCTGTGACACTAGTTATAGATTCCGATGCTTCACTCCAGGTTTACTGTATCCCTTGGACCTTCTTATTGACGATGAAACACAGAAATTGCATCGGAATTAAATAGAAAAGGCACAATGCCGACTTAAGTACAAGAAGACTGACTCTTCCTACTGTCTATGTTTTGAACCAATCCTGTGACACTAGTTATAGATTCCGAAGCTTCACTTCAGGTTTACTGTATCCCTCTGACCCTCTTATTGACGATGAAACACAGAAATTGCATCGGAATTAAATACAAAAGGCACTCTTCCTACTGTCTATGTTTTGAACCAATCCTGTGACACTAGTTATAGATTCCGAAGCTTCACTTCAGGTTTACTGTATCCCTCTGACCCTCTTATTGACGATGAAACTCAGAAATTGCATCGGAATTAAATACAAAAGGCACATTCCGACTTAAGTACAAGATGAATGACTCTTCTTACTGTCTATGATTTGAACCATGCCTGTAAAACTAATTATAGATTCCGATGCTTCACTCCAGGTTTACTGTGTCCCTTGGACTTTCTTATTGACGATGAAACACAGAAATTGCATCGGAGTTAAATACAAAAGGCACAATGCCGACTTAAGTACAAGAAGACTGATTCTTCGTACTGTCTATGTTTTGAACCATTCCTGTGACACTAGTTATAAATTCCGATTCTTCACTCCAGGTTTACTGTATCCCTTGGACCTTCTTATTGACGATGAAACACAGAAATTGCATCGGAATTAAATACAAAAGGCACAATGCCGACTTAAGTTCAAGAAGACTGACTCTTCTTACTGACTATGTTTTGAACCATTCCTGTGACATTAGTTATAGATTCCGATGCTTCACTTCAGGTTTACTGCATCCCTCTGACCCTCTTATTGACGATGAAACACAGAAATTGCATCGGAATTAAATTCAAAAGTCTCATTCCGACTTAAGTACAAGATGACTGACTCCTCTTACTGTCTATGTTTTGAACAATTCCTGTGACACTAGTTATAGATTCCGATGCTGCACTCCTGGTTTACTGTGTCCCTTGGCCCTTCTTATTGACGATTAAACACAGAAATTGCATCGGAATGAGATACAAAGGGCACAATGCCGACTTAAGTACAAGAAGACTGACTCTTCCTACTGTCTATGTTTTGAACCATTCCTGTGACACTACTAATAGATTCCGATGCTTCACTCCAGGTTTACTGTATCCCTTGGACCTTCTTATTGACGATGAAACACAGATATTGCATCGGAATTAAATAGAAAAGGCACAATGCCGACATAAGTACAAGAAGACTGACTCATCCTACTCTCTATGTTTGAACCATTTCTGTGACACTAGTAATAGATTCCGATGCTTCACGTCAGGTTTAATGTATCCCTTGGACCTTCTTGTTGACGATGAAACACAGAAATTGCATCGGAATTAAATAGAAAAGGCACAATGCCGACTTAAGTACAAGAAGACTGACTCTTCCTACTGTCAATGCTTTGAACCATTCCTGTGACACTAGTTATAGATTCCGATGCTTCACTTCATGTTTAATGTATCCCTTGGACCTTCTTGTTGACGATGAATCACAGAAATTGCATCGGAATTAAATACAAAAGGCACAATGCCGACTTAAGTACAAGAAGACTGAATCTTCTTACCGACTATGATTTGATTCATTCCTGTGACACTAGTTATAGATTCCGATGCTTCACTCCCGGTTTACTGTATCCCTTGGACCTTCTTATTGACGATGAAACACAGAAATTGCATCCGAAATAAATACAAAAGGCACAATGCCGAGTTAAGTACAAGAAGACTGACTCTTCTTACTGTCTATGTGTTTAACCATCGCTGAGACACTAGTTATAGATTCCGATGCTTCACTCCAGGTTTACTGTATCCCTTAAACCTTCTTATTGACGATGAAACACAGAAATTGCATCGGAATTTAATACAAAAGGCACAATGCCGACTTAAGTACAAGAAGACTGACTCTTCTTACTGACTATGTTTTGAACCATTCCTGTGACACTAGTTATAGATTCCGATGGTTCACTCCAGGTTTACTGCATCCCTTTGACCTTCTTATTGACGATGAAACACAGAAATTGCATCGGAATTAAATACAAAAGGCACAATGCCGACTTAACTACAAGAAGATTGACTCTTCTTAGTGTCTATGTTTTAAACCATTCCATTGACACTAGTTATAGATTCCGATGATTCACTTCGGTTTACTGTATCCCTCTGACCCTCTTATTGACTGTGAAACACAGAAAGTACATCGGAATTAAATACAAAAGTCACATTCCGACTGAAGTACAAGATGACTGACTATTCTTACCGTCTATGTTTTGAACCATTCCTGTGACACTAGTTATAGATTCCGATGCTTCACTCCAGGATTACCGTATCCCTTGCACCTTCTTATTGCCGATGAAACACAGAAATTGCATCGGAATTAAATAGAAAAGGCACAATGCCGACTTAAGTACAAGAAGACTGACTCTTCCTACTGTCAATGCTTTGAACCATTCCTGTGACACTAGTTATAGATTCCGATGCTTCACTTCATGTTTAATGTATCCCTTGGACCTTCTTGTTGACGATGAATCACAGAAATTGCATCGGAATTAAATACAAAAGGCACAATGCCGACTTAAGTACAAGAAGACTGAATCTTCTTACCGACTATGATTTGATTCATTCCTGTGACACTAGTTATAGATTCCGATGCTTCACTCCCGGTTTACTGTATCCCTTGGACCTTCTTATTGACAATGAAACACAGAAATTGCATCCGAATTAAATACAAAAGGCACAATGCCGAGTTAAGTACAAGAAGACTGACTCTTCTTACTGTCTATGTGTTTAACCATCGCTGAGACACTAGTTATAGATTCCGATGCTTCACTCCAGGTTTACTGTATCCCTTAAACCTTCTTATTGACGATGAAACACAGAAATTGCATCGGAATTTAATACAAAAGGCACAATGCCGACTTAAGTACAAGAAGACTGACTCTTCTTACTGACTATGTTTTGAACCATTCCTGTGACACTAGTTATAGATTCCGATGCTTCACTTCAGGTTTACTGTATCCCTCTGACCCTCTTATTGACTGTGAAACACAGAAATTACATCGGAATTAAATACAAAAGTCACATTCCGACTGAAGTACAAGATGACTGACTACTCTTACTGTCTATGTTTTGAACCATTCCTGTGACACTAGTTATAGATTCCGATGCTGCACTCCAGGTGTGCTGTGTCCCTTGGCCCTTCTTATTGACGATGAAACACAGAAATTGCATCGGATTGAAATACAAAAGGCACAATGCCGACTTAAGTACAAGAAGACTGACTCTTCTTACTGACTATGTTTTGAACCATTCCTGGGACACTAGTTATAGATTCCGATGCTTCACTTCAGGTTTACTGTATCCCTTGGACCTTCTTATTGACGATGAAACACAAAAATTGCATCGGAATGAAATACAAAAGGCACAATGCCGACTTAACTACAAGAAGATTGACTCTTCTTAGTATCTATGTTTGAACCATTCCTGTGACACTAGTTATAGATTCCGATGCTTCCCTTCAGGTTTACTGTATCCCTCTGACCCTCTTATTGACGGTGAAACACAGAAATTGCATCGGAATTAAGTACAAAAGTCACATTCCGACTTAAGTACAAGATGACTGACTCTTCTTACTGTCTATGTTTGGAACCATTCCTGTAACACTAGTTATAAATTCCGATGCTTCACTTCTGGTTTACTGTATCCCTTGGACCTTCTTATTGACGATGAAACACAGAAATTGCATCGGAATTAAATACAAAAGGCACAATGCCGACTTAAGTACAAGAGGACTGACTCTTCTTACTGTCTTTGTTTGAACCATTCCTATGACACTAGTTATAGATTCCGATGCTTCACTTCAGGTTTACTGTATCCCTCAGACCTTCTTATTGACGATGAAACACAGAAATTGCATCGGAATAAAATACAAAAGGCACAATGCCGACTTAAGTACAAGAAGACTGACTCTTCCCACTGTCTATGTTTTGAACCATTTCTGTGACACTACTTATAGATTCCGATGCTTCACTCCAGGTTTACTGTATCACTTGGACCTTCTTATTGACGATGAAACACAGATATTGCATCGGAATTGAATAGAAAAGGCACAATGCCGACATAAGTACAAGAGGACTGACTCTTCCTACTCTCTATGTTTGAACCATTCCTGTGACACTAGTTATAGATTCCGATGCTTCACTTCAGGTTTTATGTATCCCTTGGACCTTCTTGTTCACGATGAAACACAGAAATTGCATCGGAATTAAATACAAAAGGCACAATGCCGACTTAAGTACAAGAAGACTGATTCTTCTTACCGACTATGTTTGATTCATTCCTGTGACACTAGTTATAGATTCCGATGCTTCAGTCCAGGTTTACTGTATCCCATGCACCTTCTTATTGACGATGAAAAACAGAAATTGCATCGGAATTTAATACAAAAGGCACAATGACGACTTAAGTACAAGAAGACTGACTCTTCTTACTGATTATGCTTTGAACCATTCCTGTGATACTAGTTATGGATTCCGATGCTTCACTCCCGGTTTACTGTAACCTTTGGACCTTCTTATTGACGATGAAACACAGAAATTGCATCGGAATTAAATACAAAAGGCACAATGCCGACTTAAGTACAAGAAGACTGACTCTTCTTACTGACTATGTTTTGAACCATTCCTGTGACTCTAGTTATAGATTCCGATGCTTCACTCCAGGTTTACCGTATCCCTTGGACATCATTATTGACGATGAAACAGAGAAATTACATCGGAATGAAATACAAAAGGCACAATGCCGACTTAAGTACAAGAAGACTGACTTTTCCTACTGTCTATGTTTTGAACCATTCCTGTGACACTAGTTATAGATTCCGATGCTTCACTCCAGGTTTACTGTATCCCTTGGACCTTCTTATTGACGATGAAACACAGATATTGCATCGGAATTAAATAGAAAAGGCACAATGCCGACTTAAGTACAAGAACACTGACTCTTCATACTGTCTATGTTTTGAACCATTCCTGTGACACTAGTTTCAGTTTCCGATGCTTCACTTCAGGGTTAATGTATCCCTTAGACCTTCTTGTTGACGATGAATCACAGAAATTGCATCGGAATTAAATACATAAGGCACAATGCCGACTTAAGTACAAGAAGACTGATTCTTCTTACCGACTATGTTTTCATTCATTCCTGTGACACTTGTTATAGATTCCGATGCTTCACTCCCAGATTACTGTATCCCTTGGACCTTCTTATTGACGATGAAACACAGAAATTGCATCCGAATTGTAGACAAAAGGCACAATGCAGACTTAAGAACAAGAAGACTGACTCTTCTTACTGTCTATGTTTTTAACCATCGCTGAGACACTAGTTATAGATTCCGATGCTTCACTCCAGGTGTACTGTATCCCTTGGACCTTCGTATTGACGATGAAACACAGAAATTGCATCGGAATTAAATATAAAAGGCACAATGCCGACATATGTACAAGAAGACTGACTCTTCTTACTGACTATGTTTTGAACCATTCCTGTGACACTAGTTATAGATTCCGATGCTTCACTCCAGGTTTACCGTATCCCTTGGACATCCTTATTGACGATGAAACACAGAAATATCATCGGAATTAAATACAAAAGGCACAGTGCCGACTTAAGTACAAGAAGACTGACTCTTCCTACTGTCTATGTTTTGAACCATTCCTGTGACACTAGTTATAGATTCCGATGCTTCACTCCAGGTTTACTGTATCCCTTGGACCTTCTTATTGACGATGAAACACAGAAATTGCATCGGAATTAGATAGAAAAGGCACAATGCCGACTTAAGTACAAGAAGACTGACTCTTCCTACTGTCTATGTTTTGAACCATTCCTGTGACACTAGTTATAGATTCCGATGCTTCACTTCAGGTTCAATGTATCCCTTGGACCTTCTTGTTGACGATGAATCACAGAAATTGCATCGGAATTAAATACAAAAGGCACAATGCCGCTTTAAGTACAAGAAGATTGATTCTTCTTACTGACTATGTTTTGAACCAATCCTGTGACACTAGTTATAGATTCCGATGCTTCACTCCAGGTTTACTGTATCGCTTGGACCGTCTTATTGATGATGACACACAGAAGTTGCATCGGAATTAAATACAAAAGGCACAATGCCGACATAAGTACCAGAAGACTCACTCTTCCTACTGTCTATGTTTTGAACCATTCCAGTGACACTAGTTTTAGATTCCGATGCTTCACTTCAGGTTTACTGTATCCCTCAGACCTTCTCATTGACGATGAAACACAGAAATTGCATCGGAATTAAATACAAGAGGCGTAATGCCGACTTAAGTACAAGAAGACTGACTCTTCTTACTGACTATGTTTGCAACCATTCCTCTGACACTAGTTATAGATTCCGATGCTTCACTTCTGGTTTACTGTATCCCTTGGACCTTCTTATTGACGATGAAACACAGAAATTGCATCGGAATTAAATACAAAAGGCACAATGCCGACTTAAGTACAAGAGGACTGACTCTTCTTACTGTCTTTGTTTGAACCATTCCTATGACACTAGTTATAGATTCCGATGCTTCACTTCAGGTTTACTGTATCCCTCAGACCTTCTTATTGACGATGAAACACAGAAATTGCATTGGAATAAAATACAAAAGGCACAATGCCGACTTAAGTACAAGAAGACTGACTCTTCCCACTGTCTATGTTTTGAACCATTTCTGTGACACTACTTATAGATTCCGATGCTTCACTCCAGGTTTACTGTATCACTTGGACCTTCTTATTGACGATGAAACACAGATATTGCATCGGAATTGAATAGAAAGGGCACAATGCCGACATAAGTACAAGAGGACTGACTCTTCCTACTCTCTATGTTTGAACCATTCCTGTGACACTAGTTATAGATTCCGATGCTTCACTTCAGGTTCAATGTATCCCTTGGACCTTCTTGTTGACGATGAATCACAGAAATTGCATCGGAATTAAATACAAAAGGCACAATGCCGCTTTAAGTACAAGAAGATTGATTCTTCTTACTGACTATGTTTTGAACCAATCCTGTGACACTAGTTATAGATTCCGATGCTTCACTCCAGGTTTACTGTATCGCTTGGACCGTCTTATTGATGATGACACACAGAAGTTGCATCGGAATTAAATACAAAAGGCACAATGCCGACATAAGTAACAGAAGACTCACTCTTCCTACTGTCTATGTTTTGAACCATTCCAGTGACACTAGTTTTAGATTCCGATGCTTCACTTCAGGTTTACTGTATCCCTCAGACCTTCTCATTGACGATGAAACACAGAAATTGCATCGGAATTAAATACAAGAGGCGTAATGCCGACTTAAGTACAAGAAGACTGACTCTTCTCTTGACTATGTTTGCAACCATTCCTCTGACACTAGTTATAGATTCCGATGCTTCACTTCTGGTTTACTGTATCCCTTGGACCTTCTTATTGACGATGAAACACAGAAATTGCATCGGAATTAAATACAAAAGGCACAATGCCGACTTAAGTACAAGAGGACTGACTCTTCTTACTGTCTTTGTTTGAACCATTCCTATGACACTAGTTATAGATTCCGATGCTTCACTTCAGGTTTACTGTATCCCTCAGACCTTCTTATTGACGATGAAACACAGAAATTGCATCGGAATAAAATACAAAAGGCACAATGCCGACTTAAGTACAAGAAGACTGACTCTTCTTACTGTCAATGTTTGAACCATTCCTCTGACACTAGTTATAGATTCCGATGCTTCACTTCTGGTTTACTGTATCCCTTGGACCTTCTTATTGACGATGAAACACAGAAATTGCATCGGAATTAAATACAAAAGGCACAATGCCGACTTAAGTACAAGAGGACTGACTCTTCTTACTGTCTTTGTTTGAACCATTCCTATGACACTAGTTATAGATTCCGATGCTTCACTTCAGGTTCACTGTATCCCTTGGACCTTCTTATTGACGATGAAACACAGAAATTGCACCGGAATTAAATACAAAAGGCACAATGCCGACTTAACTACAAGAAGACTGACTCTTCTTACTGTCTATGTTTGAACCATTCCTATGACACTAGTTGTAGATTCCGATGCTTCACTTCAGGTTTACTGTATCCATTGGACCTTCTTATTGACGATGAAACACAGAAATTGCATCGGAACTTAATACAAAAGGCACAATGCCGACTTACGTACAAGAAGACTGACTCTTCTTACTGACTATGTTTTGAACCATTCCTGTGACACTAGTTATAGATTCCGATGCTTCACTCCCGGTTTACTGTATCCCTTGGACCTTCTTAATGACGATGAAACACTGAAATTGCATCGGAATTAAATACAAAAGGCACAATGCCGACTTAAGTACAAGAAGACTGACTCTTCTTGCTGACTATGTTTTGAACCATTCCTGTGACACTAGTTATAGATTCCGATGCTTCACTTCTGGTTTACTGTATCCCTTGGACCTTCTTATTGACGATGAAACACAGAAATTGCATCGGAATTAAATACAAAAGGCACAATGCCGACTTAAGTACAAGAGGACTGACTCTTCTTACTGTCTTTGTTTGAACCATTCCTATGACACTAGTTATAGATTCCGATGCTTCACTTCAGGTTTACTGTATCCCTCAGACCTTCTTATTGACGATGAAACACAGAAATTGCATCGGAATAAAATACAAAAGGCACAATGCCGACTTAAGTACAAGAAGACTGACTCTTCCCACTGTCTATGTTTTGAACCATTTCTGTGACACTACTTATAGATTCCGATGCTTCACTCCAGGTTTACTGTATCACTTGGACCTTCTTATTGACGATGAAACACAGATATTGCATCGGAATTGAATAGAAAGGGCACAATGCCGACATAAGTACAAGAGGACTGACTCTTCCTACTCTCTATGTTTGAACCATTCCTGTAACACTAGTTACAGATTCCGATGCTTCACTTCAGGTTTTATGTATCCCTTGGACCTTCTTGTTCACGATGAAACACAGAAATTGCATCGGAATTAAATACAAAAGGCACAATGCCGACTTAAGTACAAGAAGACTGATTCTTCTTACCGACTATGTTTGATTCATTCCTGTGACACTAGTTATAGATTCCGATGCTTCAGTCCAGGTTTACTGTATCCCTTGGACCTTCTTATTGACGATGAAACACAGAAATTGCATCGGAATTTAATACAAAAGGCACAATGCCGACTTAAGTACAAGAAGACTGACTCTTCTTACTGATTATGCTTTGAACCATTCCTGTGACACTAGTTATGGATTCCGATGCTTCACTCCCGGTTTACTGTAACCCTTGGACCTTCTTATTGACGATGAAACACAGAAATTGCATCGGAATTAAATACAAAAGGCACAATGCCGACTTAAGTACAAGAAGACTGACTCTTCTTACTGACTATGTTTTGAACCATTCCTGTGACACTAGTTATAGATTCCGATGCTTCACTCCAGGTTTACCGTATCCCTTGGACATCATTATTGACGATGAAACAGAGAAATTACATCGGAATTAAATACAAAAGGCACAATGCCGACTTAAGTACAAGAAGACTGACTTTTCCTACTGTCTATGTTTTGAACCATTCCTGTGACACTAGTTATAGATTCCGATGCTTCACTCCAGGTTTACTGTATCCCTTGGACCTTCTTATTGACGATGAAACACAGAGATTGCATCGGAATTAAATAGAAAAGGCACAATGCCGACTTAAGTACAAGAACACTGACTCTTCATACTGTCTATGTTTTGAACCATTCCTGTGACACTAGTTATAGATTCCGATGCTTCACTTCAGGTTTAATGTATCCCTTAGACCTTCTTGTTGACGATGAATCACAGAAATTGCATCGGAATTAAATACAAAAGGCACAATGCCGACTTAAGTACAAGAAGACTGATTCTTCTTACCGACTATGTTTTCATTCATTCCTGTGACACTAGTTATAGATTCCGATGCTTCACTCCCGGATTACTGTATCCCTAGGACCTTCTTATTGACGATGAAACACAGAAATTGCATCCGAATTATAGACAAAAGGCACAATGCAGACTTAAGAACAAGAAGACTGACTCTTCTTACTGTCTATGTTTTTAACCATCGCTGAGACACTAGTTATAGATTCCGATGCTTCACTCCAGGTATACTGTATCCCTTGGACCTTCTTATTGACGATGAAACACAGAAATTGCATCGGAATTAAATATAAAAGGCACAATGCCGACTTAAGTACAAGAAGACTGACTCTTCTTACTGACTATGTTTTGAACCATTCCTGTGACACTAGTTATAGATTCCGATGCTTCACTCCAGGTTTACCGTATCCCTTGGACATCCTTATTGACGATGAAACACAGAAATTGCATCGGAATTAAATACAAAAGGCACAATGCCGACTTAAGTACAAGAAGACTGACTCTTCCTACTGTCTATGTTTTGAACCATTCCTGTGACACTAGTTATAGATTCCGATGCTTCACTCCAGGTTTACTGTATCCCTTGGACCTTCCTATTGACGATGAAACACAGAAATTGCATCGGAATTAGATAGAAAAGGCACAATGCCGACTTAAGTACAAGAAGACTGACTCTTCCTACTGTCTATGTTTTGAACCATTCCTGTGACACTAGTTATAGATTCCGATGTTTCACTTCAGGTTCAATGTATCCCTTGGACCTTCTTGTTGACGACGAATCACAGAAATTGCATCGGAATTAAATACAAAAGGCACAATGCCGACTTAAGTACAAGAAGATTGATTCTTCTTACTGACTATGTTTTGAACCATTCCTGTGTCACTAGTTATAGATTCCGATGCTTCACTCCAGGTTTCCTGTATCGCTTGGACCTTCTTATTGATGATGACACACAGAAATTGCATCAGAATTAAATACAAAAGGCACAATGCCGACTTAAGTACCAGAAGACTCACTCTTCCTACTGTCTATGTTTTGAACCATTCCAGTGACACTAGTTTTAGATTCCGATGCTTCACTTCAGGTTTACTGTATCCCTCAGACCTTCTCATTGACGATGAAACACAGAAATTGCATCGGAATTAAATACAAGAGGCGCAATGCCGACTTAAGTACAAGAAGACTGACTCCTCTTACTGACTATGTTTGCAACCATTCCTCTGACACTAGTTATAGATTCCGATGCTTCACTTCAGGTTCACTGTATCCCTTGGACCTTCTTATTGACAATGAAACACAGAAATTGCACCGGAATTGAATACAAAAGGCACAATGCCGACTTAACTACAAGAAGACTGACACTTCTTACTGTCAATGTTTGAACCATTCCTATGACACTAGTTGTAGATTCCGATGCTTCACTTCAGGTTTACTGTATCCCTTGGACCTTCTTATTGACGATGAAACACAGAAATTGCATCGGAACTTAATACAAAAGGCACAATGCCGACTTACGTACAAGAAGACTGACTCTTCTTACTGACTATGTTTTGAACCATTCCTGTGACACTAGTTATAGATTTTGATGCTTCACTCCCGGTTTACTGTATCCCTTGGACCTTCTTAATGACGATGAAACACTGAAATTGCATCGGAATTAAATACAAAAGGCGCAATGCCGACGTAAGTACAAGAAGACTAACTCTTCTTACTGACTATGTTTTGAACCATTCCTGTGACACTAGTTATAGATTCCGATGCTTCACTTCAGGTTTAATGTATCCCTTGGACCTTCTTGTTGACGATGAATCACAGAAATTGCATCGGAATTAAATACAAAAGGCACAATGCCGACATAAGCACAAGAATACTGATTCTTCTTACCGACTATGTTTTGATTCATTCCTGTGACACTAGTTATAGATTCCGATGCTTCACTCCCGGTTTACTGTATCCCTTGGACCTTCTTATTGACGATGAAACACAGAAATTGCATCCGAATTAAATACAAAAGGCACAATGCCGACTTAAGTACAAGAAGACTGACTCTTCTTACGGACTATGTTTTGAACCATTTCTGTGACACTAGTTATAGATTCCGATGCTTCACTTCAGGTTTACTGTATCCCTCTGACACTGTTATTAACGATGAAACACAGAAATTGCATCGGAATTAAATACAAAAGCCACATTCCGACTTAAGTACAAGATTACTGACTCTTCCTACTGCCTATGTTTTGAACCATTCCTGTGACATTAGTTATAGATTCCAATGCTTCACTCCAGGTTTACTGTGTCCCTTGGACCTTCTTATTAACGATGAAACACAGAAATTGCATCGGAATTAAGTACAAAAGGCACAATGCCGACTTAAGTTCAAGAAGACTGATTCTTCTTACTGACTATGTTTTGAACCATTCCTGGGACACTAGTTATAGATTCCGATGCTTCACTTCAGGTGTACTGTATCTCTTGGACCTTCTTATTGACGATGAAACACAGATATTGCATCGGAATTAAATAGAAAAGGCACAATGCCGACTTAGGTACAAGAAGACTGACTCTTCCCACTGTCTATGATTTGAACCATTCCAGTGACACTAGTTTTAGATTCCGATGCTTCACTTCAGGTTTACTGTATCCCTCAGACCTTCTCATTGACGATGAAACACAGAAATTGCATCGGAACTAAATACAAACGGCGCAATGCCGACTTAAGTACAAGAAGACTGACTCTTCTTACTGACTATGTTTGGAACCATTCCTGTGACACTAGTTATAGGTTCCGATGCTTCACTTCAGGTTTACTGTATCCCTCAGACCTTCTCATTGACGATGAAACTTAGAAATTGCATCGGAATTAAATACAAAAGGCGCAATGCCGACTTAAGTACAAGAAGACTGACTCTTCTTACTGACTATGTTTGGAACTATTCCTGTGACACTAGTTATAGATTCCGATGCTTCACTTCAGGTTTACTGTATCCCTTGTACGTTCTTATTGACGATGAAACACCGAAATTGCATCGGAATTAAATACAAAAGGCACAATGCCGACATAAGTACAAGAAGACTGACTCTTCTTACGGTCTATGTTTGAACCATTCCTATGACACTAGTTGTAGATTCCGATGCATCACTTCAGGTTTACTGTATCCCTCAGACCTTCTTATTGACGATGAAACACAGAAATTGCATCGGAATTAAATACAAAAGGCACAATGCCGACTTAAGTACAAGAAGACTGACTCTTCGTACTGTCTATGTTTTGAACCATTCCTGTTACACTACTTATAGAATCCGATGCTTCACTCCAGGTTTACTGTATCCCTTGGACCTTCTTATTGACGATGAAACACAGATATTGCATCAGAATTGAATAGAAAAGGCACAATGCGGACATAAGTACAAGAAGACTGACTCTTCCTACTCTCTATGTTTTGAACCATTCCTGTGACACTAGTTATAGATTCCGATGCTTCACTCCAGGTTTACTGTATCCCTTGGACCTTCCTATTGACGATGAAACACAGAAATTGCATCGGAATTAGATAGAAAAGGCACAATGCCGACTTAAGGACAAGAAGACTGACTCTTCCTACTCTCTATGTTTTGAACCATTCCTGTGACACTAGTTATAGATTCCGATGCTTCACTCCAGGTTTACTGTAACCCTTGGACCTTCCTATTGACGATGAAACACAGAAATTGCATCGGAATTAGATAGAAAAGGCACAATGCCGACTTAAGTACAAGAAGACTGACTCTTCCTACTGTCTATGTTTTGGACCATTCCTGTGACACTAGTTATAGATTCCGATGCTTCACTTCAGGTTCAATGTATCCCTTGGACCTTCTTGTTGACGATGAATCACAAAAATTGCATCGGAATTAAATACAAAAGGCACAATGCCGACTTAAGTACAAGAAGATTGATTCTTCTTACTGACTATGCTTTGAACCATTCCTGTGACACTAGTTATAGATTCCGATGCTTCACTCCAGGTTTACTGTATCGCTTGGACCTTCATATTGATGATGACACACAGAAATTGCATCGGAATTAAATACAAAAGGCACAATGCCGACTTAAGTACCAGAAGACTCACTCTTCCTACTGTCTATGTTTTGAACCATTCCAGTGACACTAGTTTTAGATTCCGATGCTTCACTTCAGGTTTACTGTATCCCCCAGACCTTCTCATTGACGATGAAACACAGAAATTATATCGGAATTAAATACAAGAGGCGCAATGCCGACTTAAGTACAAGAAGACTGACTCTTCTTACTGACTATGTTTGCAACCATTCCTCTGACACTAGTTATACATTCCGATGCTTCACTTCAGGTTCACTGTATCCCTTGGACCTTCTTATTGACGATGAAACACAGAAATTGCACCGGAATTAAATACAAAAGGCACAATGCCGACTTAACTACAAGAAGACTGACTCTTCTTACTGTCAATGTTTGAACCATTCCTATGACACTAGTTGTAGATTCCGATGCTTCACTTCAGGTTTACTGTATCCCTTGGACCTTCTTATTGACGATGAAACACAGAAATCGCATCGGAACTTAATACAAAAGGCACAATGCCGACTTACGTACAAGAAGACTGACTCTTCTTACTGACTATGTTTTGAACCATTCCTGTGACACTAGTTATAGATTTTGATGCTTCACTCCCGGTTTACTGTATCCCTTGGACCTTCTTAATGACGATGAAACACTGAAATTGCATCGGAATTAAATACAAAAGGCGCAATGCCGACGTAAGTACAAGAAGACTGACTCTTCTTACTGACTATGTGTTGAACCATTCCTGTGACACTAGTTATAGATTCCGATGCTTCACTTCAGGTTTAATGTATCCCTTGGACCTTCTTGTTGACGATGAATCACAGAAATTGCATCGGAATTAAATACAAAAGGCACAATGCCGACATAAGCACAAGAATACTGATTCTTCTTACCGACTATGTTTTGATTCATTCCTGTGACACTAGTTATAGATTCCGATTCTTCACTCCCGGTTTACTGTATCCCTTGGACCTTCTTATTGACGATGAAACACAGAAATTGCATCCGAATTAAATACAAAAGGCACAATGCCGACTTAAGTACAAGAAGACTGACTCTTCTTACGGACTATGTTTTGAACCATTTCTGTGACACTAGTTATAGATTCCGATGCTTCACTTCAGTTTTACTGTATCCCCCTGACACTGTTATTAACGATGAAACACAGAAATTGCATCGGAATTAAATACAAAAGCCACATTCCGACTTAAGTACAAGATTACTGACTCTTCCTACTGCCTATGTTTTGAACCATTCCTGTGACATTAGTTATAGATTCCAATGCTTCACTCCAGGTTTACTGTGTCCCTTGGACCTTCTTATTAACGATGAAACACAGAAATTGCATCGGAATTAAATACAAAAGGCACAATGCCGACTTGAGTTCAAGAAGACTGATTCTTCTTACTGACTATGTTTTGAACCATTCCTGGGACACTAGTTATAGATTCCGATGCTTCACTTCAGGTGTACTGTATCTCTTGGACCTTCTTATTGACGATGAAACACAGATATTGCATCGGAATTAAATAGAAAAGGCACAATGCCGACTTAGGTACAAGAAGACTGACTCTTCCCACTGTCTATGATTTGAACCATTCCAGTGACACTAGTTATAGATTCCGATGCTTCACTTCAGGTTTACTGTATCCCTCAGACCTTCTCATTGACGATGAAACACAGAAATTGCATCGGAACTAAATACAAACGGCGCAATGCCGACTTAAGTACAAGAAGACTGACTCTTCTTACTGACTATGTTTGGAACCATTCCTGTGACACTAGTTATAGGTTCCGATGCTTCACTTCAGGTTTACTGTATCCCTCAGACCTTCTCATTGACGATGAAACACAGAAATTGCTTCGGAATTAAATACAAAAGGCGCAATGCCGACTTAAGTACAAGAAGACTGACTCTTCTTACTGACTGTGTTTGGAACTATTCCTGTGACACTAGTTATAGATTCCGATGCTTCACTTCAGGTTTACTGTATCCCTTGTACGTTCTTATTGACGATGAAACACAGAAATTGCATCGGAATTAAATACAAAAGGCACAATGCCGACATAAGTACAAGAAGACTGACTCTTCTTACGGTCTATGTTTGAACCATTCCTATGACACTAGTTGTAGATTCCGATGCATCACTTCAGGTTTACTGTATCCCTCAGACCTTCTTATTGACGATGAAACACAGAAATTGCATCGGAATAAAACACAAAAGGCACAATGCCGACTTAAGTACAAGAAGACTGACTCTTCGTACTGTCTATGTTTTGAACAGTTCCTGTTACACTACTTATAGAATCCGATGCTTCACTCCAGGTTTACTGTATCCCTTGGACCTTCTTATTGACGATGAAACACAGATATTGCATCAGAATTGAATAGAAAAGGCACAATGCGGACATAAGTACAAGAAGACTGACTCTTCCTACTCTCTATGTTTTGAACCATTCCTGTGACACTAGTTATAGATTCCCATGCTTCACTTCAGGTTTAATGTATCCATTGGACCTTCTTGTTGATGATGAAACACAGAAATGGCATCGGAATTAAATAGAAAAGGCACAATGCGGACTTAAGTACAAGAAGACTGACTCTTCTTACTGACTATGTTTTGAACCATTCCTGTGACACTAGTTATTGATTCCGATGCTTCACTCCAGGTTTACTGTATCCCTTGGACCTCCTTATTGACGATGATACACAGAAATTGCGTCGGAATTAAATACAAAAGGCACAATGCCGACCTATCTACAAGAGGACTGACTCTTCCTACTCTCTATGTTTTGAACCATTCTTGTGACACTAGTTATGGATTCCGATGCATCACTTCAGGTTTACTGTGTCCCTTGGACCTTCTTATTGGCGATGAAACACAGAAATTGCATCGGAATTAAATACAAAAGGCACAATGCCGACCTAAGTACAAGAAGACTGACTCTTCTTAATGTCTATGTTTTGAACCATTCCTGTGACACTAGTTATAGATTCCGATGCTTCACTTCAGATTTACTGTATCCCCGTGACCGTCGTATTGACGATGATCACATAAAATGCATCGGAATTGAATACATAAGGCGCAATGCCGACTCAAGTACAAGACGACTGGCTCTTCTTCCTGTCAATGCTTTGAACCATTCCTGTGACACTAGGTATAGATTCAGATGCTTCACTTCAGGTTTACTGTATCCAGCTGACCTTCTTATTGACGATGAAACACAGAAATTGCATCGGAATGAAATACAAAAGGCACAATGGCGAGTTAAGTACAAGAAAACCGACTCTTCTTACAGTCTATGTTTTGAACCATTACTGTGACACTAGTTTTACATTCTGATGCTTTACTCCATGTTTACTGTATCCATCTGACCTCCTTGTTGACGATGAAACACAGAAATTGCATCTTAATTGAATACAAAAGGCACAATGCCGACTTAAGTGCAATATGACTGACTCTTCTTACTGTCTATGTTTTGAACCATTCCTGTGAAACTAGTTATAGATTCCGATGCTTCACTCCAGGTTTACTGTGTCCCTTGGACCTTCTTATTGACGATGAAACACAGAAATTGCATCTTAATTGAATACAAAAGGCACAATGCCGACTTAGGTACAAGAAGACTGACACTTCTTATTGTCTGTGTTTTGAACCATTCCTGTGACACTAGTTATGGATTCCGATGCTTCACTTCAGGTTCACTGTATCCCTCTGACCTTCTTATTGACGATGAAACACAGAAATTGCATCGGAATTATATAGGAAATTCACAATGCCGACTAAGGTACTAGAAGACTGCCTCTTATTACTGTCTATGTTTTGAACCATTCCTGTGACACTAGTTATAGATTCCGATGCTTCACTTCAGGTTTACTGTATCCCTCTGACCTTCTTACTGACGATGAAACACAGAAATTGCATCTTAATTAAATACAAAAGCCACAATGCCGACTTAAGTACAAGAAGTCTGACTCTTCTTACTGTCTATGTTTTGAACCATTCCTGTGACAGTAGTTACAGATTCCGATGCTTAACTTCAGGTTTACTGTATCCCTCTGACCTTCTTATTGACAGTGAAACACAGAAATTGCATCGGAAGTAATGCAATAGGCACAATGCCGACTTAAGTACAAGAAGACTGACTCTTCTTATTGACTATGTTTTGAACCATTCCTGTGACACTGGTCATAGATTCCGATGCTTCACTCCAGGTTTACTGTATCCCTTGGACCTTCTTATTGACGATGAAACACAGAAATTGCATCGGTATTAAATAGAAAAGGCACAATGCCGACTTAAGTACAAGAAGACTGACTCTTCTTACTGACTATGTTTTGAACCATTCCTGTGACACTAGTTATAGTTTCCGATGCTTCACTTCAGGTTTACTGTATCCCTCTGACCCTCTTATTGACGATGAAAGACAGAAATTGCATCGGAATTAAATACCAAAGGCACATTCCGACTTAAGTACAAGATGACTAACTCTTCTTACTGTCTATGCTTTGAACCATTCCTGTGAAACTAGTTATAGATTCCGATGCTTCACTCCAGGTTTACTGTGTCCCTTGGACCTTCTTATTGACGATGAAACACAGAAATTGCATCGGAATTAAATACAAAAGGCACAATGCCGACTTAAGTACAAGAAGACTGACTCTTCTTTCTGTCTATGTTGTGAACCATTCCTGTGACACTAGTTATAGATTCCGATGCTTCACTCCAGGCTTACTGTATCCATCTGACCTCCTTATTGACGATGAACCACAGAATTTGCATCTTAATTGAATACAAAAGGCACAATGCCGACTTAGGTACAAGAAGACTGACTCTTCTTACTGTCTGTGTTTTGAACCATTCCTGTGACTCTAGTTATGGATTCCGATGCATCACTTCAGGTTCACTGTATCCCTCTGACCTTCTTATTGCCGATGAAGCACAGAAATTGCATCGGAAGTATATAGAAAAGGCACAATGCCGACTTAGGTACAAGAAGACTGACTCTTCTCACTGTCTATGTTTTGAACCATTCCTGTGACACTAGTTATAGATTCCGATGCTTCACTTCAGGTTTACTGTATCCCTCTGACCTTCTTACTGACGAAGAAACCCAGAAATTGCATCTTAATTAAATACAAAAGGCACAATGCCGACTTAACTACAAGAGGACTGACTCTTCTTACTGACTATGTTTTGAACCATTACTGTGACACTAGTCTTACATTCCGATGCTTCACTTCAGATTTACTGTATCCCCCTGACCGTCGTATTGACAATGAAACACAGAAATTGCATCTTAATTGAATACAAAAGGCACAATGCCGACTTAGGCACAAGATGACTGACTCTTCTTACTGTCTGTGTTTTGAACCATTCCTGTGACACTAGTTATGGATTCCGATGCTTCACTTCAGGTTCACTGTATCCCTCTGACCTTCTTATTGACGATGAAAGCCAGAAATTGCATCGGAAGTATATAGAAAAGGCACAATGCCGACTTGGGTACAAGAAGACTGCCTCTTCTCGCTGTCTATGTTTTGAGCCATTCCTGTGACACTGGTCATAGATTCCGATGCTTCACTCCAGGTTTACTGTATCCCTTGGACCTTCTTATTGACGATGAAACAAAGAAATTGCATCGGTATTAAATAGAAGAGGCACAATGCCGACTTAAGTACAAGAAGACTGACTCTTCTTACTGACTATGTTTTGAACCATTCCTGTGACACTAGTTATAGTTTCCGATGCTTCACTTCAGGTCTACTGTATCCCTCTGACCATCTTGTTGACGATGAAAGACAGAAATTGCATCGGAATTAAATACCAAAGGCACATTCCGACTTAAGTACAAGATGACTGACTCTTCATACTGTCTATGCTTTGAACCATTCCTGTGAAACTAGTTATAGATTCCGATGCTTCACTCCAGGTTTACTGTGTCCCTTGGACCTTCTTATTGACGATGAAACACAGAAATTGCATCGGAATTAAATACAAAAGGCACAATCGCGAGTTAAGTACAAGAAGACCGTCTCTTCTTACTGTCTATGATTTGAACCATTACTGTGACACTAGTTTTACATTCCGATGCTTCACTCCAGGCTTACTGTATCCATCTGACCTCCTTATTGACGATGAACCACAGAATTTGCATCTTAATTAAATACAAAAGGCACAATGCCGACTTAACTACAACAAGACTGACTCTTCTTACTGACTATGTTTTGAACCATTCCTGTGACACTAGTTATAGATTCCGATGCTTCACTCCAGGTTTACTGTATCCCTTGGACCTTCTTATTGACGATGAAACACAGAAATTGCATCGGTATTAAATAGAAGAGGCACAATGCCGACTTAAGTACAAGAAGACTGACTCTTCTTACTGACTATGTTTTGAACCATTCCTGTGACACTAGTTATAGATTCCGATGCTTCACTTCAGGCTTACTGTATTCCTCTGACCTTCTTACTGACGAAGAAACACAGAAATTGCATCTTAATTAAATACAAAAGGCACAATGCCGACTTTAGTAAAAGAAGACTGACTCTTCTCACTGTCTACGTTTTGAACCATTCCTGTGACAGTAGTTATAGATTCCGATGCTTAACTTCAGGTATACTGTATCCCTCTGACCTTCTTATTGACGACGTAACACAGAAATTGCATCGGAATTAAATACAAAAGGCACAATGCCGACTTAAGTACAAGAAGACTGACTGTTCTTATTGACTATGTTTTGAACCATTCCTGTGACACTAGTTATAGTTTCATATGCTTCACTTCAGGTTTACTGTATTCCTCTGACCCTCTTATTGACGATGAAACACAGAAATTGCATCGGAATTAAATACCAAAGGCACATTCCGAATTAAGTACAAGATGACTGACCCCGCTTACTGTCTATGTTTTGAACCATTCCTGTGAAACCAGTTATAGATTCCGATGCTTCACTCCAGGTTTACTGTATCCCTTGGACCTTCTTATTGACGATGAAACACAGAAATTAGAACGGAATTAAATACAAAAGGCACAATGCCGACTTAAGTACAAGAAGACTGACTCTTCTTATTGACTATGTTTTGAACCATTCCTGTGACACTAGTTATAGATTCCTATGCTTGACTCCCGGTTTACTGTTTCCCTTGGACCTTCTTATTGACGATGAAACACAGAAATTACATCGGAATTAAATACAAAAGGCACAATGCCGACTTAACTACAAGAAGACTGACTCTTCTTACTGACTATGTTTTGAACCATTCCTGTGACACTAGTTATAGTTTCATATGCTTCACTTCAGGTTTACTGTATCCCTCTGACCCTCTTATTGACGATGAAACACAGAAATTGCATCGGAATTAAATACCAAAGGCACATTCCGACTTAAGTACAAGATGATTGACTCTTCTTACTGTCTATGTTTTGAACCATTCCTGTGAAACCAGTTATAGATTCCGATGCTTCACTCAAAGTATACTGTGTCCCTTGGACCTTCTTATTGACGATGAAACACAGAAATTGCATCGGAATTAAATAAAAAAGGCACATTGCCGACTTACGTACAAGAAGACTGACTCTTCTTACTGTCTATGTTTTGAACCATTCCTGTGACACTAGTTATAGATTCCGTTGCTTCACTTCAGATTTACTTTATCCCCCTGACCGTCGTATTGACGATAAACACAGAAAATGCATCGGAATTAAATACAAAAGGCACAATGGCGAGTTAAGTACAAGAAGACCGACTCTTCTTACTGTCTATGTTTTGAACCATTACTGTGACACTAGTCTTACATTCTGATGCTTCACTCCAGGTTTACTGTATCCATCTGACCTCCTTATTGACAATGAAACACAGAAATTGCATCTTAATTGAATACAAAAGGCACAATGCCGACTTAGGCACAAGATGACTGACTCTTCTTACTGTCTGTGTTTTGAACCATTCCTGTGACACTAGTTATGGATTCCGATGCTTCACTTCAGATTAACTGTATCCCTCTGACCTTCTTATAGACGATGAAACACAGAAATTGCATCGCAATTATATAGAAAAGGCACAATGCCGACTTAGGTACAAGAAGACTGACTCTTCTTACTGTCTATGTTTTGAACCATTCCTGTGACACTAGTTATAGATTCCGATGCTTCACTTCAGGTTCACTGTATCAATCAGACCTTCTTACTGACGATGAAACACAGAAATTGCATCTTAATTAAATACAAAAGGCACAATGCCGACATATGTACAAGAAGACTGACTCTTCTTACTGTCTATGATTTGAACCATTCCTGTGACAGTAGTTATAGATTCCGATGCTTAACTTCAGGTTTTTCTGTATCCCTCTGACCTTCTTATTGACGATGAAACACAGAAATTGCATCGGAATTAAATACAAAAGGCACAATGCCGACTTAAGTACAAGAAGACTGACTCTCCTAATTGACTATGCTTTGAACCATTCCTGTGACACTAGTTATAGATTCCGATGCTTCACTCCCGGTTTACTGTATCCCTTGGACCTTCTTATTGACGATGAAACACAGAAATTGCATCGGAATTAAATACAAAAGGCACAATGCCGACTTAACTACAAGAAGACTGACTCTTCTTACTGACTATGTTTTGAACCATTCCTGTGACACTAGTTATAGTTTCCGATGCTTCAATTCAGATTTACTGTATCCCTCTGACCCTCTTATTGACGACGAAACACAGAAATTGCATCGGAATTAAATACAAAAGGCACAATGGCGAGTTAAGTACAAGAAGACCGACTCTTCTTACTGTCTATGTTTTGAACCATTACTGTGGCACTAGTCTTACATTCCGATGCTTCACTCCAGGTTTACTGTATCCATCTGACCTTCTTATTGACGATGAAACACAGAAATTGCATCGGAATTAAATACAAAAGGCACAATGCCGACTTAACTACAAGAATACTGACTCTTCTTACTGACTATGTTTTGAACCATTCCTGTGACACTAGTTATAGTTTCCGATGCTTCACTTCAGGTTTACTGTATCCCTGTGACCCTCTTATTGACGACGAAACACAGAAATTGCATTGGAATTAAATACAAAATGCACATTCCGACTTAAGTACAAGATGACTGATTCTTCTAACTGTCTATGTTTTGAACCATTCCTGTGAAACTAGTTATAGATTCCGATGCTTCATTCCAGGTTTACTGTGTCCCTTGGACCTTCGTATTGACGATGAAACACAGAAATTGCATCGGAATTAAATACAAAAGGCACAATGCCGACTTAAGTACAAGAAGACTGACTCTTCTTACTGTCTCTGTTTTGAACCATTCGTGCGACACTAGTTATAGATTCCGATGCTTCACTTCAGATTTACTGTATCCCCCTGACCGTCGTATTGACGATGAACACAGATAATGCATCGGAATTAAGTACAAAAGGCACAATGCCGACTCAAGTACAAGACGACTGGCTCTTTTTCCTGTCAATGCATTGAGCCATTCCTGTGACACTAGTTATAGATTCAGATGCTTCACTTAAGGTTTACTGTATCCAGCTGACCTTCTTATTGACGATGAAACACAGAAATTGCATCGGAATTAAATACAAAAGGCACAATGGCGAGTTAAGTACAAGAAGACTGACTCTTCTTACTGTCTATGTTTTGAACCATTACTGTGACACTAGTCTTACATTCCGATGCTTCACTCCAGGTTTACTGAATCCATCTGACCTCCTTATTGACGATGAAACACAGAAATTGCATCTTAATTGAATACAAAACGCACAATGCCGACTTAGGCACAAGATGACTGACTCTTCTTACTGTCTGTGTTTTGAACCATTCCTGTGACACTACTCTTACATTACGATGCTTCACTCCAGGTTTACTGTATCCATCTGACCTCCTTATTGACGATGAAACACAGAAATTGCATCTTAATTGAATACAAAAGGCACAATTCCGACTTAGGTACAAGAAGACTGACTCTTCTTACTGTCTATGTTTTGAACCATTCCTGTGACAGTAGTTACAGATTCCGATGCTTCACTTCAGGGTTACTGTATCCCTCTGACCTTCTTACTGACGATGAAACACAGATACTGCATCTTAATTAAATACAAAGGGCACAATGCCGACTTAAGTACAAGAAGACTGACTCTTCTTACTGTCTATGTTTTGAACCATTCCTGTGACAGTAGTTATAGATTCCGATGCTTACCTTCAGGTTTACTGTATCCCTCAGACCTTCTTATTGACGATGAAACACAGAAATTGCATCGGAATTAAATACAAAAGGCACAATGCCAACTCAAGTACAAGACGACTGGCTCTTCTTCCTGTCAATGCTTTGAACCATTCCTGTGACACTAGTTATAGATTCCGATGCTTCACTTCAGGTTTACTGTATCCCTCTGACCTTCTTACTGACGATGAAACACAGAAATTGCATCTTAATTAAATACAAAAGGCACAATGCCGACTTAAGTACATGAAGACTGACTCTTCTTACTGTCTATGTTTTGAACCATTCCTTTGACAGTAGTTGTAGATTCCGATGCTTCACTCCAGATTTACTGTATCCATCTAACCTCCTTATTGACGATGAAACACAGAAATTGCATCTTAATTGAATACAAAAGGCACAATGCCGACTTAGGTACAAGAAGACTGACTCTTCTTACTGTCTATGTTTTGAACCATTCCTGTGACAGTAGTTACAGATTCCGATGCTTCACTTCAGGGTTACTGTATCCCTCTGACCTTCTTACTGACGATGAAACACAGATATTGCATCTTAATTAAATACAAAAGGCACAATGCCGACTTAAGTACAAGAAGACCGACTCTTCTTACTGTCTATGTTTTGAACCATTCCTGTGACAGTAGTTATAGATTCCGATGCTTACCTTCAGGTTTACTGTATCCCTCTGACCTTCTTATTGACGATGAAACACAGAAATTGCATCGGAATTAAATAGAAAAGGCACAATGCGGACTTAAGTACAAGAAGACTGACTCTTCTTACTGTCTATGTTTTGAACCATTCCTGTGACACTAGTTACAGATTCCGATGCTTCACTTCAGATTTACTGTATCCCCCTGACCTTCTTATTGACGATGAAACACAGAAATTGCATCGGAATTAAATAGAAAAGGCACAATGCGGACTTAAGTACAAGAAGACTGACTCTTCTTACTGTCTATGTTTTGAACCATTCCTGTGACACTAGTTATAGATTCCGATGCTTCACTTCAGGGTTACTGTATCCCTCTGACCTTCTTACTGACGATGAAACACAGATATTGCATCTTAATTAAATACAAAAGGCACAATGCCGACTTCAGAACAAGAATACTGTATCTTCTTACTGTCTATGTTTTTAACCATTGCTGAGACGCTAGTTATAGATTCCGATGCTTTCACTCCAGGTTTACTGTATCCCTTGGACCATCTTATTGACGATGAAACACAGAAATTGCATCTGAATTAAATACAAAAGGGACAATGCCGACTTAAGTACAATAATACTGACTCTTCTTACTGACTATGATTACAACCAATCCTGTGTCACTAGTTATAGATTCTGATGCTTCACTTCAAGTTTACTGTATCCCTTGGACCCTCATATTGACGATGAAACACAGAAATGGTATCGGAATTAAATACAGAAGGCACAATGCCGACTTAAGTACAAGTAGAGTGACTCTTCTTACTGTCTATGTTTTGAACCATTCCTGTGACACTAGTTATAAATTCCGATGCTTCACTCCAGGTTTACTGTGTCCCTTGGACCTTCTTGTTGACGATGAAGCACAGAAATTGCATCGGAATTAAATACAAAAGGGACAATGCCGACATAAGTACAAGAATACTGGCTCTTCTTACTGACTATGATTTCAACCAATCCTGTGTCACTAGTTATAGATTCCGATGTTTCACTTCAGGTTTACTGTATCCCTTGGACCTTCTTATTGACGATGAAACACAGAAAGTGCATCGGAATTAAGTAGAAAAGGCACAATGCCGACTTACGTACAAGAAGACTGACTCTTCCTACTGTCTATGATTTGAACCATTCCAGTGACACTAGTTTTAGATTCCGATGCTTCACTTCAGGTTTACTGTATCCCTCTGACCCTCTCATTGACGATGAAACACAGAAATGGTATCGGAATTAAATACAAAAGGCATGATGCCGACTTAAGTACAAGAAGACTGACTCTTCTTACTGTCTATGTTTGAACCATTCCTATGACACCAGTTATAGATTCCGATGCTTCACTTCAGGTTTACTGTATCCCTCAGACCTTCTTATTAACGATGAAACACAGAAATTTCATCGGAATGAAATACAAAAGGCACAATGCCGACTTAAGTACAAGAAGACTGACTCTTCCTAGTGTCTATGTTTTGAACCATTCCTGTGACACTACTTATAGACTCCGATGCTTCACTCCAGGTTTACTGTATCCCTTGGACCTTCTTATTGACGATGAATCACAGAAATTGCATCGGAATTGAATAGAAAAGGCACAATGCCGACATAAGTACAAGAAGACGGACTCTTCCTACTGTCTATGTTTGAACCATTCCTGTGACACTAGTTACAGATTCCGATGCTTCACTTCAGGTTTAATGTATCGAATGGACCTTCTTGTAGACGATGAAACACAGAAATTGCATCGGAATTAAATACAAAAGGCACAATGCCGACTTAAGTACAAGAAGACTGACTCTTCCTACTGTCTATGTTTTGAACCATTCCTGTGACACTAGTTATAGATTCCGATGCTTCACTCCAGGTTTACTGTATCCCTTGGACCTTCTTATTGACGATGAAACACAGAAATTTCATCGGAATGAAATGGAAAAGGCACAATGCCGACTCAAGTACAAGAAGACTGACTCTTCCTACTGTCTATGATTTGAACCATTCCTGTGACACTTGTTATAGATTCCGATGCTTCACTTCAAGTTTAATGTATCCCTTGGACCTTTTTGTTGACGATGAATCACAGAAATTGCTTCGGAATTAAATACAAAAGGCACAATGCCGACTTAAGTACAAGATGACTGATTCTTCTTACCGACTATGTTTTGACTCATTCCTGTGACACTAGTTTTAGATTCCGATGCTTCACAATATGTTTATTGTATCCCTTGGACCTTCTTATTGACGATGAAACACAGATATTGCATCGGAATTAAATACAAAAGGCACAATGCCGTCCTAAGTACAAGAAGACTGACTCTTCTTACTGTCTATGTTTAGAACCATTCCTGTGACACTACTTACAGATTCCGATGCTTCACTTCAGGTTTACTGTATCCCTCTGACCTTCTTATTTACGATGAAACACAGAAATTGCATCGGAATTAAATACAAAAGGCACAATGCCGACTTAAGTACAAGAAGACTGACTCTTCTTACTGTCTATGTTTTGAACCATTCCGGTGACACTAGTTATAGTTTTCGATGCTTCACTTTAGCTTTACGGTATCACTTGGACCTTCTTATTGACGATGAAACACAGAAATTGCATCGGAATTAAATACTAAATACACAATGCCGACTCAAGTACAAGAAATCTGACTCTTCCTAATGTCTATGATTTGAACCATTCCTGTGACACTAGTTATACATTCCGATGCTTCACTTCAGGTTTACTGTATCCCTCTGACCTTCTTATTGACGATGAACCACAGAAATTGCATCGGATTTATATACAACAGGCACAATGCCGACTTACGTACAAGAAGACTGACTCATCCTTCTGTCTATGTTTTGAACCATTCCTGTGACACTAGTTATAGATTCCGACGCTTCACTTCAGGTTTACTGTATCCCTTGGACCCTCTCATTGACGGCGAAACACAGAAACTGCATCGGAATTAAATAGAGAAGGCACAATGCCGACTTAAGTACAAGAAGACTGACTCTTCCAACTGTCTATGTTTTGAACCATTCCTGTGACACTAGTTATAGATTCCGATGCTTCACTTCAGGTTTACTGTATCCCTCGGACCTTCTTATTGTCGATGAAACACAGAAATTGCAGCGGTATTAAATACAAAAGCCACAATGCCGACTTAAGTACAAGAGGACTGACACTTCTTACTGTCTATGATTTGAACCAATCCTGTGACACTAGTTCTTGATTCCGATGCTTCACTTCAGGTTTACTGCATCCCTTGGACCTTCTTATTGACGACGAAACACAGAAATTGCATCGGAATTACATTGGAAGGCACAATGGCGTCTTAAGTACAAGAAGACTGACTGTTCTTACTGTGTATGTTTTGAACCATTCCTGTGACACTAGTTATAAATTCCGATACTTCACTTTAGGTTTACTGTATCACTTGGACCTTCTTATTGACGATGAAACACAGAAATTGCATCGGAATTAAATACAAAAGGCCCAATGCCGACTTAAGTACAAGAAGACTGACTCTTCTTACTGTCAATGTTATTAACCATTCGTGTGACACTAGTTATAGATTCCGATGCTTCACTTCAGGTTTACTGTATCCCTCTGACCTTCTTATTGACGATGAAACATAGAAATTGCATCGGAATTAAATACAAAAGGCACAATGCTGACTTAGGTACAAGAAGACTGCCTCTTTTTCTGACTATGTTGTGAACATTTCCTGTGAGACCAGTTTTAGATTCTGATGCTTCACTTCAGATTTACTGTATCACTTGGACCTTCTTATTGACTATGAAACACAGAAATTGCATCGGAATTAAATACAAAAGGCACAATGCCGACTCAAGTACAAAAAGACTGACTCTTACTACTGTCTATGTTTTGAACCATTCCTGTTACACTAGTTATACATTCCGATGCTTCTTTTCAGATTTACTGTATCCCTCTGACCTTCTTATTGACGATGAAACACAGAAATTGCATCGGAATTAAATACAAAAGGCACAATGAAGACTTAAGTACAAGAGGACTGACTCTTCTTACTGTCAATGTTTTGAACCATTCCTGTGACACTAGTTATAGATTCCGATGCATCACTTCAGGTTTACTGTATCCCTTGGACCTTCTTATCGACGACGAAACACAGAAAGTGCACCATAATTAAATAGGAAAGGCACAATGCCGACTTAAGTACAAGAAGACTGACTCTTCTTACTGTCTATGTTTTGAACCATTCCTGTGACACTAGTTATAGATTCCGATGCTTCACTTTAGGTTTACTGTATCACTTGGACCTTCTTATTGACGACGAAACACAGAACTTGCATCGGAATTAAATACAAAAGGCACAATGCCGACTTAAGTACAAGAAGACTGACTCATCTTACTGTCCATGTTTTTAACCAATCCTGTGACACTAGTTATAGATTCCGATGCATCACTTCAGGCTTACTGTATCCCTCTGACCTTCTTATTGGCGATGAAACTTAGAAATTGCATCGGAATTAAATACAAAAGGCACAATGCCGACTCAAATACAAGATGACTGGCTCTTCTTACTCTCTATGTTTTGATCCTTTCCTGTGAGACCAATTTTAGATTCCGATGCTTCACTATATGTTTACTGTATCCCTTGGACCTTCTTATAGACGATGAAACACATACATTGCATCGCAATTAAGTTGAAAAGGCACAATGCCGACTTAAGTACAAGAAGACTGACTCATCCTACTGTCTATGTTTTATCCATTCCTGTGACACTAGTTATAGATTCCGATGCTTCACTTCAGGTTTACTGATTCCCTCTGAACTTCTTATTGACGATGAAACACAGAAACTGCATCGGAATTAAATACAAAAGGTACAATGCCGACTCAAATACAAGATGACCGGCTCTTCTTACTCTCTATGTTTTGAACCTTTCCTGAGAGACCGGTTTTAGATTCCGGTGCTTCACTTCACGTTTACTGTATCTCTTGGACCTTCTTATTGACGACGAAACACAGAAATTGCATCAAAATTATATAGGAAAGGCACAATGCCGACTTAAGTACAAGAAGACTGACTCTTCTTACTTACTATGATTTGAACATTTCCTGTGAGACCACTTTTAGATTCCGATGCTTCACTATGTGTTTACTGTATCCCTTGGACCTTCTTATTGACGATGAAACACAGAAATTGCATCGAAATTAAACACAAAAGGCACAATTCCGACTTAAGTACAAGAAGAAAGACTCTTCTTACTGTCTATGTTTTGAACCATTCCTGTGACACTAGTTATAGATTCCGATGCATCACTTCAGGTTTACTGTATCCCATGGACCTTCTTATTGACGATGAAACACAGAAATTGCATCGGAATTAAATACAAAAGGCACAATGCCGACTTAAGTACAAGAAGACTGACTCCTCTTGCTGTGTATGTTTTGAACCATTCCTGTGACATTAGTTATAGATTCCGAAGCTTCACATAAGGTTTACTCTATCCCTCTGACCTTCGTATTGACGACGAAACACAGAAACTGCATCGGAATTAAATAGAAAAGGCACAATGCCGACTTAAGTACAAGATGACTGACTCTTCCTACTGTCTATGTTTGCACCATTCCTGTGACACTAGTTATAGATTCCGATGCTTCACTTCCGCTTTACTGTATCCCTCAGACCTTCTTATTGACGATGAAACACAGAAATTGCTTGGGAACTAAATACAAAATGCACAATGTCGACTTAAGTACAAGACGACAGACTTTTTTTACTGTCTATGTTTTGAACCTTTTCTGTGACACCAGTTATATATTCCGATGCTTCACTTCAGGTTTACTGCATCCCTCTGACCTTCTTCTTGATGATGAAACACAGATTTTGCATCGGAATTAAATAGAAAAGGCACAATGCCGACTTACGTACAAGAAGACTGACTCATCTTACTGTCTAATTTTTGAACCATTCCTGTGACACTAGTTATAGATTCCGATGCTTCACTTAGGGTTTACTGTCTCACCCTGACCTTCGTATTGACGGCGAAACACAGAAACTGCATCGGAATTAAATACAAAAGGCACAATGCCGACTTAAGTACAAGAAGACTGACACTTCCTACTGTCTATGTTATGAACCATTCCTGTGACACTAGTTATAGATTCCGATTCATCACTTGAGTTTTACTGTATCCCTTGGACCTTCTTATTGACGATGAAACACACAAATTGCATCGGAATTAAATACAAAAGGCACAATGCCGACTTAAGTACAAGAGGACAGACTCTTCTTGCTGAGTATGTTTTGAACCATTCCTGTAACATTAGTTACAGATTCCGATGCTTCACTTAACGTTTACTGTCTCCCTCTGACCTTCGTATTGACGACGAAATACAGAAACAGCATCGGAATTAAATACAAAATGCACAATGCCGACTTAAGTACAAGAAGACTGTCTCTTCATACAGACTATGTTGTGAACATTTCCTGTGAGACCAGTTTTAGATTCCGATGCTTCACTATATGTTTACTGTATCCCTTGGACCTTCTTAGTGACGATGAAACACATACATTGCATCGGAATTAAATAGAAAAGGCACAATGCCGACTTAAGTACAAGAAGACTGACTCTTCCTACTGTCTATGTTTTAACCATTCCTGTGACACTAGTTATAGATTCCGATGCTTCACTTCAGGTTTAGTGATTCCCTCTGACCTTCTTATTGACGATGAAACACAGAAATTGCATCGGAATTAAATACAAAAGACACATTGCCGATTCAAGTACAAGAAGACTGACTCTTCCTACTGTCTATGTTTTGAACCATTCTTGTGACATTCCGATGCTTCACTTCAGGTTTACTGTATCCCCCTGACCTTCTTATTGACGATGAGACACACGAAATTGCATCGGAATTAAATACAAAAGGCACAACTCCGACTTAAGTACAAGAAGACTGTCTCTTCTCTCTGACTAAGTTGTGTGCATTTCCTGTGAGACCAGGTTTAGATTCCGATGCTTCACTATATGTTTATTGTATCCCTTGGACCTTCTTATTGACGATTAAACACAGAAATTGCATCGCAATTAAATACAAAAGGCACAATGCCGACTTAAGTACAAGAAGACTGACTCTACTTACTGTCTATGTTTAGAACCATTCCTGTGACACTAGTTATAGATTGCGATGCTTCACTTCAGGTTTACTGTATCACTTGGACCTTCGTATTGACGATGAAACACAGAAATTGCATCGGAATCAAATACAAAAAGCACAATGCCGACTTAAGTACAAGAAGACCGACTCTTCTTACTGTCTATGTTTTGAACCATTCCGGTGACACTAGTTATAGTTTCAGATGCTTCACTTCAGGTTTACTGTATCACTTTGACCTTCTTATTGACGATGAAACACAGAAATTGCATCGGAATTAAATACAAAAGCTCAAATCCGACTTAAGTACAAGAAGACTGACTCTTCTTACTGTCTATGTTTTGAACAATTCCTGTGACACTAGTTATAGATTCCGATGCTTCACTTCAGGTTTATTGTATCCCTTGGACCTGCTTATCGACGATGAAACACAGAGATTGAATCGGAATTAAATACAAGAGGCACAATGCAGACATATGTACAAGAAGACTGACTCTTCTTACTGTCTATGTTTTGAACTATTCCTGTGACACTAGTTATAGATTCCGATGCTTCATTTTAGGTTTACTGTATCCTTTTGACCTTCTTATTGACGACGAAACACAGAAATTGCATCGGAATTAAATAGAAAAGGCACATTGCCGACTTAAGTACAAGAAGACTGACTCTTCCTACTGTCTATGTTTGAACCATTCCTGTGACACTAGTTATAGATTCCGTTGCTTCACTTCAGGTTTACTGTATCCCTCTGACCTTCTTATTGATGATGAAACACAGAAATTGCATCGGAATAAAATACAAAATGCACAATGCCGACTTAAGTACAAGTAGACTGACTCTTCTTACTGACTATGTTGTGAACATTTCCTGTGAGACCAGTTTTAGATTCCGATGCTTCACTATATGTTTACTGTCTCCCTAGGACCTTCTTATTGACGATGAAACACATACATTGCATTGGAAATAAATAGAAAAGGCACAATGCCGACTTAGGTACCAGAAGACAGACTCATCCTACTGTCTATGTTTTAACCATTCCTGTGACACTAGTTATTGATTCCGATGCTTCACTTCAGGTTTACTGATTCCCTCTGACCTTCTTATTGACGATGAAACACAGAAACTGCATCGGAATTATATACAAAAGGCACAATGCCGACTTAAGTACAAGAAGACTGACTCTTCTTACTGTCTATGTTTTGAACCACTCCTGTGACACTAGTTATAGATTCCGATGCTTCACTTTAGGTTTACTGTATCACTTGGACCTTCTTATTGACGATGAAACACAGAACTTGCATCGGAATTAAATACAAAAGGCACAATGCCGACTTAAGTACAAGAAGACTGACTCATCTTACTGTCCATGATTTAACCATTCCTGTGACACTAGTTATAGATTCCGATGCATCACTTCAGGCTTACTGTATCCCTCTGACCTTCTTATTGGCTATGAAACTTAGAAATTGCATCGGAATTAAATACAAAAGGCACAATGCCGACTCAAATACAAGATGACTGGCTCTTCTTACTCTCTATGCTTTGATCCTTTCCTGTGAGACCAGTTTTAGATTCCGATGCTTCACTATATGTTTACTGTATCCCTTGGACCTTCTTATAGACGATGAAACACATACATTGCATCGCAATTAAATTGAAAAGGCACATTGCCGACTTAAGTACAAGAAGACTGACTCATCCTTCTGTCTATGATGTATCCATTCCTGTGACACTAGTTATGGATTCCGATGCTTCACTTCAGGTTTACTGATTCCCTCTGACCTTCTTATTGACGATGAAACACAGACACTGCATCGGAATTAAATACAAAAGGCACAGTGCCGACTCAAATACAAGATGACCGGCTCTTCTTACTCTCTATGTTTTGAACCTTTCCTGAGAAACCGGTTTTAGATTCCGGTGCTTCACTTCAAGTTTACTGTATCTCTTGGACCTTCTTATTGACGACGAAACACAGAAATTGCATCAAAATTATATAGGAAAGGCACAATGCCGACTTAAGTACAAGAAGACTGACTCTTCTTACTTACTATGATTTGAACATTTCCTGTGAGACCACTTTTAGATTCCGATGCTTCACTATGTGTTTAGTGTATCCCTAGGACCTTCTTATTGACGATGAAACACAGAAATTGCATCGAAATTAAACACAAAATGCACAATTCCGACTTAAGTACAAGAAGAATGACTCTTCTTACTGTCTATGTTTTGAACCATTCCTGTGACACTAGTTATAGATTGCGATGCTTCACTTCAGGTTTACTGTATCCCACTGACCTTCTTGTTTACGGTGAAACACAGAAATTGCATCGGAATTAAATACAAAAGGCACAATGCCGACTTCAGTACAAGAAGACTGACACATCTTACTGTCTATGTTTTGAACCATTCCGGTGACACTAGTTATAGTTTCCGATGCTTCACTTCAGGTTTACTGTATCACTTGGACCTTCGTATTGACGATGAAACATAGAAATTGCATCGGAATCAAATACAAAAAGCACAATGCCGACTTAAGTACAAGAAGACCGACTCTTCTTACTGTCTATGTTTTGAACCATTCCGGTGACACTAGTTATAGTTTCAGATGCTTCACTTCAGGTTTACTGTATCACTTTGACCTTCTTATTGACGATGAAACACAGAAATTGCATCGGAATTAAATACAAAAGCTCAAATCCGACTTAAGTACAAGAAGACTGACTCTTCTTACTGTCTATGTTTTGAACAATTCCTGTGACACTAGTTATAGATTCCGATGTTTCACTTCAGGTTTATTGTATCCCTTGGACCTGCTTATCGACGATGAAACACAGAGATTGAATCGGAATTAAATACAAGAGGCACAATGCAGACATATGTACAAGAAGACTGCCTCTTCTTACTGTCTATGTTTTTAACCATTCCTGTGACACTAGTTATAGATTCCGATGCTTCATTTTAGGTTTACTGTATCGTTTTGACCTTCTTATTGACGACGAAACACAGAAATTGCATCGGAATTAAATAGAAAAGGCACAATGCCGACTTAAGTACAAGAAGACTGACTCTTCCTACTGTCTATGTTTGAACCATTCCTGTGACACTAGTTATAGATTCCGTTGCTTCACTTCAGGTTTACTGTATCCCTCTGACCTTCTTATTGATGATGAAACACAGAAATTGCATCGGAATTAAATACAAAATGCACAATGCCGACTTAAGTACAAGTAGACTGACTCTTCTTACTGACTATGTTGTGAACATTTCCTGTGAGACCAGTTTTAGATTCCGATGCTTCACTATATGTTTACTGTCTCCCTAGGACCTTCTTATTGACGATGAAACACATACATTGCATCGGAAATAAATAGAAAAGGCACAATGCCGACTTAAGTACCAGAAGACAGACTCTTCCTACTGTCTATGTTTTAACCATTCCTGTGACACTAGTTATTGATTCCGATGCTTCACTTCAGGTTTACTGATTCCCTCTGACCTTCTTATTGACGATGAAACACAGACACTGCATCGGAATTATATACAAAATGTACAATGCCGACGCAAATACAAGATGACTGGCTCTTCTTACTCTCTATGTTTGGCACCTCTCCTGAGAGACCGGTTTTAGATTCCGGTGCTTCACTTCAGGTTAACTGTATCACTTGGACCTTCTTATTGACGACGAAACACAGAAATTGCATCAAAAGTACATAGAAAAGGCACAATGCCGATTTAAGTAAAAGAAGACTGACTCTTCTTACTTACTATGATTCGAACATTTCCTGTGAGACCAGTTTTAGATTCCGATGCTTCACTATGTGTTTACTGTATCCCTTGGACCTTCTTATTGACGATGAAACACAGAAATTGCTTCGAAATTAAATACAAAAGGCACAATGCCGACTTAAGTACAAGAAGAATGACTCTTCTTACTGTCTATGTTTTGAACCATTCCTGTGACACTAGTTATAGATTCCGATGCTTCACTTCAGGTTTACTGTATCCCTTGGACCTTCTTATTGACGATGAAACACAGAAATTGCATCGGAATTAAATACAAATGGCACAATGCCGAATTAAGTACAAGAAGACTGACACTTCCTACTGTCTATGTTTGAACCATTCCTGTGACACTACTTATAGATTCCGATGCATCACTTCAGGTTTACTGTATCCCTTGGACCTTCTTATTGACGATGAAACACACAAATTGCATCGGAATTAAATACAAAATTCACAATGCCGACTTAAGTACAAGAAGACTGACTCCTCTTGCTGTGTATGTTTTGAACCATTCCTGTGACATTAGTTATAGATTCCGATGCTTCAATTAAGGTTTAGTCTATCCCTCTGACCCTCGTATTGACGACGAAACACAGAAACTGCATCGGAATTAAATAGAAAAGGCACAATGCCGACTTAAGTACAAGAAAACTGACTCTTCCTACTGTCTATGCTTTGCACCATTCCTGTGACACTAGTTATAGATTCCGATGCTTCACTTCAGGTTTACTGTATCCCTCAGACCTTCTTATTGACGATGAAACACAGAAATTGCATCGGAATTAAATACAAAAGGCACAATGTCGACTTAAGTACAAGACGACAGACTTTTTTTACTGTCTACGTTTTGAACCTTTTCTGTGACACCAGTTATAGATTCCGATGCTTCACTTCAGGTTTACTGCATCTCTCTGACCTTCTTCTTGATGATGAAACACAGAATTTGCATCGGAATTAAATAGGAAAGGCACAATGCCGACTTACGTACAAGAAGACTGACTCATCTTACTGTCTATTTTTTGAACCATTCCTGTGACACTAGTTATAGATTCCGATGCTTCACTTAAGGTTTACTGTCTCCCTATGACCATCGTATTGACGACGAAACACAGAAACTGCTTCGGAATTAAATACAAAATGCACAACGCCGACTTAAGTACAAGAAGACTGACTCTTCTTACTGACTATGTTGTGAACATTTCCTGTGAGACCAGTTTTAGATTCCGATGCTTCACTATATGTTTACTGTATCCCTTGGACCTTCTTATTGACGATGAAACACATACATTGCATCGGAATTAAATAGAAAAGTCACAATGCCGACTCACGTACAAGAAGACTGACTCTTCCTACTGTCTATGTTTTAACCATTCCTGTGACACTAGTTATAGATTCCGATGCCTCACTTCAGGTTTAGTGATTCCCTCTGACCTTCTCATTGACGATGAAACACAGAAATTGCATCGGAATTAAATACAAAAGACACAATGAAGATTCAAGTACAAGAAGACTGACTCTTCCTACTGTCTATGTTTTGAACCATTCTTGTGACTTTCCGATGCTTCACTTCAGGTTTACTGTATCCCTCTGACCTTCTTATTGACGATGAAACACAGAAATTGCATCGCAATTAAATACAAAAGGCACAATGCCGACTTAAGTACAAGAAGACTGACACTTCTTACTGTCTACGTTTTGAACCATTCCGGTGACACTAGTTACAGTTTCCGATGCTTCACTTCAGGTTTACTGTATCACTTGGACCTTCTTATTGACGATGAAACACAGAAATTGCATCGGAATCAAATACAAAAGGCACAATGCCGACTTAAGTACAAGCAGACCGACTCTTCTTACTGTCTATGTTTTGAACCATTCCGGTGACACTAGTTATAGTTTCAGATGCTTCACTTCAGGTTTACTGTATCACTTTGACCTTCTTATTGACGATGAAACACAGAAATTGCATCGGAATTAAATACAAAAGGCACAAATCCGACTTAAGTACAAGAAGACTGACACTTCTTACTGTCTACGTTTTGAACCATTCCGGTGACACTAGTTACAGATTCCGATGCTTCACTTCAGGTTTACTGTATCCCTTGGACCTGTCGACTTATGTACAAGACGACAGACTCTTCCTACTGTCTATGCTTTGCACCATTCCTGTGACACTAGTTATAGATTCCGATGCTTCACTTCAGGTTTACTGTATCCCTCAGACCCTCTTATTGACGATGAAACACAGAAATTGCATCGGAATTAAATACAAAAGGCACAATAACGACTTAAGTACAAGACGACTGACTTTTTTTACTGTCTACGTTTTGAACCTCTTATGTGACACCAGTTATAGATTCCGATGCTTCACTTCAGGTTTACTGCATCTCTCTGACCTTCTTCTTGATGATGAAACACAGAATTTGCATCGGAATTAAATAGAAAAGGCACAATGCCGACATACTTACAAGAAGACTGACTCATCTTACTGTCTATTTTTTGAACCATTCCTGTGACACTAGTTATAGATTCCGATGCTTCACTTATGGTTTACTGTCTCCCTATGACCTTCGTATTGACGACGAAACACAGAAACTGCATCGGAATTAAATACAAAAGGCACAATGCCGACTTAAGTACAAGAAGACTGACACTTCCTACTGTGTATGTTATGAACCATTCCTGTGACACTAGTTATAGATTCCGATGCATCACTTCAGGTTTACAGTATCCCTTGGACCTTCTTATTGACGATGAAACACACAAATTGCATCGGAATTAAATACAAAAGGCACAATGCCGACTTAAGTACAAGACGACTGACTCTTCTTGCTGAGTATGTTTTGAACCATTCCTGTGACACTAGTTATAATTCCGATGCTTCACTTAAGGTTTACTGTCTCCCTCTGACCTTCGTATTGACAACGAAACACAGAAACTGCATCGGAATTAAATACAAAATGCACAATGCCGACTTAAGTACAAGAAGACTGACTATTCTTACTGTCAGTATTTTGAACCACTCCGGTGACACTAGTTATAGTTTCAGATGCTTCACTTCAGGTTTACGGTAGCACTTGGACCCTCTTATTGACGATGAAACACAGAAATTGCATCGGAATTAAATACAAAAGGCACAATGCCGACTTAAGTACAAGAGGACTGACTCTTCTTACTGTCTTTGTTTTGAACCATTCCTGTGACACTAGTTATAGATTCCGATGCTTCACTTCAGGTTTACTTTGTCCTTTGGACCTTCTTATTGACGATGAAACACAGAAATTCCATCGGAATCAAAAAGAAAAAGCACAATGCCGACATAAGTACAAGAAGACTGACGCTTCCTAGTGTCTTTGTTTTGAACCGTTCCTGTGACACTAGTTATAGATTCCGATGCTTCACTTCAGGTTTACTGTATCCATCTGACCTTCTTATTGACGATGAAACTCAGAAATTGCATCGGAATTAAATTAAAAAAGCACCATGCCGACTTAAGTACAAGAAGACTGACTCTTCTTACTGTCTATGTTTAAAACCATTCCTGTGACACTAGTTATAGATTCCGATGCTTCACTTCAGGTTTACTGTATCCCTCTGACCTTCTTATTTACGACGAAACACAGAAATTGCATCGGAATTAAATACAAAAGGCACAATGCCGACTTAAGTACAAGAAGACTTACTCTTCTTACTGTCTATGTTTTGAACCATTCCGGTGACACTAGTTATAGTTTCCGACGATTCACTTCAGGTTTACTGTATCATTTGGACCTTCTTATTGACGATGAAACACACAAATTGCATCGGAATTAAATACAAAAGGCACAATGCCGACTTAAGTACGAGAAGACTGACTCTTCTTACTGTCTATGTGTTGAACAATTCCTGTGACACTAGTTATAGATTCCGTTGCTTCACTTCAGGTTTACTGCATTCCTTGGACCGTCTTATTGACGACGAATCACAGAAATTGCATTGGAATTAAGTAGGAAAGGCACAATGCCGACTTAAGTACAAGAAGACTGACCCTTCCTATTGTCTATGTTTTGAACCATTCCTGTGACACTTGTTATAGATTCCGATGTTTCACTTCAGGTTTACTGTATCCCTCTGACCCACTTATTGACGATGAAACACAGAAATTGCATCGGAATTAAATAGAAAAAGCACAATGCCGACTTAAGTACAAGAAGACTGACTCTTCTTACTGACTAAGATGTGAACATTTCCTGTGAGACCAGTTTTAGATTCCGATGCTTCACTACATGTTTACTGTATCCCATTGACCTTCCTATTGACGATGAAACACAGAACTTGCATCGGAATTAATTACAAAAGGCACTATGCCGACTTAAGTACAAGAAGACTGACTATTCTTACTGTCAATATTTTGAACCATTCCGGTGACACTAGTTATAGTTTCAGATGCTTCACTTCAGGTTTACTGTATCACTTGGACCTTCTTATTGACGATGAAACACAGAAATTGCATCCGAATTAAATTCAAAAGGCACAATGCCGACTTTAGTACCAGAAGACTGACTCTTCTTACTCTCTTTGCTTTGAACAATTCCTGTGACACTAGTTATAGATTCCGATGCTTCACGTCAGGTTTACTGTATCTCTTGGACCTTCTTATTGACGATGAAACACAGAAATTGCATCGGAAATAAATAGAAAATGCACAATGCCGGCTTAAGTACAAGAAGACTGTCTCTTCCTACTGTCTATGTTTTGAACCTTTCCTGTGACACTAGTTATAGATTCCGTTGCTTCACTTCAGGTGTACTGTATCCCTCTGACCTTCTTATTGATGATGAAACACAGAAATTGCATCGGATTTAAATACAGAATGCACAACGCCGACCTAAGTACAAGAAGACTGTCTCTTCTTACTGACTATGTTGTGAACATTTCCTGTGAGACCAGTTTTAGATTCCGAAGCTTCACTTCAGGTTTACTTTGTCCTTTGGACCTTCTTATTGACGATGAAACACAGAAAATCCATCGAAATAAAAAAGAAAAGGCACAATGCCGTCATAAGTACAAGAAGACTGACGCTTCCTAGTGTCTATGTTTTGAACCGTTCCTGTGACACTAGTTGTAGATTCCGATGCTTCACTTCAGGTTTACTGTATCCCTCTGACATTCTTATTGTCGATGAAACACAGAAATTGCATCGGAATTAGATAGAAAAGGCACAATGCCGTATTAAGTACAAGAAGACTGACTCTTCATCCAGTCTATGTATTGAATAATTCATGTGAGAATAGTTATAGATTTCGATGCTTCACTTCAAATTTACTGTGTCCCTTGGACCTTCTTATTGACGATGAAACACAGAAATTGCTTCAGAATTAAATACAAAAGGCACAAAGCCGACTTAAGTATAACAAGACTGACTCTTCTTACTGACTATGATTTGAACATTTCCTGTGAGACCAGTTTTAGAGTCCGATGCTTCACTATAAGTGTACTGTATCCCTTGTACCTTCCTATTGACGATGAAACACAGAAATTGCATCGGAAATAAATACAAAGGGCACAAGGCCGACTGAAGTACAAGAAGACTGACTATTCTTACTGTCTATCTTTTGAACCATTCCTGTGACACTAGTTATAGATTACGATGCATCACTTCAGATTTACTGTATCCCTTGGACCTTGTTATTGACGATGAAACACAGAAATTGCATCGGAATTAAATACAAAAAGCACAATGCCGACTTAAGTACAAGAAGACTGACACTTCCGACAGACTATGTTTTGAACCATTCCTGTGACACTAGTTATAGATTCCGATGCATCACCTCAGGTTTACTGTATCCCTTGGACCTTCGTAATGACGATGACACACAGAAATTGCATCGGATTTAAATACAAAAGGCACAATGCCGACTTAAGTACAAGAAGACTGACACTTCTTGCTGTGTATGTTTTGAACCATTCCTGTGACACTAGTTACAGATTCCGATGCTTCACTTCAGGTTTACTGTATCCTTTGGACCTTCTTATTGAAGATGAAACACAGAATTTGCATCTGAATTATATAAAAAAGGCACAATGCCGACTTACGTACAAGAAGAATGACACTTCTTACTGTCTATGTTTTGAGCAATTCCTGTGACACTAGTTATAGATTACGTTGCTTCACTTCAGGTTTACTGTATCAGTTGGACCTTCTCATCGACGATGAAACAGAAATAGCATCGGAATTTAATACAAAAAGGCACAATGCCGACTTAAGTACAAGAAGACTGACTCTTCTTACTCTCTATGTTTTGAACCATTCCTGTGCCACTAGTTATAAATTACGATGCTTCACTTCAGGTTTACTGTATCCTTCTGACCTTCTTATTGACGATGAAACACAGAAATTGCATCGGAATTAATTTCAAAAAGCACAATGCCGACTTAAGTACAAGACGACTGACTCTTCTTACTGTCTATGTTTAGAATCATTCCTGTGACAGTAGTCATAGATTCCGATGCTTCACTAAAGGTTTACTGTATCCCTCTGACCTTCTTATTTACGATGAAACACAGAAATTGCATCGGAATTAAATACAAAAGGCACAATGCCGACTTAAGTACAAGAAGACTGACTCTTCCTACTGTCTCTGTTTTGAAGCATTCCTGTGACACTAGTTATAGATTCCGATGCTTCACTTCAGGTTTACTGTATCCCTCTGACCTTCATGTTGACGATGAAACACAGAAACTGCATCGGAATTAAATACAAAAGGCAAAATGCCGACTCAAGTACATGAAGACTGTCTCCTCTTCCTGACTATGTTGTGAACATTTCCTGTGAGACCGGTTTTAGATTCCGATGCTTCACTACATGTTTATAGTATCCCTTGGACCTTCTTATTAACGATGAAACACAGAAATTGCATCGGAATTTAATACAAAAGGCACAATGCCGACTTAAGTACAAGAAGACTGACTCTTCCTACTGTCTCTGTTTTGAACCATTCCTGTGACACTAGTTATAAATTCCGATGCTTCACTTCAGGTTTACTGTATCCCTCTGACCTTCTTATTGACGATGAAACACAGAAATTGCAACGGAATTAAATTCAAAAAGCACAATACCGACTTATGTACAAGAAGACTGACTCTTCTTACTGTCTATGTTTAGAACCATTCCTGTGACACTAGTTATAGATTCCGATGCTTCAGTTCAGGTTTACTGTATCCCTCTGATCTTCTTATTTACGATGAAACAAAGAAATTGCATCGGAATTAAATACAAAAGGCACAATGCCGACTTAAGTACAAGTAGACTGACTCTTCTTACTGTCTATGTTTTGAACCACACCGGTGACACTAGTTATAGTTTCCGATGATTCACTTCAGGTTTACAGTATCACTTGGACCTTCTTATTGACGATGAAACACAGAAATTGCATCGGAATTAAATACAAAAATCACAATGCCGACTTAAGTACAAGAAGACTGACTCTTCTTACTGTCTATGTTTTGAACAATTCCTGTGACACTAGTTATAGATTCCGTTGCTTCACTTCAGGTTTTCTGCATCCCTTGGACCTTCTTATTGACGACGAATCACAGAAATTGCGTTGGAATTAAATAGGAAAGGCACAATGCCGACTTAAGTACAAGAAGACTGACCCTTCCTATTGTCCATGTTTTGAACCATTCCTGTGACTCTAGTTATAGATTCCGATGTTTCACTTCAGGTTTACTGTATCCCTCTGACCCTCTTATTGACGATGAAACACAGAAATTGCATCGGAATTAAATAGAAAAAGCACAATGCCAACTTAAGTACAAGAAGACTGACTCTTCTAACTGACTATGTTGTCAACATTTCCTGTGAGACCAGTTTTAGATTCCGATATTTCACTATATGTTTACTGTATCCCATGAACCTTCTTATTGACGATGAAACACAGAACTTGCATCGGAATTAATTAGAAAAGGCACAATGCCGACTTAAGCACAACAAGACTGACTCTTCCTACTGTCTATGTTTTAACCATTCCTGTGACACTAGTTATAGATTCCGATGCTTCACTTCAGGTTTACTGATTCCCTCTGACCTTCGTATTGACGATGAAGCACAGAATTTGCATCGGAATTAAATACAAAATTCACAATGCCGACTTAAGTACAAGAAGACTGACTCTTCTTACTGTCTATGTTTTGAGCAATTCCTGTGACACTAGTTATAGATTCCGATGCTTCACTTCAGGTTTACTGTATCCCTTGGACCTTCTTATCGACGATGAAACACAGAAATAGCATCGGAATTAAATACAAAAGGCACAATGACGGCTTAAGTACAAGAAGACTGACTCTTCGTACTCTCTATGTTTTGAACCATTCCTGTGACACTAGTTATAGATTCCGATGCTTCACTTCAGGTTTACTGATTCCCTCTGACCTTCGTATTGACGATGAAGCACAGAATTTGCATCGGAATTAAATACAAAATTCACAATGCCGACTTAAGTACAAGAAGACTGACTCTTCTTACTGTCTATGTTTTGAGCAATTCCTGTGACACTAGTTATAGATTCCGATGCTTCACTTCAGGTTTACTGTATCCCTTGGACCTTCTTGTTGACGACGAAAATCACAGAAATTGCATCGGCATTAAATAGAAAAGGCACGATGCGGACTTAAGTACAAGAAGGCTGACTCATCCAACTGTCTATGTTTTGAAAAATTCCTGTGACACTAGTTATAGATTCCGAGGCTTCAATTCAGGTTTATTGTATCCCTCTGGCACTCTTACTGACGATGAAACACAGAAATTGCATCGGAATTAAATACAAGAGGCACAGTGCCGACTTAAGTACAAGAAGACTGACTCTTCTTACTGTCTATGTTTTGAACCATTCCTGTGACACTAGTTATAAATTCCGAAGCTTCACTTCAGGTTTACTTTGTCCTTTGGACCTTCTTATTGACGATGAAACACAGAAATTCCATCGGAATCAAAAAGAAAAGGCACAATGCCGACATAAGTAGAAGAAAACCATCGCTTCCTAGTGTCTGTGTTTTGAACCGTTCCTGTGACACTAGTTATAGATTCCGATGCTTAACTTCAGGTTTACTGTATCCCTCTGACATTCTTATTGTCGATGAAACACAGAAGTTGCATCGGAATTAGATAGAAAACGCACAATGCCGTATTAAGTACAAGAAGACTGACTCTTCTTACAGTCTATGAATTGAACAATTCCTGTACCAATAGTTATAGATTTCGATGCTTCACTGCAGGTTAACTGTATCCCTCTGACCTCCTTATTGACGATGAAACACAGAAATTGATTCAGAATTAAATACAAAAGTCACAAAGCCGACTTAAGTATAACAAGACTGACTCTTCTTACTGACTATGATTTGAACATTTCCTGTGAGACCAGTTTTAGAGTCCGATGCTTCACTATAAGTGTACTGTATCCCTTGTACCTTCCTATTGACGATGAAACACAGAAATTGCATCGGAATTAAATACAAAGGGCACAAGGAAGACTGAAGTACAAGAAGACTGTCTATTCTTACTGTCTATGTTTTGAAACATTCCTGTGACACTAGTTAGAGACTACGATGCTTCACTTCAGATTTACTGTATCCCTTGGACCTTGTTATCGACGATGAAACACAGAAATTGCATCGGAATTAAATACAAAAAGCACAATGCCGACTTAAGTACAAGAAGACTGACACTTCCGACAGACTATGCTTTGAACCATTCCTGTGACACTAGTTATAGATTCCGATGCATCACCTCAGGTTTACTGTATCCCTTGGACCTTCGTATTGACGATGACACACAGAAATTGCATCTGATTTAAATACAAAAGGCACAATGCCGACTTAAGTACAAGAAGACTGACACTTCTTGCTGTGTATGCTTTGAAACATTCCTGTGACACTAGTTATAGATTCCGATGCTTCACTTCAGGTTTACTGTATCCCTCTGACCCTCTTATTGACGACGAAACACAGAAATTGCATCGGAATTAAATACAAAGGGCACAATGCCGACTTAGGTACAAGAAGACTGACTCTTCTTACTGTCTATGTTTTCAACCATTCCTGTGACACTAGTTATAGTTTCAGAAGCTTCACTTCAGGTTTAGTGTATCCTTTGGACCTTCTTATTGACGATGAAACACAGATTTTGCATCTGAATTATATAAAAAAGGCACAATGCGAACTTAAGTACAAGAGGAATGACTCTTCTTACTGTCTATGTTTTAAGCAATTCCTGTGACACTAGTTATAGATTCCGATGCTTCACTTCAGGTTTACTGTATCCCTTGGACCTTCTTATCGACGATGAAACAGAAATAGCATCGGAATTTAATACAAAAGGCACAATGCCGACTTAAGTACAAGAAGACTGACTCTTCTTACTCTCTATGTTTTGAAGCATTCCTGTGACACTAGTTATAGATTACGATGCTTGACTTCAGGTTTACTGTATCCCTCTGACCTTCTTATTGACGATGAAACATAGAAATTGCATCGGAATTAAATTCAAAAAGCACAATGCCGACTTAAGTACAACAAGACGGACTCTTCTTACTGTCTATGTTTAGAACCATTCCTGTGACACTAGTTATAGATTCCGATGCTTCACTTCAGGTTTACTGTATCCCTCTGACCTTCTTATTTACGATGAAACACAGAAATTGCATCGGAATTAAATACAAAAGGCACAATGCCGACTTAAGTACAAGATGACTGACTCTTCCTACTGTCTCTGTTTTGAACCATTCCTGTGACACTAGTTATAGATTCCGATGCTTCACTTCAGGTTTACTGTATCCCTCTGACCTTCTTGTTGACGATGAAACACAGAAACTGCATCGGAATTAAATACAAAAGGCACAATGCCGACTTAAGTACAAGAAGACTGACTCTTCTTAATGTCTATGTTTTGAACAATTCCTGTGACACTAGTTATAGATTCCGTTGCTTCACTTCAGGTTTACTGCATCCCTTGGACCTTCTTATTGACGACGAATCACAGAAATTGCATTGGAATTAAATAGGAAAGGCACAATGCCGACTTAAGTACAAGAAGACTGACCCTTCCTATTGTCTATGTTTTGAACCATTCCTGTGACACTAGTAATAGATTCCGATGTTTCACTTCAGGTTTACTGTATCCCTCTGACCTTCTTATTTACGACGAAACACAGAATTTGCATCGGAATTAAATACAAAAGGCACAATGCCGACTTAAGTACAAGAAGACTGTCTCTTCCTACTGTTTCTGTTTTGAACCATTCCTGTGACACTAGTTGTAGATTCCGATGCATCACTTCAAGTTTGCTGTATCCCTCTGACCTTCTTGTTGACGATGAAACACAGAAACTGCATCGGAATTAAATACAAAAGGCACAATGCCGACTTAAGTATATGAAGACTGTCTCTTCTTTCTGACTATGTTGTGAACATTTCCTGTGAGACCAGCTTTAGATTCGGATGCTTCACTACATGTTTATAGTATCCCTTGGACCTTCTTATTGACGATGAAACACAGAAATTGCTTCGGAATGAAATACAAAAGGCACAATGCCGATTTAAGTACAAGAAGACTGACTCTTCTTACTGTCTATGTTTAGAACCATTCCTGTGACACTAGTTATAGATTCCGATGCTTCACTTCAGGTTTACTGTATCCCTCTGAGCTTCTTATTTACGATGAAACACAGGATTTGCATAGGATCTAAATACAAAAGGCACAATGCCGACTTAAGTACAAGAAGGCTGACTCTTCCTACTGTCTCTGTTTTGAACCATTCCTGTGACACTAGTTATAGATTCCGATGCTTCACATCAGGATTACTGTATCCCTCTGACTTTCTTATTGACGATGAAACACAGAAATTTCATCGGAATTAAATTCAAAAAGCACAATGCCGACTTAAGTACAAGAAGACTGACTCTTCTTACTGTCTATGTTTAGAATCATTTCTGTGACACTAGTTATAGATTCCGATGCTTCACTTCAGGTTTACTGTATATCTTTGACCTTCTTATTTACGATGAAACACAGAAATTGCATCGGAATTAAATACAAAAGGCACCATGCCGACTTAAGTACAAGAAGACTGACTCTTCTTACTGTCTATGTTTTGAACCATTACGGTGACACTAGTTATAGATTCCGTTGCTTCACTTCAGGATTACTGCATCCCTTGGACCTTCTTATTGACGACGAATCACAGAAATTGCATTGGAATTAAATAGGAATGGCACAATGCCGACTTAAGTACAAGAAGACTGACCCTTCCTATTGTCTATGTTTTGAACCATTCGTGTGACACTAGTTGTAGATTCCGATGTTTCACTTCAGGTTTACTGTATCCCTCTGACCCTCTTATTGACGAAGAAACACAGAAATTGCAACGGAATTAAATAGAAAAAGCACAATGCAGACTTAAGTACAAGAAGACTGACTCTTCTTACTGACTATGATGTGAACATTTCCTGTGAGACCAGTTTTAGATTCCGACGCTTCGCTATATGTTTACTGTATCCCATGGACCTTCTTATTGACGGTGAAACACAGAACTTGCATCGGAATTAATTAGAAAAGGCACAATGCCGACTTAAGTACAACAAGACTGACTCTTCCTACTGTCACTGTTTTGAACCATTCCTGTGACACTACTTATAGATTCCGATGCTTCACTTCAGGTTTACTGTATCCCTCTGACCTTCTTATTGACGATGAAACACAGAAATTGCATCGGAATTACATTCAAAAAGCACAATGCCGACTTAAGTACAAGAAGACGGACTCTTCTTACTGTCTATGTTTAGAACCATTCCTGTGACACTAGTTATAGATTCCGATGCTTCACTTCAGGTTTACTGTATCCCTCTGACCTTCTTATTTACGATGAAACACAGAAATTGCATCGGAATTAAATACAAAAGGCACAATGCCGACTTAAGTACAAGAAGACTGACTCTTCTTACTGTCTATGTTTGAACCATTCCGGTGACACTAGTTATAGTTTCCGATGCTTTACTTCAGGTTTACTGATTCCCTCTGACCTTATTGTCGATGAAACACAGAAATTGCACCGAAAGAAATACAAAAGGCACAATGCCGACTTAAGTACAAGAAGACTGACTCTTCTTGCTGTCTATGTTTTGAACCGTTCCGGTGACACTAGTTATAGTTTCCGATGCCTCACTACATGTTCATAGTATCCCTTGGACCTTCTTATTGACGATGAAACACAGAAATTGCATCGGAATTAAATACAGAAGGCACAATGCGGACTTAAGTACAAGAAGACTGACTCTTCTTACTGTCTCTGTTTAGAACCATTCCTGTGACACTAGTTATAGATTCCGATGCTTCACTTCAGGTTTACTGTATCCCTCTGACCTTCTTATTTTCGACGAAACACAGAAATTGCATCGGAATTAAATACAAAAGGCACAATGCCGACTTAAGTACATGAAGACTGACTCTTCCTACTGTCTTCTTTTTGAACCATTCCTGTGACACTAGTTATAGATTCCGATGCTTCACTTCAGGTTTACTGTATCCCTCTGACCTTCTTATTGACGATGAAACACAGAAATTGCATCGGAATTAAATTCAAAAAGCACAATGCCGTCTTAAGTACAAGAAGACTGACTCTTCTTACTGTCTATGTTTAGAACCATTCCTGTGACACTAGTTATAGATTCCGATGCTTCACTTCAGGTTTACTGTATCCCTCTGACCTTCTTATTTACGATGAAACACAGAAATTGCATCGGAATTAAATACAAAAGGCACAATGCCGACTTAAGTACAAGAAGACTGACTCTTCTTACTGTCTATGTTTTGAACCATTCCGGTGACACTAGTTATAGTTTCCGATGACTCACTTCAGGTTTACTGTATCACTTGGACCTTCTTATTGACGATGAAACACAGAAATTGCATCGGAATTAAATACTAAATTCACAATGCCGACTTAATTACAAGAAGACTGACTCTTCTTACTGACTATGATGTGAACATTTCCTGTGAGACCAGTTTTAGATTCCGATGCTTCACTATACGTTTACTGTATCCCATGGACCTTCTTATTGACGATGAAACACATAACTTGCATCGGAATTAATTAGAAAAGGCACAATGCCGACTTAAGTAAAACAAGACTGTCTCTTCCTACTGTCTATGTTTTCAACCATTCCTGTGACACTAGTTATAGTTTCAGAAGCTTCACTTCAGGTTTAGTGTATCCTTTGGACCTTCTTATTGACGATGAAACACAGATTTTGCATCTGAATTATATAAAAAAGGCACAATGCCGACTTAAGTACAAGAAGACTGACTCTTCTTACTGTCTATGTTTTGAACAATTCCTGTGACACTAGTTATAGATTCCGTTGCTTCACTTCAGGTTTTCTGCATCCCTTGGACCTTCTTATTGACGACGAATCACAGAAATTGCGTTGGAATTAAATAGGAAAGGCACAATGCCGACTTAAGTACAAGAAGACTGACCCTTCCTATTGTCCATGTTTTGAACCATTCCTGTGACTCTAGTTATAGATTCCGATGTTTCACTTCAGGTTTACTGTATCCCTCTGACCCTCTTATTGACGATGAAACACAGAAATTGCATCGGAATTAAATAGAAAAAGCACAATGCCAACTTAAGTACAAGAAGACTGACTCTTCTAACTGACTATGTTGTCAACATTTCCTGACAGACCAGTTTTAGATTCCGATGCTTCACTATATGTTTACTGTATCCCATGGACCTTCTTATTGACGATGAAACACAGAACTTGCATCGGAATTAATTAGAAAAGGCACAATGCCGACTTAAGCACAACAAGACTGACTCTTCCTACTGTCTATGTTTTAACCATTCCTGTGACACTAGTTATAGATTCCGATGCTTCACTTCAGGTTTACTGATTCCCTCTGACCTTCGTATTGACGATGAAGCACAGAATTTGCATCGGAATTAAATACAAAATTCACAATGCCGACTTAAGTACAAGAAGACTGACTCTTCTTACTGTCTATGTTTTGAGCAATTCCTGTGACACTAGTTATAGATTCCGATGCTTCACTTCAGGTTTACTGTATCCCTTTTACCTTCTTATCGACGATGAAACACAGAAATAGCATCGGAATTAAATACAAAAGGCACAATGACGGCTTAAGTACAAGAAGACTGACTCTTCGTACTCTCTATGTTTTGAACCATTCCTGTGACACTAGTTATAGATTCCGATGCTTTACTTCAGGTTTACTGATTCCCTCTGACCTTCGTATTGACGATGAAGCACAGAATTTGCATCGGAATTAAATACAAAATTCACAATGCCGACTTAAGTACAAGAAGACTGACTCTTCTTACTGTCTATGTTTTGAGCAATTCCTGTGACACTAGTTATAGATTCCGATGCTTCACTTCAGGTTTACTGTATCCCTTGGACCTTCTTGTTGACGACGAAAATCACAGAAATTGCATCGGCATTAAATAGAAAAGGCACGATGCGGACTTAAGTACAAGAAGGCTGACTCATCCAACTGTCTATGTTTTGAAAAATTCCTGTGACACTAGTTATAGATTCCGAGGCTTCAATTCAGGTTTATTGTATCCCTCTGGCACTCTTACTGACGATGAAACACAGAAATTGCATCGGAATTAAATACAAGAGGCACAGTGCCGACTTAAGTACAAGAAGACTGACTCTTCTTACTGTCTATGTTTTGAACCATTCCTGTGACACTAGTTATAAATTCCGAAGCTTCACTTTAGGTTTACTTTGTCCTTTGGACCTTCTTATTGACGATGAAACACAGAAATTCCATCGGAATCAAAAAGAAAAGGCACAATGCCGACATAAGTAGAAGAAAACCATCGCTTCCTAGTGTCTGTGTTTTGAACCGTTCCTGTGACACTAGTTATAGATTCCGATGCTTAACTTCAGGTTTACTGTATCCCTCTGACATTCTTATTGTCGATGAAACACAGAAGTTGCATCGGAATTAGATAGAAAACGCACAATGCCGTATTAAGTACAAGAAGACTGACTCTTCTTACAGTCTATGAATTGAACAATTCCTGTACCAATAGTTATAGATTTCGATGCTTCACTGCAGGTTAACTGTATCCCTCTGACCTCCTTATTGACGATGAAACACAGAAATTGATTCAGAATTAAATACAAAAGTCACAAAGCCGACTTAAGTATAACAAGACTGACTCTTCTTACTGACTATGATTTGAACATTTCCTGTGAGACCAGTTTTAGAGTCCGATGCTTCACTATAGGTGTACTGTATCCCTCGTACCTTCCTATTGACGATGAAACACAGAAATTGCATCGGAATTAAATACAAAGGGCACAAGGCCGACTGAAGTACAAGAAGACTGTCTATTCTTACTGTCTATGTTTTGAAACATTCCTGTGACACTAGTTAGAGACTACGATGCTTCACTTCAGATTTACTGTATCCCTTGGACCTTCTTATTGATGATGAAACACAGAAATTGCATCGGAATTAAATACAAAAGGCACAATGCCGACTTAAGTACAAGAAGACTGACCCTTCTTACTGTCTATGTTTTGAACCATTCCTGTGACACTAGTTACAGATTCCGATGCTTCACTTCAGGTTTACTCTATCCCTAGGACCTTCTTATTGACGATGAAACACAGAAATTGCATCGGAACTAAATACAAAAGGCACAATGCCGACTTAAGTACAAGAAGACTGACTCTTCCTACTGTCTATGTATGAACGATTCCTGTGACATTAGTTACAGATTCCGATGCTTCGCTTCAGGTTTACTATATCCTTTGGACTTTTATATTGGCGTCGAAATACAGAAATTGCATTGGAATTAAATAGAAAAGGCACATTGCCGACGTAAGTACAAGAAGACTGACTCTTCCTACTGTCTATGTTTTGAACCATTCCTGTGTCACTAGTTATGGATTCCGATGCTTCACTTCAGGTTCACTGTATCCCTCTGACCTTCTTTTTGACGACGAAACACAGAAATTGCATCGGAATTAAATACAAAAGGCACAATGCCGACGTAAGTACAAGAAGACTGACTCTTCCTACTGCCTATGTTTTGAATGATTCCTGTGACATTAGTTATAGATTCCGATGCTTCACAACAGGTTTACTGTATCCTTTGGACCTTCTTATTGACGATGAAACACAGAAATTGCATCGGAATTTAATACAAAAGGCACAATGCCGACTTAAGTACAAGAAGACTGACTCTTCCTACTGTCTATGTTTTGAACCATTCCTGTGTCATTAGTTATTGATTCCGATGCTTCACTTCAGGTTTACTGTATCCTTTGGACTTTCTAATTGGCGACGAAATGCCGAAATAGCTTCGGAATTAAATACAAATTGCACAATGCCGACTTAAGTACAAGATGACTGAGTCTTCTAACTGACTGTTTTGAACCATTCCTGTGACACGTGTTATAGATTCCGAGGCTTCACTTCAGGTTTACTGTATCCCTCTGACCCTCTTATTGACGATGAAACACAGATATTGCATTGGAATTAAATAGAAAAGGCACAATGCCGACTTAAGCACAAGAAGACTGACTCTTCTTGATGACTATGTCTTGAACCATTCCTGTGACACTAGTTATAGATTCCGATGCTCCACTTCAGGTTTACCGTATCCCTTGCACCTTCTTATTGACGGTAAAACACAGATATTGCATCGGAATTAAATACAAAACGCACAATGCCGACTTAAGTACAAGAAGACTGATCCTTCTTACTGTCTATGTTTTCAACCATTCCTGTGACACTAGTTATAGATTCCGATGCTTCACTTCATGTTTACTGTATCCGTTGGACCTTCTTATTGACGATGAAACACAGAAATTGCATCGGAATTAAATAGAAAAGGCACAGTGCCGACTTAAGTACAAGAAGACTGACTCTTCTTACTGTCTATGATTTGAACCATTCCTGTGACACTAGTTATAGATTCCGATGCTTCACTTCAGGTTTACTGTATCCCTTGGACCTTCTTATTGACGATGAAACACAGAAATTGCTTCGGAATTAAATAGAAAAGGCACAAAGCCGACATAGGTACAAGAAGACTGACTCTTCTTTCTGTCTATGTTTTGAACCATTCCTGTGACGCTAGTTACAGATTCCGATGCTTTACTTCAGGTTTACTGTATCCCTTGGACCTTCTGATTGGCGATGAAACACAGAAATTGCATCGGAATTAAATACAAAAGGCACAATGCCGACTTAAGTACAAGAAGACTGACTCTTCTTAATGTCTATGTTTTGAACAATTCCTGTGACACTAGTTATAGATTCCGTTGCTTCACTTCAGGTTTACTGCATCCCTTGGACCTTCTTATTGACGACGAATCACAGAAATTGCATTGGAATTAAATAGGAAAGGCACAATGCCGACTTAAGTACAAGAAGACTGACCCTTCCTATTGTCTATGTTTTGAACCATTCCTGTGACACTAGTAATAGATTCCGATGTTTCACTTCAGGTTTACTGTATCCCTCTGACCTTCTTATTTACGACGAAACACAGAATTTGCATCGGAATTAAATACAAAAGGCACAATGCCGACTTAAGTACAAGAAGACTGTCTCTTCCTACTATCTCTGTTTTGAACCATTCCTGTGACACTAGTTATAGATTCCGATGCATCACATCAGGTTTGCTGTATCCCTCTGACCTTCTTGTTGACGATGAAACACAGAAACTGCATCGGAATTAAATACAAAAGGCACAATGCCGACTTAAGTATATGAAGACTGTCTCTTCTTTCTGACTATGTTGTGAACATTTCCTGTGAGACCAGCTTTAGATTCGGATGCTTCACTACATGTTTATAGTATCCCTTGGACCTTCTTATTGACGATGAAACACAGAAATTGCATCGGAATGAAATACAAAAGGCACAATGCCGATTTAAGTACAAGAAGACTGACTCTTCTTACTGTCTATGTTTAGAACCATTCCTGTGACACTAGTTATAGATTCCGATGCTTCACTTCAGGTTTACTGTATCCCTCTGAGCTTCTTATTTACGATGAAACACAGAATTTGCATCGGATCTAAATACAAAAGGCACAATGCCGACTTAAGTACAAGAAGGCTGACTCTTCCTACTCTCTCTGTTTTGAACCATTCCTGTGACACTAGTTATAGATTCCGATGCTTCACATCAGGATTACTGTATCCCTCTTACTTTCTTATTGACGATGAAACACAGAAATTTCATCGGAATTAAATTCAAAAAGCACAATGCCGACTTAAGTACAAGAAGACTGACTCTTCTTACTGTCTATGTTTAGAATCATTTCTGTGACACTAGTTATAGATTCCGATGCTTCACTTCAGGTTTACTGTATATCTTTGACCTTCTTATTTACGATGAAACACAGAAATTGCATCGGAATTAAATACAAAAGGCACCATGCCGACTTAAGTACAAGAAGACTGACTCTTCTTACTGTCTATGTTTTGAACCATTACGGTGACACTAGTTATAGATTCCGTTGCTTCACTTCAGGTTTACTGCATCCCTTGGACCTTCTTATTGACGACGAATCACAGAAATTGCATTGGAATTAAATAGGAATGGCACAATGCCGACTTAAGTACAAGAAGACTGACCCTTCCTATTGTCTATGTTTTGAACCATTCGTGTGACACTAGTTGTAGATTCCGATGTTTCACTTCAGGTTTACTGTATTCCTCTGACCCTCTTATTGACGAAGAAACACAGAAATTGCATCGGAATTAAATAGAAAAAGCACAATGCCGACTTAAGTACAAGAAGACTGACTCTTCTTACTGACTATGATGTGAACATTTCCTGTGAGACCAGTTTTAGATTCCGACGCTTCGCTATATGTTTACTGTATCCCATGGACCTTCTTATTGACGGTGAAACACAGAACTTGCATCTGAATTAATTAGAAAAGGCACAATGCCGACTTAAGTACAACAAGACTGACTCTTCCTACTGTCTCTGTTTTGAACCATTCCTGTGACACTAGTTATAGATTCCGATGCTTCACTTCAGGTTTACTGTATCCCTCTGACCTTCTTATTGACGATGAAACACAGAAATTGCATCGGAATTACATTCAAAAAGCACAATGCCGACTTAAGTACAAGAAGACTGACTCTTCTTACTGTCTATGTTTAGAACCATTCCTGTGACACTAGTTATAGATTCCGATGCTTCACTTCAGGTTTACTGTATCCCTCTGACCTTCTTATTTACGATGAAACACAGAAATTGCATCGGAATTAAATACAAAAGGCACAATGCCGACTTAAGTACAAGAAGACTGACTCTTCTTACTGTCTATGTTTGAACCATTCCGGTGACACTAGTTATAGTTTCCGATGCTTTACTTCAGGTTTACTGATTCCCTCTGACCTTATTGTCGATGAAACACAGAAATTGCACCGAAAGAAATACAAAAGGCACAATGCCGACTTAAGTACAAGAAGACTGACTCTTCTTGCTGTCTATCTTTTTAACCGTTCCGGTGACACTAGTTATAGTTTCCGATGCCTCACTACATGTTCATAGTATCCCTTGGACCTTCTTATTGACGATGAAACACAGAAATTGCATCGGAATTAAATACAGAAGGCACAATGCGGACTTAAGTACAAGAAGACTGACTCTTCTTACTGTCTCTGTTTAGAACCATTCCTGTGACACTAGTTATAGATTCCGATGCTTCACTTCAGGTTTACTGTATCCCTCTGACCTTCTTATTTTCGACGAAACACAGAAATTGCATCGGAATTAAATACAAAAGGCACAATGCCGACTTAAGTACATGAAGACTGACTCTTCCTACTGTCTTCTTTTTGAACCATTCCTGTGACACTAGTTATAGATTCCGATGCTTCACTTCAGGTTTACTGTATCCCTCTGACCTTCTTATTGACGATGAAACACAGAAATTGCATCGGAATTAAATTCAAAAAGCACAATGCCGTCTTAAGTACAAGAAGACTGACTCTTCTTACTGTCTATGTTTAGAACCATTCCTGTGACACTAGTTATAGATTCCGATGCTTCACTTCAGGTTTACTGTATCCCTCTGACCTTCTTATTTACGATGAAACACAGAAATTGCATCGGAATTAAATACAAAAGGCACAATGCCGACTTAAGTACAAGAAGACTGACTCTTCTTACTGTCTATGTTTTGAACCATTCCGGTGACACTAGTTATAGTTTCCGATGACTCACTTCAGGTTTACTGTATCACTTGGACCTTCTTATTGACGATGAAACACAGAAATTGCATCGGAATTAAATACTAAAGGCACAATGCCGACTTAATTACAAGAAGACTGACTCTTCTTACTGACTATGATGTGAACATTTCCTGTGAGACCAGTTTTAGATTCCGATGCTTCACTATATGTTTACTGTATCCCATGGACCTTCTTATTGACGATGAAACACATAACTTGCATCGGAATTAATTAGAAAAGGCACAATGCCGACTTAAGTAAAACAAGACTGACTCTTCCTACCGTCTATGTTTTCAACCATTCCTGTGACACTAGTTATAGTTTCAGAAGCTTCACTTCAGGTTTAGTGTATCCTTTGGACCTTCTTATTGACGATGAAACACAGATTTTGCTTCTGAATTATATAAAAAAGGGACAATGCCGACTTAAGTACAAGAAGACTGACTCTTCTTACTGTCTATGTTTTGAACAATTCCTGTGACACTAGTTATAGATTCCGTTGCTTCACTTCAGGTTTTCTGCATCCCTTGGACCTTCTTATTGACGACGAATCACAGAAATTGCGTTGGAATTAAATAGGAAAGGCACAATGCCGACTTAAGTACAAGAAGACTGACCCTTCCTATTGTCCATGTTTTGAACCATTCCTGTGACTCTAGTTATAGATTCCGATGTTTCACTTCAGGTTTACTGTATCCCTCTGACCCTCTTATTGACGATGAAACACAGAAATTGCATCGGAATTAAATAGAAAAAGCACAATGCCAACTTAAGTACAAGAAGACTGACTCTTCTAACTGACTATGTTGTCAACATTTCCTGTGAGACCAGTTTTAGATTCCGATGCTTCACTATATGTTTACTGTATCCCATGGACCTTCTTATTGACGATGAAACACAGAACTTGCATCGGAATTAATTAGAAAAGGCACAATGCCGACTTAAGCACAACAAGACTGACTCTTCCTACTGTCTATGTTTTAACCATTCCTGTGACACTAGTTATAGATTCCGATGCTTCACTTCAGGTTTACTGATTCCCTCTGACCTTCGTATTGACGATGAAGCACAGAATTTGCATCGGAATTAAATACAAAATTCACAATGCCGACTTAAGTACAAGAAGACTGACTCTTCTTACTGTCTATGTTTTGAGCAATTCCTGTGACACTAGTTATAGATTCCGATGCTTCACTTCAGGTTTACTGTATCCCTTGGACCTTCTTATCGACGATGAAACACAGAAATAGCATCGGAATTAAATACAAAAGGCACAATGACGGCTTAAGTACAAGAAGACTGACTCTTCGTACTCTCTATGTTTTGAACCATTCCTGTGACACTAGTTATAGATTCCGATGCTTCACTTCAGGTTTACTGATTCCCTCTGACCTTCGTATTGACGATGAAGCACAGAATTTGCATCGGAATTAAATACAAAATTCACAATGCCGACTTAAGTACAAGAAGACTGACTCTTCTTACTGTCTATGTTTTGAGCAATTCCTGTGACACTAGTTATAGATTCCGATGCTTCACTTCAGGTTTACTGTATCCCTTGGACCTTCTTGTTGACGACGAAAATCACAGAAATTGCATCGGCATTAAATAGAAAAGGCACGATGCGGACTTAAGTACAAGAAGGCTGACTCATCCAACTGTCTATGTTTTGAAAAATTCCTGTGACACTAGTTATAGATTCCGAGGCTTCAATTCAGGTTTATTGTATCCCTCTGGCACTCTTACTGACGATGAAACACAGAAATTGCATCGGAATTAAATACAAGAGGCACAGTGCCGACTTAAGTACAAGAAGACTGACTCTTCTTACTGTCTATGTTTTGAACCATTCCTGTGACACTAGTTATAAATTCCGAAGCTTCACTTCAGGTTTACTTTGTCCTTTGGACCTTCTTATTGACGATGAAACACAGAAATTCCATCGGAATCAAAAAGAAAAGGCACAATGCCGACATAAGTAGAAGAAAACCATCGCTTCCTAGTGTCTGTGTTTTGAACCGTTCCTGTGACACTAGTTATAGATTCCGATGCTTAACTTCAGGTTTACTGTATCCCTCTGACATTCTTATTGTCGATGAAACACAGAAGTTGCATCGGAATTAGATAGAAAACGCACAATGCCGTATTAAGTACAAGAAGACTGACTCTTCTTACAGTCTATGAATTGAACAATTCCTGTACCAATAGTTATAGATTTCGATGCTTCACTGCAGGTTAACTGTATCCCTCTGACCTCCTTATTGACGATGAAACACAGAAATTGATTCAGAATTAAATACAAAAGTCACAAAGCCGACTTAAGTATAACAAGACTGACTCTTCTTACTGACTATGATTTGAACATTTCCTGTGAGACCAGTTTTAGAGTCCGATGCTTCACTATAAGTGTACTGTATCCCTTGTACCTTCCTATTGACGATGAAACACAGAAATTGCATCGGAATTAAATACAAAGGGCACAAGGCCGACTGAAGTACAAGAAGACTGTCTATTCTTACTGTCTATGTTTTGAAACATTCCTGTGACACTAGTTAGAGACTACGATGCTTCACTTCAGATTTACTGTATCCCTTGGACCTTGTTATTGACGATGAAACACAGAAATTGCATCGGAATTAAATACAAAAAGCACAATGCCGACTTAAGTACAAGAAGACTGACACTTCCGACAGACTATGCTTTGAACCATTCCTGTGACACTAGTTATAGATTCCGATGCATCACCTCAGGTTTACTGTATCCCTTGGACCTTCGTATTGACGATGACACACAGAAATTGCATCTGATTTAAATACAAAAGGCACAATGCCGACTTAAGTACAAGAAGACTGACACTTCTTGCTGTGTATGCTTTGAAACATTCCTGTGACACTAGTTATAGATTCCGTTGCTTCACTTCAGGTTTACTGTATCCCTCTGACTCTCTTATTGACGACGAAACACAGAAATTGCATCTGATTTAAATACAAAAGGCACAATGCCGACTTAAGTACAAGAAGACTGACACTTCTTGCTGTGTATGCTTTGAAACATTCCTGTGACACTAGTTATAGATTCCGTTGCTTCACTTCAGGTTTACTGTATCCCTCTGACCCTCTTATTGACGACGAAACACAGAAATTGCATCGGAATTAAATACAAAGGGCACAATGCCGACTTAGGTACAAGAAGACTGACTCTTCTTACTGTCTATGTTTTCAACCATTCCTGTGACACTAGTTATAGTTTCAGAAGCTTCACTTCAGGTTTAGTGTATCCTTTGGACCTTCTTATTGACGATGAAACACAGATTTTGCATCTGAATTATATAAAAAAGGCACAATGCGAACTTAAGTACAAGAAGAATGACTCTTCTTACTGTCTATGTTTTGAGCAATTCCTGTGACACTAGTTATAGATTCCGATGCTTCACTTCAGGTTTACTGTATCCCTTGGACCTTCTTATCGACGATGAAACAGAAATAGCATCGGAATTTAATACAAAAGGCACAATGCCGACTTAAGTACAAGAAGACTGACTCTTCTTACTCTCTATGTTTTGAAGCATTCCTGTGACACTAGTTATAGATTACGATGCTTAACTTCAGGTTTACTGTATCCCTCTGACCTTCTTATTGACGATGAAACACAGAAATTGCATCGGAATTAAATTCAAAAAGCACAATGCCGACTTAAGTACAACAAGACGGACTCTTCTTACTGTCTATGTTTAGAACCATTCCTGTGACACTAGTTATAGATTCCCATGCTTCACTTCAGGTTTACTGTATCCCTGTGACCTTCTTATTTACGATGAAACACAGAAATTGCATCGGAATTAAATACAAAAGGCACAATGCCGACTTAAGTACAAGAAGACTGACTCTTCCTACTGTCTCTGTTTTGAACCATTCCTGTGACACTAGTTATAGATTCCGATGCTTCACTTCAGGTTTACTGTATCCCTCTGAATTTCTTGTTGACGATGAAACACAGAAACTGCATCGGAATTAAATACAAAAGGCACAATGCCGACTTAAGTACAAGAAGACTGACTCTTCTTAATGTCTATGTTTTGAACAATTCCTGTGACACTAGTTATAGATTCCGTTGCTTCACTTCAGGTTTACTGCATCCCTTGGACCTTCTTATTGACGACGAATCACAGAAATTGCATTGGAATTAAATAGGAAAGGCACAATGCCGACTTAAGTAAAAGAAGACTGACCCTTCCTATTGTCTATGTTTTGAACCATTCCTGTGACACTAGTAATAGATTCCGATGTTTCACTTCAGGTTTACTGTATCCCTCTGACCTTCTTATTTACGACGAAACACAGAATTTGCATCGGAATTAAATACAAAAGGCACAATGCCGACTTAAGTACAAGAAGACTGTCTCTTCCTACTGTCTCTGTTTTGAACCATTCCTGTGACACTAGTTGTAGATTCCGATGCATCACTTCAGGTTTGCTGTATCCCTCTGACCTTCTTGTTGACGATGAAACACAGAAACTGCATCGGAATTAAATACAAAAGGCACAATGCCGACTTAAGTATATGAAGACTGTCTCTTCTTTCTGACTATGTTGTGAACATTTCCTGTGAGACCAGCTTTAGATTCGGATGCTTCACTACATGTTTATAGTATCCCTTGGACCTTCTTATTGACGATGAAACACAGAAATTGCATCGGAATGAAATACAAAAGGCACAATGCCGATTTAAGTACAAGAAGACTGACTCTTCTTACTGTCTATGTTTAGAACCATTCCTGTGACACTAGTTATAGATTCCGATGCTTCACTTCAGGTTTACTGTATCCCTCTGAGCTTCTTATTTACGATGAAACACAGAGTTTGCATCGGATCTAAATACAAAAGGCACAATGCCGACTTAAGTACAAGAAGGCTGACTCTTCCTACTGTCTCTGTTTTGAACCATTCCTGTGACACTAGTTATAGATTCCGATGCTTCACATCAGCATTACTGTATCCCTCTGACTTTCTTATTGACGATGAAACACAGAAATTTCATCGGAATTAATATCAAAAAGCACAATGCCGACTTAAGTACAAGAAGACTGATTCTTCTTACTGTCTATGTTTAGAATCATTTCTGTGACACTAGTTATAGATTCCGATGCTTCACTTCAGGTTTACTGTATATCTTTGACCTTCTTATTTACGATGAAACACAGAAATTGCATCGGAATTAAATACAAAAGGCACCATGCCGACTTAAGTACAAGAAGACTGACTCTTCTTACTGTCTATGTTTTGAACCATTACGGTGACACTAGTTATAGATTCCGTTGCTTCACTTCAGGTTTACTGCATCCCTTGGACCTTCTTATTGACGACGAATCACAGAAATTGCATTGGAATTAAATAGGAATGGCACAATGCCGACTTAAGTACAAGAAGACTGACCCTTCCTATTGTCTATGTTTTGAACCATTCGTGTGACACTAGTTGTAGATTCCGATGTTTCACTTCAGGTTTACTGTATCCCTCTGACCCTCTTATTGACGAAGAAACACAGAAATTGCATCGGAATTAAATAGAAAAAGCACAATGCCGACTTAAGTACAAGAAGACTGACTCTTCTTACTGACTATGATGTGAACATTTCCTGTGAGACCAGTTTTAGATTCCGACGCTTCGCTATATGTTTACTGTATCCCATGGACCTTCTTATTGACGGTGAAACACAGAACTTGCATCGGAATTAATTAGAAAAGGCACAATGCCGACTTAAGTACAACAAGACTGACTCTTCCTACTGTCTCTGTTTTGAACCATTCCTGTGACACTAGTTATAGATTCCGATGCTTCACTTCAGGTTTACTGTATCCCTCTGACCTTCTTATTGACGATGAAACACAGAAATTGCATCGGAATTACATTCAAAAAGCACAATGCCGACTTAAGTACAAGAAGACTGACTCTTCTTACTGTCTATGTTTAGAACCATTCCTGTGACACTAGTTATAGATTCCGATGCTTCACTTCAGGTTTACTGTATCCCTCTGACCTTCTTATTTACGATGAAACACAGAAATTGCATCGGAATTAAATACAAAAGGCACAATGCCGACTTAAGTACAAGAAGACTGACTCTTCTTACTGACTATGATGTGAACATTTCCTGTGAGACCAGTTTTAGATTCCGATGCTTCACTATATGTTTACTGTATCCCATGGACCTTCTTATTGACGATGAAACACATAACTTGCATCGGAATTAATTAGAAAAGGCACAATGCCGACTTAAGTAAAACAAGACTGACTCTTCCTACTGTCTATGTTTTCAACCATTCCTGTGACACTAGTTATAGTTTCAGAAGCTTCACTTCAGGTTTAGTGTATCCTTTGGACCTTCTTATTGACGATGAAACACAGATTTTGCATCTGAATTATATAAAAAAGGCACAATGCGAACTTAAGTACAAGAAGAATGACTCTTCTTACTGTCTATGTTTTAAGCAATTCCTGTGACACTAGTTATAGATTACGTTGCTTCACTTCAGGATTACTGTATCCCTTGAACCTTCCTATCGACGATGAAACAGAAATAGCATCGGAATTTAATACAAAAGGCACAATGCCGACTTAAGTACAAGACGACTGACTCTTCTTACTCCCTATGTTTTGAAGCATTCCTGTGACACTAGTTATAGATTACGATGCTTAACTTCAGGTTTACTGTATCCCTCTGACCTTCTTATTGACGATCAAACACAGAAATTGCATGGGAATTAAATTCAAAAAGCACAATGCCGACTAAAGTACAACAAGACTGACTCTTCTTACTGTCTGTGTTTAGAACCATTCCTGTGACACTAGTTATAGATTCCGATGCTTCACTTCAGGTTTACTGTATCCCTCTGACCTTCTTATTTACGATGAAACACAGAAATTGCATCGGAATTAAATACAAAAGGCACAATGCCGACTTAAGTACAAGAAGACTGACTCTTCCTACTGTCTCTGTTTTGAACCATTCCTGTGACACTAGTTATAGATTCCGATGCTTCACTTCAGGTTTACTGTATCCCTCTGACCTTCGTGTTGACGATGAAACACAGAAACTGCATCGGAATTAAATACAAAAGGCACAATGCCGACTTAAGTACAAGAAGACTGACTCTTCTTAATGTCTATGTTTTGAACAATTCCTGTGACACTAGTTATAGATTCCGTTGCTTCACTTCAGGTTTACTGCATCCCTTGGACCTTCTTATCTACGACGAATCACAGAAATTGCATTGGAATTAAATAGGAAAGGCGCAATGCCGACTTAAGTACAAGAAGACTGACACCTTCCTATTGTCTATGTTTTGAACCATTCCTGTGACACTAGTAATAGATTCCGATGTTTCACTTCAGGTTTACTGTATCCCTCTGACCTTCTTATTTACGACGAAACACAGAATTTGCATCGGAATTAAATAAAAAAGGCACAATGCCGACTTAAGTACAAGAAGACTGTCTCTTCCTACTGTCTCTGTTTTGAACCATTCCTGTGACACTAGTTATAGATTCCGATTCATCACTTCAGGTTTGCTGTATCCCTCTGACCTTCTTGTTGACGATGAAACACAGAAACTGCATCGGAATTAAATACAAAAGGCACAATGCCGACTTAAGTACATGAAGACTGCCTCATCTTTCTGACTATGTTGTGAACATTTCCTGTGAGACCAGTTTTAGATTCGGATGCTTCACTACATGTTTATAGTATCCCTTGGACCTTCTTATTGACGATGTAACACAGAAATTGCATCGGAATTAAATACAAAAGGCACAATGCCGATTTAAGTACAAGAAGACTGACTCTTCTTACTGTCTATGTTTAGAACCATTCCTGTGACACTAGTTATAGATTCCGATGCTTCACTTCAGGTTTACTGTATCCCTCTGACCTTCTTATTTACGATGAAACACAGAAATTTCATCGGAATTAAATTCAAAAAGCACAATGCCGACTTAAGTACAAGAAGACTGACTCTTCTTGCTGTCTATGTTTAGAATCATTTCTGTGACACTAGTTATAGATTCCGATGCTTCACTTCAGGTTTACTGTATATCTCTGACCTTCTTATTTACGATGAAACACAGAAATTGCATCGGAATTAAATACAAAAGGCACCATGCCGACTTAAGTACAAGAAGACTGACTCTTCTTACTGTCTATGTTTTGAACCATTACGGTGACACTAGTTATAGATTCCGTTGCTTCACTTCAGGTTTACTGCATCCCTTGGACCTTCTTATTGACGACGAATGACAGAAATTGCATTGGAATTAAATAGGAATGGCACAATGCCGACTTAAGTACAAGAAGACTGACCCTTCCTATTGTCTATGTTCTGAACCATTCGTGTGACACTAGTTGTAGATTCCGATGTTTCACTTCAGGTTTACTGTATCCCTCTGACCCTCTTATTGACGACGAAACACAGAAATTGCATCGGAATTAAATAGAAAAAACACAATGCCGACTTAAGTACAAGAAGACTGACTCTTCTTACTGACTATGATGTGAACATTTCCTGTGAGACCAGTTTTAGATTCCGATGCTTCACTATATGTTTACTGTATCCCATGGACCTTCTTATTGACGATGAAACACAGAACTTGCATCGGAATTAATTAGAAAAGGCACAATGCCGACTTAAGTACAACAAGACTGACTCTTCCTACTGTCTCTGTTTTGAACCATTCCTGTGACACTAGTTATAGATTCCGATGCTTCACTTCAGGTTTACTGTATCCCTCTGACCTTCTTATTGACGATGAAACACAGAAATTGCATCGGAATTACATTCAAAAAGCGCAATGCCGACTTAAGTACAAGAAGACTGACTCTTCTTACTGTCTATGTTTAGAACCATTCCTGTGACACTAGTTATAGATTCCGATGCTTCACTTCAGGTTTACTGTATCCCTCTGACCTTCTTATTTACGATGAAACACAGAAATTGCATCGGAATTAAATACAAAAGGCACAATGCCGACTTAAGTACAAGAAGACTGACTCTTCTTACTGTCTCTGTTTAGAACCATTCCTGTGACACTAGTTATAGATTCCGATGCTTCACTTCAGGTTTACTGTATCCCTCTGACCTTCTTATTTACGACGAAACACAGAAATTGCATCGGAATTAAATACAAAAGGCACAATGCCGACTTAAGTACATGAAGACTGACTCTTCCTACTGTCTTCTATTTGAACCATTCCTGTGACACTAGTTATAGATTCCGATGCTTCACTTCAGGTTTACTGTATCCCTCTGACCTTCTTATTGACGATGAAACACAGAAATTGCATCGGAATTAAATTCAAAAAGCACAATGCCGACTTAAGTACAAGAAGACTGACCCTTCTTACTGTCTATGTTTAGAACCATTCCTGTGACACTAGTTATAGATTCCGATGCTTCACTTCAGGTTTACTGTATCCCTCTGACCTTCTTATTTACGATGAAACACAGAAATTGCATCGGACTTAAATACAAAAGGCACAATGCCGACTTAAGTACAAGAAGACTGACTCTTCTTACTGTCTATGTTTTGAACCATTCCGGTGCCACTAGTTATAGTTTATGATGACTCACTTCAGGTTTACTGTATCACTTGGACCTTCTTATTGACGATGAAACACAGAAATTGCATCGGAATTAAATACTAAAGGCACAATGCCGACTTAAGTACAAGAAGACTGACTCTTCTTACTGTCTATGTTTAGAACCATTCCTGTGACCCTAGTTATAGATTCCGATGTTTCACTTCAGGTTTACTGTATCCCTCTGACCCTCTTATTGACGACGAAACACAGAAATTGCATCGGCATTAAAAAGAAAAGGCACGATGCGGACTTAAGTACAAGAAGGCTGACTCATCCAACTGTCTATGTTTTGAAAAATTCCTGTGACACTAGTTATAGATTCCGAGGCTTCAATTCAGGTTTATTGTATCCCTCTGGCACTCTTACTGACGATCAAACACAGAAATTGCATCGGAATTAAATACAAGAGGCACAGTGCCGACTTAAGTACAAGAAGACTGACTCTTCTTACTGTCTATGTTTTGAACCATTCCTGTGACACTAGTTATAAATTCCGAGCTTCACTTCAGGTTTACTTTGTCCTTTGGACCTTCTTATTGCCGATGAAACACAGAAATTCCGTCGGAATGAAAAAGAAAAGGCACAATGCCGACATAAGTAGAAGAAAACAAACGCTTCCTAGTGTCTATGTTTTGAACCGTTCCTGTGACACTAGTTATAGATTCCGATGCTTAACTTCAGGTTTACTGTATCCCTCTGACATTCTTATTGTCGATGAAACACAGAAATTGCATCGGAATTAGATAGAAAAGGCACAATGCCGTATTAAGTACAAGAAGACTGACTCTTCTTACAGTCTTTGAATTGAACAATTCCTGTAACAATAGTTATAGATTTCGATGCTTCACTGCAGGTTAACTATATCCCTCTGACCTCCTTATTGACGATGAAACACAGAAATTGCTTCAGAATTAAATACAAAAGTCACAAAGCCGACTTAAGTATAACAAGACTGACTCTTCTTACTGACTATGATTTGAACATTTCCTGTGAGACCAGTTTTAGAGTCCGATGCTTCACTATAAGTGTACTGTATCCCTTGTACCTTCCTATTGACGATGAAACACAGAAATTGCATCGGAATTAAATACAAAGGCCACAAGGACGACTGAAGTACAAGAAGACAGACTATTCTTTCTGTCTATGTTTTGAAACATTCCTGTGACACTAGTTAGAGACTACGATGCTCACTTCAGATTTACTGTATCCCTTGGACCTTGTTATTGACGATGAAACACAGAAATTGCATCGGAATTAAATACAAAAAGCACAATGCCGACTTAAGTACAAGAAGACTGACACTTCCGACAGACTATGCTTTGAACCATTCCTGTGACACTAGTTATAGATTCCGATGCATCACCTCAGGTTTACTGTATCCCTTGGACCTTCGTATTGACGATGACACACAGAAATTGCATCTGATTTAAATATAAAAGGCACAATGCCGACTTAAGTACAAGAAGACTGACACTTCTTGCTGTGTATGCTTTGAACCATTCCTGTGACACTAGTTATAGATTCCGATGCTTCACTTCAGGTTTACTGTATCCCTCTGACCCTCTTATTGACGACGAAACACAGAAATTGCATCGGAATTAAATAGAGAAGGCACAATGCCGACTTAAGTACAAGAAGACTGACTCTTCCTATTGTCTATGTTTTGATCCATTCCTGTGACTCTAGCTATAGGTTCCGAAGCTTCACTTCACATTTACTGTATCCCTCTGACCTTCTTATTGAAGATGAAACACAGAAATTGCATCGGAATTAAATACAAAGGGCACAATGCCGACTTAGGTACAAGAAGACTGACTCTTCTTACTGTCTATGTTTTCAACCATTCCTGTGACACTAGTTATAGTTTCAGAAGCTTCACTTCAGGTTTAGTGTATCCTTTGGACCTTCTTATTGACGATGAAACACAGAATTTGCATCTGAATTATATAAAAAAGGCACAATGCGAGCTTAAGTACAAGAAGAATGACTCTTCTTACTGTCTATGTTTTAAGCAATTTCTGTGACACTAGTTATAGATTACGTTGCTTCACTTCAGGTTTACTGTATCCCTTGGACCTTCTTATCGACGATGAAACAGAAATAGCATCGGAATTTAATACAAAAGGCACAATGCCGACTTAAGTACATGAAGACTGTCTCTTCTTTCTGACTATGTTGTGAACATTTCCTGTGAGACCAGTTTTAGATTCGGATGCTTCACTACATGTTTATAGTATCCCTTGGACCTTCTTATTGACGATGAAACACAGAAATTGCATCGGAATTAAATACAAAAGGCACAATGCCGATTTAAGTACAAGAAGACTGACTCTTCTTACTGTCTATGTTGAGAACCATTCCTGTGACACTAGTTATAGATTCCGATGCTTCACTTCAGGTTTACTGTAGCCCTCTGACCTTCTTATTTACGATGAAACACAGAAATTGCATCGGAATTAAATTCAAAAAGCACAATGCCGACTTAAGTACAAGAAGACTGACTCTTCTTACTGTCTATGTTTAGAATCATTTCTGTGACACTAGTTATAGATTCCGATGCTTCACTTCAGGTTTACTGTATATCTCTGACCATCTTATTTACGATGAAACACAGAAATTGCATCGGAATTAAATAAAAAAGGCACCATGCCGACTTAAGTACAAGAAGACTGACTCTTCTTACTGTCTATGTTTTGAACCATTACGGTGACACTAGTTATAGATTCCGTTGCTTCACTTCAGGTTTACTGCATCCCTTGGACCTTCTTATTGACGACGAATCACAGAAATTGCATTGGAATTAAATAGGAAAGGCACAATGCCGACTTAAGTACAAGAAGACTGACCCTTCCTATTGTCTATGTTTTGAACCATTCGTGTGACACTAGTTGTAGATTCCGATGTTTCACTTCAGGTTTACTGTATCCCTCTGACCCTCTTATTGACGACGAAACACAGAAATTGCATCGGAATTAAATAGAAAAAGCACAATGCCGACTTAAGTACAAGAAGACTGACTCTTCTTACTGACTATGATGTGAACATTTCCTGTGAGACCAGTTTTAGATTCCGATGCTTCACTATATGTTTACTGTATCCCATGGACCTTCTTATTGACGATGAAACACAGAACTTGCATCGGAATTAATTAGAAAAGGCACAATGCCGACTTAAGTACAACAAGACTGACTCTTCCTACTGTCTCTGTTTTGAACCATTCCTGTGACACTAGTTATAGATTCCGATGCTTCACTTCAGGTTTACTGTATCCCTCTGACCTTCTTATTGACAATGAAACACAGAAATTGCATCGGAATTACATTCAAAAAGCACAATGCCGACTTAAGTACAAGAAGACTGACTCTTCTTACTGTCTATGTTTAGAACCATTCCTGTGACACTAGTTATAAATTTCGATGCTTCCATTCAGGTTTACTGTATCCCTCTGACCTTCTTATTTACGATGAAACACAGAAATTGCATCGGAATTAAATACAAAAGGCACAATGCCGACACATGTACAAGAAGACTGACTCTTCTTACTGTCTATGTTTGAACCATTCCGGTGACACTAGTTATAGTTTCCGATGCTTCACTTCAGGTTTACTGATTCCCTCTGACCTTATTGTCGATGAAACACAGAAATTGCACCGAAATAAATACAAAAGGCACAATGCCGACTTAAGTACAAGAAGACTGACTCTTCTTGCTGTCTATGTTTTGAACCATTCCGGTGACACTAGTTATAGTTTCCGATGCCTCACTACATGTTTATAGTATCCCTTGGACCTTCTTATTGACGATGAAACACAGACATTGCATGGGAATTAAATACAAAAGGCACAAGGCCGACTGAAGTACAAGAAGACTGACTATTCTTACTGTCTATGTTTAGAACCATTCCTGTGACACTAGTTATAGATTCCGATGCTTCACTTCAGGTTTACTGTATCCCTCTGACCTTCTTATTTACGATGAAACACAGAAATTTCATCGGAATTAAATTCAAAAAGCACAATGCCGACTTAAGTACAAGAAGACTGACTCTTCTTGCTGTCTATGTTTAGAATCATTTCTGTGACACTAGTTATAGATTCCGATGCTTCACTTCAGGTTTACTGTATATCTCTGACCTTCTTATTTACGATGAAACACAGAAATTGCATCGGAATTAAATACAAAAGGCACCATGCCGACTTAAGTACAAGAAGACTGACTCTTCTTACTGTCTATGTTTTGAACCATTACGGTGACACTAGTTATAGATTCCGTTGCTTCACTTCAGGTTTACTGCATCCCTTGGACCTTCTTATTGACGACGAATGACAGAAATTGCATTGGAATTAAATAGGAATGGCACAATGCCGACTTAAGTACAAGAAGACTGACCGTTCCTATTGTCTATGTTCTGAACCATTCGTGTGACACTAGTTGTAGATTCCGATGTTTCACTTCAGGTTTACTGTATCCCTCTGACCCTCTTATTGACGACGAAACACAGAAATTGCATCGGAATTAAATAGAAAAAACACAATGCCGACTTAAGTACAAGAAGACTGACTCTTCTTACTGACTATGATGTGAACATTTCCTGTGAGACCAGTTTTAGATTCCGATGCTTCACTATATGTTTACTGTATCCCATGGACCTTCTTATTGACGATGAAACACAGAACTTGCATCGGAATTAATTAGAAAAGGCACAATGCCGACTTAAGTACAACAAGACTGACTCTTCCTACTGTCTCTGTTTTGAACCATTCCTGTGACACTAGTTATAGATTCCGATGCTTCACTTCAGGTTTACTGTATCCCTCTGACCTTCTTATTGACGATGAAACACAGAAATTGCATCGGAATTACATTCAAAAAGCACAATGCCGACTTAAGTACAAGAAGACTGACTCTTCTTACTGTCTATGTTTAGAACCATTCCTGTGACACTAGTTATAGATTCCGATGCTTCACTTCAGGTTTACTGTATCCCTCTGACCTTCTTATTTACGATGAAACACAGAAATTGCATCGGAATTAAATACAAAAGGCACAATGCCGACTTAAGTACAAGAAGACTGACTCTTCTTACTGTCTCTGTTTAGAACCATTCCTGTGACACTAGTTATAGATTCCGATGCTTCACTTCAGGTTTACTGTATCCCTCTGACCTTCTTATTTACGACGAAACACAGAAATTGCATCGGAATTAAATACAAAAGGCACAATGCCGACTTAAGTACATGAAGACTGACTCTTCCTACTGTCTTCTATTTGAACCATTCCTGTGACACTAGTTATAGATTCCGATGCTTCACTTCAGGTTTACTGTATCCCTCTGACCTTCTTATTGACGATGAAACACAGAAATTGCATCGGAATTAAATTCAAAAAGCACAATGCCGACTTAAGTACAAGAAGACTGACCCTTCTTACTGTCTATGTTTAGAACCATTCCTGTGACACTAGTTATAGATTCCGATGCTTCACTTCAGGTTTACTGTATCCCTCTGACCTTCTTATTTACGATGAAACACAGAAATTGCATCGGACTTAAATACAAAAGGCACAATGCCGACTTAAGTACAAGAAGACTGACTCTTCTTACTGTCTATGTTTTGAACCATTCCGGTGCCACTAGTTATAGTTTATGATGACTCACTTCAGGTTTACTGTATCACTTGGACCTTCTTATTGACGATGAAACACAGAAATTGCATCGGAATTAAATACTAAAGGCACAATGCCGACTTAAGTACAAGAAGACTGACTCTTCTTACTGTCTATGTTTAGAACCATTCCTGTGACCCTAGTTATAGATTCCGATGTTTCACTTCAGGTTTACTGTATCCCTCTGACCCTCTTATTGACGACGAAACACAGAAATTGCATCGGCATTAAAAAGAAAAGGCACGATGCGGACTTAAGTACAAGAAGGCTGACTCATCCAACTGTCTATGTTTTGAAAAATTCCTGTGACACTAGTTATAGATTCCGAGGCTTCAATTCAGGTTTATTGTATCCCTCTGGCACTCTTACTGACGATCAAACACAGAAATTGCATCGGAATTAAATACAAGAGGCACAGTGCCGACTTAAGTACAAGAAGACTGACTCTTCTTACTGTCTATGTTTTGAACCATTCCTGTGACACTAGTTATAAATTCCGAAGCTTCACTTCAGGTTTACTTTGTCCTTTGGTCCTTCTTATTGCCGATGAAACACAGAAATTCCGTCGGAATGAAAAAGAAAAGGCACAATGCCGACATAAGTAGAAGAAAACAAACGCTTCCTAGTGTCTATGTTTTGAACCGTTCCTGTGACACTAGTTATAGATTCCGATGCTTAACTTCAGGTTTACTGTATCCCTCTGACATTCTTATTGTCGATGAAACACAGAAATTGCATCGGAATTAGATAGAAAAGGCACAATGCCGTATTAAGTACAAGAAGACTGACTCTTCTTACAGTCTTTGAATTGAACAATTCCTGTAACAATAGTTATAGATTTCGATGCTTCACTGCAGGTTAACTATATCCCTCTGACCTCCTTATTGACGATGAAACACAGAAATTGCTTCAGAATTAAATACAAAAGTCACAAAGCCGACTTAAGTATAACAAGACTGACTCTTCTTACTGACTATGATTTGAACATTTCCTGTGAGACCAGTTTTAGAGTCCGATGCTTCACTATAAGTGTACTGTATCCCTTGTACCTTCCTATTGACGATGAAACACAGAAATTGCATCGGAATTAAATACAAAGGCCACAAGGACGACTGAAGTACAAGAAGACAGACTATTCTTTCTGTCTATGTTTTGAAACATTCCTGTGACACTAGTTAGAGACTACGATGCTCACTTCAGATTTACTGTATCCCTTGGACCTTGTTATTGACGATGAAACACAGAAATTGCATCGGAATTAAATACAAAAAGCACAATGCCGACTTAAGTACAAGAAGACTGACACTTCCGACAGACTATGCTTTGAACCATTCCTGTGACACTAGTTATAGATTCCGATGCATCACCTCAGGTTTACTGTATCCCTTGGACCTTCGTATTGACGATGACACACAGAAATTGCATCTGATTTAAATATAAAAGGCACAATGCCGACTTAAGTACAAGAAGACTGACACTTCTTGCTGTGTATGCTTTGAACCATTCCTGTGACACTAGTTATAGATTCCGATGCTTCACTTCAGGTTTACTGTATCCCTCTGACCCTCTTATTGACGACGAAACACAGAAATTGCATCGGAATTAAATAGAGAAGGCACAATGCCGACTTAAGTACAAGAAGACTGACTCTTCCTATTGTCTATGTTTTGATCCATTCCTGTGACTCTAGCTATAGGTTCCGAAGCTTCACTTCACATTTACTGTATCCCTCTGACCTTCTTATTGAAGATGAAACACAGAAATTGCATCGGAATTAAATACAAAGGGCACAATGCCGACTTAGGTACAAGAAGACTGACTCTTCTTACTGTCTATGTTTTCAACCATTCCTGTGACACTAGTTATAGTTTCAGAAGCTTCACTTCAGGTTTAGTGTATCCTTTGGACCTTCTTATTGACGATGAAACACAGAATTTGCATCTGAATTATATAAAAAAGGCACAATGCGAACTTAAGTACAAGAAGAATGACTCTTCTTACTGTCTATGTTTTAAGCAATTTCTGTGACACTAGTTATAGATTACGTTGCTTCACTTCAGGTTTACTGTATCCCTTGGACCTTCTTATCGACGATGAAACAGAAATAGCATCGGAATTTAATACAAAAGGCACAATGCCGACTTAAGTACATGAAGACTGTCTCTTCTTTCTGACTATGTTGTGAACATTTCCTGTGAGACCAGTTTTAGATTCGGATGCTTCACTACATGTTTATAGTATCCCTTGGACCTTCTTATTGACGATGAAACACAGAAATTGCATCTGATTTAAATATAAAAGGCACAATGCCGACTTAAGTACAAGAAGACTGACACTTCTTGCTGTGTATGCTTTGAACCATTCCTGTGACACTAGTTATAGATTCCGATGCTTCACTTCAGGTTTACTGTATCCCTCTGACCCTCTTATTGACGACGAAACACAGAAATTGCATCGGAATTAAATAGAGAAGGCACAATGCCGACTTAAGTACAAGAAGACTGACCCTTCCTATTGTCTATGTTTTGAACCATTCGTGTGACACTAGTTGTAGATTCCGATGTTTCACTTCAGGTTTACTGTATCCCTCTGACCCTCTTATTGACGACGAAACACAGAAATTGCATCGGAATTAAATAGAAAAAGCACAATGCCGACTTAAGTACAAGAAGACTGACTCTTCTTACTGACTATGATGTGAACATTTCCTGTGAGACCAGTTTTAGATTCCGATGCTTCACTATATGTTTACTGTATCCCATGGACCTTCTTATTGACGATGAAACACAGAACTTGCATCGGAATTAATTAGAAAAGGCACAATGCCGACTTAAGTACAACAAGACTGACTCTTCCTACTGTCTCTGTTTTGAACCATTCCTGTGACACTAGTTATAGATTCCGATGCTTCACTTCAGGTTTACTGTATCCCTCTGACCTTCTTATTGACAATGAAACACAGAAATTGCATCGGAATTACATTCAAAAAGCACAATGCCGACTTAAGTACAAGAAGACTGACTCTTCTTACTGTCTATGTTTAGAACCATTCCTGTGACACTAGTTATAAATTTCGATGCTTCCATTCAGGTTTACTGTATCCCTCTGACCTTCTTATTTACGATGAAACACAGAAATTGCATCGGAATTAAATACAAAAGGCACAATGCCGACACATGTACAAGAAGACTGACTCTTCTTACTGTCTATGTTTGAACCATTCCGGTGACACTAGTTATAGTTTCCGATGCTTCACTTCAGGTTTACTGATTCCCTCTGACCTTATTGTCGATGAAACACAGAAATTGCACCGAAATAAATACAAAAGGCACAATGCCGACTTAAGTACAAGAAGACTGACTCTTCTTGCTGTCTATGTTTTGAACCATTCCGGTGACACTAGTTATAGTTTCCGATGCCTCACTACATGTTTATAGTATCCCTTGGACCTTCTTATTGACGATGAAACACAGACATTGCATGGGAATTAAATACAAAAGGCACAAGGCCGACTGAAGTACAAGAAGACTGACTATTCTTACTGTCTATGTTTAGAACCATTCCTGTGACACTAGTTATAGATTCCGATGCTTCACTTCAGGTTTACTGTATCCCTCTGACCTTCTTATTTACGACGAAACACAGAAAATGCATCGGAATTAAATACAAAAGGCACAATGACGACTTAAGTACATGAAGACTGACTCTTCCTACTGTCTTCTTTTTGAACCATTCCTGTGACACTAGTTGTAGATTCCGATGCTTCACTTCAGTTTTACTGTATCCCTCTGACCTTCTTATTGACGATGAAACACAGAAATTGCATCGGAATTAAATTCAAAAAGCACAATGCCGACTTAAGTACAAGAAGACTGACTCTTCTTACTGTCTATGTTTAGAACCATTCCTGTGACACTAGGTATAGATTCCGATGCTTCACTTCAGGTTTACTGTATCCCTCTGACCTTCTTATTTACGATGAAACACAGAAATTGCATCGGAATTAAATACAAAAGGCACAATGCCGACTTAAGTACAAGAAGACTGACTCTTCTTACTGTCTATGTTTTGAACCATTCCGGTGACACTAGTTATAGTTTCCGATGACTCACTTCAGGTTTACTGTATCACTTGGACCTTCTTATTGACGATGAAACACAGAAATTGCATCGGAATAAAATACTAAAGGCACAATGCCGACTTAAGTACAAGAAGACTGACTCTTCCTACTGTCTATGATTAGAACCATTCCTGTGACACTAGTTATAGATTCCGATGTTTCACTTCAGGTTTACCGTATCCCTCTGACCCTCTTATTGACGATGAAACACAGAAATTGCATCGGAATTAATTAGAAAAAGCACAATGCCGACTTAAGTACAAGAAGACTGACTCTTCTTACTGACTATGTTGTGAACATTTCCTGTGAGACCAGTTTTAGATTCCGATGCTTCACTTAAGGTTTACTGTATCCCTCTGACCTTCTTATTGACGATGAAACACAGAAATTGCATCGGAATTATATACAAAAGGCACACTGCCGACTTAAGTACAAGAAAACTGACTCTTCTTACTGTCTATGTTTTGAATCACTCCTGTGACACTAGTTATAGTTTCGGATGCTTCACTTCAGGTTTACTGTATCCCTTGGACGTTCTTATTGACGATGAAACACAGAAATTGCATCGGAATTGAATAGAAAAAGCACAATGCCGACTTAAGTACAAGAAGACTGACTCTTCTTACTGACTATGTTGTGAACGTTTCATGTGAGACCAGTTTTAGATTCCGATGCTTCACTATATGTTTACTGTATCCCATGGACCTTCTTATTGACGATGAAACACAGAACTTGCATCGGAATTAATTAGAAAAGGCACAATGCCGACTTAAGTACAACAAGACTGACTCTTCCTACTGTCTATGTTTTAACCATTCCTGTGACACTAGTTATTGATTCCGATGCTTCACTTCAGGTTTACTGATTCCCTCTGACCTACTTATTGTCGATGAAACACAGAAACTGCATCGGAATTAAATACGAAAGGCACAATGCCGACTTAAGTACATGAAGACTGTCTCTTCTTTCTGTCTATGATGTGAACATTTCCTGTGAGACCAGTTTTAGATTCCGATGCTTCACTACATGTTTATAGTATCCCTTGGACCTTCTTATTGACGATGAAATACAGAAATTGCATCGGAATTAAATTCAAAAAGCTCAATGCCGACTCAAGTACAAAAAGACTGACTCTTCTTACTGTCTATGTTTAGAACCATTCCTGTGACACTAGTTATAGATTCCGATGCTCTACTTCAGGTTTACTGTATCCCTCTGACCTTCTTATTTACGACGAAACACAGAAATTGCATCGGAATTAAATACAAAAGGCACAATGCCGACTTAAGTACAAGAAGACTGACTCTCCTTACTGACTATGTTGTGAACATTTCCTGTGAGACCAGTTTTAGATTCCGATGCTTCACTATATGTTTACTGTATCCCATGGACCTTCTTATTGACGATGAAACACAGAACTTGCATCGGAATTAATTAGAAAGGGCACAATGCCAACTTAAGTACAACAAGACTGTCTCTGCCTACTGTCTATGTTTTAACCATTCCTGTGACACTAGTTATAGATTCCGATGCTTCACTTCAGGTTTACTGATTCCCTCTGACCTACTTATTGTCGATGAAACACAGAAACTGCATCGGAATTAAATACGAAAGGCACAATGCCGACTTAAGTACATGAAGACTGTCTGTTCTTTCTGACTATGATGTGAACATTTCCTGTGAGACCAGTTTTAGATTCCGATTCTTCACTACATGTTTATAGTATCCCTTGGACCATCTTATTGACGATGAAACACAGAAATTGCATCGGAATTAAATACAAAAGGCACAATGCCGACTTAAGTACACGAAGACTGACTCTTCCTACTGTCTCTGTTTGAACTATTCCTGTGACACTAGTTATAGATTCCGATGCTTCACTTCAGGTTTACTGTATCCCTCTGACCTTCTTATTGACGATGAAACACAGAAATTGCATCGGAATTAAATTCAAAAAGCACAATGCCGACTTAAGTACAAGAAGACTGACTCTTCTTACTGTCTATGTTTAGAACGATTCCTGTGACACTAGTTATAGATTACGATGCTTCACTTCAGGTTTACTGTATCCCTCTGACCTTATTTACGGTGAAACACAGAAATTGCATTGGAATTACATACAAAAGGCACAATGCCGATTTAAGTTCAAGAAGACTGACTCTTCTTACTGTCTATGTTTACTACCATTCCTGTGACACTAGTTATAGATTCCGTTGCTTCACTTCAGGTTTACTGCATCCCTTGGACCTTCTTATTGACGACGAATCACAGAAATTGCATTGGAATTAAATAGGAAAGGCACAATGCCGACTTAAGTACAAGAAGACTGACCCTTCCTATTGTCTATGTTTTGAACCATTCCTGTGACACTAGTTATAGATTCCGATGCTTCACTTCAGGTTTACTGTATCCCTCTGACCCTCTTATTGACGATGAAACACAGAAATTGCATCGGAATTAATAAGAAAAAGCACAATGCCGACTTAAGTAGAAGAAGACTGACTCTTCTTACTGACTATGTTGTGAACATTTCCTGTGAGACCAGTTTTAGATTCCGATGCTTCACTATATGTTTACTGTATCCCATGGACCTTCTTATTGACGATGAAACACAGAACTTGCATCGGAATTAAATAGAAAAGGCACAATGCCGACCTAAGTACAAAAAGACTGACTCTTCCTACTTTCTATGTTTTGAACCATTCCTGTGACACTAGTTATAGATTCCGTTGCTTCACTTAAGGTTTACTGTATCCCTCTGACCTTCTTATTGATGATGAAACACAGAAATTGCATCGGAATTAAATACAAAATGCACAATGCCGATTTAAGTACAAGAAGACTGACTCTTCTTACTGAGTATGTTGTGAACATTTCCCGTGAGACCAGTTTTAGATTCCGATGCTTCACTACATGTTTACTGTATCCCATGGTCCTTCTTATTGACGACGAAACACAGAACTTGCATCGGATTTAATTAGAAAAGGCACAATGCCGACTTAAGCACAAGAAGACTGACTCTTCCTACTGTCTATGTTTTAACCATTCCTGTGACACTAGTTATAGATTCCGATGCTTCACTTCAGGATTACTGATTCCCTCTGACCTTGTTATTGACGATGAAGCACAGAATTTGCATCGGAATTAAATACAAAATTCAGAATGCCGACTTAAGTACAAGAAGTCTGACTCTTCTTACTGTCTATGTTTTGAGCAATTCCTGTGACACTAGTTATAGATTCCGATGCTTCACTTCAGGTTTACTGTATCCCTTGGACCTTCTTATCGACGATCAAACACAGAAATAGCATCGGAATTAAATACAAACGGCACAATGCCGACTTAAGTAGAAGAAGACTGACTCTTCTTACTCTGTATGTTTTGAACCTTTCCTGTGACACTAGTTATAGATTACGATTCTTCACTTCAGATTTACTGTATCCCTTGGACCTTGTTATTGACGATGAAACACAGAAATTGCATCGGAATTAAATACAAATAGCACAATGCCGACTTAAGTACAAGAAGACTGACACGTCCGACAGACTATGCTTTGAACCATTCCTGTGACACTAGTTATAGATTCCGATGCATCACCTCAGGTTTACTGTATCCCTTGGACCTTCGTATTGACGATGACACACAGAAATTGCATCGCATTTAAATACAAAAGGCACAATGCCGACTTAAGTACAAGAAGACTGACACTTCTTGCTGTGTATGTATTGAACCATTCCTGTGACACTAGTTATAGATTCCGAAGCTTCACTTCAGGTTTACTGTATCCATCGGACCTTCTTATTGACGATGAAACACAGAATTTGCATCTGAATTATATAAAAAAGGCACAATGCCGACTTAAGTACAAGAAGAATGACTCTACTTACTGTCTATGTTTCGAGCAATTGCTGTGACACTAGTTATAGATTACGTTGCTTCACTTCAGGTTTACTGTATCCCTTGGACCTTCTTATTGAAGATGAAACACAGAAATTGCATCGGAATTAAATACAAAATGCACGATGCCGACTTAAGTACAAGAAGACTGACTCTTCTTACTCTCTATGTTTTGAACCATTCCTGTGACACTAGTTTAGATTACGATACCTTGCTTCAGGTTTACTGTATCCCTGTGACCTTCATATGGACGACGAAACACAGTAATTGCATCGGAATTAAATAGAAAAGGCAAAATGCCGACTTAAGTACAAGAAGACTGACTCTTCCAACTGTCTATGCTTTGGAAAATTCCTGTGACACTAGTTATAGATTCCGATGCTCCACTTCAGGTTTACTGTATCCCTTGGACCTTCTTATCGACGATGAAACACAGAAATGGCATCGGAATTAAATACAAAAGGCACAATGCCGACTTAAGTACAAGAAGGCTGACTCTTCTTACTGTCTATGTTTTGAACCATTCCTGTGACTCTAGTTATAGATTCCGAAGATTCACTTCAGGTTTACTGTATCCTTTGGACCTTCTTATTGACGATGAAACACAGAATTGCATCTGAATTATATAAAAAAGGCACAATGCCGACTTAAGTACAAGAAGAATGACTTTTCTTACTGTCTATGTTTTGAGCAATTCCTGTGACACTAGTTAAAGGTTCCGATGCTTCATTTCAGGTTTACTGTATCCCTCTGACATTCTCATTGACGATGAAACACAGAAATTGCATTGGAATTAAATGCAAAATGCACAATGCCGACTTAAGTACAAGAAGACTGACTCTTCCGACTGTCTGTGCTTTGAACCATTCCTGTGACACTAGTTATAGATTCCGATGCATCACTTCAGGTTTACTGTATCCCTTGGACCTTCTTATTGAAGATGAAACACAGAAATTGCATCGGAATTAAATACAAAATGCACAATGCCGACTTAAGTACAAGAAGACTGACTCTTCTAGCTGTGTATGTTTTGAACCATTCCTGTGAAACTAGTAATAGATTCCGATGCTTCACTTCAGGTTTACTGTATCCCTCTGACCATCTTCTTGACGACGAAATACACAAATTGCATAGGAATTAAATAGAAAAGGCACAATGCCAACTTAAGTACAAGAAGACTGACTCTTCCTACTGTCTATGTTTTGAAGCATTCCTGTGACTCTAGTTATAGATTCCGATGCTTCACTTCACGTTTACTGTATCCCTCTGACCTTCTTATTGACGATGAAACACAGAAATTGCATCGGAGTTAAATACAAATGGCAAAATGCCCACTTAAGTACGAGAAGACTGACTCTTCTTACTGTCTATGTTTTGAACCATTCCTGTGACACTAGTTATAGATTCCGATGCTTCACTTCAGGTTTACTGTATCCCTTGGACGATCTTATTGACGACTAAACACAGAAATTGAATCAGGATTAAATACAAAAGGCACAATGCCGACTTAAGTACAAGAAGACTGACTCTTCCTACTGTCTATGTTTTAACCATTCCTGTGACATTAGTTATAGATTCCGATGCTTCACTACAGGTTTACTGTATCCATCTGACATACTTATTGACGATGAAACAAAGAAATTGCATCGGAATTAAATACAAAAGGCACAATGCCGACTCAAATACAAGATGACTGTCTCTTCTTACTCTCTATGCTTTGAACTTTTCCTGGGTGACGGGTTTTAGATTCCGATGCTTCACTTCAGGTTTACTCTATCCCTTGGACTTTCTTATCGACGATGAAACACAGAAATAGCATCGGAATTAAATACAAGCGGCACAATGCCGACTTAAGTTCAAGAAGACTGACTCTTCTTACTCTGTATGTTTTGAACCATTCCTGTGACACTAGTTATTGATTCCGATGCTTCAGTTCAGGTTTACTGTATCCCTTGGACTTTCTTATTGACGACGAAACACAGAAATTGCATCGGGATTAAATACAAAAGGCACAATGCGGACTTAAGTACAAGAAGACTGACTCTTCCTACTGTCTATGTTTTAACCATTCCTGTGACACTAGTTATATATTCTGATGCTTCACTTCAGGTTTACTGTATCCCTCTGACCTTCTTATTGACGATGAAACACAGAAATTGCATCGGAATTAAATACAAACGGAACAATGCCGATTTAAGTACAAGAAGACTGACTCTTCTTACTCTGTATGTTTTGAACCATTCCTGTGACACTAGTTATAGATTCCGATGCTTCAGTTCAGGTTTACTGTATCCCTTGGACTTGCTTATTGACGACGAAACACAGAAATTGCATCGGGATTAAATACAAAAGGCACAATACGGACTTAAGTACAAGAAGACTAACTCTTCCTACTGTCTATGTTTTAACCATTCCTGTGACACTAGTTATAGATTCCGATGTTTCACGTCAGGTTTACTGTATCCCTCTGACCTTCTTATTGACGATGAAACACAGATATTGCATCGGAATTAAATAGAAAAAGCACGATGCCGACTTAAGTACAAGAAGACTGACTCTTCTTACTGTCTATGTTTTGAATCATTCCTGTGACACTAGTTATAGATTCCGATGCTTCACTTCAGGTTTACTGTATCCCTCTCACCCTCTTATTGACGATGAAACACAGAAATTGCATCGGAATTAAATACAAAAGGCACAATGCCGACCTAAGTACAAGAAGACTATCTCTTCTTTCTGACTAAGTTGTGAACATTTCCTGTGAGACCAGTTTTAGATTCCGATGCTTCACTATATGTTTATTGTATCCCTTGGACCTTCTTATTGACGACGAAACACAGAAATTGCATCGGAATTAAATACAAAAGGTACAATGCCGACTAAAGTACAAGAAGACTGACTCTTCTTACTGTCTATGTTTAGAACCATTCCTGTGCCACTAGTTATAGATTCCGATGCTTCACTTAAGGTCTACTGTATCCCTCTGACCTTCTTATTTACGATGAAACACAGAAATTGCATCGGAATTAAATACAAAAGGCACTATGCCGACTTAAGTACAAGAAGACTGACTATTCTTACTGTCAATATTTTGAACCATTCCGGTGACACTAGTTATAGTTTCAGATGCTTCACTTCAGGTTTACTGTATCACTTGGACCTTCTTATTGACGATGAAACACAGAAATTGCATCGGAATTAAATTCATAAGGCACAATGCCGACTTAAGTACAAGAAGACTGACTCTTCTTACTCTGTATGTTTTGAACCATTCCTGTGACACTAGTTATAGATTCCGATGCTTCACTTCAGGTTTACTGTATCCCTTGGACCTTCTTATCGACGATGAAACACAGAAATAGCATCGGAATTAAACACAAACGGCACAATGCCGACGCAAGTACCAGAAGACTGACTCTTCTTACTCTGTATGCTTTGAACCATTCCTGTGACACTAGTTATAGATTCCGATGCTTCAGTTCAGGTTTACTGTATCCCTTGGACTTTCTTATTGACGACGAAACACAGAAATTGCATCGGGATTAAATACAAAAGGCACAATGCGGACTTAAGTACAAGAAGACTGACTCTTCCTACTGTCTATGTTTTAACCATTCCTGTGACACTAGTTATATATTCTGATGCTTCACTTCAGGTTTACTGTACAACTCTGAACTTCTTATTGACGATGAAACACAGAAATTGCATCGGAATTAAATACAAAAGGCACAATGCCGACTGAAATACAAGATGACAGGCTCTTCTTACTCTCTACGTTTTGAACCTTTCCTGTGAGACCGGTTATAGATTCCGATGCTTCACTTCAGGTTTACTGTATCCCTTGGACCTTCTTATTGACGACGAAACACAGAAATTGCATCGGCATTAAATAGAAAAGGCACAATGCCGACTTCAGTACAGGAAGGCTGACCCATCCAACTGTCTATGTTTTGAAAGATTCCTGTGACACTAGTTATAGATTCCGAGGCTTCACTTCAGGTTTACTGTATCCCTCTGACACTCTTACTGACGATGTAACACAGTAATTGCATCAGAATTAAATACAGTAGCCACAGTGCCGAGTTAAGTACAAGAAGACTGACTCTTCTTACTGTCTATCTTTTGAACCATTCCTGTGACACTAGTTATAGATTCCAATGCTTCACTTCAGGTTTACTGTATCCCTTTGACCCTCTTATTGCCGACGAAACACAGAAATTGCTTTGGAATTAAATAGAAAAGGCACAATGCCGACTTAAGTACAAGAAGAATGACTCTTCCTATTGTCTATGTTTTGAACCATTCCTGTGACTCTAGTTATAGATTCCGATGCTTCACTTCACGTTTACTGTATCCCTCAGACCTTCTTATTGAGGATGAAACACAGAAATTGCATCGGAATTAAATATAAAGGGCACAATGCCGACTTAAGTACAAGAAGACTGACTCTTCTTACTCTCTATGTTTTGAACCATTCCTGTCACACTAGTTATAGATTACGATGCCTTGCTTCAGGTTTACTGTATCCCTTTGACCTTCATATTGACGACGAAACACAGTAATTGCATCGGAATTAAATAGAAAAGGCAAAATGCCGACTTAAGTACAAGAAGACTGACGCTTCCAACTGTCTATGTTTTGAAAAAATCCTGTGACACTAGTTATAGATTCCGATGCTCCACTTCAGGTTTACTGTATCCCTTGGACCTTCTTATCGACGATGAAACACGGAAATGGCATCGGAATTAAATACAAAAGGCACAATGCCGTCTTAAGTACAAGAAGGCTGACTCCTCTTACTGTCTATGTTTTGAACCATTCCTGTGACTCTAGTTATAGATTCCGAAGCTTCACTTCAGGTTTACTGTATCCTTTGGACCTTCTTATTGACGATGAAACACAGAATTTGCATCTGAATTATATAAAAAAGGCACAATGCCGACTTAAGTACAAGAAGAATGACTTTTCTTACTGTCTATGTTTTGAGCAATTCCTGTGACACTAGTAAAAGTTTCCGAAGCTTCACTTCAGGGTTACTGTATCCTTTGGACCTTCTTATTGACGATGAAACACAAAATTTGCATCGGAATTAAATACAAAAGGCACAATGCCGACTTAAGTACAAGAAGACTGACTCTTCTTACTGTCTATGTTTTGAGCAATTCCTGTGACACTAGTTATAGATTCCGATGCTTCACTTCAGGTTTACTGTATTCCTTGGACCTTCTTATCGATGATCAAACACAAAAATAGCATCGGAATTAAATAGAAAAGGAGCAATGCCGACTTAAGTACAAGAAGACTGACTCTTCTTACTGTCTATGTTTTGAACCATTCTTGTGACACTAGTTATAGATTCCGATGCTTTACTTCAGGTTTACTGTATCCCTTGGACCATCTTATTGACGACTAAACACAGAAATTGAATCAGGATTAAATACAAAAGGCACAATGCCGACTTAAGTACAAGAAGACTGACTCTTCCTACTGTCTATGTTTTTTACCATTCCTGTGACAGTAGTTATAGATTCCGATGCTTCACTACAGGTTTGCTGTATCCCTCTGACCTTCTTATTGACGATGAAACAAAGAAATTGAATCGGAATTAAACACAAAAGGCACAATGCCGACTCAAATAAAAGATGACTGGCTCTTCTTACTCTCTATGCTTTGAACTTTTCCTGGGAGACGGGTTTTAGATTCCGATGCTTCACTTCAGGTTTACTCTATCCCTTGGACTTTCTTATTGACGACGAAACACAGAAATTGCATCGGATTTAAATAGAAAAGGCACAATGCAGACATAAGTACAAGAAGACTGACTCTCCTTACTGACTATGATTTGAACATTTCCTGTGAGACCAGTTTTAGATTCCGATGCTTCACTATATGTTTACTGTATCCCTTGGACCTTCTTATTGACGATGAAACACAGAAATTGCATCGGAATTAAATACAAAAGGCACAAGGCCGACTTAAGTACAAGACGACTGACTCTTCTAACTGTCTATGTTTTGAACCATTCCTGTGACACTAGTTATAGATTCCGATGCCTCACTTCAGGTTTACTGTATCCCTTGGACCTTCTTATTGACGATGAGACACAGGAATTGCATCGGAATTAAATACAAAATGCACAATGCCGACTGAAGTACAAGAAGACTGACTCTTCCTGCTGTGTATGTTTTGAACCATTCCTGTGAAACTAGTTATAGATTCCGATGCTTCACTTTAGGTTTACTGTATCCCTCTGACCTTCTTATTCGCGACGAAACACAGAAATTGCATCGGAATTAAATAAAAAAGGCACAATGCCGACTTAAGTACATGAAGACTGACTCTTTCTACTGTCTATGTTTTGAACCATTCCTAAGACACTAGTTATAGATTCCGATGCTACACTTCAGGTTTACAGTATCCCTTGGACCTTCTTATTGACGATGAAACACAGAAATAGCATCGGAATTAAATACAAAAGGCACAATGCCGAGTTAAGTACAAGAAGACTGACTCTTCTTACTGTCTATGTTTTGAACCATTCCTGTGACACTAGTTATAGATTCCGATGCTTCCCAACAGGTTTACTGTATCCCTCCAACCTTCTTGTTGACGATGAAACACAGAAATTGCATCGGAATTAAATAGAAATGGCACAATGCCGACTGAAACACAAGAAGACTGGCTCTTCTTACTCTCTATTTTTTGAACTTTTCCTGTGAGACGGGTTTTAGATTCCGATGCTTCACTTCAGGTTTACTGTATCCCGTGGACCTTCTTATTGACGACGAAACACAGAAATGGCATTGGAAATAAGTAGAAAAGGCACATTGCCGACTTAAGTATAAGAAGACTGACTCTCCTTACTGACTATGATTTGAACATTTCCTGTGAGACCAGTTTTAGATTCCGATGCTTCACTATACGTTCACTGTATCCCTTGGACCTTCTTATTGACGATGAAACACAGAAATTGCATCGGAATTAAATACAAAAGGCACAAGGCCGACTTAAGTACAAGACGACTGACTCTTCTTACTGTCTATGTTTTGAACCATTCCTGTGACACTAGTTATAGATTCCGATGCCTCACTTCAGGTTTACTGTATCCCTTGGACCTTGTTATTGAAGATGAGACACAGGAATTGCATTGGAATTAAATACAAAATGCACAATGCCGACTGAAGTACAAGAAGACCGACTCTTCTTGCTGTGTATGTTTTGAACCATTCCTGTGAAACTAGTTATAGATTCCAATGCTTCACTTCAGGTTTACTGTATCCCTCTGACCTTCTTATTCGCGACGAAACACAGAAATTGCATCGGAATTAAATAGAAAAGGCACAATGCCGACATAAGTACAAGAAGACTGACTCTTCTTACTGACTATGATTTGAACATTTCCTGTGGGACCAGTTTTACATTCCGATTCTTCACTATATGTTTACTGTATCCCTTTGACCTTCTTGTTGACGATGAAACACAGAAATCGCAACGGAATTAAATACAAAAGGCACAATGCCGACTTAAGTACAAGAAGACTGACTCTGTTTGCTGTGTATGTTTTGAACCATTCCTGTGACATTAGTTATAGATTCTGATGCTTCACTTCAGGATTGCTGTATCCCTCTGACCTTCCTGTTGACGATGAAACACAGTAATTGCATCGGAAATAAATACAAAAGGCACAATGCCGACTCATGTACAAGAAGACTGACTCTTCTTACTGTCTATGTTTTGAACCTTTCCTGTGACACTAGATATAGATTCCAATGCTTCACTTCAGGTTTACTGTATCCCTTGGACCTTCTTATTGACGACGAAACACAGAAATTGCATCGGAATTAAATAGATTGGGCACAATGCAGACATAAGTACAAGAAGACTGACTCTTCCTACTGTCTGTGTTTCAAACCATTCCTGTGACACTAGTTATAGATTCCGATGCATCACTCCAGGTTTTACTGTATCCCTCTGACATTCTTATTGACGATGAAACACAGAAATTGCATCGGAATTAAATACAAAAGGCACAATGCCGACTTAAGTACAAGAAGAGTGACTCTTCTTACTGTCTCTATGTTTTGAACCATTCCTGTGACACTTGTTATAGATTCCGATGCATCACTTCAGGTTTACTGTATCCCTTGGACCTTGTTATTCACGATGAAACACAGAAATTGCATCGGAATTAAATACAAAAGGCACAATGCCGACTCATATACATGATGACTGGCTCTTCTTACTCCCTATGTTTTGAATCTTTCTTGTGAGACCGGTTTTAGATTTCGATGCTTCACTTCAGGTTTACTGTATCCCGTGGACCTTCTTATTGACGACGAAACACAGTAATTGCATTGGAAATAAGTAGAAAAGGCACATTGCCCACTTAAGTATAAGAAGACTGACTCATCTTACTGAGTATGATTTGAACATTTCCTGTGAGACCAGTTTTAGATTCCGATGCTTCACTATATGTTTACTGTATCCCTTGGACCTTCTTATTGACGATGAAACACAGAAATTGCATCGGAATTAATACAAGAGGCACAATGCCGACTTACGTACAAGAAGAGTGACTCTTCCGACTGTCTATGCTTTGAACCATTCCTGTGACACTAGTTATAGATTCCGATGCTTCACTTCAGGTTTACTGTATCCTTTGGACCTTCTTATTGACGATGAAACACAGAATTTGCATCGGAATTAAATTCAAAAGGCACAATGACGACTTAAGTACAAGAAGACTGACTCTTCTTACTGTCTATGTTTTGAGCAATTCCTGTGACACTAGTTATGGATTCCGATGCTTCACTTCAGGTTTACTGTATACCTTGGACCTTCTTATCGACGATGAAACACATAAGTAACATCAGAGTTAAATACAAAAGGCACAATGCCGACTTAAGTACAAGAAGACTGACTCTTCTTACTGTCTATGTTTTGAACCATTCCTGTGACACTAGTTATAGATTCCGATGCTTCACTTCAGGTTTACTGTATTCCTTGGACCTTCATATTGACGACGAAACACAGAAATCTAATTAGGATTAAATACAAAATGCACAATACCGACTAAAGTACAAGAAGACTCACCCTTCCTACTGTCTATGTTTTAACCATTCCTGTGACACTAGTTATAGATTCCGATGCTTCACTTCCGGTTTACTGTATCTCTCTGACCTTCTTATTGACGACGAAACACAGAAATTGCATCGGAATTAAATAGAAAATGCACAATGCCGACTTAAGTACAAGAAGACTGACTCTTCTTACTGTCTATGTTTTGAACCATTCCTGTGACACTAGTTATAGATTCCGTTGCTCCACTTCAGGTTTACTGTATCCCTTGGTCATTCTTATTGACGACGAAACACAGAAATTGCATCGGAATTAAATAGAAAAGGCACAATGCCGACATAAGTACAAGAAGACTGACTCTTCTTACTGACTATGATTTGAACATTTCCTGTGAGACCAGATTTAGATTCCGATGCTTCACTATATGTTTACTGTATCCCTTGGACCTTGTTGTTTACGATGAAACACAGAAATTGCATCGGAATTAAATACAAAAGGCACAATGCCGTCTTAAGTACAAGAAGACTGACTCTTCCAAATGTCTATGTTTTGAACCATTCCTGTGACACTAGTTATAGATTCCGATGCTCACTTCAGGTTTACTGTATCCCTCTGACACTCGTATTGACGATGAAAGACAGAAATAGCATCGGAATTAAATACAAAAGGCACAAAGCCGAATTAAGTACAAGAAGACAGACTCTTCTAACTGACTATGTTTTGAACCTCTTCTGTGACACTAGTTATAGATTCCGATGCTTCACTTCAGGTTTACTGTATCCCTTGGACCTTTTTATTGACGACGAAACTCAGAAATTGCATCGGAATTAAATAGAAAAGGCACAATACCGACATAAGTACAAGAAGACTGACTCTTCCGTGTTTATGTTTTCAATCATTCCTGTGACACTAGATATAGATTCCGATGCTCCACTTCAGGTTTACTGTATCCCTTGGACCTTTTTATTGACGACGAAACTCAGAAATTGCATCGGAATTAAATAGAAAAGGCACAATACCGACTTAAGTACAAGAAGACTGACTCTTCCAACTGTCTATGTTTTGAACCATTCCTGTGATACTAGTTATAGATTCCGATGCTTCACTTCAGGTTTACTGTATTCCTCTGACACTCTTATTGACGATGAAACACAGAAATTGCATCGGAATTAAATACGAAAGGCGCAATGCCGTTTTAAAGACAAGAAGACTGACTCTTCTTACTGTCTAAGTTTTGAAACATTCCTGCGACACTAGTTATAGATTCCGAAGCTTCACTTCAGGTTTACTGTATCCTTTGGACCTTCTTATTGACGATGAAACACAGAATTTGCATCGGAATTAAAATCAAAAGGCACAATGACGACTTAAGTACAAGAAGACTGACTCTTCTTACTGTCTATGCTGTGAGCAATTCCTGTGACACTAGTTATGGATTCCGATGCTTCACTTCAGGTTTACTGTATACCATGGACCTTCTTATCGACGATGAAACACATAAGTAGCATCAGAGTTAAATACAAAAGGCACAATGCCGACTTAAGTACAAGAAGACTGACTCTTCTTACTGTCTATGTTTTGAACCATTCCTGTGACACTAGTTATAGATTCCGATGCTTCACCTCAGGTTTACTGTATTCCTTGGACCTTCATATTGACGACGAAACATAGAAATCTAATTAGGATTAAATACAAAAGGCACAATACCGACTAAAGTACAAGAAGACTGACCCTTCCTACAGTCTATGTTTTGAACCATTCCTGTGACACTAGTTATAGATTCCGATGCTTCACTTCGGGTTTACTGTATCCCTCTGACACTCTTATTGACGATGAAACACAAAAATTGCATCGGAATTAAATACAAAAGGCACAATGCCGACTTAAGTACATGAAGACTGACTCTTATTACTGTCTATGCTTTGAACCATTCCTGTGACACTAGTTATAGACTCCGAAGCTTCACTTCAGGTTTACTGTATCCTTTGGACCTTCTTATTGACGATGAAACACAGAATTTGCATCGGAATTAAATACAAAAGGAACAATGCCGGCTTAAGTAAAAGAAGACTGACTCTTCTTACTGTCTATGTTTTGAGCAATTCCATTGACACTAGTTATAGATTCCCATGCTTCACTTCAGGTTTACTGTATCCCTTGGACCTTCTTATTGACGATGAAAATCAGAAATAGCATCGGAATTAAATACGAAAGGTACAATGCCGACTTAAGTACAAGAAGAGTGACTCTTCTTACTGTCTATGATTTGAACCATTCCTGTGTCACTAGTTATAGATTCCGATGCTTCGCTTCAGGTTTACTGTATCCCTTGGACCTTCTTATAGACGACGAAACACTGAAATTGAATCGGGATTAAATACCAAAGGCACAATGCCGACTTAAGTACAAGAAGACTGACTCTTCTTGCTGTGTATGTTTTGAACCATACCGGTGACACTAGTTATAGATTCCGGTGCTTCACTTCAGGTTTACTGTATCCCTTGGACCTTGTTATTGACGATGAAACACAGAAATTGCATTGGAATTAAATACAAAAGGCACAATGCCGACTTAAGTACAAGAAGACTGACTCTTCCTACAGTCTATGATTTGAACCATTCCTGTGTCACTAGTTATGGATTCATATGCAACACTTCAGGTTTACTGTATCCCTTGGACCTTCTTGTTGACGATGAAACACAGAAAATGCATCGGAATTAAATACAAAAGGCACAATGCCGACTTAAGTACAACAAGACTGACTCTTCTTGCTGTGTATGTTTTGAACCATTCCTGTGACACTAGTTATAGATTCCGATGCTTCACTTCAGGTTTACTGTATCCCGCTGACCTTCTTATTGACGACGAAACACAGAAATTGCATCGGAATTAAATAGAAAAGGCACAATGCCGACTTAAGTACAGGAAGACTGACTCTTCCTACTGTCATGTTTTGAACCATTCCTGTGACTCTGGTTATAGATTCCGATGCTTCACTTCAGGTTTACTGTATCCCTTGGACCTTCTTATTGATGATGAAACACAGAGATTGCAAAGGAATTAAATACAAAAGGCACAATGCCGCCTTAAGTACAAGAAGACAGATTCTTCTTATTGTCTATGTTTTGAACCTTTTCTCTGATACTAGTTACAGATTCCGATGCTTCACTTCAGGTTTACTGTATCCCTTGGACCCTCTTATTGACGACGAAACAAAGAAATAGCATCGGAATTAAATAGAAAAGGCACAATGCCGACTTAAGTACAAGAAGACTGACTCTTCCGTGTCTATGTTTAGAACCACTCCTGTGACACTTGATATAGATTCCGATGCTACAGTTCAGGTTTACTGTATCCCTTGGACCTTCTTATTGTCGACAAAACACAGAAATTGCATCGGGATTAAATACAAAAGGCACAATGCCGACTTAAGTACAAGAACACTGACTCTTCCTACTGTCTATGTTTTAACCATTCCTGTGATACAAGTTATAGATTCCGATGCTTCACTTCAGGTTTACTGTATCCCTCTTACCTTCTTATTGACGACGAAACACTGATATAGCATCGGAAATAAATAGAAAAGGCACAATGCCGACTTAAGTACAAGAAGACTGACTCTTCCTACTGTCTATGTTTTGAGCAATTCCATTGACACTAGTTATAAATTCCGATGCTTCACTTCAGGTTTACGGTATCCTTTGGACCTTCTTATCGACGATGAAACACAGAAATAGCATCGAAATTAAATACAAAAGGCACAATGCCGACTTAAGTACAAGAAGACTGAGTCTTCTTACTGTCTATGTTTTGAACCATTCCTGTGTCACTAGTTATAGATTCCGATGCTTGACTTCAGGTTTACTGTATCCCTTGGACCTTCCTATTGACGACGAAACACAGAAATTGATCGGGATTAAATAGAAAAGGCACAATGCCGACTTAAGTACAGGAAGACTGACTCTTACTACTGTCTATGTATTAACCATTCCTGTGACACTAGTTATAGATTCCGATGCTTCACTTCAGGTTTACTGTATCCCGCTGACCTTCTTATTGACGCTGAAACACAGAAATTGCATCGGAATTAAATACAGAAGGCACAATGTTCACTCAAATACAAGATGAATGGCTCTTCTTACGCTCTATGTTTTGAACCTTTCCTGTGAGACCGGTTTTAGATTCCGATGCTTCCTTCAGGTTTACTGTATCCCTTGGACCTTCTTATTGACGACGAAACACAGAAATTGCATCGGAATTAAATAGAAGAGGCACAATGCCGTCATAAGTACAAGAGGACTGACTATTCTTACTGACTATGATTTGAACATTTCCTGTGAGACCAGTTTCAGATTCCGATGCTTCACTATATGTTTACTGTATCCGTTGGACCTTCTTTTTGACGATGAAACACAGAAATTGCATCGGAATTAAATACAAAAGGCACAATGCCGACTTAAGTATAAGAAGACTGACTCTTCTTGCTGTGTATGTTTTTAACCATTCCTGTGACACTAGTTATAGATTCCGATGCTTCACTTCAGGTTTACTGTATCCCTCTGACCTTCTTATTGACGATGAAACGCAGTAATTGCATCGGAATTAAATACAAAATTCACAATGCCGACTCATGTACAATAGGACAGACTCTTCTTACTGTCTATGTTTTGAACCTTTCCTGTGACACTAGATATAGATTCCGATGCTTCACTTCAGGTTTATTGTATCCCTCTTTCCTTCTTATTGACGACGAAACACTGAAATAGCATCGGAATTAAATAGAAAAGGCACAATGCCGACTTAAGTACAAGAAGACTGACTCTTCCTACTGTCTATGTTTTGAGCAATTCCATTGACACTAGTTATAAATTCCGATGCTTCACTTCAGGTTTACGGTATCCTTTGGACCTTCTTATCGACGATGAAACACAGAAATAGCATCGAAATTAAATACAAAAGGCACAATGCCGACTTAAGTACAAGAAGACTGACTCTTCTTACTGTCTATGTTTTGAACCATTCCTGTGACACTAGTTATAGATTCCGATGCTTCACTTCCGGTTTACTGTATCCCTTGGACCTTCTTAATGAAGACGAAACACAGAAATTGAATCGGGATTAAATACAAAAGGGACAATGCCGACTTAAGTACAGGAAGACTGACTCTTCCTACTGTCTATGTATTAACCATTCCTGTGACACTAGCTATAGATTCCGATGCTTCACTTCAGGTTTACTGTATCCCTCTGACATTCTTATTGACGATGAAACACTGAAATTGCATCGGAATTAAATACAAAAGGCACAATGCCGACTTAAGTACAAGAAGATTGCCTCTTCCTGCTGTGTATGTTTTGAACCTTTCCGGTGACACTAGATATAGATTCCGATGCTTCACTTCAGGTTTATTGTATCCCTCTTACCTTCGTATTGACGACGAAACACTGAAATAGCATCGGAATTAAATAGAAAAGGCACAATGCCGACTGAAGTATAAGAAGTCTGACCCTTCCAACTGTCTATGTTTTGAACCATTCTTGTGACACTAGTTATATATTCCGATGCTTCACTTCAGGTTTACTGTATCCCTCTGACACTCTTATTGACGATGAAACACAGAAATTGCATCAGAATTAAATAGAAAAGGCACAATGCCGACTTAAGTACAAGAAGACTGACTCTTCCTACTGTCTATGTTTTAACCATTCCTGCAACACTAGATATAGATTCCGATGCTTCACTTCAGGTTTACTGTATCCCTCTGACCTTATTGACAATGAAACACAGAAACTGCATCGTAATTAAACAGAAAAGGCACAATGCCGACATAAGTACAAGAAGACTGACTCTTCTTACTAACTATGATTTGAACATTTCCTGTGAGACCAGTTTTAGATTCCGATGCTTCACAATATGTTTACTGTATCCCTTGGACCTTCTTGTTGACGATGAAACACAGAAATTGCATCGGAATTACATACAAAATGCACAATGAAGCATTAAGTACAAGAAGACTGACTCTTCTTGCTGTGTATGGTTTGAACCATTCCTGTGACACTAGTTATAGATTCCGATGCTTCACTTCAGGTTTACTGTATTCCTCTGACCTTCTTATTGACGATGAAACACAGTTATGGCATCGGAATTAAATACAAAATGCACAATGCCGACACATGTACAAGAAGACTGACTCTTCTTACTGTCTATGTTTTGAACCTTCCCTGTGACACTAGATACAGATTCTGATGCTTCACTTCAGGTTTACTGTATCCCTTGGACCTTCTTATTGACGACGAAACACAGAAATTGCATCGGAATTAAATAGAAAAGGCACAATGCCGACTTAAGTACAAGAAGACTGACACTTCCTACTGTCTATGTTTTGAACCATTCCTGTGACACTAGTTATAGATTCCGATGCTTCCCTTCAGGTTTACTGTATCCCTCTGACATTCTTATTGACGATGAAACACAGAAATTGCATCGGAATTAAATACAAAAAGCACAATGCCGACTTAAATATAAGAAGACTGACCCTCCTTCCTGACTATGATTTGAACAATTCCTGTGAAACCAGTTTCAGATTCCGATGCTTCACTATATGTTTACTGTATGCCTTGGACCTCCTTATTGACGAAGAAACACAGAAATTGCATCGGAATTAAATACAAAAGGCACAATAATGACTTAAGTACAAGAAGACTGACTCTTCTTACTGTCTATGCTTTGAACCATTACTGTGACACTAGTTATAGATTCCGATGCTTCACTTCAGGTTTACTGTATCCCTTGGACCATGTTGTTGACGATGAAACACAGAAATTGCATCGGAATTAAATACAAAAGGCAAAATGCCGACTTAAGTACAACAAGACTGACTCTTCTTGCTGTGTATGTTTTGAACCATTCCTGTGACACTAGTTTTAGATTCCGATGCTTCACTTCAGGTTTATTGTATCCCTTGGACCTTCATATTGACGACGAAACAAAGAAATAGCATCGGAATTAAATAGAAAAGGCACAATGGTGACTTAAGTACAGGAAGACTGACTCTTCCGTGTCTATGTTTAGCACCATTCCTGTGACACTTGATATTGATTCCGATGCTTCACTTCAGGTTTTGCTGTATCCCTTGGACCTTCTTATTGACGACGAAACACAGAAATTGCATCGGGATTAAATACAAAAGACACAATGCCGACCTACGTACAAGAAGACTGACACTTACTACTGTCTATGTTTTGACCATTCCTGTGATACAAGTTATAGATTCCGATGCTTCACTTCAGGTTTACTATATCCCTCTGAACTCTTATTGACGATGAAACACAGAAATTGCATCGGAATTAAATACAAAAGGCACAATGCTGACTCAAATACAAGATGACTGGCTCTTCTTACTTGCTATGTTTTGAACCTTTCCAGTGAGACTGGTTTTAGATTCCGATGCTTCACTTCAGGTTTACTGTATCCCTTGGACGTTCGTATTGACGACGAAACACAAAAATTTCATCGGAATTAAATAGAAAAGGCACAATGCCGATATGTACACGAAGACTGACTCTTCTTACGGACTATGATTTGAACTTATCCTGTGAGACCAGTTTTAGATTCCGATGCTTCACTATATGTTTACTGTATCCCTTGGACCTTCTTTTTGACGATGAAACACAGAAATTGCATCGGAATTAAATACAAAAGGCACAATGCCGACTTCAGTACGAATAGACTGACTCTTCTTGCTGTGTATGTTTTGAACCATTCCTCTGACACTAGTTATAGATTCCGATGCTTCACTTCAGGTTTACTGTATCCCCCTGACCTTCTTACTGACGATGAAACACAGTAACTGCATCGGATTTAAATACAAAAGGCACAATGCCGACTCATGTACAAGAAGACTGACTCTTCTTACTGTCTATGTTTTGAATCTTACCTGTGACTCTAGATATAGATTCCGTTGTTTCACTTCAGATTTTTTTGTATCCCTCTTACCTTCTTATTGACGACGAAGCACTGAAATAGCATCGGAATTAAATAGAAAAGGCACAATGCCGACTTAAGTACAAGAAGACTGACTCTTCCAACTGTCTATGTTTTGAACCATTCATGTGGCACTAGTTATAGATTCCGATGCTTCACTTCAGGTTTACTGTATCCCTATGACACTCTTATTGACGATGAAACACAGACATTGCATCGGAATTGAAAACAAAAGGTACAATGCCGACTAAAGTACAAGATGACTGACTCTTCCTACTGTCTATGTTTTGAGCAATTCCATTGACACTAGTTATAGATTCCGAAGCTTCACTTCCGGTTTACTGTATTCTTTGGACCTTCTTATTGACGATGAAACACAGAGTTTGCATCGGAATTAAATACAAAAGGTACAATGCCGACTAAAGTACAAGATGACTGACTCTTCCTACTGTCTATGTTTTGAGCAATTCCATTGACACTAGTTATAGATTCCGATGCTTCACTTCAGGTTTACTGTATCCTTTGGACCTTCTTATCGACGGTGAAACACAGAAATTGAATCGGGATTAAATACAAAAGGCACAATGCCGACTTAAGTACAAGAAGGCTGACTCTTCTTACTGTCTATGTTTTGAACCATTCCTGTGACACTAGTTATAGATTCCGATGCTTCACTTCCGGTTTACTGTATCCCTTGGACCTTCTTAATGACGACGAAAAACAGAAATTGAATCGGGATTAAATACAAAAGGCACAATGCCGACTTAAGTACAGGATGACTGACTCTTCCTACTGTCTATGTATTAACCATTCCTGTGACACTAGCTATAGATTCCGATGCTTCACTTCAGGTTTACTGTATCCCTCTGACATTCTTATTGACGATGAAACACTGAAATTGCATTGGAATTAAATACAAAAGGCACAATGCCGACTTAAGTACAAGAAGACTGCCTCTTCTTGCTGTGTATGTTTTGAACCTTTCCGGTGACACTAGATATAGATTCCGATGCTTCACTTCAGGTTTATTGTATCCCTCTAACCTTCGTATTGACGACGAAACACTGAAATAGCATCGGAATTAAATAGAAAAGGCACAATGCCGACTGAAGTATAAGAAGTCTGACCCTTCCAACTGTCTATGTTTTGAACCATTCTTGTGACACTAGTTATATATTCCGATGCTTCACTTCAGGTTTACTGTATCCCTCTGACACTCTTATTGACGATGAAACACAGAAATTGCATCAGAATTAAATACAAAAGGCACAATGCCGACTTAAGTACAAGAAGACTGACTCTTCCTACTGTCTATGTTTTAACCATTCCTGCAACACTAGATATAGATTCCGATGCTTCACTTCAGGTTTACTGTATCCCTCTGACCTTCTTATTGACAATGAAACACAGAAATTGCTTCGTAATTAAACAGAAAAGGCACAATGCCGACATAAGTACAAGAAGACTGACTCTTCTTACTAACTATGATTTGAACATTTCCTGTGAGACCAGTTTTAGATTCCGATGCTTCACAATATGTTTACTGTATCCCTTGGACCTTCTTGTTGACGATGAAACACAGAAATTGCATCGGAATTACATACAAAATGCACAATGAAGCATTAAGTACAAGAAGACTGACTCTTCTTGCTGTGTATGGTTTGAACCATTCCTGTGACACTAGTTATAGATTCCGATGCTTCACTTCAGGTTTACTGTATTCCTCTGACCTTTTTATGGTCGATGAAACACAGTTATGGCATCGGAATTAAATACAAAATGCACAATGCCGACACATGTACAAGAAGACTGACTCTTCTTACTGTCTATGTTTTGAACCTTCCCTGTGACACTAGATACAGATTCTGATGCTTCACTTCAGGTTTACTGTATCCCTTGGACCTTCTTATTGACGACGAAACACAGAAATTGCATCGGAATTAAATAGAAAAGGCACAATGCCGACTTAAGTACAAGAAGACTGACACTTCCTACTGTCTATGATTTGAACCATTCCTGTGACACTAGTTATAGATTCCGATGCTTCCCTTCAGGTTTACTGTATCCCTCTGACATTCTTATTGACGATGAAACACAGAAATTGCATCGGAATTAAATACAAAAAGCACAATGCCGACTTAAATATAAGAAGACTGACCCTTCATACTGACTATGATTTGAACAATTCCTGTGAAACCAGTTTCAGATTCCGATGCTTCACTATATGTTTACTGTATGCCTTGGACCTCCTTATTGACGAAGAAACACAGAAATTGCATCGGAATTAAATACAAAAGGCAAAATGCCGACTTAAGTACAACAAGACTGACTCTTCTTGCTGTGTATGTTTTGAACCATTCCTGTGACACTAGTTTTAGATTCCGATGCTTCACTTCAGGTTTATTGTATCCCTTGGACCTTCATATTGACGACGAAACAAAGAAATAGCATCGGAATTAAATAGAAAAGGCACAATGGTGACTTAAGTACAAGAAGACTGACTCTTCCGTGTCTATGTTTAGCACCATTCCTGTGACACTTGATATTGATTCCGATGCTTCACTTCAGGTTTTGCTGTATCCCTTGGACCTTCTTATTGACGACGAAACACAGAAATTGCATCGGGATTAAATACAAAAGACACAATGCCGACTTAAGTACAAGAAGACTGACACTTACTACTGTCTATGTTTTAACCATTCCTGTGATACAAGTTATAGATTCCGATGCTTCACTTCAGGTTTACTATATCCCTCTGAACTCTTATTGACGATGAAACACAGAAATTGCATCGGAATGAAATACAAAAGGCACAATGCTGACTCAAATACAAGATGACTGGCTCTTCTTACTTGCTATGTTTTGAACCTTTCCAGTGAGACTGGTTTTAGATTCCGATGCTTCACTTCAGGTTTACTGTATCCCTTGGACGTTCGTATTGACGACGAAACACAGAAATTGCATCGGAATTAAATAGAAAAGGCACAATGCCGATATGTACACGAAGACTGACTCTTCTTACTGACTATGATTTGAACTTATCCTGTGAGACCAGTTTTAGATTCCGATGCTTCACTATATGTTTACTGTATCCCTTGGACCTTCTTTTTGACGATGAAACACAGAAATTGCATCGGAATTAAATACAAAAGGCACAATGCCGACTTCAGTACGAAAAGACTGACTCTTCTTGCTGTGTATGTTTTGAACCATTCCTCTGACACTAGTTATAGATTCCGATGCTTCACTTCAGGTTTACTGTATCCCTCTGACCTTCTTATTGACGATGAAACACAGTAATTGCATCGGATTTAAATACAAAAGGCACAATGCCGACTCATGTACAAGAAGACTGACTCTTCTTACTGTCTATGTTTTGAATCTTACCTGTGACTCTAGATATAGATTCCGTTGTTTCACTTCAGGTTTTTTTGTATCCCTCTTACCTTCTTATTGACGACGAAACACTGAAATAGCATCGGAATTAAATAGAAAAGGCACAATGCCGACTTAAGTACAAGAAGACTGACTCTTCTTGCTGTGTATGTTTTGAACCATTCCTGTGACACTAGTTATAGATTCCGATGCTTCACTTCAGGTTTACTGTATCCCTCTGACCTTCTTATTGACAATGAAACACAGTAATTGCATCGGAATTAAATACAAAAGGCACAATGCCGACTCATGTACAAGAAGACTGACTCCTCTTACTGTCAATGTTTTGAACCTTTCCGGTGACACTAGATATATATTCCGATGCTTCACTTCAGGTTTATTGTATCCCTCTTACCTTCGTATTGACGACGAAATACTGAAATAGCATCGGAATTAAATAGAAAAGGCACAATGCCGACTGAAGTATAAGAAGTCTGACTCTTCCAACTGTCTATGTTTTGAACCATTCTTGTGACACTAGTTATATATTCCGATGCTTCACTACAGGTTTACTGTATCCCTCTGACACTCTTATTGACGATGAAACACAGAAATTGCATCAGAATTAAATACAAAAGGCACAATGCCGACTTAAGTACAAGAAGACTGACTCTTCCTACTGTCTATGTTTTAACCATTCCTGCAACACTAGATATAGATTCCGATGCTTCACTTCAGGTTTACTGTATCCCTCTGACCTTCTTATTGACAATGAAACACAGAAATTGCATCGGAATTAAACAGAAAAGGCACAATGCCGACATAAGTACAAGAAGACTGACTCTTCTTACTAACTATGATTTGAACATTTCCTGTGAGACCAGTTTTAGATTCCGATGCTTCACAATATGTTTACTGTATCCCTTGGACCTTCTTGTTGACGATGAAACACAGAAATTGCATCGGAATTACATACAAAAGTCACAATGAAGCATTAAGTACAAGAAGACTGACTCTTCTTGCTGTGTATGTTTTGAACCATTCCTGTGACACTAGTTATGGTTTCCGAAGCTTCACTTCAGGTTTACTGTATTCTTTGGACCTTCTTATTGACGATGAAACACAGAATTTGCATCGGAGTTAAATACAAAAGGTACAATGCCGACTAAAGTACAAGATGACTTACTCTTCCTACTGTCTATGTTTTGAGCAATTCCATTGACACTAGTTATAGATTCCGATGCTTCACTTCAGGTTGACTGTATCCTTTGGACCTTCTTATCGACGATGAAACACAGAAATAGCATCGTAATTAAATACAAAAGGCACAATGCCGACTTAAGTACAAGAAGACTGACTCTTCTTACTGTCTATGTTTTGAACCATTCCTGTGACACTAGTAATAGATTCCGGTGCTTCACCTCAGGTTTACTGTATCCCTTGGACCTTCTTATTGACGACGAAACACAGAAATTGCATCGGATCTAAATAGAAAAGGCACAATGCCGACTTAAGTACAAGAAGACTGACACTTCCTACTGTCTATGTTTTGAACCATTCCTGTTACACTACTTATAGATTCCGATGCTTCCCTTCAGGTTTACTGTATCCCTCTGACATTCTTATAGACGATGAAACACAGAAATTGCATCGGAATTAAATACAAAATTCACAATGCCGACTTAAATATAAGAAGACTGACCCTTTTTACTGACTATGATTTGAACAATTCCTGTGAAACCAGTTTTAGATTCCGATGCTTCACTATATGTTTACTGTATCCCTTGGACCTTCTTATTGACGAAGAAACACAGAAATTGCATCGGAATTAAATACAAAAGGCACAATGATGACTTAAGTACAAGAAGACTGACTCTTCTTACTGTCTATGTTTTGAACCATTACTGTGACACTAGTTATAGATTCCGATGCTTCACTTCAGGTTTACTGTATCCCTTGGACCTTGTTATTGACGATGAAACACAGAAATTGCATCGGAATTAAATACAAAAGGCCAAATGCCGACTTAAGTACAACAAGACTGACTCTTCTTGCTGTGTATGTTTTGAACCGTTCCTGTGACACTAGTTTTAGATTCCGATGCTTCACTTCAGGTTTACTGTATACCTCTGACCTTCTGATTGACGACGAAACACAGAAAATGCATCGGAATTAAATAGAAAAGGCACAATGCCGATATGTACAAGAAGACTGACTCTTCTTACTGACTATGATTTGAACTTATCCTGTGGGACCAGTTTTAGATTCCGATGCTTTACTATATGTTTACTGTATCCCTTGGACCTACTTTTTGACGATGAAACACAGAAATTGCATCGGAATTAAATACAAAAGGCACAATGCCGACTTAAGTACGAAAAGACTGACTCTTCTTGCTGTGTATGTTTTGAACCGTTCCTCTGACGCTAGTTATAGATTCCGATGTTTCACTTCAGGTTTACTGTATCCCTCTGACCTTCTTATTGACGATGAAACACAGTAATTGCATCAGATTTAAATACAAAAGGCACAATGCGGACTCATGTGCAAGAAGACTGACTCTTCTTACTGTCTATGTTTTGAACCTTTCCTGTGACTCTACATATAGATTCCGTTGTTTCACTTCAGGTTTTTTTGTATCCCTCTTACCTTCTTATTGACGACGAAACACTGAAATAGCATCGGAATTAAATAGAAAAGGCACAATGCCGCCTTAAGTACAAGAAGACTGACTCTTCCAACTGTCTATGTTTTGAACCATTCCTGTGGCACTAGTTATAGATTCCGATGCTTCACTTCAGGTTTACTGTATCCCTCTGACACTCTTATTGACGATGAAACACAGACATTGCATCGGAATTAAATACAAAAGGCACAATGCCGACTTAAGTACAAGAAGACTCACTCTTCTTACTGTCTATGTTTTGAACCATTCCTGTGACACTAGTTATGGATTCCGAAGCTTCACTTCAGGTTTACTGTATTCTTTGGACCTTCTTATTGACGATGAAACACAGAATTTGCATCGGAATTAAATACAAAAGGTACAATGCCGACTAAAGTACAAGATGACTTACTCTTCCTACTGTCTATGTTTTGAGCAATTCCATTGACACTAGTTATAGATTCCGATGCTTCACTTCAGGTTTACTGTATCCTTTGGACCTTCTTATTGACGACGAAACACAGAAATTGCATCGGATCTAAATAGAAAAGGCACAATGCCGACTTAAGTACAAGAAGACTGACTCTTCTTACTGTCTATGTTTTGAACCATTCCTGTGACACTAGTAATAGATTCCGATGGCGCAGCTCAGGTTTACTGTATCCCTTGGACCTTCTTATTGACGACGAAACACAGAAATTGCATCGGATCTAAATAGAAAAGGCACAATGCCGACTTAAGTACAAGAAGACTGACACTTCCTACTGTCTATGTTTTGAACCATTCCTGTGACACTAGTTATAGATTCCGATGCTTCCCTTCAGGTTTACTGTATCCCTCTGACATTCTTATAGACGATGAAACACAGAAATTGCATCGGAATTAAATACAAAAGGCACAATGCCGACTTAAATATAAGAAGACTGACCCTTCTTACTGACTATGATTTGAACAATTCCTGTGAAACCAGTTTTAGATTCCGATGCTTCAGTATATGTTTACTGTATCCCTTGGACCTTCTTATTGACGAAGAAACACAGAAATTGCATCGGAATTAAATACAAAAGGCACAATGATGACTTAAGTACAAGAAGACTGACTCTTCTTACTGTCTATGTTTTGAACCATTACTGTGACACTAGTTATAGATTCCGATGCTTCACTTCAGGTTTACTGTATCCCTTGGACCTTGTTATTGACGATGAAACACAGAAATTGCATCGGAATTAAATACAAAAGGCAAAATGCCGACTTAAGTACAACAAGACTGACTCTTCTTGCTGTGTATGTGTTGAACCATTCCTGTGACACTAGTTTTAGATTCCGATGCTTCACTTCAGGTTTAATGTATACCTCTGACCTTCTGATTGACGACGAAACACAGAAATTGCATCGTAAGTAAATAGAAAAGGCACAATGCCGACTTAAGTACAGGAAGAGTGACTCTTCCTACTGTCTATGTTTTGAACCTATTCTGTGATACTAGTTACAGATTCCGATGCTTCACTTCAGGTTTACTGTATCCCTTGGACCTTCTTATTGTCGACGAAACAAAGAAATAGCATCGGAATTAAATAGAAAAGGCACAATGGTGACTTAAGTACAAGAAGACTGACTCTTCCGTGTCTATGTTTGGAACCATTCCTGTGACACTTGATATTGATTCCGATGCTTCACTTCAGGTTTTGCTGTATCCCTTGGACCTTCTTATTGACGACGAAACAAAGAAATTGTATCGGGATTAAACACAAAAGGCACAATGCCGACTTAAGTACAAGAAGACTGACACTTCCCACTGTCTTCGTTTTAACCATTCCTGTGATACAAGTTATAGATTCCGATGCTTCACTTCAGGTTTACTATATCCCTCTGAACTTCTTATTGACGATGAAACACAGAAATTGCATCGGAATGAAATACAAAAGGCACAATGCTGACTCAAATACAAGATGACTGGCTCTTCTTACTTGCTATATTTTGAACCTTTCCAGTGAGACTGGTTTTAGATTCCGATGCTTCACTTCAGGTTTACTGTATCCCTTGGACGTTCGTATTGACGACGAAACACAGAAATTGCATTGGAATTAAATAGAAAAGGCACAATGCCGATATGTACAAGAAGACTGACTCTTCTTACTGACTATGATTTGAACTTATCCTGTGAGACCAGTTTTAGATTCCGATGCTTCACTATATGTTTACTGTATCACTTGGACCTTCTTTTTGACGATGAAACACAGAAATTGCATCGGAATCAAATACAAAAGGCACAATGATGACTTAAGTACGAAAAGACTGACTCTTCTTGCTGTGTATGTTTTGAACCATTCCTCTGACACTAGTTATAGATTCCGATGCTTCACTTCAGGTTTACTGTATCCCTCTGACCTTCTTATTGACGATGAAACACAGTAATTGCATCGGATTTAAATACAAAAGGCACAATGCCGACTCCTGTACAAGAAGACTGACTCTTCTTACTGTCTATGCTTTGAACCTTTCCTGTGACTCTAGATATAGATTCCGTTGTTTCACTTCAGGTTTTTTTGTATCCCTCTTACCTTCTTATTGACGACGAAACACTGAAATAGCATCGGAACTAAATAGAAAAGGCACAATGCCGACTTAAGTACAAGAAGACTGACTCTTCCAACTGTCTATGTTTTGAACCAATCCTGTGGCACTAGTTATAGATTCCGATGCTTCACTTCAGGTTCACTGTATCCCTCTGACACTCGTATTGACGATGAAACACAGAAATTGCATCGGAATTTAATACAAAAGGCACAATGCCGACTTAAGTACAAGAAGACTCACTCCTCTTACTGTCTATGTTTTGAACCATTCCTGTGACACTAGTTATAGATTCCGAAGCTTCACTTCAGGTTTACTGTATTCTTTGGACCTTCTTATTGACGATGAAACACAGAATTTGCTTCAGAATTAAATACAAAAGGTACAATGCCGACTAAAGTACAAGATGACTGACTCTTCCTACTGTCAATGTTTTGAGCAATTGCATTGACACTAGTTATAGATTCCGATGCTTCACTTCAGGTTTACTTTATCCTTTGGACCTTCTTATCGACGATGAAACACAGAAATTGAATCGGGATTAAATACAAAAGGCACAATGCCGACTTAAGTACAAGAAGACTGACTCTTCTTACCGACTATGATTTGAACATTTCCTGTGAGACCAGTTTTAGATTCCGATGCTTCACTATTTGTTTACTGTATCCCTTGGACCTTCTAGTTGACGATGAAACACAGAAATTGCATCGGAATTATATACAAAAGGCACAATGCCGACGTAAGTACAAGAAGACTGACTCTTCTTGCTGTGTATGTTTTGAACCACTACTGTGACACTACTTATAGATTCCGATGCTTCACTTTAGGTTTACTGTATTCCTCTGACCTTCTCATTGACGATGAAACACAGTAATTGCATCGGCATTAAATACAAAATGCACAATGCCGACTCATGTACAAGAAGACTGACTCTTCTTACTGTCTATGATTTGAACCTTTCCTGTGACACTAGATACAGATTCCGATGCTTCACTTCCGGTTTACTGTATCCCTCTGACATTCTTATTGACGATGAAACACAGAAAGTGCATCGGAATTAAATACAAAAGGCACAATGCCGACTTAAGTATAAGAAGACTGACTCTTCTTACTGACTTTGATTTGAACATTTCCTGTGAGACCAGTTTTAGATTCCGATGCTTCACTATATGTTTGCCGTATCCCTTGGACCTTCTTATTGACGAAGAAACACAGAAATTGCATCGGAATTAAATAGAAAAGGCACAATGCCGACTTAAGTACAGGAAGACTGAATCTTCCTACTGTCTATGTTTTGAACCTATTCTGTGATACTAGTTACAGATTCCGATGCTTCACTTCAGGTTTACTGTATCCCTTGGACCTTCTTATTGACGACGAAACAAAGAAATAGCATCGGAATTAAATAGAAACGGCACAATGGTGACTTAAGTACAAGAAGACTGACTCTTCCGTGTCTATGTTTGGAACCATTCCTGTGACACTTGATATTGATTCCGATGCTTCACTTCAGGTTTTGCTGTATCCCTTGGACCTTCTTATTGACGACGAAACACAGAAATTGCATCAGGATTAAACACAAAAGGCACAATGCCGACTTAAGTACAAGAAGACTGACACTTCCTACTGTCTATGTTTTAACCATTCCTGTGATACAAGTTATAGATTCCGATGCTTCACTTCAGGTTTACTATATCCCTCTGAACTTCTTATTGACGATGAAACACAGAAATTGCATCGGAATTAAATACAAAAGGCACAATGCTGACTCAAATACAAGATGACTGGCTCTTCTTACTTGCTATGTTTTGAACCTTTCCAGTGAGACTGGTTTTAGATTCCGATGCTTCACTTCAGGTTTACTGTATCCCTTGGACGTTCGTATTGACGACGAAACACAGAAATTGCATCGGAATTAAATAGAAAAGGCACAATGCCGATATGTACAAGAAGACTGACTCTTCTTACTGACTGTGATTTGAACTTATCCTGTGAGACCAGTTTTAGATTCCAATGCTTCACTATATGTTTACTGTATCACTTGGACCTTCTTTTTGACGATGAAACACAGAAATTGCATCGGAATTAAATACAAAAGGCACAATGCCGACATAAGTACGAAAAGACTGACTCTTCTTGCTGTGTATGTTTTGAACCATTCCTCTGACACTAGTTATAGATTCCGATGCTTCACTTCAGGTTTACTGTATCCCTCTGACCTTCTTATTGACGATGAAACACAGTAATTGCATCGGATTTAAATACAAAAGGCACAATGCCGACTCCTGTACAAGAAGACTGACTCTTCCAACTGTCTATGTTTTGAACCAATCCTGTGGCACTAGTTATAGATTCCGATGCTTCACTTCAGGTTCACTGTATCCCTCTGACACTCGTATTGACGATGAAACACAGAAATTGCATCGGAATTTAATACAAAAGGCACAATGCCGACTTAAGTACAAGAAGACTCACTCCTCTTACTGTCTATGTTTTGAACCATTCCTGTGACACTAGTTATAGATTCCGAAGCTTCACTTCAGGTTTACTGTATTCTTTGGACCTTCTTATTGACGATGAAACACAGAATTTGCTTCAGAATTAAATACAAAAGGTACAATGCCGACTAAAGTACAAGATGACTGACTCTTCCTACTGTCTATGTTTTGAGCAATTCCATTGACACTAGTTATAGATTCCGATGCTTCACTTCAGGTTTACTTTATCCTTTGGACCTTCTTATCGACGATGAAACACAGAAATTGAATCGGGATTAAATACAAAAGGCACAATGCCGACTTAAGTACAAGAAGACTGACTCTTCTTACCGACTATGATTTGAACATTTCCTGTGAGACCAGTTTTAGATTCCGATGCTTCACTATTTGTTTACTGTATCCCTTGGACCTTCTAGTTGACGATGAAACACAGAAATTGCATCGGAATTATATACAAAAGGCACAATGCCAACGTAAGTACAAGAAGACTGACTCTTCTTGCTGTGTATGTTTTGAACCACTACTGTGACACTACTTATAGATTCCGATGCTTCACTTTAGGTTTACTGTATTCCTCTGACCTTCTCATTGACGATGAAACACAGTAATTGCATCGGCATTAAATACAAAATGCACAATGCCGACTCATGTACAAGAAGACTGACTCTTCTTACTGTCTATGATTTGAACCTTTCCTGTGACACTAGATACAGATTCCGATGCTTCACTTCCGGTTTACTGTATCCCTCTGACATTCTTATTGACGATGAAACACAGAAAGTGCATCGGAATTAAATACAAAAGGCACAATGCCGACTTATGTATAAGAAGACTGACTCTTCTTACTGACTTTGATTTGAACATTTCCTGTGAGACCAGTTTTAGATTCCGATGCTTCACTATATGTTTGCCGTATCCCTTGGACCTTCTTATTGACGAAGAAACACAGAAATTGCATCGGAATTAAATAGAAAAGGCACAATGCCGACTTAAGTACAGGAAGACTGAATCTTCCTACTGTCTATGTTTTGAACCTATTCTGTGATACTAGTTACAGATTCCGATGCTTCACTTCAGGTTTACTGTATCCCTTGGACCTTCTTATTGACGACGAAACAAAGAAATAGCATCGGAATTAAATAGAAACGGCACAATGGTGACTTAAGTACAAGAAGACTGACTCTTCCGTGTCTATGTTTGGAACCATTCCTGTGACACTTGATATTGATTCCGATGCTTCACTTCAGGTTTTGCTGTATCCCTTGGACCTTCTTATTGACGACGAAACACAGAAATTGCATCAGGATTAAACACAAAAGGCACAATGCCGACTTAAGTACAAGAAGACTGACACTTCCTACTGTCTATGTTTTAACCATTCCTGTGATACAAGTTATAGATTCCGATGCTTCACTTCAGGTTTACTATATCCCTCTGAACTTCTTATTGACGATGAAACACAGAAATTGCATCGGAATTTAATACAAAAGGCACAATGCTGACTCAAATACAAGATGACTGGCTCTTCTTACTTGCTATGTTTTGAACCTTTCCAGTGAGACTGGTTTTAGATTCCGATGCTTCACTTCAGGTTTACTGTATCCCTTGGACGTTCGTATTGACGACGAAACACAGAAATTGCATCGGAATTAAATAGAAAAGGCACAATGCCGATATGTACAAGAAGACTGACTCTTCTTACTGACTATGATTTGAACTTATCCTGTGAGACCAGTTTTAGATTCCAATGCTTCACTATATGTTTACTGTATCACTTGGACCTTCTTTTTGACGATGAAACACAGAAATTGCATCGGAATTAAATACAAAAGGCACAATGCCGACATAAGTACGAAAAGACTGACTCTTCTTGCTGTGTATGTTTTGAACCATTCCTCTGACACTAGTTATAGATTCCGATGCTTCACTTCAGGTTTACTGTATCCCTCTGACCTTCTTATTGACGATGAAACACAGTAATTGCATCGGATTTAAATACAAAAGGCACAATGCCGACTCCTGTACAAGAAGACTGACTCTTCTTACTGTCTATGTTTTGAACCTTTCCTGTGACTCTAGATATAGATTCCGTTGTTTCACTTCAGGTTTTTTTGTATCCCTCTTACCTTCTTATTGACGACGAAACACTGAAATAGCATCGGAATTAAATAGAAAAGGCACAATGCCGACTTAAGTACAAGAAGACTGACTCTTCCAACTGTCTATGTTTTGAACCAATCCTGTGGCACTAGTTATAGATTCCGATGCTTCACTTCAGGTTCACTGTATCCCTCTGACACTCGTATTGACGATGAAACACAGAAATTGCATCGGAATTTAATACAAAAGGCACAATGCCGACTTAAGTACAAGAAGACTCACTCCTCTTACTGTCTATGTATGGAACCATTCCTGTGACACTAGTTATAGATTCCGAAGCTTCACTTCAGGTTTACTGTATTCTTTGGACCTTCTTATTGACGATGAAACACAGAATTTGCTTCAGAATTAAATACAAAAGGTACAATGCCGACTAAAGTACAAGATGACTGACTCTTCCTACTGTCTATGTTTTGAGCAATTCCATTGACACTAGTTATAGATTCCGATGCTGCACTTCAGGTTTACTTTATCCTTTGGACCTTCTTATCGACGATGAAACACAGAAATTGAATCGGGATTAAATACAAAAGGCACAATGCCGACTTAAGTACAAGAAGACTGACTCTTCTTACTGACTATGATTTGAACATTTCCTGTGAGACCAGGTTTAGATTCCGATGCTTCACTATTTGTTTACTGTATCCCTTGGACCTTCTAGTTGACGATGAAACACAGAAATTGCATCGGAATTATATACAAAAGGCACAATGCGGCCGTAAGTACAAGAAGACTGACTCTTCTTGCTGTGTATGTTTTGAACCACTACTGTGACACTAGTTATAGATTCCGATGCTTCACTTTAGGTTTACTGTATTCCTCTGACCTTCTCATTGACGATGAAACACAGTAATTGCATCGGCATTAAATACAAAATGCACAATGCCGACTCATGTACAAGAAGACTGACTCTTCTTACTGTCTATGATTTGAACCTTTCCTGTGACACTAGATACAGATTCCGATGCTTCACTTCCGGTTTACTGTATCCCTCTGACATTCTTATTGACGATGAAACACAGAAATTGCATCGGAATTAAATAGAAAAGGCACAATGCCGACTTAAGTACAGGAAGACTGAATCTTCCTATTGTCTATGTTTAGAACCATTCCTGTGACGCTTGATATAGACTCCGATGCTTCACTTCAGGTTTACTGTATCCCTTGGACCTTCTTATTGATGACGAAACACAGAAATTGAATCGGGATTAAATACAAAAGGCACAATGCCGACTTAAGTACAAGAGGACTCACTCTTCTTACTGTCTATGTTTTAAACCATTCCTGTGACACTAGTTATAGATTCCGAAGCTCCACTTCAGGTTTACTGTATCCCTCTGACCTTCTTATTGACGATGAAACACAGAAATTGCATCGGAATTAAATACAAAAGGCACAACGCCGACTTAAGTACAAGAAGACTGACTCTTCCTACTGTCTATGTTTTGATCCATTCCTGTGACTCTAGTTATAGATTCCGATGCTACACTTCAGGTTTACTGTATCCCTTGGACCTTCTTATTGACGACGAAACACAGAAATTGAATCGGGATTAAATACAAAAGGCACAATGCCGACTTAAGTACAAGAGGACTCACTCTTCTTACTGTCTATGTTTTGAACCTTTTCTGTGACACTAATTATAGATTCCGATGCTTCACTTCAGGTTTACTGTATCCCTTGGACCATCTTATTGACGACGAAACACAGAAATTGCATCGGAATTAAGTAGAAGAGGCACAATGCCGACTTATGTACAAGAAGACTGACTCGTCCGTGTCTATGTTTTGAACCATTCCTGTGTCACTAATTACAGATTCCGATGCTGCACTTCAGGTTTACTGTATCCCTCTGACATTCTTATTGACGATGAAACACAGAAATTGCATCGGAATTAAATACAAACGGCACAGTGCCGACTTAAGTACAAGAAGACTGACTCCTCATACTGACTATGTTGTGAACATTTCCTATGAGACCAGTTTTAGATTCCGACGCTTTACTATATGTTTACTATATCCCTTGGACTTTCTTATTGATGATGAAACACAGAAAGTGCATCGGAATTAAATACAAAAGGCACAATGCCGACTTAAGTATAAGAAGACTGACTCTTCTTACTGACTATGATTTGAACATTTCCTGTGAGACCAGTTTTAGATTCCGATGCTTCACTATATGGTTACTGTATCCCTTGGACCTTCTTATTGACGAAGAAACACAGAAATTGCATCGGAATTAAATACAAAAGGCACAATGCCGCCTTAAGTACAAGAAGACTGACTCTTCTTACTGTGTATGATTTGAACCATAACTGTGACACTAGTTATAGATTCCGATGATTCACTTCAGGTTTACTGTATCCCTTGGACCTTGTTATTGACGATGAAACACAGAAATTGCATCGGAATTAAATACAAAAGGCACAATGCCGACTTAAGTACAACAAGACTGAGTCTTCTTGCTGTGTATGTTCTGAAATAATCCTGTGACACTAGTTTTAGATTCCGATGCTTCACTTCAGGTTTACTGTATCCCTCTGACCTTCTTATTGACGACGAAACACAGAAATTGCATGGTAATGAAATAGAAAAGGCACAATGCCGACTTAAGTACAGGAAGACTGACTCTTCCTACTGTCTATGATTTGAACCATTCCTGTGACTCTAGTTATAGATTACGATGCTACACTTCAGGTTTACTGTATCCCTTGGACCGTCTTATTGACGATGAAACACAGAAATTGAATCGGGATTAAATACAAAAGGCACAATGCCGACTTAAGTACAAGAAGACTCACTCTTCTCACTGTCTACGTTTTAAACCATTCCTGTGACACTAGTTATAGATTCCGAAGCTTCACTTCAGGTTTACTGTATCCCTCTGACCTTCTTATTGACGATGAAACACAGAAATTGCATTGGAATTAAATACAAAAGGCACAACGCCGACTCAAGTACAAGAAGACTGACTCTTCTTACTGTCTATGTTTTGAACCTTTTCTGTGACACTAGTTATAGATTCCGATGCTTCACTTCAGGTTTACTGTATCCCTTGGTCCATCTTATTGACGACGAAACACAGAAATTGCATCGGAATGAAATAGAAGAGGCACAATGCCGACTTAAATACAAGAAGACTGAGTCGTCCGTGTCTATGTTTTGAACCATTCCTGTGACACTAATTACAGATTCCGATGCTTCACTTCAGGTTTACTGTATCCCCCTGACACTCTTATTGACGATGAAACACAGAAATTACATCGGAATTAAATACAAACGGCACAATGCCGACTTAAGTACAAGAAGACTGACTCTTCCAAATGTCTACGTTTTGAAAAATTCCTGTGACACTAGTTATAGATTCCGATGCTTCACTTCAGGTTTACTGTATCCCTCTGACACTCTTATTGACGATGAAACACAGAAATTGCATCGGAATTAAATACAAAAGGCACAATGCCGACTTAGGTACAAGAAGACTGACTCTTCCTAATGTCTATGTTTTGAACCATTCCTGTGACACTAGTTATAGCTTCCGATGCTTCACTTCAGGTTTACTGTATCCCTCTGACACCCTTATTGACGATGAAACACAGAAATTGCATCGGAAAGAAATACAAAAGCCTCAATGCCGACTTAAGTACAAGAAGACTCACTCTTCTTACTGTCTCTGTTTTGAACCATTCCTGTGAGACTAGTTATAGATTCCGAAGCTTCACTTCAGTATTACTGTATCCTTTGGACCTTCTTATTGACGATGAAACACAGAATTTGCATCGGAATTAAATACAAAAGGTACAATGCCGACTTAAGTACAAGAAAACTGACTCTTCCTACTGTCTATGTTTTGAGCAAGTCCATTGACACTAGTTATAGATTCCGATGCTTCACTTCAGGTTTACTGTATCCCTTGGACCTTCTTATCGAAGATGAAACACAGAAATCGCATCGGAACTACATACAAAAGGCACATTGCCGACTCAAATACAAGATGACTGGCTCTTCTTACTCTCTATGTTTTGAACCATTCCTATGAGACCGGTTTTAGATTCCGATGCTACACTTCAGGATTACTGTATCCCTTGGACCTCCTTATTGACGATGAAACACCGAAATTGCATTGGAATTAAATAGAAAAGGCACAATTCCGACGTAAGTACAAGAAGACAGACTCTTCTTACTGACTATGATTTGAACATTTCCTGTGAGACCAGTTTTAGATTCCGATGCTTCACTATATGTTTACCGTATCCCTAGGACCTTCTTGTTGACCATGAAACACAGAAATTGCATCGGAATTACATACAAAAGGCACAATGCCGACTGAAGTACAAGAAGACTGACTCTTCTTGCTGTGAATGTTTTGAACCATTCCTGTGACACTAGTTATAGATTCCGATGCTTCCCTTCAGGTTTACTGTATCCCTCTGACATTCTTATTGACGATGAAACACAGAAATTGCATCGGAATTAAATACAAACGGCACAGTGCCGACTTAAGTACAAGAAGACTGACTCCTCATATTGACTATGTTGTGAACATTTCCTATGAGACCAGTTTTAGATTCCGACGCTTCACTATATGTTTACTATATCCCTTGGACTTTCTTATTGATGATGAAACACAGAAAGTGCATCGGAATTAAATACAAAAGGCACAATGCCGACTTAAGTATATGAAGACTGACTCTTCTTACTGACTATGATTTGAACATTTCCTGTGAGACCAGTTTTAGATTCCGATGCTTCACTATATGATTACTGTATCCCTTGGACCTTCTTATTGACGAAGAAACACAGAAATTGCATCGGAATTAAATACAAAAGGCACAATGCCGACTTAAGTACAAGAAGACTGACTCTTCTTACTGCTATGATTTGAACCATAACTGTGACACTAGTTATAGATTCCGATGCTTCACTTCAGGTTTACTGTATCCCTTGGACCTTGTTATTGACGATGAAACACAGAAATTGCATCGGAATTAAATACAAAAGGCACAATGCCGACTTAAGTACAGCAAGACTGACTCTTCTTGCTGTGTATGTTCTGAAATAATCCTGTGACACTAGTTTTAGATTCCGATGCTTCACTTCAGGTTTACTGTATCCCTCTGACCTTCTTATTGACGACGAAACACAGAAATTGCATGGTAATGAAATAGAAAAGGCACAATGCCGACTTAAGTACAGGAAGACTGACTCTTCCTACTGTCTATGATTTGAACCATTCCTGTGACTCTAGTTACAGGTTACGATGCTACACTTCAGGTTTACTGTATCCCTTGGACCTTCTTATTGACGATGAAACACAGAAATTGAATCGGAATTAAATACAAAAGGCACAATGCCGACATCAGTACAAGAAGACTGACAGTTCTTACTGTCTATGTTTTGAACCTTTTCTCTGACACTAGTTACAGATTCCGATGCTTCACTTCAGGTTTACTGTATCCCTTGGACCTTCTTATTGACGACGAAACACAGAAATTCCATCGGAATTAAATGGAAAAGGCACAATGCCGACTTAAGTACAAGAAGACTGTCTCATCCCTGACTATGTTGAGAACCATTCCTGTGACACTTGATATAGATTCCGATGCTTCACTTCAGGTTTACTGTATCCCTTGGACCTTCTTATGGACGACGAAACACAGAAATTGAATCGGGATTAAATACAAAAGGCACAATGCCGACTCAAGTACAAGAAGACTGACTCTTCTTACTGTCTATGTTTTGAACCTTTTCTTTGACACTAGTTATAGATTCCGATGCTTCACTTCAGGTTTACTGTATCCCTTGGACCATCTTATTGACGACGAAACACAGAAATTGCATCGGAATGAAATAGAAGAGGCACAATGCCGAATTAAGTACAAGAAGGCTGAGTCGTCCGTGTCTATGTTTTGAACCATTCCTGTGACACTAATTACAGATTCCGATGCTTCACTTCAGGTTTACTGTATCCCTCTGACACTCTTATTGACGATGAAACACAGAAATTACATCGGAATTAAATACAAACGGCACAATGCCGACTTAAGTACAAGAAGACTGACTCTTCCAAATGTCTACGTTTTGAAAAATTCCTGTGACACTATTTATAGATTCCGATGCTTCACTTCAGGTTTACTGTATCCCTCTGACACTCCTATTGACGATGAAACACAGAAATTGCATCGGAATTAAATACAAAAGGCACAATGCCGACTTAGGTACAAGAAGACTGACTCTTCGTAATGTCTATGTTTTGAACCATTCCTGTGACACTAGTTATAGTTTCCGATGCTTCACTTCAGGTTTACTGTATCCCTCTGACACCCTTATTGACGATGAAACACAGAAATTGCATCGGAAAGAAATACAAAAGCCTCAATGCCGACTTAAGTACAAGAAGACTCACTCTTCTTACTGTCTCTGTTTTGAACCATTCCTGTGACACTAGTTATAGATTCCGAAGCTTCACTTCAGTATTACTGTATCCTTTGGACCTTCTTATTGACGATGAAACACAGAATTTGCATCGGAATTAAATACAAAAGGTACAATGCCGACTTAAGTACAAGAAGACTGACTCTTCCTACTGTCTATGTTTTGAGCAAGTCCATTGACACTAGTTATAGATTCCGATGCTTCACTTCAGGTTTACTGTATCGCTTGGACCTTCTTATCGACGATGAAACACGGAAGTCGCATCGGAAGTACATACAAAAGGCACAATGCCGACTCAAATACAAGATGACGGGCTCTTCTTACTCTCTATGTTTTGAACCATTCCTGTGGGACCGGTTTCAGATTCCGATGCTACACTTCAGGATTACTGTATCCCTTGGACCGGCTTATTGACGATGAAACACAGAAATTGCATTTGAATTAAATAGAAAAGGCACAATTTAGACATAAGTACAAGAAGACTGACTCTTCTTACTGACTATGATTTGAACATTTCCTGTGAGACCAGTTTTAGATTCCGATGCTTCACTATATGTTTACTGTATCCCTTGGACCTTCTTGTTGACCATGAAACACAGAAATTGCATCGGAATTACATACAAAAGGCACAATGCCGACTGAAGTACAAGAAGACTGACTCTTCTTGCTATGTATGTTTTGAACCATTCCTGTGACACTAGTTATAGATTCCGATGCTTCCCTTCAGGTTTACTGTATCCCTCTGACATTCTTATTGACAATGAAACCCAGAAATTGCATCGGAATTAAATACAAACGGCACAGTGCCGACTTAAGTACAAGAAGACTGACTCCTCATACTAACTATGTTGTGAACATTTCCTATGAGACCAGTTTTAGATGCCGACGCTTCACTATATGTTTACTATATCCCTTGGACTTTCTTATTGACGATGAAACACAGAAAGTGGATCGGAATTAAATACAAAAGGCACAATGCCGACTTAAGTATAAGAAGACTGACTCTTCTTACTGACTATGATTTGAACATTTCCTGTGAGACCAGTTTTCGATTCCGATGCTTCACAATATGTTTACTGTATCCCTTGGACCTTCTTATTGACGAAGAAACACAGAAATTGCATCGGAAGTAAACACAAAAGGCACAATGCCGACTTAAGTACAAGAAGACTGACTCTTCTTACTGTCTATGATTTGAACCATAACTGTGACACTAGTTATAGATTCCGATGCTTCACTTCAGGTTTACTGTATCCCTTGGACCTTCTTATTGACGATGAAACACAGAAATTGCATCGGAATTAAATACAAAAGGCACAATGCCGACTTAAGTACAACAAGACTGAGTCTTCTTGCTGTGTATGTTCTGAAATAATCCTGTGACACTAGTTTTAGATTCCGATGCTTCACTTCAGGTTTACTGTATCCCTCTGACCTTCTTATAGACGACGAAACACAGAAATTGCATGGTAATGAAATAGAAAAGGCACAATGCCGACCTAAGTACAGGAAGACTGACTCTTCCTACTGTCTATGTTTTGAACCATTCCTGTGACTCTAGTTATAGATTACGATGCTACACTTCAGGTTTACTGTATCCCTTGGACCTTCTTATTGACGATGAAACACAGAAATTGAATCGGAATTAAATACAAAAGGCACAATGCCGACTTCAGTACAAGAAGACTGACAGTTCTTACTGTCTATGTTTTGAACCTTTTCTCTGACACTAGTTACAGATTCCGATGCTTCACTTCAGGTTTACTGTATCCCTTGGACCTTCTTATTGACGACGAAACACAGAAATTGCATCGGAATTAAATGGAAAAGGCACAATGCCGACTTAAGTACAAGAAGACTGACTCATCCCAGACTATGTTGAGAACCATTCCTGTGACACTTGATATAGATTCCGATGCTTCACTTCAGGTTTACTTTATCCCTTGGACCTTCTTATTGACGACGAAACACAGAAATTGAATCGGGATTAAATACAAAAGGCACAATGCCGACTTAAGTACAAGAAGGCTGACTCATCTAAATGTCTATGTATTAACCATTGGTGTGACACTAGTTATAGATTCCGATGCTTCACTTCAGGTTTACTGTATCCCTCTGACCTTCTTATTGACGATGATACACAGAAATTGCATCGGAATTGAATACAAAAGACACAATGCCGACTTAAGTACAAGAGGAGTAACTCTTCTTGCTGTGTATACTTTGAACTATTCCTGTGACACTAGTTATAGATTCCGATGCTTCACTTCAGGTTTACTGTATCCCTCTGACCTTCTTATTGACGACGAAACACAGAAATTGCATGGCAATGAAATAGAAAAGGCACAATGCCGACCTAAGTACAGGAAGACTGACTCTTCCTACTGTCTATGTTTTGAACCATTCCTGTGACTCTAGTTATAGATTACGATGCTACACTTCAGGTTTACTGTATCCCTTGGACCTTCTTATTGACGATGAAACACAGAAATTGAATCGGAATTAAATACAAAAGGCACAATGCCGACTTCAGTACAAGAAGACTGACAGTTCTTACTGTCTATGTTTTGAACCTTTTCTCTGACACTAGTTACAGATTCCGATGCTTCACTTCAGGTTTACTGTATCCCGTGGACCTTCTTATTGACGACGAAACACAGAAATTGCATCGGAATTAAAAGCAAAAGGCACAATGCCGACTTAAGTACAAGAAGACTGACTCATCCCTGACTATGTTGAGAACCATTCCTGTGATACTTGATATAGATTCCGATGCTTCACTTCAGGTTTACTGTATCCCTTGGACCTTCTTATTGACGACGAAACACAGTAATTGCTTCGGAATTAAATAGAAAAAGCACAATGCCGACTTAAGTACAAGAAGACTGACTCTTCCTACTGTCTTTGTTTTGAACCATTCCTGTGACACTAGTTATGGTTTCCGATGCTTCACTTCAGGTTTACTGTAACCATCTGAAATTCTTATTGACGACCAAACACAGAAATTTCATCGGAACTAAATACAAACTGCACAGTGCAAACTTAAGTACAAGAAGACGGACTCTTCTTACTGTCTATTTTTAAACCATTCCTGTGACACTAGTTATGGATTCCGCAGCTTCACTTCAGGTTTACTGTATAATTTGGACCTTCTTATTGACGATGAAACGCAGAATTTGCATCGGAATTAAATACAAAAGGTACAATGCCGACATAAGTACAAGAAGACTGACTCCTCTTGCTGTCTATGTTTTGAGCAATTCCATTGACACTAGTTATAGATTCCGATGTGTCACGTCAGGATTACTGTATCCCTTGGACCTTCTTATCGACGATGAAACACAGATATAGCATCGGAATTGAGTACAAAAGGCACAATGCCGACTTAAGTACAAGAAGACTGACTCTTCTTACTGTTTATGATTTGAATCATTCCTGTGACGCTAGTTATAGATTCCGATGCCTCACTTCAGGTTTACTGTATCCCTTGGACCTTCTTATTGACGACTAAACACAGAAATTGAATCGGGATTAAAATACAAAAGGCACAATGCCGACTTAAGTACAAGAAGACTGACTCATCCTACTGTCTAAGTATTAACCATTCCTGTGACACTAGTTATAGATTCCGATGCTTCACTTCAGGTTTACTGTATCCCTCTGACCTTCTTATTGACGATGAGACACAGAAATTGGATCGGAACTATATACAAAAGTACAATGCCGACTCAAATGCAAGATGACTGGCTCTTCTTACTCTCTAAGTTTTGAACCTTTCCTGTCAGACCGGTTTCAGATTCCGATGCTTCACTTCAGGATTACTGTATCCCTTGGACCTCTTTATTGACGACGAAACACAGAAATTGCATCGGAAGTAAATTGAAAAGGCACAATGCCGACATAAGTACAACAAGACGGATTCTTCTTACTGACTATGAATTGAACATTTCCTGTGTGACCAGTTTTAGATTCCGATGCTTCACCATATGTTTACGGTATCCCTTGGACCTTCTTGTTGACGATGAAACACAGAAATTGCATCGGAATTGAATACAAAAGACACAATGCCGACTTAAGTACAAGAAGACTGACTCTTCTTGCTGTCTATACTTTGAACTATTCGTGTGACACTAGTTATAGATTCCGATGCTTCACTTCAGGTTTACTGTAATCATCTGAAATTCGTATTGACGACCAAACACAGAAATTTCATCGGAACTAAATACAAACTGCACAGTGCCGACTTAAGTACAAGAAGACTGACTCTTCTTGCTGTGTATGTTTTAAACCGTTCCTGTGACACTAGTTATAGATTCCGTTGCTTCACTTCAGGTTTACTGTATTCCTCTGACCTTCTTATTGACGATGAAACACAGAAATTGCATCGGAATTAAATAGAAAAGGTACAATGCCGACTTAAGCCCAAGAAGACTGACTCTTCCTACTGTCTATAATTTGAACCATTCCTGTGACACTAGTTATAGATTCCGATGCTTCACTTCAGGTTTACTGTATCTGTCTGGCATTCTTATTAACGATGAAACACAGAGATTGCATCGGAATTAAATACAAACGGCACAGTGCCGACTTAAGTACAAGAAGACTGACTCTACTTACTGACTATGTTGTGAACATTTCCTATGAGACCCGTTTTAGATTCCGATGCTTCACTATATGTTTACTGTATCCCTTGGACCTTCTTATTGATGATGAAACGCAGAAAGTACATCGGAATTAAATAGAGAATTCACAATGCCGACTTAAGTACAAGAAGACTGACTCTTCCGTGTCTATGTTTAGAACCATTCCTGTGACACTTGATATAGATTCCGATGCTTCACTTCAGGTTTTCTGTATCCCTTGGACCTTCTTATTGACGACGAAACACAGAAATTGAATCGGGATTAAATACAAAAAGCACAATGCCAACTTAAGTACAAGAAGACTCACTCTTCTTACCGTCTATGTTTTAAACCATTCCTGTGACACTAGTTATAGATTCCGAAGCTTCACGTCAGGTTTTCTGTATCCCTCTGACCTTCTTATTGTCGATGAAACACACAATTTGCATCGGAATTAAATACAAAAATTACAATGCCGACTTAAGTACAAGAAGACTGACTCTTCTTACTGTCTATGTTTTGAGCAATTCCATTGACACTAGTTATAGATTCCGATGCTTCACTTCAGGTTTACTGTATCCTTTGGACCTTCTTATTGACGACGAAACACAGAAATTGCATCGGAATTAAATACAAAAGGCACAATGCCGACTTAAGTACAAGAAGCTTGACTTTTCTTACAGTGTATGTTTTGAACTTTTTCTGTGACACTAGTTATAGATTCCGATGCTTCACTTCAGGTTCACTGTATCCCTCTGACACTCCTATTGACGATGATACACAGAAATTGCATCGTAGCTAAATACAAATAGCACAATGCCGACTTAAGTACAAGAAGACTGACACTTCTTACTGTCTATGTTTTGAACCATTCCTGTGACACTAGTTAGAGATTCCGAAGCTTCACTTCAGGTTTACTGTATCCCTTGGACCTTCTTATTGACGATGAAACACATAATTTGCATCGGAATTAAATACAAAAACTACAATGCCGACTTAAGTACAAGAACACAGACTCTTCTTACAGTCTATGTTTTGAGCAATTCCATTGACACTAGTTATAGATTCCGATGCTTCACTTCAGGTTTACTGTATCCCTTGGACCTTGTTACTGTCGATGAAACACAGAAATTGCATCGGAATTAAATACAAAAATCACAATGAAGACTTAAGTACAAGATAACTGACTATTCCTACTGTCTACGTTTTGAACCATTCCTGTGACACTAGTTATGGATTCCGATGCATCACTTCCGGTTTACTGTATCCCTTGGACCTTGTTTTGACGATGAAACACAGAAATTACATCGGAATTAAATACAAAAGGCACAATTCCGACTTAAGTACAACAAGACTGACTCTTCTTGCTGTGTATGTTTTGAACCAATCCTGTGACGCTAGTTATAGATTCCGATGCTTCACTTCAGGTTTACTGTATCCCTTGGACCTTCGTATTGACAATGAAACACAGAAATTGCAACGGAATTAAATACAAAAGGCAAAATGATGACATAAGTAAAAGAAGACTGACTCTTCCGTGTCTATGCTTAGAACCATTCCTGTGACACTTGATACAGATTCCGATGCTTCACATCAGGTTTACTGTATCCCTTGGACCTTCTCATTAACGACGAAACACAGAAATTGCATCGGGATTAAATACAAAAGGCACAATGCCGACTTAAGTACAAGAAGACTGACTCTTAATACTGTCTATGGCTCAACCATTCCTGTGACACTAGTTATAGATTCCGATGCTTCACTTCTGGTTTACTGTATCCCTCTGACCTTCTTATAGACGATGAAACACAGAAATTGCATCGGAATTAAATACAAAAGTCACAATGCTGACTCAAAAACAAGATGACTGGCTCTTCTTACTCACTATGCTTTGAACCTTTCCTGTGAGGCCGGTTTTAGATTCCGATGCTTCACTTCAGGGTTACTGTATCCCTTGGACCTTCTTATTGACGACGAAACACAGAAATTGAATCGAGATTAAATACAAAAGGCACAATGCCGACATAACTACAAGAAGTATGACTCCTCTTACTGACTATGATTTGAACATTTCCTGTGAGACCAGTTTTAGATTCCGATGCTTCACTATATGTTGACTGTATCCCTTGGACGTTCTTGTTGACGAAGAAACACAGAAATTGCGTCGTAAACACATACAAAAGGCACAATGCCGACTTAAGTATAGGGAGACTGACTCTTCTTCCTGACTATGATTTGAACTTTTCCTGTGAGACCAGTTTTAGATTCCGATGTTTCACTATATGTTTACTGTGTCCCTTGGACATTCTTATTGATGATGAAACACAGAAAGTGCATCGGAATTAAATACAAAAGGCACAATGCCGACTTAAGTATAAGAAGACTGACTCTTCTTACTGACTATGATTTGAACTTTTCCTGTGAGACCAGTTTTAGATTCCGATGCTTCACTATATGTTTACTGTATCCCTTGCACCTTCTTATTGACGAAGAAACACAGAAATTGCATCGGAATTAAATACAAAAGGCAAAATGATGACTTAAGTAAAAGAAGACTGACTCTTCTTACTGTCTATGTTTTGAACCTTTTCTCTGATACTAGTTACAGATTCCGATGCTTAACGTCAGGTTTACTGTATCCCTTGGACCCTCTTATTGACGACGAAACACAGAAATTGCATCGGAATTAAATAGATAAGGCACAATGCCGACTTAAGTACAAGAAGACTGACTCTTCCGTCTATGTTTAAAACCATTCCTGTGACACTTGATTTAGATTCTGATGCTTCACTTCAGGTTTACTGTTTCCCTTGGACCTTCTCATTAACGACGAAACACAGAAATTGCATCGGGATTAAATAAAAAAGGCACAATGCCGACTTAAGTACAAGAAGACTGACTCTTCCTACTGTCTATGGTTTAACCCTTCCTGTGACACTCGTTATAGATTCCGATGCATCACTTCAGGTTTACTGTATCCCTCTGACCTTCCTATAGACGATGAAACACAGAAATTGCATCGGAATTAAATATAAAAGGCACAATGCTGACTCAAATACAAGATGACTGGCTCTTCTTACTCTCTATGCTTTGAACCTTTCCTGTGAGAGCGGTTTTAGATTCCGATGCTTCACTTCAGGGTTACTGTATCCCTTGGACCTTCTTATTGACGACGAAACACAGAAATTGCATCGGAAATAAATAGAAAAGTCACAATGCCGACATAAGTACAACAAGACTGATTCTTCTTACTGACTATGATTTGAACATTTCCTGTGAGACCAGTTTTAGATTCCGATGCTTCACTATATGTTTACTGTATCCTTTGGACCTTCTTTCTGACGATGAAACACAGAAATTGCATCGGAATTAAATACAAAGGGCACAATGCCGACTTAAGTACAAGAAGACTGACTCTTCATGCTGTGTATGATTTGAACCATTCCTGTGACACTAGTTATAGATTCCGATGCTTCACTTCAGGTTTACTGTATCCCTCTGACGTTCTTATTGACGATGAAACACAGTAATTGCATCGTAATCAAACACAAAAGGCACAATGCCGACTCATGTACAAGATGACTCACTCTTCTTACATTCTATGTTTTGAACCTTTCCTGTGACACTAGCTATAGATTCCGATGCTTCACTTCAGGTTTATTGTATCCCTCTTACCTTCTTATCGACGACGAAACACTGAGATAGCATCGGAATTAAATAGAAAAGTCACAATGCCGACTTAAGTACAAGCAGACTGACTCTTCAAACTGTCTATCCTTTGAACCATTCCTGTGACACTAGTTATAGATTCCGATGCTTCACTTCAGGTTTACTGTATCCCTCTGACACTCTTATTGACGATGAAACACAGAAATTGCATCGGAATAAAATACAATAGGCACAATGCCGACTTAAGTACAAGAAGACACACTATTCTTACTGTCTATGTTTTGAACCGTTCCTGTGACACTAGTTATAGATTCCGAAGCTTCACTTCAGGTTTACTGTATCCTTTGGACCTTCTTATTGACGACGAAACGCAGAATTTGCATTGGAATTAAATTCAAAAGTACAATGCCGACTTAAGTACAAGAAGACTGACTCTTCTTACAGTCTATGCTTTGAGAAATTCCATTGACTTTAGCTATAGATTACGATGCTTCACTTTAGGATTACTGTATCCCTTGGACCTTCTTATCGACGATGAAACACAGAAATAGCATCGCAATTAAATACAAAAGGCACAATGCCGACTTAAGTACAAGAAGACTGACTCTTCTTACTGTCTATGTTTTGAACCACTCCTGTGACACTAGTTATAGATTCCGATCCTTCACTTCAGGTTTATTGTATCCTTTGGACCTTCTTATTGACGACGAAACACAGAGATTGAATCATGATTAAATACAAAAGGCACAATGCCGAGTTAAGTTTAAGAAGACTGATTCTTTCTACTGTCTATGTTTTAACCATTCCTGTGACGCTAGTTATAGATTCCGATGTTTCACTTCAGGTTTACTGTATCCCTCTGACCTTCTTATTGACGATGAAACACAGAAATTACATCGGAATTAAACACAAAAGGCACAGTGCCGACTCAAATTAAAGATGACTGGCTCTTCTTACTCTCTATGTTTTGAACCTTTCCTGTGAGACCGGTTTTAGATTCCGATGCTTCACTCCAGGATTACTTTATCCCATGGACCTCCTTATTGACGACGAAACAGAGAAATTGCATCGGAATTAATTTGAAAAGGCACAATGCGGACATAAGTAGAAGAAGTATGACTCTTCTTACTGACTATGATTTGAACAGTTCCTGTGAGACCAGTTTTAGTTACCGATGCTTCACTATATGTTTACTGTATCCCTTGGACGTTCTTGTTTACGATGAAACACAGAAATTGCATCGTAATTACATACAAAAGGCACAATGCCGACTTAAGTATAACAAGACTGACTCTTCTTACTGACTATGATTTGAACTTTTCCTGTGAGACCAGTTTTAGTTTCCGATGCTTCACTATATGTTTACTGTATCCCTTGAACCTTCTTATTGATGCTGAAACACAGAAAGTGCGTCGGAATTAAATACAAAAGGCACAATGCCGACTTAAGTATAAGAAGACTGACTCTTCTTACTGACTATGATTTGAACTTTTCCTGTGAGACCAGTTTTAGATTCCGATGCTTCACTATATGTTTACTGTATCCCTTGCACCTTCTTATTGACGAAGAAACACAGAAATTGCATTGGAATTAAATACAAAATAAAAAATGCCGACTTAAGTACAAGAAGACAGACTCTTCTTACTGTCTATGTTTTGAACCATTACTGTGACACTAGTTATAGATTCCGATGCTTCACTTCAGGTTTACTGTATCTCTTGGACCTTGTTATTGACGATGAAACACAGAAATTGCATCGGAATTAAATACAAAAGGCACAATGCCGACTTAAGTACAAGAAGACTGACTCTTCCTACTGTCTATGTTTTAAACCATTCCTGTGACACTAGTTTTAGATTCCGATGCTTCACTTCAGGTTTACTGTATCCCTCTGACCTTCTTATTCACGACGAAACACAGAAATTGCATCGTAATTAAATAGAAAAGGCACAATGCCGTCTTAAGTACAGGAAGACTGACTCTTCCTACTGTCTATGTTTTGATCCATTCCTGTGACTCTAGTTATAGATTCCGATGCTTCACTTCAGGTTTACTGTATCCCTTGGACCATCTTATTGACGATGAAACACAGAAATTGCATCGGAATTAAATACAAAAGGCACAATGCCGACTTAAGTACAAGAAGACTGACAGTTCTTACTGTCTAAGTTTTGAACCTTTTCTCTGACACTAGTTACAGATTCCGATGCTTCACTTCAGGAGTACTGTATCGGTTGGACCTTCGTATTGACGACGAAACACAGAAATTGCATCGGAATTAAATAGAAAAGGCACAATGCCGACTTAAGTACAAGAACACTGAATCTTCCGTGTCTATGTTTAGAACCACTCCTGTGACACTTGATATAGATTCCGATGCTTCACTTCAGGTTTACTGTATCCTTTGGACCTTCTTATTGACGATGAAACACAGAATTTGCATCGGAAATAAATACAAGAGGCACAATGCCGACTTAAGTACAAGAAGACTGACTCTACTTACTGTCTATGTTTTGAGCAATTCCTGTGACACTAGTTATAGATTCCGATGCTTCACTTCAGATTTACTGTATCCCTTGGACCTTCTTATCGACGATGAAACACAGAAATGGCATCGGAATTAAATACAAAAGGCACAAGGCCGACTTAAGTACAAGAAGACTGACTCTTCTTACTGTCTATGTTTTGAACCATTCCTGTGACACTAGTTATAGATTCCGATGCTTCACTTCAGGTTTACTGTATCCCTTGGACCTTCTTATTGACGACGAAACACAGAAATTGAATCGGGATTAAATACAAAAGGCACAATGCCGACATAAGTACAAGAAGACTGACTCTTCCTACTGTCTATGTTTTGAACCATTCCTGTGACACTAGTTATAGATTCCGATGCTTCACTTCAGGTTTACTGTATCCCTCTGACCTTCTTATTGACGATCAAACACAGAAATTGCATCGGACTTAAATAGAAAAGGCAAAATGTCGACTTAGGTATAAGGGGACTGACTCTTCTTACTGACTATGATTTCAACATTACTGTGAGACCAGTTTTATATTCCGATGCTTCACTATATGTTTACTGTATCCCTTGGACCTTCTTATTGACGATGAAACACAGAAATTGCATCGGAATTAAATGCTTATGGCACAATGCCGACTTAAGTACAAAAAGACTGATTCTTCTAACTGTCTATGTTTTGAACCATTCCTGTGACACTAGTTATAGATTCCGATGCTCCACTTCTGGTTTACTGTATCCCTTGGACCTTGTTATAGACGATGAAACACAGAAATTGCATCGGAATTAAATAGAAAAGGCACAATGCCGACTTAAGTAGAAGAAGACTGACTCTTCCTACTGTCTATGTTTTGAACCATTTCTGTGACACTGGTTATAGATTCCGATGCACCACTTCAGGTTTACTGTATCCCTTGGACCTTCTCAAGACGACGAAACACAGAAATTGCATCGGAATTAAATACAAAAGGCTACAAAAGGCACAATGATGACTTTAGTACAAGAAGACTTACTGTTCTTGCTGTGTATGGTTTGACCCATTCCTGTGACACTAATTATAGATTCCGATGCTTCACTTCAGGTTTACTGTATCCCTCTGACCTTCTTATAGACGATGAAACACAGAAATTGCATCGGAATTAAATATAAAAGGCACAATGCTGACTCAAATACAAGATGACTGGCTCTTCTTACTCTCTATGCTTTGAACCTTTCCTGTGAGACCGGTTTTAGATTCCGATGCTTCACTTCAGGGTTACTGTATCCCTTGGACCTTCTTATTGACGACGAAACACAGAAATTGCATCGGAATTAAATACAAAGGGCACAATGCCGACTTAAGTACAAGAAGACTGACTCTTCATGCTGTGTATGATTTGAACCATTCCTGTGACACTAGTTATAGATTCCGATGCTTCACTTCAGGTTTACTGTATCCCTCTGACGTTCTTATTGACGATGAAACACAGTAATTGCATCGTAATCAAACACAAAAGGCACAATGCCGACTCATGTACAAGATGACTCACTCTTCTTACTGTCTATGATTTGAACCTTTCCTGTGACACTAGCTATAGTTTCCGATGCTTCACTTCAGGTTTATTGTATCCCTCTTACCTTCTTATTGACGACGTAACACTGAAATAGCATCGGAATTAAATAGAAAAGGCACAATGCCGACTTAAGTACAAGCAGACTGACTCTTCAAACTGTCTATGCTTTGAACCATTCCTGTGACACTAGTTACAGATTCCGATGCTTCACTTCAGGTTTACTGTATCCCTCTGACACTCTTATTGACGATGAAACACAGAAATTGCATCGGAATTAAATACAAAAGGCACAATGCCGACTTAAGTACAAGAAGACACACTATTCTTACTGTCTATGTTTTGAACCGTTCCTGTGACACTAGTTATAGATTCCGAAGCTTCACTTCAGGTTTACTGTATCCTTTGGACCTTCTTATTGACGATGAAACACAGAATTTGCATCGGAATTAAATTCAAAAGTACAATGCCGACTTAAGTACAAGAAGACTGACTCTTCTTATTGTCTATGTTTTGAGAAATTCCATTGACTTTAGTTATAGATTACGATGCTTCACTTTAGGTTTACTGTATCCCTTGGACCTTCTTATCGACGATGAAACACAGAAATAGCATCGCAATTAAATACAAAAGGCACAATGCCGACTTAAGTACAAGAAGACTGACTCTTCTTACTGTCTATGTTTTGAACCACTCCTGTGACACTAGTTATAGATTCCGATCCTTCACTTCAGGTTTATTGTATCCTTTGGACCTTCTTATTGACGACGAAACACAGAGATTGAATCATGATAAAATACAAAAGGCACAATGCCGAGTTAAGTTTAAGAAGACTGACTCTTTCTACTGTCTATGTTTTAACCATTCCTGTGACACTAGTTATAGATTCCGATGTTTCACTTCAGGTTTACTGTATCCCTCTGACTTTCTTATTGACGATGAAACACAGAAATTACATCGGAATTAAACACAAAAGGCACAGTGCCGACTCAAATTAAAGATGACTGGCTCTTCTTACTCTCTATGTTTTGAACCTTTCCTGTGAGACCGGTTTTAGATTCCGATGCTTCACTCCAGGATTACTGTATCCCTTGGACCTCCTTATTGACGACGAAACACAGAAATTGCACCGGAATTAAATTGAAAAGGCACAATGCCGACATAAGTACAAGAAGTATGACTCTTCTTACTGACTATGATTTGAACAGTTCCTGTGAGACCAGTTTTAGTTTCCGATGCTTCACTATAAGTTTACTGTATCCCTTGGACGTTCTTGTTTATGATGAAACACAGAAATTGCATCGTAATTACATACAAAAGGCACAATGCCGAATTAAGTATAACAAGACTGACTCTTCTTACTGACTATGATTTGAACTTTTCCTGTGAGACCAGTTTTAGATTCCGATGCTTCACTATATGTTTACTGTATCCCTTGAACCTTCTTATTGATGCTGAAACACAGAAAGTGCATCGGAATTAAATACAAAAGGCACAATGCCGACTTAAGTATAAGAAGACTGACTCTTCTTACTGACTATGATTTGAACTTTTCCTGTGAGACCAGTTTTAGATTCCGATGCTTCACTATATGTTTACTGTGTCCCTTGCACCTTCTTATTGACGATGAAACACAGAAATTGCATCGGAATTAAATACAAAAGGCACAATGCCGACTTAAGTACAAGAAGACTGACAGTTCTTACTGTCTAAGTTTTGAACCTTTTCTCTGACACTAGTTACAGATTCCGATGCTTCACTTCAGGATTACTGTATCGCTTGGACCTTCTTATTGACGACGAAACACAGAAATTGCATCGGAATTAAATAGAAAAGGCACAATGCCGACTTAAGTACAAGAAGACTGAATCTTCCGTGTCTATGTTTAGAACCACTCCTGTGACACTTGATATAGATTCCGATGCTTCACTTCAGGTTTACTGTATCCTTTGGACCTTCTTATTGACGATGAAACACAGAATTTGCATCGGAAATAAATACAAGAGGCACAATGCCGACTTATGTACAAGAAGACTGACTCTACTTACTGTCTATGTTTTGAGCAATTCCTGTGACACTAGTTATAGATTCCGATGCTTCACTTCAGATTTACTGTATCCCTTGGTCCTTCTTATCGACGATGAAACACAGAAATGGCATCCGAATGAAATACAAAAGGCACAAGGCCGACTTAAGTACAAGAAGACTGACTCTTCTTACTGTCTATGTTTTGAACCATTCCTGTGACACTAGTTATAGATTCCGATGCTTCACTTCAGGTTTACTGTATCCCTTGGACCTTCGTATAGACGACGAAACACAGAAATTGAATCGGGATTAAATACAAAAGGCACAATGCCGACATAAGTACAAGAAGACTGACTCTTCCTACTGTCTATATTTTAACCATTCCTGTGACACTAGTTATAGATTCCGATGCTTCACTTCAGGTTTACTGTATCCCTCTGACCTTCTTATTGACGTTCAAACACAGAAATTGCATCGGACTTAAATAGAAAAGGCAAAATGCCGACTTAGGTATAAGGGGACTGACTCTTCTTACTGACTATGATTTGAACATTACTGTGAGACCAGTTTTATATTCCGATGCTTCACTATATGTTTACTGTATCCCTTGGACCTTCTTATTGACGATGAAACACAGAAATTGCATCGGAATTAAATGCTTATGGCACAATGCTGACTTAAGTACAAGAAGACTGACTCTTCTAACTGTCTATGTTTTGGACCATTCCTGTGACACTGGTTATAGATTCCGATGCACCACTTCAGGTTTACCGTATCCATTGGACCTTATTATTGACGATGAAACACAGAAATTGCATCGGAATGAAATACAAAAGGCACAATGCCGACTCAAGTACAAGAAGACTGACTCTTCTTACTGTCTATGTTTTGAACCTTTTCTGTGACACTAGTTATAGATTCCGATGCTTCATTTCAGGTTTACTGCATATCTTGGACCTTCTTATTGACGACGAAACACAGATATTGCATCGGAATTAAATAGAAAAGGCAAAATGCCGACTTAAGTACAAGAAGACTGACTCTTCCGTGTCTAAGTTTTGAACCATTCCTGTGACACTAGATATAGATTCCGATGCTTCACTTCAGGTTTACTGTATCCCTTGGACCTTCTTATTGACGACGAAATACAGAAATTGCATCGGGATTAAATACAAATGGCACAATGCCGACTCATGTACAAGAAGACTGACTCTTCTTGCTGTGTATGTTTTGAACCATTCCTGTGACACTAGTTATAGATTCCGATGCTTCACTTCAGGTTTACTGTATCCCACTGACCTTCTTATTCACGATGAAGCACAGTAATTGCGTCGGAATTAGATACAAATGGCACAATGCCGACTCATGTCCAAGAAGACTGACTCTTCTTACTGTCTATGTTTTGAACCTTTCCTGTGACACTAGATATAGATTCTGATGCTTCACTTCAGGTTTTGCTGTATCCCTCTGACCTTCTTATTGACGACGATACACAGAAATTGCATTGGAATTAAATACAAACGGCACGATGCCGACTTAAGTACAAGAAGACAGACTCTTCCTACTGTCTATGTTTTAACCATTCCTGTGACACTAGTTATAATCTCCGATGCTTCATTTCAGGTTTACTGTATCCCTGTGACCTTCTTATTGACGATGAAACACAGAAATTGCATCGGAATTAAATCCAAACGCACAATGCCGACTCAAATACAAGATGACGGGCCCATCTTACTCTCTGTGATTTGATCCTTTCCTGTGAGACCGGTTTTAGATTCCGTTGCTTCACTTCAGGTTTACTGTATCCCATGGACCTTCTTATTGACGACGAAACACAGAAATTGCATCGGAATTAAATAGAAAAGTCACATTGCCGACTTAAGTACAAGACGACCGACTCTTCTTACTGACTATGTTTTGAACATTCCCTGTGAGACCAGTTTTAGATTCCGATGCTTCACTATATGTTTACTGTCTCCCTTGGACCTTCTTATTGACGATGAAACACAGATATTGCATCGGAATTAAACAGAAAAGGCACAATGCCGACTTAAGTACAAGTAGACTAAATCTTCTTACTGTCTATATTTTGAACCATTCCTGTGACACTAGTTATAGATTCCGATGTTTCACAACAGGTTTACTGTATCCCTAGGTCCTCCTTCTTGACGACGAAACACAGATATTGCATCGGAATTAAATAGAAAAGGCACAATGCCAACTTAAGTACAAGAAGACTGACTCTTCTTACTGACTATGTTTTGTACATTTCCTGTGAGACCAGTTTTAGGTTCCGATGCTTCACTGTATTTTTACTGTATCCCTTGGACCTTCTTATTGACGACGAAACGCAGAAATTGCATCGGATTTAAAAAGAAGAGGCACAATGCCGACTGAAGTTCAAGAAAACTAACTATTCCTTCTGCTATGTTTTGAAAGATTCATTTGACACTAGTTATAGATTCCGATGTTTCACTTCAGGGTTACAGTATCCCTTGGACCTTCTTAATGACGATGAAACACAGAAATTGCATCGGAATTAAGTAGAAAGGGCACAATGCCGACTTAAGTGCAAGAAGACTGACTCTCGTTACTGTCTATGTTTTGAACCTTTCCTGTGATACTAGTTATAGATTCCGATGCTTCACTTCAGGTTTACTGTATCCCTAGGACCTTCGTATTGACGATGAAACACAGAAATTGCATCGGAATTAAATAGAAAAGGCTCAATGCCGACTTAAGTACACGTAGACTAAATCTTCTTACTGTCTATATTTTGAACCATTCCTGTGACACTAGTTATAGATTCCGATGCTTCACTTCAGGTTTACTGTATCCCTTGGTCCTTCTTATTGACGACGAAACACAGAAATTGCATCGGAATTAAATAGAAAAGGCACAATGCCAACTTAAGTACAAGAAGATTGACTCTTCTTACTGACTATGTTTTGAACATTTCCTGTGAGACCTGTTTTAGATTCTGATGCTTCACTATATGTTTACTGTATACCTTGGACCTTCTTATTGACGATGAAACACAGATACTGCATCGGAATTAAATAGAAAAGGCAAAATGCCGACTTATGTACAAGAAGACTGACTCTTCCGTGTCTATGTTTTAAACCATTCCTGTGACACTAGATACAGATACCGTTGCTTCACTTCAGGTTTACTGTATCCCTTTGACTTTCTTATTGACGATGAAGCACAGTAATTGCATCGGAATTAAATACAAATGGCACAATGCCGACTCATGTCCAAGAAGACTGACTCTTCCTACTGTCTATGTTTTATACCATTCCTGTGACACTAGATATAGATTCCGATGCTTCACTTCAGGTTTACTGTATCCCTTGGACCTTCTTATTGACGACGAAACACAGAAATTGCATCGGGATTAAATACAAAAGACACAATGCCGACTTAAGTACAAAACGACTGACTATTCCTACTCTCTATGTTTTAACCATTCCTGTGACACTAGTTATAGATTCTGATGCTTCACTTCAGGTTTACTGTATCCCTCTGACCTTCTTTTTGACGATGAAACACAGAAATTGCATCGGAATTAAATACAAAAGGCACAATGCCGAGTCAAATACAAGCTGACTGACTCTTCTTACTCTCTATGTTTTGAACCTTTCCTGTGAGTCCGGTTTTAGATTCCGATGCTTCACTTCAGGTTTACTCTATCCCTTGGACCTTTTTATTGACGACGAAACACAGAAATTGCATTGGAATTAAATAGAAAAGGCACAATGCCGACTTAAGTACAATACGACTGACTCTTCTTACTGTCTTTGTTTTGAACCTTTTCTAAGACACTAGTTATATATTCCGATCCTTCACTTCAGGTTTACTGTATCCTTTGGACCTTCTCATTGACGACGAAACAAGAAATTGCAACGGAATTACATAGAAAAGGCCCAATGCCGACTTAAGTACAAGAAGACAGACTCTTCTTACTGACTATGTTTTGAACATTTCCTGTGAGACCCGTTGTAAGTTCCGATGCTTCACTATACGTTTACTGTATCCCTTGGACCTTCTTATTGACGACGAAACACAGAAATTGCATCGGAATTAAATAGAAAAGGCACAATGCCGACTTAAGTTCAAGAAGACTAACTCTTCCTACTCTCTATGTTTTTAACCATTCCTGTGACACTAGTTATAGATTGCGATGCTTCACGTCAGGTTTACTGTATCCCTTGGTCCTTCTTATTGACGACGAAACACAGAAATTGGATCGGAATTAAATAGAAAAGGCACAATGCCAACTTAAGTACAAGAAGACTGACTCTTCTTACTGACTATGTTTTGAACCTTTCCTGTGAGACCGGTTTTAGATTCCGATGCTTCACTTCAAGTTTACTGTATCCCTTGGATCTTCTTTTTGACGTCGAAACAAAGAAATTGCATCGAAATTAAATAGAAAAATTCACAATGCCGACTTAAGTACAAGAAGACTGACTCTTCTTACTGTCTATGTTTTGAACCATTCCTGTGACACTAGTTATAGATTCCGGTGCTTCACTTCAGGTTTTCTGTATCCCTCTGACCTTCTTATTGACGAAGAAAGACAGAAATTGCATCGGAATTAAATAGAAAAGTCACAATGCCTACTCAAGTACAAGTAGACTGTCTCTTCTTACTGTCTATGTTATAAAGCTTTAGTGTGAGACCGGTTTCAGATTCCGATGCTTCACATTAGGTTTACTGTATCCCTTGGACCTTCTTACTGAAGACGAAACACAGAAATTGAATCAGAATTAAATAGAAAATACACAATGCTGACTTAAGTACAAGAAACCTAACTCTTCTTACTCTCTATGTTTTGAACCTTTCCTGTGAGACCAGTTTTAGATTCCGATGCTTCATTTCAGTTTTACTCTATCCCGTGGACCTTCCATATTGACGATGAAACATCAGAAATTGCATCGGAATTAAATATAAAAGGCACAATGCCGACTTAAGTACAAGAAGACTGACTCTTCTTACTGACTATGTTTTGAACATTTCCTGTGTGACCAGTTTTAGATTCTGATGCTCCACTATATGTTCACTGTATCCCTTGGACCTTCTTATTGACGATGAAACACAGAAATTGCATCGGAATTAAATACAAAAGGCACAATGCCGACTTAAGTACAACAAGACCGACTCTTCTTACTGAACATCTTTGGAACACTTCCTGTGAGACCAGTTTTAGATTCCGATGCTTCACTATATGTTTACTGTATACCTTGGATCTTCTTATTGACGATGAAACACAGAAATTGCATCGGAATTAAATACAAAACGCACAATGCCGACTTAAGTACAGGAAGACTGAGTCTTCTTACTGATTATGTTTTGAACATTTTCTGTGAGACCAGTTTTAGATTCCGATGCTTCACTACGTGTTTACTGTATCCCTTGAACATTCTTATTGACGATGAAACACAGAAATTGCATCAGAATTAAATACAAAAGGAACAATGTCGACTTAAGTACATGAAGACTGACTCCTCCTACTGACTATGATTTCAACATTTCCTGTGAGACCAGTTTTACATTTCGATGCTTCACTATATGTTTACTGTATCCCTTGGACCTTCTTATCGACGATGAAATACAGAAATTGCATCGGAATTAAATAGAAAAGGCACAATGCCGACTTAAGTACAATACGACTGACTCCTCTTACTGTCTATGTCTTGAACCTTTTCTGAGACACTAGTTATAGATTCCGATGCTTCACTTCAGGTTTACTGTAACCCTTGGACCTTCTCATTGACGACGAAACACAGAAATTGCATCGGAATTAAATAGAAAAGGCAAAATGCCGACTTAAGTACAAGAAGACTGACTCTCCCGTGTCTATGTTTTAAACCATTCCTGTGACACTAGATACAGATTCCGAGCTTCACTTCAGGTTTACTGTATCCCTCTGACCTTCTTATTGACGATGAAGCACAGTAATTGCATCGGAATTAAATACAAATGGCACTATGCCGACTCATGTCAAAGAAGACTGACTCTTCTTATTGTCTATGTTTTGAACCTTTCCTGTGACACTAGATATAGATTCTGATGCTTCACTTCAGGTTTACTATATCCCTCTGACCTTCGTATTGACGACGAAACACAGAAATTGCATTTGAATTGAATAGAAAAGGCACAATGCCGACTTAAGTACAAGAAGACTGAATCTTCCTACTGTCTATGTTTTGAACCATTCCTGTGACACTTGTTATAGATTCCGATGCTTCGCTTCAGGTTTACTGTATCCCTCTGAAATTCTTATTGACGATGAAACACAGAAACTGCATCGGAATTAAGTACAAACGGCACAATGCCGACTTAAGTACATGAAGACTGACTCTTCTTACTGACTATGTTGTGAACATTTCCTGTGAGACCAGTTTTAGATTCCGATGCTTCACTATATGTTTACTGTATCCCTTGGACCTTCTTATTGACGATGAAACACAGAAATTGCATCGGAATTAAATAGAAAAGGCACAATGCCGACTTAAGTACAAGAAAACTGACTCTTCTTACGGACTATGTTTTGAACCTTTCCTGTGAGACCGGTTTTAGATTCCGATGCTTCACTTCAGGTTTACTGTATCCCATGGACCTTCTTTTTGACGTCTAAACAAAGAAATTGCATCGGAATTAAATAGAATATTCACAATGCCGACTTAAGTACAAGAAGTCTGACTCTTCTTACTGTCTATGTTTTGAACCATTCCTGTGACACTAGTTATAGATTCCGGTGCTTCACGTCAGGTTTTCTGTATCCCTCTGACCTTCTTATTGACGAAGAAAGACAGAAATTGCATCGGAATTAAATAGAAAAGTCACAATGCCTACTCAAGTACAAGTAGACTGTCTCTTCTTACTGTCTACGTTATAAAGCTTTCCTGTGAGACCGGTTTCAGATTCCGATGCTTCACATTAGGTTTACTGTATCCCTTGGACCTTCTTACTGACAACGAAACACAGAAATTGAATCAGAATCAAGTAGAAAATACACAATGCTGACTTAAGTACAAGAAACCTAACTCTTCTTACTGTCTATGTTTTGAACCTTTCCTGTGAGACCAGTTTTACATTACGATGCTTCACTTCAGATTTACTGTATCCCGTGGACCTTCCATATTGACGATGAATCACAGAAATTGCATCGGAATTAAATATAAAAGGCACAATGCCGACTTAAGTACAAGAAGACTGACTCTTCTTACTGACTATGATTTGAAAATTTCCTGTGTGACCAGTTTAAGATTCTGATGCTTCACGATATGTTCACTGTATCCCTTGGACCTTCTAATTGACGATGAAACACAGAAATTGCATCGGAATTATATACAAAAGGCACAATGCCAACTTAAGTACAACAAGACAGACTCTTCTTACTGACCATCTTTTGAACACTTCCTGTGAGACCAGTTTTAGATTCCGATGCTTCACTATATGCTTACTGTATACCTTGGAGCTTCTTATTGACGATCAAACACAGAAATTGCATCGGAATTAAATACAAAACGCACAATGCCGACTTAAGCACAAGAAGACTGAGTCTTCTTACTGATTATGGTTTGAACATTTTCTGTGAGGCCAGTTTTAGATTCCGATGCTTCACTATATGTTTGCTGTATCCCTTGGACCTTCTTATTGACGATGAAACACAGAAATTGCATCAGAATTAAATACAAAAGGAACAATGTCGACTTAAGTACATGAAGACTGACTCCTCCTACTGACTATGATTTCAACATTTCCTGTGAGACCAGTTTTACATTCCGATGCTTCACTATATGTTTACTGTATACCTTGGACCTTCTTATCGAGGATGAAACACAGAAATTGCATCGGAATTAAATAGAAAAGGCACAATGCAGACTTAAGTACAAGAAAACTGACTCTTCTTACTGTCTATGTTTTGAACCATTCCTGAGATACTAGTTACACATTCCGATGCTTCACTTCAGGTTTACTGTATCCCTCTGACCTTCTTATTGACGATGAAACACTGAAATTGCATCGGAATTAAATACAAAAGGCAAAATGCCGACTTAAGTACAAGAAAACTGACTCTTCTCACTCTCTTTGATTTGAACCATTCCTGTGACACTAGTTATGGATTTCGATGCTTCACTTAAGGTTTACTGTATCCCTCTGACCATCTTATTGACGATGAAACACAGAAATTGCATCAACATTAAATACAAAAGGCACAATGCCGAATTAAGTACAAGAAGACTGACTCCTCTTACTGTCTATGTTCTGAACCATTCCTGTGACACCAATTATAGATTCCGATGTTTTACTTCAGGTTTACTGTATCGCTCTGACTTTCTTATTGATGATGAAACACAGAGATTGCATCGGAATTAAATACAAAAGTCACAATGCCGACTTAAATACAATAAATCGAACTCTTTTTACAGTCTGTGCTTTGAACCATCCCTGTGACATTAGTTATCGATTCCGGTGCTTCACTTCAGGTTTACTGTATCGCTCTGACCTTCTTATTGACGATGAAACACAGAAATTGCATCGGAATTAAATACAAAAGGCACAATGCCGACTTAAGGACAATACGACTGACTCTTCTTACTGTCTATGTTTTGAACCTTTTGTGAGACACTAGTTATACATTCCGATGCTTCACTTCAGGTTTACTGTAACCCTTATACCTTCTCATTGACGACGAAACACAGAAATTGCATCGGAATTAAATAGAAAAGGCACAATGCCGACTTAAGTACAAGAAGACTGACTCTTCCGTGTCTATGTTTTAAACCATTCCTGTGACACTAGATACAGATTCCGATGCTTCACTTCAGGTTTACTGTATCCCTCTGACCTTCTTATTGACGATGAAGCACAGTAATTAAATCGGAATTAAATACAAATTGCACAATGCCGACTCATGTCCAAGAAGACTGACTCTTCCTACTGTCTATGTTTTGAACCTTTCCTCTGACACTAGATATAGATTCCGATGCTTCACTTCAGGTTTACTGTATCCCTCTGACCTTCGTATTGACGACGAAACACAGAAATTGCATTTGAATTAAATAGAAAAGGCACAATGCCCACTTAAGTACAAGAAGACTGAATCTTCCTACTGTCTATGTTTTGATCCATTCCTGTGACACTTGTTATAGATTCCGATGCTTCGCTTCAGGTTTACTGTATCCCTCTGACATTCTTATTGACGATGAAACACAGAAACTGCATCGGAATTAAGTACAAACGGCACAATGCCGACTTAAGTACATGAAGACTGCCTCTTCTTACTGACTATGTTGTGAACATTTCCTGTGAGACCAGTTTTAGATTCCGATGCTTCACTATATGTTTACTGTATCCCTTGGACCTTCTTATTGACGATGAAACACAGAAATTGCATCGGAATTAAATAAAAAAGGCACAATGCCGACTTAAGTACCAGAAGACTGACTCTTCCTACTGTCTATGTTTTGAACCATTCCTGTGACTCTAGTTATAGATTGCGATGCTTCACTTCAGGTTTACTGTATTCCTTGGACCTTCTTATTGACGATGAAACACAGAAATTGCATCGGAATTAAATACAAAAGGCACAATGCCGACTTAAGTACAATAAGACTGACTTTTCTTACTGTCTATGTTTTGAACCTTTTCTGTGACACTTCTTATTGATTCCGATGCTTCACTTCAGGTTTAATGTATGCCTTGGACCTTCTTATTGACGACGAAACACAGAAATAGCATCGGAATTAAATAGAAAAGGCAAAATGCCGACTTAAGTACAAGAAGACTGACTCTTCCGTGTCTATGTTTTATACCATTCCTGTGACACTAGATATAGATTCCGATGCTTCACTTCAGGTTTTCTGTATCCCTTGGACCTTCTTATTGACGACGAAACACAGAAACTGCATCGAGATTAAATACAAAAGACACAATGCCGACTTAAGTACAAAACGACTGACTCTTCCTACTGTCTATGTTTTAACCATTCCTGTGACACTAGGTATAGATTCTGATGCTTCACTTCAGGTTTACTGTATCCCTCTGACCTTCTTTTTGACGATGAAACACAGAAATTGCATCGGAAATAAATACAAAAGGCACAATGCAGACTCAAATACAAGATGACTGACTCTTCTTACTCTCTATGTTTTGAACCTTTCCTGTGAGTCCGGTTTTAGATTCCGATGCTTCACTTCAGGTTTACTCTATCCCTTGGACCTTCTTATTGACGACGAAACACATAAATTGCATCGAAATTAAATAGAAAAGGCACAATGCCGACTCAGGTACAATACGACTGACTCTTCTTACTGTCTATGTTTTGAACCTTTTCTGAGACACTAGTTATAGATTCCGATGCTTCACTTCAGGTTTACTGTATCCCTTGGCCTTCTCATTGACGACGAAACACAGAAATTGCATCGGAATTAACTAGAAAATGCAAAATGAAAACTTAAGTACAAGGAGACTGACTCTTCTCACTGACTATGTTTTGAACAATTCCTGTGAGACCAGTTTTAGATTCTGATGCTTCACTATATGTTTACTGTATCCCTTGGACCTTCTTATTGACGATGAAACACAGAAATTGCATCGGAATTAAATACAAAAGGCAGAATGCCGACTTAATTACAACAAGACTGACTCTTCTCACTGACCATCATTTGAACACTTCCTGTGAGACCAGTTTCAGATTCCGATGCTTCACTATATGTTTGCTGTATACCTTTGAGATTCTTATTGACGATGAAACACAGAAATTGCATCGGAATTAAATACAAAACGCACAATGCTGACTTAAGTACAAGAAGACTGAGTCTTCTTACTGATTATGATTCGAACATTTTCTGTGAGACCAGTTTTAGATTCCGATACTTCACTATATGTTTACTCTATCCCTTGGACCTTCTTATCGACGATGAAACACAGAAATTGCATCGGAATTAAATAGAAAAGGCACAATGCCGACTTAAGTACAAGAAAACTGACTCTTCTTACTGTCTATGTTTTGAACCATTCCTGAGATACTAGTCACACATTCCGATACTTCACTTCAGGTTTACTCTATCCCTCTGACCTTCATATTAACGATGAAACACAGAAATTGCATCGGAATTAAATACAAAAGGCAAAATGCCGACTTAAGTACAAGAAAACTAACTCTTCTCACTGTCTTTGTTTTGAACCATTCCTGTGACACTAGTTATGGAGTTCGATGCTTCACTTAAGGTTTACTGTATCCCTCTGACCATCTTATTGACGATGAAACACAGAAATTGCATCAAAATTAAATACAAAAGACACAATGCCGAATTAAGTACAAGAAGACTGACTCTTCTTACTGTCTATGTTTTGAACCATTCCTGTGACACTAATTATAGATTCCGATGCTTTACTTCAGGTTTACTGTATCGCTCTGACCATCTTATTGACGATGAAACACAGAAATTGCATCGGAATTAAATACAAAAGGCACAATGCCGACTTAAGTACAAGAAATCGAACTCTTCTTACTGTCTGTGTTTTGAACCATTCCTGTGACATTAGTTATCGATTCCGATGCTTCACTTCAGGTTTACTGTATCGCTCTGACCTTCTTATTGACGATGAAACACAGAAATTGCATCAAAATTAAATACAAAAGACACAATGCCGAATTAAGTACAAGAAGACTGACTCTTCTTACTGTCTATGTTTTGAACCATTCCTGTGACACTAATTATAGATTCCGATGCTTCACTTCAGGTTTACTGTATCCCTCTGACCTTCTTATTGACGATGAAGCACTTATATTACATCGGAATTAAATACAAAAGGCACAATGCCGACTTAAGTACAAGAAGACTGACACTTCTTGTTGTCTATGTTTTGAACCATTCCTGTGACACTAGTTATAGATTCCGATGCTTCACTTCAGGTTTACTGTCTCCCTCTGTCCTTCTTATTGACGATGATACAGAGAAATTGTATCGGAATTAATACAAAAGGCACAATACCGACTCAAGTACAAGAAGACTGACTATACCTCCTGTCAATGTTTGAAACCATTCCTGTCACACTAGTTATAGATTCCGAATTCTTCACTTCAGGTTTACTGTATCCAGCTGACCTTCCTATTGACGATGAAACACAGAAGTTGCATCGGAAATAAATACAAAAGGCACAATGACGACCTAAGTACAAGAAAACAGACCCTTCTTAATATCAATGTTTTGAACCATTCCTGTGACACTAGTTATATATTCCGATGCATCACTTCTGGTTTACTGTATCCCTGTGACCCTCTTATTGACGAAGAGACACAGGAAATGCATCGGAAATAAATACAAATGGCAGAATGCCGACGTAAGTACTAGAAGACTGACTCTTCTTACTGTCTATATTTTGAACCATTCCTGTGACACTAGTTATAGATTCCGATGCTTCACTTATGGTTTACTGTATCCCTATGACCTTCTTATTGACGATGATACACAGAAATTGCATCCAATTTAAATACAAAACTCACAATGCAGACTCAAGTACAAGAAGACTGGCTCATCTTACTGCCTATGATTTGAACCGTTTCTGTGACACTAGTTATAGATTCCGATGCTTCACTTCAGGTTTACTGTATCCCTCTGACCTTCTTATTGACGAAGAAACACAGATATTGCATCGGAATTAAATACAAAAGGCACGATGCCGACTTAAGTACAAGAAGACTGACCCTTCTTACTGTCTATGTTTTGAACCATTCCTGTGACACTAGTTATAGATTCCGATACTTCACTTCAGGTTTACTGTATCCCTCTGACCTTCGTATTGACGATGAAACACAGAAAATGCATCGAAATTAAATACAAAAGGCACAATGCCGACTTAAGTACAAAAGACTGACTCTTCTTACTGTCCATGTTTTGAACCATTCCTGTGACACTAGTTATAGATTCCGATGCTTCACGTCAGGTTTACTGTACCCCTCTGACCTTCTTAGTGACGATGAAACACAGAAATTGCATCAGAATTAAATACAAAAGACACAATGCCGACTTAAGTACAAGAAAACAGACTCTTCTTACTGTCTATGTTTTGAACCATTCCTGTGCCACTAGTTATAGATTCCGATGCTTCACTTCAGGTTTATTGTATCCCTCTGAGCTTCTTATTAACGATGAAACAGAGAAATTGCATCGGAGTTATATACAAAAGGCACAATGCCGACTTAAGTACAAGAAGACTGACTCTTCTTACTGTCTATGCTTTGAACCATTCCTGTGACACTAGTTATTGATTCCGATGCTTCCCTTCAGGTTTACTGTATCCCTCTGACCGTCGTACTGACGATGAAACACAGAAATTGCATCGGAATTAAATACTAGATGCACAATGCCGACGCAAGTACAAGAAGACTGGCTCTTCTTACTGTCTATGTTTTTAACCTTTCCTGTAAGACCGGTTTTAGATTCCGATGCTTCACTTGAGGTTTACTGTATCTCTCTGACCCTCTTATTGACGATGAGACACAGAAAATGCATCGGAATTAATTACAATAGGCCCAATGCCGACTTAAGTACTAGAAGACTGACTCTTCTTACTGTCTATGTTTTGAACCATTCCTGTGACACTAGTTATAATTCCGATGCTTCACTTCAGGTTTACTGTATCCCTCTGACCGTCGTATTGGCGATGAAACACAGAAATTGCATCGGAATTAAATACAAAAGGCAAAATGCCGACTCAAGTGCAAGAAGACTGGCTATACTTCCTGTCAATGTTTTGAACCATTCGTGGAACACTAGTTTTGAATTCCGATGCTTCACTTCAGGTTTACTGTATCCAGCTGACCTGCTTGCTGACGATGAAACACAGAAATTGCATCGGAATTAAATACAAAAGGCACAATGCCAACTTACGTACAAGAAGACTGACTCTTTCTATTGTCGATGTAATGAATTATTCCGGTGACACTAGTTATAGGTTCTCCGATTCTTCACTTCATGTTTACTGTATCCCTCTGACCTTATTATTGACGATGAAACACAGAAATTGCATCTTAATTAAATACAAAAGGCACAATGCAGACGTAATTACAAGAAGACTAACTCCTCTTACTGTCTATGTTTTGAACCGTTCCTGTGACACTAGTTATAAATTCCGATGCTTCACTTCAGGTTTACTGTATCCCTCTGACCTTACTATTGACGATCAAACACAGAAGATTCATCGGAATTAAATGCAAAAGGCACAATGCCGACTCAAGTACAAGAAGACTGGCTGTCCTTACTGTCTATGCTTTGAACCATTCCTGTGACAATAGTTATAGATTCCGATGCTTCACTTCAGGTTTACTGTATCCCTGTATCCCTCTGACCTTCATATTGACGATAAAATACCGAAATGGCATTTTAATTAAATACAAAAGGCAGAATGCCGACTTCAGTACAGGAACACTGTATCTTCTTACTGTCTAAGGTTTGAACCAATTCCTGTGCCACTAGTTATAGATTCCGATGCTTCACTTCAGGTTTACTGTATCCCTCTGACCTGCGTATTGACGATCAAACACTGAAAATTCATCGGAATTAAATACAAAATGCACAATGCCGAATCAAGTAAAAGAAGACTGGCTCTTCGTACTGTCTATGTTTTGAACCATTCCTGTGACACTAGTTATAGATTCCGATGTTTCACTTCAGGTTTACTGTATCCAGCTGAGATTCTTATTGACGATGAAGCACAGAAATTGCATCGGACTTAAATACAAAAGGCACATTGCTGACTTAAGTCCAAGAAGACTGACTCTTCTTACTGTCTATGTTTTGAACCATTCCGGTGACACTAGTTGTATATTCCGATGCTTCACTTCAGGCTTTCTGTATCCCCCTGACCTTCTTATTGACGATGAAACACAGAAATTGGATCGGAATTAAATACGAAAGGCACAATGCCGACTTAAGTACAAGAAAACTGACTCTTTCTATTGTCGATGTAATGAATTATTCCGGTGACACTAGTTATAGGTTCCGATTCTTCACTTCATTTTTACTGTATCCCTCTTACCTTCTTATTGACGATGAAACCCAGAAATTGCATCGGAATTAAATACAAAAGGCACAATGCCGACTCAGGTACAAGAAGACTGGCTCTTCTTACTGTCTATGTTTGAACCATTCCTGTGACACTAGTTATAGTTTCCTATGCTTCACTTCAGGTTTACTGTATCTCTCTGACCTCCTTATTGACGATGAAACACAGAAATTGCATCTTAATTGAATACAAAAGGCACAATGCCGACTTTAGTACAAGAAGACTGACGATTCTTACTGTCTATGTTTTGAACAATTCCTGTGACACTAGTTGTAGATTCCAATGCTCCACTTCAGGTTTACTGTATCACTTTGACCTTCTCATTGACGATCAAACACAGAAATTTCATCGCAATTAAATACAAAAGGCACAATGCCGACTCAAGTTCAAGAAGACTGGCTCTTCCTACTGTCTATGATTTGAACCATTGCCTTGACACTAGTTATAGATTCCAATGCTTCACTTCAGGTCTACTGTCTCCAGCTGACCTTCTTATTGACGATGAAACACAGAAATTGCATCGGAATTAAATACAAAAGGAACAATGCCGACTCAAGTACTAGTAGACTGACTCTTCTTACTTTCTATGTTTTGAACCATTCCTGTGACACTAGTTATAGATTTCTATGCTTCACTTCAGTTTTACTGTATCCCTCTGACCGTCTTATTGATGATGGAACACAGAAATTGAATCGGAATTAAATACAAAAGGCACAATGCCGACTCAAGTACAAAAAGTCCGGCTCTTCTTACTGTCTACGTTTTGAACCTTTCCTGTGAGCCCGGTTTTGGATTCCGATGCTTCACTTCAGGTTTACTGTATCCCTTGGACTTTCTTATTGACGACGAAACACAGAAATTGCATCGGATTAAATAGAATAGGCACAATGCCGCCTTAAGTATAAGAAAACTGACTCTTCATCCAGTCTATGGTTTGAACCATTCCCGTGACACTAGTTACAGATTCCGATGCTTCACTTCAGGTATACTGTATCCAGCTGACCTTCTTATTGACGATGAAACACAGAAATTGAATCGGAATTAAATACAAAAGGCAAAATGCCGACTTAAGTACAAGAAGGCTGACTCTTCCTACTGTCTAAGTTTTTAACCATTCCTGTGACACTAGTTATAGATTCCGATGCTTCACTTCAGGTTTACTGTATATCTCAGACCGTTTTATTGACGATGAAACACAGAGATTGCATCGGTATTAAATACAAAAGGCACAATGCCGACTCAGGTACAAGAAGTGTGGCTCTTCTTACCGTCTATGTTTTGAACCTTTCCTGTGAGACCGGTTTTAGATTCCGATGCTTCACTTCAGGCTTACTGTCTTCCTTGGACCTTCTTATTGACGACGAAACGCAGAAATTGCATCGGAATTAAATAGAAAAGGCACAATGGCGACTTAAGTACAAGAAAACAGACTCTTCTTAATATCTATGTTTTGAACCATTCCTGTGACACTAGTTATAGATTCCGATGCTTCACTTCTGGTTTACTGTATCCAGCTGACCTTCTTATTGACGATGAAACACAGAAATTGCATCGGAATTAAATAGAAAAGGCACAATGCCGACTCAAGTACTAGTAGACTGACTCTTCTTACTGTCTATGTTTTGAACCATTCCTGTGACACTAGTTATAGATTCGGATGCTTCATTTCAGGTTTATTGTATCGCTCTGAGCTTATTATTGTCGATGAAACACAGAGATTGCATCGGAGTTATATACAAAAGGCACAATGCCGACTTAAGTACAAGAAGACAGACTCATCTTACTGTCTATGTTTTGAACCATTCCTGAGACACTAGTTATTGATTCCGATGCTTCATTTCAGGTTTACTGTATCCCTCTGTCACAGACTCTTCTTACTGTCTATGTTTTGAACCATTCCTGTGACACTAGTTATTGATTCCGATGCTTCATTTCAGGTTTACTGTATCCCTCTGACCGTCGTTCTGACGATGAAACACAGAAATTGCATCGGAATTAAATACAAAATGCACAATGCCGAAGCAAGTACAAGAAGACTGGCTCTTCTTACTGTCTGTGTTTTGAACTTTTCCTGTGAGACCGGTTTTAGATTCCGATGCTTCACTTCAGGTTTACTGTATCCCTTGGACCTTGTTATTGACGACGAAACACAGAAATTGCATCGGAATTAAATAGAAAAGGCACAATGCCGACTTAAGTACAAGAAAACAGACTCTTCTTAATATCAATGTTTTGAACCATTCCTGTGACACTAGTTATAGATTCCGATGCATCACCTCAGGTTTACTGTATCCCTCTGGCCCTCTTATTGACGATGAGACACAGAAAACGCATCGGAATTAAATACAATAGGCACAATGCCGACTTAAGTACAAGAAGACTGACTCTTCTTACAGTCTAAGTTTTGAACCATTCCTGTTACACTAGTTATAGATTCCGATGCTTCACTTCAGGTTTACTGTTTCCCTCTGACCGTCGTATTGGCGATGAAACACAGAAATAGCATCGGAATTAAATACAAAAGGCACAATGCCGGCTCCTGTACAAGAAGACTGGCTCTTCTTACCGTCTACGTTTTGAACCATTCCTGTGACACTAGTCATAGATTCCGATGCTTCACTTCAGGTTTACTGTATCCAGCTCACCTTCTTATTGACGATGAAGCACAGAAATTGCATCGGAATTAAATACAAAGGGCACAATGCCGACTTAAGTACAAGACGACTGACTCTTCCCACTGTCTATGTTTTGAACCATTCCTGAGACACTAGTTATAGATTCCGATGATTCACTTCAGGTTTTCTGTATCCCTCTGACCTCCTTATTGACGATGAAACACAGAAATTGCATCTTAATTAAATACAAAAGGCACAATTCCGACTTAAGTACAAGAAGACTGACTCTTCCTACTGTCAATGCTTTCTACCATTCCTGTGGCACTAGTTATAAATTCCGATGCTTCACTTCAGGTTTACCGTATCCCTCTGACCTTACTATTGACGATCAAACACGGAAAATTCATCGGAATTAAATACAAAAGGCACAATGCCGACTCAAGTACAAAAAGACTGGCTCTTCTTACTGCCTATGTTTTGAACCAGTCCTGTGGCACTAGTTATAGTTTCCGATGTTTCACTTCAGGTTTACTGTATCCAGCTGACCTTCTTATTGACGATGAAACACAGAAATTGCATCGGAATTATATACAAAAGGCACAATGCCGACTTAAGTACAAGAAGACTGACTCTTCTTACAGTCTATGTTTTGAACCATTCCTGTGACACTAGTTATAGATTCCGATGCTTCACTTCAGGTTTACTGTATCCCTCTGACCTTCTTATTGACGATGAAACACCGAAATTGCATTTTAATTAAATACAAAAGGCAGAATGCCGACCTCAGTACAAGAACACTGTCTCTTCTTACTGTCTATGGTTTGAACCATTCCTGTGCCACTAGTTATAGATTCCGATCCTTCACTTCAGGTTTACTGTATCCCTCTGACCTTCGTATTGACGATCAAACACAGAAAATTCATCGGAATTAAATACAAAAGGCACAATGCCGACTCAAAAATAAAGAAGACTGGCTCTTCTTACTGTCTATGCTTTGAACCATTCATGTGACAGTAGTTATAGATTCCGATGCTTCACTTAAGGTTTACTGTATCCAGCTGAGCTTCTTATTGACGATGAAACAGAGAAATTGCATCGGAATTAAATATAAAAGGCACAATACCGACTCAAGTACAAGAAGACTGGCTTATTTTACTGTCTATGGTTTGAACCATTTCTGTGACACTAGTTATAGATTCCGATGCTTCACTTTAGGTTTACTGTATCCCTCTGACCTTCTTATTGACGAAGAAACACAGATATTGCATCGGAATTAAACACAAAAGGCACAATGCCGACTTAAGTGCAAGAAGACTAACCCTTCTTACTGTCTAAGTTTTGAACCATTCCTGTGACACTAGTTATAGATTTCGATGCTTCACTTCAGGTTTACAGTATCCCTCTGACATTCGTATTGACGATGAAACACTGAAATTGCATCGGAATTAAATACAAAATGCACAATGCCGACGCAAGTACAAGAAGACTGACCCTCCTTACTGTCTATGTTTTGAACCTTTCCTGTGAGACCGGTTTTAGATTCCGATGATTCACTTCAGGTTTACTGTATACCTTGGACCTTGTTATTGATGTCGAAACACATAAATTGCATCGGAATTAAATAGAAAAGGCACAATGCCGACCTAAGTACAACAAAACAGACTCTTCTTAATATCAATGTTTTGAACCATTCCTGTGACACTAGTTATAGATTCCGATGCATCACTTCAGGTTTACTGTATACCTCTGACCCTTTATTGACGATGAGACACAGAAAATGCATCGGAATTAAATACAAAAGGCACAATGCTGTCTTAAGTACTAGAAGACTGACTCTTCTTACTGTCTATGTTTTGAACCAATCCTGTGACACTAGTTATAGATTCCGATGCTTTACTTCAGGTTTACTGTATCCCTCTGACCGTCGTATTGACGATGAAACACAGAAATTGCATCGGAATTAAATACAAAAGGCACAATGCCGACTCAAGTACAAGAAGACTGGCTATACCTCCTGTCAACGTTTGAAACCATTCCTGTGACACTAGTTATAGATTCCGATGCTTCACTTCAGGTTTACTGCATCCAGCTGACCTTCTTATTGACGATAAAACACAGAAGTTGCATCGGAATTAAATACAAAAGGCACAATGCCGACCTAAGTACAAGAAAACAGACTCTTCTTAACATCAATGTTTTGAACCATTCCTGTGACACTAGTTATAGATTCCGATGCATCACTTCTGGTTTACTGTATCCCTCTGACCCTCTTATTGACGATGAGACACAGAAAATGCACCGGAATTAAATACAAAACGCAGAATGCCGACGTAAGTCCTAGAAGACTGACTCTTCTTACTGTCTATATTTTCAACCATTCCTGTGACACTAGTTATAGATTCCGATGCTTCACTTCAGGTTTACTGTATCCCTATGACCTTCTTATTGACGATGATACACAGAAATTGCATCGGAATTAATTACAAAACTCACAATGCCGACTCAAGTAGAAGAAGACTGGCTCATCTTACTGTCTAAGGTTTGAACCATTTCTGTGACGCTAGTTATAGATTCCGATGCTACACTTCAGGTTTACTGTATCCCTCTGACCTTCTTATTGACGGAGAAACACAGATATTGCATCGGAATTAAATACAAAAGGCACAATGCCGACTTAAGTACAATAAGACTGACCCTTCTTACTGTCTATGTTTTGAACCATTCCTGTGACACTAGTTATAGATTCCGATGCTTCACTTCAGGTTTTCTGTATCCCTCTGACCTTCGTATTGACGATGAAACACAGAAAATGCATCGGAATTAAATACAAAAGGCACAATGCCGACTTAAGTACAAAAAGAAAGACTCTTCTTACTGTCTATGGTTTGAACCATTCCTGTGACACTAGTTATAGATTCCGATGCTTCACGTCAGGTTTACTGTACCCCTCTGACCTTCTTATTGACGATGAAACACAGAAATTGCATCGGAATTAAATACAAAAGACACAATGCCGACTTAAGTACAAAAAGAAAGACTCTTCTTACTGTCTATGGCTTGAACCATTCCTGTGACACTAGTTATAGATTCCGATGCTTCACGTCAGGTTTACTGTACCCCTCTGACCTTCTTATTGACGATGAAACACAGAAATTGCATCGGAATTAAATACAAAAGACACAATGCCGACTTAAGTACAAGAAGACTGACTTTTCTTACTGTCTATGTTTTGAACCATTCCTGTGACACTAGTTATTGATTCCGATGCTTCACTTCAGGTTTACTGTATCCCTCTGACCGTCGTACTGACGATGAAACACAGAAATTGCATCGGAATTAAATACAAAATGCACAATGCCGACGCAAGTACAAGAAGACTGGCTCTTCTTACTGTCTATGTTTTGAACCTTTCCTGTCAGACCGGTTTCAGATTCCGATGCTTCACTTCAGGTTTACTGTATCCCTTGGACCTTGTTATTCACGACGAAACACTGAAATTGCATCGGATTAAATAGAATAGGCACAATGCCGACTTAAGTATAAGAAAACTGACTCTTCATCCTGTCTATGGTTTGAACCATTCCCGTGGCACTAGTAACAGATTCCGATGCTTCACTTCAGGTTTACTGTATATCTCTGACCGTCTTATTGACGATGAAACACAGAGATTGCATCGGTATTAAATACAAAAGGCACAATGCCGACTCAGGTACAAGAAGTGTGGCTCTTCTTACTGTCTATGTTTTGAACCTTTCCTGTGAGACCGGTTTTAGATTCCGATGCTTCACTTCAGGTTTACTGTCTTCCTTTGACCTTCTTATTGACGACGAAACGCAGAAATTGCATCGGAATTAAATAGAAAAGGCACAATGACGACTTAAGTACAAGAAAACAGACTCTGCTTAATATCTATGTTTTGAACCATTCCTGTGACACTAGTTATAGATTCCGATGCTTCACTTCTGGTTTACTGTATCCAGCTGACCTTCTTATTGACGATGAAACACAGAAATAGCGTCGGAATTAAATAGAAAAGGCACAATGCCGACTTAAGTACAAGAAGACTGACTCTTCTTACTGTCTATGTTTTGAACCATTCCTGTGATACTAGTTATAGATTCCGATGCTTCACTTCAGGTTTACTGTATCCAACTGACCATCTTATTGACGATGAAACACAGAAATTGCGTCGGAATTAAATAGAAAAGGCACAATGCCGACTTAAGTACAAGAAAACAGACTCTTCTTAATATCAATGTTTTGAACTATTCTTGTGACACTAGTTATAGATTCCGATGCATCACCTCAGGTTTACTGTATCCCTCTGACCCTCTTATTGACGATGAGACACAGAAAATGCATCGGAATTAAATACAATAGGCACAATGCCGACTTAAGTACAAGAAGACTGACTCTTCTTACAGTCAAAGTTTTGAACCATTCCTGTGACACTAGTTATAGATTCCGATGCTTCACTTCAGGTTTACTGTTTCCCTCTGACCGTCGTATTGGCGATGAAACACAGAAATTGCATCGGAATTAAATACAAAAGGCACAATGCCGACTCAAGTACAAGAAGACTGGCTATACCTCCTGTCAATGTTTTGAACCATTCGTGGGACACTAGTTTTAGATTCCGATGCTTCACTTCATGTTTACTGTATCCAGCTGACCTGCTTGCTGACGATGAAACACAGAAATTGCATCGGAAATAAATTCATAAGTCACAATGCCGACATAAGTACAAGAAAACTAACTCTTCATACTGTCTATGTTTTGAACCATTCCTGTGACACTAGTTATAGATTCTGATGCTTCACTTCAGGCTTACTGTATCCCTCTGACCTTCTTATTGACGATGAAACACAGAAATTGCATCGAAATTAAATACAGAAGGCACAATGCCGGCTCCTGTACAAGAAGACAGGCTCTTCTTACTGTCTACGTTTTGAACCATTCCTGTGACACTAGTTATAGATTCCGATGCTTCACTTCAGGTTTACTGTATCCAGCTCACCTTCTTATTGACGATGAAGCACAGAAATTGCATCGGAATTAAATACAAAAGGCACAATGCCGACTTAAGTACAAGAAGACTGGCTCTTCTTACTGTCTATGCTTTGAACCTTTCCTGTGAGACCGGTTTTAGATTCTGATGCTTCACTTCAGGTTTCCTGTATCCCTTGGACCTTGTTATTGACGACGAAAAACAGAAATTGCATCGGAATTAAATAGAAGAGGCACAATGCCGACCTATGTACAAGAAAACAGACTTTTCTTAATATCTATGTTTTGAACCATTCCTGTGACACTAGTTATAGATTCCCAAGCATCACTTCAGGTTTAATGTATCCCTCTGACCCTCTTATTGACGATGAAACACAGAAAATGCATCGGAATTAAATACAAAAGGCACAATGCCGACTTAAGTACTAGAAGACTGACTCTTCTTATTGTCTATGTTTTGAACCATTCCTGTGACCCTAGTTATAGATTCGGATGCTTCACTTCAGGTTTACTGTATCCCTCTGACCGTCGAATTGACGATGAAACACAGAAATTGCAACGGAATTAAATAGAAAAGGCACAATGCCGACTTACGTACAAGCAAATTGACTCTTCTTACTGTCTATGTTTTGAACCATTCCTGTGACTCTAGTTATAGATTCCGATGCTTCACTTCAGGTTTACTGTATAATTCTGACCTTCTTATTGACGATGAAACACAGAAATCGCATCGGAATTACGTACAAAATGTTTACTGTATCCCTCTGACAAGAAAACTGACTCTTCTTACTGTCTATGTCTTGAACCATTCCTGTGACACTAGTTATAGATTCCGATGCTTCATTTCAGGTTATTGTATCCCTCTGACCTTCTTATTGACGATGAAACACGTAAATTACATCGGAATTAAATAGAAAAGGCACAATGCCGACTTACGTAAAAGAAGACTGACTCTTCTTACTCTCTATGTTTTGAACCATTTCTGTGACACTAGTTATAGATTCCGATGCTTCACTTCAGGTTTACTGTATCCCTCTGACCTTCTTATTGACGACGATACACAGAAATTGCATCGGAATTAAATATAAAAGGCACAATACCGACTCAAGTACAAGAAGACTGGCTCATCTTACTGTCTATGGTTTGTACCATTTCTGTGACGCTAGTTATAGATTCCGATGCTTCACTTCAGGTTTACTGTATCCCTTGGACCTTGTTATTGACGATGAAACAGAGAAATTGCATCGGAATTAAATACAAAATGCACAATGCCGACGCAAGTACAAGAAGACTGGCTCTCCTTACTATCTATGTTTTGAACCTTTCCTGTGAGACCGGTTTTAGATTCCGATGATTCACTTCAGGTTTACTGTATACCTTTGACCTTGTTATTGATGACGAAACACAGAAATTGCATCGGAATTAAATAGAAAAGGCACAATGCCGACCAAAGTACAAGAAAACAGACTCTTCTTAATATCAATGTTTTGAACCATTCCTGTGACACTAGTTATAGATTCCGATGCATCACTTCAGGTTTACTGTATCCCTCTGACCCTTTATTGACGATGAGACACAGAAAATGCATCGGAATTAAATACAAAAGGCACAATGCCGTCTTAAGTACTAGAAGACTGACTCTTCTTACTGTCTATGTTTTGAACCAATCCTGTGACACTAGTTATAGATTCCGATGCTTCACTTCAGGTTTACTGTATCCTTCTGACCGTCGTATTGACGATGAAACACAGAAATTGCATCGGAATTAAATACAAAAGGCACAATGCCGACTCAAGTACAAGAAGACTGGCTATACCTCCTGTCAATGTTTGAAACCATTCCTGTGACACTAGTTATAGATTCCGATGCTTCGCTTCAGGTTTACTGCATCCAGCTGACCTTCTTATTGACGATGAAACACAGAAGTTGCATCGGAATTGAATTCAAAAGGCACAATGCCGACCTAAGTACAAGAAAACAGACTCTTCTTAATATCAATGTTTTGAACCATTCCTGTGACACTAGTTTTAGATTCCGATGCATCACTTCTGATTTACTGTATCCCTCTGACCCTCTTATTGACGATGAGACACAGAAAATGCACCGGAATTAAATACAAAACGCAGAATGCCGACGTAAGTCCTAGAAGACTGACTCTTCTTACCGTCTATATTTTGAACCATTCCTGTGACACTAGTTATAGATTCCGATGCTTCACTTCAGGTTTACTGTATCCCTATGACCTTCTTATTGACGATGATACACAGAAATTGCATCGGAATTAATTACAAAACTCACAATGCCGACTCAAGTACAAGAAGACTGGCTCATCTTACTGTCTATGGTTTGAACCATTTCTGTGACGCTAGTTATTGATTCCGATGCTTCACTTGAGGTTTACTGTATCCCTCTGACCTTCTTATTGGCGAAGAAACACAGATATTGCATCGGAATTAAATACAAAAGGCACAATGCTGACTTAAGTACAATAAGTCTGACCCTTCTTACTGTCTATGTTTTGAACCATTCCTGTGACACTAGTTATAGATTCCGATCTTTCACGTCAGGTTTTCTGTATCCCTCTGACCCTCGTATTGACGATGAAACACAGAAAATGCATCGGAATTAAATACAAAAGGCACAATGCCGACTTAAGTACAAAAAGAAAGACTCTTCTTACTGTCTATGGTTTGAACCATTCCTGTGACACTAGTTATAGATTCCGATGCTTCACTTCAGGTTTATTGTATCCCTCTGAGCTCCCTATTGACGATGAAACACAGAAATTGCATCGGAGTTATATACAAAAGGCACAATACCGACATAAGTACAAGAAGACTGACTCTTCTTACTGTCTATGCTTTGAACCATTCCTGTGACACTAGTTATTGATTCCGATGCTTCACTTCAGGTTTACTGTATCACTCTGACCGTCGTACTGACGATGAAACACAGAAATTGCATCGGAATTAAATACAAAGTGCACAATGCCGACGCAAGTACAAGAAGACTAGCTCTTCTTACTGTCTATGTTTTGAACCTTTCCTGTCAGACCGGTTTTATTTTCCGATGCTTCACTTCAGGTTTACTGTATCCCTTGGACCTTGTTATTGACGACGAAACACAGAAATTGCATCGGAATTAAATAGAAAAGGCACAATGCCGACTTAAGTACAAGAAAACAGACTCTTCTTAATATCAATGTTTTGAACCATTCCTGTGACACTAGTTATAGATTCCGATGCATCACTTCAGGTTTACTGTATCCAGCTGACCTTCTTATTGACGATGAAACACAGAAGTTGCATCGGAATTAAATACAAAAGGCACAATGCCGACCTAAGTACAAGAAAACAGACTCTTCTTAATATCAATGTTTTGAACCATTCCTGTGACACTAGTTATAAATTCCGATGCTTCACTTCAGGTTTACTGTATCCCTCTGACCGTCGTATTGGCGATGAAACACAGGAATTGCATCGGAATTAAATACAAAAGGCACAATGCCGACTCAAGTACAAGAAGACTGGCAATACTTCCTGTCAATGTTTTGAACCATTCGTGGGACACTAGTTTTAGATTCCGATGCTCCACTTCAGGTTTACTGTATCCAGCTGACCTGCTTGCTGACGATGAAACTTAGAAATTGCATCGGAATTAAATACAAAAGGCACAATGCCGACTCATGTACAAGAAGACTGGCTCTTCTTACTGTCTATGTTCTGAACCTTTTCTCTGAGACCGGTTTTAGATTCCGATGCTTCACTTCAGGTTTACTGTATCCAGCTGACCTTCTTATTGACGATGAAACACAGAAATTGAATCGGAATTAAAAACAAAAGGCACAATGCCGACTCATGTACAAGAAGACTGGCTCTTCTTACTGTCTATGTTTTGAACCTTTCCTCTGAGACCGGTTTTAGATTCCGATGCTTCACTTCAGGTTTACTGTATCCCTTGGACCTTCTTATTTACGCCGAAACACAGAAATTGCATCGGAATTAAATAGAAAAGGCACAATGCCGACTTAAGTACAAGAAAATTGACTCTTCTTACTGTCTATGTTTGAACCATTCCTGTGACACTAGTTATAGATTCCGATTCTTCACTTCATGTTTACTGTATCCCTCTGACCTTCTTATTGACGATGAAACACAGAAATTGCATCGGAATTACATACAAAAGAAACAATGCCGACTTAAGTACAAGAAAAGTGACTCTTCTTACTGTCTATTTTTTGAACCATTCCTGTGACACTAGTTATAGATTCCGATGCTTCACTTCAGGTTTACTGTATCCCTGTGACCTTCTTATTGACGATGAAACACAGAAATTGCATCGGAATTAAATATAAAAGTCACAATACCGACTCAAGTACAAGAAGACTGGCTCTTCTTACTGTCTATGGTTTGAACCCTTCCTGTGAGACCGGTTTTAGATTCCGATGCTTCACTTCAGGTTTACTGTATCCCTTGGACCTTGTTATTGACGACGAAACACAGAAATTGCATCGGAATTAAATAGAAAAGGCACAATGCCGACCTAAGTACAAGAAAACAGACTCTTCTTAATATCAATGTTTTGAATCATTCCTGTGACACTAGTTATAGATTCCGATGCATCACTTCGGGTTTACTGTATCCCTCTGACCCTTTATTGACGATGAGACACAGAAAATGCATCGGAATTAAATACAAAAGGCACAATGCCGACTTAAGTACTAGAAGACTGACTCTTCTTACTGTCTATGTTTTGAACCATTCCTGTGACACTAGTTATGGATTCCGGTGCTTCACTTCAGGTTTACTGTATCCCTCTGACCGTCGTATTGACGATGAAACACAGAAATTGCATCGGAATTAAATACAAAAGGCACAATGCCGACTCAAGTACAAGAAGACTGGCTATACCTCCTGTCAATGTTTGACACCATTCCTGTGACACTAGTTATAGATTCCGATGCTTCACTTCAGGTTTACTGTATCCCTATGACCCTCTTATTGACGATGATACACAGAAATTGCATCGAAATTAATTACAAAACTCACAATGCCGACTCCAGTACAAGAAGACTGGCTCATCTTACTGTCGATGGTTTGAACCATTTCTGTGACACTAGTTATAGATTCCGATGCTTCACTTCAGGTTTACTGTATCCCTCTGACCTTCTTATTGACGAGGAAACACAGATATTTCATCGGAATTAAATACAAAAGGCACAATGCCGACTTAAGTACAAGAAGACTGACCCTTCTTACTGTCTATGTTTTGGACCATTCCTGTGACACTAGTTATAGATTCCGATGCTTCACTTCAGGTTTTCTGTATCGCTCTGACCTTCGTATTGACGATGAAACACAGAAATTGCAGCGGAATTAAATACAAAAGGCACAATGCCGACTTAAGTACAAAAAGAAAGACTCTTCTTACTGTCTATGGTTTAAACCATTCCTGTGACACTAGTTATACATTCCGATGCTTCACGTCAGGTTTACTGTACCCCTCTGACCTTCTTATTGACGATGAAACACAGAAATTGCATCGGAATTAAATACAAAAGGCACAATGCCGACTTAAGTACAATAAGACTGACCCTTCTTACTGTCTATGTTTTGAACCATTCATGTGACACTAGTTGTAGATTCCGATGCTTCACTTCAGGTTTTCTGTATCCCTCTGACCTTCGTATTGACGATGAAACACAGAAAATGCATCGGAATTAAATACAAAAGGCACAATGCCGCCTTAAGTACAAAAAGAAAGACTCTTCTTACTGTCTATGGTTTGAACCATTCCTGTGACACTAGTTATAGATTCCGATGCTTCACGTCAGGTTTACTGTACCCCTCTGACCTTCTTATTGACGATGAAACACAGAAATTGCATCGGAATTAAATACAAAAGACACAATGCCGACTTAAGTACAAGAAAACTGACTCTTCTTACTGTCTATGTTTTGAACCATTCCTGTGACACTAGTGATAGATTCCGATGCTTCACTTCAGGTTTATTGTATCCCTCAGACCTTCTTATTGACGATGAAACACAGAAATTGCATCGGAATTAAATACAAAAGACACAATGCCGACTTAAGAACAAGAAAACTGACCCTTCTTACTGTCTATGTTTTGGACCATTCCTGTGACACTAGTTATAGATTCCGATGCTTCGCTTCGGGTTTTCTGTATCGCTCTGACCTTCCTATTGACGATGAAACACAGAAATTGCATCGGAGTTATATACAAAAGGCACAATACCGACTTAAGTACAAGAAGACTGACTCTTCTTACTGTCTATGTTTTGAACCATTCCTGTGACACTAGTTATTGATTCCGATGCTTCACTTCAGGTTTACTGTATCCCTCTGACCGTCGTACTGACGATGAAACACAGAAATTGCATCGGAATTAAATACAAAATGCACAATACCGACGCAAGTACAAGAAGACTGGCTCTCCTTACTGTCTATGTTTTGAACCTTTCCTGTCAGACCGGTTTTAGATTCCGATGCTTCACTTCAGGTTTACTGTATCCCTTGGACCTTCTTATTGACGACGAAACACAGAAATTGCATCGGATTAAATAGAATAGGCACAATGCCGACTTAAGTATAAGAAACCTGACTCTTCATCCTGTCTATGGTATGAACCATTCCCGTGACACTAGTTACAGATTCCGATGCTTCACTTCAGGTATACTGTATCCAGCTGACCTTCTTATTGACGATGAAACACAGAAATTGCATCGGAATTAAATACAAAAGGCAAAATGCCGACTTAAGTACAAGAAGGCTGACTCTTCCTACTGTCTAAGTTTTTAACCATTCCTGTGACACTAGTTATAGATTCCGATGCTTCACTTCAGGTTTACTGTATATCTCTGACCGTCTTATTGACGATGAAACACAGAGATTGCATCGGTATTAAATACAAAAGGCACAATGCCGGCTCAGGTACAAGAAGTGTGGCTCTTCTTACTGTCTAAGATTTGAACCTTTCCTGTGAGACCGGTTTTAGATTCCGATGCTTCACTTCAGGTTTACTGTATCCAGCTCACCTTCTTATTGACGATGAAGCACAGAAATTGCAAGGAATTAAATACAAAAGGCACAATGCCGACTTAAGTACAAGACGACTGACTCTTCCCACTGTCTATGTTTTGAACCATTCCTGTGACACTAGTTGTAGATTCCGATGATTCACTTCAGGTTTTCTGTATCCCTCTGACCTCCTTATTGACGATGAAACACAGAAATTGCATCTTAATTAAATACAAAAGGCACAATTCCGACTTAACTACAAGAAGACTGACTCTTCCTACTGTCAATGCTTTCTACCATTCCTGTGGCACTAGTTATAAATTCCGATGCTTCACTTCAGGTTTACCTTATCCATCTGACCTTACTATTGACGATCAAACACAGAAAATTCATCGGAATTAAATACAAAAGGCACAATGCCGACTCAAGTACAAAAAGACTGGCTCTTCTTACTGCCTATGTTTTGAACCATTCCTGTGGAACTAGTTATAGATTCCGATGTTTCACTTCAGGTTTACTGTATCCAGCTGAGCTTCTTATTGACGATGAAGCACAGAAATTGCATCGGAATTAAATACAAAAGGCACAATGCCGACTCAAAAATAAAGAAGACTGGCTCTTCTTACTGTCTATGCTTTGAACCTTTCCTGTGAGACCGGTTTTAGATTCTGATGCTTCACTTCAGGTTTACTGTATCCCTTGGACCTTGTTATTGACGACGAAATACAGAAATTGCATCGGAATTAAATAGAAGAGGCACAATGCCGACCTATGTACAAGAAAACAGACTTTTATTAATATCTATGTTTTGAACCATTCCTGTGACACTAGTTATAGATTCCCAAGCATCACTTCAGGTTTAATGTATCCCTCTGACCCTCTTATTGACGATGAAACACAGAAAATGCATCGGAATGAAATACAAAAGGCACAATGCCGACTTAAGTACTAGAAGACTGACTCTTCTTATTGTCTATGTTTTGAACCATTCCTGTGACACTAGTTATAGATTCGGATGCTTCACTTCAGGTTTACTGTATCCCTCTGACCGTCGAATTGACGATGAAACACAGAGATTGCAACGGAATTAAATAGAAATGGCACAATGCCGACTTACGTACAAGCAAATTGACTCTTCTTACTGTCTATGTTTTGAACCATTCCTGTGACTCTAGTTATAGATTCCGATGCTTCACTTCAGGTTTACTGTATAATTCTGACCTTCTTATTGACGATGAAACACAGAAATCGCATCGGAATTACGTACAAAAGGTTTACTGTATCCCTCTGACAAGAAAACTGACTCTTCTTACTGTCTATGTCTTGAACCATTCCTGTGACACTAGTTATAGATTCCGATGCTTCACTTCAGGTTTACTGTATCCCTCTGACCGTCGAATTGACGATGATACACAGAAATTGCATCGGAATTAAATTTAAAAGTCACAATACCGACTCAAGTACAAGAAGACTGGCTCTTCTTACTGTCTATGGTTTGAACCATTTCTGTGACACTGGTTATAGATTCCGATGCTTCACTTTAGGTTTACTGTATTCCTCTGACCTTCTTATTGACGAAGAAACACAGATATTGCATCGGAATTAAACACAAAAGGCACAATGCCGACTTAAGTACAAGAAGACTAACCCTTCTTACTGTCTATGTTTTGAACCATTCCTGTGACACTAGTTATAGATTCCGATGCTTCACTTCAGGTTTACAGTATCCCTCTGACATTCGTATTGACGATGAAACACTGAAATTGCATCGGAATTAAATACAAAATGCACAATGCCGACGCAAGTACAAGAAGACTGGCTCTCCTTACTGTCTATGTTTTGAACCTTTCCTGTGAGACCGGTTTTAGATTCCGATGATTCACTTCAGGTTTACTGTATACCTTGGACCTTGTTATTGATGACGAAACACAGAAATTGCATCGGAATTAAATAGAAAAGGCACAATGCCGACCTAAGTACAAGAAAACAGACTCTTCTTAATATCAATGTTTTGAACCATTCCTGTGACACTAGTTATAGATTCCGATGCATCACTTCAGGTTTACTGTATCCCTCTGACCCTTTATTGACGATGAGACACAGAGAATGCATCGGAATTAAATACAAAAGGCACAATGCCGTCTTATGTACTAGAAGACTGACTCTTCTTACTGTCTATGTTTTGAACCAATCCTGTGACACTAGTTATAGATTCCGATGCTTCACTTCAGGTTTACTGTATCCCTCCGACCGTCGTATTGACGATGAAACACAGAAATTGCATCGGAATTAAATACAAAAGGCACAATGCCGACTCAAGTACAAGAAGACTGGCTATACCTCCTGTCAATGTTTGAAACCATTCCTGTCACACTAGTTATAGATTCCGATGCTTCACTTCAGGTTTACTGCATCCAGATGACCTTCTTTTTGACGATGAAACACAGAAGTTGCACCAGAAATTAAATACAAAAGGCACAATGCCGACCTAAGTACAAGAAAACAGACTCTTCTTAATATCAATGCTTTGAACCATTCCTGTGACACTAGTTATAGATTCCGATGCATCACTTCTGGTTTACTGTATCCCTCTGACCCTCTTATTGACGATGAGACACAGAAAATGCACCGGAATTAAATACAAAACGCAGAATGCCGACGTAAGTCCTAGAAGACTGACTCTTCTTACTGTCTATATTTTCAACCATTCCTGTGACACTAGTTATAGATTCCGATGCTTCACTTCAGGTTTACTGTATCCCTATGACCTTCTTATTGACGATGATACACAGAAATTGCATCGGAATTAATTACAAAACTCACAATGCCGACTCAAGTACAAGTAGACTGGCTCATCTTACTGTCTATGGTTTGAACCATTTCTGTGACGCTAGTTATAGATTCCGATGCTTCACTTCAGGTTTACTGTATCCCTCTGACCTTCTTATTGACGAAGAAACACAGATATTGCATCGGAATTAAATACAAAAGGCACAATGCCGACTTAAGTACAATAAGAGTGACCCTTCTTACTGTCTATGTTTTGAACCATTCCTGTGACACTAGTTATAGATTCCGATGCTTCACTTCAGGTTTATTGTATCCCTCTGAGCTTCCTATTGACGATGAAACACAGAAATTGCATCGGAGTTATATACAAAAGGCACAGTACCGACTTAAGTACAAGAAGACTGACTCTTCTTACTGTCTATGTTTTGAACCATTCCTGTGACACTAGTTATTGATTCCGATGCTTCACTTCAGGTTTACTGTATCCCTCTGACCGTCGTACTGACGATGAAACACAGAAATTGCATCGGAATTAAATACAAAATGCACAATGCCGACGCAAGTACAAGAAGACTGGCTCTTCTTACTGTCTATGTTTTGAACCTTTCCTGTCAGACCAGTTTTAGATTCCGATGCTTCACTTCAGGTTTACTGTATCCCTTGGACCTTGTTATTGACGACGAAACACATAAATTGCATCGGAATTAAATAGAAAAGGCACAATGCGGACTTAGGTACAAGAAAACAGACTCTTCTTAATATCAATGTTTTGAACCATTCCTGTGACACTAGTTATAGATTCCGATGCATCACTTCAGGTTTACTGTATCCCTCTAACCCTCTTATTGACGATGAGACACAGAAAATGCATCGAAATTAAATACAATAGGCACAATGCCGACTTAAGTACTAGAAGACTGACTCTTCTTACTGTCTATGTTTTGAACCATTCCTGTGACACTAGTTATAGATTCTGATGCTTCACTTCAGGTTTACTGTATCCCTCTGACCGTCGTATTGGCGATGAAACACAGAAATTGCATCGGAATTAAATACAAAAGGCACAATGCCGACTCAAGTACAAGAAGAGTGGCTATACTTCCTGTCAGTGTTTTGAACCATTCGTGGGACACTAGTTTTAGATTCCAACGCTCCACTTCAGGTTTACTGTATCCAGCTGACCTGCTTGCTGACGATGAAACACAGAAATTGCATCGGAATTAAATACAAAAGGCACAATGCCGACTCATGTACAAGAAGACTGGCTCTTCTTACTGTCTCTATTCTGAACCTTTCCTCTGAGACCGGTTTTAGATTCCGATGCTTCACTTCAGGTTTACTGTATCCAGCTGACCTTCTTATTGACGATGAAACACAGAAATTGCATCGGAAATAAATACAAAAGGCACAATGCCGACTCATGTACAAGAAGACTGGCTCTTCTTACTGTCTCTGTTCTGAACCTTTCCTCTGAGACCGGTTTCAGATTCCGATGCTTCACTTCAGGTTTACTGTATCCAGCTGACCTTCTTATTGACGATGAAACACAGAAGTTGCATCGGAATTAAATGCAAAAGGCACAATGCCGACCTAAGTACAAGAAAACAGACTCTTCTTAATATCAATGTTTTGAACCATTCCTGTGACACTAGTTATAGATTCCGATGCATCACTTCTGGTTTACTGTATCCCTCTGACCCTCTTATTGGCGATGAGACACAGAAAATGCATCGGAATTAAATACAAAAGGCAGAATGCCGACGTAAGTACTAGAAGACTGACTCTTCTTACTGTCTATGTTTTGAACCATTCCTGTGACACTAGTTATTGATTCCGATGCTTCACTTCAGGTTTACTGTATCCCTCTGACCGTCGTACTGACGATGAAACACAGAAATTGCATCGGAATTAAATACAAAATGCACAATGCCGACGCAAGTACAAGAAGACTGGCTCTTCTTACTGTCTATGTTTTGAACCTTTCCTGTCAGACCAGTTTTAGATTCCGATGCTTCACTTCAGGTTTACTGTATCCCTTGGACCTTGTTATTGACGACGAAACACATAAATTGCATCGGAATTAAATAGAAAAGGCACAATGCGGACTTAGGTACAAGAAAACAGACTCTTCTTAATATCAATGTTTTGAACCATTCCTGTGACACTAGTTATAGATTCCGATGCATCACTTCAGGTTTACTGTATCCCTCTAACCCTCTTATTGACGATGAGACACAGAAAATGCATCGAAATTAAATACAATAGGCACAATGCCGACTTAAGTACTAGAAGACTGACTCTTCTTACTGTCTATGTTTTGAACCATTCCTGTGACACTAGTTATAGATTCTGATGCTTCACTTCAGGTTTACTGTATCCCTCTGACCGTCGTATTGGCGATGAAACACAGAAATTGCATCGGAATTAAATACAAAAGGCACAATGCCGACTCAAGTACAAGAAGAGTGGCTATACTTCCTGTCAGTGTTTTGAACCATTCGTGGGACACTAGTTTTAGATTCCAACGCTCCACTTCAGGTTTACTGTATCCAGCTGACCTGCTTGCTGACGATGAAACACAGAAATTGCATCGGAATTAAATACAAAAGGCACAATGCCGACTCATGTACAAGAAGACTGGCTCTTCTTACTGTCTCTATTCTGAACCTTTCCTCTGAGACCGGTTTTAGATTCCGATGCTTCACTTCAGGTTTACTGTATCCAGCTGACCTTCTTATTGACGATGAAACACAGAAATTGCATCGGAAATAAATACAAAAGGCACAATGCCGACTCATGTACAAGAAGACTGGCTCTTCTTACTGTCTCTGTTCTGAACCTTTCCTCTGAGACCGGTTTCAGATTCCGATGCTTCACTTCAGGTTTACTGTATCCAGCTGACCTTCTTATTGACGATGAAACACAGAAGTTGCATCGGAATTAAATGCAAAAGGCACAATGCCGACCTAAGTACAAGAAAACAGACTCTTCTTAATATCAATGTTTTGAACCATTCCTGTGACACTAGTTATAGATTCCCATGCATCACTTGAGGTTTACTGTATCCCTCTGACCCCCTCATTGACGATGAGACACAGAAAATGCATCGGAATAAAATACAATAGGCACAATGCCGACTTAAGTACTAGAAGACTGACTCTTCTTACTGTCTATGTTTTGAACCATTCCTGTGACACTAGTTATAGATTCCAATGCTTCACTTCAGGTTTACTGTATCCCTCTGACCGTCGTATTGGCGATGAAACACAGGAATTGCATCGGAATTAAATACAAAAGGCACAATGCCGACTCAAGTACAAGAAGACTGGCAATACTTCCTGTCAATGTTTTGAACCATTCGTGGGACACTAGTTTTAGATTCCGATGCTCCACTTCAGGTTTACTGTATCCAGCTGACCTGCTTGCTGACGATGAAACACAGAAATTGCATCGGAATTAAATACAAAAGGCACAATGCCGACTCATGTACAAGAAGACTGGCTCTTCTTACTGTCTATGTTCTGAACCTTTCCTCTGAGACCGGTTTTAGATTCCGATGCTTCACTTCAGGTTTACTGTATCCAGCTGACCTTCTTATTGACGATGAAACACAGAAATTGCATCGGAATTAAAAACAAAAGGCACAATGCCGACTCATGTACAAGAAGACTGGCTCTTCTTACTGTCTATGTTTTAAACCTTTCCTCTGAGACCGGTTTTAGATTCCGATGCTTCACTTCAGGTTTACTGTATCCGTGTGACCTTCTTATTGACGATGAAACACAGAATTTGCATCGGAATTAAATATAAAAGTCACAATACCGACTCAAGTACAAGAAGACTGGCTCTTCTTATTGTCTATGGTTTCAACCTTTCCTGTGAGACCGGTTTTAGATTCCGATGCTTCACTTCGTGTTTACTGTATCCCTTGGACCTTGTTATTGACGACGAAACACAGAAATTGCATCGGAATTAAATAGAAAAGGCACAATGCCGACCTAAGTACAAGAAAACAGACTCTTCTTAATATCGATGTTTTGAATCATTCCTGTGACACTAGTTATAGATTCCGATGCATCACTTCAGGTTTACTGTATCCCTCTGACCCTTTATTGACGATGAGACACAGAAAATGCATCGGAATTAAATACAAAAGGCACAATGCCGACTTAAGACTAGAAGACTGACTCTTCTTACTGTCTATGTTTGAACCATTCCTGTGACACTAGTTATAGATTCCGGTGCTTCACTTCAGGTTTACTGTATCCCTCTGACCGTCGTATTGACGATGAAACACAGAAATTGCATCGGAATTAAATACAAAAATCACAATGCCGACTCAAGTACAAGAAGAATGGCTATACCTCCTGTCAATGTTTGAAACCATTCCTGTGACACTAGTTATACATTCCGATGCTTCACTTCAGGTTTACTGTATCCCTATGACCCTCTTATTGACGATGATACACAGAAATTGCATCGAAATTAATTACAAAACTCACAATGCCGACTCCAGTACAAGAAGACTGGCTCATCTTACTGTCTATGGTTTGAACCATTTCTGTGACACTAGTTATAGATTCCGATGCTTCACTTCAGGTTTACTGTATCCCTCTGACCTTCTTATTGACGAGGAAACACAGATATTTCATCGGAAATAAATACAAAAGGCACAATGCTGACTTAAGTACAAGAAGACTGACCCTTCTTACTGTCTATGTTTTGGACCATTCCTGTGACACTAGTTATAGATTCCGATGCTTCACTTCAGGTTATCTGTATCCCTCTGACCTTCGTATTGACGATGAAACACAGAAATTGCATTGGAATTAAATACAAAAGACACAATGCCGACTTAAGTACAAGAAATCTGACTCTTCTTACTGTCTATGTTTTGAACCATTCCTTTGACACTAGTTATAGATTCCGATGCTTCACTTCAGGTTTATTGTATCCCACTGAGCTTCTTATTGACGATGAAACACAGAAATTGCAATGGAGTTATATACAAAAGGCACAATGCCGACTTAAGTACAAGAAGACTGACTCTTCTTACTGTCTGTGTTTTGAACCATTCCTGTGCCACTAGTTATTGATTCCGATGCTTCACTTCAGGTTTACTGTATCCCTCTGACCGTCGTACTGACGATGAAACACAGAAATTGCATCGGAATTAAATACAAAAGGCACAATGCCGACTTAACTACAAGAAAGCTGACTCTTCTTGCTGTCTATGTTTTGAACCATTCCTGTGACACTAGTTATAGATTCCGATGCTTCACTTCAGGTTTAATGTATCTCTCTGACCTTATTATTGACGATGAAACACAGAAATTGCATCTTAATTTAATACAAAAGGCACAATCGAGACGTAAGTACAAGAAGACTGACTCCTCTTACTGTCTATGCTTTGTACCATTCCTGTGACACTAGTTATAAATTCCGATGCTTCACTTCATTTTTACTGTATCCCTCTGACCTTACTATTGACGATCAAACACAGAAAATTCATCGGAATTAAATACAATAGGCGCAATGCCGACTTAAGTACAAGAAGACTGGCTCTCCTTACTGTCTATGTTTTGAACCATTCCTGTGACACTAGTTATAGATTCCGATGCTTCACTTCAGGTTTACTGTATCCCTCCGACCTTCCTATTGACGGTCAAACACAGAAAATTCATCGGAATTAAATGCAAAAGGCATAATGCCGACTTAAGTACAAGAAGACTGGCTCTTCTTACTGCCTATGTTTTGAATGATTCCTTTGGCGCTAGTTATAGATTCCGATGCTTCACTTCAGGTTTACTGTATCCCTCTGACCTTCTTATTGACGATCAAACACAGAAAATTCATCAGAATTAAATACAAGAATTAAGTACAAGTAGACTGACTCTTCTTACTGTCTACGTTTTGAACCATTCCTGTGACACTAGTTATAGATTCCGATGCTTCACTTCGGTTACACTGTATCCCTCTGACCGTCTTATTGATGATGAAACACAGAAATTGCATCGGAATTAAATACAAAAGCCACAATGCCGACTCAAGTGCTAGAAGACTGAATCTTCTTACTAACTACACTCCTGGAAATGGAAAAAAGAACACATTGACACCGGTGCGTCAGACCCACCATACTTGCTCCGGACACGGCGAGAGGGCTGTACAAGCAATGATCACACGCACGGCACAGCGGACACACCAGGAACCGCGGTGTTGGCCGTCGAATGGCGCTAGCTGCGCAGCATTTGTGCACCGCCGCCGTCAGTGTCAGCCAGTTTGCCGTGGCATACGGAGCTCCATCGCAGTCTTTGACACTGGTAGCATGCCGCGACAGCGTGGACGTGAGCCGTATGTGCAGTTGACGGACTTTGAGCGAGGGCGTATAGTGGGCATGCGGGAGGCCGGGTGGACGTACCGCCGAATTGCTCAACACGTGGGGCGTGAGGTCTCCACAGTACATCGATGTTGTCGGCAGTGGTCGGCGGAAGGTGCACGTGCCCGTCGACCTGGGACCGGACCGCAGCGACGCACGGATGTACGCCAAGACCGTAGGATACTACGCAGTGCCGTAGGGGACCGCACCGCCACTTCCCAGCAAATTAGGGACACTGTTGCTCCTGGGGTATCGGCGAGGACCATTCGCAACCGTCTCCATGAAGCTGGGCTACGGTCCCGCACACCGTTGGGCCGTCTTCCGCTCACGCCCCAACATCGTGCAGCCCGCCTCCAGTGGTGTCGCGACAGGCGTGAATGGAGGGACGAATGGAGACGTGTCGTCTTCAGCGATGAGAGTCGCTTCTGCCTTGGTGCCAATGATGGTCGTATGCGTGTTTGGCGCCGTGCAGGTGAGCGCCACAATCAGGACTGCATACGACCGAGGCACACAGGGCCAACACCCGGCATCATGGTGTGGGGAGCGATCTACTACACTGGCCGTACACCACTGGTGATCGTCGAGGGGACACTGAATAGTGCACGGTACATCCAAACCGTCATCGAACCCATCGTTCTACCATTCCTAGACCGGCAAGGGAACTTGCTGTTCCAACAGGACAATGCACGTCCGCATGTATCCCGTGCCACCCAACGTGCCCTAGAAGGTGTAAGTCAACTACCCTGGCCAGCAAGATCTCCGGATCTGTCCCCCATTGAGCATGTTTGGGACTGGATGAAGCGTCGTCTCACGCGGTCTGCACGTCCAGCACGAACGCTGGTCCAACTGAGGCGCCAGGTGGAAATGGCATGGCAAGCCGTTCCACAGGACTACATCCAGCATCTCTACGATCGTCTCCATGGGAGAATAGCAGCCTGCATTGCTGTGAAAGGTGGATATACACTGTACTAGTGCCGACATTGTGCATGCTCTGTTGCCTGTGTCTATGTGCCTGTGGTTCTGTCAGTGTGATCATGTGATGTATCTGACCCCAGGAATGTGTCAATAAAGTTTCCCCTTCCTGGGACAATGAATTCACGGTGTTCTTACTTCAATTTCCAGGAGTGTATGTTTTGAACCATTCCTCTGACACTAGTTATAGATTCCGATGCTTCACTTCAGATTTATTGTAACCCCCTGACCGTCGTACTAACGATGAACACAGAAATTGCTTCGGAATTAAATACAAAAGACACAATGCCGACTCAAGTACAAGAAGACTGGCTCTTCTTCTTGTCTATGTTTTAAACCATTCCAGTGACACTAGTTATAAATTCCGATGCTTCACTTCAGGTTTACTGTATCCAGCTGACTTTCTTATTGACGATGAAACACAGAAATTGTATCGGAATTTAATACAAAAGGCACAATGGCGACTTAAGTACAAGTTGAGTGACTCTTCTTACTGTCTATGTTTTGAACCGTTCCTGTGACACTAGTTATAGATTCCGATGCTTCACTTCAGTTTTACTGTATCCCTTTGACCGTCTTATTGATGATGAAACACAGAAATAGCATCGGAATTAAATACGAAAGGCACAATGCCAACTCAAGTACTAGAAGACTGACTCTTCTTACTCTCTATGTTTGAACCATTCCTGTGACACTAGTTATAGATTCCGATGCTTCACTTCAGGTTTACTGTATCCAGCTGACCTTATTATTGACAATGAAACACAGCAATTGCCGCGGAATTAAATACAAAAGGCAAAATGCCGACTTAAGTACAAGAAGACTGACTCTTCCTACTGTCTGTGTTTTGAACCATTCCTGTGACACTAGTTATAGATTCCGATGCTTCACTTCAGGTTTACTGTATCCCTCTGACCGTCTTATTGACGTTGAAACACAGAGATTGCCACGGAATTAAATACAAAAGGCACAATGCCGACTCAGGTACAAGAAGTCTGGCTCTTCTTACTGTCTATGTTTTGAACCTCTCCTGTGAGACCGGTTTTAGATTCTGATGCCTCACTTCTGGTTTACTGTCTCCCTTGGACCTTCTTATTGACGATGAAACACAGAAATTGCATCGGAATTAAATACAAAAGGCACAATGCCGACTCAAGTACTAGAAGACTGAATCTTCTTACGGACTATGTTTTGAACCATTCCTCTGACACTAGTTATAGATTCCGATGCTTCACCTCAGGTTTACTGTATCCCTCTGACCGACTTATTGATGATGGAACACAGAAATTGCATCGGCATTAAATACAAAAGCCACAATGCCGACTCAAGTACAAAAAGTCAGGCTATTCTTATTGTCTATGTTTTGACCCATTCCTGTGAGCCCGGTTTTGGATTCCGATGCTTCACTTCAGGTTTACTGTATCCCTTGGACTTTCTTATTGACGACGAAACACAGAAATTGCATCGGAATTAATTAGGAAAGGCACAATGCCGACACAAGTACAAGAAAACTGACTCTTCTTCCTGTCTATGTTTTGAACCATTCCTGTGACACTAGTTATGGATTCCGATGCTTCACTTCAGGTTTACTGTATCCAGCTGACCTTCTTATTGACGATGAAACACAGAAATTGCATCGGAACTAAATACAAAAGGCACAATGCCAACTCAAGTACTAGAAGACTGACTCTTCTTACTCTCTATGTTTTGAACCATTCCTGTGACACTAGTTATAGATTCCGATGCTTCACTTCAGATTTATTGTAACCCCCTGACCGTCGTACTAACGATGAACACAGAAATTGCTTCGGAATTAAATACAAAAGACACAATGCCGACTCAAGTACGAGAAGACTGGCTCTTCTTCTTGTCTATGTTTTGAACCTTTCCAGTGACACTAGTTATAGATTCCGATGCTTCACTTCAGGTTTACTGTATCCAGCTGACTTTCTTATTGTCGATGAAACACAGAAATTGCATCGGAATTTAATACAAAAGGCACAATGGCGACTTAAGTACAAGTTGAGTGACTCTTCTTACTGTCTTTGTTTTGAACCATTCCTGTGACACTAGTAATAGATTCCGATGCTTCACTTCAGTTTTACTGTATCCCTTTGACCGTCTTATTGATGATGAAGCACAGAAATAGCATCGGAATTAAATACAAAAGGCACAATGCCAACTCAAGTACTAGAAGACTGACTCTTCTTACTCTCTATGTTTGAACCATTCCTGTGACACTAGTTGTAGATTCCGATGCTTCACTTCAGGTTTACTGTATCCCTCTGACCGTCTTATTGACGATGAAACACAGAGATTGCATCGGAATTAAATACAGAATGCACAATGCCGACTCGGGTGCAAGAAGTCTGGCTCTTCTTCCTGTCTATGTTTTGAACCTTTCCTGTGAGACCGGTTTTAGATTCCGATGCTTCACTTCGGGTTTACTGTCTCCCTTGGACCTTCTTATTGACGACGAAACACAGAAATTGCATCGGAATTAAATAGAAAAGGCACAATGCCGACTTAAGTACAAGAAAACTGACTCTTCTTAATATCTATGTTTTGAACCATTCCTGTGACACAAGTTATAGATTCCGATGCTTCACTTCAGGTTTACTGTATCCAGCTGACCTTCTTATTGACGATGAAACACAGAAATTGCATCGGAATTAAATACAAAAGGCACCATGCGACTTAAGTACAAGGAGACTGACTCTTCTTACTGTCTATGTTTTGAACCATTCCTGTGACACTAGTTATTGATTCCGATGCTTCACTTCAGGTTTACTGTATCCCTTGGACGTTCTTGTTGACTACGAAACACAGAAATTGCATCGGAATTAAATAGAAAATACACAATGCCGACTTAAGTACAAGAAAAAAGACTCTTCTTAATATCTATGTTTTGAACCATTCCTGTGACACTAGTTTTAGATTCCGATGCTTCACTTCAGGTTTACTGTATTCCTCTGACCTTCTTATTGACGTTCAAACACAGAAAATTGACCGGAATTAAATACAAAAGGCACAATGCCGACTCAAGTACAAGAAGACTGGCTCTTCTTACTGTCTATGTTTTGAACCATTCCTGTGACACTAGTCATAGATTCCGATGCTTCACTTCATGTTTACTGTATCCAGCTGACCTTCTTATAGACGACGAAACACAGAAATTGCATCGGAATTAAATACAAAAGGCACAATGCCGACTTAAGTACAAGAAGACTGACTCTTCCTACTGTCTATGTTTTGAACCATTCCTGTGACACTAGTTTTAGATTCCGATGCTTCACTTCAGGTTTACTGTATCCCACTGACCTTCTTATAGACGATGAAATACAGATATTGCATCGTAATTAAATACAAAAGGCACAATGCCGACTTAAGTACAAGAAGACTGACTCTTCCTACTGTCCATGTTTTGAACCATTTCTGTGACACTAGTTATAGATTCCGATGCTTCACTTCAGATATTGTATCCCTTGGTCCTTCTTATTGACGACGAAACACAAAAACTGCATCGGAATTAAATACAAAAGGCACAATGCCGACTTTTGTACCAGAAAACTGACTCTTCTTACTGTCTATGTTTTTAACTATTCCTGTGACACTAGTAATAGGTTCCAATGCATCACTTCAGGTTTACTGTATCCCTCTGACCTTCATATTGACGATGAAACACAGAAATTGCATCGGAATTAAATACATAACGCACAATGCCGACTTATGTATAAGAAAACTGACTCTTCTTACTGCCTATGCTTTGAACCATTCCTGTGACACTAGTTATAGATTCCGATGCTTCACTTCAGGTATACTGTATCCCTCTGACCTTCTTATTGACGATGAAACACAGAAATTGCATCGGAATTAAATACAAAAGGCACAATGCCTTCTATGTTTTGAACCATTCCTGTGACACTAGTTTTAGATTCCGATGCTTCACTTCAGGTTTACTGTATCCCACTGACCTTCTTATAGACGATGAAATACAGATATTGCATCGTAATTAAATACAAAAGGCACAATGCCGACTTAAGTACAAGAAGACTGACTCTTCCTACTGTCCATGTTTTGAACCATTTCTGTGACACTAGTTATAGATTCCGATGCTTCACTTCAGTTTTACTGTATCCCTCTGGCCTTTTTATTAACGATTAAACACAGAAATTGAATCGGAATTAAATACAAACGGAACAATGCCAACTCAAGTTCTAGAAGACTGACTCTTCTTACTGTCTACGTTTTACCCATTCCTGTGACACTTGTTATAGAATCCGATGCTTCACTTCAGGTTTACTGCATCCCTCTGACTGTCGTATTGACGATGAAACACAGAAATTGTAACGGAATTAAATACAAGTGGCAAAATGCCGACTCGAGTACAAGAAGACTGGCTCTTCTTACCGTCTATATTTTGAACCTTTCCTGTGAGACTGGTTTTAGATTCCGATGCATCACTTCAGGTTTACTGTATCCCTCTGACCTTCTTATTGACGATGAAACACAGAAATTGCATCGAAATTAAATATAAAATGCACAATGTCGACTTAAGTACAAGAAATCTGATTCTTCTTACTGTCTACGATTTGAACCATTCCTGTGACACTAGTTCTTGATTTACTGTATCCCTCTGACCGTCTTATTGACGAAGAAACACAGAAATTGCATCGGAATTAAATACAAAAGGCACAATGCCGACTAAAGTACAAGAAGACTGGCGCTTCTTACTGTCTATGTCTTGAACCTTTCCTGTGATACCGGTTTGAGATTCCGATGCTTCACGTCAGGTTTACTGTATCCCTTGGTCCTTCTTATTGACGACGAAACACAAAAACTGCATCGGAATTAAATACAAAAGGCACAATGCCGACTTTTGTACCAGAAAACTGACTCTTCTTACTGTCTATGTTTTTAACTATTCCTGTGACACTAGTAATAGGTTCCAATGCATCACTTCAGGTTTACTGTATCCCTCTGACCTTCATATTGACGATGAAACACAGAAATTGCATCGGAATTAAATACATAACGCACAATGCCGACTTATGTATAAGAAAACTGACTCTTCTTACTGTCTATGCTTTGAACCATTCCTGTGACACTAGTTATAGATTCCGATGCTTCACTTCAGGTATACTGTATCCCTCTGACCTTCTTATTGACGATGAAACACAGAAATTGCATCGGAATTAAATACAAAAGGCACAATGCCGACTTTTCTACAAGAAAACTGACTCTTCTTACTGTCTATGTTTTGAACCATTCCTGTGACACTAGTTATAGATTCCGATGCTTCACTTCAGGTTTACTGTATAACTCTGACCGTCTTATTGACGATGAAACATAGAAATTGCATCGGAATTAAATACAAAAAGCACAATGGCGACTTAAGTACAAGAAGACTGCCTCTTCTTCCTGTCTATGTTTTGAACCATTCCTGCGACACTAGTTATAGATTCCGATGTTTCACTTCAGGTTTACTGTATCCCTTTGACATTCTTATTGACGATGAAACACAAAAATTGCATCGGCATTAAATACAATAGGCACAATGCCGACTTAAGTACAAGAAAACTGACTCTTCTTAGCGACTATGTTTTGAACCATTCCTGTGACACAAGTTATAGATTCCGATGCTTCACTTCAGTTTTGCTGTATCCCTCTGACCTTCTTATTGACGATGAAACACAGAAATTGCATCGGAATTAAATACAAAAGGCACAATGCCGACTTAAGTACAAGATGACTGACTCTTCCTACTGCCTATGCTTGAACCATTCCTGTGACACTAGTTTTAGATTCCGATGCTTCACTTCAGGTTTACTGTATCCCTCTGACCGTCGTACTGACGATGAAACACAGAAATTTCATCGGAATTAAATACAAAAGGCACAATGCCGACTCGAGTACAAGAAGACTGGCTCTTCTTACTGTCTATGCTTTGAACCACTCCTGTGACTGTTTTATAGATTCCGATGCTTCACTTCAGGTTTACTGAATCCCTCTGACCTTCTTATTGTCGATGAAATACAGATATTGCATCGGAATTATATGCAAAAGGCACAATGCCGTCTTAAGTACAAGAAGACTGACTCTTCTTGCTGTCTATACTTTGAACCATTCCTGTGACTCTAGTTTTAGATTCCGATGCTTCACTTCAGGTTTACTGTATCCCTCTGACCTTCTTATTGATGATCAAACGCAGAAAATTGATCGGAATAAAATACACAAGGCACAATGCGGACTCAAGTACAAGAAGACTCGCTCTTCTTACTGTCTATGTTTTGAACCATTCCTGTGATACTAGTCATAGATTCTGATGCTTCACTTCAGGTTAACTGTATCCAGCTGACCTTCTTATTGACGATGAAACACAGAAATTGCATCGGAAGTAAATACAAAAGGCACAATGCCGACTTATGTACAAGAAGACTGGCTCTTCTTACTGTCTATGCTTTGAACCATTCCTGTGACACTAGTTATAGATTCCGATGCGACACTTCAGGTTTACTGTATCCCTCTGACAGTCTTATTGACGATGAAACACAGAAATTGCATCGGAATTAAATACAAAAGGCACCATGCGACTTAAGTACAAGGAGACTGACTCTTCTTACTGTCTATGTTTACAACCATTCCTGTGACACTAGTTATTGATTCCGATGCTTCACTTCAGGTTTACTGTATCCCTTGGACGTTCTTGTTGACTACGAAACACAGAAATTGCATCGGAATTAAATAGAAAATACACAATGCCGACCTAAGTACAAGAAAAAAGACTCTCCTTAATATCTATGTTTTGAACCATTCCTGTGACACTAGTTTTAGATTCCGATGCTTCACTTCAGGTTTACTGTATCCCTCTGACCTTCTTATTGACGATCAAACACAGAAAATTGACCGGAATTAAATACAAAAGGCACAATGCCGACTCAAGTACAAGGAGACTGGCTCTTCTTACTGTCTATGTTTTGAACTATTACTGTGACACTAGTCATAGATTCCGATGCTTCACTTCATGTTTACTGTATCCAGCTGACCTTCTTATAGACGACGAAACACAGAAATTGCATCGGAATTAAATACAAAAGGCACAATGCCGACTTAAGTACAAGAAGACTGACTCTTCCTACTGTCTATGCTTTGAACCATTCCTGTGACACTAGTTTTAGATTCCGATGCTTCACTTCAGGTTTACTGTATCCCACTGACCTTCTTATAGACGATGAAATACAGATATTGCATCGTAATTAAATACAAAAGGCACAATGCCGACTTAAGTACAAGAAGACTGAATCTTCCTACTGTGCATGATTTGAACCATTTCTGTTACACTAGTTATAGATTCCGATGCTTCACTTCAGTTTTACTGTATCCCTCTGACCTTTTTATTAACGATTAAACACAGAAATTGCATCGGAATTAAATACAAAAGGCACAATGCCGACTAAAGTACAAGAAGACTGGCGCTTCTTACTGTCTATGTCTTGAACCTTTCCTGTGATACCGGTTTGAGATTCCGATGCTTCACGTCAGGTTTACTGTATCCCTTGGTCCTTCTTATTGATGACGAAACACAGAAACTGCATCGGAATTAAATACAAAAGGCACAATGCCGACTTTTGTACCTGAAAACTGACTCTTCTTACTGTCTATGTTTTGAACCATTCCTGTGACACTAGTAATAGGTTCCAATGCATCACTTCAGGTTTACTGTATCCCTCTGACCTTCATATTGACGATGAAACACAGAAATTGCATCGGAATTAAATACATAAGGCACAATGCCGACTTAAGTACAAGTAAACTGACTCTTCTTAGCGACTATGTTTTGAACCATTCCTGTGACACAAGTTATAGATTCCGATGCTTCACTTCAGTTTTGCTGTATCCCTCTGACCTTCTTATTGACGATGAAACACAGAAATTGCATCGGAATTAAATACAAAAGGCACAATGCCGACTTAAGTACAAGAAGACTGACTCTTCCTACTGCCTATGCTTGAACCACTCCTGTGACACTAGTTTTAGATTCCGATGCTTCACTTCAGGTTTACTGTAACCCTCTGACCGTCGTACTGACGATGAAACACAGATATTGCATCGGAATTATATGCAAAGTGCACAATGCCGACTTAAGTACAAGAAGACTGACTCTTCTTGCTGTCTATACTTTGAACCATTCCTGTGACTCTAGTTTTAGATTTCGATGCTTCACTTCAGGTTTACTGTATAACTCTGACCTTCTTATTGATGATCAAACGCAGAAAATTGATCGGAATAAAATACAAAAGGCACAATGCGGACTCAAGTACAAGAAGACTCGCTCTTCTTACTGTCTATGTTTTGAACCATTCCTGTGACACTAGTAATAGGTTCCAATGCATCACTTCAGGTTTTCTGTATCGCTCTGACCTTCCTATTGACGATGAAACACAGAAATTGCATCGGAGTTATATACAAAAGGCACAATACCGACTTAAGTACAAGAAGACTGACTCTTCTTACTGTCTATGTTTTGAACCATTCCTGTGACACTAGTTATTGATTCCGATGCTTCACTTCAGGTTTACTGTATCCCTCTGACCGTCGTACTGACGATGAAACACAGAAATTGCATCGGAATTAAATACAAAATGCACAATACCGACGCAAGTACAAGAAGACTGGCTCTCCTTACTGTCTATGTTTTGAACCTTTCCTGTCAGACCGGTTTTAGATTCCGATGCTTCACTTCAGGTTTACTGTATCCCTTGGACCTTCTTATTGACGACGAAACACAGAAATTGCATCGGATTAAATAGAATAGGCACAATGCCGACTTAAGTATAAGAAAACTGACTCTTCATCCTGTCTATGGTATGAACCATTCCCGTGACACTAGTTACAGATTCCGATGCTTCACTTCAGGTATACTGTATCCAGCTGACCTTCTTATTGACGATGAAACACAGAAATTGCATCGGAATTAAATACAAAAGGCAAAATGCCGACTTAAGTACAAGAAGGCTGACTCTTCCTACTGTCTAAGTTTTTAACCATTCCTGTGACACTAGTTATAGATTCCGATGCTTCACTTCAGGTTTACTGTATATCTCTGACCGTCTTATTGACGATGAAACACAGAGATTGCATCGGTATTAAATACAAAAGGCACAATGCCGACTCAGGTACAAGAAGTGTGGCTCTTCTTACTGTCTAAGATTTGAACCTTTCCTGTGAGACCGGTTTTAGATTCCGATGCTTCACTTCAGGTTTACTGTATCCAGCTCACCTTCTTATTGACGATGAAGCACAGAAATTGCAAGGAATTAAATACAAAAGGCACAATGCCGACTTAAGTACAAGACGACTGACTCTTCCCACTGTCTATGTTTTGAACCATTCCTGTGACACTAGTTGTAGATTCCGATGATTCACTTCAGGTTTTCTGTATTCCTCTGACCTCCTTATTGACGATGAAACACAGAAATTGCATCTTAATTAAATACAAAAGGCACAATTCCGACTTAACTACAAGAAGACTGACTCTTCCTACTGTCAATGCTTTCTACCATTCCTGTGGCACTAGTTATAAATTCCGATGCTTCACTTCAGGTTTACCTTATCCATCTGACCTTACTATTGACGAGCAAACACAGAAAATTCATCGGAATTAAATACAAAAGGCACAATGCCGACTCAAGTACAAAAAGACTGGCTCTTCTTACTGCCTATGTTTTGAACCATTCCTGTGGCACTAGTTATAGATTCCGATGTTTCACTTCAGGTTTACTGTATCCAGCTGAGCTTCTTATTGACGATGAAGCACAGAAATTGCATCGGAATTAAATACAAAAGGCACAATGCCGACTCAAAAATAAAGAAGACTGGCTCTTCTTACTGTCTATGCTTTGAACCTTTCCTGTGAGACCGGTTTTAGATTCTGATGCTTCACTTCAGGTTTACTGTATCCCTTGGACCTTGTTATTGACGACGAAATACAGAAATTGCATCGGAATTAAATAGAAGAGGCACAATGCCGACCTATGTACAAGAAAACAGACTTTTATTAATATCTATGTTTTGAACCATTCCTGTGACACTAGTTATAGATTCCCAAGCATCACTTCAGGTTTAATGTATCCCTCTGACCCTCTTATTGACGATGAAACACAGAAAATGCATCGGAATTAAATACAAAAGGCACAATGCCGACTTAAGTACTAGAAGACTGACTCTTCTTATTGTCCATGTTTTGAACCATTCCTGTGACACTAGTTATAGATTCGGATGCTTCACTTCAGGTTTACTGTATCCCTCTGACCGTCGAATTGACGATGAAACACAGAGATTGCAACGGAATTAAATAGAAATGGCACAATGCCGACTTACGTACAAGCAAATTGACTCTTCTTACTGTCTATGTTTTGAACCATTCCTGTGACTCTAGTTATAGATTCCGATGCTTCACTTCAGGTTTACTGTATAATTCTGACCTTCTTATTGACGATGAAACACAGAAATCGCATCGGAATTACGTACAAAAGGTTTACTGTATCCCTCTGACAAGAAAACTGACTCTTCTTACTGTCTATGTCTTGAACCATTCCTGTGACACTAGTTATAGATTCCGATGCTTCATTTCAGGTTACTGTATCCCTCTGTCCTTCTTATTGACGATGAAACACGTAAATTACATCGGAATTAAATAGAAAAGGCACAATGCCGACTTACGTTAAAGAAGACTGACTCTTCTTACTGTCTATGTTTTGAACCATTCCTGTGACACTAGTTATAGATTCCGATGCTTCACTTCAGGTTTACTGTATCCCTCTAACCTTCTTATTGACGATGAAACACCGAAATTGCATTTTAATTAAATACAAAAGGCAGAATGCCGACCTCAGTATAAAAACACTGTCTCTTCTTACTGTCTATGGTTTGAACCATTCCTGTGCCACTAGTTATAGATGCCGATGCTTTACTTCAGGTTTACTGTATCCCTCTGACCTTCTTATTGACGATGATACACAGAAATTGCATCGGAATTAAATATAAAAGTCACAATACCGACTCAAGTACAAGAAGACTGGCTCTTCTTACTGTCTATGGTTTGAACCATTTCTGTGACACTGGTTATAGATTCCGATGCTTCACTTTAGGTTTACTGTATTCCTCTGACCTTCTTATTGACGAAGAAACACAGATATTGCATCGGAATTAAACACAAAAGGCACAATGCCGACTTAAGTACAAGAAGACTAACCCTTCTTACTGTCTATGTTTTGAACCATTCCTGTGACACTAGTTATAGATTCCGATGCTTCACTTCAGGTTTACAGTATCCCTCTGACATTCGTATTGACGATGAAACACTGAAATTGCATCGGAATTAAATACAAAATGCACAATGCCGACGCAAGTACAAGAAGACTGGCTCTCCTTACTGTCTATGTTTTGAACCTTTCCTGTGAGACCGGTTTTAGATTCCGATGATTCACTTCAGGTTTACTGTATACCTTGGACCTTGTTATTGATGACGAAACACAGAAATTGCATCGGAATTAAATAGAAAAGGCACAATGCCGACCTAAGTACAAGAAAACAGACTCTTCTTAATATCAATGTTTTGAACCATTCCTGTGACACTAGTTATAGATTCCGATGCATCACTTCAGGTTTACTGTATCCCTCTGACCCTTTATTGACGATGAGACACAGAGAATGCATCGGAATTAAATACAAAAGGCACAATGCCGTCTTAAGTACTAGAAGACTGACTCTTCTTACTGTCTATGTTTTGAACCAATCCTGTGACACTAGTTATAGATTCCGATGCTTCACTTCAGGTTTACTGTATCCCTCTGACCGTCGTATTGACGATGAAACACAGAAATTGCATCGGAATTAAATACAAAAGGCACAATGCCGACTCAAGTACAAGAAGACTGGCTATACCTCCTGTCAATGTTTGAAACCATTCCTGTCACACTAGTTATAGATTCCGATGCTTCACTTCAGGTTTACTGCATCCAGATGACCTTCTTTTTGACGATGAAACACAGAAGTTGCACCAGAAATTAAATACAAAAGGCACAATGCCGACCTAAGTACAAGAAAACAGACTCTTCTTAATATCAATGCTTTGAACCATTCCTGTGACACTAGTTATAGATTCCGATGCATCACTTCTGGTTTACTGTATCCCTCTGACCCTCTTATTGACGATGAGACACAGAAAATGCACCGGAATTAAATACAAAACGCAGAATGCCGACGTAAGTCCTAGAAGACTGACTCTTCTTACTGTCTATATTTTCAACCATTCCTGTGACACTAGTTATAGATTCCGATGCTTCACTTCAGGTTTACTGTATCCCTATGACCTTCTTATTGACGATGATACACAGAAATTGCATCGGAATTAATTACAAAACTCACAATGCCGACTCAAGTACAAGTAGACTGGCTCATCTTACTGTCTATGGTTTGAACCATTTCTGTGACGCTAGTTATAGATTCCGATGCTTCACTTCAGGTTTACTGTATCCCTCTGACCTTCTTATTGACGAAGAAACACAGATATTGCATCGGAATTAAATACAAAAGGCACAATGCCGACTTAAGTACAATAAGAGTGACCCTTCTTACTGTCTATGTTTTGAACCATTCCTGTGACACTAGTTATAGATTCCGATGCTTCACTTCAGGTTTATTGTATCCCTCTGAGCTTCCTATTGACGATGAAACACAGAAATTGCATCGGAGTTATATACAAAAGGCACAGTACCGACTTAAGTACAAGAAGACTGACTCTTCTTACTGTCTATGTTTTGAACCATTCCTGTGACACTAGTTATTGATTCCGATGCTTCACTTCAGGTTTACTGTATCCCTCTGACCGTCGTACTGACGATGAAACACAGAAATTGCATCGGAATTAAATACAAAATGCACAATGCCGACGCAAGTACAAGAAGACTGGCTCTTCTTACTGTCTATGTTTTGAACCTTTCCTGTCAGACCAGTTTTAGATTCCGATGCTTCACTTCAGGTTTACTGTATCCCTTGGACCTTGTTATTGACGACGAAACACATAAATTGCATCGGAATTAAATAGAAAAGGCACAATGCGGACTTAGGTACAAGAAAACAGACTCTTCTTAATATCAATGTTTTGAACCATTCCTGTGACACTAGTTATAGATTCCGATGCATCACTTCAGGTTTACTGTATCCCTCTAACCCTCTTATTGACGATGAGACACAGAAAATGCATCGAAATTAAATACAATAGGCACAATGCCGACTTAAGTACTAGAAGACTGACTCTTCTTACTGTCTATGTTTTGAACCATTCCTGTGACACTAGTTATAGATTCTGATGCTTCACTTCAGGTTTACTGTATCCCTCTGACCGTCGTATTGGCGATGAAACACAGAAATTGCATCGGAATTAAATACAAAAGGCACAATGCCGACTCAAGTACAAGAAGAGTGGCTATACTTCCTGTCAGTGTTTTGAACCATTCGTGGGACACTAGTTTTAGATTCCAACGCTCCACTTCAGGTTTACTGTATCCAGCTGACCTGCTTGCTGACGATGAAACACAGAAATTGCATCGGAATTAAATACAAAAGGCACAATGCCGACTCATGTACAAGAAGACTGGCTCTTCTTACTGTCTCTATTCTGAACCTTTCCTCTGAGACCGGTTTTAGATTCCGATGCTTCACTTCAGGTTTACTGTATCCAGCTGACCTTCTTATTGACGATGAAACACAGAAATTGCATCGGAAATAAATACAAAAGGCACAATGCCGACTCATGTACAAGAAGACTGGCTCTTCTTACTGTCTCTGTTCTGAACCTTTCCTCTGAGACCGGTTTCAGATTCCGATGCTTCACTTCAGGTTTACTGTATCCAGCTGACCTTCTTATTGACGATGAAACACAGAAGTTGCATCGGAATTAAATGCAAAAGGCACAATGCCGACCTAAGTACAAGAAAACAGACTCTTCTTAATATCAATGTTTTGAACCATTCCTGTGACACTAGTTATAGATTCCGATGCATCACTTCTGGTTTACTGTATCCCTCTGACCCTCTTATTGGCGATGAGACACAGAAAATGCATCGGAATTAAATACAAAAGGCAGAATGCCGACGTAAGTACTAGAAGACTGACTCTTCTTACTGTCTATGTTTTGAACCATTCCTGTGACACTAGTTATTGATTCCGATGCTTCACTTCAGGTTTTATGTATCCCTCTGACCGTCTTACCGACGATGAAACACAGAAATTGCATCGGAATTAAATACAAAATGCACAATGCCGACGCAAGTACAAGAAGACTGGCTTTTCTTACTGATTATGTTTTGAACCTTTCCTGTCAGACCGGTCTTAGATTCCGATGCTTCACTTCAGGTTTACTGTATCCCTTGGCCCTTGTTATTGACGACGAAACACAGAAATTGCATCGGAATTAAATAGAAAAGGCTCAATGCCGACTTAAGTACAAGAAAACAGACTCTTCTTAATATCAATGTTTTGAACCATTCCTGTGACACTAGTTATAGATTCCCATGCATCACTTGAGGTTTACTGTATCCCTCTGACCCCCTCATTGACGATGAGACACAGAAAATGCATCGGAATAAAATACAATAGGCACAATGCCGACTTAAGTACTAGAAGACTGACTCTTCTTACTGTCTATGTTTTGAACCATTCCTGTGACACTAGTTATAGATTCCAATGCTTCACTTCAGGTTTACTGTATCCCTCTGACCGTCGTATTGGCGATGAAACACAGGAATTGCATCGGAATTAAATACAAAAGGCACAATGCCGACTCAAGTACAAGAAGACTGGCAATACTTCCTGTCAATGTTTTGAACCATTCGTGGGACACTAGTTTTAGATTCCGATGCTCCACTTCAGGTTTACTGTATCCAGCTGACCTGCTTGCTGACGATGAAACACAGAAATTGCATCGGAATTAAATACAAAAGGCACAATGCCGACTCATGTACAAGAAGACTGGCTCTTCTTACTGTCTATGTTCTGAACCTTTCCTCTGAGACCGGTTTTAGATTCCGATGCTTCACTTCAGGTTTACTGTATCCAGCTGACCTTCTTATTGACGATGAAACACAGAAATTGCATCGGAATTAAAAACAAAAGGCACAATGCCGACTCATGTACAAGAAGACTGGCTCTTCTTACTGTCTATGTTTTAAACCTTTCCTCTGAGACCGGTTTTAGATTCTGATGCTTCACTTCAGGTTTACTGTATCCCTTGGACATTCTTATTGACGCCGAAACACAGAAATTGCATCGGAATTAAATAGAAAAGGCACAATGCCGACTTAAGTACAAGAAAAGTGACTCTTCTTACTGTCTATTTTTTGAACCATTCCTGTGACACTAGTTATAGATTCCGATGCTTCACTTCAGGTTTACTGTATCCGTGTGACCTTCTTATTGACGATGAAACACAGAATTTGCATCGGAATTAAATATAAAAGTCACAATACCGACTCAAGTACAAGAAGACTGGCTCTTCTTATTGTCTATGGTTTCAACCTTTCCTGTGAGACCGGTTTTAGATTCCGATGCTTCACTTCGTGTTTACTGTATCCCTTGGACCTTGTTATTGACGACGAAACACAGAAATTGCATCGGAATTAAATAGAAAAGGCACAATGCCGACCTAAGTACAAGAAAACAGACTCTTCTTAATATCGATGTTTTGAATCATTCCTGTGACACTAGTTATAGATTCCGATGCATCACTTCAGGTTTACTGTATCCCTCTGACCCTTTATTGACGATGAGACACAGAAAATGCATCGGAATTAAATACAAAAGGCACAATGCCGACTTAAGACTAGAAGACTGACTCTTCTTACTGTCTATGTTTGAACCATTCCTGTGACACTAGTTATAGATTCCGGTGCTTCACTTCAGGTTTACTGTATCCCTCTGACCGTCGTATTGACGATGAAACACAGAAATTGCATCGGAATTAAATACAAAAGGCACAATGCCGACTCAAGTACAAGAAGAATGGCTATACCTCCTGTCAATGTTTGAAACCATTCCTGTGACACTAGTTATACATTCCGATGCTTCACTTCAGGTTTACTGTATCCCTATGACCCTCTTATTGACGATGATACACAGAAATTGCATCGAAATTAATTACAAAACTCACAATGCCGACTCCAGTACAAGAAGACTGGCTCATCTTACTGTCTATGGTTTGAACCATTTCTGTGACACTAGTTATAGATTCCGATGCTTCACTTCAGGTTTACTGTATCCCTCTGACCTTCTTATTGACGAGGAAACACAGATATTTCATCGGAAATAAATACAAAAGGCACAATGCTGACTTAAGTACAAGAAGACTGACCCTTCTTACTGTCTATGTTTTGGACCATTCCTGTGACACTAGTTTTAGATTCCGATGCTTCACTTCAGGTTATCTGTATCCCTCTGACCTTCGTATTGACGATGAAACACAGAAATTGCATCGGAATTAAATACAAAAGACACAATGCCGACTTAAGTACAAGAAATCTGACTCTTCTTACTGTCTATGTTTTGAACCATTCCTTTGACACTAGTTATAGATTCCGATGCTTCACTTCAGGTTTATTGTATCCCACTGAGCTTCTTATTGACGATGAAACACAGAAATTGCAATGGAGTTATATACAAAAGGCACAATGCCGACTTAAGTACAAGAAGACTGACTCTTCTTACTGTCTGTGTTTTGAACCATTCCTGTGCCACTAGTTATTGATTCCGATGCTTCACTTCAGGTTTACTGTATCCCTCTGACCGTCGTACTGACGATGAAACACAGAAATTGCATCGGAATTAAATACAAAAGGCACAATGCCGACTTAACTACAAGAAAGCTGACTCTTCTTGCTGTCTATGTTTTGAACCATTCCTGTGACACTAGTTATAGATTCCGATGCTTCACTTCAGGTTTAATGTATCTCTCTGACCTTATTATTGACGATGAAACACAGAAATTGCATCTTAATTTAATACAAAAGGCACAATCGAGACGTAAGTACAAGAAGACTGACTCCTCTTACTGTCTATGCTTTGTACCATTCCTGTGACACTAGTTATAAATTCCGATGCTTCACTTCATTTTTACTGTATCCCTCTGACCTTACTATTGACGATCAAACACAGAAAATTCATCGGAATTAAATACAATAGGCGCAATGCCGACTTAAGTACAAGAAGACTGGCTCTCCTTACTGTCTATGTTTTGAACCATTCCTGTGACACTAGTTATAGATTCCGATGCTTCACTTCAGGTTTACTGTATCCCTCCGACCTTCCTATTGACGGTCAAACACAGAAAATTCATCGGAATTAAATGCAAAAGGCATAATGCCGACTTAAGTACAAGAAGACTGGCTCTTCTTACTGCCTATGTTTTGAATGATTCCTTTGGCGCTAGTTATAGATTCCGATGCTTCACTTCAGGTTTACTGTATCCCTCTGACCTTCTTATTGACGATCAAACACAGAAAATTCATCAGAATTAAATACAAGAATTAAGTACAAGTAGACTGACTCTTCTTACTGTCTACGTTTTGAACCATTCCTGTGACACTAGTTATAGATTCCGATGCTTCACTTCGGTTACACTGTATCCCTCTGACCGTCTTATTGATGATGAAACACAGAAATTGCATCGGAATTAAATACAAAAGCCACAATGCCGACTCAAGTGCTAGAAGACTGAATCTTCTTACTAACTACACTCCTGGAAATGGAAAAAAGAACACATTGACACCGGTGCGTCAGACCCACCATACTTGCTCCGGACACGGCGAGAGGGCTGTACAAGCAATGATCACACGCACGGCACAGCGGACACACCAGGAACCGCGGTGTTGGCCGTCGAATGGCGCTAGCTGCGCAGCATTTGTGCACCGCCGCCGTCAGTGTCAGCCAGTTTGCCGTGGCATACGGAGCTCCATCGCAGTCTTTGACACTGGTAGCATGCCGCGACAGCGTGGACGTGAGCCGTATGTGCAGTTGACGGACTTTGAGCGAGGGCGTATAGTGGGCATGCGGGAGGCCGGGTGGACGTACCGCCGAATTGCTCAACACGTGGGGCGTGAGGTCTCCACAGTACATCGATGTTGTCGGCAGTGGTCGGCGGAAGGTGCACGTGCCCGTCGACCTGGGACCGGACCGCAGCGACGCACGGATGTACGCCAAGACCGTAGGATACTACGCAGTGCCGTAGGGGACCGCACCGCCACTTCCCAGCAAATTAGGGACACTGTTGCTCCTGGGGTATCGGCGAGGACCATTCGCAACCGTCTCCATGAAGCTGGGCTACGGTCCCGCACACCGTTGGGCCGTCTTCCGCTCACGCCCCAACATCGTGCAGCCCGCCTCCAGTGGTGTCGCGACAGGCGTGAATGGAGGGACGAATGGAGACGTGTCGTCTTCAGCGATGAGAGTCGCTTCTGCCTTGGTGCCAATGATGGTCGTATGCGTGTTTGGCGCCGTGCAGGTGAGCGCCACAATCAGGACTGCATACGACCGAGGCACACAGGGCCAACACCCGGCATCATGGTGTGGGGAGCGATCTACTACACTGGCCGTACACCACTGGTGATCGTCGAGGGGACACTGAATAGTGCACGGTACATCCAAACCGTCATCGAACCCATCGTTCTACCATTCCTAGACCGGCAAGGGAACTTGCTGTTCCAACAGGACAATGCACGTCCGCATGTATCCCGTGCCACCCAACGTGCCCTAGAAGGTGTAAGTCAACTACCCTGGCCAGCAAGATCTCCGGATCTGTCCCCCATTGAGCATGTTTGGGACTGGATGAAGCGTCGTCTCACGCGGTCTGCACGTCCAGCACGAACGCTGGTCCAACTGAGGCGCCAGGTGGAAATGGCATGGCAAGCCGTTCCACAGGACTACATCCAGCATCTCTACGATCGTCTCCATGGGAGAATAGCAGCCTGCATTGCTGTGAAAGGTGGATATACACTGTACTAGTGCCGACATTGTGCATGCTCTGTTGCCTGTGTCTATGTGCCTGTGGTTCTGTCAGTGTGATCATGTGATGTATCTGACCCCAGGAATGTGTCAATAAAGTTTCCCCTTCCTGGGACAATGAATTCACGGTGTTCTTATTTCAATTTCCAGGAGTGTATGTTTTGAACCATTCCTCTGACACTAGTTATAGATTCCGATGCTTCACTTCAGATTTATTGTAACCCCCTGACCGTCGTACTAACGATGAACACAGAAATTGCTTCGGAATTAAATACAAAAGACACAATGCCGACTCAAGTACAAGAAGACTGGCTCTTCTTCTTGTCTATGTTTTAAACCATTCCAGTGACACTAGTTATAAATTCCGATGCTTCACTTCAGGTTTACTGTATCCAGCTGACTTTCTTATTGACGATGAAACACAGAAATTGTATCGGAATTTAATACAAAAGGCACAATGGCGACTTAAGTACAAGTTGAGTGACTCTTCTTACTGTCTATGTTTTGAACCGTTCCTGTGACACTAGTTATAGATTCCGATGCTTCACTTCAGTTTTACTGTATCCCTTTGACCGTCTTATTGATGATGAAACACAGAAATAGCATCGGAATTAAATACGAAAGGCACAATGCCAACTCAAGTACTAGAAGACTGACTCTTCTTACTCTCTATGTTTGAACCATTCCTGTGACACTAGTTATAGATTCCGATGCTTCACTTCAGGTTTACTGTATCCAGCTGACCTTATTATTGACAATGAAACACAGCAATTGCCGCGGAATTAAATACAAAAGGCAAAATGCCAACTTAAGTACAAGAAGACTGACTCTTCCTACTGTCTGTGTTTTGAACCATTCCTGTGACACTAGTTATAGATTCCGATGCTTCACTTCAGGTTTACTGTATCCCTCTGACCGTCTTATTGACGTTGAAACACAGAGATTGCCACGGAATTAAATACAAAAGGCACAATGCCGACTCAGGTACAAGAAGTCTGGCTCTTCTTACTGTCTATGTTTTGAACCTCTCCTGTGAGACCGGTTTTAGATTCTGATGCCTCACTTCTGGTTTACTGTCTCCCTTGGACCTTCTTATTGACGATGAAACACAGAAATTGCATCGGAATTAAATACAAAAGGCACAATGCCGACTCAAGTACTAGAAGACTGAATCTTCTTACGGACTATGTTTTGAACCATTCCTCTGACACTAGTTATAGATTCCGATGCTTCACCTCAGGTTTACTGTATCCCTCTGACCGACTTATTGATGATGGAACACAGAAATTGCATCGGCATTAAATACAAAAGCCACAATGCCGACTCAAGTACAAAAAGTCAGGCTATTCTTATTGTCTATGTTTTGACCCATTCCTGTGAGCCCGGTTTTGGATTCCGATGCTTCACTTCAGGTTTACTGTATCCCTTGGACTTTCTTATTGACGACGAAACACAGAAATTGCATCGGAATTAATTAGGAAAGGCACAATGCCGACACAAGTACAAGAAAACTGACTCTTCTTCCTGTCTATGTTTTGAACCATTCCTGTGACACTAGTTATGGATTCCGATGCTTCACTTCAGGTTTACTGTATCCAGCTGACCTTCTTATTGACGATGAAACACAGAAATTGCATCGGAACTAAATACAAAAGGCACAATGCCAACTCAAGTACTAGAAGACTGACTCTTCTTACTCTCTATGTTTTGAACCATTCCTGTGACACTAGTTATAGATTCCGATGCTTCACTTCAGATTTATTGTAACCCCCTGACCGTCGTACTAACGATGAACACAGAAATTGCTTCGGAATTAAATACAAAAGACACAATGCCGACTCAAGTACGAGAAGACTGGCTCTTCTTCTTGTCTATGTTTTGAACCTTTCCAGTGACACTAGTTATAGATTCCGATGCTTCACTTCAGGTTTACTGTATCCAGCTGACTTTCTTATTGTCGATGAAACACAGAAATTGCATCGGAATTTAATACAAAAGGCACAATGGCGACTTAAGTACAAGTTGAGTGACTCTTCTTACTGTCTTTGTTTTGAACCATTCCTGTGACACTAGTAATAGATTCCGATGCTTCACTTCAGTTTTACTGTATCCCTTTGACCGTCTTATTGATGATGAAGCACAGAAATAGCATCGGAATTAAATACAAAAGGCACAATGCCAACTCAAGTACTAGAAGACTGACTCTTCTTACTCTCTATGTTTGAACCATTCCTGTGACACTAGTTATAGATTCCGATGCTTCACTTCAGGTTTATTGTATCCCTCTGACCGTCTTATTGACGATGAAACACAGAGATTGCATCGGAATTAAATACAGAATGCACAATGCCGACTCGGGTGCAAGAAGTCTGGCTCTTCTTCCTGTCTATGTTTTGAACCTTTCCTGTGAGACCGGTTTTAGATTCCGATGCTTCAGTTCGGGTTTACTGTCTCCCTTGGACCTTCTTATTGACGACGAAACACATAAATTGCATCGGAATTAAATAGAAAAGGCACAATGCCGACTTAAGTACAAGAAAACTGACTCTTCTTAATATCTATGTTTTGAACCATTCCTGTGACACAAGTTATAGATTCCGATGCTTCACTTCAGGTTTACTGTATCCAGCTGACCTTCTTATTGACGATGAAACACAGAAATTGCATCGGAATTAAATACAAAAGGCACCATGCGACTTAAGTACAAGGAGACTGACTCTTCTTACTGTCTATGTTTTGAACCATTCCTGTGACACTAGTTATTGATTCCGATGCTTCACTTCAGGTTTACTGTATCCCTTGGACGTTCTTGTTGACTACGAAACACAGAAATTGCATCGGAATTAAATAGAAAATACACAATGCCGACTTAAGTACAAGAAAAAAGACTCTTCTTAATATCTATGTTTTGAACCATTCCTGTGACACTAGTTTTAGATTCCGATGCTTCACTTCAGGTTTACTGTATTCCTCTGACCTTCTTATTGACGTTCAAACACAGAAAATTGACCGGAATTAAATACAAAAGGCACAATGCCGACTCAAGTACAAGAAGACTGGCTCTTCTTACTGTCTATGTTTTGAACCATTCCTGTGACACTAGTCATAGATTCCGATGCTTCACTTCATGTTTACTGTATCCAGCTGACCTTCTTATAGACGACGAAACACAGAAATTGCATCGGAATTAAATACAAAAGGCACAATGCCGACTTAAGTACAAGAAGACTGACTCTTCCTACTGTCTATGTTTTGAACCATTCCTGTGACACTAGTTTTAGATTCCGATGCTTCACTTCAGGTTTACTGTATCCCACTGACCTTCTTATAGACGATGAAATACAGATATTGCATCGTAATTAAATACAAAAGGCACAATGCCGACTTAAGTACAAGAAGACTGACTCTTCCTACTGTCCATGTTTTGAACCATTTCTGTGACACTAGTTATAGATTCCGATGCTTCACTTCAGATATTGTATCCCTTGGTCCTTCTTATTGACGACGAAACACAAAAACTGCATCGGAATTAAATACAAAAGGCACAATGCCGACTTTTGTACCAGAAAACTGACTCTTCTTACTGTCTATGTTTTTAACTATTCCTGTGACACTAGTAATAGGTTCCAATGCATCACTTCAGGTTTACTGTATCCCTCTGACCTTCATATTGACGATGAAACACAGAAATTGCATCGTAATTAAATACATAACGCACAATGCCGACTTATGTATAAGAAAACTGACTCTTCTTACTGCCTATGCTTTGAACCATTCCTGTGACACTAGTTATAGATTCCGATGCTTCACTTCAGGTATACTGTATCCCTCTGACCTTCTTATTGACGATGAAACACAGAAATTGCATCGGAATTAAACACAAAAGGCACAATGCCTTCTATGTTTTGAACCATTCCTGTGACACTAGTTTTAGATTCCGATGCTTCACTTCAGGTTTACTGTATCCCACTGACCTTCTTATAGACGATGAAATACAGATATTGCATCGTAATTAAATACAAAAGGCACAATGCCGACTTAAGTACAAGAAGACTGACTCTTCCTACTGTCCATGTTTTGAACCATTTCTGTGACACTAGTTATAGATTCCGATGCTTCACTTCAGTTTTACTGTATCCCTCTGGCCTTTTTATTAACGATTAAACACAGAAATTGAATCGGAATTAAATACAAACGGAACAATGCCAACTCAAGTTCTAGAAGGCTGACTCTTCTTACTGTCTACGTTTTACCCATTCCTGTGACACTTGTTATAGAATCCGATGCTTCACTTCAGGTTTACTGCATCCCTCTGACTGTCGTATTGACGATGAAACACAGAAATTGTAACGGAATTAAATACAAGTGGCAAAATGCCGACTCGAGTACAAGAAGACTGGCTCTTCTTACCGTCTATATTTTGAACCTTTCCTGTGAGACTGGTTTTAGATTCCGATGCATCACTTCAGGTTTACTGTATCCCTCTGACCTTCTTATTGACGATGAAACACAGAAATTGCATCGAAATTAAATATAAAATGCACAATGTCGACTTAAGTACAAGAAATCTGATTCTTCTTACTGTCTACGATTTGAACCATTCCTGTGACACTAGTTCTTGATTTACTGTATCCCTCTGACCGTCTTATTGACGAAGAAACACAGAAATTGCATCGGAATTAAATACAAAAGGCACAATGCCGACTAAAGTACAAGAAGACTGGCGCTTCTTACTGTCTATGTCTTGAACCTTTCCTGTGATTCCGGTTTGAGATTCCGATGCTTCACGTCAGGTTTACTGTATCCCTTGGTCCTTCTTATTGACGACGAAACACAAAAACTGCATCGGAATTAAATACAAAAGGCACAATGCCGACTTTTGTACCAGAAAACTGACTCTTCTTACTGTCTATGTTTTTAACTATTCCTGTGACACTAGTAATAGGTTCCAATGCATCACTTCAGGTTTACTGTATCCCTCTGACCTTCATATTGACGATGAAACACAGAAATTGCATCGGAATTAAATACATAACGCACAATGCCGACTTATGTATAAGAAAACTGACTCTTCTTACTGTCTATGCTTTGAACCATTCCTGTGACACTAGTTATAGATTCCGATGCTTCACTTCAGGTATACTGTATCCCTCTGACCTTCTTATTGACGATGAAACACAGAAATTGCATCGGAATTAAATACAAAAGGCACAATGCCGACTTTTCTACAAGAAAACTGACTCTTCTTACTGTCTATGTTTTGAACCATTCCTGTGACACTAGTTATAGATTCCGATGCTTCACTTCAGGTTTACTGTATAACTCTGACCGTCTTATTGACGATGAAACATAGAAATTGCATCGGAATTAAATACAAAAAGCACAATGGCGACTTAAGTACAAGAAGACTGCCTCTTCTTCCTGTCTATGTTTTGAACCATTCCTGCGACACTAGTTATAGATTCCGATGTTTCACTTCAGGTTTACTGTATCCCTTTGACATTCTTATTGACGATGAAACACAAAAATTGCATCGGCATTAAATACAATAGGCACAATGCCGACTTAAGTACAAGAAAACTGACTCTTCTTAGCGACTATGTTTTGAACCATTCCTGTGACACAAGTTATAGATTCCGATGCTTCACTTCAGTTTTGCTGTATCCCTCTGACCTTCTTATTGACGATGAAACACAGAAATTGCATCGGAATTAAATACAAAAGGCACAATGCCGACTTAAGTACAAGATGACTGACTCTTCCTACTGCCTATGCTTGAACCATTCCTGTGACACTAGTTTTAGATTCCGATGCTTCACTTCAGGTTTACTGTATCCCTCTGACCGTCGTACTGACGATGAAACACAGAAATTTCATCGGAATTAAATACAAAAGGCACAATGCCGACTCGAGTACAAGAAGACTGGCTCTTCTTACTGTCTATGTTTTGAACCACTCCTGTGACTGTTTTATAGATTCCGATGCTTCACTTCAGGTTTACTGAATCCCTCTGACCTTCTTATTGTCGATGAAATACAGATATTGCATCGGAATTATATGCAAAAGGCACAATGCCGTCTTAAGTACAAGAAGACTGACTCTTCTTGCTGTCTATACTTTGAACCATTCCTGTGACTCTAGTTTTAGATTCCGATGCTTCACTTCAGGTTTACTGTATCCCTCTGACCTTCTTATTGATGATCAAACGCAGAAAATTGATCGGAATAAAATACACAAGGCACAATGCGGACTCAAGTACAAGAAGACTCGCTCTTCTTACTGTCTATGTTTTGAACCATTCCTGTGATACTAGTCATAGATTCTGATGCTTCACTTCAGGTTAACTGTATCCAGCTGACCTTCTTATTGACGATGAAACACAGAAATTGCATCGGAAGTAAATACAAAAGGCACAATGCCGACTTATGTACAAGAAGACTGGCTCTTCTTACTGTCTATGCTTTGAACCATTCCTGTGACACTAGTTATAGATTCCGATGCGACACTTCAGGTTTACTGTATCCCTCTGACAGTCTTATTGACGATGAAACACAGAAATTGCATCGGAATTAAATACAAAAGGCACCATGCGACTTAAGTACAAGGAGACTGACTCTTCTTACTGTCTATGTTTACAACCATTCCTGTGACACTAGTTATTGATTCCGATGCTTCACTTCAGGTTTACTGTATCCCTTGGACGTTCTTGTTGACTACGAAACACAGAAATTGCATCGGAATTAAATAGAAAATACACAATGCCGACCTAAGTACAAGAAAAAAGACTCTCCTTAATATCTATGTTTTGAACCATTCCTGTGACACTAGTTTTAGATTCCGATGCTTCACTTCAGGTTTACTGTATCCCTCTGACCTTCTTATTGACGATCAAACACAGAAAATTGACCGGAATTAAATACAAAAGGCACAATGCCGACTCAAGTACAAGGAGACTGGTTCTTCTTACTGTCTATGTTTTGAACTATTACTGTGACACTAGTCATAGATTCCGATGCTTCACTTCATGTTTACTGTATCCAGCTGACCTTCTTATAGACGACGAAACACAGAAATTGCATCGGAATTAAATACAAAAGGCACAATGCCGACTTAAGTACAAGAAGACTGACTCTTCCTACTGTCTATGCTTTGAACCATTCCTGTGACACTAGTTTTAGATTCCGATGCTTCACTTCAGGTTTACTGTATCCCACTGACCTTCTTATAGACGATGAAATACAGATATTGCATCGTAATTAAATACAAAAGGCACAATGCCGACTTAAGTACAAGAAGACTGAATCTTCCTACTGTGCATGATTTGAACCATTTCTGTTACACTAGTTATAGATTCCGATGCTTCACTTCAGTTTTACTGTATCCCTCTGACCTTTTTATTAACGATTAAACACAGAAATTGCATCGGAATTAAATACAAAAGGCACAATGCCGACTAAAGTACAAGAAGACTGGCGCTTCTTACTGTCTATGTCTTGAACCTTTCCTGTGATACCGGTTTGAGATTCCGATGCTTCACGTCAGGTTTACTGTATCCCTTGGTCCTTCTTATTGATGACGAAACACAGAAACTGCATCGGAATTAAATACAAAAGGCACAATGCCGACTTTTGTACCTGAAAACTGACTCTTCTTACTGTCTATGTTTTGAACCATTCCTGTGACACTAGTAATAGGTTCCAATGCATCACTTCAGGTTTACTGTATCCCTCTGACCTTCATATTGACGATGAAACACAGAAATTGCATCGGAATTAAATACATAAGGCACAATGCCGACTTAAGTACAAGTAAACTGACTCTTCTTAGCGACTATGTTTTGAACCATTCCTGTGACACAAGTTATAGATTCCGATGCTTCACTTCAGTTTTGCTGTATCCCTCTGACCTTCTTATTGACGATGAAACACAGAAATTGCATCGGAATTAAATACAAAAGGCACAATGCCGACTTAAGTACAAGAAGACTGACTCTTCCTACTGCCTATGCTTGAACCACTCCTGTGACACTAGTTTTAGATTCCGATGCTTCACTTCAGGTTTACTGTATCCCTCTGACCGTCGTACTGACGATGAAACACAGATATTGCATCGGAATTATATGCAAAGTGCACAATGCCGACTTAAGTACAAGAAGACTGACTCTTCTTGCTGTCTATACTTTGAACCATTCCTGTGACTCTAGTTTTAGATTTCGATGCTTCACTTCAGGTTTACTGTATAACTCTGACCTTCTTATTGATGATCAAACGCAGAAAATTGATCGGAATAAAATACAAAAGGCACAATGCGGACTCAAGTACAAGAAGACTCGCTCTTCTTACTGTCTATGTTTTGAACCATTCCTGTGACACTAGTCATAGATTCTGATGCTTCACTTCAGGTTAACTGTATCCAGCTGACCTTCTTATTGACGATGAAACACAGAAATTGCATCGGAATTAAATACAAAAGGCACAATGCCGACTTATGTACAAGAAGACTGGCTCTTCTTACTGTCTATGCTTTGAACCATTCCTGTGACACTAGTTATAGATTCCGATGCGACATTTCAGGTTTACTGTATCCCTCTGACCTTCTTATTGACGATCAAACACAGAAAATTAATCGGAATTAAATAAAAAAGGCACAATGCCGACTCAAGTACAAGAAGACTGGCTTTTCTTCCTGTCTATGCTTTGAACCATTCCTGTGACACTAGTTATAGATTCCGATGCTTCACTTCAGGTTTACTGTATCCCTCTGACAGTCTTATTGACGATGAAACACAGAAATTGCATCGGAATTAAATACAAAAGGCACAATGAAGAGTGAAGTACAAGCAGTATTGCTCTTCTTACTGTCTATATTTTGAACCTTTCCTGTGATACCGGTTCTATATTCCGATGCTTCACTTCACGTTTACTGTATCCCTTGGACCTTCTTAATGACGACGAAACTCAGAAATTGCATCGGAATTAAATAGAAAAGGCACAATGCCAACTTATGTGCAAGAGGACTGAATCTTCTTCCTCTCTATGTTTTGAACCACTACTGTGACACTAGTTATAGGTTCCGATGCATCACTTCAGGTTTACTGTATCCCGCTGACCTTCTTATTGACGATGAAACACAGAAATTGCATCGGAATTAATTACAAAAGGCACAATGCCGACTTAAGTACAAGAAAACTGACTATTCTAGCTGTCTATATTTTGAACCATTCCTGTGACACTAGTTATACATTCCGATGCTTCACTTCAGGTTTACTGTATCCCTCAGACCTTCTTATTGACGATGAAACACAGAAATTGCATCGGAATTAAATACAAAAGGCACAATGCCGACTTACGTACAAGAAGACTTGCTCTTCTTACTGTCTATGTTTTGAACCATTCCTGTGACACTAGTCAAAGATTTTGATGCTTCACTTCAGGTTTACTGTATCCAGCTGACCTTTTTACTGACGATGAAACACAGAAATTGCATCGGAATTAAATACAAAAGGCACAATGCCGACTTATGTACAAGAAGACTGACTCTTCTTACTGTCTATGCTTTGAACCATTCCTGTGACACTAGTTATAGATTCCGATGTGACACATCAGGTTTACTGTATCCCTCTGACCTTCTTATTGACGATCAAATACAGAAAATGGATCGGAATTAAATACAAAAGGCACTATGCCGACTCAAGTACAAGAAGACTGGCTCTTCTTACTGTCTATGCTTTGAACCATTCCTGTGACACTAGTTATAGATTCCGATGCTTCACTTCAGGTTTACTGTATCCCTCTGACAGTCTTACTGACGATGAAACACAGAAATTGCATCGGAATTAAATACAAAAGGCACAATGAAGAGTGAAGTACAAGCAGTCTTGCTCTTCTTGCTGTCTATATTTTGAACCTTTCCTGTGATACCGGTTCTATATTTCGATGCTTCACCTCAGGTTTACTGTATCCGTTGGACCTTCTTAATGACGACGAAACACAGAAATTGCATCGGAATTAAATAGAAAAGGCACAATGCCGACCTAAGTGCAGGAGAACTGAATCTTCTTCCTGTCTATGTTTTGAACCACTACTGTGACACTAGTTATAGGTTCCGATGCATCACTTCAGGTTTACTGTATCCCTCTGTCCTTCTTATTGACGATGAAACACAGAAATTGCATCGGAATTAAATACAAAAGGCACAATGCCGACTTAAGTACAAGAAGACTGGCTCTTCTTACTGTCTATGTTTTGAACCACTCCTGTGACACTAGTTATAGATTCCGATGCTTAACTTCATGTTTACTGTATCCCTCTCATCTTTTTATTGACGATGAAACACAGATATTGCATCGGAATTAAATACAAAAGGCATAATGCCGACTTAAGTACAAGATGACTGACTCTTCTTACTGTCTATGTTTTGAACCATTCCTGTGACACTAGTTATAGATTCCGATGTTTCACTTCAGGTTTACTGTCTCCCTCTAACATTCTTATTGACGACGAAACACAGAAATTGCATCGAAATTAAATACAAAAGGTACAATGATGACTTAAGTACCAAAAGACTGACTCTTCTTACTCTCTATATTTTGAACTATTCCTGTGACACTAGTTATAGATTCCGATACTTCACTTCAGGTTTACTGTATCCCTCTGACCTTCTTATTGAGGATGATACGCAGAAATTGCATCGGAATTAAATACAAAAGGTACAATGCCCTACTAAAGTACAAGAAGACTGACTCATTTTACTGTCTATGTTTTGAATCACTCCTGTGACACAAGTTATAGATTCCGATGCTTCACTTCTGTTTTACTGTATCCCTCTGACCGTCTTATGGACGATGAAACACAGAAATTGCATCGGAATTAAATACAAAAAGCAGAATGCCGTCTTAAGTACAAGAAGACTGACTCTTCCTACTGCCTATGTTTTGAACCATTCCTGTGACACTAGTTTTAGATTCGGATGCTTCCCTTCGGGTTTACTGTATCCCCCTGACCTTCATATTGACGATGAAACACAGAAATTGCATCGGAATTAAATACAAAAGGCACAATGCCGACTCAAGTACTAGAAGACTGACTTTGCTTACTGCCTATGTTTTGAACCATTCCTGTGACACTAGTTATAGACTCCGATGCTTCACATCAAGTATACTGTATCCCTCAGACCGTCGTATTGTCGATGAAACACAGAAATTGCATCGGAATTAAATACAAAATGCACAATGCCGACTCGAGTACAAGAAGACTGGCTCTTCTTCCTGTCTATGTTTTGAACCATTCCTGCGACACTAGTTATAGACTCCGATGCTTCACGTCAGGTCTACTGTATCCAGATGACCTTCTTATTGACGATGAAACACAGAAATTGCATCGGAATTAAATACAAATGGCACAATGCCGACTTAAGTACAAGAAGACTGACTCTTCTTACTGTCTATGCTTTGAACGATTCCTGTGACACTAGTTATAGATTCCGAAGCTTCACTTCAGTTTTACTGTATCCCTCTGACCTTCGTATTGACGATGAAACACAGATATTGCATCGGAATTATATACAAAAGGCACAAAGCCAAATCAAGTACTAGAAGACTGACTCTTCTTACTGTCTATGTTTTGAACCATTCCTGTGAGACCGGTTCTAGATTCTGATGCTGCACTTCAGGTTTACTGTATCCCTTGGACCTTCTTATTGACGACGAAAAATTTAGAAATTGCATCGGAATTAAATAGAAAAGGCACAATGCCGACTTAAGTACAAGAAAACTAACTCTTCTAACTGTCTATGTTACGAACTATTCCTGTGACACTAGTTATAGATTCCGATGCTTCACTTCAGGTTTACTGTTTCCTTCTGACCTTCTTATTGACGATGAAACACACTAATTGCATCTGAATTAAATACAAAAGGCACAATGCCGACTCAAGTACAAGAAGACTGGCTCTTCTTACTGTCTATGTTTTAAACCGTTCCTGTGAGACCGGTTTTAGATTCCGATGCTTCACTTCAGGTTTACTGTATTCCTTGGACCTTCTTATTAACGATCAAACACAGAAATCGCATCGGAATTAAATACAAAAGGCACAATGCCGACTTAAGTACAAGAAGACTGACTCTTCTTACTGTCTATGCTTTGAACCATTCCTGTGACACTAGTTATAGATTCCGATGCTTCACTTCAGGTTTACTGTACCCCTCCTACCTTTTTATTGATGATGAAATACAGAAATTGCATCGGAATAAATACAAAAGGCACAATACCGACTTAAGTACAAGAAATCTGATTCTTCTTACTGTCTATGTTTTGAACTTTTCCTGTGAGACCAGTCTTTGATTTTGATGCTTGACTTCAGGTTTACAGTAAGCCTTGGACCTTCTTATTGACGATGAAACACAGAAATTGCATCGGAATTAAATAGAAAAGGCACAATGCCGACTTTAGAACAAGAAAACAGAGTCTTCTTACTGTCTATGTTTGAACCATTCCTGTGACACTAGTTATAGATTCCGATGCTTCACTTCAGGTTTTTAGTATACCTCTGACATTCTTATTGACGATGAAACACAGAAATTGCATCGGAATTAAATACAAAAGGCACAATGCCGACTTAAGTACAAGAAATCTTATTCTTCTTACTGTCTATGTTTTGTACCTTTCCTGTGAGACCAGTCTTTTATTTTGATGCTTGACTTCAGGTTTACAGTATCCCTTGGACCTTCTTATTGACGACGAAACACAGAAATTGCATCGGAATTAAATAGAGAAGGCACAATGCCGACCTTAGACCAGAAAACAGAGTCTTCTTACTGTCTATGTTTGAACCATTTCTGTGACACTAGTTATATATTCCGATGCTTCACTTCAGCCTTTACTGTATCCCTCTGTCCTTCTTATTGACGATGAAACACAGAAATTGCATCAGAATTAAATACAAAAGGCACAATGCCGAATTAAGTACAAGAAAACTGACTCTTCTTACTGTCTATGTTATGAACCATTCCTGTGACACTAGTTATAGATTCCGATGCTTCACTTCAGGTTTACTGTATCCCTCTGACCTCCTTATTGACGATGAAACACAGAAATTTCATCGGAATTCAATACAAAAGGCACAATCCCGACTTAAGTACAAGAAAACTGATTCTTCTTACTGTCTATGATTTTAACCATTCCTGTGACACTAGTTATAGATTCCGATGCTTCACTTCAGGTTTACTGTATCCCTCTGACCGTCTTATTGACGATGAAACACAGAAATTGCATCGGAATTAAATACAAAAGGCACAATGCCGACTCAAGTACTAGTAGACAGGCTCTTCTTAGTGTCTATGTTTTGAACCTTTCCTGGGTTACCGGTTTTAGATTCCGACCCTTCACTTCAGGTTTACTGTATCCCTTGGACCTTCTTATTGACGACGAAACACAGATACTGCATCGGAAGTAAATAGAAAAGGCACAATGTCGACTTAAGTACAAGAAAACTGACTCTTCTTACTGTCTATGATTTGAACAATTCCTGTGACACTAGTTTTAGATTCCGATGCTTCACTTCAGGTTTACTGTATCCCTTGGACCTTCTTATTGACGACGAAACACAGAAATTGCATCGGAATTAAATACAAAAGGCACAATGCCGACTTAAGTACAAAAAACTGACTCTTCTTACTGTCTATGTTATGAACCATTCCTGTGACACTAGTTATAGATTCCGATGCTTCACTTCAGGTTTACTGTATCCCTCTGACCTTCTTATTGACGATAAAACACAGAAATTGCATCGGAATTAAATACAAAAGGCACAATGCCGACTTAAGTACAAGAAAACTGATTCTTGTTACTGTCTATGTTTTTAACCATTCCTGTGACACTAGTTATAGATTCCGATGCTTCACTTCAGGTTTACTGTATCCCTCTGACCGTCTTATTGACGATGAAACGCAGAAATTGCATCGGAATTAAATACAAAAGGCACAATGCCGACTTTAGTACAAGAAAACTGACTCTTCTTACTGTCTATGTTTTTAACCATTCCTGTGACACTAGTTATAGATTCCGATGCTTCACTTCAGGTTTACTGTATCCTTCTGACCTTCTTATTGACGATGAAACACAGTAATTGCATCGGAATTAAATACAAAAGGAATAATGCGGACTCAACCACAAGACGATTGGCTCTTCTTACTGTCTATGTGTTGAACCATTCCTGTGACACTAGTTATAGATTCCGATGCTTCACTTCAGGTTTACAGTATCCCTCTGACCTTCTTATTGACGATGAAACACAGAAATTGCATCGGAATTATATACAAAAGGCACAATGCCGACTTAAGTACAAGAAGACTGACTCTTCTTACTGTCTATTTTTTGAATCATTCCTGTGGTACTAGTTATAGATTCCGATGCTTCACTTCAGGTTTACTGTATCCCTCTTACCTTCTTATTGACGATCAAACACAGAAAATCGATCGGAATTAAATACGAAAGGCACAATGCCGCCTCAAGTACAAGAAGACTGGCTCTTCTTACTGCCTATGTTTTGAACCATTCCTGTGACACTAGTTATAGATTCCGATGCTTCACTTCAGGTTTACTGTATCCAGCTGACCTTCTTATTGACGATGAAACGCAGAAATTGCATCGGAATTAAATACAAAAGGTACAATGCCCTACTTAAGTACAAGAAGACTGACTCATCTTACTGTCTATGTTTTGAATCACTCCTGTGACACAAGTTATGGATTCCGATGCTTCACTTCAGTTTTACTGTATCCCTCTGACCTTCTTATTGACGATGAAACACAGAAATTGCATCGGAATTAAATACAAAAAGCTGAATGCCGTCTTAAGTACAAGAAGACTGACTCTTCCTACTGCCTATGTTTTGAACCATTTCTGTGACACTAGTTTTAGATTCGGATGCTTCACTTCAGGTTTACTGTATCCCCCTGACCTTCATATTGACGATGAAACACAGAAATTGCATTGGAACTAAATACAAAAGGCACAGTGCCGACTCAAGTACTAGAAGGCTGACTTTTCCTACTGCCTATGTTTTGAACCATTCCTGTGACACTAGTTATAGACTCCGATGCTTCACATCAGGCTTACTGTACCCCTCAGACCGTCGTATTGACGATGAAACACAGAAATTGCATCGGAATTAAATACAAAAGGTAAATGCCGACTCGAGTACAAGAAGACTGGCTCTTCTTCCTGTCTATGTTTTGAAACATTCCTGTGACACTAGTTATAGATTCCGATGCTTCACTTCAGGTCTACTGTATTCAGCTGACCTTCTTATTGACGATGAAACACAGAAATTGCATCGGAATTAAATACAAATGGCACAATGCCGACTTAAGTACAAGAAGACTGACTCTTCTTACTGTCTATGCTTTGAACCATTCCTGTGACACTAGTTATAGATTCCGATGCTTCACTGCAGGTTTACTGTATCCCTTGGACCATCTTATTGACGATGAAACACTGAAATTGCATCGGAATTAAATACAAAAAGCAAAATGCCGACTTAAGTACAAGAAGACTGACTCTTCCTACTGTCTATGTTTTGAACCATTCCTGTGACACTAGTTACAGATTCCGATGCTTCTCTTCAGGTTTGCTGTATCCCTCTGACCTTATTGACGATGAAACGCAGATATTGCATCGGAATTATATACAAAAGGCACAAAGCCAAATCAAGTACTAGAAGACTGACTCTCCTTACTGTCTATGTTTTGACCATTCCTGTGACACTACTTATAGATTCTAATGCTTCACTTCAGGTTTACTGTATCCCTCAGACCGTCGTATTGACGATGAAACACAGAAATTGCATCGGAATTAAATACAAAAGGTAAATGCCGACTCGAGTACAAGAAGACTGGCTCTTCTTCCTGTCTATGTTTTGAAACATTCCTGTGACACTAGTTATAGATTCCGATGCTTCACTTCAGGTCTACTGTATTCAGCTGACCTTCTTATTGACGATGAAACACAGATATTGCATCGGAATTAAATACAAATGGCACAATGCCGACTTAAGTACAAGAAGACTGACTCTTCTTACTGTCTATGCTATGAACCATTCCTGTGACTCGAGTTGTAGATTCCGATGCATCACTTCAGGTTTACTGTATCCCTCTGACCGTCGTATTGACGATGAAACACCGAAATTTCATCGGAAGTAAATTCAAAAGCACAATGCCGACTCAAGCACAAGAAGACTGGCTCTTCTTACTGTCTATGTTTTGAACCTTTCCTGCGAGACCGGTTTTAGATTCCGATGCTTCACTTCAGGTTTACTGTATCCCTTGGACATTCTTATTGACGATCAAACACAGAAATTGCATCGGAATTAAATACAAAAGGCACAATGCCGACTTAAGTACAAGAAGACTGACTCTTCTTACTGTCTATGCTTTGAACCATTCCTGTGACTCTAGTTGTAGATTCCGATGCATCACTTCAGGTTTACTGTATCCCTCCGACCTTCTTATTGACGATGAAACACAGAAATTGCATCGGAATTAAATACAAAAGGCACAATGCCGACTTAAGTACAAGAAAACTGATTCTTCTTACTGTCTATGTTTTGAACCTTTCCTGTGAGACCAGTCTTTGATTTTAATGCTTGACTTCAGGTTTACAGTATCCCTTGGACCTTCTTATTGACGACGAAACACAGAAATTGCATCGGAATTGAATATGAAAGGCACAATGCCGACTTTAGAACAAGAAAACAGAGTCTTCTTACTGTCTATGTTTGAACCATTCCTGTAACACTAGTTATAGATTCCGATGCTTCACTTCTGGTTTACTGTATCCCTCTGACCTTCTTATTGACGACGAAACACAGAAACTGCATCGGAAGTAAATAGAAAAGGCACAATGTCGACTTAAGTACAAGAAAACTGACTCATCTTACTGTCTATGATTTGAACAATTCCTGTGACACTAGTTATAGGTTCCGATGCATCACTTTAGGTTTACTGTATCCCTCTGCCCTTCTTATTGACGATGAATCACAGAAATTGCATCGGAATTAAATACAAAAGGCACAATGCCGACTTACGTATAAGAAAACCGACTCTTCTTACTGTCTATGCTTTGAACCATTCCTGTGACACTAGTTATAGATTCCGATGCTTCACTTCTGGTGTACTGTATCCCTCTGTCCTTTTTATTGACGATGAAACACAGACATTGCATCGGAATTAAATACAAAAGGCACAATGCCGACTGAAGTACAAGAAGACTGGTTCTTCTTACTGTCTATGTTTGAACCATTCCTGTGACACTAGTTATTGATTCCGATGCTTCACTTCAGGTTTACTGTAACCCTCTGAACATCTTATTGACGATGAAACACAGAAATTGCATCGGAATTAAATAGAAAAGGCAGAATGCCGACTTTAAAACAAGAAAACAGAGTCTTCTTACTGTCTATGTTTGAACCATTCCTGTGACTCTAGTTATAGATTCCGATGCTTCACTTCAGGTTTATAGTATACCTCTGACCTTCTTATTGACGATTAAACACAGAAATTGCATCGGAATTATATACAAAAAGCACAATGCCGACTTAAGTACAAGAAGACTGACTCTTCTTACTGTCTACGTTTTGAATCATTCCTGTGGCACTAGTTATAGATTCCGATGCTTCACTTCAGGTTTACTGTATCCCTCTTACCTTCTTATTGACGATCAAACACAGAAAATTGATCGGAATTAGATACTAAAGGCACAATGCCGACTCAAGTACAAGAAGACTGGCTCTTCTAACTGTCTATGTTTTGAACCATTCCTGTGACACTAGTTATAGATTCCGATGCTTCACTTCAGGTTTACTGTATCCAGCTGTCCTTCTTATTGACGATGAAACGCAGAAATTGCATCGGAATTAAATACAAAAGGTACAATGCCCTAGTTAAGTACAAGAAGACTGACTCATCTTACTGTCTATGTTTTGAATCACTCCTGTGACACAAGTTATAGATTCCGATGCTTCACTTCAGTTTTACTGTATCCCTCTGACCTTCTTATGGACGATGAAACACAGAAATTGCATCGGAATTAAATACAAAACGCAGAATGCCGTCATAAGTACAAGAAGACTGACTCTTCCTACTGCCTATGTTTTGAACCATTCCTGTGACACTAGTTTTAGATTCGGATGCTTCACTTCAGGTTTACTGTATCCCCCTGACCTTCATATTGACGATGAAACACAGAAATAGCATCGGAATTAAATACAAAAGGCACAATGCCGACTCAAGTACTAGAAGACTGACTTTTCTTACTGCCTATGTTTTGAACCATTCCTGTGACACTAGTTATAGACTCCGATGCTTCACATCAGGTTTACTGTATCCCTCAGACCGTTGTATTGACGATGAAACACAGAAATTGCATCGGAATTAAATACAAAAGTCACAATGCCGACTTGAGTACAAGAAGACTGGTTTTTCTTCCTGTCTATGTTTTGAACCATTCCTGCGACACTAGTTATAGATTCCGATGCTTCACTTCAGGACTACTGTATCCAGCTGACCTTCTTATTGACGATGAAACACAGAAATTGCATCGGAAATAAATACAAATGGCACAATGCCGACTTAAGTACAAGAACACTGACTCTTCTTACTGTCTATGCTTTGAACCATTCCTGTGACACTAGTTACAGATTCCGAAGCTTCACTTCTGTTTTACAGTATCCCTCTGACCTTCGTATTGACGATGAAACACAGATATTGCACCGGAATTATATACAAAAGGCACAAAGCCAAATCAAGTATTAGAAGACTGACTCTTCTTACTGTCTATGTTTTGAACCATTCCTGTGACACTAGTTATAGATTCTGATGCTTCACTTCAGGTTTACTGTATCCCTCTGACCGTCGTATTGACGATGAAACACCGAAATTGCATCGGAATTAAATTCAAAAGCACAATGCCGACTCAAGCACAAGAAGACTGGCTCTTCTTACTGTCTATGTTTTGAACCTTTCCTGTGAGACCGGTTTTAGATTCCGATGCTTCACTTCAGGTTTACTGTACCCCTTGGACCATCTTATTGACGACGAAAAATACAGAAATTGCAACGGAATTAAATACAAAAGTCACAATGCCGACTTAAGTACAAGAAAACTGATTCTTCTTACTGTCTATGTTTTGAACCTTTCCTGTGAGACCAGTCTTTTATTTTGATGCTTGACTTCAGGTTTACAGTATCCCTTGGATCTTCTTATTGACGACGAAACACAGAAATTGCATCGGAATTAAATAGAGAAGGCACAATGCCGACTTTAGACCAGAAAACAGAGTCTTCTTACTGTCTATGTTTGATCCATTCCTGTGACACTAGTTATATATTCCGATGCTTCACTTCAGCGTTTACTGTATCCCTCTGTCCTTCTTATTGACGATGAAACACAGAAATTGCATCAGAATTAAATACAAAAGGCACAATGCCGACTTAAGTACAAGAAAACTGACTCTTCTTACTGTCTATGTTATGAACCATTCCTGTGACACTAGTTATAGATTCCGATGCTTCACTTCAGGTTTACTGTATCCCTCTGACCTCCTTATTGACGATGAAACACAGAAATTGCATCGGAATTCAATACAAAAGGCACAATCCCGACTTAAGTACAAGAAAACTGATTCTTCTTACTGTCTATGATTTTAACCATTCCTGTGACACTAGTTATAGATTCCGATGCTTCACTTCAGGTTTACTGTATCCCTCTGACCGTCTTATTGACGATGAAACACAGAAATTGCATCGGAATTAAATACAAAAGGCACAATGCCGACTCAAGTACTAGAAGACAGGCTCTTCTTACTGTCTATGTTTTGAACCTTTCCTGGGTTACCGGTTTTAGATTCCGACCCTTCACTTCAGGTTTACTGTATCCCTTGGACCTTCTTATTGACGACGAAACACAGAAACTGCATCGGAAGTAAATAGAAAAGGCACAATGTCGACTTAAGTACAAGAAAACTGACTCTTCTTACTGTCTATGATTTGAACAATTCTTGTGACACTAGTTTTAGATTCCGATGCTTCACTTCAGGTTTACTGTATCCCTTGGACCTTCTTATTGACGACGAAACATAGAAATTGCATCGGAATTAAATACAAAAGGCACAATGCCGACTTAAGTACAAAAAACTGACTCTTCTACTGTCTATGTTATGAACCATTCCTGTGACACTAGTTATAGATTCCGATGCTTCACTTCAGGTTTACTGTATCCCTCAGACCTTCTTATTGACGATAAAACACAGAAATTGCATCGGAATTAAATACAAAAGGCACAATGCCGACTTAAGTACAAGAAAACTGATTCTTGTTACTGTCTATGTTTTTAACCATTCCTGTGACACTAGTTATAGATTCCGATGCGTCACTTCAGGTTTACTGTATCCCTCTGACCGTCTTATTAACGATGAAACGCAGAAATTGCATCGGAATTAAATACAAAAGGCACAATGCCGACTTTAGTACAAGAAAACTGACTCTTCTTACTGTCTATGTTTTTAACCATTCCTGTGACACTAGTTATAGATTCCGATGCTTCACTTCAGGTTTACTGTATCCTTCTGACCTTCTTATTGACGATGAAACACAGTAATTGCATCGGAATTAAATACAAAGGGGAACAATGCCGACTCAACCACAAGAAGATTGGCTCTTCTTACTGTCTATGTGTTGAACCATTCCTGTGACACTAGTTATAGATTCCGATGCTTCACTTCAGGTTTACAGTATCCCTCTGACCTTCTTATTGACGATGAAACACAGAAATTGCATCGGAATTATATACAAAAGGCACAATGCCGACTTAAGTACAAGAAGACTGACTCTTCTTACTGTGTATTTTTTGAATCATTCCTGTGGTACTAGTTATAGATTCCGATGCTTCACTTCAGGTTTACTGTATCCCCCTTACCTTCTTATTGACGATCAAACACAGAAAATCGATCGGAATTAAATACGAAAGGCACAATGCCGCCTCAAGTACAAGAAGACTGGCTCTTCTTACTGTCTATGTTTTGAACCATTCCTGTGACACTAGTCATAGATTCCGATGCTTCACTTCAGGTTTACTGTATCCAGCTGACCTTCTTATTGACGATGAAACGCAGAAATTGCATCGGAATTAAATACAAAAGGTACAATGCCCTACTTAAGTACAAGAAGACTGACTCATCTTACTGTCTATGTTTTGAATCACTCCTGTGACACAAGTTATGGATTCCGATGCTTAACTTCAGTTTTACTGTATCCCTCTGACCTTCTTATTGACGACGAAACATAGAAATTGCATCGGAATTAAATACAAAAGGCACAATGCCGACTTAAGTACAAAAAACTGACTCTTCTACTGTCTATGTTATGAACCATTCCTGTGACACTAGTTATAGATTCCGATGCTTCACTTCAGGTTTACTGTATCCCTCCGACCTTCCTTTTGACGATGAAACACAGAAATTGCGTCGGAATTAAATACAAAAGGCACAAAGCCAACTCAAGTACAAGAAGACTGACTCTTCTTACTGTCTATGTTTTGAACCATTCCTGTGACACTAGTTATAGATTCCGATGTTTCACTTCAGGTTTACTGTATCCCTATGACCTTCTTATTGACGATGAAATACAGAAATTGCATCGGAATTACATACAAAAGGCACAATGCCGACTTAAGCACACGGAAACTCACTCTTCTTACTGTCTATGATTTGAACCATTCCTGTGACACTAGTTATAGACTCCGATGCTTCACATCAGGTTTACTGTATCCCTCAGACCGCCGTATTGACGATGAAACACAGAAATTGCATCGGAATTAAATACAAAAGGTAAATGCCGACTCGAGTACAAGAAGACTGGCTCTTCTTCCTCTCTATGTTTTGAAACATTCCTGTGACACTAGTTATAGATTCCGATGCTTCACTTCAGGTCTACTGTATTCAGCTGACCTTCTTATTGACTATGAAACACAAAAATTGCATCGGAATTAAGTACAAATGGCACAATGCCGACTTAAGTACAAGAAGACTGACTCTTCCTACTGTCTATGTTTTCAACCATTCCTGTGACACTAGTTACAGATTCCGATGCTTCTCTTCAGGTTTGCTGTATCCCTCTGACCTTATTGGCGATGAAACACAGATATTGCATCGGAATTATATACAAAAGGCACAAAGCCAAATCAAGTACTAGAAGACTGACTCTCCTTACTGTCTATGTTTTGAACCATTCCTGTGACACTACTTATAGATTCTAATGCTTCACTTCAGGTTTACTGTATCCCTCTGACCGTCGTATTGACGATGAAACACCGAAATTGCATCGCAAGTAAATTCAAATGCACAATGCCGACTCAAGCACAAGAAGACTGGCTCTTCTTACTGTCTATGTTTTGAACCTTTCCTGTAAGACCGGTTTTAGATTCCGATGCTTCACTTCAGGTTTACTGTATCCCTTGGACCTTCTTATTGACGACGAAAAATACAGAAATTGCATCGGAATTAAATAGAAATGGCACAATACCGACTTAAGTACAAGAAAACTAACTCTTCTTACTGTCTATGGTTTGAACTATTCCTGTGACACTAGTTATAGACTCCGATCCTTCACTTCAGGTTCACTGTTTCCCTCTGACCTTCTTATTGACGATGAAACAAAGAAATTGCATCTGAATGAAATACAAAAGGCACAATGCCGACTCAAGTACAAGAAATTTGGCTCTTCTTACTGTCTATGTTTTGAACCTTTCGTGCGAGACCGGTTTTAGATTCCGATGCTTCACTTCAGGTTTACTGTATCCCTTGGACATTCTTATTGACGATCAAACACAGAAATTGCATCAGAATTAGATACAAAAGGCGCAATGCCGACTCAAGTACAAGAAGACAGGCTCTACGTACTTTCTATGTTTTGAACCTTTCCTGTGAGACCGGCTTTAGATTCCGATGCTTCACTTCAGGTTTACTCTATCCCTTGGACCTTCTTATTGACGACGAAACACAGAAACTGCATCGGAAGTAAATAGAAAAGGCACAATGTCGACTTAAGTACAAGAAAACTGACTCTTCTTACTGTCTATGATTTGAACAATTCCTGTGACACTAGTTATAGGTTCCGATGCTTCACTTCAGGTTTACTGTATCCCTCTGACCTTATTGACGATGAAACACAGAAATTGCATCGGAATTAAATACAAAAGGCACAATGCCGACTCAAGTACAAGAAGACTGGCTATTCTTACTGTCAAGGTTTTGAACCTTTCCTGTGATACCGGTTTTAGTTTCGGATGATTCACTTCAGGTTTACTGTATCCTTTGGACCTTCTTTTGACGACGAAACACAGAAACTGCATCGGAATTAAATAGAAAAGGCACAATGTCGACTTAAGTACAAGAAAACTGATTCTTCTTACTGTCTATGATTTGAACCATTCCTGTGACACTAGGTATAGGTTCCGATGCATCACTTCAGGTTTACTGTATCCCTCTGCCCTCTTATTGACGATGAAACACAGAATTTGCATCGGAATTAAATACAAAAGGCACAATGCCGACTTAAGTATAAGAAAACCGACTCTTCTTACTGTCTATGCTTTGAACCATTCCTGTGAGACTAGTTACAGATTCCGATGCTTCACTTCAGGTTTACTGTATCCCTCTGACCTTCTTATTGACGATGAAACACAGAAATTGCATCGGAATTAAATACAAAAGGCACATTGCCGACTCAAGTACAAGAAGACTGGTTCTTTTTACTGTCTATGTTTTGAACCTTTCCTGTAAGACCAGTTTTAGATTCCGAAGCTTGTTTCAGGTTTACTGTATCCATTGGACCATCTTATTGACGACGAAACATAGTATATGCATTGGAATTAAATAGAAAAGGCACAATACCGACTTAAGTATAAGAATACTGACTCTTCTTACTGTCTATGCTTTGAACCATGCCTGTGACACTAGTTATAGATTCCGATGCTTCACTTCAGGTTTACTGTATCCCTCTGACCTTCTTATTGACGATAAGACACGGAAATTGCATCGGAATTAAATACAAAGGGCACAATGCCGACTTAAGTACAAGAAAACTGATTCTTCTTACTAACTATGATTTGAACCTTACCTGTGAGACTGGTTTTAAATTCCGATGCTTCACTTCAGGTTTACTGTATCCCTTGGACCTTCTTATTGACGACGAAACACAGAAATTGCATCGGAATTAAACACAAAAGGCACAATGCCGACTTAAGTACAAGAAAACTGACTCATCTTACTGTCTATGTTTTGAACCATTCCTGTGACACTAGTTATAGATTCCGATGCTTCACTTCCGGTTAACTGTATCCCTCTGAGCTTCTTAATGACGATGAAACACAGAAATTGCATCGGAATTAAATACAAAGGGCACAATGCCGACTCAAGCATAAGAAGACTGGCTCTTCGAACTGTCTATATTTTGAACCTTTCCTGTGATACCGGTTTTAGACTCCGATGCTTTACTTCATGTTTACTGTATCCCTTGGACCTTCTTATTGACGACGAAACACAGAAACTGCATCGGAATTAAATAGAAAAGGCACAATGTCGACTTAAGTACAAGTAAACTGACTCTTCTTACTGTCTACGGTTTCAACCATTCCTGAGACACTAGTTATAGGTTCTGATGCATCACTTCAGGTTTACTGTATCCCTCTGACCTTCCTATTGACGATGAAACACAGAAATTGCATCGGAATTAAATACAAAAACCACAAAGCCGACTCAAGTACAAGAAGACTGGCTCTTCTTACTGTCAATGTTTTGAACCTTTCCTGTGATACCGGTTTGAGTTGCGGATGATTCACTTCAGGTTTACTGTATCCTTTGGACCTTCTTTTGACGACGAAACACAGAAACTGCATCGGAATTAAATAGAAAATGCACAATGCCGACTTAAGTACAAGAAAACTGACTCTTCTTACTGTCTATGTTATGAACCATTCCTGTGACACTAGTTATAGTTTCCGATGCTTCACTTCAGGTTTACTGTATCCCTCTGACCTTCTTATTGACGATGAAACACAGAAATTGCATCGGAATTAAATAGAAAATGCACAATGCCGACTTAAGTACAAGAAAACTGACTCTTCTTACTGTCTATGTTTTGAACCATTATTGTGACACTAGTTATAGATTCTGATGCTTCACTTCAGGTTTACTGTATCCCTCTGACCGTCTTATTGACGATGAAACACAGAAATTGCATCGGAATTAAATACAAAAGGCACAATGCCGACTCAAGTACTAGAAGACCGGCTCTTCTTACTGTCTATGTTTTGAACCTTTCCTGGGTTACCGGTTTTAGATTCCGACCCTTCACTTCAGGTTTACTGTATCCCTTGGAACTTCTTAATGACGACGAAACACAGAAACTGCATCGGAAGTAAATAGAAAAGGCACAATGTCCACTTAAGTACAAGAAAACTGACTCTTCTTACTGTCTATGATTTGAACAATTCCTGTGACACTAGTTTTAGATACCGATGCTTCACTTCAGGTTTACTGTATCCCTCTCACCTTCTTATTGACGATGAAACACAGGAAATTGATCGGAATTAAATGCGAAATGCACAATGCCGCCTCAAGTACAAGATGACTGGCTCTTCTTACTGTCTATGTTTTGAACCATTCCTGTGACACTAGTTATAGATTCCGATGCTTCACTTCAGGTTTACTGTAGCCAGCTGACCTTCTTATTGACGATGAAACGCAGAAATTGCGTCGGAATTAAATACAAAAGGTACAGTGCCCTACTTAAGTACAAGAAAACTGACTCATCTTACTGTCTATGTTTTGAATCACTCCTGTCACACAAGTTATAGGTTCCGATGCTTCACTTCAGTTTTACTGTATCCCTCTGACCTTCTTATTGACGACGAAACACAGAAATTGCATCGGAATTAAATACAAAAAGCTGATTGCCGTCTTAAGTACAAGAAGACTGACTCTTCCTACTGCCTATGTTTTGAACCATTCCTGTGACACTAGTTTTAGATTCGGATGCTTCACTTCAGGTTTACTGTATCCCCCTGACCTTCATATTGACGATGAAACACAGAAATTGCATCGGAATTAAATACAAAAGGCACAATGCCGACTCAAGTACTAGAAGACTGACTTTTCTTACTGCCTATGTTTTGAACCATCCCTGTGACACTAGTTATAGACTCCGATGCATCACATCAGGTTTACTGTATCCCTCAGACCGTCGTATTGACGATGAAGCACAGAAATTGCATCGGAATTAAATACAAAAGGCACAATGCCGACTCGAGTACAAGAAGACTGGCTCTTCTTCCTGTCTATGTTTTGAACCATTCCTGTGACACTAGTTATAGATTCCGATGCTTCACTTCAGGTCTACTGTATCCAGCTGACCTTCTTATTGACGATGAAACACAGAAATTGCTTCGGAATTAAATAGAAAAGGCACAATGCCGACTTAAGTACAAGAAAACTAACTCTTCTTACTGTCTATGGTTTGAACTATTCCTGAGACACTAGTTATAGACTCTGATGCTTCACTTCAAGTTTACTGTTTCCCTCTGACCTTCTTATTGACGATGAAACACAGAAATTGCATCTGAATTAAATACAAAAGGCACAATGCCGACTCAAGTACAAGAAGACTGGCTCTTCTTACGGTCTATGTTTTGGACCTTTCCTGTGAGACCGGTTTTAGATTCCGATGCTTCACTTCAGGTTTCCTGTATCCCTTGGACCTTCTTATTGACGATCAAACACAGAAATTGCATCGGAATTAAATACAAAAGGCACAATGCCGACTTAAGTACAAGAAGACTGACTCTTCTTACTGTCTGTGCTTTGAACCATTCCTGTGACACTAGTTGTAGATTCCGATGCTTCACTTCAGGTTTACTGTATCCCTCTGACCTTCTTATTGACGATGAAATACAGAAATTGCATCGGAATTAAATACAAGAGGCACAATGCCGACTTAAGTACATGAAAACTGATTCTTCTTACTGTCTATGTTTTGAACCTTTCCTGTGAGACCAGTCTTTGATTTTGATGCTTGACTTCAGGTTTACAGTATCCCTTGGACCTTCTTATTAACGACGAAACACAGAAATTGCATCGGAATTGAATATAAAAGGCACAATGCCGACTTTAGAACAAGAAAACAGAGTCTTCTTACTGTCTATGTTTGAACCATTCCTGTGACACTAGTTATAGATTCCGATGCTTCACTTCAGGTTTACTGTATCCCTCTGACCTTCTTATTGACGATGAAACACAGAAATTGCATCAGAATTAAATACAAAAGGCACAATGCCGACTCAAGTACAAGAAGACTGGCTCTACTTACTTTCTATGTTTTGAACCTTTCCTGTGAGACCGGTTTTAGATTCCGATGCTTCACTTCAGGTTTACTGTATCCCTTGGACCTTCTTATTGACGACGAAACACAGAAACTGCATCGGAATTAAATACAAAAGGCACAATGCCGACTTAAGTACAAGAAAACCGACTCTTCTTACTGTCTATGCTTTGAACCATTCCTGCGACACTAGTTATAGATTCCGATGCTTCACTTCAGGTTTACTGTATCCCTCTGACCTTCTTATTGACGATGAAACGCAGAAATTGCATCGGAATTAAATAGAAAAGGCACAATGCCGACTTAAGTACAAGAAAACTAACTCTTCTTACTGTCTATGCTTTGAACCATTCCTGCGACACTAGTTATAGATTCCGATGCTTCACATCAGGTTTACTGTATCCCTTTTCCTTTCTTATTGACGATGAAACACAGAAAATGCTTCGGAATTAAATACAAAACGCACAATGCCGACTTAAGTATAAGAATACTGACTCTTCTTACTGTCTATGCTTTGAACCATCCCTGTGACACTAGTTATAGATTGCGATGCTGCACTTCGGGTTTACTGTATCCCTCTGACCTTCTTATTGACGATAAGACACAGAAATTGCTTCGGAATTAAATACAAAGGGCACAATGCCGACTTAAGTACAAGAAAACTGAGTCTTCGTACTAACTATGATTTGAACCTTACCTGTGAGACTGGTTTTAGATTCCGATGCTTCACTTAAGGTTTACTGTATCCCTTGGACCTTCTTATTGACGACGAAACACAGAAATTGCATCGGAATTAAACACAAAAGGCACAATGCCCACTTAAGTACAAGAAAACTGACTCATCTTACTGTCTATGTTTTGAACCATTCCTGTGACACTAGTTATAGATTCCGATGCTTCACTTCCGGTTTACTGTATCCCTCTGACCTTCTTAATGACGACGAAACACAGAAATTGCATCGGAATTATATACAAAGGGCACAATGCCGACTCAAGCATAAGAAGACTGGCTCTTCGTACTGTCTATATTTTGAACCTTTCCTGTGATACCGGTTTTAGATTCCGATGCTTCACTTCAGGTTTACTGTATCCCTTGGACCTTCTTATTGACGACGAAACACAGAAACTGCATCGGAATTAAATAGAAAAGGCACAATGTCGACTTAAGTACAAGTAAACTGACTCTTCTTACTGGCTATGGTTTGAACCATTCCTGTGACACTAGTTATAGGTTCTGATTCATCACTTCCGGTTTACTGTATCCCTCTGACCTTCCTATTGACGATGAAACACAGAAATTGCGTCGGAATTAAACACAAAAGGCACAATGCCGACTTAAGTACAAGAAAACTGATTCTTCTTACTGTCTATGTTTTGAACCTTTCCTGTGACACTAGTTATAGATTCCGATGCTTCACTTCAGGTTTACCGTACCCCTCCGACCTTCTTATTGATGATGTAACACAGAAATTGCATCGGAATTAAACAGAAAAGGCACAATGTCGACTTAAGTACAAGTAAACTGACTCTTCTTACTGTCTATGGTTTGAACCATTCCTGTGACACTAGTTATAGGTTCTGATTCATCACTTCAGATTTACTGTATCCCTCTGACCTTCCTATTGACGATGAAACACAGAAATTGCATCGGAATTGAATACAAAAGCCACAATGCCGACTTAAGTATAAGAAAATTGACTCTTCTTACTGTCTATGCTTTGAACCATTCCTGTGACACTAGTTATAGATTCCGATGATTCACTTCAGGTTTACTGTATCCCTCTGACAGTCTTACTGACGATGAATCACAGAAATTGCATCGCAATTAAATACAAAAGACAGAATGAAGGGTCAAGTACAAGACGTCTGGCTTTTCTTACTGTCTATGTTTTGAACCTTTCCTGTGATACCGGTTTTAGATTCCGATGCTTCACTTCAGGTTTACTGTATCCCTTGGACCTTCTTATTGACGGCGAAACACAGAAATTGCATCGGAATTGAACAGAAAAGGCACAATGCTGACTTAAATACAAGAAAACTGACTCTTCTTACTGTCTATGGTTCGAACCATTCCTGTGACACTAGTTATAGATTCCGATGCTTCACTTCAGGTTTACTGTATCCCTCTCACCTTCTTATTGACGATGCAACACAGAAATTGCATCGGAATTAAATACAAAAGACACACTGCCGACTTAATTATAAGAAAACTGACGCTTCTTACTGTCTATGGTTTTAACTATTCCTGTGACACTAGTTATAGATTCCGATACTTCACTTCAGGTTTACTGTATCCCTCTGACCCTCTTATTGACGATGAAACACAGAAATTGCATCGGAATTAATTAAAAAAGGCACAATGGCGACTTAAGTACAGAAAACTGACTCCTCTTACTGTCTATGTTTTGAACCATTCCTGTGTCATTAGTTATAGATTCCGATGCTTCACTTCTGGTTTACTGTATCCCTTGAACCTTCTTATTGACGACGAAACACAGAAATTGCATCGGAATTAAATATAAAAGCTCAATGCTGACTTAAGTACAAGAAAACTGATTCTTCTTACTGTCTATGTTTTTAACCATTCCAGTGACACTAGTTATAGATTCCGATTCTTCACTTCAGGTTTACTGTACCCCTTGGACTTTCTTATTGACGACGAAACACAGAAATTGCATCGGAATTAAATAGAAAAGCACAATGCCGACTTAAGTACAAGAAAACTGACTCTTCTTGCTGTCTATACTTCGAACCACTCCTGTGACACTTATTATAGATTCCGATGCTTCACTTCAGGTTGACTGTATCCCTCTGACCTTCTTATTGACGATGAAACACAGAAATTGCATCGGAATACAAACAAAAGGCACAATGCCAACTCATGTACAAGAAGACTGACTCTTCTTACTGTCTATGTTTTGAACCATTCCTGTGACACTAGTTATAGATTCCGATGTTTCACTTCACGTTTACTGTATCCCTCTGACCTTCTTATTGACGTGAAACACAGAAATTGCATCGGAATTAAATACAAAAGGCACAATAAAGACTAAAGTACAAGAAGACTGGCTCATCTTACTGTCTATGCTTTGAACCTCTCCTGTGAGACCGGTTTTAGATTCCGATACTTGACTTCAGGTTTAATGTATCCCTTTCACGTTCGTATTGACGATGAAACACAGAAATTGCATCGGAATTAAATACATAAGGCACAATGCCGATTTAAGTACAAGAAAACTGACTCTTCTTACTGTCTATGTTTTGAAATTTCCTGTGACACTAGTTATAGATTCCGATGCTTCACTTCAGGTTTACCGTAGACCTCCGACCTTCTTATTGATGATGTAACACAGAAATTGCATCGGAATTAAACAGAAAAGGCACAATGCCGACTTAAGTACAAGAAAACGGACTCTTCTTACTGTCTATGGTTTTAACCATTCCTGTTACACTAGTTATAGATTCCGATGCTTCACTTCAGGTTTACTGTATCCCTCTGACTTTCTTATTGACGATGAAACACTGAAATTGCATCGGAATTAATTAAAAAACGCAAAATGCCGTCTTAAGTACAAGAAAACTGACTCTTCTAACTGTCTATGTTTTGAACCATTCCTGTGTCATTAGTTATAGATTCCGATGCTTCACTTCAGGTTTACTGTATCTTTCTGATCTTCTTATTGACGATGAAACACAGAATTTGCGTCGGAATTAAATACAAAAGGCACAATGCTGACTTAAGTGCAAGAAAAATGATTCTTCTTACTGTCTATGCTTTGAACCATTCCTGTGACACTAGTTATAGATTCCGATGCTTCACTTCAGGTATACTAAATCCCTTGGACCTTATTATTGACGATGGAACACAGAAATTGCATCGGAAATAAATACAAAAGGCACAATGCAGACTTAAGTACAGAAAACTGACTCTTCTTACTGTCTATGTTTTGAACCATTCCTGTGTCATTATTTATAGATTCCGATGCTTCACTTCAGGTTTACTGTATCCGTTGGACCTTCTTATTGACGACGAAACACAGAAATTGCATCGGAATTAGATAGAAAAGCTCAATGCCGACTTAAGTACAAGAAAACTGATTCATCTTACTGTCTATGTTTTAACCATTCCTGTGACACTAGTTATAGATTCCGATGGTTCACATTAGGTTTACTGTACCCCTTGGACCTTCTTGTTGGCGATGAAACACAGAAATTGCATCGGAAATAAATAGAAAACACAATGCCGACTTAAGTACAAGAAAACTGACTCTTCTTACTGTCTATGTTTTGAACCACTCCTGTGACACTTATTATAGATTCCGATGCTTCACTTCAGGTTTACTGTATCCCTCTGACCGTCGTATTGCCCATGAAACACAGAAATTGCATCGGAATTAAATAGAAAAGCACAATGCCGACGTAAGTACAAGAAAACTGACTCTTCTTACTGTCTATGTTTTGAACCACTTCTGTGACACTAGTTATAGATTCCGATGCTTCACATCAATTTTACTCTATCACTCTGACCTTCGTATTGACGATAAAACACAGAAATTGCATCGGAATACAAACAAAAGGCACAATGCCGACTTACGTACAAGAAGACTGACTCTTCTTACTGTCTTTGTTTTGAACCATTCCTGTGATACGAGTTATTGATTCCGATGGTTCACTTCAGGATTACTGTATCCCTCTGACCCTCTTATTGACGATGAAACACAGAAATTAGTTCGGAATTAAATACAAAAGGCACAAAGCCAACTCAAGTTCAAGAAGACTGACTCTTCTTACTGTCTATGTTTTGAACCATTCCTGTGACACTAGTTATGGATTCCGATGTTTCACTTCAGGTTTACTGTATCCCTATGACCTTCTTATTGAAGATGAAATACAGAAATTGCATCGGAATTAAATACAAAAGGCACAATGCCAACTTCAGTACAAGAAAACTGACTCTTCTTACTGTCTATGCCTTGAACCATTCCCGTGACACTAGTTATAGATTCCGATGCTTCACTTCAGGTTTACTATATCCCTCCGACCTTCTTATTGACGACGAAACACAGAAATTGCATCGGAATTAAATAGAAAAGGCACAATGCCGACTTAAGCACACGGAAACTCACTCTTCTTACTGCTATGTTTCGAACCATTCCTGTGACACTAGTTATGGATTCCGATGCTTCACTTCAGGTTTACTGTATCCCTCTGACCGTCTTATTGACGATGAAACACAGAAATTGCACCGGAATTAAATACAAAAGGAACAATGCCGACTCAAGTACAATAAGACTGGCTCTTCTTACTGTCTATGATTTGAACCTTTCTTGTGAGACCGGTTTTAGATTCCGAAGCTTCACTTCAGGTTTACTATATCCCTCTGACCTTCTTATTGACGATGAAACACAGAAATTGCATCGGAATTAAATACAAAAGGCACAGTCACGACTCAAGTACAGGAAGACTGGCTCTTCTTACTGTCTATGTTTTGAACCATTCCTGTGACACTAGTTATAGATTCAGATGCTTCACTTCAGGTTAACTGTACCCCTCCGACCTTCTTATTGATGATGAAACACAGAATTTGCATCGGAATTATACAGAAAAGGCACAATGCTGACTTAAGTACAAGAAAACTGACTCTTCTTACTGTCTATGGCTTTAACCATTCCTGTGACACTAGTTATAGATTCCGATGCTTCACTTCAGGTTTACTGTATCCCTCTGACCTTCTTATTGACGACCAAACACAGAAATTGCATCGGAATTAAATACGAAAGGCACATTCCCGACTTAAGTACAAGAAAACTGACTCTTCTTACTGTCTATGGTTTTAACCTGTCCTGTGACACTAGTTATGTATTCCGATGCTTCACTTCAGGTTTACTGTATCCCTCTGACCCTCTTATTGACGATGAAACACAGAAAATGCATCGGAATTAATTAAAAAAGGCACAATGGCGACTCAAGTACAGAAAACTGACTCTTCTTACTGTCTATGATTTGAATCATTCCTGTGTAATTAGTTATAGATTCCGATGCTTCACTTCAGGTTTACTGTATCCCTTGGACCTTCTTATTGACGACTAAACACAGAAACTGCATCGGAATTAAATAGAAAAACAAAATGCCGACTTACGTACAAGAAAACTGATTCATCTTACTGTCTATGTTTTTAACCATTCTTGTGACACTAGTTATAGATTCCGATACTTCACTTCAGGTTTACTGTACCCCTTGGACCTTCCTATTGGCGACGAAACACAGAAATTGCATCGGAAATAAATAGAAAAGCACAATGCCGACTTAAGTACAAGGAAACTGGCTCTTCTTACTGTCTATGTTTTGAACCACTCCTGTGACACTTATAGATTCCGATGCTTCACTTCAGGTTTACTGTATCCCTCTCACCGTCTTATTGCCCAAGAAACATAGAAATTGCATCGCAATTAAATTAAAAGCACAATGCCGACGTAAGTACAAGAAAACAGACTCTTCTTACTGTCTATGTTTTGAACCACTCCTGTGACACTAGTTATAGATCCCGATGCTTCACATCAGGTTTACTCTATCACTCTGACCTTCTTATTGACGATAAAATACAGAAATTGCATCGGAATACAAACAAAAGGCACAATGCCGTCTTAAGTACAAGAAGACTGACTCTTCTTACTGTCTATGCTTTGAACCATTCCTGTGACACGAGTTATTGATTCCGATGGTTCACTTCAGGTTTACTGTATCCCTCTGCCCCTCTTATTGACGATGAAACACAGAAATTGCATCGGAATTAAATACAAAAGGCACAAAGCCAACTCAAGTACAAGAAGACTGACTCTTCTTACTGTCTATGTTTTGAACCATTCCTGTGACACTAGTTATAGATTCCGATGTTTCACTTCAGGTTTACTGTATCCCTATGACCTTCTTATTGACGATGAAATACAGAAATTGCATCGGAATTACATACAAAAGGCACAATGCCGACTTAAGCACTCGGAAACTCACTCTTCTTACTGTCTATGATTTGAACCATTCCTGTGACACTAGTTATGGATTCCGATGCTTCACTTCTGGTTTACTGTATCCCTCTGACCGTCTTATTGACGATGAAACCCAGAAATTGCACCGGAATTAAATACAAAAAGCACAATGCCGACTCAAGTACAATAAGACTGGCTCTTCTTACTGTCTATGATTTGAACCTTTCCTGTGAGACCGGTTTCAGATTCCGATGCTTCACTTCAGGTTTACTATATCCCTCTGACCTTCTTATTGACGATGAAACACAGAAATTGCATCGGAATTAAATACAAAAGGCACAGTCACGACTCAAGTACAATAAGACTGGCTCTTCTTACTGTCTATGATTTGAACCTTTCCTGTGAGACCCTGTTTCAGATTCCGATGCTTCACTTCAGGTTTACTATATCCCTCTGACCTTCTTATTGACGATGAAACACAGAAATTGCATCGGAATTAGTTACAAAAGGCACAATGCCGACTTAAGTACAAGAAAACTGACTCTTCTTACTGTCTATGTTTTGAACCGCTCCTGTGACATTAGTTATGGATTACGATGGTTCACTTCAGGTTTACTGTATCCCTCTGACCTTCTTATTGACGATGAAACACAGAAATTGCATCGGAATTAAATACAAAAGGCACAATCCCGACTCTAGTACAAGTAGACTGGCTCTTCTTATTGTCTATATTCTGTACCTTTCCTGTGAGACCGGTTTTAGATTCCGATGCTTCGCTTCAGGTATACTGCATCGCTCTGACTTTCTTAATGACGATGAAACGCAGAAATTGCATCGGAATACAAACAAAAGGCACATTGCCGACTTAAGTACAAGAAGACTGACTCTTCTTACTGTCTATGATTTGAATCATTCCTGTGTCATTAGTTATAGATTCCGATGTTTCACTTCAGGTTTACTGTATACCTTGGACCTTCTTATTGACGACTAAACACAGAAACTGCATCGGAATTAAATAGAAAAACAAAATGCCGACTTACGTACAAGAAAACTGATTCATCTTACTGTCTATGTTTTTAACCATTCTTGTGACACTAGTTATAGATTCCGATACTTCACTTCAGGTTTACTGTACCCCTTGGACCTTCTTATTGGCGACGAAACACAGAAATTGCATCGGAAATAAATAGAAAAGCACAATGCCGACTTAAGTACAAGGAAACTGACTCTTCTTATTGTCTATGTTTTGAACCACTCCTGTGACACTTATAGATTCCGATGCTTCACTTCAGGTTTACTGTATCCCTCTCACCGTCTTATTGCCCATGAAACATAGAAATTGCATCGCAATTAAATTGAAAAGCACAATGCCGACGTAAGTACAAGAAAACAGATTCTTCTTACTGTCTATGTTTTGAACCACTCCTGTGACACTAGTTATAGATTCCGATGCTTCACATCAGGTTTACTCTATCACTCTGACCTTCTTATTGACGATAAAATACAGAAATTGCATCGGAATACAAACAAAAGGCACAATGCCGTCTTAAGTACAAGAAGACTGACTCTTCTTACTGTCTATGCTTTGAACCATTCCTGTGACACGAGTTATTGATTCCGATGGTTCACTTCAGGTTTACTGTATCCCTCTGCCCCTCTTATTGACGATGAAACACAGAAATTGCATCGGAATTAAATACAAAAGGCACAAAGCCAACTCAAGTACAAGAAGACTGACTCTTCTTACTGTCTATGTTTTGAACCATTCCTGTGACACTAGTTATAGATTCCGATGTTTCACTTCAGGTTTACTGTATCCCTATGACCTTCTTATTGACGATGAAATACAGAAATTGCATCGGAATTAAATACAAAAGGCACAATGCCGACTTAAGTACAAGAAGACTGACTCTTCTTACTGTCTATGTTTTGAACCATTCCTGTGACACGAGTTATTGATGCCGATGGTTCACTTCAGGTTTACTGTATCCCTCTGACCCTCTTATTGACGATGAAACACAGAAATTGCATCGGAATTAATTAAAAAAGGCACAATGCCGACTTAAGTACAAGAAAACTGATTCTTCTTACTGTCTATGCTTTGAACCATTCCTGTGACACTAGTTATAGATTCCGATGCTTCCCTTCAGGTGTACTGAATCCCTTGGACCTTATTATTGACGATGGAACACAGAAATTGCATCGGAATTAAATACAAAAGGCACAATGCAGACTTAAGTACAAGAAAACTGACCTTTTTACTGTCTATGTTTTGAACCATTCCTGTGACACTAGTTATAGATTCCGATGCTTCACTTCAGGCTTACTGTACCCCTCCGACCTTCTTATTGATGATGAAACACAGAATTTGCATCGGAATTAAACAGAAAAGGCACAATGCCGACTTAAGTACCAGAAAACTGACTCTTCTTACTGTCTATGTTTTGAACCATTCCTGTGTCATTAGTTATAGATTCCGATGCTTCACTTCAGGTTTACTGTATCCCTTGGACCTTCTTATTGACGACGAAACACAGAAATTGCATCGGAATTAAATAGAAAAGCTCAATGCCGACTTAAGTACAAGAAAACTGATTCTTCTTACTGTCTATGTTTTTAACCATTCCTGTGACACTAGTTATAGATTCCGATGCTTCACTTCAGGTTTACTGTATCCCTCTGACCTTCTTATTGTCGATAAAACACAGAAATTGCATCGGAATACAAACAAAAGGCACAATGCCGACTTCAGGACAAGAAGACTGACTCTTCTTACTGTCTATGTTTTGAACCATTCCTGTGACACGAGTTATTGATGCCGATGGTTCACTTCAGGTTTACTGTATCCCTCTGCCCCTCTTATTGACGATGAAACACAGAAATTGCATCGGAATTAAATACAAAAGGCACAAAGCCAACTCAAGTACAAGAAGACTGACTCTTCTTACTGTCTATGTTTTGAACCATTCCTGTGACACTAGTTATAGATTCCGATGTTTCACTTCAGGTTTACTGTATCCCTATGACCTTCTTATTGACGATGAAATACAGAAATTGCATCGGAATTACATACAAAAGGCACAATGCCGACTTAAGCACACGGAAACTCACTCTTCTTACTGTCTATGATTTGAACCATTCCTGTGACACTAGTTATGGATTCCGATGCTTCACTTCTGGTTTACTGTATCCCTCTGATCGTCTTATTGACGATGAAACCCAGAAATTGCACCGGAATTAAATACAAAAAGCACAATGCCGACTCAAGTACAATAAGACTGGCTCTTCTTACTGTCTATGATTTGAACCTTTCCTGTGAGACCGGTTTCAGATTCCGATGCTTCACTTCAGGTTTACTATATCCCTCTGACTTTCTTATTGACGATGAAACATAGAAATTGCATCGGAATTAATTACAAAAGGCACAATGCCGACTTAAGTACAAGAAAACTGACTCTTCTTACTGTCTATGTTTTGAACCGCTCCTGTGACATTAGTTATGGATTACGATGGTTCACTTCAGGTTTACTGTATCCCTCTGACCTTCTTATTGACGATGAAACACAGAAATTGCATCGGAATTAAATACAAAAGGCACAATCCCGACTCCAGTACAAGTAGACTGGCTCTTCTTATTGTCTATATTCTGTACCTTTCCTGTGAGACCGGTTTTAGATTCCGATGCTTCGCTTCAGGTATACTGCATCGCTCTGACTTTCTTAATGACGATGAAACGCAGAAATTGCATCGGAATACAAACAAAAGGCACATTGCCGACTTAAGTACAAGAAGACTGACTCTTCTTACTGTCTATGATTTGAATCATTCCTGTGTCATTAGTTATAGATTCCGATGCTTCACTTCAGGTTTACTGTATACCTTGGACCTTCTTATTGACGACTAAACACAGAAACTGCATCGGAATTAAATAGAAAAACAAAATGCCGACTTACGTACAAGAAAACTGATTCATCTTACTGTCTATGTTTTTAACCATTCTTGTGACACTAGTTATAGATTCCGATACTTCACTTCAGGTTTACTGTACCCCTTGGACCTTCTTATTGGCGACGAAACACAGAAATTGCATCGTAAATAAATAGAAAAGCACAATGCCGACTTAAGTACAAGGAAACTGACTCTTCTTACTGTCTATGTTTTGAACCACTCCTGTGACACTTATAGATTCCGATGCTTCACTTCAGGTTTACTGTATCCCTCTCACCGTCTTATTGCCCATGAAACACAGAAATTGCATCGCAATTAAATTGAAAAGCACAATGCCGACGTAAGTACAAGAAAACAGACTCTTCTTACTGTCTATGTTTTGAACCACTCCTGTGACACTAGTTATAGATTCCGATGCTTCACATCAGGTTTACTCTATCACTCTGACCTTCTTATTGACGATAAAATACAGAAATTGCATCGGAATACAAACAAAAGGCACAATGCCGTCTTAAGTACAAGAAGACTGACTCTTCTTACTGTCTATGCTTTGAACCATTCCTGTGACACGAGTTATTGATTCCGATGGTTCACTTCAGGTTTACTGTATCCCTCTGCCCCACTTATTGACGATGAAACACAGAAATTGCATCGGAATTAAATACAAAAGGCACAAAGCCAACTCAAGTACAAGAAGACTGACTCTTCTTACTGTCTATGTTTTGAACCATTCCTGTGACACTAGTTATAGATTCCGATGTTTCACTTCAGGTTTACTGTATCCCTATGACCTTCTTATTGACGATGAAATACAGAAATTGCATCGGAATTAAATACAAAAGGCACAATGCCGACTTAAGCACACGGAAACTCACTCTTCTTACTGTCTATGATTTGAACCATTCCTGTGACACTAGTTATGGATTCCGATGCTTCACTTCTGGTTTACTGTATCCCTCTGACCATCTTATTGACGATGAAACCCAGAAATTGCACCGGAATTAAATACAAAAAGCACAATGCCGACTCAAGTACAATAAGACTGGCTCTTCTTACTGTCTATGATTTGAACCTTTCCTGTGAGACCGGTTTCAGATTCCGATGCTTCACTTCAGGTTTACTATATCCCTCTGACCTTCTTATTGACGATGAAACACAGAAATTGCATCGGAATTAAATACAAAAGGCACAGTCACGACTCAAGTACAATAAGACTGGCTCTTCTTACTGTCTATGATTTGAACCTTTCCTGTGAGACCGGTTTCAGATTCCGATGCTTCACTTCAGGTTTTCTATATCCCTCTGACCTTCTTATTGACGATGAAACACAGAAATTGCAACGGAATTAATTACAAAAGGCACAATGCCGACTTAAGTACAAGAAAACTGACTCTTCTTACTGTCTATGTTTTGAACCGCTCCTGTGACATTAGTTATGGATTACGATGGTTCACTTCAGGTTTACTGTATCCCTCTGACCTTCTTATTGACGATGAAACACAGAAATTGCATCGGAATTAAATACAAAAGGCACAATCCCGACTCTAGTACAAGTAGACTGGCTCTTCTTATTGTCTATATTCTGTACCTTTCCTGTGAGACCGGTTTTAGATTCCGATGCTTCGCTTCAGGTATACTGCATCGCTCTGACTTTCTTAATGACGATGAAACGCAGAAATTGCATCGGAATACAAACAAAAGGCACATTGCCGACTTAAGTACAAGAAGACTGACTCTTCTTACTGTCTATGCTTTGAACCATTCCTGTGACAGTAGTTATAGATTCCGATGGTTCACTTCAGGTTTACTGTATAACTCTGACCTTCTTATTGACGATGAAACACAGAAATTGCATAGGAATTAAATACAAAAAGCACAATGCCGACTCTAGTACAAGAAGAGTGGCTCTTCTACTGTCTATGTTTTGAACCTTTCCTGTGAGACCTGTTTTAGATTCCGATGCTCCATTACAGGTTTACTGTATCCCTTGGACCTTCTTATTGACGACGAAACACAGAAATTGCATCGGAAATAAATAGAAAAGCTCAATGAAGACTTAAGTACAAGAAAACTGATTCTTCTTACTGTCTATGTTTTGAACCATTCCTGTGACACTAGTTATAGATTCCGATGCTTCACTTCAGGTTTACTGTATCCCTCTGACCTTCTTATTGTCGATAAAACACAGAAATTGCATCGGAATACAAACAAAAGGCACAATGCCGACTTAAGTACAAGAAGACTGACTCTTCTTACTGTCTATGTTTTGAACCATTCCTGTGACACGCCTTATTGATGCCGATGGTTCACTTCAGGTTTACTGTATCCCTCTGACCCTCTTATTGACGATGAAACACAGAAATTGCATCGGAATTAATTAAAAAAGGCACAATGCCGACTTAAGTACAAGAAAACTGATTCTTCTTACTGTCTATGCTTTGAACCATTCCTGTGACACTAGTTATAGATTCCGATGCTTCCCTTCAGGTGTACTGAATCCCTTGGACCTTATTATTGACGATGGAACACAGAAATTGCATCGGAATTAAATACAAAAGGCACAATGCAGACTTAAGTACAAGAAAACTGACACTTCTTACTGTCTATGTTTTGAACCATTCCTGTGACACTAGTTATAGATTCCGATGCTTCACTTCAGGCTTACTGTACCCCTCCGACCTTCTTATTGATGATGAAACACAGAATTTGCATCGGAATTAAACAGAAAAGGCTCAATGCCGACTTAAGTACCAGAAAACTGACTCTTCTTACTGTCTATGTTTTAAACCATTCCTGTGTCATTAGTTATAGATTCCGATGCTTCACTTCAGGTTTACTGTATCCCTTGGACCTTCTTATTGACGACGAAACACAGAAATTGCATCGGAATTAAATAGAAAAGCTCAATGCCGACTTAAGTACAAGAAAACTGATTCTTCTTACTGTCTATGTTTTTAACCATTCCTGTGACACTAGTTATAGATTCCGATGCTTCACTTCAGGTTTACTGTATCCCTCTGACCTTCTTATTGTCGATAAAACACAGAAATTGCATCGGAATACAAACAAAAGGCACAATGCCGACTTCAGGACAAGAAGACTGACTCTTCTTACTGTCTATGTTTTGAACCATTCCTGTGACACGAGTTATTGATGCCGATGGTTCACTTCAGGTTTACTGTATCCCTCTGACCCTCTTATTGACGATGAAACACAGAAATTGCATCGGAATTAAATACAAAAGGCACAAAGCCAACTCAAGTACAAGAAGACTGACTCTTCTTACTGTCTATGTTTTGAACCATTCCTGTGGCACTAGTTATAGATTCCGATGTTTCACTTCAGGTTTACTGTATCCCTATGACCTTCATATTGACGATGAAACACAGATATTGCATCGAAATTAAATACAAAAGGCACAATGCCGACTTAGGTACAAGAAAACTGACTCTTCTTACTGTCTATGTTTTGAACCATTCCCGTGACACTAGTTATAGATTCCAATGCTTCACTTCAGGTTTACTGTATCCCTCCGACCTTCTTATTGACGACGAAACACAGAAATTGCATCGGAATTAAATAGAAAAGGCACAATGCCGACTTAAGCACACGGAAACTCACTCTTGTTAATGTCTATGTTTTTGGACCATTCCTGTGACACTAGTTATGGATTCCGATGCTTCACTTCAGGTTTACTGTATCCCTCTGACCGTCTTATTGACGGTGAAACACAGAAATTGCACCGGAATTAAATACAAAAGGCACAATGCCGACTCAAGTACAATAAGACTGGCTCTTCTTACTGTCTATGAATTGAAACTTTCCTGTGAGACCGGTTTTAGATTCCGATGCTTCACTTCAGGTTTACTGTACCCCTCCGTCCTTCTTATTGATGATGTAACACAGATATTGCATCGGAATTAAACAGAAAATGCGCAATGCCGACTTAAGCACACGGAAACTCACTCTTCTTAATGTCTATGTTTTGGACCATTCCTGTGACACTAGTTATGGATTTCGATGCTTCACTTCAGGTTTACTGTATCCCTCTGACCGTCTTATTGGCGGTGAAACACAGAAATTGCACCGGAATTAAATACAAAAGGCACAATGCCGACTCAAGTACAATAAGACTGGCTCTTCTTACTGTCTATGAATTGGAACTTTCCTGTGAGACCGGTTTTAGATTCCAATGCTTCACTTCAGGTTTACTGTATCCCTCCGACCTTCTTATTGACGACGAAGCACAGAAATTGCATCGGAATTAAATAGAAAAGGCACAATGCCGACATAAGCACACGGAAACTCACTCTTCTTAATGTCTATGCTTTGGACCATTCCTGTGACACTAGTTATGGATTCCGATGCTTCACTTCAGGTTTACTGTATCCCTCTGACCGTCTTATTGACCATGAAACACAGAAATTGCATCGGAATTAAACACAAAAGGCACAAAGCCTACTCAAGTACAAGATTACTGGCTCTTCTTACTGTCTATGTTTTGAACCTTTCCTGTGAGACCGGCTTTAGATTCCAATGCTTCACTTCAAGTTTTTCTGTATCCCTTGGACTTCTTATTGACGACGAAACACAGAAACAGCATCGGAATTAAATAGAAAAGGCACAATACCGACTTAAGTACATTAAAACTGACTCTTCTTACTGTCTATGTTTTGAACCACTCCTGTGACACTAGTTATAGATTCCGATGCTTCACTTCAGGTTTACTGTATCCGTCTGACCTTCTTATTGACGATGAAACACAGAAATTGCATCGGAATACAAACAAAATTCACAATGCCGACTTGAGTACAAGAAAACTGACTCTTCTTACTGTCTATGTTTTGAACCATTCCTGTGACACTAGTTATAGATTCCGATGCTTCACTTCAGGTTTACTGTACCATACCGACCTTCTTATTGATGTTGTAACACAGAAATTGCATCGGAATTAAATAGAAAAGGCACAATGCCAACTTAAGTACAAGTAAACTGACTCTTCTTACTGTCTATGGTTTTAACCATTCCTGTGACACTAGTTATAGATTCCGTGGCTTCACTTCATGTTTTACTGTATCCCTCTGACCTTCTTATTGACGATGAAACACAGAAATTGCATCGGAATAAATTAAAAAAGGCACAATGCCGACTTAAGTACATGAAAACTGACTCTTCTAACTGTCTATGTTTTGAACCATTCCTGTGACATTAGTTATAGATTCCGATGCATCACTTCAGGTTTACTGTATCCCTCTGATCTTCTTATTGACGATGAAACACAGAAATTGCATCGGAATTAAATACAAAAGCACAATGCTGACTTAAGTACAAGAAAAATGATTCTTCTTACTGTCTATGCTTTGAACCATTAATGTGACACTAGTTGTAGATTCCGATGCTTCCCTTCAGGTATACTGAATCATTTGGACCTTATTATTGACGATGGAACACAGAAATTGCATCGGAATTAAATACAAAAAGCACAATGCAGACTTAAGTACAAGAAAACTGACTCTTCTTACTATCTATGTTTTGAACCATTCCTGTGACACTAGTTATAGATTCCGATGCTTCACTTCAGGTTTACTGTACCCCTCCGACCTTCTTATTGATGATGAAACACAGAATTTGCATCGGAATTAAACAAAAAAAGGCACAATGCCGACTTAAGTATAAGAAAACTGACTCTTCTGATTGTCTATGTTTGAACCAATCCTGTGACATTACATATAGATTCCGATGCTTCATTTCAGGTTCACTGTATCCCTCTGACCTTCTTATTGACGATGAAACTCAGAAATTGCATCGGAATTAAATACAAAAGGCACAATGCTGACTTAAGTACAAGAAAAATGATTCTTCTTACTGTCTATGTTTTTAACCATTCCTGTGACACTAGTTACAGATTCCGATGCTTCACTTCAGGTTTACTGTATCCCTTGGACCTTCGTATTGACGACGAAACACAGAAATTGCATCGGAATTAATAGAAAGGCACAATGCCGACTTAAGTACAAGAAAACTGACTCTTCTTACTGACTATGTTTTGAACCACTCCTGTGACCCTAGTTATAGATTCCGATGCTTCAGTTCAGGTTTACTGTACCCCTCTGACCGTCTTATTGTCCATGAAACACAGAAATTGCATCGGAATTAAATACAATAGGCACAATGCCGACTTAAGTACGAGAAAACTGACTCTTCTTGCTGTCTATGGTATTAACCATTCCTGTGGCACTAGTTATAGATTCCGATGCTTCACTTCAGGTTTACTGTACCCCTCCGACCTTCTTATTGATGATGAAACACAGAATTTGCATCGGAATTAAACAAAAAAAGGCACAATGCCGACTTAAGTACAAGAAAACTGACTCTTCTTATTGTCTATGTTTGAACCAATCCTGTGACATTACATATAGATTCCGATGCTTCACTTCATGTTTACTGTATCCCTCTGACCTTCTTATTGACGATGAAACACAGAAATTGCTTCGGAATTAAATACGAAAGGCACATTGACGACTTAAGTACAAGAAAACTGACTCTTCTTACTGTCTATGCTTTGAACCTTTCCTGTGACACTAGTTATAGATTCCGATGTTTCACTTCACGTTTACTGTATCCCTCCGAACTACTTATTGACGATGAAACACAGAAATTGCATCGGAATTAAATAGAAAAGGCACAATGCCGACTTAAGTACACGAAAACTGACTCTTCTTACTGTCTATGGTTTTAACCATTCCTGTGACACTAGTTATAGATTCCGATGCTTCACTTCAGGTTTACTGTACCCCTCTGACCTTCTTATTGACGATGAAACGCAGACATTGCATCGGAATTAAATACAAAATTCACATTGCCGACTTAAGTACAAGCAAACTCACTCTTCTTCCTTTCTATGTTTTGAACCATTCCTGTGACATTAGTTATAGATTCCGATGCTTCACTTCAAGTTTTCTGTATCCCTCTGACCTTCTTACTGTCGATGAAACACAGAAATTGCATCGGAATTAAATACAAAATGCACAATGCCGACTTAAGTATAAGAAAACTGATTCTTCTTACTGTCTATGTTTTTAACCAATCCTGTGACACTAGTTATAGATTCCAAAGCCTCACTGCAGGTTTACTGTATCCCTTGGACCTTCTTATTGACGACGAAACACAGAAATTGCATCGGAATTAAATAGAAAAGCACAATGCAGGCTTAGGTACAAGAAAACTGACTCTTCTTACTGTCTATGTTTTGAACCACTCCTGTGACACTAGTTATAGATTCCGATGCTTCACTTCAGGTTTACTGTATCACTCTGACCGTCTTATTGACCTTGAAACACAGAAATTGCATCGGAATTAAATACAAAAGGCACAAAGCCTACTCAAGTACAAGATTACTGGCTCTTCTTACTGTCTATGTTTTGAACCTTTCCTGTGAGACCGGCTTTAGATTCCAATGCTTCACTTCACGTTTTTCTGTATCCCTTGGCCTTCTTATTGACGACGAAACACAGAAACAGCATCGGAATTAAATAGAAAAGGCACAATGCCGACTTAAGTACATTAAAACTGACTCTTCTTACTGCCTATGTTTTGAACCATTCCTGTGAGACTAGTTATAGATTCCGATGCATCACTTCAGGTTTACTGTATCCCTCTGACCTTCTTATTGACGATGAAACGCAGAAATTGCATCGGAATACAAACAAAATGCACAATGCCGACTTAAGTACAAGAAGACTGACTCTTCTTACTGTCTATGGTTTGAACCATTCCTGTGACACTAGTTTTAGATTCCGATGGTTCACTTCAGGTTTACTGTATCCCTCTGACCTTCTTATTGATGATGAAACACAGAAATTGCATCGGAATCAAATAAAAAAGGCACAATGCCGACTTAATTATAAGAAAACTGACTCTTCTTACTGTCTATGCTTTGAACATTTCCTGTGGCACTAGTTATAGATTCCGATGCTACACTTCAGGTTTACTGTATCCCTTCTTATTGACGATGAAACACAGAAATTGCATCGGAATTATACAGAAAATGCACAATGCCGAATTAAGTACAAGAAAACTTACTCTTCTTACTGTCTATGGTTTTAACCATTCCTGTGACACTAGTTATAGATTCCGATGCTTCATTTCAGGTTCACTGTATCCCTCTGACCTTCTTATTGACGACGAAACACAGAAATTGCATCGGATTTAAATAGAAAATCACAATGCCGACTCAAGTACAAGAAGACTGGCTCTTCTTACTGTCTATGTTTTGAACCTTTCCTGTGAGACCGGTTTTCGATTCCAATGCTTCACTTCAGGTTTACTATATACCTTGGACCTTCTTATTGACGACGAAACACAGAAACTGCAGCGGAATTAAATGGAAAAGGCACAATGCCGACTTAAGTATATGAAAACTGACTCTTCTTACTGTCTATGATTTGAACCATTCCTGTGAGACTAGTTATATATTCCGATGCATCACTTTAGGTTTACTGTATCCCTCTGACCTTCTTATTGACGATGAAACACAGATATTGCATCGGAATTAAATACAAAAGGCACAATGCCGACTTAAGTACAAGAAAACTGACTCTTCTTACTGTCTATGCTTTGATCCATTCGTGTGACACTAGTTATACGTTCCGATGCTTCACTTCAGTTTTACTGTATCCCTCTGAGCTTCTTATTGACGATCAAACACAGAAATTGCATCGGAATTAAATACAAAAGCACAATGCACACTCAAGTACTAGAAGACTGGGTCTTCTTACTGTCTATGATTTGAACCTTTCCTGTGAGACCAGTTTTAGATTCCGATGCTTGACTTCAGGTTTACTGTATCCCTTGGACCTTCATATTGACGACGAAACACAGAAATTGCATCGGAATTAAATAGAAAAGGCACAATGCCGACTTAAGTTTAAGAAAACTGATTCTTCTTAATGTCAATGTTTTGAACCATTCCTGTGACACTAGTTAAAGATTCCGATGCTTCACTTCAGGTTTACTGTATCCCTCTGACCGTCTTATTGACGATGAAACACAGAAATTGCATCGGAATTAAATACAAAAGGCACAATAACGACTCAAGTACGAGAAGACTGGCTCTTCTTACTGTCTATGCTTTGAACCATTCACGTGAGACCAGTTTTGGATTCCGATGCTTGACTTCAGGTTTACTGTATCCCTCTGACCTTCTTATTGACGATGAAACACAGATATTGCATCGGAATTAAATACAAAAGGCACAATGACGACTCAAGTACAAGAAAACTGACTCCTCTTACTGTCTATGTTTTGAACCTTTCCTGTGAGTCCGGTTTTAGATTCCGATGCTTCACTTCAGGTTTACTGTATGCCTCTGAGCTTCTTATTGACGAACAAACACAGAAATAACATCGGAATTAAATACAAAAGGCACAATGCACACTCAAGTACAAGAAGACTGGCTCTTCTTGCTGTCTATGTTTTGAACCTTTCCTGTGAGACCAGTTTTAGATTCCGATGATTGACTTCAGGTTTACTGCATCCCGTGGACCTTCATATTGACGACGAAACACAGAAATTGCATCGGAATTAAATAGAAAAGCACAATGCCGACTTATGGTCAAGAAAACTGATTCTTCTTAATGCCCATGTTTTGAACCATTCCTGTGACACTAGTTATAGATTCCGATGCTTCACTTCAGGTTTTCTGTATCACTCTGACCGTCTTATTGACGATGAAACACAGAAATTGCATCGGAATTAAATACAAAAGTCACAATGCTGACTTAATTATAACAAAACTGACTCTTCTTACTGTCTATGTTTTGAACCATTCCTGAGGCACTAGTTATAGACTCCGATACTTCACTTCAGGTTTACTGTAACCCTCTGACCTTCGTATTGACGATGAAACAGAGAAATTGCATCGGAATTGAATACAAAAGGCACAATGCCGACTTAAGTACAAGAAGACTGACTCTTCTTACTGTCTATGTTTTGAACCATTCCTGTGACACTAGTTATAGATTCCGATGCTTCACTGCAGGTTCACTGTATCCCTCTGACCTTCTTATTGTCGATGAAACATAGAAATTGCATCGGAATCATATACAAAAGGCACAATGCCGACTTAAGTACAAGATATCTGACTCTTCTTACTGTCCATGTTTTGAACATCTCCTTTGACACTAGTTATAGATTCCGATGCTTCACTTCAGGTTTACTGTATCCCTCTGACCTTCTCATTGACGATGAAATACAGAAATTGCATCGGAATTAAATACGAAAAGCACAATGCCGACTTAAGTTAAAGAAAACTGACTCTTCTTACTGTCTATGTTTTGAACCACTCCTGTGACACTAGTTATAGATTCCGATGCTTCACTTCAGGTTTACTGTATCCCTCTGACCTTCTTATTGACGACGAAACACAGAAATTTAATCGGCATTAAATACAAAAGGCACAATGCCGACTTAAGTACAACAAATCTGACTCTTCTTACTGTCTCTGTTTTGAACAGCTCCTTTGACACTAGTTATAGATTCCGATGCTTCACTTCAGGTTTACTGTATCCCTCTGACCTTCTTATTTACGATGAAACACAGAAATTGCATGGGAATTAAATACAAAAGGCACTATGCCGACTTAAGTACAAGAAAACTGACTCTTCTTACTGTCTATACTTTGAACCATTCCTGTGACACTTGTTATAGATTCCGATGCTTCATCTCAGGTTTACTGTATCCCTCTGACCTTATTGACGATGAAACACTGAAATTGCATCGGAATTAAATACAAAAGGCACAATGCCGACTTAAGTACAAGGAAACTGACTCTTCTTACTGTCTGTGTTTTGAATCATTCCTGTGACACTAGTTATAGGTTCCGATGCTTCACTTCAGGTTCACTGTATCCCTCTGACCTTCTTATTGACGATGAAACACAGAATTTGCCTCGGAATTAAATACAAAAGGCACAATGCCGACTTAAGTACAAGAAAACTGACTCTTCTTACTGTCTATGCTTTGATCCATTCCTGTGACACTAGTTATAGATTCCGATGCTTCACTTCAGGTTTACTGTATCCCTCCGACCCTCTAATTGATGATGAAACACAGAAATTGCATCGGAATTACACAGAAAATGCACAATGCCGTCTTAAGTACAAGAAAACCGACTCTGCTTACTGTCTATAGTTTTAACCATTCCTGTGACACTAGTTATAGATTCCGATGCTTCACTTCAGGTTCGCTGTATCCCTCTGACCTCCTTATTGACGATTAAACACAGAAATTGCATCCGAATTAAATAGAAAAGCACAATGCCGACTTAAGTACAAGAAGACTGGCTCTTCTTACTGTCTATGTTTTGAACCTTTCCTGTGAGACCAGTTCTAGATTCCAATGCTTCACTTCAGGTTTACTATATCCCTTGGACCTTCTTATTGACAACGAAACACAGAAACTGCATCGGAATTAAATAGAAAAGGCACAATGACGACTCAAGTACAAGAAGACTGGCTCTTCTTACTGTCTATATTTTGAACCTTTCCTGTGAGTCCGGTTTTAGATTCAGATGCTTCACTTCAGGTTTAATGTACCACTTGGCCCTTCTTATTGACGACGTAACACAGATATTGCATCGGAATTATATAGAAAAGGCACAATGCCGACTTAAATACAAGAAAACTGACTCCTCTTACTGTCTATGTTTTGAACCATTGCTGTGACACTAGTTATAGATTCCGATGCTTCACTTCAGGTTTGCTGTATCACTCTGACCGTCTTATTGACGATGAAACACAGATATTGCATCGGAATTAAATACAAAAGGCACAATGCCGACTTTATTATAATAAAACTGACTCTTCTTACTGTCTATGCTTTGAACCATTCCTGTGGCACTAGTTATAGACTCCGATGCTTCACTTCAGGTTTACTGTATCCTTCGGACCTTCGTATTGACGATGAAACAGAGAAATTGCATCGGAATTGAATACCAAAGGCACAATGCCGACTTAAGTACAAGAAGACTGACTCTTCTTACTGTCTATGTTTTGAACCATTCCTGTGACACTAGTTACAGATTCCGATGCTTCACTTCAGGTTCACTGTATCCCTCTGACCTTCTTATTGTCGATGAAACATAGAAATTGCATCGGAATTATATACAAAAGCCACAATGCCGACTTAAATACAAGAAAATTAATTCTTCTTATTGCCTATGTTTTGAACCATTCCTGTGACACTAGTTATAGATTCCGATGCCTCACTTCAGGAATACTGTATCCCTCTGACTTTCTTATTGATGATGAAACACAGAAATTGCATCGGAATTAAATACGAAAGGCACAATGCCGACTTAAGTAAAAGAAAACTGACTCTTCTTACTGTCTATGTTTTGGACCATTCCTGTGACACTAGTTACAGATTCCGATGCTTCACTTCAGGTTTACTCTATCCCTCTGACCTTCTTATTGACGATGAAACACAAAAATTTAGTCGGCATTAAATACAAAAGGCACAATGCCGACTTAAGTACAAGAAATCTGACTCTTCTTACTGTCTATGTTTTGAACATCTCCTTTGACACTAGTTATAGATTCCGATGCTTCACTTCAGGTTTACTATATCCCTCTGACCTTCTTATTGACGATGAAACACAGAAATTGCCTCGGAATTAAATACAAAAGGCACAATGCCGACTGAAGTACAAGAAAACTGACGCTTCTTACTGTTTGTGTTTTGAACCACTCCTGTGACACTAGTTGTAGATTTCGATGCTTCACTTCAGGTTTACTGTATCCCTCATACTTTCTTATTGACGATGAAACACTTAAATTGCATCGGAATTAAATACAAAAGGCACAATGCCGACTCAAGTACAAGAAGACTGGCTCTTCTTACTGTCTATGTTTTGAACCATTCCTGTGACACTAGTTATAGGTTCCGATGCTTCACTTCAGGTTCACTGTATCCCTCTGACCCTCTTATTGGCGATGAAACACAGAAATTTAATCGGCATTAAATACAAAATGCACAATGCCGACTTAAGTACAAGAAATCTGACTCTTCTTACTGTCTCTGTTTTGCACATCTCCTTTGACACTAGTTATAGATTCCGATGCTTCACTTCAGATTTACTGTATCCCCCTGACCTTCTTATTGACGATGAAACACAGAAATTGCACCGGAATTAAATACAAAAAGCATAATGCCGACATAAGTACATGAAAACTGGCTCTTCCTACTCTCTATGCTTTTAACCATTCCTGTGACACTAGTTATAGATTCCGATGCTTCACTTCAGGTTTACTGTATCCCTCTGACCTTCTTATTGACGATGAAACACAGAATTTGCAGCGGAATTAAATACAAAAGGCACAATGACGACTCAAGTACAAGAAGACTTGCTCTTCTTACTGTCTATGTTTTGAAATATTCCTGTGACACTAGTTATAGATTCCGAAGCTTCACTTCAGGTTTACTGTATCCCTCTGACCTTCTTATTGACGATAAACACAGAAATTGCATCGGAATTAAATACAAAAGGCACAATGACGACTCAAGTACAAGAAGACTGGCTCTTCTTACTGTCTATGTTTTGAACCTTTCCTGTGAGACCGGTTCTAGATTCCAATGCTTCACTTCAGGTTTACTATATCCCTTGGACCTTCTTATTGACGACGAAACACAGAAATTGTTGCGGAAATAAATAGAAAAGCACAATGCCGGTTCAAGTACAAGAAGACTGGCTCTTCTTACTGTCTATGTATTGAACCTTTGCTGTGAGTCCGGTTTTAGATTCCGATGCTTCACTTCAGGTTTACAGTATCCCTCTGAGCTTCTTATTGACGAACAAACACAGAAATTGCATCGGAATTAAATACAAAAGGCCCAATGCACACTCAAGTACAAGAAGACTGGCTCTTCTTACTGTCTATGTTTTGAACCTTTCCTGTGAGACCAGTTTTAGATTCCGATGCTTGACTTCAGGTTTACTGTATCTCTTGGACCTTCATATTGACGACGAAACACAGAAATTGCATCGGAATTAAATAGAAAAGGCACAATGCCGACTTAAGGTCAAGAAAACTGATTCTTCTTAATGTCCATGTTTTGAACCATTCCTGTGACACTAATTATAGATTCCGATGCTTCACTTCAGGTTTACTGTATCCCTCTGACCTTCTTATTGACGTTGAAACACAGAAATTGCATCGGAATTAAATAAAAAAAGCACAATGACGACTCAAGTACAAGAAGACTGGCTCTTCTTACTGTCTATATTTTAAACCTTTCCTGTGAGTCCGGTTTTAGATTCAGATGCTTCACTTCAGGTTTACTGTACCCCTTGGCCCTTCGTATTGACGACGTAGCACAGATATTGCATCGGAATTATATAGAAAACGCACAATGCCGACTTAAATACAAGAAAACTGACTCCTCTTACTGTCTATGTTTTGAACCATTGCTGTGACACTAGTTATAGATTCCGATGCTTCACTTCAGGTTTACTGTATCCTTCTGACCTTCTTATTGACGATGAAACACCGAAATTACATCGGAATTAAATACAAAAGGCACAATGCCGACTTAAGTACAAGTGAACTGACTCTTCTTACTCTCTATGATTTGAACCATTTGTGTGACACTAGTTATAGATTCCGATGCTTCACTTCAGGTTTACTGTAACCCTCTGACCTTCGTATTGACGATGAAACAGAGAAATTGCATCGGAATTGAATACCAAAGGCACAATGCCGACTTAAGTACAAGAAGACTGACTCTTCTTACTGTCTATGTTTTGAACCATTCCTGTGACACTAGTTACCGATTCCGATGCTTCACTTCAGGTTCACTGTATCCCTCTGACCTTCTTATTGTCGATGAATCATAGAAATTGCATCGGAATTATATACAAAAGCCACAATGCCGACTTAAGTACAAGAAAATTAATTCTTCTTATTGCCTATGTTTTGAACCATTCCTGTGACACTAGTTATAGATTCCAATGCCTCACTTCAGGAATACTGTATCCCTCTGACGTTCTTATTGACGATGAAACACAGAAATTGCATTGGAATTAAATACGAAAGGCACAATGCCGACTTAAGTAAAAGAAAACTGACTCTTCTTACTGTCTATGTTTTGGACCATTCCTGTGACACTAGTTACTGATTCCGATGCTTTACTTCAGGTTTACTGTATCCCTCTGACCTTCTTATTGACGATGAAACACAAAAATTTAGTCGGCATTAAATACAAAAGGCTCAATGCCGACTTAAGTACAAGAAATCTGACTCTTCTTACTGTCTATGTTTTGAACATCTCCTTTGACACTAGTTATAGATTCCGATGCTTCTCTTCAGGTTTACTGTATCCCTCTGACCTTCTTATTGACGATGAAACACAGTAATTGCCTCGGAATTAAATACAAAAGGCACAATGCTGACTGAAGTACAAGAAAACTGACACTTCTTACTGTTTGTGTTTTGAACCACTCCTGTGACACTAATTGTAGATTCCGATGCTTCACTTCAGGTTTACTGTATCCCTCTTACTTTCTTACTGACGATGAAACACTGAAATTGCATCGGAATTAAATACAAAAGGCACAATGCCCACTCAAGTACAAGAAGACTGGCTCTTCTTACTGTCTATATTTTGAACCTTTCCTGTGAGTCCGGTTTTAGATTCAGATGCTTCACTTCAGGTTTACTGTACCCCTTGGCCCTTCGTATTGACGACGTAGCACAGATATTGCATCGGAATTATATAGAAAACGCACAATGCCGACTTAAATACAAGAAAACTGACTCCTCTTACTGTCTATGTTTTGAACCATTGCTGTGACACTAGTTATAGATTCCGATGCTTCACTTCAGGTTTACTGTATCCTTCTGACCTTCTTATTGACGATGAAACATCGAAATTACATCGGAATTAAATACAAAAGGCACAATGCCGACTTAAGTACAAGTGAACTGACTCTTCTTACTCTCTATGATTTGAACCATTTGTGTGACACTAGTTATAGATTCCGATGCTTCACTTCAGGTTTACTGTAACCCTCTGACCTTCGTATTGACGATGAAACAGAGAAATTGCATCGGAATTGAATACCAAAGGCACAATGCCGACTTAAGTACAAGAAGACTGACTCTTCTTACTGTCTATGTTTTGAACCATTCCTGTGACACTAGTTACAGATTCCGATGCTTCACTTCAGGTTCACTGTATCCCTCTGACCTTCTTATTGTCGATGAAACACAGAAATTGCTTTGGAATTATATACAAAAGCCACAATGCCGACTTAAGTACAAGAAAATTAATTCTTCTTATTGCCTATGTTTTGTACCATTCCTGTGACACTAGTTATAGATTCCAATGCCTCACTTCAGGAATACTGTATCCCTCTGACGTTCTTATTGACGATGAAACACAGAAATTGCATCGGAATTAAATACGAAAGGCACAATGCCGACTTAAGTAAAAGAAAACTGACTCTTCTTACTGTCTATGTTTTGGACCATTCCTGTGACACTAGTTACAGATTCCGATGCTTCACTTCAGGTTTACTGTATCCCTCTGACCTTCTTATTGACGATGAAACACAAAAATTTAGTCGGCATTAAATACAAAAGGCACAATGCCGACTTAAGTACAAGAAATCTGACTCTTCTTACTGTCTATGTTTTGAACATCTCCTTTGACACTAGTTATAGATTCCGATGCTTCTCTTCAGGTTTACTGTATCCCTCTGACCTTCTTATTGACGATGAAACACAGTAATTGCCTCGGAATTAAATGCAAAAGGCACAATGCCGACTTAAGTACAAGAAAACTGACACTTCTTACTGTTTGTGTTTTGAACCACTCCTGTGACACTAGTTGTAGATTCCGATGCTTCACTTCAGGTTTACTGTATCCCTCTTACTTTCTTATTGACGATGAAGCACTGAAATTGCATCGGAATTAAATACAAATGGCACAATGCCGACTCAAGTACAAGAAGACTGGCTCTTCTTACTGTCTATGTTTTAACCTTTCCTGTGAGACAGGTTGTAGATTCCGATGCTTCACTTCAGGTTTACTGTATCCCTCTTACTTTCTTATTGACGATGAAACACAGAAAGTGGATCGGCATTAAATACAAAAGGCACAATGCCGACTTAAGTACAAGAAATCTGACTCTTCTTACTGTCCATGTTTTGAACATCTCCTTTGACACTAGTTATAGATTCCGATGCTTCACTTCAGGTTTACTGTATCCCTCTGACCTTCTCATTGACGATGAAACACAGAAAATGCATCGGAATTAAATACGAAAGGCACAATGCCGACTTAAGTAAAAGAAAACTGACTCTTCTTACTGTCTATGTTTTGAACCATTCCTGTGACACTAGTTATAGGTTCCGATGCTTCACTTCAGGTTCACTGTATCCCTCTGACCTTCTTATTGACGATGAAACACAGAAATGTAATCGGCATTAAATACAAAAGGCACAATGCCGACTTAAGTACAAGAAATCTGACTCTTCTTACTTTCTCTGTTTTGCACATCTCCTTTGACACTAGTTATAGATTCCGATGCTTCACTTCAGATTTACTGTATCCCTCTGACCTTCTTATTGACGCTGAAACACAGAAATTGCATCGGAATTAAATACAAAAGGCATAATGCCGACATAAGTACATGAAAACTGGCTCTTCCTACTCTCTATGCTTCTAACCATTCCTGTGACACTAGTTATAGATTCTGATGCTTCACTTCAGGTTTACTGTGTCCCTCTGACCTTCTTATTGACGATGAAACACAGAATTTGCATCGGAATTAAATACAAAAGGCACAATGACGACTCAAGTACAAGAAGACTGGCTCTTCTTACTGTCTATATTTTGAACCTTTCCTGTGAGTCCGGTTTTAGATTCAGATGCTTCACTTCAGGTTTACTGTACCCCTTGGCCCTTCGTATTGACGACGTAGCACAGATATTGCATCGGAATTATATAGAAAACGCACAATGCCGACTTAAATACAAGAAAACTGACTCCTCCTACTGTCTATGTTTTGAACCATTGCTGTGACACTAGTTATAGATTCCGATGCTTCACTTCAGGTTTGCTGTACCACTCTGACCGTCTTATTGACGATGAAACACAGAAATTGCATCGGAATTAAATACAAAAGGCACAATGCCGACTCAAGTGCAAGAACACTGGCTATTCTTACTGTCAATGTTTTGAACCATTCCTGTGACACTAGTTATAGATTCCGATGCTTCACTTCAGGTTTACTGTATCCCTCTGACCTTCATATTGACGACGAAACACAGAAATTGCATCGGAATTATATACAAGAGGCACAATGCCGACTTAAGTACAAGAAGACTGACTCTTCTTACTGTCTATGTTTGAACCATTCCAGTGACACTAGTTACAGATTCCGATGCTTCACTTCAGGTTTACTGTATCCCTCTGACCCTCTTATTGACGATGAAACACAGAAATTGCATCTTAATTAAACACAAAAGGCACAATGCCGACTTAAGTACAAGAAAAAAGACTCTTCTTACTGTCTATGTTTTGAACCATTCCTGTGACACTAGTTATAGGTTCCGATGCTTCACTTCAGGTTTGCTGTATCCCTCTGACCGTCTTATTGACGATGTAACACAGAAATTGCATCGGAATTTAAAAAAAACTCACAATGCCGACTCAAGTACAAGATGACTGGCTCTTCTTACTGTCTATGTTTTGACGCTTTCCAGTGAGACCGGTTTTAGATTCCGATGCTTCACTTCAGGTTTACTGAATCCCTTGGACCTACTTATTGACGACGAAACACAGAAATTGCATCGGAATTAAATACAAAAGGCACAATGCCGACTTAAGTACAAGAAAACTGACTCTTCTTAGTGTCTATGCTTTGAAGCATTCCTGTGACACTAGTTACAGGTTCCGATGGTTCACTTCAGGTTTACTGTATCCCTCTGACCTTCTTATTGACGATGAAACACAGAATTTGCATCGGAATAAAATACAAAAGGTGCAATGACGACTTAAGTACATGTAAACTGACTCTTCTTACTGTCTATATTTTGAAGCATTCCTGTGACACTTGTTATAGATTCCGATGCTTCTCTTCAGGTTTACTGTAACCCTCTGAACATCTTATTGACGATGAAACACAGAAATTGCATCGGAGTTAAATACAAAAGGCACAATGCACACTCAAGTACAAGAAGACTGGCTCTTCTTACTGTCTATGTTTTGAACCTTTCCTGTGAGACCACTTTTAGATTCCGATGCTTGACTTCAGGTTTACTGTATCCCTTGGACCTTCATATTGACGACGAAACACAGAAATTGCATCGGAATTAAATAGAAAAGGCACAATGCCGACTTAAGGTCAAGAAAACTGATTCTTCTTAATGTCCATGATTTGAACCATTCCTGTGACACTAGTTATAGATTCCGATGCTTCACTTCAGGTTTACTGTATCCCTCTGACCTTCTTATTGACGTTGAAACACAGAAATTGCATCGGAATTAAATACAAAAAGCACAATGACGACTCAAGTACAAGAAGACTGGCTCTTCTTACTGTCTATATTTTGAACCTTTCCTGTGAGTCCGGTTTTAGATTCAGATGCTTCACTTCAGGTTTACTGTACCCCTTGGCCCTTCGTATTGACGACGTAGCACAGATATTGCATCGGAATTATATAGAACACGCACAATGCCGACTTAAATACAAGAAAACTGACTCCTCTTACTGTCTATGTTTTGAACCACTGCTGTGACACTAGTTATAGATTCCGATGCTTCACTTCAGGTTTGCTGTACCACTCTGACCGTCTTATTGGCGATGAAACACAGAAATTGCATGGGAAATAAATACAAAAGGCACATTGCCGACTTCATTATAATAAAACTGACTCTTCTTACGGTCTATGCTTTGAACCATTCCTGTGGCACTAGCTATAAACTCCGATGCTTCACTTCAGGTTTACTGTATCCCTCTGACCTTCTTATTGACGACAAAACACAGAAATTGCATTGGAATTAAATACAAAAGGCACAATGCCGACTTAAGTACAAAGTGACTGACTCTTCTTACTCTCTATGTTTTGAACCATTCCTGTGACACTAGTTATAGATTCCGATGCTTCACTTCAGGTTTACTGTATCCCTCCGACCGTCTTATTGACGATGAAACACAGAAATTGCATCGGAATTAAATACAAAAGGCACAATGCCGACTCAAGTACAAGAAGACTGGCTATTCTTACTGTCAATGTTTTGAACCATTCCTGTGACACTAGTTATAGATTCCGATGCTTCACTTCAGGTTTACTGTATCCCTCTGACCTTCATATTGACGACGAAACACAGAAATTGCATCGGAATTATATACAAGAGGCACAATGCCGACTTAAGTACAAGAAGACTGACTCTTCTTACTGTCTATGTTTGAACCATTCCAGTGACACTAGTTACAGATTCCGATGCTTCACTTCAGGTTTACTGTATCCCTCTGACCCTCTTATTGACGATGAAACACAGAAATTGCATCTTAATTAAACACAAAAGGCACAATGCCGACTTAAGTACAAGAAAAAAGACTCTTCTTACTGTCTATGTTTTGAACCATTCCTGTGACACTAGTTATAGGTTCCGATGATTCACTTCAGGTTTGCTGTATCCCTCTGACCGTCTTATTGACGATGTAACACAGAAATTGCATCGGAATTAAAAAAAAACTCACAATGCAGACTCAAGTACAAGATGATCGGCTCTTCTTACTGTCTATGTTTTGACGCTTTCCAGTGAGACCGGTTTTAGATTCCGTTGCTTCACTTCAGGTTTACTGAATCCCTTGGACCTACTTATTGACGACGAAACACAGAAATTGCATCGGAATTAAATACAAAAGGCACAATGCCGACTTAAGTACAAGATAACTGACTCTACTTCGGGTCTATGCTTTGAAGCATTCCTGTGACACTAGTTACAGGTTCCGATGGTTCACTTCAGGTTTACTGTATCCCTCTGACCTTCTTATTGACGATGAAACACAGAATTTGCATCGGAATAAAATACAAAAGGTGCAATGTCGACTTAAGTACAAGTAAACTGACTCTTCTTACTGTCTATATTTTGAAGCATTCCTGTGACACTTGTTATAGATTCCGATGCTTCTCTTCAGGTTTACTGTAACCCTCTGAACATCTTATTGACGATGAAACACAGAAATTGCATCGGAGTTAAATACAAAACGCACAATGCCGACTTAAGTACAAGAAGACTGACTCTTCTTACTGTCTATGTTTTGAACCATTCCTGTGACACTAGTTATAGATTCCGATGCTTCACTTCAGCTTTACTGTATCCCTCTGACCTTCATATTGACGATGAAACACAGAAATTGCATCGGAATTACATAAAAAAATCACAATGCCGACTTGTGTACAAGTAAACTGACTCTTCTTACTGTCTATGTTTTGATCCATTCCTGTGACACTAGTTACAGATTCCGATGCTTCACTTCAGGTTTACAGTATCCCTCTGAGCTTCTTATTGACGAACAAACACAGAAATTGCATCGGAATTAAATACAAAAGGCACAATGCACACTCAAGTACAAGAAGACTGGCTCTTCTTACTGTCTATGTTTTGAACCTTTCCTGTGAGACCAGTTTTAGATTCCGATGCTTGACTTCAGGATGACTGTATCCCTTGGACCTTCATATTGACGACGAAACACAGAAATTGCATCGGAATTAAATAGAAAAGGCACAATGCCGACTTAAGGTCAAGAAAACTGATTCTTCCTTATGTCTATGTTTTGAACCATTCCTGTGACACTAGTTATAGATTCCGATTCTTCACTTCAGGTTTACTGTATCCCTCTGACCTTCTTATTGACGTTGAAACACAGAAATTGCATCGGAATTAAATACAAAAGGCACAATGACGACTCAAGTACAAGAAGACTGGCTCTTCTTACTGTCTATATTTTGAACCTTTCCTGTGAGTCCGGTTTTAGATTAAGATGCTTCACTTCAGGTTTACTGTACCCCTTGGCCCTTCGTATTGACGACGTAGCACAGATATTGCATCGGAATTATATAGAAAACGCACAATGCCGACTTAAATACAAGAAAACTGACTCCTCTTACTGTCTATGTTTTGAACCATTGCTGTGACACTAGTAATAGATTCCGATGCTTCACTTCAGGTTTGCTGTACCACTCTGACCGTCTTATTGACGATGAAACACAGAAATTGCATGGGAAATAAATACAAAAGGCACATTGCCGACTTCATTATAATAAAACTGACTCTTCTTACGGTCTATGCTTTGAACCATTCCTGTGGCACTAGCTATAGACTCCGATGCTTCACTTCAGGTTTACTGTATCCCTCTGACCTTCTTATTGACGACAAAACACAGAAATTTCATTGGAATTAAATACAAAAGGCACAATGCCGACTTAAGTACAAAATGACTGACTATTCTTACTCTCTATGTTTTGAACCATTCCTGTGACACTAGTTATAGATTCCGATGCTTCACTTCAGGTTTACTGTATCCCTCCGACCGTCTTATTGACGATGAAACACAGAAATTGCATCGGAATTAAATACAAAAGGCACAATGCCGACTCAAGTACAAGAAGACTGGCTATTCTTACTGTCAATGTTTTGAACCATTCCTGTGACACTAGTTATAGATTCCGATGCTTCACTTCAGTTTTACTGTATCCCTCTGACCTTCATATTGACGACGAAACACAGAAATTGCATCGGAATTATATAGAACACGCACAATGCCGACTTAAATACAAGAAAACTGACTCCTCTTACTGTCTATGTTTTGAACCATTGCTGTGACACTAGTTATAGATTCCGATGCTTCACTTCAGGTTTGCTGTACCACTCTGACCGTCTTATTGGCGATGAAACACAGAAATTGCATGGGAAATAAATACAAAAGGCACATTGCCGACTTCATTATAATAAAACTGACTCTTCTTACGGTCTATGCTTTGAACCATTCCTGTGGCACTAGCTATAGACTCCGATGCTTCACTTCAGGTTTACTGTATCCCTCTGACCTTCTTATTGACGACAAAACACAGAAATTGCGTTGGAATTAAATACAAAAGGCACAATGCCGACTTAAGTACAAAGTGACTGACTCTTCTTACTCTCTATGTTTTGAACCATTCCTGTGACACTAGTTATAGATTCCGATGCTTCACTTCAGGTTTACTGTATCCCTCTGACCTTCATATTGACGACGAAACACAGAAATTGCATCGGAATTATATACAAGAGGCACAATGCCGACTTAAGTACAAGAAGACTGACTCTTCTTACTGTCTATGTTTGAACCATTCCAGTGACACTAGTTACAGATTCCGATGCTTCACTTCAGGTTTACTGTATCCCTCTGACCCTCTTATTGACGATGAAACACAGAAATTGCATCTTAATTAAACACAAAAGGCACAATGCCGACTTAAGTACAAGAAAAAAGACTCTTCTTACTGTCTATGTTTTGAACCATTCCTGTGACACTAGTTTTAGGTTCCGATGCTTCACTTCAGGTTTGCTGTATCCCTCTGACCGTCTTATTGGCGATGTAACACAGAAATTGCATCGGAATTAAAAAAAAACTCACAATGCCGACTCAAGTACAAGATGACTGGCTCTTCTTACTGTCTATGTTTTGACGCTTTCCAGTGACACCGGTTTTAGATTCCGATGCTTCACTTCAGGTTTACTGAATCCCTTGGACCTACTTATTGACGACGAAACACAGAAATTGCATCGGAATTAAATACAAAAGGCACAATGCCGACTTAAGTACAAGAAAACTGACTCTTCTTAGTGTCTATGCTTTGAAGCATTCCTGTGACACTAGTTACAGGTTCCGATGGTTCACTTTAGGTTTACTGTATCCCTCTGACCTTCTTATTGACGATGAAACACAGACTTTGCATCGGAATAAAATACAAAAGGTGCAATGTCGACTTAAGTACAAATAAACTGACTCTTCTTACTGTCTATATTTTGAAGCATTCCTGTGACACTTGTTATAGATTCCGATGCTTCTCTTCAGGTTTACTGTAACCCTCTGAACATCTTATTGACGATGAAACAAAGAAATTGCATCGGAGTTAAATACAAAACGCACAATGCCGACTTAAGGACAAGAAGACTGACTCTTCTTACTGTCTATGTTTTGAACCATTCCTGTGACACTAGTTATAGATTCCGATGCTTCACTTCAGCTTTACTGTATCCCTCTGACCTTCATATTGACGATGAAACACAGAAATTGCATCGGAATTAAATAAAAAAATCACAATGCCGAGTTGTGTACAAGTAAACTGACTCTTCTTACTGTCTATGATTTGATCCATTCCTGTGACACTAGTTACAGATTCCGATGCTTCACTTCAGGTTTACAGTATCACTCTGAGCTTCTTATTGACGAACAAACACAGAAATTGCATCGGAATTAAATACAAAAGGCACAATGCACACTCAAGTACAAGAAGACTGGCTCTTCTTACTGTCTATGTTTTGAACCTTTCCTGTGAGACCAGTTTTTGATTCCGATGCTTGACTTCAGGTTTACTGTATCCCTTGGACCTTCATATTGACGACGAAACACTGAAATTGCATCGGAATTAAATAGAAAAGGCACAATGCCGACTTAAGGTCAAGAAAACTGATTCTTCCTTATGTCCATGTTTTGAACCATTCCTGTGACACTAGTTATAGATTCCGATTCTTCACTTCAGGTTTACTGTATCCCTCTGACCTTCTTATTGACGTTGAAACACAGAAATTGCATCGGAATTAAATACAAAAGGCACAATGACGACTCAAGTACAAGAAGACTGGCTCTTCTTACTGTCTATATTTTGAACCTTTCCTGTGAGTCCGGTTTTAGATTAAGATGCTTCACTTCAGGTTTACTGTACCCCTTGGCCCTTCGTATTGACGACGTAGCACAGATATTGCATCGGAATTATATAGAAAACGCACAATGCCGACTTAAATACAAGAAAACTGACTCCTCTTACTGTCTATGTTTTGAACCATTGCTGTGACACTAGTAATAGATTCCGATGCTTCACTTCAGGTTTGCTGTACCACTCTGACCGTCTTATTGACGATGAAACACAGAAATTGCATGGGAAATAAATACAAAAGGCACATTGCCTACTTCATTATAATAAAACTGACTCTTCTTACGGTCTATGCTTTGAAACATTCCTGTGGCACTAGCTATAGACTCCGATGCTTCACTTTAGGTTTACTGTATCCCTCTGACCTTCTTATTGACGACAAAACACAGAAATTGCATTGGAATTAAATACAAAAGGCACAATGCCGACTTAAGTACAAAATGACTGACTCTTCTTACTCTCTATGTTTTGAACCATTCCTGTGACACTAGTTATAGATTCCGATGCTTCACTTCAGGTTTACTGTATCCCTCCGACCGTCTTATTGACGATGAAACACAGAAATTGCATCGGAATTAAATACAAAAGGCACAATGCCGACTCAAGTACAAGAAGACTGGCTATTCTTACTGTCAATGTTTTGAACCATTCCTGTGACACTAGTTATAGATTCCGATGCTTCACTTCAGGTTTACTGTATCCCTCTGACCTTCATATTGACGACGAAACACAGAAATTGCATCGGAATTATATACAAGAGGCACAATGCCAACTTAAGTACAAGAAGACTGACTCTTCTTACTGTCTATGTTAGAACCTTTCCAGTGACACTAGTTACAGATTCCGATGCTTCACTTCAGGTTTACTGTATTCCTCTGACCCTCTTATTGACATTGAAACACAGAAATTGCATCTTAATTAAACACAAAAGGCACAATGCCGACTTAAGTACAAGAAAAAAGACTCTTCTTACTGTCTATGTTTTGAACCATTCCTGTGACACTAGTTATAGGTTCCGATGCTTCACTTCAGGTTTGCTGTATCCCTCTGACCGTCTTATTGACGATGTAACACAGAAATTGCATCGGAATTAAAAAAAAACTCACAATGCCGACTCAAGTACAAGATGACTGGCTCTTCTTACTGTCTATGTTTTGACGCTTTCCAGTGAGACCGGTTTTAGATTCCGATGCTTCACTTCAGGTTTACTGAATCCCTTGGACCTTCTTATTGACGACGAAACACAGAAATTGCATCGGAATTAAATACAAAAGGCACAATGCCGACTTAAGTACAAGAAAACTGACTCTTCTTATTGTCTATGCTTTGAAGCATTCCTGTGACACTAGTTACAGGTTCCGATGGTTCACTTCAGGTTTACTGTATCCCTCTGACCTTCTTATTGACGATGAAACACAGAATTTGCATCGGAATAAAATACAAAAGGTGCAATGTCGACTTAAGTACAAGTAAACTGACTCTTATTACTGTCTATATTTTGAAGCATTCCTGTGACACTTGTTATAGATTCCGATGCTTCTCTTCAGGTTTACTGTAACCCTCTGAACATCTTATTGACGATGAAACACAGAAATTGCATCGGAATTAAATACAAAACGCACTATGCCGACTTAAGTACAAGAAGACTGACTCTTCTTACTGTCTATGTTTTGAACCATTCCTGTGACACTAGTTATAGATTCCGATGCTTCACTTCAGCTTTACTGTATCCCTCTGACCTTCATATTGACGATGAAACACAGAAATTGCATGGGAATTAAATAAAAAAATCGCAATGCCGACTTGTGTACAAGTAAACTGACTCTTCTTACTGTCTATGCTTTGATCCATTCCTGTGACACTAGTTATAGATTCCGATGCTTCACTTCAGGTTTAGTGTATCCCTCTTATCTACGTATTTACGATGACACACAGAAATTTTATCGGAATGAAATACGAAAGGCACAATGCCGACTTAAGTACAAGAAAACTAACTCTTCTTACTGTCTATGTTTTGAACCATTCCTATGACACTAGTTATAGATTGCGATGCTTCACTTCAGATTTACTGTATCCCTCTGACCTTCATATTGACGATGAAACACAGAAATTGCATCGGAATTAAATACAAAAGGCACAATGCCGACTTAAGTACAAGAAGACTGACTCTTCTTACTGTCTATGTTTTGAACCATTCCAGTGACACTAGTTACAGATTCCGATGCTTCACTTCAGGTTTACTGTATTCCTCTGACCCTCTTACTGACGATGGAACAGAGAAATAGCATCTTAATTAAACACAAAAGGCACAATGCCGACTTAAGTACAAGACAACTGACTCTTCTTACTGACGATGTTTTGAACCATTCCTGAGACACTAGTTATTGATTCCTATGCTTCACTACAGGTTTACTGCATCCCTATGACCTTCATATTGACGATGAAACACAGAAATTGCATGGGAATTAAATAAAAAAATCGCAATGCCGACTTGTGTACAAGTAAACTGACTCTTCTTACTGTCTATGCTTTGATCCATTCCTGTGACACTAGTTATAGATTCCGATGCTTCACTTCAGGTTTAGTGTATCCCTCTGATCTACGTATTTACGATGACACACAGAAATTTTATCGGAATGAAATACGAAAGGCACAATGCCGACTTAAGTACAAGAAAACTGACTCTTCTTACTGTCTATGTTTTGAACCATTCCTATGACACTAGTTATAGATTGCGATGTTTCACTTCAGGTTTACTGTATCCCTCTGACCTTCACATTGACGATGAAACACAGAAATTGCATCGGGATTAAATACAAAAGGCACAATGCCGACTCAAGTACAAGAAGACTGGCTATTCTTACTGTCAATGTTTTGAACCATTCCTGTGACACTAGTTATAGATTCCGATGCATCACTTCAGGGTTTACTGTATCCCTCTGACCTTCTTATTGACGATGAAACACAGAAATTGCATCGGAATTAAATACAAAAGGCACAATGCCGACTTAATTATAAGAAAACTGACTCTTCTTATTGTCTATGCTTTGAAGCATTCCTGTGACACTAGTTACAGGTTCCAATGGTTCACTTCAGGTTTACTGTATCCCTCTGACCTTCTTATTGACGATGAAACACAGAATTTGCATCGGAATAAAATACAAAAGGTGCAATGTCGACTTAAGTACAAGTAAACTGACTCTTCTTACTGTCTATATTTTGAAGCATTCCTGTGACACTTGTTATAGATTCCGATGCTTCTCTTCAGGTTTACTGTAACCCTCTGAACATCTTATTGACGATGAAACACAGAAATTGCATCGGAATTAAATACAAAACGCGCAATGCCGACTTAAGTACAAGAAGACTGACTCTTCTTACTGTCTATGTTTTGAACCATTCCTGTGACACTAGTTATAGATTCCGATGCTTCTCTTCAGCTTTACTGTATCCCTCTGACCTTCATATTGACGATGAAACACAGAAATTGCATCGGAATTAAAAAAAAAAATTACAATGCCGACTTGTGTACAAGTAAACTGACTCTTCTTACTGTCTATGTTTTGATCCATTCCTGTGACACTAGTTATAGATTCCGATGCTTCACTTCAGGTTTAGTGTATCCCTCTGATCTACGTATTTACGATGACACACAGAAATTTTATCGGAATTAAATACGAAAGGCCCAATGTCGACTTAGGTACAAGAAAACTAACTCTTCTTACTGTCTATGCTTTGAACCATTCCTATGACACTAGTTATAGATTGCGATGCTTAACTTCAGGTTTCCTGTATCCCTCTGACCTTCATATTGACGACGAAACACAGAAATTGCATCGGAATTATATACAAGAGCCACAATGCCGACTTAAGTACAAGAAGACTGACTCTTCTTACTGTCTATGTTTGAACCATTCCAGTGACACTAGTTACAGATTCCGATGCTTCACTTCAGGTTTACTGTATCCCTCTGACCCTCTTATTGACGATGAAACACAGAAATTGCATCTTAATTAAACACAAAGGGCACAATGCCGACTTAAACACAGAGATTGCATCGGAAAATAACACAAAAGGCACAATGCCAACTCAAGAACAAGAAGACAGGCTGTTCTTACTGTCTATGATTTGACCTTCCCTGTGAGACCGGTTTTAGATTCCGATGCTTCCTTCAGGTTTACTGTATCCATTGGCCCTTCTTATGGACGACGAAACATAGAAAGTGCATCGGAATTAAATAGAAAAGGCACAATGCCGACTTAAGTACAAGAAAACTGACTCTTCTTACTGTCTATGTTTTGAACCATTCCTGTGACACTAGTTGTAGATTCCGATGCTTCACTTCAGGTTTGCTGTATCCCTCTGACCGTCTCATTGACGATGTAACACAGAAATTGCTTCGGAATTAAAAAAAAAAACTCACAATGCCGACTCAAGTACAAGAAGACTGGCTCTTCTTACTGTCTATGTTTTGACGCTTTCCAGTGAGACCGGTTTTAGATTCCGATGCTTCACTTCAGGTTTACTGAATCCCTTGGACCTTCTTATTGACGACGAAACACAGAAATTGCAACGGAATTAAATACAAAAGGCACAATGCCGATTTAAGAACAAGAAAACTGACTCTTCTTACTGTCTATGTTTTGAACCATTCCTGTGACACTAGTTATAGATTCCGATGCATCACTTCATGGTTTACTGTATCCCTCTGACCTTCTTATTGACGATGAAACACAGAAATTGCATCGGAATTAAATACAAAACGCACAATGCCGACTTAAGTACAAAATGACTGACTCTTCTTACTGTCAATGTTTTAAACCATTCCTGTGACACTAGTTATAGATTCCGATGCTTCACTTCAGGTTTACTGTATCCCTCTGACCTTCATATTGACGATGAAACACAGGAAATTGCATCGGAATTATATGCAAGAGGCACAATGCCGACCTAAGTACAAGAAGACTGACTCTTCGTACTGTCTATGTTTTGAACCATTCCAGTGACACTAGTTACAGATTCCGATGCTTCACTTCAGGTTTACTGTATTCCTCTGACCCTCTTATTGACGATGAAACAGAGAAATTGCATCTTAATTAAACACAAAAGGCACAATGCCGACTGAAGTACAAGAAGACTGACTCTTCTTACTGACTATGTTTTGAACCATTCCTGTGACACTAGTTATTGATTCCTATGCTTCACTACAGGTTTACTGCATCCCTATGACCTTCTTATTGACGATGAAACACAGAAATTGCATCGGAATTAAATACAAAAGGCACAATGCCGACTTAAGTACAAGAAAACTGACTCTCCTTACTGTCTATGTTTTGAACCATTCCTGTGCCACTAGTTATAGATTCCGATGTTTGACTTCAGGTTTACTGTTTCCCTCTGACCTTCTTATTGACGATGAAACACAGAAATTGCATCGGCATTAAATACAAAAGGCACAATGCCGACTCAAGTACAAGAAGACTAGCTCTTCTTACTGTCTATGATTTGAACCTTTCCTGTGAGACTGGTTTTAGATTCCGATGCTACACTTAAGGTTTACTGTATGCCTTGGCCCTTCTTATTAACGACGAAACGCAGAAAGTGCATCGGAATTAAATAGAAAAGGCACAATGCCGACTTTAGTACAAGAAAACTGACTCTTCTTACTGTCTATGTTTTGAACCATTCCTGTGACACTAGTTATAGATTCCGATGCTTCACTTCAGGTTTGCTGTTTCCCTCTGACCGTCTTATTGACGATGTAACACAGAAATTGCATCGGAATTTAAAAAAAACTCACAATGCCGACTCAAGTACAAGAAGACTGACTCTTCTTACTGTCTATGCTTTGAAGCATTTCTGTAACAATAGTTACAGATTCCGATGCTTCACTTCAGGTTTACTGTATCCCTCTGACCTTCTTATTGACGATGAAACACAGAAATTTCATCGGAATTGAATACAAAAGGCACAATGTCGACTTAAGTACAAGTAAACTGACTCTTCTTACTGTCTATGTTTTGAAGCTTTCCAGTGAGACCGGTTTTAGATTCCGATGCTTCACTTCAGGTTTACTGAATCCCTTGGACCTTCTTATTGACGACTAAACACAGAAATTGCATCGGAATTAAATAAAAAAGGCACAATGCCGACTTAAGTACAAGAAAACTGACTCTTCTTACTGTCTATGCTTTGAAGCATTTCTGTAACAATAGTTACAGATTCCGATGCTTCACTTCAGGTTTACTGTATCCCTCTGACCTTCTTATTGACGATGAAACACAGAAATTTCATCGGAATTGAATACAAAAGGCACAATGTCGACTTAAGTACAAGTAAACTGACTCTTCTTACTGTCTATGTTTTGAACCATTCCTGTGACACTAGTTATAGATTCCGATGCTTCACTTCAGGTTTGCTGTTTCCCTCTGACCGTCTTATTGACGATGTAACACAGAAATTGCATCGGAATTAAAAAAAAACTCACAATGCCGACTCAAGTACAAGAAGACTGGCTCTTCTTACTGTCTATGTTTTGAAGCTTTCCAGTGAGACCGGTTTTAGATTCCGATGCTTCACTTCAGGTTTACTGAATCCCTTGGACCTTCTTATTGACGACTAAACACAGAAATTGCATCGGAATTAAATAAAAAAGGCACAATGCCGGCTTAAATACAAGTAAACTGACTCTTCTTACTGTCTAAGCTTTGAACCATTCCTGTGACACTAGTTATAGATTCCAATGCTTTACTTCAGGTTTACTGTAACCCTCTGAACATCGTATTGACGATGAAACACAGAAATTGCATCGGAATTAAATACAAAACGCACAATGCCGACTTAAGTACAAGAAGACTGACTCTTCTTACTGTCTATGTTTTGAACCATTCCTGTGACACTAGTTATAGATTCCGATGCCTCGCTTCAGGTTTACTGTATCCCTCTGACATTCTTATTGACGATGAAACACAGATATTGCATCGGAACTAAATACAAAAGGCACAATGCCGACGTAAGTAGAAGAAAACTGACTCTCCTTCCTATCTATATTTTAACCATTCCTGTGACACTAGTTATAGATTCCGATGCTTCACTTTAGGTTTACTGTATCCCTCTGACCTTCTTTTTGACGATGAAGAACAGATATTGCATCGGAATTAAATACAAGTGGCACAATGCCTACTTATGTACAAGAAAACTGACTCTTCTTACAGTCTATGCTTCGAACCATTCCTGTGGCACTAGTTATAGATTCCGATACTTCACTTCAGGTTTACTGCATCCCTCTGACCTTCTTATTGACGACGAAACACAGAAATTGCATCGGAATAGAATACAAAAGGCACAATGCCGCCTTAAGTACAAGAAAACTGGCTCTTCTTACTGTCTATGTTTGAACCATTCCTGTGACCCTAGTTATAGATTCCGATGCTTCACTTCAGGTTTACTGTATCCCTCTGATCTTCTTATTGACGATGAAACACAGAAATTGCATTGGAATTAAATACAAAAAGCACATGCCGACTTAAGTACAAAATGACTGACTCTTCTTACTCTCTATGTTTTGAACCATTCCTGTGACACTAGTTATAGATTCCGATGCTTCACTTCAGGTTTACTGTATCCCTCCGACCGTCTTATTGACGATGAAACACAAAAATTGCATCGGAATTAAATACAAATGGCACAATGCCGACTCAAGTACAAGAGGACTGGCTCTTCTTACTGTCTATGTTTTGAACCATTCCTGTGACACTAGTTATAGATTCCGATGATCACTTCAGGTTTACTGTATCCCTCTGACCTTCATATTGACGATGAAACACAGATATTGCATTGGGATTAGATACAAAAACCACAATGCCGACTTAAATACAAGAAGACGGACCTTTCTTACTGTCTATGTTCTGAACCATTCCTGAGACACTAGTTATAGATTCCGATGCTTCACTTCAGGTTTACTGTATCCCTCTGACTTTCTTATTGACGATGAAGCACAGAAATTGCATCGGAATTGGATACAAAAGGCACATTGCCGACTTATGTACAAGAAAACTGACTCTTCTTACTGTCTATGTTTGAACCATTCCTGTGACACTAGTTATAGATTCCGATGCTACACCTCAGGTTTACTGTATCCTTCTGACCGTCTTATTGACGATGAAACACAGAAATTGCACCGGAATTTAATACAAAAGGCACAATGCCGACTCAAGTACAAGAAGACTGGCTCTTCTTACTGTCTATGATTTGAAGGTTTCCTGTGAGACCGGTTTCAGATTCCGATGCTTCACTTCAGGTTTACTGTAATCCTTGGACCTTCATATTGACGACGAAACACAGAAATTGCATCGGAATTAAATAGAAAAGGCACCATGCCGACTTAAGTACTAGAAAACTGACTCTTCTTACTGCCTATGTTTAGAACCATTCCTGTGACACTAGTTATAGATTCCGATGCTTTACTTCAGGTTTACTGTATCCCTCTCACCTTCTTATTGACGATGAAACGCAGAAATTGCATCGTAATTAAATACAAAAGGCACAATGCCGACTTAAGTACAAGAAAACTGACTCTTCTTACTGCCTATGGTTTTAACCATTCCTGTGTCACTAGTTATATATTCCGATGCTTCACTTCATGTTCACTGTATCTCTCTGACCTCCCTATTGACGACGAAACACAGAAATTGCATCGGAATTAAATAGAAAAGCACAATGCCGACTCAAGTACTAGAAGACGGGCTCTTCTTACTGTCTATGTTTAGAACCTTTCCTGTGAGACCGGTTTTAGATTCCAATGCTTCACTTCAGGTTTACTAAATCCCTTGGACCTTCTTATTGACGACGAAACACAGAAACTCATCGGGATTAAATAGAAAAGGCACAATGCCGACTTAAGTACATGAAAACTGACTCCTCTTTATGTCTATGCTTTGAACCATTCCTGTGACACTAGTTATACATTCCGATGCTTCACTTCAGTTTTACTGTATCCCTCTGAGCTTCTTACTGACGATCAAACACAGAAATTGCCTCGGAATTAGATGCAAAAGGAACAATGCACACTCAAGTACAAGAAGACTGGCTCTTCTTACTGTCTATGTTTCGAACCTTTCCTGTGTGACCAGCTTTAGATTCCGATGCTTGACTTCAGGTTTACTGTATCCCTTGGACCTTCATATTGACGACGAAACACAGAAATTGCATCGGAATTAAATAGAAAAGGCACAATGCCTACTTAAAGTCAAGAAAACTGATTCTACTTAATGTCTATATTTTGAACCATTCCTGTGACACTAGTTATAGATTCCGATGTTTCACTTCAGGGTTACTGTACCCTCTGACCTTCTAATTGACGAAGAAACACAGATATTGCATCGGAATTAAATGCAAAAGGCACAATGCCGACTCAAGTACAAGAACACTGGCTCTTCTTACTGTCTATGTTTTGAACCTTTCCTGTGAGAACGGTTTTAGATTCCGATGCTTCACTTCAGGTTTACTGTATCCCTTGGCCCTTCTTATTGACGACGAAACACAGAAATTGCATCGGAATTATATAGATAAGGCACAATGCCGACTTAAATACATGAAACCTGACTCCTCTTTCTTTCTATATTTTTACCATTCCGGTGACACTAGTTATAGATTCCGATGCTTCACTTTAGGTTTGCTATATCACTCTGACCGTCTTACTAACGATGAAACACAGAAATTGCATCGAATTAAATACTAAAGGCACAATGCCGACTTAATTATAAAAAAAACTGATTCTTCTTACTGTCTATGCTTTGAACCATTCCTGTGACACTAGTTATAGATTCCGATGCTTCACTTCAGGTTTTCTGTATCCCTCTGACCTTCTTATTGACGATGAAACATAGAAATTTCATCGGCATTAAATACAATAGGCACAATGCCGACTTAAGTACAAGAAATCTGACTCTTCTTACCGTCTATGTTTTGAACCATTCCTGTGACACTAGTTATAGATTCCGATGCTCCACTTCAGGTTTACTGTAGCCCTCTGACCTTCTTATTGACGATCAAACTCAGAAATTGCATCGGAATACAAACAAAATGCACAATGCCGACTTAAGTACAAGATGACTGACTCTTCTTACTGTCTATGTTTTGAACCATTCCTGTGACACTAGTTATAGATTCCGATGCTTCACTTCAGGTTTACTGTATCCCTCCGACCATCTTATTGACGATGAAATACAAAAATTGGATCGGAATTAAATACAAAAGGCACAATGCCGACTCAAGTACAAGAGGACTGGCTCTTCTTACTGTCTATGCTTTGAACCATTCCTGTGACACTAGTTATAGATTCCGATGCTTCAGTTCAGGTTTACTGTATCTCTCTGACCTTCATATTGACGATGAAACACAGATATTAACGAAATTATATACAAGAGGCACAATGCCGATTTAAGTACAAGAAGACTGACTCTTCATACTGTCTATGTTCTGAACCAATCCAGTGACACTAGATATAGATTCCAATGCTTCACTTCAGGTTTACTGTATCCCTCTGACCTTCTAATTGACGATGAAACACAGAAATTGCATCGAAATTAAATACTAAAGGCACTATGCCGACTTAAGTACAAGGAAACTGACTCATCTTACCGTCTATGTTTTGAACCATTCCTGTGACACTAGTTATAGATTCCGATGCTTCACCTCAGGTTTACTGTATCCTTCTGACCGTCTTATTGACGATGAAACACAGAAATTGCACCGGAATTTAATACAAAAGGCACAATGCCGACTCAAGTACAAGAAGACTGGCTCTTCTTACTGTCTATGATTTGAAGCTTTCCTGTGAGACCGGTTTTAGATTCCGATGCTTCACTTCAGGTTTACTGTAATCCTTGCACCTGCATATTGTCGACGAAACACAGAAATTGCATCGGAATTAAAAAGAAAAGGCACAATGTCGACTAAAGTACTAGAAAACTGACTTTTCTTACTGCCTATGTTTAGAACCATTCCTGTGACACTAGTTATGGTTTCCGATGCTTCACTTCAGGTTTACTGTATCCCTCTCACCTTCTTATTGACGATGAAACGCAGAAATTGCATCGGAATTAAATACAAAAGGCACAATGCCGACTTAAGTACAAGAAAACTGACTCTTGTTACTGTCTATGGTTTTAACCATTCCTGTGTCACTAGTTATTGATTCCAATGCTTCACTTCATGTTCACTGTATCTCTCTGACCTTCTTATTGACGACGAAACACAGAAATTGCATCGGAATTAAATAGAAAAGCACAAAGCCGACTTAAGTACAAGAAAACTGACTCTTCTTACTGTCTATGTTTTGAACCATTCCTGTGTGACCGGTTTTAGATCCCAATGCTTCACTTCACGTTTACTATATCCCTTGGACCTTCTTATTGACGACGAAACACAGAAACTCATCGGGATTAAATAGAAAAGGCACAATGCCGACTTAAGTACATGAAAACTGATTCTTCTTACTGTCTATGTTTTGAACCATTCCTGTGAGACTAGTTATATATTCCGTTGCATCACTTCAGGTTTACTGTATCCCTCCGACCTTATTATTGACGATGAAACACAGAAATTGCATCGGAATTAAATAAAAAACGCACAATGCCGACTTAAGTACAAGAAAACTGACTCCTCTTTCTGTCTATGCTTTGAACCAATCCTGTGACACTAGTTATACATTCCGATGCTTCACTTCAGTTTTACTGTATCACTCTGAGCTTCTTAATGACGATCAAACACAGAAATTGCATCGGAATTAAATACAAAAGGCACAATGCACACTCAAGTACAAGAAGACTGGCTCTTCTTACTGTCTATGTTTCGAACCTTTCCTGTGAGACCAGCTTTAGATTCCGATGCTTGACTTCAGGTTTACTGTATCCCTTGGACCTTCATATTGACGACGAAACTCAGAAATTGCATCGGAATTAAATAGAAAAGGCACAATGCCGACTTAAAGTCAAGAAAACTGATTCTACTTAATGTCTATATTTTGAACCATACCTGTGACACTAGTTATAGATTCCGATACTTCACTTCAGGGTTACTGTGTCCCTCTGACCTTCTTATTGACGATGAAACACAGAAATTTCATCGGCATTAAATACAATAGGCACAATGCCGACTTAAGTACAAGAAATCTGACTCTTCTTACTGTCTATGTTTTGAACCATTCCTGTGACACTAGTTATAGATTCCGATGCTTGACTTCAGGTTTACTGTATCCCTCTGACCTTCGTATTGACGATGAAACACAGAAATTGCATCGGCATTAAATACAAAATGCACAATGCCGACTCAAGTAAAAGAAGACTGGCTCTTCTTACTGTCTATGATTTGAACCTTTCCTGTGAGACCGGTTTTAGATTCCGATGCTTCACTTAAGGTTTACTGTATCCCTTGGCCCTTCTTATTAACGACGAAACACAGAAAGTGCATCGGAATTAAATAGAAAAGGCACAATGCCGACTTAAGTACAAGAAAACTGACTCTTCTTACTGTCTATGTTTTGAACCATTCCTGTGACACTAGTTATAGATTTCGATGCTTCACTTCAGGTTTACTGTAACCCTCTGAACATCTTATTGACGATGAAACACAGAAATTGAATCGGAATTAAATACAAAAGGCACAATGCCGACTTAAGTATAAGAAAACCGACTCTTCTTACTGTCTATGCTTTGAACCATTCCTGTGAGACTAGTTATAGATTCCGATGCTTCACGTCAGGTATACTGTATCCCTCTGACCTTCTTATTGACGATGAAACACAGAAATTGCATTGTAATTAAATATAAAAGGCACAATGCCGACTTAAGTACAAGAAAACTGACTCTTCTTAGTGTTTATATTTGAACCATTCCTGTGACACTAGTTATAGATTCCGATGCTTCACTTCAGGTTTACTGTATCCGTATGACCTTCTTATTGACGATGAAACACAGAAATTGCATCGGAATTAAATACAAAAGGCACAATGCCTACTTCAGTACAAGAAAACTGACGCCTCTTACTGTTTATGTTTTGAACCACTCCTGTGACACTAGTTATAGATTCCGATGCTTCACTTCAGGTTTACTGTATCCCTGTGCCCTTCTTATAGACGATGAAGCACAGAAATTGCATCGGAATTAAATACTAAAGGCACAATGCCGACTTAAGTACAAGGAAACTGACTCTTCTTACTGTCTATGTTTCGAACCATTCCTGTGACACTAGTTATACATTCCGATGCTTCACTTCAGGTTTACTGTATCCCTCTGACCTTCATATTGACGATGAAACACAGATATTGCATCGGAATTAGATACAAAAACCACAATGCCGACTTAAGTACAAGACGACGGACCTATCTTACTGTCTATGTTTTGAACCATTCCTGAGACACTAGTTATAGATTCCGATGCTTCACTTCAGGTTTACTGTATCCCTCTGACCTTCTTATTGACGATGAAGCACAGAAATTGCATCGGAATTGGATACAAAAGGCACAATGCCGACTTAAGTACAAGAAGACTGACTCTTCTTACTGTCTATGTTTGAACCATTCCTGTGACACTAGTTATAGATTCCGACGCCTCAACTCAGGTTTACTGTATCCTTCAGACCGTCTTATTGACGATGAAACACAGAAATTGCACCGGAATTAAATACAAAAGGCACAATGCCGACTCAAGTACAAGAAGTCTGGTTCTTCTTACTGACTATGATTTGAAGCTTTCCTGTGAGACCGGTTTTAGATTCCGATGCTTCACTTCAGGTTTACTGTAATCCTTGGACCTTCATATTGACGACGAAACACAGTAATTGCATCGGAATTAAATAGAAAAGCACAAAGCCGACTCAAGTACAAGAAGACGGGTTCTTCTTACTGTCTATGTTTAGAACTTTTCCTGTGTGACCGGTTTTAGATCCCAATGCTTCACTTCACGTTTACTATATCCCTTGGACCTTCTTATTGACGACGAAACACAGAAACTCATCGGGATTAAATAGAAAAGGCACAATGCCGACTTAAGTACATGAAAACTGATTCTTCTTACTGTCTATGTTTTGAACCATTCCTGTGAGACTAGTTATATATTCCGTTGCATCACTTCAGGTTTACTGTATCCCTCCGACCTTATTATTGACGATGAAACACAGAAATTGCATCGGAATTAAATAAAAAACGCACAATGCCGACTTAAGTACAAGAAAACTGACTCCTCTTTCTGTCTATGCTTTGAACCAATCCTGTGACACTAGTTATACATTCCGATGCTTCACTTCAGTTTTACTGTATCACTCTGAGCTTCTTAATGACGATCAAACACAGAAATTGCATCGGAATTAAATACAAAAGGCACAATGCACACTCAAGTACAAGAAGACTGGCTCTTCTTACTGTCTATGTTTCGAACCTTTCCTGTGAGACCAGCTTTAGATTCCGATGCTTGACTTCAGGTTTACTGTATCCCTTGGACCTTCATATTGACGACGAAACTCAGAAATTGCATCGGAATTAAATAGAAAAGGCACAATGCCGACTTAAAGTCAAGAAAACTGATTCTACTTAATGTCTATATTTTGAACCATACCTGTGACACTAGTTATAGATTCCGATACTTCACTTCAGGGTTACTGTGTCCCTCTGACCTTCTTATTGACGATGAAACACAGAAATTTCATCGGCATTAAATACAATAGGCACAATGCCGACTTAAGTACAAGAAATCTGACTCTTCTTACTGTCTATGTTTTGAACCATTCCTGTGACACTAGTTATAGATTCCGATGCTTGACTTCAGGTTTACTGTATCCCTCTGACCTTCGTATTGACGATGAAACACAGAAATTGCATCGGCATTAAATACAAAATGCACAATGCCGACTCAAGTAAAAGAAGACTGGCTCTTCTTACTGTCTATGATTTGAACCTTTCCTGTGAGACCGGTTTTAGATTCCGATGCTTCACTTAAGGTTTACTGTATCCCTTGGCCCTTCTTATTAACGACGAAACACAGAAAGTGCATCGGAATTAAATAGAAAAGGCACAATGCCGACTTAAGTACAAGAAAACTGACTCTTCTTACTGTCTATGTTTTGAACCATTCCTGTGACACTAGTTATAGATGTCGATGCTTCACTTCAGGTTTACTGTAACCCTCTGAACATCTTATTGACGATGAAACACAGAAATTGAATCGGAATTAAATACAAAAGGCACAATGCCGACTTAAGTATAAGAAAACCGACTCTTCTTACTGTCTATGCTTTGAACCATTCCTGTGAGACTAGTTATAGATTCCGATGCTTCACGTCAGGTATACTGTATCCCTCTGACCTTCTTATTGACGATGAAACACAGAAATTGCATTGTAATTAAATATAAAAGGCACAATGCCGACTTAAGTACAAGAAAACTGACTCTTCTTAGTGTTTATATTTGAACCATTCCTGTGACACTAGTTATAGATTCCGATGCTTCACTTCAGGTTTACTGTATCCGTATGACCTTCTTATTGACGATGAAACACAGAAATTGCATCGGAATTAAATACAAAAGGCACAATGCCTACTTCAGTACAAGAAAACTGACGCCTCTTACTGTTTATGTTTTGAACCACTCCTGTGACACTAGTTATAGATTCCGATGCTTCACTTCAGGTTTACTGTATCCCTGTGCCCTTCTTATAGACGATGAAGCACAGAAATTGCATCGGAATTAAATACTAAAGGCACAATGCCGACTTAAGTACAAGGAAACTGACTCTTCTTACTGTCTATGTTTCGAACCATTCCTGTGACACTAGTTATACATTCCGATGCTTCACTTCAGGTTTACTGTATCCCTCTGACCTTCATATTGACGATGAAACACAGATATTGCATCGGAATTAGATACAAAAACCACAATGCCGACTTAAGTACAAGACGACGGACCTATCTTACTGTCTATGTTTTGAACCATTCCTGAGACACTAGTTATAGATTCCGATGCTTCACTTCAGGTTTACTGTATCCCTCTGACCTTCTTATTGACGATGAAGCACAGAAATTGCATCGGAATTGGATACAAAAGGCACAATGCCGACTTAAGTACAAGAAGACTGACTCTTCTTACTGTCTATGTTTGAACCATTCCTGTGACACTAGTTATAGATTCCGACGCCTCAACTCAGGTTTACTGTATCCTTCAGACCGTCTTATTGACGATGAAACACAGAAATTGCACCGGAATTAAATACAAAAGGCACAATGCCGACTCAAGTACAAGAAGTCTGGTTCTTCTTACTGACTATGATTTGAAGCTTTCCTGTGAGACCGGTTTTAGATTCCGATGCTTCACTTCAGGTTTACTGTAATCCTTGGACCTTCATATTGACGACGAAACACAGTAATTGCATCGGAATTAAATAGAAAAGGCACAATGCCGACTTAAGTACAAGAAAACTGACTCTTCTTACTGCCTATGTTTAGAACCATTCCTGCGACACTAGTTATAGATTCCGATGCTTCACTTCAGGTTTACTGTATCCCTCTCACCTTCTTATTGACGATGAAACGCAGAAATTGCATCGGAATTAAATACAAAAGGCACAATGCCGACTTAAGTAGAAGAAAACTGACTCTTCTTACTGTCTATGGTTTTAACCATTCCTATGACACTAGTTATAGATTCCGATTCTTCACTTCATGTTCACTGTATCCCTCTGACCTTCTTATTGACGACGAAACACAGAAATTGCATCGGAATTAAATGGAAAAGCACAATGCCGACTCAAGTACAAGAAGACTGGCTCTTCTTACTGTCTACGTTTAGAACCTTTCCTGTGAGACCTGTTTTAGATTTCAATGCTTCACTTTAGGTTTACTATATCCCTTGGACCTTCTTATTGACGACGAAACACAGAAACTCATCGGGATCAAATAGAAAATTCACAATGCCGACTTAAGTACATGAAAACTGACACTTCTTACTGTCTATGCTTTCAACCATTCCTGTGAGACTAGTTATAGATTCCGATGCATCACTTCAGGTTTACGGTATCCCTCTGACCTTATTATTGACGATGAAACTCAGAAATTGCATCGGAATTAAATAAAAAAGGCACAATGCCGACTTAAGTACAAGAAAACTGACTCCTCTTACTGTCTATGCTTTGAACCATTCCTGTGACACTAGTTATACATTCCGATGCTTCACTTCAGTTTTACTGTATCCCTCTGAGCTTCTTAATGACGATCAAACACAGAAATTGCCTCGGAATTAAATACAAAAGGCACAATGCACACTCAAGTACAAGAAGACTGGCTCTTCTTACTGTCTATGTTTCGAACCTTTCCTGTGAGACCAGCTTTAGATTCCGATGCTTGTCTTTAGGTTTACTGTATCCCTTGGACCTTCATATTGACGACGAAACACAGAAATTGCATCGGAATTAAATAGAAAAGGCACAATGCCGACTTAGAGTCAAGAAAATTGATTCTACTTAATGTCTATATTTTGAACCATTCCTGTGACACTAGTTATAGATTCCGATGTTTCACTTCAGGTTTACTGTATCCCTCTGACCTTCTAATTGACGAAGAAACACAGATATTGCATCGGAATTAAATACAAAAGGCACAATGCCGACTCAAGTACAAGAAGACTGGCACTTCTTACTGTCTCTGATTTGAACCTTTCCTGTGAGACCGGTTTTAGATTCCGATGCTTCACTTCAGGATTACTGTATCCCTTGGATTTTCATATTGACGACGAAACCCAGAAATTGCATCGGAATTAAATAGAAAAGGCACAATGCCGACTTAAGGTCAAGAAAACAAATTCTTCTTAATGGCTATGTTTTGAACCATTCCTGTGAAACTAGTTATAGATACCGATTCTTCACTTCAGGTTTCCTGTATCCCTGTGACCTTCTTATTGACGATGAAACACAGAAATTGCATCGGAATTAAATACAAAAGAAAGAATGCCGACTTAAGTACAAGGAAACTGAATCCTCTTACTGTCTATGTTTTGAACCATTCCTGTGACACTAGTTATACATTCCGATGCTTCACTTCAGGTTTGCTGTATCACTTTGACCTTCTTATTGACGACGAAACACAGAAATTGCATCGGAATTAATTACAAAAGGCACAATGCCGACTTAATTATAAGAAAACTGACTTTTCTTACTGTCTCTGCTTTGAACCATTCCTGTGACACTAGTTATATATGCCGATACTTCACTTCAGGTTTACTGTATCCCTCTGACCTTCTTATTGACGATGAAACACAGAATTTGCACCGGAATTAAATACAAAAGGCACAATGCCGACTGAATTATAAGAAAACTGACCCTTCATGCTGTGTATGCTTTGAAGCATTCCTGTGACACTAGTTATAGATTCCGATGCTTAACTTAAGGTTTACTGTATCCTTCTGACCTTCTTATTGACGATCAAACACAGAAATTGCATCGGAATTAAATACAAAAGGCAAATGCCGACTTAAGTACAAGTAAATTGACTCTTCTTACTGTCTATGATTTGAACCATTTGTGTGACACTAATTATAGATTCCGATGCTTCACTTCAGGTTTACTGTACCCCTCTGACCTTCTTATTGACGATGAAACAGAGAAATTGCATCGGAATTGAATACAAAAGGTACAATGCCGACTTAAGTACAAGAAGACTGACTCATAGTACTGTCTATGTTTTGAACCATTCCTGTGAACTAGTTATAGATTCCGATGCTTCACTTCAGGTTTGCTGTATCCCTCTGCCCGTCTTATTGTCGATGAAACACAGAAATTGCAAAGGAATTATAAACAAAAGGCACAATGCCGACTCAAGTACAAGAAGACTGGCTCTTCTTACTGTCTATGCTTTGAAACTTTCCTGCAAGACCGGTTTTAGATTCCGATGCTTCACGTCAGGTTTACTGTATCCCTTGCACCTTCTGATTGACGACGAAACACAGAAATTGCATCGGATTTAAATAGAAAAGGCACAATGCCAGGTTAAGTACATGCAAAAACCGACTCTTCTTACTGTCTATGATTTGAACCATTCCTGTGACACTAGTTATAGATTCCGATGCATCACTTCAGGGTAACTGTATCCCTCTGACCTTCTTATTGACGATGAAACACAGAAATTGCATCGGAATTAAATACAAAAGGCATAATGCTGACATAAGTACAAGAAAACTGACTCTTCTTACTGACTATGTTTTGAACCATTCCTGTGACACTAGTTATAAATGCCGATGCTTCACTACAGGCTTACTCTATCCCTCTGACTTACTTATTGACGACGAAACACAGAAATTGCGTCGGAATTAAATACAAAAGGCACAATGCCGACTTAAGTAAAAGAAGACTGACTCTTCTTACTGTCTATGCTTTGAACCATTGCTGTGACACTAGTTATACATTCCGATGCTTCACTTCAGTTTTACTGTATTCCTCTGTGCTTCTTATTGACGATGAAACACAGAAATTGCATCGGAATTCAATACAAAAGGCACAATACCGACTTAAGTACAAGTAAACTGACTCTTCTTACTGTCTATGGTTTGAACCATTCCTGTGACACTAGTTATAGATTCCGTTGCTTCCCCTCAGGTTTACTGTATCCCTCTGACCTTCTTATTGACGATGACACACAGAAATTGCATCGGAATTAAATACAAAAGGCACAATGCCGACTTAAGTACAAGAAAACTGACTCTTCTTACTCTCTATGTTTTCAACCATTCCTGCGACACTAGTTATAGATTCCGATGCTTCACTTCAGGTTTACTGTATCCCTCTGACCTTCTTATTGACGATGAAACACAGAAATTGCATCGAAATTAAATACAAAAGGCGCAATGCGGGCTTAAATACAAGAAAACTGACTCTTCTTACTGTCTATGTTTTGAACCATTCCTGTGACACTAGTTATAGATGCCGATACTTCACTTCAGGTTTACTGTATCCCTCTGACCTTCTTATTGACGATGAAACACAGAAATTGCATCGGAATTAAATACAAAAGGAACAATGCCGACTTAAGTACAAGAAAACTGACTCTTCTTACTGTCTATGCTTTGAACCATTCCTGTGACACTAGTTATAGATTCCGATGCTTCACTTCAGGTTTGCTGTATCACTCTGACCGTCTTATTGACGATGAAACACAGAATTTGCATCGGAATTAAATACAAAAGGAACAATGCCGACTTAAGTACAAGAAAACTGTCTCTTCTTGCTGTCTATGCTTTGAACCATTCCTAGGACACTAGTTATACATTCCGATGCTTCACTTCAGTTTTACTGTATCCCTCTGAGCTTCTCATTGACGATCAAACACAGAAATTGCATCGGAATTAAATACGAAAGGCACAATGCACACTCAGATACAAAAAGACTGGCTCTTCTTACTGTCTATGTTTTGAACCTTTCTTGTGAGACCAGTTTTAGATTCCGAAGCTTGACTTCTGGTTTACTGTATCGCTTGGATTTTCATATTGACGACGAAACACAGAAATTGCATCGGAATTAAATAGAAAAGGCACAATGCCGACTTAAGGACAAGAAAACTGATTCTTCCTAATGTCTATGCTTTGAACCATTCCTGTGACACTAGTTATAGATTCCGATGCTTCACTTCAGGTTTCCTGTATCCCTCTGACCTTCTTATTGACGATGAAACACAGAAATTGCATCGGAATTAAATACAAAAGGCACAACGCCGACTCAACTACAAGAAGACTAGCTCTTCTTACTGTCTATGTTTTGAACCATTCCAGTGAGACCGGTTTAAGATTCCGATGCTTCACTTCAGGTTTACTGTATCCCTTGGCCCTTCTTATTGACGACGAAACACAGAAATTGCATCGGAATGTATATAGAAAAGGCACAATGCCGACTGAAATACAAGAAAACTGACTCCTCTTACTGTCTATATTTTGAACCATTCCTGTGACACTAGTTATAGATTCCGATGCTTCACTTCAGGTTTACTGTAAGCCCCTGACCCTTTTATTGACGATGAAACAGAGAAATTGCATCGGAATTGAATACAAGAGGTACAATGCCGACTTAAGTACAAGAAGACTGGCTCTTCTTACTGTCTATGCTTTGAACTTTTCCTGTGAGACAGGTTTTAGATTTCGATGCTTCACTTCAGGTTTACTGTATCCCTTGCACCTTCTTATTGACGACGAAACACAGAAATTGCATCGGAATTAAATAGAAAAGGCACAATGCCACGTTAAGTTCAAGAAAACCGACTCTTCTTACTGTCTATGATTTGAACCATTCCTGTGACACTAGTTATAGATTCCGATGCATCACTTCAGGGTAACTGTATCCCTCTCACCTTCTTATTGACGATGAAACACAGAAATTGCATCGGAATAGAATACAAAAGGAACAATGCCGACTTAATTATAAAAAAACTGACTCTTCTTTCAGTCTATGCTTTGAACAATTCCTGTGACACTAGGTATAGATTACGATGCTTCACTTCAGGTTTACTGTATCCCTCTGACCTTCTTATTGAAAATGAAACACAGAAATTGCATCGGAATTAAATACAAAATGGCATAATGCCGACTTAAGTACAAGTAAACTGACTCTTCTTACTGTCTATGTTTTGAACAATTCCTGTGACACTAGTTATTGATTCCGATGCATCACTTCAGGTTTACTGTATCCCTCTGACCTTCTTATTGACGATGAAACTCAGAAATTGCATCGGAATTAAATACAAAAGGCACAATGCCGACATAAGTACAAGAAAACTGACTCTTCTTACTGTCTATGCTTTGAACCATTCCTAGGACACTAGTTATACATTCCGATGCTTCACTTCAGTTTTACTGTATCCCTCTGAGCTTCTTATTGATGATCAAACACAGAAATTGCATCGGAATTAAATGTAAAAGGCACAATGCACACTCAAGTACAAGAAGACTGGCTCTTCTTACTGTCTATGTTTTGAACCTTTCCTGTGAGACCAGTTTTAGATTTCGATGCTTGACTTCTGGTTTACTGTATCCCTTGGTTTTTCATATTGACGACGAAACACAGAAATTGCATCGGAATTAAATAGAAAAGGCACAATGCCGACTTAAGGTCAAGAAAACAGATTCTTCTTAATGGCTATGTTTTGAACCATTCCTGTGACACTAGTTATAGATTCCGAAGCTTCACTTCAGGTTTGCTGTATCTCTCTGACCTTCTAATTGATGATGAAACACAGAAATTGCATCGGAATGAAATACAAAAGTCACAATGCCGACTCAACTACTAGAAGACTAGCTCTTCTTACTGTCTATGTTTTGAACCTTTCCTGTGAGACCGGTTTTAGATTCCGATGCTTCACTTCAGGTTTACTGTATCCCTTGGCCCTTCTTATTGACGACGAAACACAAAAATTGCATCGGAATTATATAGAAAAAGCACAATGCCGACTTACATTCAAGAAAACTGACTCCTCTTACTGTCTATGTTTTGAACCATTCCTGTGACACTAGTTATAGATTCCGATGCTTCACTTCAGGTTTGCTGTATCACTCTGACCGTCTTAGTAACGACGAAACACAGAAATTGCATCGGAATTAAATACAAAAGGCACAATGCTGACTTAATTATAAGAAAACTGACTCTTCTTACTGTCTATGCTTTGAACCATTCCTGTGACACTAGTTATAGATCCCGATGCTTCACTTCAGGTTTACTGTATCCCTCTGACCTTCTTATTGACGATGAAACACAGAAATTGCATCGGAATTAAATACAAAAGGCACAATGCCGACTTAAGTACAAGTAAACTGACTCTTCTTATTGTCTATGATTTGAACCATTTGTGTGACACTAGTTATAGATTCCGATGCTTCACTTCAGGTTTACTGTAACCCTCTGAGCTTCTTATTGACGATGAAACAGAGAAATTGCGTCGGAATTGAATACAAAAGGAACAATGCCGACTTAAGTACAAGAAGACTGACTCTTCTTACTGTCTATGTTTTGAACCATTCCTGTGACACTAGTTATAGATTCCGATGCTACACTTCAGGTTCACTGTGACCCTCTGACCTTCTTTTTGACGATGAAACACAGAAATTGCATCGGAATTATATACAAAAGGCACAATGCCGACTTCAGTACAAGAAAATTGACTCTTCTTATTGTCTATGTTTTGAACCATTCCTGTGACACTAGTTATAGATACCGATGTCTCACTTCAGGAATACTGTATCCCTCTGACCTTCTTATTGACGATGAAACACAGAAATTGCATCGGAGTGAAACACATAACGCACAATGCCAACTTAAGTACAAGTAAACTGACTCTTCTTACTGACTATGTTTTGAACCATTCCTGTGACACTAGTTATAGATGCCGATGTTTCACTACAGGCTTACTGTATCCCTCTGACCTTCTTATTGACGACGAAACACAGAAATTGCATCGGAATTAAATACAAAACGCACAATGCCGACTTAAGTAACAGAAGACTGACTCTTCTTACTGTCTATGCTTTGAATCTTTCCTGTGAGACCGGTATTAGATTCCGATGCTGCACTTCAGGTTTACTGTATCCCTTGGCCCTTCTTATTGACGACGAAACACAATTTTGCATCGGAATTATATAGAAAAGGCACAATTCCGACTTAAATACAAGAAAACTGACTCCTCTCACTGTCTATGTTTTGAACCATTCCTGTGACACTAGTTATAGATTCCGATGCTTCACTTCAGGTTTGCTGTATCACTCTGACCGTCTTATTGACGATGAAACACAGAATTTGCATCGGAATTAAATACAAAAGGCACAATGCCGACTGAATTATAAGAAAACTGACCCTTCATGCTGTGTATGCTTTGAACCATTCCTGTGACACTAGTTATTGATTCCGATGCTTCACTTAAGGTTTACTGTAACCCTCTGACCTCCTTATTGACGATCAAACACAGAAATTGCATCGTAATTAAATACAAAAGGCACAATGCCGTTTTAAGTACAAGTAAACTGACTCTTCTTACTGTCTATGATTTGAACCATTTGTGTGACACTAATTATAGATTCGGATGCTTCACTTCAGGTTTACTGTAACCCTCTGACCTTCTTATTGACGATGAAACAGAGAAATTGCATCGGATTGGAATACAAAAGGTACAATGCCAACTTAAGTACAAGAAGACTGACTCATCTTACTGTCTATGTTTTGAACCATTCCTGTGACACTAGTTATAGATTCCGATGCTTCACTTCAGGTTCTCTGTATCCCTCTGACCTTCTTATTGACGATGAAACACAGAAATTGCATCGGAATACAAACAAAAGGCACAATGCCGACTTAAGTACAAGAATACTGGCTCTTCTTACTGTCTATGTTTTGAACATTTCCTGTGAGACAGGTTTTAGATTCCGATGCTTCACTTCAGGTTTACTGTATCGCTTGTCCCTTTTTATTGACGACGAAACACAGAAAGTTCATCGGAATTAAATAGAAAAGGCACAATGCCTACTTGAGTACAAGGAAACTGACTCTTCTTACTGTCTATGTTTTGAACCATTCCTGTGAACTAGTTATAGATTCCGATGCTTCACTTCAGGTTTCCTGTATCCCTCTGCCCGTCTTATTGTCGATGAAACACAGAAATTGCAAAGGAATAATATACCAAAGGCACAATGCCGACTCAAGTACAAGAAGACTGGCTTTTCTTACTGTCTATGCTTTGAACCTTTCCTGTGAGACAGGTTTTAGATTCCGATGCTTCACTTCAGGTTTACTGTAACCCTCAGACCTTCTTATTGACGATGAAACAGAGAAATTCCATCGGAATTGAATACAAAAGGCACAATGCCGACTTAAGTACAAGAAGACTGACTCTTCTTACTGTCTATGTCTTGAACATTTCCTGTGAGACAGGATTTAGATTCCGATGCTTCACTTCAGGTTTACTGTATCCCTTGGCCCTTTTTATTGACGACGAAACACAGAAAGTTCATCGGAAATAAATAGAAAAGGCACAATGCCTACTTGAGTACAAGAAAACTGACTCCTCTTACTGTCTATGTTTTGAACCATTCCTGTGAACTAGTTATAGATTCCGACGCTTCACTTCAGGATTGCTGTATCTCTCTGCCCGTCTTATTGTCGATGAAACACAGAAATTGCAAAGGAATTATAAAGAAAAGGCACAATGCCGACTCAAGTACAAGAAGACTGGCTCTTCTTACTGTCTATGTTTTGAAACTTTCCTGTAAGACCGGTTTTAGATTCCGATGCTTCACTTCAGGTTTACTGTATCCCTTGCACCTTCTTATTGACGACGAAACACAGAAATTGCATCGGAATTAAATAGAAAAGGCACAATGCCAGGTTAAGTACAAGAAAACCGACTCTTCTTACTGTCTATGATTTGAACCATTCCTGTGACACTAGTTATAGATTCCGATGCATCACTTCAGGGTAACTGTATCCCTCTCACCTTCTTATTGACGATGAAACACACAAATTGCATCGGAATTAAATAAAAAAGGCACAATGCCGACTTAATTATAAAAAAACTGACTCTTCTTTCAGTCTATGCTTTGAACAATTCCTGTGACACTAGGTATAGATTACGATGCTTCACTTCAGGTTTACTGTATCCCTCTGACATTCTTATTGAAAATGAAACACAGAAATTGCATCGGAATTAAATACAAAATGGCACAATGCCGACTGAAGTACAAGTAAACTGACTCTTCTTACTGTCTATGTTTTGAAACATTCCTGTGACACTAGTTATTGATTCCGATGCATCACTTCAGGTTTACTGTATCCCTCTGACTTTCTTATTGACGATGAAACTCAGAAATTGCATCGGAATTAAATACAAAAGGCACAATGCCGACATAAGTACAAGAAAACTGACTCTTCTTACTGTCTATGCTTTGAACCATTCCTAGGACACTAGTTATACATTCCGATGCTTCACTTCAGTTTTACTGTATCCCTCTGAGCTTCTTATTGACGATCAAACACAGAAATTGCATCGGAATTAAATGTAAAAGGCACAATGCACACTCAAGTACAAGAAGACTGGCTCTTCTTACTGTCTATGTTTTGAACCTTTCCTGTGACTCCAGTTTTAGATTCCGATGCTTGACTTCTGGTTTACTGTATCACTTGGATTTTCATATTGACGACGAAACACAGAAATTGCATCGGACTTAAATAGAAAAGGCACAATGCCGACTTAAGGTCAAGAAAACAGATTCTTCTTAATGGCTATGTTTTGATCCATTCCTGTGACACTAGTTATAGATTCCGATGCTTCACTTCAGGTTCGCTGAATCTCTCTGACCTTCTTATTGACGATGAAACACAGAAATTGCATCGGAATGAAATACAAAAGTCACAACGCCGACTCAACTACAAGAAGACTAGCTCTTCTTACTGTCTATGTTTTGAACCATTCCTGTGACACTAGTTACAGATTCCGTTGCTTCACTTCAGGTTTGCTGTATCACTCTGACCGCCTTATTGACGACGAAACACAGAAATTGCATCGGAATTAAATACAAAAGCACAATGCCGACTGAATTATAAGAAAACTGACTCTTCTTACTGTCTATGCTTTGAACCATTCCTGTGACACTAGTTACAGATTCCGTTGCTTCACTTCAGGTTTGCTGTATCACTCTGACCGTCTTATTGACGACGAAAGACAGAAATTGCATCGGAATTAAATACAAAAGGCACAATGCCGACTGAATTATAAGAAAACTGACTCTTCTTACTGTCTATGCTTTGAACCATTTGTGTGACACTAGTTATAGATTCCGATGCTTCACTTCAGGTTTACTGTAACCCTCGGAGCTTCTTATTGACGATGAAACAGAGAAACTGCATCGGAATTGAATACAAAAGGAACAATGCCGACTTAAGTACTAGAAGACTGACTCTTCTTACTGTCTATGTTTTGAACCATTCCTGTGACACTAGTTATAGATTCCGATGCTACACTTAAGGTTCACTGTATCCCTCTGACCTTCTTTTTGACGATGAAACACAGAAATTGCATCGGTATTATATACAAAAGGCACAATGCCGACTCAAGTACAAGAAGACTGGCTCTTCTTACTGTCTATGTTTTGAACCTTTCCTGTGAGACCGGTTTTAGATTCCGATGCTTCACTTCAGGTTTACTGTATCCCTTGGCCCTTATTATTGACGACGAAACACAGAAATTGCATCGGAATTATATAGAAAAGGCACAACGCCGACTTAAATACAAGAAAACGGACTCCTCTTACTGTCTATGTTTTGAACCATTCCTGTGACACTAGTTATAGATTCCGATGCTTCACTTCAGGTTTGCTGTATCACTCTGACCGTCTTATTGACGATGAAACACAGAATTTGCATCGGAATTAAATACAAAAGGCACAATGCCGACTGAATTATAAGGAAACTGACCCTTCATGCTGTGTATGCTTTGAACCATTCCTGTGACACTAGTTATAGATTCCGATGCTTCACTTAAGGTTTACTGTATCCCTCTGACCTTCGTATTGACGATCAAACACAGAAATTCCATCGGAATTAAATACAAAAGGCACAATGCCGACTTAAGTACAAGTAAACTGACTCTTCTTACTGTCTATGATTTGAACCATTTGTGTGACACTAATTATAGATCCTGATGCTTCACTTCAGGTTTACTGTAACCCTCTGACCTTCTTATTGACGATGAAACAGAGAAATTGCATCGGAATAGAATACAAAAGGTACAATGCCGACTTAAGTACAAGAAGACTGACTCTTCTTACTGTCTACGTTTTGAACCATTCCTGTGACACTAGTTATAGATTCCGATGCTTCACTTCAGGTTCACTGTATCCCTCTGACCTTCTTTTTGACGATGAAACACAGAAATTGCATCGGTATTATATACAAAAGGCACAATGCCGACTTCAGTACAAGAAAATTGACTCTTCTTATTGTCTATGTTTTGAACCATTCCTGTGACACTAGTTATAGATACCGATGTCTCACTTCAGGAATACTGTATCCCTCTGACCTTCTTATAGACGATGGAACACAGAAATTGCATCGGAGTGAAACACATAACGCACAATGCCAACTTAAGTACAAGTAAACTGACTCTTCTTACTGACTATGTTCTGAACCATTCCTGTGACACTAGTTATAGATGCCGATGCTTCACTACAGGCTTACTGTATCCCTCTGACCTTCTTATTGACGACGAAACTCAGAAATTGCATCGGAATTAAATACAAATGGCACAATGCCGACTTAAGTAACAGAAGACTGACTCTTCTTACTGTCTATGCTTTGAACCATTGCTGTGACACTAGTTATACATTCCGATGCTTCACTTCAGTTTTACTGTATTCCTCTGAGCTTCTTATTGACGATGAAACACAGAAATTGCATCGGAATTAAATACAAAAGGCACAATGCCGACTCAAGTACAAGAAGACTGGCTCTTCTTACTGTCTATGTTTTGAACCTTTCCTGTGAGACCGGTTTTAGATTCCGATGCTTCACTTCAGGTTTACTGTATCCCTTGGCCCTTATTATTGACGACGAAACACAGAAATTGCATCGGAATTATATAGAAAAGGCACAACGCCGACTTAAATACAAGAAAACGGACTCCTCTTACTGTCTATGTTTTGAACCATTCCTGTGACACTAGTTATAGATTCCGATGCTTCACTTCAGGTTTGCTGTATCACTCTGACCGTCTTATTGACGATGAAACACAGAATTTGCATCGGAATTAAATACAAAAGCACAATGCCGACTGAATTGTAAGGAAACTGACCCTTCATGCTGTGTATGCTTTGAACCATTCCTGTGACACTAGTTATAGATTCCGATGCTTCACTTAAGGTTTACTGTATCCCTCTGACCTTCGTATTGACGATCAAACACAGAAATTCCATCGGAATTAAATACAAAAGGCACAATGCCGACTTAAGTACAAGTAAACTGACTCTTCTTACTGTCTATGATTTGAACCATTTGTGTGACACTAATTATAGATTCTGATGCTTCACTTCAGGTTTACTGTAACCCTCTGACCTTCTTATTGACGATGAAACAGAGAAATTGCATCGGAATAGAATACAAAAGGTACAATGCCGACTTAAGTACAAGAAGACTGACTCTTCTTACTGTCTACGTTTTGAACCATTCCTGTGACACTAGTTATAGATTCCGATGCTTCACTTCAGGTTCACTGTATCCCTCTGACCTTCTTATTGACGATGAAACACAGAAATTGCATCGGAATCCAAACAAATGGCACAATGCCGACTTAAGTACAAGAATACTGGCTCTTCTTACTGTCTTTGTTTTGAACATTTTCTGTGAGACAGGTTTTAGATTCCGATGCTTCACTTCAGGTTTACTGTATCCCTTGACCCTTTTTATTGACGACGAAACACAGAAAGTTCATCGGAATTAAATAGAAAAGGCACAATGCCTACTTGAGTACAAGGAAACTGACTCTTCTTACTGTCTATGTTTTGAACCATTCCTGTGAACTAGTTATAGATTCCGATGCATCACTTCAGGTTTGCTGTATCCCTCTGCCCATCTTTTTGTCGATGAAACACAGAAATTGCAAAGGAATTATATACCAAAGGCACAATGCCGACTCAAGTACAAGAAGACTGGCTTTCTTACTGTCTATGCTTTGAACCTTTCCTGTAAGACCGGTTTTAGATTCCGATGCTTCACTTCAGGTTTACTGTATCCCTTGCACCTTCTTATTGACGACGAAACACAGAAATTGCATCGGAATTAAATAGAAAAGGCTAGATGCCAGGTTAAGTACAAGAGAACCGACTCTTCTTACTGTCTATGATTTGAACCGTTCCTGTGACACTAGTTATAGATTCCGATGCATGACTTCAGGGTAACTGTATCCCTCTGACCTTCTTATTGACGATGAAACACAGAAATTGCATCGGAATTAAATACAAAAGGCACAATGCCGACTTAATTATAAAAAAACTGACTCTTCTTTCAGCCTATGCTTTGAACAATTCCTGTGACACTAGGTATAGATTACGATGCTTCACTTCAGGTTTACTGTATCCCTCTGACCTTCTTATTGAAAATGAAACACAGAAATTGCATCGGTATTAATTACAAAATGGCACAATGCCGACTTAAGTACAAGTAAACTGACTCTTCTTACTGTCTATGATTTGAACCATTCCTGTGACACTAGTTATTGATTCCGATGCATCACTTCAGGTTTACTGTATCCCTCTGACCTTCTTATTGACGATGAAACTCAGAAATTGCATCGGAATTAAATTCAAAAGGCACAATGCCGACATAAGTGCAAGAAAACTGACTCCTCTTACGGTCTATGCTTTGAACCATTCCTAGGACACTAGTTATACATTCCGATGCTTCACTTCAGTTTTACTGTATCCCTCTGAGCTTCTTATTGACGATCAAACATAGAAATTGCATCGGAATTAAATGTAAAAGGCACAATGCACACTCAAGTACAAGAAGACTGGCTCTTCTTACTGTCTATGTTTTGAACCTTTCCTGTGAGACCAGTTTTAGATTCCGATGCTTGACTTCTGGATTACTGTATCCCTTGGATTTTCATATTGACGACGAAACACAGAAATTGCATCGGAATTAAATAGAAAAGGCACAATGCCGACTTAAGGTCAAGAAAACATATTCCTCTTAATGGCTATGTTGTGAACCATTCCTGTGACACTAGTTATAGATTCCGATGCTTCACTTCAGGTTTCCTGCATCTCTCTGACCATCTTATTGACGATGAGACACAGAAATTGCATCGGAACGAAATACAAAAGTCACAATGCCGACTCAACTACTAGAAGACTAGCTCTTCTTACTGTCTATGTTTTGAACCTTTCCTGTGAGACCGGTTTTAGATTCCGATGCTTCACTTCAGGTTTACTGTATCCCTCTGACCTTCTTATTGACGATGAAACACAGAAATTGCATCGGAATTAAATACAAAAGGAACAATGCCGACTTAAGTACAAGAAAACTGATTCTTCTTACTGTCTATGTTGTGAACCATTCCTGTGACACTAGTTATAGATTCCGATGCTTCACTTCAGGTTCACTGTATCCCTCTGACCTTCTTTTTGACGATGAAACACAGAAATTGCATCGGAATTATATACAAAAGGCACAATGCCGACTTAAGTACAAGAAAATTGACTCTTCTTATTGTCTATGTTTTGAACCATTCCTGTGACACTAGTTATAGATACCGATGTCTCACTTCAGGAATACTGTATCCCTCTGACCTTCTTATTGACGATGAAACACAGAAATTGCATCGGAGTGAAACACATAACGCACAATGCCAACTTAAGTACAAGTAAACTGACTCTTCTTACTGACTATATTTTGAACCGATCCTGTGACACTAGTTATAGATGCCGATGCTTCACTACAGGCTTACTGTATCCCTCTGACCTTCTTATTGACGACGAAACACAGACATTGCATCGGAATTAATTACAGAAGGAACAATGCCGACTTAAGTAAAAGAAGACTGATTCTTCTTACGGTCTGTGCTTTGAACCATTGCTGTGACACTAGTTATACATTCCGATGCTTCACTTTAGTTTTACTGTATTCCTCTGAGCTTCTTATTGACAATGAAACACAGAAATTGCATCGGAATTAAATACAAAATTCACAATGCCAACTCAAGTACATGAAGACTGGCTCTTCTTACTGTCTATGTTTTGAACCTTTCCTGTGAGTCCGGTTTTAGATTCCGATGCTTCACTTCAGGTTTACTGTATCCCTTCGCCCTTCTTATTGACGACAAAACACAGAAATTGCATCTGAATTATATAGAAAAGGCACAATGCAGACTAAAATACAAGAAAACTGACTCCTCTTACTGTCTATGTTTTGAACCATTCCTGTGACACTAGTTATAGATTCCGATGCTTCACTTCAGGTTTGCTGTATCACTCTGACCGTCTTATTGACGATGAAACACAGAAATTGCATCGGAATTAAATACAAAAGGCACAATGCCGACTTAATTATTAGAAAACGGACTCATCTTACTGTCTATGGTTTGAACCATTCCTGTGACGCTAGTTTAGATTCCGATGCTTCACTTCAGGTTTACTGTATCCCTCTGACCTTCTTATTGACGATTAAACACTGACATTGCATCGGAATTAATTACAAAAGGCACAATGCCGACTTAATTATAAAAAAACTGACTCTTCTTTCTGTCTATGCTTTGAACAATTCCTGTGACACTAGGTAAATTACGATGCTTCACTTCAAGTTTACTGTATCCCTCTGACCTTCTTATTGAAAATGAATTACAGAAATTGCATCGGAATTAAATACAAAATGGCAAAATGCCGACTAAAGTACAAGTAAACTGACTCTTCTTACTGTCTATGTTTTGAACCATTCCTGTGACACTAGTTATTGATTCCGATGCATCACTTCAGGTTTACTGCATCCCTCTGACCTTCTTATTGACGATAAAACTCAGAAATTGCATCGGAATTAAGTACAAAAGGCACAATGCCGACGTAAGTACAACAAAACTGACTCTTCTCACTGTCTATGCTTTGAACCATTCCTAGGACACTAGTTATACATTCCGATACGTCACTTCAGTTTTGCTGTATCCCTCTGAGCTTCTTATTGACGATCAAACACAGAAATTGGATCGGAATTAAATATAAAAGGCACAATGCACACTCAAGTACAAGAAGACTGGCTCTTCTTACTGTCTATGTTTTAAACCTTTCCTGTGAGACCAGTTTTAGATTCCGATGCTTGACTTCTGGTTTACTGTATCCCTTGGATTTTCATATTGACGACGAAACACAGAAATTGCATCGGATTGAAATAGAAAAGGCAAAATGCCGACTTAAGGTCAAGAAAACAGATTCTTCTTAATGGCTATGGTTTGAACCATTCCTGTGACACTAGTTGTAGATTCCGGTGCTTCACTTCAGGTTTGCTGTATCACTCTGACCGCCTTATTGACGACGAAACACAGAAATTGCATCGGAATTAAATACAAAAGGCACAATGCCGACTGAATTATAAGAAAACTGACTCTTCTTACTGTCTATGCTTTGAACCATTCCTGTGACACTAGTTATAGATTCCGTTGCTTCACTTCAGGTTTGCTGTATCACTCTGACCGTCTTATTGACGACGAAAGACAGAAATTGCATCGGAATTAAATACAAAAGGCACAATGCCGACTGAATTATAAGAAAACTGACTCTTCTTACTATCTATGCTTTGAACCATTTGTGTGACACTAGTTATAAATTCCGATGCTTCACTTCAGGTTTACTGTAACCCTCTGAGCTTGTTATTGACGATGAAACAGAGAAACTGCATCGGAATTGAATACAAAAGGAACAATGCCGACTTAAGTACAATAAGACTGACTCTTCTTACTGTCTATGTTTTGAACCATTCCTGTGACACTAGTTATAGATTCCGATGCTACACTTAAGGTTCACTGTATCCCTCTGACCTTCTTTTTGACGATGAAACACAGAAATTGCATCGGAATTGTATACAAAAGGCACAATGCCGACTTCAGTACAAGAAAATTGACTCTTCTTATTGTCTATGTTTTGAACCATTCGTGTGACACTAGTTATAGGTACCGATGTCTCACTTCAGGAATACTGTATCCCTCTGACCTTCTTATAGACGATGGAACACAGAAATGGCATCGGAGTGAAACACATAACGCACAATGCCAACTTAAGTACAAGTAAACTGACTCTTCTTACTGACTATGTTCTGAACAATTCCTGTGACACTAGTTATAGATGCTGATGCTTCACTACAGGCTTACTGTATCCCTCTGACCTTCTTATTGACGATGAAACAGAGAAATTGCATCGGAATAGAATACAAAAGGTACAATGCCGACTTAAGTACAAGGAGACTGACTCTTCTTACTGTCTATGTTTTGAACCATTCCTGTGACACTAGTTATAGATTCCGATGCTTCACTTCAGGTTCACTGTATCCCTCTGACCTTCTTATTGACGATGAAACAAAGAAATTGCATCGGAATACAAACAAATGGCACAATGACGACTTAAGTACAAGAATACTGGCTCTTCTTACTGTCTATGTTATGAACATTTCCTGTGAGACAGGTTTTAGATTCCGATGCTTCACTTCAGGTTTACTGTATCCCTTGACCCTTTTTATTGACGACGAAACACAGAAAGTTCATCGGAATTAAATAGAAAAGGCACAATGCCTACTTGAGTACAAGGAAACTGACTCTTCTTACTGTCTATGTTTTGAACCATTCCTGTGAACTAGTTATAGATTCCGATGCTTCACTTCAGGTTTGCTGTATCCCTCTGCCCGTCTTATTGTCGATGAAACACAGAAATTGCAAAGGAATAATATACCAAAGGCACAATGCCGACTCAAGTACAAGAAGACTGGCTTTTCTTACTGTCTATGCTTTGAACCTTTCCTGTAAGACCGGTTTTAGATTCCGATGCTTCACTTCAGGTTTACTGTATCCCTTGCACCTTCTTATTGACGACGAAACACAGAAATTGCATCGGAATTAAATAGAAAAGGCAAAATGACAGGTTAAGTACAAGAAAACCGACTCTTCTTACTGTCTATGATTTGAACCATTCCTGTGACACTAGTTATAGATTCCGATGCATGACTTCAGGGTAACTGTATCCCTCGGACCTTCTTATTGACGATGAAACACAGAAATTGCATCGGAATTAAATACAAAAGGCACAATGCCGACTTAATTATAAAAAAACTGACTCTTCTTTCTGTCTATGTTTTGAACTATTCCTGTGACACTAGGTATAGATTACGATGCTTCACTTCAGGTTTACTGTATCCCTCTCACCTTCTTATGAAAATGAAACACAGAAATTGCATCGGAATTAAATACAAAATGGCACAATGCCGACTTAAGTACAAGTAAACTGACTCTTCTTACTGTCTATGATTTGAACCATTCCTGTGACGCTAGTTATTGATTCCGATGCATCACTTCAGGTTTACTGTATCTCTCTGACCTTCTTATTGACGATGAAACTCAGAAATTGCATCGGAATTAAATTCAAAAGGCACAATGCCGACATAAGTGCAAGAAAACTGACTCTTCTTACGGTCTATGCTTTGAACCATTCCTAGGACACTAGTTATACATTCCGATGCTTCACTTCAGTTTTACTGTATCCCTCTGAGCTTCTTATTGACGATCAAACATAGAAATTGCATCGGAATTAAATGTAAAAGGCACAATGCACACTCAAGTACAAGAAGACTGGCTCTTCTTACTGTCTATGTTTTGAACCTCTCCTGTGAGACCGGTTTTAGATTCCGATGCTTCACTTCAGGTTTACTGTATCCCTTGGCCCTTCTTATTGACGACGAAACACAAAAATTGCAACGGAATTATATAGAAAAAGCACAATGCCGACTTCAATTCCAAAAACTAACTCCTCTTACTGTCTATGTTTTGAACCATTCCTGTGACACTAGTTATAGATTCCGATGCTTCACTTCAGGTTTGCTGTATCACTCTGACCGTCTTATTGACGACGAAACACAGAAATTGCATCGGAATTAAATACAAAAGGCACAATGCCGACTTAAGTAAAAGAAGACTGATTCTTCTTACGGTCTGTATTTTGAACCATTGCTGTGACACTAGTTATACATTCCGATGCTTCACTTCAGTTTTACTGTATTCCTCTGAGCTTCTTATTGACGATGATACACAGAAATTGCATCGGAATTAAATACAAAATTCACAATGCCAACTCAAGTACAAGAAGACTGGCTCTTCCTACTGTCTATGTTTTGAACCTTTCCTGTGAGACCTGTTTTAGATTCCGATGCTTCACTTCAGGTTTACTGTATCCCTTCGCCCTTCTTATTGACGACAAAACACAGAAATTGCACCTGAATTATATAGAAAAGGCACAATGCAGACCTAAATACAAGAAAACTGACTCCTCTTACTGTCTATGTTTTGAACCATTCCTGTGACACTAGTTATAGATTCCGATGCTTCACTTCAGGTTTGCTGTATCACTCTGACCGTCTTATTGACGATGAAACACAGAAATTGCATCGGAATTAAATACAAAAGGCACAATGCCGACTTAATTATTAGAAAACGGACTCATCTTACTGTCTATGGTTTGGACCATTCCTGTGACACTAGTTATAGATTCCGATGCTTCACTTCAGGTTTACTGTATGCCTCTGACCTTCTTATTGACGATGAAACACAGACATTGCATCGGAATTAATTACAAAAGGCACAATGCCGACTTAATTATAAAAAAACTGACTCTTCTTTCTGTCTATGCTTTGAACAATTCCTGTGACACTAGGTATAAATTACGATGCTTCACTTCAAGTTTACTGTATCCCTCTGACCTTCTTATTGAAAATGAATTACAGAAATTGCATCGGAATTAAATACAAAATGGCACAATGCCGACTAAAGTACAAGTAAACTGACTCTTCTTACTGTCTATGTTTTGAACCATTCCTGTGACACTAGTTATTGATTCCGATGCATCACTTCAGGTTTACTGCATCCCTCTGACCTTCTTATTGACGATGAAACTCAGAAATTGCATCGGAATTAAGTACAAAAGGCACAATGCAGACGTAAGTACAACAAAACTGACTCTTCTCACTGTCTATGCTTTGAACCATTCCTAGGACACTAGTTATACATTCCGATACGTCACTTCAGTTTTGCTGTATCCCTCTGAGCTTCTTATTGACGATCAAACACAGAAATTGCATCGGAATTAAATATAAAAGGCACAATGCACACTCAAGTACAATAAGACTGGCTCTTCTTACTGTCTATGTTTTGAACCTTTCCTGTGAGACCAGTTTTAGATTCCGATGCTTGACTTTTGGTTTACTGTATCCCTTGGAATTTCATATTGACGACGAAACACAGAAATTGCATCGTAATTAAATAGAAAAGGCACAATGCCGACTTAAGGTCAAGAAAACTGATTCTTCATAATGTCTATGTTATGATCCATTCCTGTGACACTAGTTATAGATTCCGATGCTTCACTTCAGGTTTCCTGTATCCCTCTGACCTTCTTTTTGACGATGAAACACAGAAATTGCATCGGAATTAAATACAAAAGTCACAATGGCGACTCAACTACAAGAAGACTAGCTCTTCTTACTGTCTATGTTTTGAACCTTTCCTGTGAGACCGGTTTTAGATTCCGATGCTTCACTTCAGGTTTACTGTATCCCTTGGCCCTTCTTATTGACGACGAAACACAGAAATTGCATCGGAATTATATAGAAAAGGCAAAATGCCGACTTAAATACTAGAAAACTGACTCCTCTTACTGTCTGTGTTTTGAACCATTCCTGTGACACTAGTTATAGATTCCGATGCTTCACTTCAGGTATGCTGTATCACTCTGACCGTCATATTGACGATGAAACACAGAAATTGCATCGGAATTAAATACAAAAGGCACAATGCCGACTTAATTATAATAAAACTGACGCTTCTTACTGTCTATGCTTTGAACCATTCCTGTGACACTAGTTATAGATTCCGATGCTTCACTTCAGGTTTGCTGTATCCCTCTGACCTTTTTATTGACGATGAAACACAGAAATTGCATCGGAATTAAATACAAAAGGCACAATGCCGACTTAAGTACAAGTAAACTGACTCTTCTTACTGTCTATGATTTGAACCATTTGTGTGACACTAGTTATAGATTCCGATGCTTCACTTCAGGTTTACTGTAACCCTCAGACCTTCTTATTGACGATGAAACAGAGAAATTGCATCGGAATTGAATACAAAAGGCACAATGCCGACTTAAGTACAAGAAGACTGACTCTTCTTACTGTCTATTTTTTGAACCATTCCTGTGACAATAGTTACAGATTCCGATGCTTCACTTCAAGTTCACTGTATCCCTCTGACCTTCTTTTTGACGATGAAACACAGAAAATGCATCGCAATTACATACATAAGGCACCATGCCGACTTAAGTACAAGAAAATTGACTCTTCTTGTTGTCTACGTTTTGAACCATTCCTGTGACACTAGGTATAGATACCGATGTCTCACTTCAGGAATACCGTATCCCTCTGACCTTCTTATTGACGATGAAACACAGAAATTGCATCGGAGTGAAAAACGAAACGCTAAATGCCAAATTAAGTACAAATAAACTGACTCTTCTTACTGACTATGTTTTGAACCATTCCTGTGACACTAGTTATAGATGCCGATGCTACACTACAGGCTTACTGTATCCCTCTGACCTTCTTATTGACGACGAAACACAGAAATTGCATCGGAATTAAATACGAAAGGCACAATGCCGACTTAAGAAAAAGATAACTGACTCTTCTTACTGTCTATGCTTTGAACCATTCCTGTGACACAAGTTATACATTCCGATGCTTCACTTCAGTTTTACTGTATTCCTCTGAGCTTCTTATTGACGATGAAACACAGAAATTGCATCGGAATTAAATACAAAAGGCACAATGCCGACTCAAGTACAAGAAGACTGGCTCTTCTTACTGTCTATGTTTTGAACCATTCCTGTGACACTGGTTATAGATGCCGATGCTTCACTACAGGTTTGCTGTATCACTCTGACCGTCTTATTGACGATGAAACACAGAAATTGCATCGGAATTATATACAAAAGGCGCAATGCCGACTTAATTATAAGAAAACTGACTCTTCTTACTGTCTATGCTTTGAACCATTCCTGTGACACTAGATATAGATTCCGATGCTTCACTTCAGTTTTTCTGTATCCCTCTGAGCTTCGTATTGACGATGAAACAGAGAAATTGCATAGGAACTGAATACAAAAGGCACAATGCCGACTTAAGTACAAGAAGACTGACTCTTCTTACTGTCTGTGTTTTGAATCATTCCTGTGACATTAGTTACAGATTCCGATGCTTCACTTCAGGTTCACTGTATCCCTCTGACCTTCTTATTGACGATGAAACACAGAAATTGCATCGGAATTATATACAAAAGGCTTAATGCCGACTTAAGTACAAGAAAATTGACTCTTCTTATTGTCTATGTTTTGAACCATTCCTGTGCCACTAGTTATAGATTCCGATGCCTCACTTCAGGAATACTGTATCCCTCTGACCTTCTTATTGACGATGAAACACAGATACTGCATGGGAATGAACACAAAACGCACAATGCCAACTTAAGTACAAGTATACTGACTCTTATTACTGTCTATGTTTTGAACCATTCCTGTGACACTAGTTATAGATTCCGATGCTTCACTACAGGCTTACTGTATCCCTCTAACCTTCTTGTTGACGATGAAACACAGAAATTGCATCGGAATTAAATACAAAAGACACAATGCCGAATTAAGTACAAGTAAACTGACTCTACTTACTGTCAATGTTTTGAACCATTCCTGTAACACTAGTTATAGATTACGATGCTTCACTTCAGGTTTACTGTATCCCTCTGACCTTCTTATTGACGATGAAACACAGAAATTTCATCGGCATGAATTACAAAAGGCACAATGCCGACTTAAGTACAAGAAATCTAACTCTTCTTACTGTCTATGCTTTGAACCATTCCTGTGACACTAGTTATAGATTCCGATGCTTCACTTCAGGTTAATTGTAAACCTCTGACCTTCTTGTTGATGACGAAACACAGAAATTGCATCGGAATTAAATACAAAAGGCACAATGCCGACTTGAGTACAAGTAAACTGACTCTTCTTACTGTTTAAGTTTTGAACCATTCCTGTGACACTAGTTATAGATTCTGATGTTTCACTTCAGATTTACTGTATCCCACCCATCTACGTATTGACGATGACACACAGTAATTGTATCGGAATTAAATACAAAAGGCACAATGCCGACTTAAGTACAAGAAAACTGACTCTTCTTACTGTCTATGTTTTAACCATTCCTGTGACACTAGTTATAGATTCCGATGCTTCACTTCAGGTTTACTGTATCCCTCTGACCTTCTTTTTGACGATGAAACACAGAAATTGCATCGGAATTAAATACAGATGGCACAATGCCGACTTAAGTACAAGAAAACTGACACTTCTTACTGTCTATGTTTCGAACCATTCCTGTGACACTAGTTATACATTACGATGCGTCACTTCAGTTTTGCTGTATCCCTCTGAGCTTCTTATTGACGATCAAACACAGAAATTGAATCGGAATTAAATATAAAAGGCACAATGCACACTCAAGTACAAGAAGACTGGCTCTTCTTACTGTCTATGTTTTGAACCTTTCCTGTGAGACCAGTTTTAGATTCCGATGCTTGACTTCTGGTTTACTGTATCCCTTGGAATTTCATATTGACGACGAAACACAGAAATTGCATCGTAATTAAATAAAAAATCCACAATGCCGACTTAAGGTCAAGAAAACTGATTCTTCTTAATGTCTATGTTATGATCCATTCCTGTGACACTAGTTATAGATTCCGATGCTTCACTTCAGGTTTCCTGTATCCCTCTGACCTTCTTATTGACGATGAAACACAGAAAATGCATCGGAATTAAATACAAAAGTCACAATGGAGACTCAACTACAAGAAGACTAGCTCTTCTCACTGTCTATGTTTTGAACCTTTCCTGTGAGAACGGTTTTAGATTCCGATGCTTCACTTCAGGTTTACTGTATCCCTTGGCCCTTCTTATTGACGACGAAACACAGAAATTGCATCGGAATTATATAGAAAAGGCACAATGCCGACTTGAATACAAGAAAACTGACTCCTCTTGCCGTCTATGTTTTGAACCATTCCTGTGACACTGGTTATAGTTTCCGATGCTTCACTTCAGGTTTGCTGTATCCCTCTGACCGTCTTATTGACGATGAAACACAGAAATTGCATCGGAATTAAATACAAAAGGCACAATGCCGACTTAATTATAATAAAACTGACTCTTCTTACTGTTTATGCTTTGAAGCATTCCTGTGACACTAGTTATAGATTCCGATGCTTCACTTCAGGTTTGCTGTATCCCTCTGACCCTTTTATTGACGATGAAACACAGAAATTGCATCGGAATTAAATACAAAAGGCACAATTTCGACTTAAGTACAAGTAAACTGACTCTTCTTATTGTCTATGATTTGAACCATTTGTGTGACACTAGTTATAGATTCCGATGCTTCACTTCAGGTTTACTGTAACCCTCAGACCTTCTTATTGACGATGAAACAGAGAAATTCCATCTTAATTGAATACAAAAGGCACAATGCCGACTTAAGTACAAGAAGATTGACTCTTCTTACTGTCTATGTTTTGAACCATTCCTGTGACACTAGTACAGATTCCGATGCTTCACTTCAAGTTCACTGTATCCCTCTGACCTTCTTTTTGACGATGAAACACAGAAAATGCATCGGAATTATATACAAAAGGCACCATGCCGACTTAAGTACAAGAAAATTGACTCTTCTTATTGTCTATGTTTTGAACCATTCCTGTGACACTAGTTATAGGTACCGATGTCTCACTTCAGGAATACTGTATCCCTCTGACCTTCTTATTGACGATGAAACACAGAAATTGCATCGGAGTGTAACACAAAACGCTCAATGCCAACTTAAGTACAAATAAAATGACTCTTCTTACTGACTATGTTTTGAACCATTCCTGCGACACTAGTTATAGATGCTGATGCTTCACTACAGGCTTACTGTATCCCCCTGACCTTCTTATTGACGACGAAACACAGATATTGCATCGGAATTAAATACAAAAGGCACAAGGCCGACTTAATTATAAGAAAACTGCCTCTTCTTACTGTCTATGCTTTGAACCATTCCTGTGACACTAGTTACAGATTCCGATGCTTCACTTCAGGTTTACTGTATCCCTCTGACCTTCTTATTGTCGATGAAACACAGAAACTGCATCAGAATTAAATACAAAAGGCACAATGCCGACTTAAGTACAAGAAAACTGACTCTTCTTAATGTCTATGTTTTGAACCATTCCTGTGACACTAGTTATAGATTCCGATGCTTCACTTCAGGTTTACTGTATCCCTCTGACCTTCTTATTGACAATGAAACACAGAAATTGCATCAGAATTAAATACAAAAGGCACAATGCCGACTTAAGTACAAGAAAACTGACTCTTCTTACTGTCTATGTTATGAACCATTCCTGTGACACTAGTTATAGATTCCGATGCTTCTCTTCAGGTTTACGGTTTCCCTCTGACCTTCTTATTGAAGATGAAACACGGAAATTGCATCGGAGTTAAATACAAAAGGCACAATGCCGACTTAAGTTCAAGATGACTGATTCTTCTTATTGTCTATGTTTTTAACCATTCCTGTGACACTAGTTATAGATTCCGATGCTTCACTTCAGGTTTACTGTATCCCTCTGACCTTCTTATTGACGATGAAACACAGAAATTGCATCGGAATTAAATACAAAAGGCACACTGCCGACTCAAGTACAAGAAAACTGGCTCTTCTTACTGTCTATGTTTTGAACCATTCCTGTGACACTAGTTATAGATTCCGATGCTTCACTGCAGGTTTACTGTTTCCCTCTGACCTTCTTATTGACGACGAAACACAGAAATTGCATTGGAATTAAATGGAAAAGCACAATGCCGTGGTAAGTACAAGAAAACTGACTCTTCTTACTGTCTATGTTTTGAACCATTCCTGTGACACTAGTTATAGATTCCGATGCATCACTTCAGGGTTACTGTATCCCTCTGACCTTCTTATTGACCATGAAACACAGAAATTGCATCTTAATTTAATACAAAGGCCACAATGCAGACTTAAGTACAGGAAGACTGATTCTTCTTACCGTCTATGTTTTGAACCATTCCTGTGACACTAGTTATAGATTCCGATGCTTCACTTCAGGTTTATTGTATCCTTCTGACCTTCTTTTTGACGATCAAACACAGAAATTGCATCGGAATTAAATACAAAAGGCACGATGCCGACTCAAGTACAAGAGGACTGGCTCTACTTACTGCCTATGTTTTGAACCTTTCCTGTGAGACCGGCTGTAGATTCCGATGCTTCACTTCAGGTTTACTGTATCCCTTGGACCTTCTTATTGACGACGAAACACAGAAATTGCATCGGAATTAAACAGAAGAGCACAATGCCGACTTAAGTACAAGAAAACTGACTCTTCTGACAGTCTTTGTTTTGAACCATTCCTGTGACACTAGTTATAGATTCCGATGCATCACTTCATCTATATTGTATCTCTCTGACCTTCGTATTTATGATGAAACACAGAAATTGCACCGGAATTAAATACAATAGGCACAATGCCGACTTAAGTATAAGAAAACTGACTCTTCTTACTGTCTATGCCTTGAACCATTCCTGTGACATTAGTTATAGATTCCGATGCTTCACTTCAGGTTTACAGTATCCTTCTGACCTTCTTAACTACGATGAACCACAGATATTGCATCGGAATACCAACAAAAGCACAATGCCGACATAAGTACTACAAAACTGACTCTCCTTACTATCTACGTTTTGAACTACTCCTGTGACACTAGTTATAGGTTACGATGCTTCACTTCAGGTTTACTGTATCACTCTGACCTTCTTATTGACGATGAAACACAGAAATTGCATCGGAATTATATCCAAAAGGCACAATGCCGACTCAAGTAGAAGAAGACTGACTCTTCTTACTGTCTATGTTTTGAGCCTTTCCTGTGAGACCGGTTTTACATTCCGATGCTTCACTCCAGGTTTACTGTATCCCTCTGACCTTCTTATTGAAGATGAAACACAGAAATTGCATCGGAATTATATACAAAAGGCAGAATGCCGACTCAAGTACAAGAGGACTGGCTCTTCTTACTGCCTATGTTTTGAACCTTTCCTGTGAGACCGGTTATTGATTCTAATGCTTCACTTCAGGTTTACTGTATCGCTTGGACCTTCTTATTTACGACGAAACACAGAAAATGCATCGGAATTAAATACAAATGCACAATGCCGATTTAAGTACAAGAAAACTGACTCTTCTTACAGTCTTTGTTTTGAACCATTCCTGTGTCACTAGTTATAGATGCCGATGCTTCACTACAGGTTTGCTGTATCACTCTGACCGTCTTATTGACGATGAAACACAGAAATTGCATCGGAATTATATACAAAAGGCACAATGCCGACTTAATTATAAGAAAACTGACTCTTCTTACTGTCTATGCTTTGAACCATTCCTGTGACACTAGTTATAGATTCCGATGCTTCACTTCAGTTTTTCTGTATCCCTCTGAGCTTCTTATTGACGATGAAACAGAGAAATTGCATAGGAATTGAATACAAAAGGCACAATGCTGACTTAAGTACAAGAAGACTGACTCTTCTTACTGTCTATGTTTTGAATCATTCCTGTGACATTAGTTACAGATTCCGATGCTTCACTTCAGGTTCCCTGTATCCCTCTGACCTTCTTATTGACGATGAAACACAGAAATTGCATCGGAATTATATACAAAAGGCATAATGCCGACTTAAGTACAAGAAAATTGACTCTTCTTATTGTCTATGTTTTGAACCATTCCTGTGCCACTAGTTATAGATTCCGATGCCTCACTTCAGGAATACTGTATCCCTCTGACCTTCTTATTGACGATGAAACACAGATATTGCATCGGAATGAACACAAAACGCACAATGCCAACTTAAGTACAAGTATACTGACTCTTCTTACTGTCTATGTTTTGAACCATTCCTGTGACACTAGTTATAGATTAGGATGCTTCACTACAGGCTTACTGTATCCCTCTGACCTTCTTGTTGACGATGAAACACAGAAATTGCATCGGAATTAAATACAAAAGACACAATGCCGAATTAAGTACAAGTAAACTGACTCTACTTACTGTCAATGTTTTGAACCATTCCTGTAACACTAGTTATAGATTACGATGCTTCACTTCAGGTTTACTGTATCCCTCTGACCTTCAAATTGACGATGAAACACAGAAATTGCATCGGAATTAAATACAAAAGGCACAATGAGGACTTAAGTAAAAGACAACTGACTCTTCTTACTGTCTATGTTTTGAACCATTCCTGTGACACCAGTTATAGATTCCGATGCTTCACTTCAGGTTTACTGTATCCCTCTGACCTTCTTATTGACGATGAAACACAGAAATTTCATTGGCATGAAATACAAAAGGCACAATGCCGACTTAAGTACAAGAAATCTGACTCTTCTTACTGTCTATGTTTTGAACCATTCCTGTGACACTAGTTATAGATTCCGATGCTTCACTTCAGGTTTACTGTATCCCTCTGACCTTCTTTTTGACGATGAAACACAGAAATTGCATCGGAATTAAATACAGATGGCACAATGCCGACTTAAGTACAAGAAAACTGACACTTCTTACTGTCTATGTTTCGAACCATTCCTGTGACACTAGTTATACATTCCGATGCGTCACTTCAGTTTTGCTGTATCCCTCTGAGCTTCTTATTGACGATCAAACACAGAAATTGCATCGGAATTAAATATAAAAGGCACAATCCACACTCAAGTACAAGAAGACTGGCTCTTCTTACTGTCTATGTTTTGAACCTTTCCTGTGAGACCAGTTTTAGATTCCGATGTTTGACTTCTGGTTTACTGTATCCCTTGGAATTTCATATTGACGACGAAACAGAAATTGCATCGTAATTAAATAGAAAAGGCACAATGCCGACTTAAGGTCAAGAAAACTGATTCTTCTTAATGTCTATGTTATGATCCATTCCTGTGACACTAGTTATAGATTCCGATGCTTCACTTCAGGTTTCCTGTATCCCTCTGACCTTCTTATTGACGATGAAACACAGAAATTGCATCGGAATTAAATACAAAAGTCACAATGGAGACTCAACTACAAGAAGACTAGCTCTTCTCACTGTCTATGCTTTGAACCTTTCCTGTGAGACCGGTTTTAGATTCCGATGCTTCACTTCAGGTTTACTGTATCCCTTGGCCCTTCTTATTGACGACGAAACACAGAAATTGCATCGGAATTATATAGAAAAGGCACAATGCCGACTTAAATACAAGAAAACTGACTCCTCTTACTGTCTATGTTTTGAACCATTCCTGTGACACTAGTTATAGATTCCGATGCTTCACTTCAGGTTTGCTGTATCACTCTGACCGTCTTATTGACGATGAAACACAGAAATTGCATCGGAATTAAATACAAAAGGCACAATGCCGACTTAATTATAATAAAACTGACTCTTCTTACTGTCTATGCTTTGAAGCATTCCTGTGACACTAGTTATAGAGTCCGATGCTTCACTTCAGGTTTGCTGTATCCCTCTGACCTTTTTATTGACGATGAAACACAGAAATTGCATCGGAATTAAATACAAAAGGCACAATACCGACTTAAGTACAAGTAAACTGACTCTTCTTATTGTCTATGATTTGAACCATTTGTGTGACACTAGTTATAGATTCCGATGCTTCACTTCAGGTTTACTGTAACCCTCAGACCTTCTTATTGACGATGAAACAGAGAAATTGCATCTTAATTGAATACAAAAGGCACAATGCCGACTTAAGTACAAGAAGATTGACTCTTCTTACTGTCTATGTTTTGAACCATTCCTGTGACACTAGTTACAGATTCCGATGCTTCACTTCAAGTTCACTGTATCCCTCTGACCATCTTTTTGACGATGAAACACAGAAAATGCATCGGAATTATATACAAAAGGCACCATGCCGACTTAAGTACAAGAAAATTGACTCTTCTTATTGTCTATGTTTTGAACCATTCCTGTGACACTAGTTATAGGTACCGATGTCTCACTTCAGGAATACTGTATCCCTCTGACCTTCTTATTGACGATGAAACACAGAAATTGCATCGGAGTGTAACACAAAACGCTCAATGCCAACTTAAGTACAAATAAAATGACTCTTCTTACTGACTATGTTTTGAACCATTCCTGTGACACTAGTTATAGATGCTGATGCTTCACTACAGGCTTACTGTATCCCCCTGACCTTCTTATTGACGACGAAACACAGAAATTGCATCGGAATTAAATACAAAAGGCACAAGGCCGACTTAATTATAAGAAAACTGCCTCATCTTACTGTCTATGCTTTGAACCATTCCTGTGACACTAGTTACAGATTCCGATGCTTCACTTCTGGTTTACTGTATCCCTCTGACCTTCTTATTGTCGATGAAACACAGAAACTGCATCAGAATTAAATACAAAAGGCACAATGCCGACTTAAGTACAAGAAAACTGACTCTTCTTAATGTCTATGTTTTGAACCATTCCTGTGACACTAGTTATAGATTCCGATGCTTCACTTCAGGTTTACTGCATCCCTCTGACCTTGTTATAGACGATGAAACACAGAAATTGCATCGGATTTAAATACAAAAGGCACAATGCCGACTCAAGTACAAGAAGACTGGCTCTTCTTACTGTCTATGATTTGAACCATTCCTGTGACACTAGATATAGATTCCGATGCTTCACTTGAGGTTTACTTTATCACTCTGAGCTTCATATTGACGATGAAACACATAAATTGCATCGGAATTATTTACAAGAGGCACAATGCTGACTTAAGTACAAGAAAACTGACTCTTCTTACTGTCTATGTTATGAACCATTCCTGTGACACTAGTTATAGATTCCGATGCTTCTCTTCAGGTTTACGGTATCCCTCTGACCTTCTTATTGAAGATGAAACACAGAAATTGCATCGGAGTTAAATACAAAAGGCACAATGCCGACTTATGTTCAACATTACTGATTCTTCTTATTGTCTATGTTTTTAACCATTCCTGTGACACTAGTTATAGATTCCGATGCTTCACTTCAGGTTTACTGTATCCCTCTGACCTTCTTATTGACGATGAAACACAGAAATTGCATCGGAATTAAATACAAAAGCACAATGCCGACTCAAGTACAAGAAAACTGGCTCTTCTTACTGTCTATGTTTTGAACCATTCCTGTGACACTAGTTATAGATTCCGATGCTTCACTGCAGGTTTACTGTTTCCCTCTGACCTTCTTATTGACGACGAAACACAGATATTGCATCGGAATTAAATGGAAAAGCACAATGCCGTGTTAAGTACAAGAAAACTGACTCTTCTTACTGTCTATGTTTTGAACCATTCCTGTGACACTAGTTATTGATTCCGATGCATCACTTCAGGGTTACTGTATCCCTCTGACCTTCTTATTGACCATGAAACACAGAAATTGCATCTTAATTAAATACAAAAGGCACAATACCGACTTAAGTACAAGTAAACTGACTCTTCTTATTGTCTATGATTTGAACCATTTGTGTGACACTAGTTATAGATTCCGATGCTTCACTTCAGGTTTATTGTATCCTTCTGACCTTCTTTTTGACGATCAAATACAGAAATTGCATCGGAATTAAATACAAAAGGCACATTGCCGACTCAAGTACAAGAGGACTGGCTCTTCTTACTGCCTATGTTTTGAACCTTTCCTGTGAGACCGGTTGTAGATTCCGATGCTTCACTTCAGGTTTACTGTATCCCTTGGACCTTCTTATTGACGACGAAACACAGAAATTGCATCGGAATTAAATAGAAGAGCACAATGCCGACTTAAGTACAAGAAAACTGACTCTTCTGACAGTCTTTGTTTTGAACTCATTCCTGTGACACTAGTTATAGATTCCGATGCATCACTTCAGCTATATTGTATCTCTCTGACCTTCGTATTTATGATGAAACACAGAAATTGCACCGGAATTAAATACAATAGGCACAATGCCGACTCAAGTAGAAGAAGACTGACTCTTCTCACTGTCTATGTTTTGAGCCTTTCCTGTGAGACCGGTTTTAGATTCCGATGCTTCACTTCAGGTTTACTGTATCCTTTGGAACTTCTTATTGCCGATGAAGCACAGAAATTGCATCGGAATTAAATTCAAAAGGACCAATGCCGACTCAAGTACTAGATGACTGACTCTTCCTACTGTCTATGTTTTGAACCATTACTGTGACACTAGTTATAGATTCCGATGCTTCACTTCAGGTTTACTCTGTCCCTCTGACCTTCTTATTGACGACGAAACACAGAAACTGCATCGCAATTAAATAGAAAAGGCACAATGTCGACTTAAGTACAAGAAAACTGACTCTTCTTACTGTCTATGTTTTGAACCATTCCTGTAACACTAGTTACAGATTCCGATGCATCACTTCAGGGTTACTGTATCTCTCTGACCTTCTTATTGACGATGAAACACAGAAATTGCATCGGAATTAAATATAAAAGGCACAAGGCTGACTTAATTATAAGAAAACTGACTCTTCTTACTGTCTATGCTTTGAACCATTCCTGTGACACTAGTTACAGATTCCGATGCTTCACTTCAGGTTTACTGTATCCCTCTGACCTTCTTATTGTCGATGAAACACAGAAACTGCATCAGAATGAAATACAAAAGGCACAATGCCGACTTAAGTACAAGAAAACTGACTCTACTTACTGTCTATGTTTTGAACCATTCCTGTGACACTAGTTATAGATTCCGATGCTTCACTTCAGGTTTACTGTATCCCTCTGACCTTCTTATTGACAATGAAACACAGAAATTGCATCGGATTTAAATACAAAAGGCACAATGCCGACTCAAGTACAAGAAGACTGGCTCTTCTTACTGTCTATGATTTGAACCATTCCTGTGACACTAGATATAGATTCCGATGCTTCACTTCAGGTTCACTGTATTACTCTGAGCTTCATATTGACGATGAAACACAGAAATTGCATCAGATTTATATACAAGAGTCACAATGCTGACTTAAGTACAAGAAGACTGACTCATCTTACTTTCTATGTTTTGAACCATTCCTGTGACACTAGTTATAGATTCCGATGCTTCACTTCAGGTTTACTGTATCCCTCTGACCTTCTTACTGACGATGAAACACAGAAATTGCATCTTAATTAAATAAAAAAGGCACAATGCCGACTTAAGTACAGGAAGACTGACTCTTCTTACCGTCTATGTTTTGAACCATTCCTGCGACACTAGTTATAGATTCCGATGCTACACTTCAAGTTTACTGCATCCCTCTGACCTTCTTATTGACGATCAAACACAGAAATTGCATTGGAATTAAATACAAGAGGCACAATGCCGACTCAAGTACAAGAGGACTGGCTCTTCTTACTGTCTATGTTTTGAACCTTTCCTGTGAGGCCGGTTTTAGATTCCGATGCTTTAGTTCAGGATTGCTGCATCCCTTGGACCATCTTATTGACGACGAAAGACAGAAACTGCATCGGAATTAAATAGAAAACGCACAATGTCGACTTAAGTACAACAAAACTGACTCTTCTTACTGTCTATGCTTTGAACAATTCCTGTGACACTAGTTATAGATTCCGATGCATCACTTCAGGTTTTTTGTATCCCTCTGTCATTCTTTTGATGATGCAACACAGAAATGGCATCGGAATTAAATACAAAAGGCACAATGCCGACTTAAGTATAAGAAAACTGACTCTTCTTACGGTCTATGCTTTGAACCATTCCTGTGACACTAGTTATAGATTCCGATGCTTCCCTGCAGGTTTACTGTTTCCCTCTGACCTTCTTATTGACGACGAAACACATAAATTGCATCGGAATTAAATACAAAAGGCACAATGCCGACTCAAGTACAAGAAGACTGGCTCTTCTTACTGTCTATGTTTTGAACCTATCCCGTGAATCCAGTTTTTGATTCCTATGCATGACCTCAGGTTTACTGTCTCCCTTGGACCTTCTTATAGGCGACGAAATACAGAAATTGCATCGGAATTAAATAGAAAAGCACAACGCAGTGTTAAGTACAAGAAAACTGACTCTTCTTACTGTCTTTGTTTGAACCATTCCTGTGACACTAGTTATAGATTCCGATGCATCACTTCAGGGTCACTGTATCCCTCTGACCTTCTTGTTGACGATAAAACACAGAAATTGCATCTTAATTAAATACAAAGCGCACAATGCAGACTTAAGTACAGGAAGACTGATTCTTCTTACCGTCTATGTTTTGAACCATTCCTGTGACACTAGTTATAGATTCCGATGCTTCACTTCAGGTTTATTGTATCCTTCTGACCTTCTTATTGACGATCAAACACAGAAATTGCATCGGAATTAAATACAAAAGGCACAATCCCGACTCAAGTACAAGAGGACTGGCTCTTCTTACTGCCTATGTTTTGAACCTTTCCTGTGAGACCGGTTATAGATTCCGATGCTTCACTTAAGGTTTACTGTATCCCTTGGACCTTCTTATTGACGACGAAACACAGAAATTGCATCGAAATTAAATATAAAAGCACAATGCCGACTTAAGTACAAGAAAACTGACTCTTCTTACAGTATTTGTTTGAACCATTCCTGTGACACTAGTTATTGATTCCGATGCATCACTTCAGCTATATTGTATCACTCTGACCTTCGTATTGATGATGAAACACAGAAATTGCATCGGAATTAAGTACAAAAGGCACTATGCCGACTTAAGTATAAGAAAACTGACTCTTCTTACTGTCTATGCTTTGAACCATTCCTGTGCCACTAGTTATAGATTCCGATGCTTCATTTCAGGTTTACTGTATCCCTCTGACCTTCTTAATGACGATGAGACACAGAAATTGCATCGGAATACAAACAAAAGGCACAATGCCGACTTAAGTACTAGAAGACTGACTCTCCTTACTGTCTATGCTTTGAGCTACTCCTGTGACACTAGTAATAGATTACGATGCTTCACTTCAGGTTTACTGTATCACTCTGACTTTCTTGTTGACGATGAAATACAGAAATTGTATCGGAATTAAATTCAAAAGGCGCAATCCCGACTCAAGTACAAGAAGACTGGCTCTTCTTACTGTCTATGATTTGAACCTTTCCTGTGAGACCGATTTTAGATTCCGATGCTTCACTTCAGGTTTACTGTATCCCTCTGACCTTCTTATTGACGATGAAACACATAAATTGCATCGGAATAACATAGAAAAGGCACAATGCCGGGTTAAGTGCAAGAAAACTTACTCTTCTTACTGTCTATGTTTTGAACCATTCCTGTGACACTAGTTATAGATTCCGATGCATCACTTCAGGCTTACTGTATCCCTCTGACCTTCTTATTGACGATGAATCACAGAAATTGCAACGGAATTAAATACAAAAGGCACAATGCCGACTTAATTATTAGAAAACTGACTCTACTTACTGTCTATGCTTTGAACCATTCTGTGACACTAGTTATAGATTCCGATGCTTCACTTCAGGTTTACTGTATCCCTCTGACCTTCGTACTGTCGATGAAACTCAGATATTGCTTCAGAATTAAATACAAAAGGCACAATGCCGACTTAAGTACAAGAAAACTGACTCATCTTACTCTCTATGTTTTGAACCATTCCTGTGACATTAGTTATAGAATCCGATGCTTCACTTCGGGTTTACGGTATCCCTCTGACCTTCGTATTGAAGATGAAACACAGAAATTGCATCGGAATTAAATACAAAAGGCACAATGCCGACTTAAGTACAAGAAAACTGATTCTTCTTACTCTCTATGTTTTGAACCACTCCTGTGACACTAGTTATAGATTGCGATGCTTCACTTCAGGTTTACTGTATCCCTCTGACCTTCTTATTGACAATGAAACACAGAAATTGCATCTTAATTAAATACAAAAGGCACAATGCCGACTTAAGTACAGGAAGACTGACTCTTCTTACCGTCTATGTTTTCAACCATTCCTGTGACACTAGTTATAGATTCCGATGCTTCACTTCAGGTTTACTGTATCCCTCTGACCTACGTATGGACGATGAAACACAGAAATTGCATTGGAATTAAATACAAGAGGCACAATGCCGACTTATGGACAAAAGGACTGACTCTTCTCACTCTCTATGCTTTGAACCATTCCTGTGACACTAGTTATAGATTCCGATGCTTCACTTCAGGTTTACTGCATCCCTCTAACCTTGTTATTGACGATGAAACACAGAAATTGCATCGGAATTAAATTCTAAAGGCACAATACCAAGTCAAGTAAAAGAGGACTGGCTCTTCTTACTGTCCATGTTTGGAACCTTTCCCGTGAGACCGGTTTTAGATTCCGATGCTTCACTTCATTTTTACTGTATCCCTTGGATCTTCTTATTGACGACGAAACACAGAAATTGCATCGGAATTAAATAGAAATGCACAATGTCGACTTAAGTACAAGAAAACTGACTCTTCTTACAGTCTTTGTGTTGAACCATTCCTGTGACACTAGTTATAGATTCCGATGCTTCACTTCAGGTTTACTGTATCCCTCTGACCTACGTATGGACAATGAAACACAGAAATTGCATTGGAATTAAATACAAGAGGCACAATGCCGACTTATGGACAAAACTACTGACTCTTCTCACCCTCTATGTTTTGAACCATTCCTGTGACACTAGTTATAGATTCCGATGCTTCACTTCAGGTTTACTGTGTCCTTTGGAACTTCTTATTGCCGATGAAACACAGAAATTGAATCGGAATTAAATACAAAAGGCCCAATGCCGAATTAAGTACTAGAAGACTGACTCTTCATACTGTCTATGTTTTGAACCACTCTTGTGACACTAGTTACAGATTCCAATGCTTCACTTCAGGTTTACTGTATCCCTCTGAGCTTCATATTGACGATGAAACACAGAAATTGCACCGGAATTATATACAAGAGGCACAATGCTGACTTAAGTAAAAGAAGACTGACTCTTCTTACTGTCTATGCCTTGAACCATTCCTGTGACACTAGTTATAGATTCCGATGCTTCACTTCAGGTTTACTGTATCCCTCTGATCTTCTTATTGACGATGAGACACAGAAATTGCATCGGAATACAAACAAAAGGCACAATGCGGAATTAAGTACTAGAAGACTGACACTCCTTACTGTCTATGTTTTTAACTACTCCTGTGACACTAGTTATAGATTACAATGCTTCACTTCAGGGTTACGTTATCACTCAGACTTTCTTGTTGACGATGAAACACAGAAAATGCATCGGAACTAAATCCAAAAGGCGCAATGACGACTCAAGTACAAGAAGACTGGCTCTTCTTACTGTCTATGTTTTGAACCTTTCCTGTGACACTAGTTATAGATTCCGATGATTCACTTCAGGTTTACTGTATCCCTCTGATCTTCTTATTGACGATGAAACACAGAAATTGCATCTTAATTAAATACAAAAGGCACAATGCCGACTTAAGTACAGGAAGAGTGACCCTTCTTACCGTCTATGTTTTGAACCACTCCTGTGACACCAGTTATAGATTCCGATGCTTCACTTCAGGTTTACTGTATCCCTCTGACCTTCATATTGACGATGAAAAACAGAAATTGCATCGGAATTATATACAAGAGGCTCAATGCCGACTTAATTACAAGAAGAGTGACTCTTCTTACTGTCTATGATATGAACCATTCCTGTGACACTAGTTATGGATTCCGATGCTTCACTTTAGGTTAACTGCATCCCTCTGACCTTCTTATTGACGATGAAACACAGAAATAGCATCTTAATTAAATACAAAAGGCACAATGCCGACTTAAGTACAGGAAGACTGACTCTTCTTACCGCCTATGTTTTGAACCATTCCTGTGATACTAGTTATAGATACCGATGCTTCACTTCAGGTTTACTGTATCCCTCTGAACGTCTTATTGACGATGAAAAACAGAAATTGCATCGGAATGAAATACAAAAAGCACAATGCCGACTCAAGTACAAGAAGAATGGCTCTTCTTACTGTCTATGTTTTGAACCTTTCCTGTGACACTAGTTATAGATTCCGATGCTTCACTTCAGGTTTACTGTATCCCTCTGACCTTCTTATTGACGATGAAACACAGAAATTGCGTCTTAATTAAATACAAAAGGCACAATGCCGACTTAAGTACAGGAAGAGTGACCCTTCTTACCGTCTATGTTTTGAACCACTCCTCTGACACTAATTATAGATTGCGATGCTTCACTTCAGGTTTACTGCATCCCTCTGACCTTCTTATTGACGATGAAACACAGAAATTGCATCGGAATTAAATTCTAAAGGCACAATACCAACTCAAGTACAAGAGGACTGGCTCTTCTTACTGTCTATGTTTGGAACCTTTCCTGTGAGACCGGTTTTAGATTCCGACGCTTCACTTCATTTTTACTGTATACCTTGGACCTTCTTATTGACGACGAAACACAGAAATTGCATCGGAATTAAATAGAAATGCACAATGCCGACTTAAGTACAAGAAAACTGACTCTTCTTACAGTATTTGTGTTGAACCATTCCTGTGGCACTAGTTATAGATACTGATGCTTCACTTCAGGTTTACCGTATACCTCTGACCGTCTTATTGACGATGAAACACGGAAATTGCATCGGAATTAAATACAAAATGCACAATGCCGAGTCAAGTACAAGAAGACTGACTCTTCTGCTTGTCTATGTTTTGAACCTTTCCTGTGAGGCCGCTTTTAGATTCCGATGCTTCACTTCAGGTTGACTGTATCCCTTGGACCTTCTTATTGACGACGAAACACAGAAACTGCATCGGAGTTAAATAGAAAAGGCACAATGTCGACTTAAGTACAAGAAAACTGACTGTTCTTACTGTCTATGTTTTGAACCATTCCTGTGACACTAGTTATAGATTCCGATGCTTCACTTCAGGTTTACTGTATCCCTCTGACTTTCTTAATGACGATGAAACACAGAAATTGCATTGGAATACAAACAAAAGGCACAATGCCGACTTAAGGACTAGAAGACTGACTCTCCTTACTGTCTATGTTTGAACTATTATTGTGATACTAGTTATAGATTACGATGCTTCACTTCAGGTTTACTGTAATACTCTGACCTTCTTATTGATGATGAAACACAGAAATTGCATCGGAATTAAATACAAAAGGCACAATGCCGACCCAAGTACAAGAAGACTGGCTCTTTTTACTGTCTAAGTTTTGAACCTTTCCTGTGACACCGGTTTTAGATTCCGATGCTTCACTTCAGGTTTACTGTATGTATCCCTCTGACCTTCTTATTGACGGTGAAACGCAGAAATTGCATCGGAATTAAATACAAAAAGCACAATGCCGAATCAAGTACAATAAGACTGGCTCTTCTTACTGTCTATTTTATAAACCTTTCCTGTGAGACCGGTTTTAGATTCCGATGCTTCACTTCAGGTTTACTGTATCCTTTGGACCTTCTTATTGACGACGAAACACAGAAATTGCATCGGAATTAAATACAAAATCCACAATGCCGACTTAAGTATAAGATAACTGACTCTTCTTACTGTCTATGCTATGAACCATTCCTGTGACACTAGTTATAGATTCCGATGCTTCACTTCAGGTTAACTGTATCCCTCTGACCTTCTTGTTGACGATGAAACACAGAAATTGCATTGGAATTAAATACAAAAGGCAAAATGCCGACTTATTTATAAGAAAACTGACTCTTCGTACTGTCTATGTTTTGAGCCATTCCTGTGACACTAGTTATAGATTCCGATTCTTTACTTCAGGTCTACTGTATCCCTCTGGCCTTCTTATTGTCGATGAAACACAGAAATTGCATCAGATTTAAATACAAAGGGCACATTCCGACTTAAGTACAAGAAAACTGACTCTTCTTACTGTCTATATTTTGAACCATTCCTGTGACATTAGTTATAGATTCCGATGCTTCACATCAGGTTTCCTGTATCCATCTGACCTTCTTATTGACGATGAAACACAGAAATTGCATCGGAATTAAATACAATAGGCACAATGCCGACTTAAGTACAGGAAGACTGACTCTTCTTACCGCCTATGTTATGAACCATTCCTGTGATACTAGTTATAGATACCGATGCTTCACTTCAGGTTTACTGTATCCCTCTGACCGTCTTATTGACGATGAAACACAGAAATTGCATCGGAATGAAATACAAAAAGCACAATGCCGACTGAAGTACAAGAAGAATGGCTCTTCTTACTGTCTATGTTTTGAACCTTTCCTGTGACACTAGTTATAGATTCCGATGCTTCACTTCAGGTTTACTGTATCCCTCTGACCTTCTTATTGACGATGTAACACAGAAATTGCATCTTAACTAAATACAAAAGGCACAATGCCGACTTAAGTACAGGAAGAGTGACTCTTCTTACCGTCTATGTTTTGAACCACTCCTGTGACACTAGTTATAGATTCCGATGCTTCACTTCAGGTTTACTGCATTCCTCTGGCCTTGTTATTGACGATGAAACACAGAAATTGCATCGGAGTTAAATTCTAAAGGCACAATACCAACTCACGTACAAGAGGACTGGCTCTTCTTACTGTCTATGTTTGGAACCTTTCCTGTGAGACCGGTTTTAGATTCCGATGCTTCACTTCATTTTTACTGTATCCCTTGGACCTTCTTATTGACGACGAAACACAGAAATTGCATCGGAATTAAATATAAATGCACAATGCCGACTTAAGTACAAGAAAACTGACTCTTCTTACAGTCTTTGTGTTGAACCATTCCTGTGGCACTATTTTTAGTTACCGATGCTTCACTTCAGGTTTACCGTATTCCTCTGACCGTCTTATTGACGATGAAACACAGAAATTGCATCGGAATTAAATACAAAATGCACAATGCCGAGTCAAGTACAAGAAGACTGACTCTTCTTACAGTCTATGTTTTGAACCTTTCCTGTGAGGCCGGTTTTAGATTCCGATGCTTCACGTCAGGTTTACTGTATCCCTTGGACCTTCTTATTGACGACGAAACACAGAAACTGCATCGGAATTAAATAGAAAAGGCACAATGTCGACTTAAGTACAAGAAAACTGACTCTTCTTACTGTCTATGTTATGAACCATTCCTGTGACAATAGTTACAGATTCCGATGCATCACTTCAGGTTTACTGTATCCCTCTGACCTTCTTATTGACGATGAAACACATAAATTGCATCGGAATTAAATACAAAAGGCACAATGCCGATTCAAGTACAAGAAGACTGGCTCATCTTACTGTCTATGTTTTGAACCTTTCCTGTGAGTCCAGTTTTATATTCCTATGCTTGACTTCAGGTTTACTGTATCCCTTGGACCTTCTTATTGACGACGAAACACAGAAATTGCATCGGAATTAAATAGAAAAGGCACAATGCCGACTTAAGAACAAGAAAACTGACTCTTCTTACTGTCTATGTTTGGAACCATTCCTGTGACACTAGTTATAGATTCCGATGCTTCACTTCAGGTTTACTGTATCCCTCTGACTTTCTTAATGACGATGAAGCACAGAAATTGCATCGGAATACAAACAAAAGGCACAATGCCGACTTAAGGACTAGAAGACTGACTCTCCTTACTGTCTATGTTTGAACTATTATTGTGATACTAGTTATAGATTACGATGCTTCACTTCAGGTTTACTGTATCACTCTGACCTTCTTATTGACGTTGAAACACAGAAATTGCATCGGAATTAAATACAAAAGGCACAATGCCGACCCAAGTACAAGAAGACTTGCTCTTCTTACTGTCTATGTTTTGAACCTTTCCTGTGACACCGGTTTTAGATTCCGATGCTTCACTTCAGGTTTACTGTATCCCTCTGTCCTTCTTATTGACGATGAAACGCAGAAATTGCATCGGAATTAAATACAAAAAGCACAATGCCGACTCAAGTACAATAAGACTGGCTCTTCTTACTGTCTATGTTATAAACCTTTCCTGTGAGACCGGTTTTAGATTCCGATGCTTCACTTCAGGTTTACTGTATCCCTCTGACCTTCTTATTGACGATGAAACACATAAATTGCATCGGAATTAAATACAAAAGGCACAATGCCGATTCAAGTACAAGAAGACTGGCTCATCTTACTGTCTATGTTTTGAACCTTTCCTGTGAGTCCAGTTTTATATTCCGATGCTTCACTTCAGGTTAACTGTATCCCTCTGACCTTCTTGTTGACGATGAAACACAGAAATTGCATTGGAATTAAATACAAAAGGCAAAATGCCGACTTATTTATAAGAAAACTGACTCTTCGTACTGTCTATGTTTTGAGCCATTCCTGTGACACTAGTTATAGATTCCGATTCTTTACTTCAGGTCTACTGTATCCCTCTGACCTTCTTATTGTCGATGAAGCACAGAAATTGCATCAGATTTAAATACAAAGGGCACATTCCGACTTAAGTACAAGAAAACTGACTCTTCTTACTGTCTATATTTTGAACCATTCCTGTGACATTAGTTATAGATTCCGATGCTTCACATCAGGTTTCCTGTATCCATCTGACCTTCTTATTGACGATGAAACACAGAAATTGCATCGGAATTAAATACAATAGGCACAATGCCGACTTAAGTACAGGAAGACTGACTCTTCTTACCGCCTATGTTATGAACCATTCCTGTGATACTAGTTATAGATACCGATGCTTCACTTCAGGTTTACTGTATCCCTCTGACCGTCTTATTGACGATGAAACACAGAAATTGCATCGGAATGAAATACAAAAAGCACAATGCCGACTGAAGTACAAGAAGAATGGCTCTTCTTACTGTCTATGTTTTGAACCTTTCTTGTGACACTAGTTATAGATTCCGATGCTTCACTTCAGGTTTACTGTATCCCACTGACCTTCTTATTGACGATGTAACACAGAAATTGCATCTTAATTAAATACAAAAGGCACAATGCCGACTTAAGTACAGGAAGAGTGACTCTTCTTACCGTCTATGTTTTGAACCACTCCTGTGACACTAGTTATAGATTCCGATGCTTCACTTCAGGTTTACTGCATTCCTCTGGCTTTGTTATTGACGATGAAACACAGAAATTGCATCGGAGTTAAATTCTAAAGGCACAATACCAACTCACGTACAAGAGGACTGGCTCTTCTTACTGTCTATGTTTGGAACCTTTCCTGTGAGACCGGTTTTAGATTCCGATGCTTCACTTCATTTTTACTGTATCCCTTGGACCTTCTTATTGACGACGAAACACAGAAATTGCATCGGAATTAAATATAAATGCACAATGCCGACTTAAGTACAAGAAAACTGACTCTTCTTACAGTCTTTGTGTTGAACCATTCCTGTGGCACTAGTTTTAGATACCGATGCTTCACTTCAGGTTTACCGTATTCCTCTGACCGTCTTATTGACGATGAAACACAGAAATTGCATCGGAATTAAATACAAAATGCACAATGCCGAGTCAAGTACAAGAAGACTGACTCTTCTTACAGTCTATGTTTTGAACCTTTCCTGTGAGGCCGGTTTTAGATTCCGATGCTTCACGTCAGGTTTACTGTATCCCTTGGACCTTCTTATTGACGACGAAACACAGAAACTGCATCGGAATTAAATAGAAAAGGCACAATGTCGACTTAAGTACAAGAAAACTGACTCTTCTTACTGTCTATGATATGAACCATTCCTGTGACAATAGTTACAGATTCCGATGCATCACTTCAGGTTTACTGTATCCCTCTGACCTTCTTATTGACGATGAAACACATAAATTGCATCGGAATTAAATACAAAAGGCACAATGCCGATTCAAGTACAAGAAGACTGGCTCATCTTACTGTCTATGTTTTGAACCTTTCCTGTGAGTCCAGTTTTATATTCCTATGCTTGACTTCAGGTTTACTGTATCCCTTGGACCTTCTTATTGACGACGAAACACAGAAATTGCATCGAATTAAATAGAAAAGGCACAATGCCGACTTAAGAACAAGAAAACTGACTCTTCTTACTGTCTATGTTTTGAACCATTCCTGTGACACTAGTTATAGATTCCGATGCTTCACTTCAGGTTTACTGTATCCCTCTGACTTTCTTAATGACGATGAAGCACAGAAATTGCATCGGAATACAAACAAAAGGCACAATGCCGACTTAAGGACTAGAAGACTGACTCTCCTTACTGTCTATGTTTGAACTATTATTGTGATACTAGTTATAGATTACGATGCTTCACTTCAGGTTTACTGTATCACTCTGACCTTCTTATTGACGATGAAACACAGAAATTGCATCGGAATTAAATACAAAAGGCACAATGCCGACCCAAGTACAAGAAGACTTGCTCTTCTTACTGTCTATGTTTTGAACCTTTCCTGTGACACCGGTTTTAGATTCCGATGCTTCACTTCAGGTTTACTGTATCCCTCTGTCCTTCTTATTGACGATGAAACGCAGAAATTGCATCGGAATTAAATACAAAAAGCACAATGCCGACTCAAGTACAATAAGACTGGCTCTTCTTACTGTCTATGTTATAAACCTTTCCTGTGAGACCGGTTTTAGATTCCGATGCTTCACTTCAGGTTTACTGTATCCCTTGGACCTTCTTATTGACGACGAAACACAGAAATTGCATCGGAATTAAATACAAAATCCACATTGCCGACTTAAGTATAAGAAAACTGACTCTTCTTACTGTCTATGCTATGAACCATTCCTGTGACACTAGTTATAGATTCCGATGCTTCACTTCAGGTTAACTGTATCCCTCTGACGTTCTTATTGACGATGAAACAGAAATTGCATTGGAATTAAATACAAAAGGCACAATGCCGACTTAATTATAAGAAAACTGACTCTTCGTACTGTCTATGTTTTGAGCCATTCCTGTGACACTAGTTATAGATTCCGATTCTTCACTTCAGGTCTACTGTATCCCTCTGACCTTCTTATTGTCGATGAAACACAGAAATTGCATCAGATTTAAATACAAAAGGCACAATGCCGACTTAAGTACAAGAAAACTGACTCTTCTTACAGTCTATGTTTTGAACCATTCCTGTGACATTAGTTATAGGTTCCGATGCTTCACATCAGGTTTCCTGTATCACTCTGACCTTCTTATTGACGATGAAACACAGAAATTGCATCGGAATTAAATACAATAGGCACAATGCCGACTCAGGTACAAGAAGACAGGCTCCTCTTACTGTCTACGTTTTGAACCTTTCCTGTGAGACGGGTTTTCGATTCCGATGCTTCACTTCAGGTTTACTGTATCCCTTGGACCTTCTTATTGACGACGAACCACTGAAATTGCATCGGAATTAAACAGAAAAGCACAATGCCGACTTAAGTACAAGAAATCTGACTCTTCTTAACGTCTATAATTTGAACAATTCCTGTGACACTAGTTATAGATTCCGATGCATCACTTCAGGTTTACTGTATCCCTCTGACCGTCTTATTGACGTTTTAGCACAGAAATTGCATCGGAATATAATACAAAAGGCACAATGCCGTCTCAAGTACAAGGAAACTGGCTCTTCTTACTGTCTACGTTTTAAACCTTTCCTGTGAGACCGGTTTTAGATTCCGATGCTTCACTTCAGGTATACTGTATCCCTCTGACCTTCTTATTGACGATGAAACACAGAAATTACATCGGAATGAAATACAAAAGGCACAATGCCGACTCAAGTACAAGAAGACTTGCTCTACTTACTGTCTATGTTTTGAACCTTTCCTGTGAAACCAGTTTTAGATTCTGATGCTTGACTTCAGGTTTACTGTATCCCTTGGACCTTCTTATTGATGACGCATCGCAGAAATTGCATCGGAATTAAATAGAAAAGGCACAAAGCCGACATAAGAACAAGAAAACTGACTCTTCTTACTGGCTATGTTTTGAACCATTCCTGTGACACTAGTTATAGTTTACGATGCTTCACTTCAGGTTTACTGTATCCCTCGGACCTTCTTATTAACCATGAAACACAGAAATTGCATCGGAATACAAGCAAAAGGCACAATGCCAACTTAAGTACAAGAAGACTGACTCTTCTTAATGTCTACGTTTTGAACCATTCCTGTGAAACCAGATATAGATTCCGATGCTTCACTTCAGGTTTACTGTATCCTACTGACATTCTCATTGACGATGAAACACAGAAATTGCATCGGAATTAAATACAAAAGGCACAATGCCGACTCAAGTACAAGAAGACTGGCTCCCCTTACTGTCTATGTTTGAACCTTTCCTGTGAGACGGGTTTTAGATTCCGATGTTTCACTTCAGGTTTACTGTATCCCTTGGCCCTTCTCATTGACGTCGAAACACAGAAATTGCATCGGAATTAAATAGAAAAGGCACAATGCCGACTTAAGTACTAGAAAACTGACTCTTCTTACTGTCTATGTTTTGAACCATTCCTGTTACACTAGTTATACATTCCGATGCTTCACTTCAGGTTTACTGTATCCCTCTGACCGTCTTACTGACGATGAAGCACAGAAATTGCATCGGAATTAAATACAAAAGGCACAATGCCGACTCAAGTACAAGAAGACTGGCTCTTCTTACTGTCTATGTTTTTAACCTTTCCTGTGAGACCGGTTTTAGTTTCCGATGCTTCAGCTCTGGTTTACTGTATCCCTTGGACCTTCTTATTGACGACGAAACACAGAAGTTGAATCGGAATTAAATAGAAAAGGCACAATGCCGGGTTAAGTACAAGAAAACTGACTCTTCTTACTGTCTAGGTTATGAATCTATCCTGTGACACTAGTTATAGATTCCGATGCATCACTTCAGGTTTCCTGTATCCCTCTGACCTTCTTACTGACGATGAAACACAGAAATTGCATCGGAATTACATATAAAATGCACAATGCCGACTTAATTATGAGAAAACTGACTCTTCTTACTGTCTATGCTTTGAACCATTCCTGTAACACTAGTTATAGATCCCGATGCTTCACTGCAGGTTTACTGTATCCCTCTGACCTAATTATTGACGATGAAACACAGAAATTGCATCGGAAATAAATACAAAAGGCACTTTCACAACTCATGTACAGGAAGACTGGCTCTTCTTACTGTCAATGTTTTGAACCTTTCCTGTGAGACCAGTTTAAGATTCCGATGCTTGACTTCAGGTTTACTGTATCCCATGGACCTTCTTATTGACGATGAAACACAGAAATGTCATCGGAAATAAATACAATGTCACCATGCCGACTTAAGTACAAGAAAACTGTCTCTTCTTACCATGCTTTAACCATTCCTGTGACACTATTTATAGATTCCGATGCTTCACTTCAGGTTTACTGTATCCCTCCGACCTTCTTATTGACGATGAAACACAGAAATTGCATCGGAAGTAAATACAAAAGGCACAATGCCGACTTACGTACATGAGAAGTGACTCTTCTTACTGTCTATGTTTTGAACCATTCCTGTGACACTAGTTATAGATTACGATGCTTCACTTCAGGTCTACTGTATCCCTCTGACCTTCTTATTGCCGATGAAACACAGAAATTGCATCGGAATTAAATACAAAAGGCACAATGCCGACTCAAGTACAAGAAGGCTGGCTCATCTTACTGTCTGTGTTTTGAACCATTCCTGTAACACTAGTTATAGATTCCGATGCTTCACTTCAGGTTTACTGTATCCCTCTGACCTGCTTATTGACGATGAAACACAGAAATTGCATCGGAAGTAAATACAAAAGGCACAGTGCCGACTCAAGTACAAGAAGGCTGGCTCATCTTACTGTCTATGTTTTGAACCATTCCTGTGACACTAGTTATAGATTCCGATGCTTCACTTCAGGTTTACTGAATCCCTCTGACCTTCTTATTGACGATGAAACACAGAAATTGCATCGGAATTAAATACAAAAGGCACAATGCCGACTTACGTACAAGAAAACTGACTCTTCTTACTGTCTATGTTTTGAACCATTCCTGTGACACTAGTTATAGATTCCCATGCTTCACTTCAGGTTTACTATATCCCTCTGACCCTCTTATTGACGGTGAAACACAGAAATTGCATCGGAATTAAATACAAAAGGCACAATGCCGACTCAAGTACAAGAAGGCTGGCTCATCTTACTGTCTGTGTTTTGAACCATTCCTGTGACACTAGTTATAGTTTCCGAGGCTTCACTTCAGATTTACTGTATCCCTCTGACCTTCTTATTGACGATGAAACACAGAAATTGCATCGGAATTAAACACAAATGGCACAATGCCGACTTAAGTACAAGAAAACTGACTGTTCTTACTGTCTATGTTTTGAACCACTCCTGTGACACTAGTTATAGATTCCGATGCTTCACTTCAGGTTTACTGCATCCCTCTGACCTTGTTATTGATGATGAAACACAGAAATTGCATCGGAATTAAATTCTAAAGGCACAATACCAACTCAAGTACAAGAGGACTGGCTCTTCTTACTGTCTATGTTTGGAACCTTTCCTGTGAGACCGGTTTTAGATTCCGATGCTTCACTTCATTTTTACTGTATACCTTGGACCTTCTTATTGACGACGAAACACAGAAATTGCATCGGAATTAAATAGAAATGCACAATGCCGACTCAAGTACAAGAAAACTGACTCTTCTTACAGTATTTGTGTTGAACCATTCCTGTGGCACTAGTTATAGATACCGATGCTTCACTTCAGGTTTACCGTATACCTCTGACCGTCTTATTGACGATGAAACACGGAAATTGCAACGGAATTAAATACAAAATGCACACTGCCGAGTCAAGTACAAGAAGACTGACTCTTCTTACTGTCTATGTTTTGAACCTTTCCTGTGAGGCCGCTTTTAGATTCCGATGCTTCACTTCAGGTTGACTGTATCCCTTGGACCTTCTTATTGACGACGAAACACAGAAACTGCATCGGAATTAAATAGAAAAGGCACAATGTCGACTTAAGTACAAGAAAACTGACTCTTCTTACTGTCTATGTTTTGAACCATTCCTGTGACACTAGTTATAGATTCCGATGCAACACTTCAGGTTTACTGTATCCCTCTGACCTTCTTATTGACGATGAAACACATAAATTGCATCGGAATTAAATACAAAAGGCACAATGCCGACTCAAGTACAAGAAGACTGGCTCATCTTACTGTCTATGCTTTGAACCTTTCCTGTGAGTCCAGTTTTATATTCCTATGCTTGACTTCAGGTTTACTGTATCCCTTGGACCTTCTTATTGACGACGAAACACAGAAATTGCATCGGAATTAAATAGATAAGGCACAATGCCGACTTAAGAACAAGAAAACTGACTCTTCTTACTGTCTAAGTTTTGAACCATTCCTGTGACACTAGTTATAGATTCCGATGCTTCACTTCAGGTTTACTGTATCCCTCTGACTTTCTTAATGACGATGAAACACAGAAATTGCATTGGAATACAAACAAAAGGCACAATGCCGACTTAAGGACTAGAAGATTGACTCTCCTTACTGTCTATGTTTGAACTATTATTGTGATACTAGTTATAGATTACGATGCTTCACTTCAGGTTTACTGTAATACTCTGACCTTCTTATTGACGATGAAACACAGAAATTGCATCGGAATTAAATACAAAAGGCACAATGCCGACCCAAGTACAAGAAGACTGGCTCTTCTTACTGTCTATGTTTTGAACCTTTCCTGTGACACCGGTTTTAGATTCCGATGCTTCACTTCAGTTTACTGTATGTATCCCTCTGACCTTCTTATTGACGGTGAAACGCAGAAATTGCCTCGGAATTAAATACAAAAAGCACAATGCCGACTCAAGTACAGTAAGACTGGCTCTTCTTACTGTCTATGTTATAAACCTTTCCTGTGAGACCGGTTTTAGATTCCGATGCTTCACTTCAGGTTTACTGTATCCCTTGGACCTTCTTATTGACGACGAAACACAGAAATTGCATCGGAATTAAATATAAATGCACAATGCCGACTTAAATACAAGAAAACTGACTCTTCTTACAGTCTTTGTGTTGAACCATTCCTGTGGCACTAGTTATAGATACCGATGCTTCACTTCTGGTTTACCGTATTCCTCTGACCGTCTTATTGACGATGAAACACAGAAATTGCATCGGAATTAAATACAAAATGCACAATGCCGAGTCAAGTACAAGACGACTGACTCTTCTTACAGTCTATGTTTTGAACCTTTCCTGTGAGGCCGGTTTTAGATTCCGATGCTTCACTTCAGGTTTACTGTATCCCTTGGACCTTCTTATTGACGACGAAACACAGAAACTGCATCGGAATGAAATAGAAAAGGCACAATGTCGACTTAAGTACAAGAAAACTGACTCTTCTTACTGTCTATGTTTTGAACCATTCCTGTGACAATAGTTACAGATTCCGATGCATCACTTCAGGTTTACTGTATCCCTCTGACCTTCTTATTGACGATGAAACACATAAATTGCATCGGAATTAAATACAAAAGGCACAATGCCGATTCAAGTACAAGAAGACTGGCTCATCTTACTGTCTATGTTTTAAACCTTTCCTGTAAGTCCAGTTTTATATTCCTATGCTTGACGTCAGGTTTACTGTATCCCTTGGACCTTCTTATTGACGACGAAACACAGAAATTGCATCGGAATTAAATAGAAAAGGCACAATGCCGACTTAAGAACAAGAAAACTGACTCTTCTTACTGTCTATGTTTTGAACCATTCCCGTGACACTAGTTATAGATTCCGATGCTTCACTTCAGGTTTACTGTATCCCTCTGACTTTCTTAATGACGATGAAGCACAGAAATTGCATCGGAATACAAACAAAAGGCACAATGCCGACTTAAGGACTAGAAGACTGACTCTCCTTACTGTCTATGTTTGAACTATTATTGTGATACTAGTTATAGATTACGATGCTTCACTTCAGGTTTACTGTATCACTCTGACCTTCTTATTGACGATGAAACACAGAAATTGCATCGGAATTAAATACAAAATCCACATTGCCGACTTAAGTATAAGAAAACTGACTCTTCTTACTGTCTATGCTATGAACCATTCCTGTGACACTAGTTATAGATTCCGATTCTTCACTTCAGGTCTACTGTATCCCTCTGACCTTCTTATTGTCGATGAAACGCAGAAATTGCATCAGATTTAAATACAAAGGGCACAATGCCGACTTAAGTACAAGAAAACTGACTCTTCTTACAGTCTATGTTTTGAACCATTCCTGTGACATTAGTTATAGGTTCCGATGCTTCACATCAGGTTTCCTGTATCACTCTGACCTTCTTATTGACGATGAAACACAGAAATTGCATCGGAATTAAATACAATAGGCACAATGCCGACTCAAGTACAAGAAGACAGGCTCTTCTTACTGTCTACGTTTTGAACCTTTCCTGTGAGACGGGTTTTCGATTCCGATGCTTCACTTCAGGTTTACTGTATCCCTTGGACCTTCTTATTGACGACGAACCACTGAAATTGCATCGGAATTAAACAGAAAAGCACAATGCCGACAAGAGTACAAGAAATCTGACTCTTCTTAACGTCTATAATTGGAACAATTCCTGTGACACTAGTTATAGATTCCGATGCATCACTTCAGGTTTACTGTATCCCTCTGACCGTCTTATTGACGTTTTAGCACAGAAATTGCATCGGAATATAATACAAAAGGCACAATGCCGTCTCAAGTACAAGGAAACTGGCTCTTCTTACTGTCTATGTTTTAAACCTTTCCTGTGAGACCGGTTTTAGATTCCGATGCTTCACTTCAGGTTTACTGTATCCCTCTGACCTTCTTATTGACGATGAAACACAGAAATTACATCGGAATGAAATACAAAAGGCACAATGCCGACTCAAGTACAAGAAGACTTGCTCTACATACTGTCTATGTTTGAACCATTCCTGTTACACTAGTTATACATTCCGATGCTTCACTTCAGGTTTACTGTATCCCTCCGACCTTCTTATTGACGATGAAACACAGAAATTGCATCGGAAGTAAATACAAAGGGCACAATGCCGACTTACGTACATGAGAAGTGACTCTTCTTACTGTCTATGTTTTGAACCATTCCTGTGACACTAGTTATAGATTACGATGCTTCACTTCAGGTCTACTGTATCCCTCTGACCTTCTTATTGCCGATGAAACACAGAAATTGCATCGGAATTAAATGCAAAATGCACAACGCCGACTCAAGTACAAGAAGGCTGGCTCATCTTACTGTCTGTGTTTTGAACCATTCCTGTGACACTAGTTATAGATTCCGATGCTTCACTACAGGTTTACTGTATCCCTCTGACCTTCTTATTGACGATGAAACACAGAAATTGCTTCGGAAGTAAATACAAAAGGCACAGTGCCGACTCAAGTACAAGAAGGCTGGCTCATCTTACTGTCTATGTTTTGAACCATTCCTGTGACACTAGTTATAGATTCCGATGCTTCACTTCAGGTTTACTGAATCCCTCTGACCTTCTTATTGACGATGAGACACAGAAATTGCATCGGAATTAAATACAAAAGGCACAATGCCGACTTACGTACAAGAAAACTGACTCTTCTTACTGTCTATGTTTTGAACCATTCCTGTGACACTAGTTATAGATTCCCATGCTTCACTTCAGGTTTACTATATCCCTCTGACCCTCTTATTGACGGTGAAACACAGAAATTGCATCGGAATTAAATACAAAAGGCACAATGCCGACTCAAGTACAAGAAGGCTGGTTCATCTTACTGTCTATGTTTTGAACCATTTCTGTGACACTAGTTATAGATTCCGATGCTTCACTTCGGGTTTACTGTATCCCTCTGACCTTCGTATTGACGATGAAACACAGAAATTGCATCGGAATTAAACACAAATGGCACAATGCCGACTTAAGTACAAGAAAACTGACTGTTCTTACTGTCTATGTTTTGAACCACTCCTGTGACACTAGATATAGATTCCGATGCTTCACTTCAGGTTTACTGTATCCCTCTGACATTCTTATTGACGACGTAACACAGAAACTGCATGGGATATAATTAGAAAGGGCACAATGACGACTTAAGTACAAGAAAACTGGCTCTTCTTACTGTCTATGTTTTGAATCATTCCTGTGACACTAGTTATAGATTCCGATGCCTTACTTCATGTCTACTGTATCCCTCTGACTTTCTTATTGACGATAAACACAGAAATTGCATCGGATTTAAATACAAAAGGCACAATGCCAACGTAAGTACAAGCAAACTGACTCTCCTTACTGTCTATGTTTTGAACCATTCCTGTGCCACTAGTTATAGATTCCGATGCTTCACTTCAGGTTTACTGTATCCCTCTGACTTTCCTATTGAAGATGAAACACAGAAATTGCATCGGAATTAAATACAACAGGCACAATGCCGACTTAATTATAACTAAACTGACACTTCTTACTCTTTATGCTTTGATTCATTCCTGTGACATTAGTTATGGATTCCGATGCATCACTTCAGGTTTACTGTATCCCTCTGACCTTCTTATTGATGATGAAACACAGGAATTGCATCGGAAATAAATTCAAAAGGCACAATGATGACTCAAGTACAAGAAGACTGGCTCTTCTTACTGTCTATATTTTGAACCTTTCCTGTGAGACAAGTTTAAGATTCCGATGCTTGACTTTAGGTTTACTGCATCCCTTGGATATTCTTATTGACGATGAAAAACAGAAATTGCATCGGAATTAAATACAAAAGTCACAATGCCGACTTAAGCGCAAGGAAACTGAGTCTTCTTACTGTCAATGTTTTGAACCATTCCTGTGACACTTTTTATAGATTCCGATGCTTCACTTCTGCTTTACTGTATCCCTCCGACCTTCTTATTGACGATGAAACACAGAAATTGCATCGGAATGAATTAGAAAAGGCACAATGCCGATTTAAGTACAAGAAAACTGACCCTTCTTTCTGTCTATGTTTTGATCCTTTCCTGTGAGACCGGTTTTAGATTCCGATGCTTCACTTCAGGTTTACTGTTTCCCTCTGACCTTCTTATTGACGACGTAACACAGAAACTGCATGGGAATTAAATAGAAAGGGCACAATGACGACTTAAGTATAAGAAAACTGACCCTTCTTACTGTCTATGATTTGAACCATTCCTGTTACACTAGTTATATATTCCGATGCTTCACTTCAGGTTTACTGTATCCCTCGGACCTTCTTATTGACGATGAAACACAGAAATTGCATCGGAATTAAATACAAAAATCACAATGCCGACTCAAGTACAAGAAGACTGGCTCTTCTTACTGTCTATGTTTTGAACCTTTTCTATGAAACCGGTTTTAGATTCCGATGCTTCACTTCAGGTTTACTGTATTCCTTGGCCAGTCTTAATGACGACGAAACACAGAAATTGCATCGGAATTACATAGAAAAGGCACAATGCCGACTTAAGTACAAGAAAACTGACTCTTCTTACTGTCTATGTTTTGAACCATTCCGGTGACACTAGTTATGGATTCCGATGCTTCACTTCAGGTTTACTGTATCCCTCTGACGGTCTTATTGCCGATGAAACACAGATATTGCATCGGAATTAAATACAAAAGGCACAATGCAGACTCAAGTACAAGAAGACTGGCCCTTCTTACTGTCTATGTTTTGAAACTTTCCTGTGAGACCAGTTTTAGATTCCGATGCTTCACTTCAGGTTTACTGTATCCCTTGGACCCTCAGATGCACGACGAAACACAGAAATTGCATCGGAATTAAATAGAAAAGGCACAATGCCGATTTAGGTACAAGAAAACTGACTCTTCTTACTGTCTATGTTTTGAACCATTCCTGTTACACTAGTTACAGATTCTGATGCTTCGCTTCAGGTTTACTGTATCCCTCTGACCTTCTTATTGACGAGGAAACACAGAAATTGTATCGGAATTAAATCCAAATGGCACAATGCCGACTTAACTACAAGAAAACTGACACTTCTTACTGTCTATGTTTTGAACCATTCCTGTTACACTAGTTATAGATTCCGATGCTTCACTTCAGGTTTACTGTATCTCTCTGACCTTTTTATTGACGATGAAACACACAAATTGCGTCGAAATTAAATACAAAAGGCACAATGCCGACTTAAGTACAAGTAAACAGACTCTTCTTACTGTCTATGTTTTGAACCATTCCTGTGACACTAGTTATAGATTCCAATGCTTCACTTCAGGTTTACTGTAACCCTCTGACCTTCTTATTGACGATGAAACACAGAAATTGCTTCGGAATTAAATACAAAAGGCACAATGCCGACTTAAGTACAAGAAGACTGAATCTTCTTACTGTCTACGTTTTGAACCATTCCTGTGACACTAGTTATAGATTCCGAAGCTTCACTTCAGGTTTACTGTATCCCTCTGACTTTCTTATTGACGATGAAACACAGAAATTGCATCGGAATTAAATACAAAAGGCACAATGCCGCCTCAAGTACAAAAAGACTGGCTCTTTTTACTGTCTATGCTTTGAACCTTTCCTATGACACCGGTTTTAGATTCCGATGCTTCACTTCAGGTTTACTGTATCCCTTGGCCATTCTTATTGACGATGAAACACAGATATTGCATTGGAATTAAATACAAAAGGCACAATGCCGACTTAGGTACAAGTAAACTGACTCTTCTTACTGTCTATGTTTTGAACCATTCCTGTGACTCTAGTTATAGATTCCGATGCTTCACTTCAGGTTTACTGTATCCCTCCAACCATCTTATTGACGATGAAACACAGAAATTGCATCGGAATTAAATAGAAAAGGCACAATGCCGACTTATGTACAAGAAAACTGACTCTTCTTACTGTCTATGTTTTGAACCATTCCTGTGACACTAGTTATAGATTCCGATGCTTCACTTCAGGTTTACTGTATCCCTCTGACCTTCCTATTGACGATGAAACACAGAAATTGCATCGGAATTAAATACAAAACGCACAATGCCGATTTAGGTACAAGAAAACTGACTCTTCTTACTGTCTATGTTCTGAACCATTCCTGTGACATTAGTTACAGATTCTGATGCTTCACTTCAGGTTTACTGTATCCCTCTGACCTTCTTATTGACGATGAAACACAGAAATTGCATCGGAATTAAATACCAAGGGCACAATGCCGACTTAAGTACAAGAAAACTAACTCTACTTACTGTCTAACTTTTGAACCATTCCTGTTACACTAGTTATAGATTCCGATGCTTCACTTCAGGTTTACTGTATCCCTCTGACCTTCTTATTGACGATGAAACACAGAAATTGCATCGGAATTAAATACGAAAGGCACAATGCCGACTTAAGTACAAGTAAACTGACTCTTCTTACTGTCTATGTTTTGAACCATTCCTGTGACATTAGTTGCAGAATCTGATGCTTCACTTCTGGTTTACTGTATCCCTCTGACCTTCTTATTGACGATGAAACACAGAAATTGCATCGGAATTAAATACGAAAGTCACAATGCCGACTGAAGTACAAAATGACTGGCTCCTCTTACTGTCTATGTTTTGAACCTTTCCTATGAGAACGGTTTTAGATTCCGATGCTTCACTTCAGGTTTACTGTATCCCTTGGCACCTCTTATTGACGACGAAACACAGAAATTGCATCGGAATTACATAGAAAAGGCACAATGCCGACTTATGTACAAGAAAACTGACTCTTCTTACTGTCTATGTTTTGAACCATTCCTGTGGCACTAGTTATAGGTTCCGATGCATCACTTCAGGTTTACTGTATCCCTCTTACCTTGTTATTGACGATGAAACACAGAAATTACATCGGAATTAAATACAAAAGGCACAATGCCGACCTAATTATAGGAAAACTGACACTTCTTACTGTCTATGCTTTGAAACATTCCTGTGACACTAGATATGGATTCCTATGCTTCACTTCAGGTTTACTGTATCCCTCTGACCTTCTTATTGACGATGAAACGGAGAAATTGCATCGGAAATAAATACAAAAGACACAATGCCGCCTCAAGTACAAAAAGACTGGCTCTTCTTACTGTCTATGATTTGAACCTTTCCTATGAGACCAGTTTTAGATTCTGAAGCTTCACTTCAGGTTTACTGTATCCCTTGGGTATTCTTATTGACGACGAAACACAGAAATTGCATCGGAATTAAATAGAAAAGGCACAATGCCTACCTAAGTACAAGAAAACTGACTCTTCTTACTGTCTATGTTTTGAACCATTGCTGTGACACTAGTTATGGATTCCGAACCTTCACTTCTGGTTTACTGTATCCCTCTGACCTCCTGATTGACGATGAAACACAGAAGTTGCATCGGAATTAAATACAAAAGCCAAAATGCAGACTCAAGTACAAGAAGACTGGCTCTTCTTACTGTCTATGTTTTGAACCTTTTCTATGAAACCGGTTTTGGACTCCGATGCTTCACTTCAGGTTTACTGTATTCCTTGGCCAGTCTTATTGACGACGAAACACAGAAATTGCATCGGAATTAAATACAAAAGGCACAATGCCTACTTAAGTACAAGAAAACTGACTCTTTTTTACTGTCTATGTTTGAACCATTCCTGTGACACTAGTTATAGATTCCGATGCATCACTTCAGGTTCACTGTATCCCTCTGACCTTCTTATTGACGATGAAACACAGAAATTACATCAGAATTAAATACAAAAGGCACAATGCCGACTTAATTATAGGATAACTGACTCTTCTTACTGTCTATGCTTTGAAACATTCCTGTGACACTAGATAAGGATTCCTATGCTTCACTTCAAGTTTATTGTATCCCTCTGACCTTCTTATTGACGATGAAACAGAGAAATTGCATCCGAAATTAACACAAAAGGCACCTAGACGATTCAAGTACAGGAAGACTGGCTCTTCTTACTGTCTATGTTTTGAACCTTTCCTTTGAGACCACGTTTAGATTCCGATGCTTGACTTCAGGTTTACTGTATCCCTTGGACATTCTTATTGACGATGTAACACAGAAATTGAATCGGAATTAAATACAAAAGGCACAATGCCTACTTAAGTACAAGAAAACTGACTCTTTTTTACTGTCTATGTTTGAACCATTCCTGTGACACTACTTATAGATTCCGATGCTTCACTTCAGGTTTACAGTATCCCTCTGGCTTTCTTACTGACGATGAAGCACTGAAATTGCATAGGAATTAAAGACAAAATTCACAATGCCGACTGAAGTACAAAATGACTGGCTCCTCTTACTGTCTATGTTTTGAACCTTTCCTATGAGAACGGTTTTAGATTCCGATGCTTCACTTCAGGTTTACTGTATCCCTTGGCACCTCTTATTGACGACGAAACACAGAAATTGCATCGGAATTACATAGAAAAGGCACAATGCCGACTTATGTACAAGAAAACTGACTCTTCTTACTGTCTATGTTTTGAACCATTCCTGTGGCACTAGTTATAGGTTCCGATGCATCACTTCAGGTTTACTGTATCCCTCTGACCTTGTTATTGACGATGAAACACAGAAATTACATCGGAATTAAATACAAAAGGCACAATGCCGACCTAATTATAGGAAAACTGACACTTCTTACTGTCTATGCTTTGAAACATTCCTGTGACACTAGATATGGATTCCTATGCTTCACTTCAGGTTTACTGTATCCCTCTGACCTTCTTATTGACGATGAAACGGAGAAATTGCATCGGAAATAAATACAAAAGACACAATGCCGCCTCAAGTACAAAAAGACTGGCTCTTCTTACTGTCTATGATTTGAACCTTTCCTATGAGACCAGTTTTAGATTCTGAAGCTTCACTTCAGGTTTACTGTATCCCTTGGCCATTCTTATTGACGACGAAACACAGAAATTGCATCGGAATTAAATAGAAAAGGCACAATGCCTACCTAAGTACAAGAAAACTGACTCTTCTTACTGTCTATGTTTTGAACCATTGCTGTGACACTAGTTATGGATTCCGATGCTTCACTTCTGGTTTACTGTATCCCTCTGACCTCCTGATTGACGATGAAACACAGAAGTTGCATCGGAATTAAATACAAAAGCCAAAATGCAGACTCAAGTACAAGAAGACTGGCTCTTCTTACTGTCTATGTTTTGAACCTTTTCTATGAAACCGGTTTTGGACTCCGATGCTTCACTTCAGGTTTACTGTATTCCTTGGCCAGTCTTATTGACGACGAAACACAGAAATTGCATCGGAATTAAATACAAAAGGCACAATGCCTACTTAAGTACAAGAAAACTGACTCTTTTTTACTGTCTATGTTTGAACCATTCCTGTGACACTAGTTATAGATTCCGATGCATCACTTCAGGTTTACTGTATCCCTCTGATCTTCTTATTGACGATGAAACACAGAAATTACATCAGAATTAAATACAAAAGGCACAATGCCGACTTAATTATAGGATAACTGACTCTTCTTACTGTCTATGCTTTGAAACATTCCTGTGACACTAGATATGGATTCCTATGCTTCACTTCAAGTTGATTGTATCCCTCTGACCTTCTTATTGACGATGAAACGGAGAAATTGCATCGGAAATAAATACAAAAGACACAATGCCGCCTCAAGTACAGAAAGACTGGCTCTTCTTACTGTCTATGATTTGAACCTTTCCTATGAGACCAGTTTTAGATTCTGAAGCTTCACTTCAGGTTTACTGTATCCCTTGGCCATTCTTATTGACGACGAAACACAGAAATTGCATCGGAATTAAATAGAAAAGGCACAATGCCTACCTAAGTACAAGAAAACTGACCCTTCTTACTGTCTATGTTTTGAACCGTTACTATGAGATCGGTTTTAGATTCCGATGCTTCACTTGAGGTTTACTGCATCCCTTGGCCATTCTTATTGACGACGAAACACAGAAATTGCATCGGAATTAAATAGAAAAGGTTCAATGCCGGTTTAAGTACAAGAAAAGTGACTCTTCTTATTGTCTATGTTTTGAACCATTCCTGTGACACTAGTTATTGATTCCGATGCTTCACTTCAGGTTTACTGTATCACTCTGACCTACCCATTGACGATGAAACACAGATATTGCATTGGAATTAAATACAAAAGGCACAAAGCCGACTTAAGTACAAGAAGACTGACTCTTCTTACTGTCTACGATTTGAACCATTCCTGTAACACTAGTTATAGATTCCGATGCTTCACTTCAGGTTTACTGTATCCCTCTGACCTTCATATTGACGATGACACACAGAAATTGCATCGGAATACAAACAAAAGGCACAAAGCCGACTTAAGTACAAGAAGACTGACTCTTCTTACTGTCTACGATTTGAACCATTCCTGTGACACTAGTTATAAATTCCGATGCTTCACTTCAGGTTTACTGTATCCCTCTGGCTTTCTTATTGACGATGAAACACTGAAATTGCATCGGAATTAAATACAAAAGGCACATTGCCGCCTCAAGTACAAAAAGACTGGCTCTTCTTACTGTATATGCTTTGAACCTTTCCTATGACACCGGTTTTAGATTCCGATGCTTCACTTCAGGTTTACTGTATCCCTTGGCCATTCTTATTGACGACGAAACACAGAAATTGCATCGGATTTAAATAGAAAAGGTTCAATGCCGGGTTAAGTACAAGAAAACTGACTCTTCTTACTGTCTAAGTTTTGAACCATTCCTGTGTCACTAGTTATTGATTCCGATGCTTCACTTCAGGTTTACTGTATCACTCTGACCTACCCATTGACGATGAAACACAGATATTGCATTGGAATTAAATACAAAAGGCACAACGCCGACTTAAGTACAAGTAAACTGACTCTTCTTACTGTCTATGTTTTGAACCATTCCTGTGACTCTAGTTATAGATTCCGATGCTTCACTTCAGGTTTACTGTATCCCTCTGACCTTCTCATTGACGATGAAACACAGAAATTGCATCGGAATTAAATACGAAAGGCACAATGCCGACTTAAGTACAAGTATACTGACTCTTGTTACTGTCTATGTTTTGAACCATTCCTGTGACACTAGTTATAGATTCCGATGCTTCGCTTCAGGTTTACTATTTCCCTCTGACCTTCATATTGACGATGACACACAGAAATTGCATCGGAATACAAACAAAAGGCACAAAGCCGACTTAAGTACAAGAAGACTGACTCTTCTTACTGTCTACGATTTGAACCATTCCTGTGACACTAGTTATAGATTCCGATGCTTCACTTCAGGTTTACTGTATCCCTCTGGCTTTCTTACTGACGATGAAACACTGAAATTGCACCGGAACTAAAGACAAAATTCACAATGCCGACTGAAGTACAAAAAGACTGGCTCCTCTTACTGTCTATGTTTTGAACCATTCCTATGAGACCGGTTTTAGATTCCGATGCTTCTCTTCAGGTTTACTGTATCCCTTGGCCCCTCTCATTGACGACGAAACACAGAAATTGCATCGGAATTACGTAGAAAAGGCACAATGCCGACTTAAGTACAAGAAAACTGACTCTTCTTACTGTCTATGTTTTGTAGCATTCCTGTGACACTAGTTGTAGATTCCGATGCATCACTTCAGGTTTACTGTATCCCTCTGACCTTGTTATTGACGATGAAACACAGAAATTACATCGGAATTAAATACAAAAGGCACAATGCCGACCTAATTATAGGAAAACTGACACTTCTTACTGTCTATGCTTTGAAACATTCCTGTGACACTAGATATGGATTCCTATGCTTCACTTCAGGTTTACTGTATTCCTCTGACCTTCTTATTGACGAAGAAACAGAGAAATTGCATCGGAAATAAATACAAAAGACACAATGCCGCCTCAAGTACAAAAAGACTGGCTCTTCTTACTGTCTATGATTTGACCCTTCCCTATGAGACCAGTTTTAGATTCCGAAGCTTCACTTCAGGTTTATTGTATCCCTTGGCCATTCTTATTGACGACGATACACAGAAATTGCATCGGAATTAAATAGAAAAGACACAATGCCTACCTAAGTACAAGAAAACTGACTCTTCTTACTGTCTATGTTTTGAACCATTGCTGTGACACTAGTTTTAGATTCTGATGCTTCACTTCAGGTTTACTGTATCCCTCTGACCTTCTTATTGACGATGAAACACAGAAATTGCATCGGAATGAAATACGAAAGGCACAATGCCGACTTTACAAGTAAACTGACTCTTGTTACTGTCTATGTTTTGTACCACTCCTGTGACACTAGTTATAAATTCCGATGCTTCACTTCAGGTTTACTGTATCCCTCTGATCTTCATATTGACGATGACACACAGAAATTGCATCGGAATACAAACAAAAGGCACAAAGCCGACTTAAGTACAAGAAGACTGTATCTTCTTACTGTCTACGATTTGATCCATTCCTGTGACACTAGTTATAGATTCCGATGCTTCACTTCAGGTTTACTGTATCCCTCTGGCTTTCTTATTGACGATGAAACACTGAAATTGCATCGGAATTAAATACAAAATAGATTCCGACTGAAGTAAAAAAGACTGGCGCCTCTTACTGTCTGTGTTTTGAACCTTTCCTATGAGACCGATTTTAGATTCCGATGCTTCACTTCAGGTTTACTGTATCCCTTGGCCCCTCTTATTGACGACGAGACACAGAAATTGCATCGGAATTAAATACAAAAGCCAAAATGCAGACTCAAGTACAAGAAGACTGGCTCTTCTTACTGTCTATGTTTTGAACCTTTACTATGAAACCGGTTTTTGACTCCGACGCTTCACTTCAGGTTTACTGTATTCCTTGGCCAGTCTTATTGACGACGAAACACAGAAATTGTATCGGAATTACATAGAAAAGGCACAATGCCGACTTAAGTACAATAAAACTGACTCTTCTTACTGTCTATGTTTTGAACCATTCCGGTGACACTAGTTATAGATTCCGATGCTTCACTTCAGGTTTATTGTATCCCTCTGACCATCTTATTAAAGATGAAACAGAGAAATTGCATCGGAAATTAATACAAAAGGCACAAAGCCGACTTAAGTACAAGAAGACTGACTCTTCTTACTGTCTACGATTTGAACCATTCCTGTGACACTAGTTATAGATTCCGATGCTTCACTTCAGGTTTACTGTATCCCTCTGACCTTCATATTGACGATGACACACAGAAATTGCATCGGAATACAAACAAAAGGCACAAAGCCGACTTAAGTACATGAAGACTGACTCTTCTTCCTGTCTATGTTTTGAACCATTCCGGTGACACAAGTTATAGATTCCGATGCTTCACTTCAGGTTTACTGTATCCCTCTGACCGTCTTATTGACGATGAAACACAGATATCGCATCGGAATTAAATACAAAAGGTACAATGCAGACTCAAGTTCAAGAAGACTGGCCCTTCTTACTGTCTATGTTTTGAAACTTTCCCGTGAGACCAGTTTTAGATTCCGATGCTTCACTTCAGGTTTACTGTATCCCTTGGACCTTCTGATTCACGACGAAACACAGAAATTGCATCGGAATTAAATAGCAATGGCACAATGCCGGATTAAGTACAAGAAAACTGACTCTTCTTACTGTCATTGTTTTGAACCATTCCTGTGACACTAGTTGTAGATTCCGATGCATCACTTCAGGTTTACTATATCCCTCTGACCTTCTTATTGACGATGAAACACAGAAATTACATCGGAATTAAATACAAAAGCCACAATGCCGACTTAATTATAGGAAAACTGACACTTCTTACTGTCTATGATTTGAAACATTCCTGTGACACTAGATATGGATTCCTATACTTCACTTCAGGTTTACTGTATCCCTCTGACCTTCTTATTGACGATGAAACCGAGAAATTAAATCGGAAATAAATACAAAAGGCACAATGCCGCCTCAAGTACAAAAAGACTGGCTCTTCTTACTGTCTATGCATTGAACCTTTCCTATGAGACCAGTTTTAGATTCCGGTGCTTCACTTCAGGTTTACTGTATCCCTTGGCCATTCTTATTGACGACGAAACACAGAAATTGCATCGGAATTAAATAGAAAATGCACAATGCCTACCTAAGTACAAGAAAACTGACCCTTCTTACTGTCTACGTTTTGAACCATTGCTGTGACACTAGTTATTGATTCCGATGCTTCACTTCAGGTTTACTGTATCCCTCTGACCGTCTGATTGACGATGAAACACAGAAATTGCATCGGAATTAAATACAAAAGCCAAAATGCAGACTCAAGTACAAGAAGACTGGCTCTTCTTACTGTCTACGTTTTGAACCTTTCCTGTGAGACCGGTTCTAGATTTCGATGCTTCACTTCAGGTTTACTGTATCCCTTGGACCTTCTTATTCACGACGAAACACAGAAATTGCATCGGAATTAAGTAGGAAAGGTTCAATGCCGGGTTAAGTACAAGAAAACTGACTCTTCTTACTGTCTATGTTTTGAACCATTCCTGTGACACTAGTTATTGTTTTCAATGCTTCACTTCAGGTTTACTGTATCAATCTGACCTACCCATTGACGATGAAACACAGATATTGCATTGGAATTAAATTCAAAAGGCACAATGCCGACTTAAGTACAAGTAAACTGACTCTTCTTACTGTCTATGTCTGAACCATACCTCTGACACTAGTTATAGATTCCGATGCTTCACTTCAGGTTTACTGTATCCCTCTTACCTTCTTATTGACGACGAAACACAGAAATTGCATCGGAATTCTATAGAAAATGCACAATGCCGACTAAAGTACAAGTAAACTGACTCTTCTTACTGTCTATGTTTTGAACCATTCCTGTGACACTAGTTATAGATTCCGATGCTTCACTTCAGGTTTACTGTATCCCTCTGACCTTCTTATTGACGATGAAACACAGAAATTGCATCGCAATTCAATACGAAAGGCACAATGCCGACTTAAGTACAAGTATACTGACTCTTGTTACTGTCTATGTTTTGAACCATTCCTGTGACACTAGTTATAGATTCCGATGCTTCGCTTCAGGTTTACTATTTCCCTCTGACCTTCATATTGACGATGACACACAGAAATTGCATCGGAATACAAACAAAAGGCACAAAGCCGACTTAAGTACAAGAAGACTGACTCTTCTTACTGTCTACGATTTGAACCATTCCTGTGACACTAGTTATAGATTCCGATGCTTCACTTCAGGTTTACTGTATCCCTCTGGCTTTCTTACTGACGATGAAACACTGAAATTGCACCGGAACTAAAGACAAAATTCACAATGCCGACTGAAGTACAAAAAGACTGGCTCCTCTTACTGTCTATGTTTTGAACCATTCCTATGAGACCGGTTTTAGATTCCGATGCTTCTCTTCAGGTTTACTGTATCCCTTGGCCCCTCTTATTGACGACGAAACACAGAAATTGCATCGGAATTACGTAGAAAAGGCACAATGCCGACTTAAGTACAAGAAAACTGACTCTTCTTACTGTCTATGTTTTGTAGCATTCCTGTGACACTAGTTGTAGGTTCCGATGCATCACTTCAGGTTTACTGTATCCCTCTGACCTTGTTATTGACGATGAAACACAGAAATTACATCGGAATTAAATACAAAAGGCACAATGCCGACCTAATTATAGGAAAACTGACACTTCTTACTGTCTATGCTTTGAAACATTCCTGTGACACTAGATATGGATTCCTATGCTTCACTTCAGGTTTACTGTATTCCTCTGACCTTCTTATTGACGATGAAACAGAGAAATTGCATCGGAAATAAATACAAAAGACACAATGCCGCCTCAAGTACAAAAAGACTGGCTCTTCTTACTGTCTATGATTTGACCCTTCCCTATGAGACCAGTTTTAGATTCCGAAGCTTCACTTCAGGTTTACTGTATCCCTTGGCCATTCTTATTGACGACGATACACAGAAATTGCATCGGAATTAAATAGAAAAGACACAATGCCTACCTAAGTACAAGAAAACTGACTCTTCTTACTGTCTATGTTTTGAACCATTGCTGTGACACTAGTTTTAGATTCTGATGCTTCACTTCAGGTTTACTGTATCCCTCTGACCTTCTTATTGACGATGAAACACAGAAATTGCATCGGAATGAAATACGAAAGGCACAATGCCGACTTTACAAGTAAACTGACTCTTGTTACTGTCTATGTTTTGTACCACTCCTGTGACACTAGTTATAGATTCCGATGCTTCACTTCAGGTTTACTGTATCCCTCTGATCTTCATATTGACGATGACACACAGAAATTGCATCGGAATACAAACAAAAGGCACAAAGCCGACTTAAGTACAAGAAGACTGTATCTTCTTACTGTCTACGATTTGATCCATTCCTGTGACACTAGTTATAGATTCCGATGCTTCACTTCAGGTTTACTGTATCCCTCTGGCTTTCTTATTGACGATGAAACACTGAAATTGCATCGGAATTAAATACAAAATAGATTCCGACTGAAGTAAAAAAGACTGGCGCCTCTTACTGTCTGTGTTTTGAACCTTTCCTATGAGACCGATTTTAGATTCCGATGCTTCACTTCAGGTTTACTGTATCCCTTGGCCCCTCTTATTGACGACGAGACACAGAAATTGCATCGGAATTAAATACAAAAGCCAAAATGCAGACTCAAGTACAAGAAGACTGGCTCTTCTTACTGTCTATGTTTTGAACCTTTACTATGAAACCGGTTTTTGACTCCGACGCTTCACTTCAGGTTTACTGTATTCCTTGGCCAGTCTTATTGACGACGAAACACAGAAATTGTATCGGAATTACATAGAAAAGGCACAATGCCGACTTAAGTACAATAAAACTGACTCTTCTTACTGTCTATGTTTTGAACCATTCCGGTGACACTAGTTATAGATTCCGATGCTTCACTTCAGGTTTATTGTATCCCTCTGACCATCTTATTGACGATGAAACAGAGAAATTGCATCGGAAATTAATACAAAAGGCACAAAGCCGACTTAAGTACAAGAAGACAGACTCTTCTTACTGTCTACGATTTGAACCATTCCTGTGACACTAGTTATAGATTCCGATGCTTCACTTCAGGTTTACTGTATCCCTCTGACCTTCATATTGACGATGACACACAGAAATTGCATCGGAATACAAACAAAAGGCACAAAGCCGACTTAAGTACATGAAGACTGACTCTTCTTCCTGTCTATGTTTTGAACCATTCCGGTGACACAAGTTATAGATTCCGATGCTTCACTTCAGGTTTACTGTATCCCTCTGACCGTCTTATTGACGATGAAACACAGATATTGCATCGGAATTAAATACAAAAGGTACAATGCAGACTCAAGTTCAAGAAGACTGGCCCTTCTTACTGTCTATGTTTTGAAACTTTCCCGTGAGACCAGTTTTAGATTCCGATGCTTCACTTCAGGTTTACTGTATCCCTTGGACCTTCTGATTCACGACGAAACACAGAAATTGCATCGGAATTAAATAGCAATGGCACAATGCCGGATTAAGTACAAGAAAACTGACTCTTCTTACTGTCATTGTTTTGAACCATTCCTGTGACACTAGTTGTAGATTCCGATGCATCACTTCAGGTTTACTATATCCCTCTGACCTTCTTATTGACGATGAAACACAGAAATTACATCGGAATTAAATACAAAAGCCACAATGCCGACTTAATTATAGGAAAACTGACACTTCTTACTGTCTATGATTTGAAACATTCCTGTGACACTAGATATGGATTCCTATACTTCACTTCAGGTTTACTGTATCCCTCTGACCTTCTTATTGACGATGAAACCGAGAAATTAAATCGGAAATAAATACAAAAGGCACAATGCCGCCTCAAGTACAAAAAGACTGGCTCTTCTTACTGTCTATGCATTGAACCTTTCCTATGAGACCAGTTTTAGATTCCGATGCTTCACTTCAGGTTTACTGTATCCCTTGGCCATTCTTATTGACGACGAAACACAGAAATTGCATCGGAAATAAATAGAAAAGGCACAATGCCTACCTAAGTACAAGAAAACTGACCCTTCTTACTGTCTACGTTTTGAACCATTGCTGTGACACTAGTTATTGATTCCGATGCTTCACTTCAGGTTTACTGTATCCCTCTGACCGTCTGATTGACGATGAAACACAGAAATTGCATCGGAATTAAATACAAAAGCCAAAATGCAGACTCAAGTACAAGAAGACTGGCTCTTCTTACTGTCTACGTTTTGAACCTTTCCTGTGAGACCGGTTCTAGATTTCGATGCTTCACTTCAGGTTTACTGTATCCCTTGGACCTTCTTATTCACGACGAGACACAGAAATTGCATCGGAATTAAGTAGGAAAGGTTCAATGCCGGGTTAAGTACAAGAAAACTGACTCTTCTTACTGTCTATGTTTTGAACCATTCCTGTGACACTAGTTATTGTTTTCAATGCTTCACTTCAGGTTTACTGTATCACTCTGACCTACCCATTGACGATGAAACACAGATATTGCATTGGAAATAAATTCAAAAGGCACAATGCCGACTTAAGTACAAGTAAACTGACTCTTCTTACTGTCTATGTTTGAACCATTCCTCTGACACTAGTTATAGATTCCGATGCTTCACTTCAGGTTTACTGTATCCCTCTTACCTTCTTATTGACGACGAAACACAGAAATTGCATCGGAATTCTATAGAAAATGCACAATGCCGAATAAAGTACAAGTAAACTGACTCTTCTTACTGTCTATGTTTTGAACCATTCCTGTGACACTAGTTATAGATTCCGATGCTTCACTTCTGGTTTACTGGATCCCTCTGACCTTCTTATCGACGACGAAACACAGAAATTGCATCGCAATTCAATACAGAAGGCACAATGCCTCCTTAAGTACAAGAAAACTGATTCTTCTTACTGTCTATGATTTGAACCATTCCTGTGATTATAGTTATAGATTCCGATGCTTCACTTCGGGTTTACTGTATCCCTCCGACCTTCTTATTGACGATGAAACACAGAAATTGCATCGGAACTATATAGAAAAGGCACAATGCCGACTTATGTACAAGAAAACTAACTCTTCTTACTGTCTATGTTTTGAACCATTCCTGTGACACTAGTTATAGATTCCGATGCTTCACTTCAGGTTTACTGTATCCCTCTGACCTTCCTATTGACGATGAAAAACAGAAATTGCATCGGAATTAAATACAAAAGGCACAATGCCGATTTAGGTACAAGAAAACTGACTCTTCTTACTGTCTATGCTTTGAACCATTCCAGTGACATTAGTTACAGATTCTGATGCTTCACTTCAGGTTTACTGTATCCCTCTGACCTTCTTATTGACGATGAAACACAGAAATTGCATCGGAATTAAATACAAAATTCACAAAGCCGACTGAAGTACAAAAAGACTGGCTCCTCCTACTGTCTGTGTTTTGAACCTTTCCTATGAGACCGATTTTAGATTCCGATGCTTCACTTCAGGTTTACTGCATCCCTTGGCCCCTCTTATTGACGACGAGACACAGAAATTGCTTTGGAATTACATAGAGAAGGCACAATGCCGACTTAAGTACAAGAAAACTGACTTCTTACTGTCTATGATTTGAACCATTCCTGTGACACTATTTATAGATTCCGATGCTTAACTTCAGGTTTACTGTATCCCTCTGACCGTCTTATTGACGATGAAACACAGAAATTGGATCGGAATTAAATACAAAAGGTACAATGCAAACTCAAGTACAAGAAGACTGGCCTTTCTTACTGTCTACGTTTTGAAACACTCCCGTGAGACCAGTTTTAGATTCCGATGCTTCACTTCAGGTTTACTGTATCCCTTGGACCTTCTGATTCACGACGAGAGACAGAAATTGCATCGGAATTAAATAGAAATGGCACAATAACAGATTAAGTACAAGAAAACTGTCTCTTCTTACTGTCATTGTTTTGAACAATTCCTGTGACACTAGTCATAGATTCCGATGCATCACTTCAGGTATACTGTATCCCTCTGACCTTCTTATTGACGATGAAACACATAAATTACATTGGAATTAAATACAAAAGGCACAATGCCGACATAATTATAGGAAAACTGACACTTCTTACTGTCTATGCTTTGAAACATTCCTGTGACACTAGATATGGATTCCTATGCTTCACTTCAGGTTTACTGGATCCCTCTGACCTTCTTATTGACGATGAAACAGAGAAATTGCATCGGAAATAAATACAAAAGGCACCTAGACGATCAAGTACAGGAAGACTGGCTCTTCTTACTGTCTATGTTTTGAACCTTTCCTGTGAGACCGGTTTTAGATTTCTATGCTTCACTTCAGGTTTACTGTATCCCTTGGACCTACTTTTTCACGACGAGACACAGAAATTGCATCGGAATTAAGTAGAAAAGGTTGAATGCCGGGTTCAGTACAAGAAAACTGACTCTTCTTACTGTCTATGTTTTGAACCATTCCGGAATTAAATACAAAGGGGACAATGCGGACTTAAGTACAAGAAAACTAACTCTACTTACTGTCTATGTTTTGAACCATTCCTGTGACACTAGTTATAAATTCTGATGCCTCACTTCAGGTTTACTGTATCCCTCTGACCTACCTATTGACGATGAAACATAGAAATTGCATCGGAATTAAATACAAATGCCACAATGCCGACATAAGTACAAGTAAACTGGCTCTTCTCACTGTCTATGTTTTGAACCAATCCTCTGACACTAGATATAGATTCCGATGCTTCACTTCAGGTTTACTGTATTCCTCTGACCTTCTTATTGACGACGAAACACAGAAATTGCATCGGAATTCGATAGAAAAGGCACAATGCCGACTTAAGTACAAGAAAACTGACTCTTCTTACTGTCTATGTTTTGAACCATTCCTGTGACACTAGTTGTAGATTCCGATGCATCACTTCAGGTTTACTATATCCCTCTGACCTTCTTATTGACGATGAAACACAGAAATTACATCGGAATTAAATACAAAAGCCACAATGCCGACTTAATTATAGGAAAACTGACACTTCTTACTGTCTATGATTTGAAACATTCCTGTGACACTAGATATGGATTCCTATACTTCACTTCAGGTTTACTGTATCCCTCTGACCTTCTTAGTGACGATGAAACCGAGAAATTAAATCGGAAATAAATACAAAAGGCACAATGCCGCCTCAAGTACAAAAAGACTGGCTCTTCTTACTGTCTATGCATTGAACCTTTCCTATGAGACCAGTTTTAGATTCCGATGCTTCACTTCAGGTTTACTGTATCCCTTGGCCATTCTTATTGACGACGAAACACAGAAATTGCATCGGAAATAAATAGAAAAGGCACAATGCCTACCTAAGTACAAGAAAACTGACCCTTCTTACTGTCTACGTTTTGAACCATTGCTGTGACACTAGTTATTGATTCCGATGCTTCACTTCAGGTTTACTGTATCCCTCTGACCGTCTGATTGACGATGAAACACAGAAATTGCATCGGAATTAAATACAAAAGCCAAAATGCAGACTCAAGTACAAGAAGACTGGCTCTTCTTACTGTCTACGTTTTGAACCTTTCCTATGAGACCGGTTCTAGATTTCGATGCTTCACTTCAGGTTTACTGTATCCCTTGGACCTTCTTATTCACGACGAGACACAGAAATTGCATCGGAATTAAGTAGGAAAGGTTCAATGCCGGGTTAAGTACAAGAAAACTGACTCTTCTTACTGTCTATGTTTTGAACCATTCCTGTGACACTAGTTATTGTTTTCAATGCTTCACTTCAGGTTTACTGTATCACTCTGACCTACCCATTGACGATGAAACACAGATATTGCATTGGAAATAAATTCAAAAGGCACAATGCCGACTTAAGTACAAGTAAACTGACTCTTCTTACTGTCTATGTTTGAACCATTCCTCTGACACTAGTTATAGATTCCGATGCTTCACTTCAGGTTTACTGTATCCCTCTTACCTTCTTATTGACGACGAACACACAGAAATTGCATCGGAATTCTATAGAAAATGCACAATGCCGAATAAAGTACAAGTAAACTGACTCTTCTTACTGTCTATGTTTTGAACCATTCCTGTGACACTAGTTATAGATTCCGATGCTTCACTTCAGGTTTACTGGATCCCTCTGACCTTCTTATCGACGACGAAACACAGAAATTGCATCGCAATTCAATACAGAAGGCACAATGCCTCCTTAAGTACAAGAAAACTGATTCTTCTTACTGTCTATGATTTGAACCATTCCTGTGATTATAGTTATAGATTCCGATGCTTCACTTCGGGTTTACTGTATCCCTCCGACCTTCTTATTGACGATGAAACACAGAAATTGCATCGGAACTATATAGAAAAGGCACAATGCCGACTTATGTACAAGAAAACTAACTCTTCTTACTGTCTATGTTTTGAACCATTCCTGTGACACTAGTTATAGATTCCGATGCTTCACTTCAGGTTTACTGTATCCCTCTGACCTTCCTATTGACGATGAAAAACAGAAATTGCATCGGAATTAAATACAAAAGGCACAATGCCGATTTAGGTACAAGAAAACTGACTCTTCTTACTGTCTATGCTTTGAACCATTCCAGTGACATTAGTTACAGATTCTGATGCTTCACTTCAGGTTTACTGTATCCCTCTGACCTTCTTATTGACGATGAAACACAGAAATTGCATCGGAATTAAATACAAAATTCACAAAGCCGACTGAAGTACAAAAAGACTGGCTCCTCCTACTGTCTGTGTTTTGAACCTTTCCTATGAGACCGATTTTAGATTCCGATGCTTCACTTCAGGTTTACTGCATCCCTTGGCCCCTCTTATTGACGACGAGACACAGAAATTGCTTTGGAATTACATAGAGAAGGCACAATGCCGACTTAAGTACAAGAAAACTGACTTCTTACTGTCTATGATTTGAACCATTCCTGTGACACTATTTATAGATTCCGATGCTTAACTTCAGGTTTACTGTATCCCTCTGACCGTCTTATTGACGATGAAACACAGAAATTGGATCGGAATTAAATACAAAAGGTACAATGCAAACTCAAGTACAAGAAGACTGGCCTTTCTTACTGTCTACGTTTTGAAACACTCCCGTGAGACCAGTTTTAGATTCCGATGCTTCACTTCAGGTTTACTGTATCCCTTGGACCTTCTGATTCACGACGAGAGACAGAAATTGCATCGGAATTAAATAGAAATGGCACAATAACAGATTAAGTACAAGAAAACTGTCTCTTCTTACTGTCATTGTTTTGAACCATTCCTGTGACACTAGTCATAGATTCCGATGCATCACTTCAGGTATACTGTATCCCTCTGACCTTCTTATTGACGATGAAACACATAAATTACATTGGAATTAAATACAAAAGGCACAATGCCGACATAATTATAGGAAAACTGACACTTCTTACTGTCTATGCTTTGAAACATTCCTGTGATACTAGATATGGATTCCTATGCTTCACTTCAGGTTTACTGGATCCCTCTGACCTTCTTATTGACGATGAAACAGAGAAATTGCATCGGAAATAAATACAAAAGGCACCTAGACGATCAAGTACAGGAAGACTGGCTCTTCTTACTGTCTATGTTTTGAACCTTTCCTGTGAGACCGGTTTTAGATTTCTATGCTTCACTTCAGGTTTACTGTATCCCTTGGACCTACTTTTTCACGACGAGACACAGAAATTGCATCGGAATTAAGTAGAAAAGGTTGAATGCCGGGTTCAGTACAAGAAAACTGACTCTTCTTACTGTCTATGTTTTGAACCATTCCGGAATTAAATACAAAGGGGACAATGCGGACTTAAGTACAAGAAAACTAACTCTACTTACTGTCTATGTTTTGAACCATTCCTGTGACACTAGTTATAGATTCCGATGCTTCACTTCAGGTTTCCTGTATCCCTCTCACCTTCTTATTGAGGACGAAACGCAGAAATTGCATCGCAATTCAATACAAAAGCACAATGCCGACTTAAGTACAAGAAAACTGACTCTTCTTACTGTCTATGTTTTCAACCATTCCTGTGACACTAGTTATAGATTCCGATGCTTCACTTCAGGTTTACTGTATCCCTCTGACCTTCTTATTGACGATGAAACACAGAAATTGCATCGGAATTAAATACAAAAGGCACAATGCCGAATTAGGTACAAGAAAACTGACTCTTCTTACTGTCTATGTTTTGAACCAGTCCTGTGACATTAGTTACAGATTCTGATGCTTCACTACAGGTTTACTGTATCCCTGTGACCTTCTTATTGACTATGAGACACAGAAATTGCATCGGAATTAAATACGAAAGGCACAATGCCGACTTAAGTACAAGTAAACTGACTCTTCTTACTGTTTATGATTTGAACCTTTCCTGTGACACTAGTTATAGATTCCGTTGCTTCACTTCAGGTTTACTGTATCCCTCTGACCTTCATATTGACGATGAAACACAGAAATTGCTTCGGAATTAAATACAAAAGGCACAATGCCGACTTAAGTTCAAGCAAACTGACTCTTATTACTGTCTATGTTTTGAACCATTCCTGTGACACTAGTTATAGATTCCGATGCTTCACTTCAGGTTTACTGTATCCCTCTGACCTTCTTATTGGCGATGAAACACAGATATTGCATCGGAATTAAATACAAAAGGCACATTGCCGACTCAAGTACAAGAAGACTGGCTCTTCTTACTGTCTATGTTATGAACCATTCCTGTGACACTAGTTATAGATTCCGATGCTTCACTTCAGGTTCACTGTATCCCTCTGACCTCCTTATTGACGATGAAACACAGAAATTGCATCGGAATTAAATACAAAAAGGCACAATGCCGACTCAAGTACAAGAAGACTAGCTCATCTTTCTGTCTATGTTTTGAACCATTCCTGTGACACTAGTTATAGATTCCAATGCTTCACTTCAGGTTCACTGTATCCCTCTGACCTCCTTATTGACGATGAAACACAGAAATTGCATCGGAATTAAATACAAAACGCACAATGCCGACTTAAGAACAGGAAAACTGACTCTTCTTACTGTCTATGTTTTTAACCACTCCTGTGACACAAGTTATAGATTCCGATGCTTCACTTCAGGTTTACTGTATCAAATTGACCTTCTTATTGACGATGAAACACAGAAATTGCAGCGGAATTAAGTAGAAAAGGCACAATGCCGACTTAAGTACAAGAAAACTGACTCTTCTTACTGTCTATGATTTGAACCATTCCTGTGACACTAGTTATAGATTCCGATGCTTCACTTCAGGTTTACTGCATCCCTCTGACCTTCTTATTGACGACGAACCGCAGAAATTGCATCGGAATTCAATACAAAAGGCACAATGCGTACTTAAGTACAAGAAAACTGATTCTTCTTACTGTCTATGTTTTGAACCATTCCTGTGACACTAGTTATAGATTCCGATGCTTCACTTCAAGTTTACTGTATCCCTCCGACCTTATTGACGATGAAACAGAGGAATTGCGTCGGAATTAAATACAAAGGGCACAATGCCGACCTAAGTACATGAAAACCGACTCTTCTTACTGTCTATGTTTGAACCATTCCTGTGACACTAGTTATCGATTCCGATGCTTCACTTCAGGTTTACTGTATCCCTCTGACCTTCTTATTGACGATGAAACACAGAAATTCCATCGGAATTAAATACAAAAGGCACAATGCCGACTTAGGTACAAGAAAACTGACTCTCCTTACTTTCTATGATTTGAACTATTCCTGTGACACTAGTTATAGATTTCGATGCTTCACTTCGGGTTTACTGTATCCCTCTGACATTCTTGTTGACGATGAAACACAGAAATTGCATCGGATTTTTATACAAAAGGCACAATGCCGACTTAAGTACAAGAAAACTGATTCTCCTTACTGTCTATGTTTGAACCATTCCTGTGACACTAGTTATAGATTCCGATGCTTCACTTCAGGTTTACTGTATCCGTCTTATGTTCTTATTGACGATTAAACACAGAAATTGCATCGGAATTCTATACAAAAGGCACAATGCCGACTTAGGTACAAGAAACCTGGCTCTTCTTACTGTCTATGTTTTGAACCATTCCTCTGACACTAGTCATAGATTCCGATGCTTCACTTCAGGTTTATTGTATCCCTCTGACCTTCTCATTGACAATGAAACACAGGAATTGCATCGGAATTAAATACAAAAATCACAATGCCGGCTTAAGTACATGAAAACTGACTCATCTTACTCTCTATGTTTTGAACCATTCCTGTGACACTAGTTATAGATTCCGATGCTTCACCTCATTTTTACTGTATCCCTCTGACCTTCATATTGACGATGAAACACAGAAATTGCATCGGAATTAAATACAAAAGGCACAATGCCGACTTAAGTACAGGTAAACTGACTCTTCTTACTGTCTATGTTTTGAACCATTCCTGTGACACTAGTTATAGATTCCGATGCTTCACTTCAGGTTTACTGTATCCCTCTGACCTTCTTATTGACGATGAAACACAGAAATTGCATCGGAATTAAATAGAATAGGCACTATGCCTACTTAAGTACAAGAAAACTGATTCTTCTTACTGTCTATGATTTGAACCATTCCTGTGACACTAGTTATAGATTCCGATGCTTCACTTCAGGTTTACTGTATCCCTCTGCCCTTCTTATTGACGACGAAACACAGAAATTGCATCGGAATAAAATAGAAAAGGCACAATGCCTACTTAAGTACAAGAAAACTGATTCTTCTTCCTGTCTATGTTTTGAACCATTCCTGTGTCACTAGTTATAGATTCCGATGCTTCACTTCAGGTTTACTGTATCCCTCCGACCTTCTTATTGACGATGAAACACAGAAATTGCATCGGAATTAAATACAAAGGGCACAATGCCGACCTAAGTACAAGAAAACCGACTCTTCTTACTGTCTATGTTTGAACCATTCCTGTGACACTAGTTATAGATTCCGATGCTTCACATCAGGTTTACTGTATCCCTCTGATCTTCTTATTGACGATGAAACACAGAAATTCCAACGGAATTAAATACAAAAGGCACAATAACGACTTTGGTACAAGAAAACTGACTCTTCCTACTTTCTATGTTTTGAACCATTCCTGTGACACTAGTTATAGATTTCGATGCTTCACTTCAGGTTTACTGGATCCCTCTGACCTTCTTATTGACGATGAAACACAGAAATTGCATCGGAATTAAATACAAAAGGCACAATGCCGACTCAAGTACAAGAAGACTGGCTCTTCTTACTGTCTATGTTTTGAACCATTCCTGTGTCACTAGTTATAGATTCCGATGCTTCACTTCAGGTTCACTGTATCCCTCTGACCTCCTTATTGACGATTAAACACAGAAATTGCATCGGAATTAAATACAAAAGGCACAATGCCGACTCAAGTACAAGAACACTAGCTCATCTTTCTGTCTATGTTTTTAACCACTCCTGTGACACAAGTTATAGATTCCGATGCTTCACTTCAGGTTTACTGTATCCCATTGACCTTCTTATTGACGATGAAACACAGAAATTGCAGCGGAATTAAGTAGAAAAGGCACAATGCCGACTTAAGTACAAGAAAACTGACTCTTCTTACTGTCTATGATTTGAACCATTCCTGTGACACTAGTTATAGATTCCGAAGCTTCACTTCAGGTTTACTGTATCCCTCTGACCTTCTTATTGACGACGAAACGCAGAAATTGCATCGGAATTCAATAGAAAAGGCACAATGCGTACTTAAGTACAAGAAAACTGATTCTTCTTACTGTCTATGTTTTGAACCATTCCTGTGACACTAGTAATAGATTCCGATGCTTCACTTCAAGTTTACTGTATTCCTCCGACCTTCTTATTGACGATGAAACAGAGGAATTGCGTCGGAATTAATACAAAGGGCACAATGCCGACCTAAGTACAAGAAAAACGACTCTTCTTACTGTCTATGTTTGAACCATTCCTGTGACACTAGTTATAGATTTCGAAGCTTCACTTAGGGATTACTGTATCCCTCTGACATTCTTGTTGACGATGAAACACAGAAATTGCATCGGAATTCTATACAAAAAGCACAATGCCGACTTAAGTACAAGAAAACTGATTCTCCTTACTGTCTATGTTTTGAACCATTCCTGTGACACTAGTTATAGATTCCGATGCTTCACTTCAGGTTTACTGTATCCCTCTTATCTTCTTATTGACGATGAGACACAGAAATTGCATCGGAATTCTATACAAAAGGCACAATGCCGACTTAGGTACAAGAAACCTGGCTCTTCTTACTGTCTATGTTTTGAACCATTCCTCTGACACTAGTCATAGATTCCGATGCTTCACTTCAGGTTTATTGTATCCCTCTGACCTTCTCATTGACAATGAAACACAGAAATTGCATCGGAATTAAATACAAAAATCACAATGCCGACTTAAGTACAAGAAAACTGACTCATCTTACTCTCTATGTTTTGAACCATTCCAGTGACACTAGTTATAGATTCCGATGCTTCGCCTCATTTTTACTGTATCCCTCTGACCTTCATATTGACGATGAAACACAGAAATTGCATCGGAATTAAATACAAAAGGCACAATGCCGACTTAAGTACAGGTAAACTGACTCTTCTTACTGTCTATGTTTTGAACCATTCCTGTGACACTAGTTATAGATTCCGATGCTTCACTTCAGGTTTACTGTATCCCTCTGACCTTCTTATTGACGATGAAACACAGAAATTGCATCGGAATTAAATAGAATAGGCACTATGCCTACTTAAGTACAAGAAAACTGATTCTTCTTACTGTCTATGATTTGAACCATTCCTGTGACACTAGTTATAGATTCCGATGCTTCACTTCAGGTTTACTGTATCCCTCTGCCCTTCTTATTGACGACGAAACACAGAAATTGCATCGGAATAAAATAGAAAAGGCACAATGCCTACTTAAGTACAAGAAAACTGATTCTTCTTCCTGTCTATGTTTTGAACCATTCCTGTGTCACTAGTTATAGATTCCGATGCTTCACTTCAGGTTTACTGTATCCCTCCGACCTTCTTATTGACGATGAAACACAGAAATTGCATCGGAATTAAATACAAAGGGCACAATGCCGACCTAAGTACAAGAAAACCGACTCTTCTTACTGTCTATGTTTGAACCATTCCTGTGACACTAGTTATAGATTCCGATGCTTCACATCAGGTTTACTGTATCCCTCTGATCTTCTTATTGACGATGAAACACAGAAATTCCAACGGAATTAAATACAAAAGGCACAATAACGACTTTGGTACAAGAAAACTGACTCTTCTTACTTTCTATGTTTTGAACCATTCCTGTGACACTAGTTATAGATTTCGATGCTTCACTTCAGGTTTACTGGATCCCTCTGACCTTCTTATTGACGATGAAACACAGAAATTGCATCGGAATTAAATACAAAAGGCACAATGCCGACTCAAGTACAAGAAGACTGGCTCTTCTTACTGTCTATGTTTTGAACCATTCCTGTGTCACTAGTTATAGATTCCGATGCTTCACTTCAGGTTCACTGTATCCCTCTGACCTCCTTATTGACGATTAAACACAGAAATTGCATCGGAATTAAATACAAAAGGCACAATGCCGACTCAAGTACAAGAACACTAGCTCATCTTTCTGTCTATGTTTTTAACCACTCCTGTGACACAAGTTATAGATTCCGATGCTTCACTTCAGGTTTACTGTATCCCATTGACCTTCTTATTGACGATGAAACACAGAAATTGCAGCGGAATTAAGTAGAAAAGGCACAATGCCGACTTAAGTACAAGAAAACTGACTCTTCTTACTGTCTATGATTTGAACCATTCCTGTGACACTAGTTATAGATTCCGAAGCTTCACTTCAGGTTTACTGTATCCCTCTGACCTTCTTATTGACGACGAAACGCAGAAATTGCATCGGAATTCAATAGAAAAGGCACAATGCGTACTTAAGTACAAGAAAACTGATTCTTCTTACTGTCTATGTTTTGAACCATTCCTGTGACACTAGTAATAGATTCCGATGCTTCACTTCAAGTTTACTGTATCCCTCCGAACTTCTTATTGACGATGAAACAGAGGAATTGCGTCGGAATTAATACAAAGGGCACAATGCCGACCTAAGTACAAGAAAAACGACTCTTCTTACTGTCTATGTTTGAACCATTCCTGTGACACTAGTTATAGATTTCGATGCTTCACTTAGGGATTACTGTATCCCTCTGACATTCTTGTTGACGATGAAACACAGAAATTGCATCGGAATTCTATACAAAAAGCACAATGCCGACTTTAGTACAAGAAAACTGATTCTCCTTACTGTCTATGTTTTGAACCATTCCTGTGACACTAGTTATAGATTCCGATGCTTCACTTCAGGTTTACTGTATCCCTCTTATCTTCTTATTGACGATGAGACACAGAAATTGCATCGGAATTCTATACAAAAGGCACAATGCCGACTTAGGTACAAGAAACCTGGCTCTTCTTACTGTCTATGTTTTGAACCATTCCTCTGACACTAGTCATAGATTCCGATGCTTCACTTCAGGTTTATTGTATCCCTCTGACCTTCTCATTGACAATGAAACACAGAAATTGCATCGGAATTAAATACAAAAATCACAATGCCGACTTAAGTACAAGAAAACTGACTCATCTTACTCTCTATGTTTTGAACCATTCCAGTGACACTAGTTATAGATTCCGATGCTTCACCTCATTTTTACTGTATCCCTCTGACCTTCATATTGACGATGAAACACAGAAATTGCATCGGAATTAAATACAAAAGGCACAATGCCGACTTAAGTACAAGAAAACTGACTCTTCTTACTGTCTATGTTTTGAACCATTCCTGTGACACTAGTTATAGATTCCGATGCTTCACTTCAGGTTTACTGTATCCCTCTGACCTTCTTATTGACGATGAAACACAGAAATTGCATCGGAATTAAATAGAAAAGGCACAATGCCTACTTAAGTACAAGAAAACTGATTCTTCTTACTGTCTATGATTTGAACCATTCCTGTGACACTAGTTTAAGTTTCCGATGCTTCACTTCAGGTTTACTGTATCCCTCTGACCTTCTTGTTGGCGATGAAACACAGATATTGCATCGGAATTAAATACAAAAGGCACATTGCCGACTCAAGTACAAGAAGACTGGCTCTTCTTACTGTCTATGTTATGAACCATTCCTGTGACACTAGTTATAGATTCCGATGCTTCACTTCAGGTTCACTGTATCCCTCTGACCTCCTTATTGACGATGAAACACAGAAATTGCATCGGAATTAAATACAAAAGGCACAATGCCGACTCAAGTACAAGAAGACTAGCTCATCTTTCTGTCTATGTTTTGAACCATTCCTGTGACACTAGATATAGATTCCAATGCTTCACTTCAGGTTCACTGTATCCCTCTGACCTCCTTATTGACGATGAAACACAGAAATTGCATCGGAATTAAATACAAAACGCACAATGCCGACTTAAGAACAGGAAAACTGACTCTTCTTACTGTCTATGTTTTTAACCACTCCTGTGACACAAGTTATAGATTCCGATGCTTCACTTCAGGTTTACTGTATCCCATTGACCTTCTTATTGACGATGAAACACAGAAATTGCAGCGGAATTAAGTAGAAAAGGCACAATGCCGACTTAAGTACAAGAAAACTGACTCTTCTTACTGTCTATGATTTGAACCATTCCTGTGACACTAGTTATAGATTCCGATGCTTCACTTCAGGTTTACTGCATCCCTCTGACCTTCTTATTGACGACGAAACTCAGAAATTGCATCGGAATTCAATAGAAAAGGCACAATGCGTACTTAAGTACAAGAAAACTAATTCTTCTTACTGTCTATGTTTTGAACCATTCCTGTGACACTAGTTATAGATTCCGATGCTTCACTTCAAGTTTACTGTATCCCTCCGACCTTCTTATTGACGATGAAACAGAGGAATTGCGTCGGAATTAAATACAAAGGGCACAATGCCGACCTAAGTACAAGAAAACCGACTCTTCTTACTGTCTATGTTTGAACCATTCCTGTGACACTAGTTATCGATTCCGATGCTTCACTTCAGGTTTACTGTATCCCTCTGACCTTCTTATTGACGATGAAACACAGAAATTCCATCGGAATTAAATACAAAAGGCACAATGCCGGCTTAGGTACAAGAAAACTGACTCTTCTTACTTTCTATGTTTTGAACCATTCCTGTGATACTAGTTATAGATTTCGATGCTTCACTTCGGGTGTACTGTATCCCTCTGACATTCTTGTTGACGATGAAACACAGAAATTGCATCGAAATTCTATACAAAAGGCACAATGCCGACTTAAGTACAAGAAAACTGATTCTCCTTACTGTCTATGTTTTGAACCATTCCTATGACACTAGTTATAGATTCCGATGCTTCACTTCAGGTTTACTGTATCCCTCTTATGTTCTTATTGACGATTAAACACAGAAATTGCATCGGAATTCTATACAAAAGGCACAATGCCGACTTAGGTACAAGAAACCTGGCTCTTCTTACTGTCTATGTTTTGAACCATTCCTCTGACACTAGTCATAGATTCCGATGCTTCACTTCAGGTTTACTGTATCCCTCTTATGTTCTTATTGACAATGAAACACAGAAATTGCATCGGAATTAAATACAAAAATCACAATGCCGACTTAAGTACAAGAAAACTGACTCATCTTACTCTCTGTGTTTTGAACCATTCCTGTGACACTAGTTATAGATTCCGATGCTTCACCTCATTTTTACTGTATCCCTCTGACCTTCATATTGACGATGAAACACAGAAATTGCATCGGAATTAAATACAAAAGGCACAATGCCGACTTAAGTACAAGTAAACTGACTCTTCTTACTGTCTATGTTTTGAACCATTCCTGTGACACTAGTTATAGATTCCAATGCTTCACTTCAGGTTTACTGTATCCCTCTGACCTTCTTATTGACGATGAAACACAGAAATTGCATCGGAATTAAATAGAAAAGGCACAATGCCTACTTAAGTACAAGAAAACTGATTCTTCTTACTGTCTATGATTTGAACCATTCCTGTGACACTAGTTATAGATTCCGATGCTTCACTTCAGGTTTACTGTATCCCTCTGACCTTCTTATTGACGACGAAATACACAAATTGCATCGGAATTCAATAGAAAAGGCACAATGCCTACTTAAGTACAATAAAACTGATTCTTCTTCGTGTCTATATTTTGAACCATTCCTGTGACACTAGTTATAGATTCTGATGCTTCACTTCAGGTTTACTGTATCCCTCCGACCTTCTTATTGACGATGAAACACAGAAATTGCATCGGAATTAAATACAAAGGGCACAATGCCGACCTAAGTACAAGAAAACCGACTCTTCTTACTGTCTATGTTTGAACCATTCCTGTGACACTAGTTATAGATTCCGATGCTTCACATCAGGTTTACTGTATCCCTCTGACCTTCTTATTGACGATGAAACACAGAAATTCCAACGGAATTAAATACAAAAGGCACAATGCCGACTTAGGTACAAGAAAACTGACTCTTATTACTTTCTATGTTTTGAACCATTCCTGTGACACTAGTTATAGATTTCGATGCTTCACTTCAGGTTTGCTGTATCCCTCTGACCTTCTTATTGAAGATGAAACACAGAAATTGCATCGGAATTAAATACAAAAGGCACAATGCCGACTCAAGTACAAGAAGACTGGCTCTTCTTACTGTCTATGTTTTGAACCATTCCTGTGACACTAATTATAGATTCCGATGCTCCACTTCAGGTTCACTGTATCCCTCTGACCTCCTTATTGACGATGAAACACAGAAATTGCATCGGAATTAAATACAAAAGGCACAATGCCGACTCAAGTACAAGAACACTAGCTCATCTTTCTGTCTATGTTTTGAACCATTCCTGTGACACTAGTTATAGATTCCAATGTTTCACTTCAGGTTCACTGTATCCCTCTGACCTCCTTATTGACGATGAAACACAGAAATTGCATCGGAATTAAATTCAAAACGCACAATGCCGACTTAAGAACAGGAAAACTGACTCTTCTTACTGTCTATGTTTTTAACCACTCCTGTGACACAAGTTATAGATTCCGATGCTTCACTTCAGGTTTACTGTATCCCATTGACCTTCTTATTGACGATGAAACACAGAAATTGCAGCGGAATTAAGTAGAAAAGGCACAATGCCGACTTAAGTACAAGAAAACTGACTCTTCTTACTGTCTATGATTTGACCCATTCCTGTGACACTAGTTATAGATTCCGATGCTTCACTTCATGTTTACTGTATCCCTCTGACCTTCTTATTGACGACGAAACGCAGAAATTGCATCGGAATTCAATAGAAAAGGCACAATGCGTACTTAAGTACAAGAAAACTGATTCTTCTTACTGTCTATGCTTTGAACCATTCCTGTGACAATAGTTATAGATTCCGATGCTTCACTTGATGTTTACTGTATCCCTCCGACCTTCGTATTGACGATGAATCAGAGGAATTGCGTCGGAATTAAATACAAAGGGCACAATGCCGACCTAAGTACAAGAAAAACGACTCTTCTTACTGTCTATGTTTGAACCATTCCTGTGACACTAGTTATCGATTCCGATGCTTCACTTCAGGTTTATTGTATCCCTCTGACCTTCTCATTGACAATGAAACACAGAAATTGCATCGGACTTAAATACAAATATCACAATGCCGACTTAAGTACAAGAAAACTGACTCATCTTACTGTCTATGCTTTGAACCATTCCTGTGACACTAGTTATAGATTTCGATGCTTCACTTCGGGATTACTGTATCCCTCTGACATTCTTGTTGACGATGAAACACAGAAATTGCATCGGAATTCTATACAAAAGGCACAATGCCGTCTTAAGTACAAGAAAACTGATTCTCCTTACTGTCTATGTTTTGAACCATTCCTGTGACACTAGTTATAGATTCCGATGCTTCACTTCAGGTTTACTGTATCCCTCTTACCTTCTTATTGACGATGAGACACAGAAATTGCATCGGAATTCTATACAAAAGGCACAATGCGGACTTAGGTACAAGAAACCTGGCTCTTCTTACTGTCTATGTTTTGGCCATTCCTCTGACACTAGTCATAGATTCCGATGCTTCACTTCAGGTTTATTGTATCCCTCTGACCTTCTCATTGACAATGAAACACAGAAATTGCATCGGAATTAAATACAAAAATCACAATGCCGACTTAAGTACAAGAAAACTGACTCATCTTACTCTCTATGTTTTGAACCATTCCTGTGACACTAGTTACAGATTCCGATGCTTCACCTCATTTTTACTGTATCCCTCTGACCTTCATATTGACGATGAAACACAGAAATTGAATCGGAATTAAATACAAAAGGCACAATGCCGACTTAAGTACAAGAAAACTGACTCTTCTTACTGTCTATGTTTTGAACCATTCCTGTGACACTAGTTATAGATTCCGATGCTTCACTTCAGGTTTACTGTATCCCTCTGACCTTCTTATTGACGATGAAACACAGAAATTGCATCGGAATTAAATAGAAAAGGCACAATGCCTACTTAAGTACAAGAAAACTGATTCTTCTTACTGTCTATGATTTGAACCATTCCTGTGACACTAGTTATAGATTCCGATGCTTCACTTCAGGTTTACTGTATCCCTCTGACCTTCTTATTGGCGATGAAACACAGATATTGCATCGGAATTAAATACAAAAGGCACATTGCCGACTCAAGTACAAAAAGACTGGCTCTTCTTACTGTCTATGTTATGAACCATTCCTGTGACACTAGTTATAGATTCCGATGCTTCACTTCAGGTTCACTGTATCCCTCTGACCTCCTTATTGACGATGAAACACAGAAATTGCATCGGAATTAAATACAAAAGGCACAATGCCGACTCAAGTACAAGAAGACCAGCTCATCTTTCTGTCTATGTTTTGAACCATTCCTGTGACACTAGTTATAGATTCCAATGCTTCACTTCAGGTTCACTGTATCCCTCTGACCTCCTTATTGACGATGAAACACAGAAATTGCATCGGAATTAAATACAAAACGCACAATGCCGACTTAAGAACAGGAAAACTGACTCTTCTTACCGTCTATGTTTTTAACCACTCCTGTGACATAAGTTATAGATTCCGATGCTTCACTTCAGGTTTACTGTATCCCATTGACCTTCTTATTGACGATGAAGCACAGAAATTGCAGCGGAATTAAGTAGAAAAGGCACAATGCCGACTTAAGTACAAGAAAACTGACTCTTCTTACTGTCTATGATTTGACCCATTCCTGTGACACTAGTTATAGATTCCGATGCTTCACTTCATGTTTACTGTATCCCTCTGACCTTCGTATTGACGACGAAACGCAGAAATTGCATCGGAATTCAATAGAAAAGGCACAATGCGTACTTAAGTACAAGAAAACTGATTCATCTTACTGTCTATGCTTTGAACCATTCCTGTGACAATAGTTATAGATTCCGATGTTTCACTTGATGTTTACTGTATCCCTCCGACCTTCGTATTGACGATGAATCAGAGGAATTGCGTCGGAATTAAATACAAAGGGCACAATGCCGACCTAAGTACAAGAAAAACGACTCTTCTTACTGTCTATGTTTGAACCATTCCTGTGACACTAGTTATCGATTCCGATGCTTCACTTCAGGTTTATTGTATCCCTCTGACCTTCTCATTGACAATGAAACACAGAAATTGCATCGGACTTAAATACAAATATCACAATGCCGACTTAAGTACAAGAAAACTGACTCATCTTACTGTCTATGTTTTGAACCATTCCTGTGACACTAGTTATAGATTTCGATGCTTCACTTCGGGATTACTGTATCCCTCTGACATTCTTGTTGACGATGAAACACAGAAATTGCATCGGAATTCTATACAAAAGGCACAATGCCGTCTTAAGTACAAGAAAACTGATTCTCCTTACTGTCTATGTTTTGAACCATTCCTGTGACACTAGTTATAGATTCCGATGCTTCACTTCAGGTTTACTGTATCCCTCTTACCTTCTTATTGACGATGAGACACAGAAATTGCATCGGAATTCTATACAAAAGGCACAATGCCGACTTAGGTACAAGAAACCTGGCTCTTCTTACTGTCTATGTTTTGAACCATTCCTCTGACACTAGTCATAGATTCCGATGCTTCACTTCAGGTTTATTGTATCCCTCTGACCTTCTCATTGACAATGAAACACAGAAATTGCATCGGAATTAAATACAAAAATCACAATGCCGACTTAAGTACAAGAAAACTGACTCATCTTACTCTCTATGTTTTGAACCATTCCTGTGACACTAGTTACAGATTCCGATGCTTCACCTCATTTTTACTGTATCCCTCTGACCTTCATATTGACGATGAAACACAGAAATTGAATCGGAATTAAATACAAAAGGCACAATGCCGACTTAAGTACAAGAAAACTGACTCTTCTTACTGTCTATGTTTTGAACCATTCCTGTGACACTAGTTATAGATTCCGATGCTTCACTTCAGGTTTACTGTATCCCTCTGACCTTCTTATTGACGATGAAACACAGAAATTGCATCGGAATTAAATAGAAAAGGCACAATGCCTACTTAAGTACAAGAAAACTGATTCTTCTTACTGTCTATGATTTGAACCATTCCTGTGACACTAGTTATAGATTCCGATGCTTCACTTCAGGTTTACTGTATCCCTCTGACCTTCTTATTGGCGATGAAACACAGATATTGCATCGGAATTAAATACAAAAGGCACATTGCCGACTCAAGTACAAAAAGACTGGCTCTTCTTACTGTCTATGTTATGAACCATTCCTGTGACACTAGTTATAGATTCCGATGCTTCACTTCAGGTTCACTGTATCCCTCTGACCTCCTTATTGACGATGAAACACAGAAATTGCATCGGAATTAAATACAAAAGGCACAATGCCGACTCAAGTACAAGAAGACCAGCTCATCTTTCTGTCTATGTTTTGAACCATTCCTGTGACACTAGTTATAGATTCCAATGCTTCACTTCAGGTTCACTGTATCCCTCTGACCTCCTTATTGACGATGAAACACAGAAATTGCATCGGAATTAAATACAAAACGCACAATGCCGACTTAAGAACAGGAAAACTGACTCTTCTTACTGTCTATGTTTTTAACCACTCCTGTGACATAAGTTATAGATTCCGATGCTTCACTTCAGGTTTACTGTATCCCATTGACCTTCTTATTGACGATGAAGCACAGAAATTGCAGCGGAATTAAGTAGAAAAGGCACAATGCCGACTTAAGTACAAGAAAACTGACTCTTCTTACTGTGTATGATTTGAACCATTCCTGTGACACTAGTTATAGATTCCGATGCTTCACTTCAGGTTTACTGCATCCCTCTGACCTTCTTATTGACGACGAAACGCAGAAATTGCATCGGAATTCAATAGAAAAGGCACAATGCGTACTTAAGTACAAGAAAACTAATTCTTCTTACTGTCTATGTTTTGAACCATTCCTGTGACACTAGTTATAGATTCCGATGCTTCACTTCAAGTTTACTGTATCCCTCCGACCTTCTTATTGACGACGAAACAGAGGAATTGCGTCGGAATTAAATACAAAGGGCACAATGCCGACCTAAGTACAAGAAAACCGACTCTTTTTACTGTCTATGTTTGAACCATTCCTGTGACACTAGTTATCGATTCCGATGCTTCACTTCAGGTTTACTGTATCCCTCTGACCTTCTTATTGACGATGAAACACAGAAATTCCATCGGAATTAAATACAAAAGGCACAATGCCGACTTAGGTACAAGAAAACTGACTCTTCTTACTTTCTATGTTTTGAACCATTCCTGTGACACTAGTTATAGATTTCGATGCTTTACTTCGGGTTTACTGTATCCCTCTGACATTCTTGTTGACGATGAAACACAGAAATTGCATCGGAATTCTATACAAAAGGCACAATGCCGACTTAAGTACAAGAAAACTGATTCTCCTTACTGTCTATGTTTTGAACCATTCCTATGACACTAGTTATAGATTCCGATGCTTCACTTCAGGTGTACTGTATCCCTCTTATGTTCTTATTGACGATTAAACACAGAAATTGCATCGGAATTCTATACAAAAGGCACAATGCCGACTTAGGTACAAGAAACCTGGCTCTTCTTACTGTCTATGTTTTGAACCATTCCTCTGACACTAGTCATAGATTCCGATGCTTCACTTCAGGTTTATTGTATCCCTCTGACCTTCTCATTGACAATGAAACACAGAAATTGCATCGGAATTAAATACAAAAATCACAATGCCGACTTAAGTACAAGAAAACTGACTCATCTTACTCTCTATGTTTTGAACCATTCCTGTGACACTAGTTATGGATTCCGATGCTTCACCTCATTTTTACTGTATCCCTCTGACCTTCATATTGACGATGAAACACAGAAATTGCATCGGAATTAAATACAAAAGGCACAATGCCGACTCAAGTACAAGAAGACTGGCTCTTCTTACTGTCAATGTTTTGAACCATTCCTGTGACACTAGTTATAGATTCCGATGCTTCACTTCAGGTTTACTGTATCCCTCTGACCTTCTTATTGAAGATGAAACACAGAAATTGCATCGGAATTAAATACAAAAGGCACAATGCCGACTCAAGTACAAGAAGACTGGCTCTTCTTACTGTCTATGATTTGAACCATTCCTGTGACACTAGTTATAGATTCCGATGCTTCACTTCAGGTTTACTGTATCCCTCTGACCTTCTTATTGACGACGAAACACAGAAATTGCATCGGAATTCAATAGAAAAGGCACAATGCATACTTAAGTACAATAAAACTGATTCTTCTTCCTGTCTATGTTTTGAACCATTCCTGTGACACTAGTTATAGATTCCGATGCTTCACTTCAGGTTTACTGTATCCCTCCGACCTTCTTATTGACGATGAAACACAGAAATTGCATCGGAATTAAATACAAAGGGCACAATGCCGACCTAAGTACAAGAAAACCGACTCTTCTTACTGTCTATGTTTGAACCATTCCTGTGACACTAGTTATAGATTCCGATGCTTCACATCAGGTTTACTGTATCCCTCTGACCTTCTTATTGACGATGAAACACAGAAATTCCAACGGAATTAAATACAAAAGGCACAATGCCGACTTAGGTACAAGAAAACTGACTCTTCTTACTTTCTATGTTTTGAACCATTCCTGTGACACTAGTTATAGATTCCGATGCTTCACTTCAGGTTTACTGTATCCCTCTGACCTTCTTATTGAAGATGAAACACAGACATTGCATCGGAATTAAATACAAAAGGCACAATGCCGACTCAAGTACAAGAAGACTGGCTCTTCTTACTGTCTATGTTTTGAACCATTCCTGTGACACTAGTTATAGATTCCGATGCTTCACTTCAGGTTCACTGTATCCCTCTGACCTCCTTATTGACGATGAAACACAGAAATTGCATCGGAATTAAATACAAAAGGCACAATGCCGACTCAAGTACAAGAACACTAGCTCATCTTTCTGTCTATGTTTTGAACCATTCCTGTGACACTAGTTATAGATTCCAATGCTTCACTTCAGGTTCACTGTATCCCTCTGACCTCCTTATTGACGATGAAACACAGAAATTGCATCGGAATTAAATACAAAACGCACAATGCCGACTTAAGAACAGGAAAACTGACTCTTCTTACTGTCTATGTTTTTAACCACTCCTGTGACACAAGTTATAGATTCCGATGCTTCACTTCAGGTTTACTGTATCCCATTGACCTTCTTATTGACGATGAAACACAGAAATTGCAACGGAATTAAGTAGAAAAGGCACAATGCCGACTTAAGTACAAGAAAACTGACTCTTCTTACTGTCTATGATTTGAACCATTCCTGTGACACTAGTTATAGATTCCGATGCTTCACTTCAGGTTTACTGTATCCCTCTGACCTTCTTATTGACGACGAAACGCAGAAATTGCATCGGAATTCAATAGAAAAGGCACAATGCGTTCTTAAGTACAAGAAAACTGATTCTTCTTACTGTCTATGTTTTGAACCATTCCTGTGACACTAGTTATAGATTCAGATGCTTCACTTGAAGTTTACTGTATCCCTCCGACCTTCGTATTGACGATGAAACAGAGGAATTGCGTCGGAATTAAATACAAAGGGCACAATGCCGACCTAAGTACAAGAAAAACGACTCTTCTTACTGTCTATGTTTGAACCATTCCTGTGACACTAGTTATCGATTCCGATGCTTCACTTCAGGTTTATTATATCCCTCTGACCTTCTCATTGACAATGAAACACAGAAATTGCATCGGAATTAAATACAAAAATCACAATGCCGACTAAAGTACAAGAAAACTGACTCATCTTACTGTCTATGTTTTGAACCATTCCTGTGACACTAGTTATAGATTCCGATGCTTCACCTCATTTTTACTGTATCCCTCTGACCTTCATATTGACGATGAAACACAGAAATTGCATCGGAATTAAATACAAAAGGCACAATGCCGACTTAAGTACAAGTAAACTTACTCTTCTTACTGTCTATGTTTTGAACCATGCCTGTGACACTAGTTATAGATTCCGATGCTTCACTTCAGGTTTACTGTATCCCTCTGACCTTCGTATTGACGATGAAACACAGAAATTGCATCGGAATTAAATAGAAAAGGCACAATGCCTACTTAAGTACAAGAAAACTGATTCTTCTTACTGTCTATGATTTGAACCATTCCTGTGACACTAGTTTTAGGTTCCGATGCTTCACTTCAGGTTTACTGTATCCCTCTGACCTTCTTATTGACGACGAAACACAGAAATTGCATCGGAATTCAATAGAAAAGGCACAATGCCTACTTAAGTACAATAAAACTGATTCTTCTTCCTGTCTATGTTTTGAACCATTCCTGTGACACTAGTTATAGATTCCGATGCTTCACTTCAGGTTTACTGTATTCCTCCGACCTTCTTATTGACGATGAAACACAGAAATTGCATCGGAATTAAATACAAAGGGCACAATGCCGACCTAGGTACAAGAAAACCGACTCTTCTTACTGTCTATGTTTGAACCATTCCTCTGACCCTAGTTATAGATTCCGATGCTTCACATCAGGTTTACTGTATCCCTCTGACCTTCTTATTGACGATGAAACACAGAAATTCCAACGGAATTAAATACAAAAAGCACAATGCCGACTTAGGTACAATAAAACTGACTCTTCTTACTTTCTATGCTTTGAACCATTCCTGTGACACTAGTTATAGATTTCGATGCTTCACTTCAGGTTTACTGTATCCCTCTGACCTTCTTATTGACGATGAAACACAGAAATTGCATCGGAATTAAATACAAAAGGCACAATGCCGACTTAAGTACAACTAAACTGACTCTTCTTACTGTCTATGATTTGAACCATTCCTGTGACACTAGTTATAGATTCCGATGCTTCACTTCAGGTTTACTGTATATCTCTGACCTTCTTATTGACGACGAAACGCAGAAATTGCATCGGAATTCAATAGAAAAGGCACAATGCGTACTTAAGTACAAGAAAACTGATTCTTCTTACTGTCTATGTTTTGAACCATTCCTGTGACACTAGTTATAGATTCCTATGCTTCACTTCAAGTTTACTGTATCCCTCCGACCTTCTTATTGACGATGAAACAGAGGAATTGTGTCGGAATTAAATACAAAGGGCACAATGCCGACCTAAGTACAAGAAAACCGACTCTTCTTACTGTCTATGTTTGAACCATTCCTGTGACACTGGTTATCGATTCCGATGCTTCACTTCAGGTTTACTGTATCCCTCTGACCTTCTTATTGACGATGAAACACAGAAATTCCATCGGAATTAAATACAAAAGGCACAATGCCGACTTAGGTACAAGAAAACTGACTCTTCTTACTTTCTATGTTTTGAACCATTCCTGTGACACTAGTTATAGATTTCGATGCTTCACTTGGGGTTTACTGTATCCCTCTGACATTCTTGTTGACGATGAAACACAGAAATTGCATCGGAATTTTATACAAAAGGCACAATGCCGACTTAAGTACAAGAAAACTGATTCTCCTTACTGTCTATGTTTTGAACCATTCCTGTGACACTAGTTATAGATTCCGATGCTTCACTTCAGGTTTACTGTATCCCTCTTATCTTCTTATTGACGATTAAACACAGAAATTACATCGGAATTCTATACAAAAGGCACAATGCCGACTTAGGTACAAGAAACCTGGCTCTTCTTACTGTCTATGTTTTGAACCATTCCTCTGACACTAGTCATAGATTCCGATGCTTCACTTCAGGTTTATTGTATCCCTCTGACCTACTCATTGACAATGAAACACAGAAATTGCATCGGAATTAAATACAAAAATGACAATGCCGACTTAAGTACAAGAAAACTGACTCATCTTACTCTCTATATTTTGAACCATTCCTGTGACACTAGTTATAGATTCCGATGCTTCACTTCAGGTTTACTGTATCCCTCTGACCTTCTTATGGACGACGAAACACAGAAATTGCATCGGAATTCAATAGAAAAAGCACAATGCCTACTTAAGTACAATAAAACTGATTCTTCTTCCTGTCTATGTTTTGAACCATTCCTGTGACACTAGTTATAGATTCCGTTGCTTCACTTCAGGTTTACTGTATCCCTCCGACCTTCTTATTGATGATGAAACACAGAAATTGCATCGGAATTAAATACAAAGGGCACAATGCCGACCTAAGTACAAGAAAACCGACTCTTCTTACTGTCTATGTTTGAACCATTCCTGTGACACTAGTTATAGATTCCGATGCTTCACATCAGGTTTACTGTATCCCTCTGACCTTCTTATTGGCGATGAAACACAGAAATTCCAACGGAATTAAATACAAAAGGCAAAATGCCGACTTAGGTACAAGAAAACTGACTCTTCTTACTTTCTATGTTTTGAACCATTCCTGTGACACTAGTTATAGATTTCGATGCTTCACTTCCGGTTTACTGTATCCCTCTGACCTTCTTATTGACGATGAAACACAGAAATTGCATCGGAATTAAATACAAAAATCACAATGCCGACTTAAGTACAAGAAAACTGACTCATCTTACTGTCTATGTTTTGAACCATTCCTGTGACACTAGTTATAGATTCCGATGCTTCACCTCATTTTTACTGTATCCCTCTGACCTTCATATTGACGATGAAACACAGAAATTGCATCGGAATTAAATACAAAAGGCACAATGCCGACTTAAGTACAAGTAAACTGACTCTTCTTACTGTCTATGTTTTGAACCATTCCTGTGACACTAGTTATAGATTCCGATGCTTCACTTCAGGTTTACTGTATCCCTCTGACCTTCTTATTGACGATGAAACACAGAAATTGCTTCGGAATTAAATAGAAAAGGCACAATGCCTACTTAAGTACAAGAAAACTGATTCTTCTTACTGTCTATGATTTGAACCATTCCTGTGACACTAGTTTTAGGTTCCGATGCTTCACTTCAGGTTTACTGTATCCCTCTGACCTTCTTATTGACGACGAAACACAGAAATTGCATCGGAATTCAATAGAAAAGGCACAATGCCTACTTAAGTACAATAAAACTGATTCTTCTTCCTGTCTATGTTTTGAACCATTCCTGTGACACTAGTTATAGATTCCGATGCTTCACTTCAGGTTTACTGTATCCCTCCGACCTTCTTATTGACGATGAAACACAGAAATTGCATCGGAATTAAATACAAAGGGCACAATGCCGACCTAAGTACAAGAAAACCGACTCTTCTTACTGTCTATGTTTGAACCATTCCTGTGACACTAGTTATAGATTCCGATGCTTCACTTCAAGTTTACTGCATCCCTCCGACCTTCTTATTGACGATGAAACAGAGGAATTGCGTCGGAATTAAATACAAAGGGCACAATGCCGACCTAAGTACAAGAAAAACGACTCTTCTTACTGTCTATGTTTGAACCATTCCTGTGACACTAGTTATCGATTCCGATGCTTCACTTCTGGTTTATTGTATCCCTCTGACCTTCTCATTGACAATGAAACACAGAAATTGCATCGGAATTAAATACAAAAATCACAATGCCGACTTAAGTACAAGAATACTGACTCATCTTACTGTCTATGTTTTGAACCATTCCTGTGACACTAGTTATAGATTCCGATGCTTCACCTCATTTTTACTGTATCCCTCTGACCTTCATATTGACGATGAAACACAGAAATTGCATCGGAATTAAATACAAAAGGCACAATGCCGACTTAAGTACAAGTAAACTGACTCTTCTTACTGTCTATGTTTTGAACCATTCCTGTGACACTTGTTATAGATTCCGATGCTTCACTTCAGGTTTACTGTATCCCTCTGACCTTCTTATTGACGATGAAACACAGAAATTGCATCGGAATTAAATAGAAAAGGCACAATGCCTACTTATGTACAAGAAAACTGATTCTTCTTACTGTCTATGATTTGAACCATTCCTGTGACACTAGTTTTAGGTTCCGATGCTTCACTTCAGGTTTACTGTATCCCTCTGACCTTCTTATTGACGACGAAACACAGAAATTGCATCGGAATTCAATAGAAAAGGCACAATGCCTACTTAAGTACAATAAAACTGATTCTTCTTCCTGTCTATGTTTTGAACCATTCCTGTGACACTAGTTATAGATTCCGATGCTTCACTTCAGGTTTACTGTATCCCTCCGACCTTCTTATTGACGATGAAACACAGAAATTGCATCGGAATTAAATACAAAGGGCACAATGCCGACCTAAGTACAAGAAAACCGACTCTTCTTACTGTCTATGTTTGAACCATTCCTGTGACACTAGTTATAGATTCCGATGCTTCACATCAAGTTTACTGTATCCCTCTGACCTTCTTATTGACGATGAAACACAGAAATTCCAACGGAATTAAATACAAAAGGCACAATGCCGACTTAGGTACAAGAAAACTGACTCTTCTTACTTTCTATGTTTTGAACCATTCCTGTGACACTAGTTATAGATTTCGATGCTTCACTTCAGGTTTACTGTATCCCTCTGACCTTCTTATTGAAGATGAAACACAGAAATTGCATCGGAATTAAATACAAAAGGCACAATGCCGACTCAAGTACAAGAAGACTGGCTCTTCTTACTGTCTATGTTTTGAACCATTCCTGTGACACTAGTTATAGATTCCGATGCTTCACTTCAGGTTCACTGTATCCCTCTGACCTCCTTATTGACGATGAAACACAGAAATTGCATCGGAATTAAATACAAAAGGCACAATGCCGACTCAAGTACAAGAACACTAGCTCATCTTTCTGTCTATGTTTTGAACCATTCCTGTGACACTAGTTATAGATTCCAATGCTTCACTTCAGGTTCACTGTATCCCTCTGACCTCCTTATTGACGATGAAACACAGAAATTGCATCGGAATTAAATACAAAATGCACAATGCCGACTTAAAAACAGGAAAACTGACTCTTCTTACTGTCTATGTTTTTAACCACTCCTGTGACACAAGTTATAGATTCCGATGCTTCACTTCAGGTTTACTGTATCCCATTGACCTTCTTATTGACGATGAAACACAGAAATTGCAGCGGAATTAAGTAGAAAAGGCACAATGCCGACTTAAGTACAAGAAAACTGACTCTTCTTACTGTCTATGATTTGAACCATTCCTGTGACACTAGTTATAGATTCCGATGCTTCACTTCAGGTTTACTGTATCCCTCTGACCTTCTTATTGACGACGAAACGCAGAAATTGCATCGGAATTCAATAGAAAAGGCACAATGCGTACTTAAGTACAAGAAAACTGATTCTTCTTACTGTCTATGTTTTGAACCATTCCTGTGACACTAGTTATAGATTCCGATGCTTCACTTGAAGTTTACTGTATCCCTCCGACCTTCGTATTGACGATGAAACAGAGGAATTGCGTCGGAATTAAATACAAAGGGCACAATGCCGACCTAAGTAGAAGAAAAACGACTCTTCTTACTGTCTATGTTTGAACCATTCCTGTGACACTAGTTATCGATTCCGATGCTTCACTTCAGGTTTATTGTATCCCTCTGACCTTCTCATTGACAATGAAACACAGAAATTGCATCGGAATTAAATACAAAAATCACAATGCCGACTTAAGTACAAGAAAACTGACTCATCTTACTGTCTATGTTTTGAACCATTCCTGTGACACTAGTTATAGATTCCGATGCTTCACCTCATTTTTACTGTATCCCTCTGACCTTCATATTGACGATGAAAGACAGAAAGTGCATCGGAATTAAATACAAAAGGCACAATGCCGACTTAAGTACAAGTAAACTGACTCTTCTTACTGTCTATGTTTTGAACCATGCCTGTGACACTAGTTATAGATTCCGATGCTTCACTTCAGGTTTACTGTATCCCTCTGACCTTCGTATTGACGATGAAACACAGAAATTGCATCGGAATTAAATACAAAGGGCACAATGGCGACCTAAGTACAAGAAAACCGACTCTTCTTACTGTCTATGTTTGAACCATTCCTGTGACACTAGTTATAGATTCCGATGCTTCACATCAGGTTTACTGTATCCCTCTGACCTTCTTATTGACGATGAAACACAGAAATTCCAACGGAATTAAATACAAAAGGCACAATGCCGACTTAGGTACAAGAAAACTGACTCTTCTTACTTTCTATGTTTTGAACCATTCCTGTGACACTAGTTATAGATTTCGATGCTTCACTTCAGGTTTACTGTATCCCTCTGACCTTCTTATTGAAGATGAAACACAGAAATTGCATCGGAATTAAATACAAAAGGCGCAATGCCGACTCAAGTACAAGAAGACTGGCACTTCTTACTGTCTATGTTTTGAGCCATTCCTGTGACACTAGTTATAGATTCCGATGCTTCACTTCAGGTTCACTGTATCCCTCTGACCTCCTTATTGACGATGAAACACAGAAATTGCATCGGAATTAAATACAAAAGGCACAATGCCGACTCAAGTACAAGAACACTAGCTCATCTTTCTGTCTATGTTTTGAACCATTCCTGTGACACTAGTTATAGATTCCAATGCTTCACTTCAGGTTCACTGTATCCCTCTGACCTGCTTATTGACGATGAAACACAGAAATTGCATCGGAATTAAATACAAAATGCACAATGCCGACTTAAGAACAGGAAAACTGACTCTTCTTACTGTCTATGTTTTTAACCACTCCTGTGACACAAGTTATAGATTCCGATGCTTCACTTCAGGTTTACTGTATCCCATTGACCTTCTTATTGACGATGAAACACAGAAATTGCAGCGGAATTAAGTAGAAAAGGCACAATGCCGACTTAAGTACAAGAAAACTGACTCTTCTTACTGTCTATGATTTGAACCATTCCTGTGACACTAGTTATAGATTCCGATGCTTCACTTCAGGTTTACTGTATCCCTCCTACCTTCTTATTGACGACGAAACGCAGAAATTGCATCGGAATTCAATAGAAAAGGCACAATGCGTACTTAAGTACAAGAAAACTGATTCTTCTTACTGTCTATGTTTTGAACCATTCCTGTGACACTAGTTATAGATTCCGATGCTTCACTTGAAGTTTACTGTATCCCTCCGACCTTCGTATTGACGATGAAACAGAGGAATTGCGTCGGAATTAAATACAAAGGGCACAATGCCGACCTAAGTAGAAGAAAAACGACTCTTCTTACTGTCTATGTTTGAACCATTCCTGTGACACTAGTTATCGATTCCGATGCTTCACTTCAGGTTTATTGTATCCCTCTGACCTTCTCATTGACAATGAAACACAGAAATTGCATCGGAATTAAATACAAAAATCACAATGCCGACTTAAGTACAAGAAAACTGACTCATCTTACTGTCTATGTTTTGAACCATTCCTGTGACACTAGTTATAGATTCCGATGCTTCACCTCATTTTTACTGCATCCCTCTGACCTTCATATTGACGATGAAACACAGAAATTGCATCGGAATTAAATACAAAAGGCACAATGCCGACTTAAGTACAAGTAAACTGACTCTTCTTACTGTCTATGTTTTGAACCATACCTGTGACACTAGTTATAGATTCCGATGCTTCACTTCAGGTTTACTGTATCCCTCTGACCTTCGTATTGACGATGAAACACAGAAATTGCATCGGAATTAAATAGAAAAGGCACAATGCCTACTTAAGTACAAGAAAACTGATTCTTCTTACTGTCTATGATTTGAACCATTCCTGTGACACTAGTTTTAGGTTCCGATGCTTCACTTCAGGTTTACTGTATCCCTCTGACCTTCTTATTGACGACGAAACACAGAAATTGCATCGGAATTCAATAGAAAAGGCACAATGCCTACTTAAGTACAATAAAACTGATTCTTCTTCCTGTCTATGTTTTGAACCATTCCTGTGACACTAGTTATAGATTCCGATGCTTCACTTCAGGTTTACTGTATCCCTCCGACCTTCTTATTGACGATGAAACACAGAAATTGCATCGGAATTAAATACAAAGGGCACAATGCCGACCTAAGTACAAGAAAACCGACTCTTCTTACTGTCTATGTTTGAACCATTCCTGTGACACTAGTTATAGATTCCGATGCTTCACATCAGGTTTACTGTATCCCTCTGACCTTCTTATTGACGATGAAACACAGAAATTCCAACGGAATAAATACAAAAGGCACAATGCCGACTTAGGTACAAGAAAACTGACTCTTCTTACTTTCTATGTTTTGAACCATTCCTGTGACACTAGTTATAGATTTCGATGCTTCACTTCAGGTTTACTGTATCCCTCTGACCTTCTTATTGAAGATGAAACACAGAAATTGCATCGGAATTAAATACAAAAGGCACAATGCCGACTCAAGTACAAGAAGACAGGCTCTTCTTACTGTCTATGTTTTGAACCATTCCTGTGACACTAGTTATAGATTCCGATGCTTCACTTCAGGTTCACTGTATCCCTCTGACCTCCTTATTGACGATGAAACACAGAAATTGCATCGGAATTAAATACAAAAGGCACAATGCCGACTCAAGTACAAGAACACTAGCTCATCTTTCTGTCTATGTTTTGAACCATTCCTGTGACACTAGTTATAGATTCCAATGCTTCACTTCAGGTTCACTGTATCCCTCTGACCTCCTTATTGACGATGAAACACAGAAATTGCATCGGAATTAAATACAAAATGCACAATGCCGACTTAAGAACAGGAAAACTGACTCTTCTTACTGTCTATGTTTTTAACCACTCCTGTGACACAAGTTATAGATTCCGATGCTTCACTTCAGGTTTACTGTATCCCATTGACCTTCTTATTGACGATGAAACACAGAAATTCCATCGGAATTAAATACAAAAGGCACAATGCCGACTTAGGTACAAGAAAACTGACTCTTCTTACTTTCTATGTTTTGAACCATTCCTGTGACACTAGTTATAGATTTCGATGCTTCACTTCGGGTTTACTGTATCCGTCTGACATTCTTGTTGACGATGAAACACAGAAATTGCATCGGAATTCTATACAAAAGGCACAATGCCGACTTAAGTACAAGAAAACTGATTCTCCTTACTAACTATGTTTTGAACCATTCCTGTGACACTAGTTATAGATTCCGATGCTTCACTTCAGGTTTACTGTATCCCTCTTATCTTCTTATTGACGATGAAACACAGAAATTACATCGGAATTCTATACAAAAGGCACAATGCCGACTTAGGTACAAGAAACCTGGCTCTTCTTACTGTCTATGTTTTGAACCATTCCTCTGACACTAGTCATAGATTCCGATGTTTCACTTCAGGTTTATTGTATCCCTCTGACCTTCTCATTGACAATGAAACACAGAAATTGCATCGGAATTAAATACAAAAATCACAATGCCGACTTAAGTACAAGAAAACTGACTCATCTTACTCTCTATGTTTTGAACCATTCCTGTGACACTAGTTATAGATTCCGATGCTTCACCTCATTTTTACTGTATCCCTCTGACCTTCATATTGACGATGAAACACAGAAATTGCATCGGAATTAAATACAAAAGGCACAATGCCGACTTAAGTACAAGAAAACTGACTCTTCTTACTGTCTATGTTTTGAACCATTCCTGTGACACTAGTTATAGATTCCGATGCTTCACTTCAGGTTTACTGTATCCCTCTGAACTTCTTATTGACGATGAAACACAGAAACTGCATCGGAATTAAATAGAAAAGGCACAATGCCTACTTAAGTACAAGAAAACTGATTCTTCTTACTGTCTATGATTTGAACCATTCCTGTGACACTAGTTATAGATTCCGATGCTTCACTTCAGGTTTACTGTATCCCTCTGACCTTCTTATTGACGACGAAACACAGAAATTGCATCGGAATTCAATAGAAAAGGCACAATGCCTACTTAAGTACAATAAAACTGATTCTTCTTCCTGTCTATGTTTTGAACCATTCCTGTGACACTAGTTATAGATTCCGATGCTTCACTTCAGGTTTACTGTATCCCTCCGATCTTCTTATTGACGATGAAACACAGAAATTGCATCGGAATTAAATACAAAGGGCACAATGCCGACCTAAGTACAAGAAAACCGACTCTTCTTACTGTCTATGTTTGAACCATTCCTGTGACACTAGTTATAGATTCCGATGCTTCACATCAGGTTTACTGTATCCCTCTGACCTTCTTATTGGCGATGAAACACAGAAATTCCAACGGAATTAAATACAAAAGGCACAATGCCGACTTAGGTACAAGAAAACTCACTCTTCTTACTTTCTATGTTTTGAACCATTCCTGTGACACTAGTTATAGATTTCGATGCTTCACTTCAGGTTTACTGTATCCCTCTGACCTTCTTATTGACGATGAAACAAAGAAATTGCATCGGAATTAAATACAAAAGGCACAATGCCGACACAAGTACAAGAAGACTGGCTCTTCTTACTGTCTATGTTTTGAACCATTCCTGTGACACTAGTTATAGATTCCGATGCTTCACTTCAGGTTCACTGTATCCCTCTGACCTCCTTATTGACGATGAAACACAGAAATTGCATCGGAATTAAATACAAAAGGCAGAATGCCGACTCAAGTACAAGAACACTAGCTCATCTTTCTGTCTATGTTTTGAACCATTCCTGTGACACTAGTTATAGATTCCAATGCTTCACTTCAGGTTCACTGTATCCCTCTGACCTCCTTATTGACGATGAAACACAGAAATTGCATCGGAATTAAATACAAAATGCACAATGCCGACTTAAGAACAGGAAAACTGACTCTTCGTACTGTCTATGTTTTTAACCACTCCTGTGACACAAGTTATAGATTCCGATGCTTCACTTCAGGTTTACTGTATCCCATTGACCTTCTTATTGACGATGAAACACAGAAATTCCATCGGAATTAAATACAAAAGGCACAATGCCGACTTAGGTACAAGAAAACTGACTCTTCTTACTTTCTATGTTTTGAACCATTCCTGTGACACTAGTTATAGATTTCGATGCTTCACTTCGGGTTTACTGTATCCCTCTGACATTCTTGTTGACGATGAAACACAGAAATTGCATCGGAATTCTATACAAAAGGCACAATGCCGACTTAAGTACAAGAAAACTGATTCTCCTTACTAACTATGTTTTGAACCATTCCTGTGACACTAGTTATAGATTCCGATGCTTCACTTCAGGTTTACTGTATCCCTCTTATCTTCTTATTGACGATGAAACACAGAAATTACATCGGAATTCTATACAAAAGGCACAATGCCGACTTAGGTACAAGAAACCTGGCTCTTCTTACTGTCTATGTTTTGAACCATTCCTCTGACACTAGTCATAGATTCCGATGTTTCACTTCAGGTTTATTGTATCCCTCTGACCTTCTCATTGACAATGAAACACAGAAATTGCATCGGAATTAAATACAAAAATCACAATGCCGACTTAAGTACAAGAAAACTGACTCATCTTACTCTCTATGTTTTGAACCATTCCTGTGACACTAGTTATAGATTCCGATGCTTCACCTCATTTTTACTGTATCCCTCTGACCTTCATATTGACGATGAAACACAGAAATTGCATCGGAATTAAATACAAAAGGCACAATGCCGACATAAGTACAAGAAAACTGACTCTTCTTACTGTCTATGTTTTGAACCATTCCTGTGACACTAGTTATAGATTCCGATGCTTCACTTCAGGTTTACTGTATCCCTCTGAACTTCTTATTGACGATGAAACACAGAAACTGCATCGGAATTAAATAGAAAAGGCACAATGCCTACTTAAGTACAAGAAAACTGATTCTTCTTACTGTCTATGATTTGAACCATTCCTGTGACACTAGTTATAGATTCCGATGCTTCACTTCAGGTTTACTGTATCCCTCTGACCTTCTTATTGACGACGAAACACAGAAATTGCATCGGAATTCAATAGAAAAGGCACAATGCCTACTTAAGTACAATAAAACTGATTCTTCTTCCTGTCTATGTTTTGAACCATTCCTGTGACACTAGTTATAGATTCCGATGCTTCACTTCAGGTTTACTGTATCCCTCCGATCTTCTTATTGACGATGAAACACAGAAATTGCATCGGAATTAAATACAAAGGGCACAATGCCGACCTAAGTACAAGAAAACCGACTCTTCTTACTGTCTATGTTTGAACCATTCCTGTGACACTAGTTATAGATTCCGATGCTTCACATCAGGTTTACTGTATCCCTCTGACCTTCTTATTGGCGATGAAACACAGAAATTCCAACGGAATTAAATACAAAAGGCACAATGCCGACTTAGGTACAAGAAAACTCACTCTTCTTACTTTCTATGTTTTGAACCATTCCTGTGACACTAGTTATAGATTTCGATGCTTCACTTCAGGTTTACTGTATCCCTCTGACCTTCTTATTGACGATGAAACACAGAAATTGCATCGGAATTAAATACAAAAGGCACAATGCCGACACAAGTACAAGAAGACTGGCTCTTCTTACTGTCTATGTTTTGAACCATTCCTGTGACACTAGTTATAGATTCCGATGCTTCACTTCAGGTTCACTGTATCCCTCTGACCTCCTTATTGACGATGAAACACAGAAATTGCATCGGAATTAAATACAAATAGCACAATGCCGACTCAAGTACAAGAACACTAGCTCATCTTTCTGTCTATGTTTTGAACCATTCCTGTGACACTAGTTATAGATTCCAATGCTTCACTTCAGGTTCACTGTATCCCTCTGACCTCCTTATTGACGATGAAAAACAGAAATTGCATCAGAATTAAATTCAAAACGCACAATGCCGACTTAAGAACAGGAAAACTGACCCTTCTTACTGTCTATGTTTTTAACCACTCCTGTGACACAAGTTATAGATTCCGATGCTTCACTTCAGGTTTACTGTATCCCAATGACCTTCTCATTGACGATGAAACACAGAAATTGCAGCGGAATTAAGTAGAAAAGGCACAATGCCGACTTAAGTACAAGAAAACTGACTCTTCTTACTGTCTATGATTTGAACCATTCCTGTGACACTAGTTATAGATTCCGATGCTTCACTTGAGGTTTACTGTATCCCTCTGACCTTCTTATTGACGACGAAACGCAGAAATTGCATCGGAATTCAATAGAAAAGCTACATTGCGTACTTAAGTACAAGAAAACTGATTCTTCTTACTGTCTATGTTTTGAACCATTCCTGTGACACTAGTTATAGATTCCGATGCTTCACTTCAAGTTTACTGTATCCCTCCGACCTTCTTATTGACGATGAAACAGAGGAATTGCGTCGGAATTAAATACAAAGGGCACAATGCCGACCTAAGTACAAGAAAAACGACTCTTCTTACTGTCTATGTTTGAACCATTCCTGTGACACTAGTTATCGATTCCGATGCTTCACTTCAGGTTTATTGTATCCCTCTGACCTTCTCATTGACAATGAAACACAGAAATTGCATCGGAATTAAATACAAAAATCACAATGCCGACTTAAGTACAAGAAAACTGACTCATCTTACTGTCTATGTTTTGAACCATTCCTGTGACACTAGTTATAGATTCCGATGCTTCACCTCATTTTTACTGTATCCCTCTGACCTTCATATTGACGATGAAACACACAAATTGCATCGGAATTAAATACAAAAGGCACAATGCCGACTTAAGTACAAGTAAACTGACTCTTCTTACTGTCTATGTTTTGAACCATTCCTGTGACACTAGTTATAGATTCCGATGCTTCACTTCAGGTTTACTGTATCCCTCTGACCTTCTTATTGACGATGAAACACAGAAATTGCATCGGAATTAAATAGAAAAGGCACAATGCCTACTTAAGTACAAGAAAACTGATTCTTCTTACTGTCTATGATTTGAACCATTCCTGTGACACTAGTTTTAGGTTCCGATGCTTCACTTCAGGTTTACTGTATCCCTCTGACCTTCTTATTGACGACGAAACACAGAAATTGCATCGGAATTCAATAGAAAAGGCACAATGCCTACTTAAGTACAATAAAACTGATTCTTCTTCCTGTCTATATTTTGAACCATTCCTGTGACACTAGTTATAGATTCCGATGCTTCACTTCAGGTTTACTGTAACCCTCCGACCTTCTTATTGACGATGAAACACAGAAATTGCATCGGAATTAAATACAAAGGGCACAATGCCGACCTAAGTACAAGAAAACTTACTCTTCTTACTGTCTATGTTTGAACCATTCCTGTGACACTAGTTATAGATTCCGATGCTTCACATCAAGTTTACTGTATCCCTCTGACCTTCTTATTGACGATGAAACACAGAAATTCCAACGGAATTAAATACAAAAGGCACAATGCCGACTTAGGTACAAGAAAACTGACTCTTCTTACTTTCTATGTTTTGAACCATTCCGGTGACACTAGCTATAGATTTCGATGCTTCACTTCAGGTTTACTGTATCCCTCTGACCTTCTTATTGACGATGAAACACAGAAATTGCATCGGAATTAAATACAAAAGGCACAACGCCGACTTAAGTACAAGTAAACTGACTCTTCTTACTGTCTACGATTTGAACCATTCCTGTGACACTAGTTATAGATTCCGATGCTTCACTTCAAGTTTACTGTATCCCTCCGACCTTCTTATTGACGATGAAACAGAGGAATTGCGTCGGAATTAAATACAAAGGGCACAATGCCGGCCTAAGTACAAGAAAACCGACCCTTCTTACTGTCTATGTTTTGAACCATTCCTGTGACACTAGTTATAGATTCCGATGCTTCACTTCAGGTTTACTGTATCCCTCTGACCTTCTTATTGACGATGAAACACAGAAATTGCATCGGAATTAAATAGAAAAGGCACAATGCCTACTTAAGTACAAGAAAACTGATTCTTCTTACTGTCTATGATTTGAACCATTCCTGTGACACTAGTTATAGATTCCGATGCTTCACTTCAGGTTTACTGTATCCCTCTGACCTTCTTATTGACGACGAAACACAGAAATTGCATCGGAATTCAATAGAAAAGGCACAATGCCTACTTAAGTACAATTAAACTGATTCTTCTTCCTGTCTATGTTTTGAACCATTCCTGTGACACTAGTTATAGATTCCGATGCTTCACTTCAGGTTTACTGTATCCCTCCGACCTTCTTATTGACGATGAAACACAGAAATTGCATCGGAATTAAATACAAAGGGCACAATGCCGACCTAAGTACAACAAAACCGACTCTTCTTACTGTCTATGTTTGAACCATTCCTGTGACACTAGTTATAGATTCCGATGCTTCACATCAGGTTTACTGTATCCCTCTGACCTTCTTATTGGCGATGAAACACAGAAATTCCAACGGAATTAAATACAAAAGGCACAATGCCGACTTAGGTACAAGAAAACTGACTCTTCATACTTTCTATGTTTTGAACCATTCCTGTGACACTAGTTACAGATTTCGATGCTTCACTTCAGGTTTACTGTATCCCTCTGACCTTCTTATTAACGATGAAACACAGAAATTGCATCGGAATTAAATACAAAAGGCACAATGCCGACACAAGTACAAGAAGACTGGCTCTTCTTACTGCCTATGTTTTGAACCATTCCTGTGACAGTAGTTATAGATTCCGCTGCTTCACTTCAGGTTCACTGTATCCCTCTGACCTCCTGATTGACGATGAAACACAGAAATTGCATCGGAATTAAATACAAAAGGCACAATGCCGACTCAAGTACAAGAACACTAGCTCATCTTTCTGTCTATGTTTTGAACCATTCCTGTGACACTAGTTATAGATTCCAATGCTTCACTTCAGGTTCACTGTATCCCTCTGACCTCCTTATTGACGATGAAAAACAGAAATTGCATCGGAATTAAATTTAAAACGCACAATGCCGACTTAAGAAAAGGAAAACTGACTCTTCTTACTGTCTATGTTTTTAACCACTCCTGTGACACAAGTTATAGATTCCGATGCTTCACTTCAGGTTTACTGTATCCCATTGACCTTCTTATTGACGATGAAAGACAGAAATTGCAGCGGAATTAAGTAGAAAAGGCACAATGCCGACTTAAGTACAAGAAAACTGACTCTTCTTACTGTCTATGATTTGAACCATTCCTGTGACACTAGTTATAGATTCCGATGCTTCACTTGAGGTTTACTGTATCCCTCTTATCTTCTTATTGACGATGAAACACAGAAATTACATCGGAATTCTATACAAAAGGCACAATGCCGACTTAGGTACAAGAAACCTAACTCTTCTTACTGTCTATGTTTTGAACCATTCCTCTGACACTAGTCATAGATTCCGATGCTTCACTTCAGGTTTATTGTATCCCTCTGACCTTCTCATTGACAATGAAACACAGAAATTGCATCGGAATTAAATACAAAAATCACAATGCCGACTTAAGTACAAGAAAACTGACTCATCTTACTCTCTATGTTTTGAACCATTCCTGTGACACTAGTTATAGATTCCGATGCTTCACCTCATTTTTACTGTATCCCTCTGACCTTCATATTGACGATGAAACACAGAAATTGCATCGGAATTAAATACAAAAGGCACAATGCCGACACAAGTACAAGAAGACTGGCTCTTCTTACTGTCTATGTTTTGAACCATTCCTGTGACACTAGTTATAGATTCCGCTGCTTCACTTCAGGTTCACTGTATCCCTCTGACCTCCTGATTGACGATGAAACACAGAATTTGCATCGGAATTAAATACAAAAGGCACAATGCCGACTCAAGTACAAGAACACTAGCTCATCTTTCTGTCTATGTTTTGAACCATTCCTGTGACACTAGTTATAGATTCCAATGCTTCACTTCAGGTTCACTGTATCCCTCTGACCTCCTTATTGACGATGAAAAACAGAAATTGCATCGGAATTAAATTCAAAACGCACAATGCCGACTTAAGAAAAGGAAAACTGACTCTTCTTACTGTCTATGTTTTTAACCACTCCTGTGACACAAGTTATAGATTCCGATGCTTCACTTCAGGTTTACTGTATCCCATTGACCTTCTTATTGACGATGAAACACAGAAATTGCAGCGGAATTAAGTAGAAAAGGCACAATGCCAACTTGAGTACAAGAAAACTGACTCTTCTTACTGTCTATGATTTGAACCATTCCTGTGACACTAGTTATAGATTAAGATGCTTCACTTGAGGTTTACTGTATCCCTCTGACCTTCTTATTGACGACGAAACGCAGAAATTGCATCGGAATTCAATAGAAAAGCTACAATGCGTACTTAAGTACAAGAAAACTGATTCTTCTTACTGTCTATGTTTTGAACCATTCCTGTGACACTAGTTATAGATTCCGATGCTTCACTTCAAGTTTACTGTATCCCTCCGACCTTCTTATTGACGATGAAACAGAGGAATTGCGTCGGAATTAAATACAAAGGGCACAATGCCGACCTAAGTACAAGAAAAACGACTCTTCTTACTGTCTATGTTTGAACCATTCCTGTGACACTAGTTATCGATTCCGATGCTTCACTTCAGGTTTATTGTATCCCTCTGACCTTCTCATTGACAATGAAACACAGAAATTGCATCGGAATTAAATACAAAAATCACAATGCCGACTTAAGTACAAGAAAACTGACTCATCTTACTGTCTATGTTTTGAACCATTCCTGTGACACTAGTTATAGATTCCGATGCTTCACCTCATTTTTACTGTATCCCTCTGACCTTCATATTGACGATGAAACACACAAATTGCATCGGAATTAAATACAAAAGGCACAATGCCGACTTAAGTACAAGTAAACTGACTCTTCTTACTGTCTATGTTTTGAACCATTCCTGTGACACTAGTTATAGATTCCGATGCTTCACTTCAGGTTTACTGTATCCCTCTGACCTTCTTATTGACGATGAAACACAGAAATTGCATCGGAATTAAATAGAAAAGGCACAATGCCTACTTAAGTACAAGAAAACTGATTCTTCTTACTGTCTATGATTTGAACCATTCCTGTGACACTAGTTTTAGGTTCCGATGCTTCACTTCAGGTTTACTGTATCCCTCTGACCTTCTTATTGACGACGAAACACAGAAATTGCATCGGAATTCAATAGAAAAGGCACAATGCCTACTTAAGTACAATAAAACTGATTCTTCTTCCTGTCTATGTTTTGAACCATTCCTGTGACACCAGTTATAGATTCCGATGCTTCACTTCAGGTTTACTGTATCCCTCCGACCTTCTTATTGACGATGAAACACAGAAATTGCATCGGAATTAAATACAAAGGGCACAATGCCGACCTAAGTACAAGAAAACTTACTCTTCTTACTGTCTATGTTTGAACCATTCCTGTGACACTAGTTATAGATTCCGATGCTTCACATCACGTTTACTGTATCCCTCTGACCTTCTTATTGACGATGAAACACAGAAATTCCAACGGAATTAAATACAAAAGGCACAATGCCGACTTAGGTACAAGAAAACTGACTCTTCTTACTTTCTATGTTTTGAACCATTCCGGTGACACTAGCTATAGATTTCGATGCTTCACTTCAGGTTTACTGTATCCCTCTGACCTTCTTATTGACGATGAAACACAGAAATTGCATCGGAATTAAATACAAAAGGCACAACGCCGACTTAAGTACAAGTAAACTGACTCTTCTTACTGTCTACGATTTGAACCATTCCTGTGACACTAGTTATAGATTCCGATGCTTCACTTCAAGTTTACTGTATCCCTCCGACCTTCTTATTGACGATGAAACAGAGGAATTGCGTCGGAATTAAATACAAAGGGCACAATGCCGGCCTAAGTACAAGAAAACCGACCCTTCTTACTGTCTATGTTTGAACCATTCCTGTGACACTAGTTATCGATTCCGATGCTTCACTTCCGGTTTACTGTATCCCTCTGACCTTCTTATTGACGATGATTCACAGAAATTCCATCGGAATTGAATACAAAAGGGACAATGCCGACTTAGGTACAAGAAAACTGACTCTTCTTACTTTCTATGTTTTGAACCATTCCTGTGACACTAGTTATAGATTTCGATGCTTCACTTCGGGTTTACTGTATCCCTCTGACATTCTTGTTGACGATGAAACACAGAAATTGCATCGGAAATCTATACAAAAGGCACAATGCCGACATAAGTACAAGAAAACTGATTCTCCTTACTGTCTATGTTTTGAACCATTCCTGTGACACTAGTTATAGATTCCGATGCTTCACGTCAGGTTTACTGTATCCCTCTTATCTTCTTATTGACGATGAAACACAGAAATTGCATCGGAATTCTATACAAAAGGCACAATGCCGGCTTAGGTACAAGAAACCTGGCTCTTCTTACTGTCTACGCTTTGAACCATTCCTCTGACACTAGTCATAGATTCCGATGCTTCACTTCAGGTTTATTGTATCCCTCTGACCTTTTCATTGACAATGAAACACAGAAATTGCATGGGAATTAAATACAAAAATCACAATGCCGACTTAAGTACAAGAAAACTGACTCATCTTACTCTCTATGTTTTGAACCATTCCTGTGACACTAGTTATAGATTCCGATGCTTCACCTCATTTTTACTGTATCCCTCTGACCTTCATAATGACGATGAAACACAGAAATTGCATCGGAATTAAATACAAAAGGCACAATGCCGACTTAAGTACAAGTAAACTGACTCTTCTTACTGTCTATGTTTTGAACCATTCCTGTGACACTAGTTATAGATTCCGATGCTTCACTTCAGGTTTACTGTATCCCTCTGACCTTCTTATTGACGATGAAACACAGAAATTGCATCGGAATTAAATAGAAAAGGCACAATGCCTACTTAAGTACAAGAAAACTGATTCTTCTTACTGTCTATGGTTTGAACCATTCCTGTGACACTAGTTATAGATTCCGATGCTTCACTTCAGGTTTACTCTATCCCTCTGACCTTCTTATTGACGACGAAACACAGAAATTGCATCGGAATTCAATAGAAAAGGCACAATGCCTACTTAAGTACAATAAAACTGATTCTTCTTTCTGTCTATGTTTTGAACCATTCCTGTGACACTAGTTATAGATTCCGATGCTTCACTTCAGGTTTACTGTATCCCTCCGACCTTCTTATTGACGATGAAACACAGAAATTGCATCGGAATTAAATACAACGGGCACAATGCCGACCTAAGTACAAGAAAACCGACTCTTCTTACTGTCTATGTTTGAACCATTCCTGTGACACTAGTTATAGATTCCGATGCTTCACTTCAGGTTCACTGTATCCCTCTGACCTCCTTATTGACGATGAAACACAGAAATTGCATCGGAATTAAATACAAAAGGCACAATGCCGACTCAAGTACAAGAACACTAGCTCATCTTTCTGTCTATGTTTTGAACCATTCCTGTGACACTAGTTATAGATTCCAATGCTTCACTTCAGGTTCACTGTATCCCTCTGACCTCCTTATTGACGATGAAAAACAGAAATTGCATCGGAATTAAATTCAAAACGCACAATGCCGACTTAAGAACAGGAAAACTGACTCTTCTTACTGTCTATGTTTTGAACCATTCCTGTGACACTAGTTATAGATTCCGATGCTTCACTTCAGGTTTACTGTATCCCTCTGACCTTCTTATTGACGATGAAACACAGAAATTGCATCGGAATTAAATAGAAAAGGCACAATGCCTACTTTAGTACAAGAAAACTGATTCTTCTTACTGTCTATGATTTGAACCATTCCTGTGACACTAGTTATAGGTTCCGATGCTTCACTTCAGGTTTACTGTATCCCTCTGACCTTCTTATTGACGACGAAACACAGAAATTGCATCGGAATTCAATAGAAAAGGCACAATGCCTAATTAAGTACAATAAAACTGATTCTTCTTCCTGTCTATGTTTTGAACCATTCCTGTGACACTAGTTATAGATTCCGATGCTTCACTTCAGGTTTACTGTATCCCTCCGACCTTCTTATTGACGATGAAACACAGAAATTGCATCGGAATTAAATACAAAGGGCACAATGCCGACCTAAGTACAAGAAAACCGACTCTTCTTACTGTCTATGTTTGAACCATTCCTGTGACACTAGTTATAGATTCCGATGCTTCACATCAAGTTTACTGTATCCCTCTGACCTTCTTATTGACGATGAAACACAGAAATTCCAACGGAATTAAATACAAAAGGCACAATGCCGACTTAGGTACAAGAAAACTGACTCTTCTTACTTTCTATGTTTTGAACCATTCCGGTGACACTAGCTATAGATTTCGATGCTTCACTTCAGGTTTACTGTATCCCTCTGACCTTCTTATTGACGATGAAACACAGAAATTGCATCGGAATTAAATACAAAAGGCACAATGCCGACTTAAGTACAAGTAAACTGACTCTTCTTACTGTCTACGATTTGAACCATTCCTGTGACACTAGTTATAGATTCCGATGCTTCACTTCAAGTTTACTGTATCCCTCCGACCTTCTTATTGACGATGAAACAGAGGAATTGCGTCGGAATTAAATGCAAACGGCACAATGCCGACTTAAGTACAAGAAAACTGACTCTTCTTACTGTCTATGTTTTGAACCATTCCTGTGACACTAGTTATAGATTCCGATGCTTCACTTCAGGTTTACTGTATCCCTCTGACCTTCTTATTGACGATGAAACAAAGAAATTGCATCGGAATTAAATAGAAAAGGCACAATGCCTACTTAAGTACAAGAAAACTGATTCTTCTTACTGTCTATGATTTGAACCATTCCTGTGACACTAGTTATAGATTCCGATGCTTCACTTCAGGTTTACTGTATCCCTCTGACCTTCTTATTGACGACGAAACACAGAAATTGCATCGGAATTCAATAGAAAAGGCACAATGCCTACTTAAGTACAATAAAACTGATTCTTCTTCCTGTCTATGTTTTGAACCATTCCTGTGACACTAGTTATCGATTCCGATGCTTCACTTCAGGTTTACTGTATCCCTCCGACCTTCTTATTGACGATGAAACACAGAAATTGCATCGGATTTAAATACAAAGGGCACAATGCCGACCTAAGTACAAGAAAACCGACTCTTCTTACTGTCTATGTTTGAACCATTCCTGTGACACTAGTTATAGATTCCGATGCTTCACATCAGGTTTACTGTATCCCTCTGACCGTCTTATGGGCGATGAAACACAGAAATTCCAACGGAATTAAATACAAAAGGCACAATGCCGACTTAGGTACAAGAAAACTGACTCTTCTTACTTTCTATGTTTTGAACCATTCCTGTGACACTAGTTATAGATTTCGATGCTTCACTTCAGGTTTACTGTATCCCTCTGACCTTCTTATTAACGATGAAACACAGAAATTGCATCGGAATTAAATACAAAAGGCACAATGCCGACACAAGTACAAGAAGACTGGCTCTTCTTACTGTCTATGTTTTGAACCATTCCTGTGACACTAGTTATAGATTCCGCTGCTTCACTTCAGGTTCACTGTATCCCTCTGACCTCCTGATTGACGATGAAACACAGAATTTGCATCGGAATTAAATACAAAAGGCACAATGCCGACTCAAGTACAAGAACACTAGCTCATCTTTCTGTCTATGTTTTGAACCATTCCTGTGACACTAGTTATAGATTCCAATGCTTCACTTCAGGTTCACTGTATCCCTCTGACCTCCTTATTGACGATGAAAAACAGAAATTGCATCGGAATTAAATTCAAAACGCACAATGCCGACTTAAGAAAAGGAAAACTGACTCTTCTTACTGTCTATGTTTTTAACCACTCCTGTGACACAAGTTATAGATTCCGATGCTTCACTTCAGGTTTACTGTATCCCATTGACCTTCTTATTGACGATGAAACACAGAAATTGCAGCGGAATTAAGTAGAAAAGGCACAATGCCAACTTGAGTACAAGAAAACTGACTCTTCTTACTGTCTATGATTTGAACCATTCCTGTGACACTAGTTATAGATTCCGATGCTTCACTTGAGGTTTACTGTATCCCTCTGACCTTCTTATTGACGACGAAACGCAGAAATTGCATCGGAATTCAATAGAAAAGCTACAATGCGTACTTAAGTACAAGAAAACTGATTCTTCTTACTGTCTATGTTTTGAACCATTCCTGTGACACTAGTTATAGATTCCGATGCTTCACTTCAAGTTTACTGTATCCCTCCGACCTTCTTATTGACGATGAAACAGAGGAATTGCGTCGGAATTAAATACAAAGGGCACAATGCCGACCTAAGTACAAGAAAAACGACTCTTCTTACTGTCTATGTTTGAACCATTCCTGTGACACTAGTTATCGATTCCGATGCTTCACTTCAGGTTTATTGTATCCCTCTGACCTTCTCATTGACAATGAAACACAGAAATTGCATCGGAATTAAATACAAAAATCACAATGCCGACTTAAGTACAAGAAAACTGACTCATCTTACTGTCTATGTTTTGAACCATTCCTGTGACACTAGTTATAGATTCCGATGCTTCACCTCATTTTTACTGTATCCCTCTGACCTTCATATTGACGATGAAACACACAAATTGCATCGGAATTAAATACAAAAGGCACAATGCCGACTTAAGTACAAGTAAACTGACTCTTCTTACTGTCTATGTTTTGAACCATTCCTGTGACACTAGTTATAGATTCCGATGCTTCACTTCAGGTTTACTGTATCCCTCTGACCTTCTTATTGACGATGAAACACAGAAATTGCATCGGAATTAAATAGAAAAGGCACAATGCCTACTTAAGTACAAGAAAACTGATTCTTCTTACTGTCTATGATTTGAACCATTCCTGTGACACTAGTTTTAGGTTCCGATGCTTCACTTCAGGTTTACTGTATCCCTCTGACCTTCTTATTGACGACGAAACACAGAAATTGCATCGGAATTCAATAGAAAAGGCACAATGCCTACTTAAGTACAATAAAACTGATTCTTCTTCCTGTCTATGTTTTGAACCATTCCTGTGACACTAGTTATAGATTCCGATGCTTCACTTCAGGTTTACTGTATCCCTCCGACCTTCTTATTGACGATGAAACACAGAAATTGCATCGGAATTAAATACAAAGGGCACAATGCCGACCTAAGTACAAGAAAACTTACTCTTCTTACTGTCTATGTTTGAACCATTCCTGTGACACTAGTTATAGATTCCGATGCTTCACATCACGTTTACTGTATCCCTCTGACCTTCTTATTGACGATGAAACACAGAAATTCCAACGGAATTAAATACAAAAGGCACAATGCCGACTTAGGTACAAGAAAACTGACTCTTCTTACTTTCTATGTTTTGAACCATTCCGGTGACACTAGCTATAGATTTCGATGCTTCACTTCAGGTTTACTGTATCCCTCTGACCTTCTTATTGACGATGAAACACAGAAATTGCATCGGAATTAAATACAAAAGGCACAACGCCGACTTAAGTACAAGTAAACTGACTCTTCTTACTGTCTACGATTTGAACCATTCCTGTGACACTAGTTATAGATTCCGATGCTTCACTTCAAGTTTACTGTATCCCTCCGACCTTCTTATTGACGATGAAACAGAGGAATTGCGTCGGAATTAAATACAAAGGGCACAATGCCGGCCTAAGTACAAGAAAACCGACCCTTCTTACTGTCTATGTTTGAACCATTCCTGTGACACTAGTTATCGATTCCGATGCTTCACTTCCGGTTTACTGTATCCCTCTGACCTTCTTATTGACGATGATTCACAGAAATTCCATCGGAATTGAATACAAAAGGGACAATGCCGACTTAGGTACAAGAAAACTGACTCTTCTTACTTTCTATGTTTTGAACCATTCCTATGACACTAGTTATAGATTTCGATGCTTCACTTCGGGTTTACTGTATCCCTCTGACATTCTTGTTGACGATGAAACACAGAAATTGCATCGGAAATCTATACAAAAGGCACAATGCCGACTTAAGTACAAGAAAACTGATTCTCCTTACTGTCTATGTTTTGAACCATTCCTGTGACACTAGTTATAGATTCCGATGCTTCACGTCAGGTTTACTGTATCCCTCTTATCTTCTTATTGACGATGAAACACAGAAATTGCATCGGAATTCTATACAAAAGGCACAATGCCGGCTTAGGTACAAGAAACCTGGCTCTTCTTACTGTCTACGCTTTGAACCATTCCTCTGACACTAGTCATAGATTCCGATGCTTCACTTCAGGTTTATTGTATCCCTCTGACCTTTTCATTGACAATGAAACACAGAAATTGCATGGGAATTAAATACAAAAATCACAATGCCGACTTAAGTACAAGAAAACTGACTCATCTTACTCTCTACGTTTTGAACCATTCCTGTGACACTAGTTATAGATTCCGATGCTTCACCTCATTTTTACTGTATCCCTCTGACCTTCATATTGACGATGAAACACAGAAATTGCATCGGAATTAAATACAAAAGGCACAATGCCGACTTAAGTACAAGTAAACTGACTCTTCTTACTGTCTATGTTTTGAACCATTCCTGTGACACTAGTTATAGATTCCGATGCTTCACTTCAGGTTTACTGTATCCCTCTGACCTTCTTATTGACGATGAAACACAGAAATTGCTTCGGAATTAAATAGAAAAGGCACAATGCCTACTTAAGTACAAGAAAACTGATTCTTCTTACTGTCTATGGTTTGAACCATTCCTGTGACACTAGTTATAGATTCCGATGCTTCACTTCAGGTTTACTCTATCCCTCTGACCTTCTTATTGACGACGAAACACAGAAATTGCATCGGAATTCAATAGAAAAGGCACAATGCCTACTTAAGTACAATAAAACTGATTCTTCTTTCTGTCTATGTTTTGAACCATTCCTGTGACACTAGTTATAGATTCCGATGCTTCACTTCAGGTTTACTGTATCCCTCCGACCTTCTTATTGACGATGAAACACAGAAATTGCATCGGAATTAAATACAACGGGCACAATGCCGACCTAAGTACAAGAAAACCGACTCTTCTTACTGTCTATGTTTGAACCATTCCTGTGACACTAGTTATAGATTCCGATGCTTCACTTCAGGTTCACTGTATCCCTCTGACCTCCTTATTGACGATGAAACACAGAAATTGCATCGGAATTAAATACAAAAGGCACAATGCCGACTCAAGTACAAGAACACTAGCTCATCTTTCTGTCTATGTTTTGAACCATTCCTGTGACACTAGTTATAGATTCCAATGCTTCACTTCAGGTTCACTGTATCCCTCTGACCTCCTTATTGACGATGAAAAACAGAAATTGCATCGGAATTAAATTCAAAACGCACAATGCCGACTTAAGAACAGGAAAACTGACTCTTCTTACTGTCTATGTTTTGAACCATTCCTGTGACACTAGTTATAGATTCCGATGCTTCACTTCAGGTTTATTGTATCCCTCTGACCTTTTCATTGACAATGAAACACAGAAATTGCATGGGAATTAAATACAAAAATCACAATGCCGACTTAAGTACAAGAAAACTGACTCATCTTACTCTCTACGTTTTGAACCATTCCTGTGACACTAGTTATAGATTCCGATGCTTCACCTCATTTTTACTGTATCCCTCTGACCTTCATATTGACGATGAAACACAGAAATTGCATCGGAATTAAATACAAAAGGCACAATGCCGACTTAAGTACAAGTAAACTGACTCTTCTTACTGTCTATGTTTTGAACCATTCCTGTGACACTAGTTATAGATTCCGATGCTTCACTTCAGGTTTACTGTATCCCTCTGACCTTCTTATTGACGATGAAACACAGAAATTGCTTCGGAATTAAATAGAAAAGGCACAATGCCTACTTAAGTACAAGAAAACTGATTCTTCTTACTGTCTATGGTTTGAACCATTCCTGTGACACTAGTTATAGATTCCGATGCTTCACTTCAGGTTTACTCTATCCCTCTGACCTTCTTATTGACGACGAAACACAGAAATTGCATCGGAATTCAATAGAAAAGGCACAATGCCTACTTAAGTACAATAAAACTGATTCTTCTTTCTGTCTATGTTTTGAACCATTCCTGTGACACTAGTTATAGATTCCGATGCTTCACTTCAGGTTTACTGTATCCCTCCGACCTTCTTATTGACGATGAAACACAGAAATTGCATCGGAATTAAATACAACGGGCACAATGCCGACCTAAGTACAAGAAAACCGACTCTTCTTACTGTCTATGTTTGAACCATTCCTGTGACACTAGTTATAGATTCCGATGCTTCACTTCAGGTTTACTGTATCCCTCTGACCTTCTTATTGACGATGAAACACAGAAATTGCATCGGAATTAAATAGAAAAGGCACAATGCCTACTTAAGTACAAGAAAACTGATTCTTCTTACTGTCTATGATTTGAACCATTCCTGTGACACTAGTTATAGGTTCCGATGCTTCACTTCAGGTTTACTGTATCCCTCTGACCTTCTTATTGACGACGAAACACAGAAATTGCATCGGAATTCAATAGAAAAGGCACAATGCCTAATTAAGTACAATAAAACTGATTCTTCTTCCTGTCTATGTTTTGAACCATTCCTGTGACACTAGTTATAGATTCCGATGCTTCACTTCAGGTTTACTGTATCCCTCCGACCTTCTTATTGACGATGAAACACAGAAATTGCATCGGAATTAAATACAAAGGGCACAATGCCGACCTAAGTACAAGAAAACCGACTCTTCTTACTGTCTATGTTTGAACCATTCCTGTGACACTAGTTATAGATTCCGATGCTTCACATCAAGTTTACTGTATCCCTCTGACCTTCTTATTGACGATGAAACACAGAAATTCCAACGGAATTAAATACAAAAGGCACAATGCCGACTTAGGTACAAGAAAACTGACTCTTCTTACTTTCTATGTTTTGAACCATTCCGGTGACACTAGCTATAGATTTCGATGCTTCACTTCAGGTTTACTGTATCCCTCTGACCTTCTTATTGACGATGAAACACAGAAATTGCATCGGAATTAAATACAAAAGGCACAATGCCGACTTAAGTACAAGTAAACTGACTCTTCTTACTGTCTACGATTTGAACCATTCCTGTGACACTAGTTATAGATTCCGATGCTTTACTTCAAGTTTACTGTATCCCTCCGACCTTCTTATTGACGATGAAACAGAGGAATTGCGTCGGAATTAAATGCAAACGGCACAATGCCGGCCTAAGTACAAGAAAACCGACTCTTCTTACTGTCTATGTTTGAACCATTCCTGTGACACTAGTTATCGATTCCGATGCTTCACTTCAGGTTTACTGTATCCCTCTGACCTTCTTATTGACGATGAAACACAGAAATTCCATCGGAATTAAATACAAAAGGCACAATGCCGACTTAGGTACAAGAAAACTGACTCTTCTTACTTTCTATGTTTTGAACCATTCCTGTGACACTAGTTATAGATTTCGATGCTTCACTTCGGGTTTACTGTATCCCTCTGACATTCTTGTTGACGATGAAACACAGAAATTGCATCGGAATTCTATACAAAAGGCACAATGCCGACTTAAGTACAAGAAAACTGATTCTCCTTACTGTCTATGTTTTGAACCATTCCTGTGAAACTAGTTATAGATTCCGATGCTTCACGTCAGGTTTACTGTATCCCTCTTATCTTCTTATTGACGATGAAACACAGAAATTGCATCGGAATTCTATACAAAAGGCACAATGCCGGCTTAGGTACAAATAACCTGGCTCTTCTTACTGTCTATGCTTTGAACCATTCCTCTGTCACTAGTCATAGATTCCGATGCTTCACTTCAGGTTTATTGTATCCCTCTGACCTTCTCATTGACAATGAAACACAGAAATTGCATCGGAATTAAATACAAAAATCACAATGCCGACTTAAGTACAAGAAAACTGACTCATAGTACTCTCTATGTTTTGAACCATTCCTGTGACACTAGTTATAGATTCCGATGCTTCACCTCATTTTTACTGTATCTCTCTGACCTTCATATTGACGATGAAACACAGAAATTGCATCGGAATTAAATACAAAAGGCACAATGCCGACTTAAGTACAAGTAAACTGACTCTTCTTACTGTCTATGTTTTGAACCATTCCTGTGACACTAGTTATAGATTCCGATGCTTCACTTCAGGTTTACTGTATCCCTCTGACCTTCTTATTGACGATGAAACACAGAAATTGCATCGGAATTAAATAGAAAAGGCACAATGCCTACTTAAGTACAAGAAAACTGATTCTTCTTACTGTCTATGGTTTGAACCATTCCTGTGACACTAGTTATAGATTCCGATGCTTTACTTCAGGTTTACTCTATCCCTCTGACCTTCTTATTGACGACGAAACACAGAAATTGCATCGGAATTCAATAGAAAAGGCACAATGCCTACTTAAGTACAATAAAACTGATTCTTCTTCCTGTCTATGTTTTGAACCATTCCTGTGACACTAGTTATAGATTCCGATGCTTCACTTCAGGTTTACTGTATCCCTCCGACCTTCTTATTGACGATGAAACACAGAAATTGCATCGGAATTAAATACAAAGGGCACAATGATGACCAAAGTACAAGAAAACCGACTCTTCTTACTGTCTATGTTTGAACCATTCCTGTGACACTAGTTATAGATTCCGCTGCTTCACATCAGGTTTACTGTATCCCTCTGACCTTCTTATTGACGATGAAACACAGAAATTCCAACGGAATTAAATACAACAGGCACAATGCCGACTTAGGTACAAGAAAACTGACTCTTCTTACTTTCTATGTTTTGAACCATTCCTGTGACACTAGTTATAGATTTCGATGCTTCACTTCAGGTTTACTGTATCCCTCTGACCTTCTTATTGACGATGAAACACAGAAATTGCATCGGAATTAAATACAAAAGGCACAATGCCGACTCAAGTACAAGAAGACTGGCTCTTCTTACTGTCTATGTTTTGAACCATTCCTGTGACACTAGTTATAGATTCCGATGCTTCACTTCAGGTTCACTGTATCCCTCTGACCTCCTTATTGACGATGAAACACAGAAATTGCATCGGAATTAAATACAAGAGGCACAATGCCGACTCAAGTACAAGAACACTAGCTCATCTTTTAGTCTATGTTTTGAACCATTCCTGTGACACTAGTTATAGATTCCAATGCTTCACTTCAGGTTCACTGTATCCCTCTGACCTCCTTATTGACGATGAAAAACAGAAATTGCATCGGAATTAAATACAAAACGCACAATGCCGACTTAAGAACAGGAAAACTGACTCTTCTTACTGTCTATGTTTTTAACCACTCCTGTGACACAAGTTATAGATTCCGATGTTTCACTTCAGGTTTACTGTATCCCATTGACCTTCTTATTGACGATGAAACACAGAAATTGCAGCGGAATTAAGTAGAAAAGGCACAATGCCGACTTAAGTACAAGAAAACTGACTCTTTTTACTGTCTATGATTTGAACCATTCCTGTGACACTAGTTATACATTCCGATGCTTCACTTCAGGTTTACTGTATCCCTCTGACCTTCTTATTGACGACGAAACGCAGAAATTCCATCGGAATTCAATAGAAAAGGCACAATGCGTACTTAAGTACAAGAAAACTGATTCTTCTTACTGTCTATGTTTTGAACCATTCCTGTGACACTAGTTATAGATTCCGATGCTTCACATCAGGTTTACTGTATCCCTGTGACCTTCCTATTGACGATGAAACACAAAAAATTCCAACGGAATTAAATACAAAAGGCACAATGCCGACTTAGGTACAAGAAAACTGACTCTTCTTACTTTCTATGCTTTGAATCATTCCTGTGACACTAGCTATAGATTTCGATGCTTCACTTCAGGTTTACTGTATCCGTCTGACCTTCTTATTGACGATGAAACACAGAAATTGCATCGGAATTAAATAGCAAAGGCACAATGCCTACTTAAGTACAAGAAAACTGATTCTTCTTACTGTCTATGATTTGAACCATTCCTGTGACACTAGTTTTAGGTTCCGATGCTTCACTTCAGGTTTACTGTATCCCTCTGACCTTTTTATTGACGATGAAACAGAGGAATTGCGTCGGAATTAAATACTAAGGGCACAATGCCGACCTAAGTACAAGAAAAACGACTCTTCTTACTGTCTATGTTTGAACCATTCCTGTGACACTAGTTATCGATTCCGATGCTTCACTTCAGGTTTATTGTATCCCTCTGACCTTCTCATTGGCAATGAAACACAGAAATTGCATCGGAATTGAATACAAAAATCACAATGCCGACTTAAGTACAAGTAAACTGACTCTTCTTACTCTCTATGTTTTGAACCATTCCTGTGACACTAGTAATAGATTCCGATGCTTCACTTCAGGTTTACTGTATCCCTCTGACCTTCTTATTGACGATGAAACACAGAAACTGCATCGGAATTAAATAGAAAAGGCACAATGCCTACTTAAGTACAAGAAAACTGATTCTTCTTACTGTCTATGATTTGAACCATTCCTGTGACACTAGTTTTAGGTTCCGATGCTTCACTTCAGGGTTACTGTATCCCTCTGACCTTCTTATTGACGACGAAACACAGAAATTGCATCGGAATTCAATAGAAAAGGCACAATGCCTACTTAAGTACAATAAAACTGATTCTTCTTCCTGTCTATGTTTCGAACCATTCCTGTGACACTAGTTATAGATTCCGATGCTTCACTTCAGGTTTACTGTATCCCTCCGACCTTCTTATTGACGATGAAACACAGAAATTGCATCGGAATTAAATACAAAGGGCACAATGCCGACCTAAGTACAAGATAACTGACTCTTCTTACTTTCTATGTTTTGAACCATTCCTGTGACACTAGCTATAGATTTCGATGCTTCACTTCAGGTTTACTGTATCCCTCTGACGTTCTTATTGACGATGAAACACAGAAATTGCATCGGAATTAAATAGCAAAGGCACAATGCCTACTTAAGTACAAGAAAACTGATTCCTCTTACTGTCTATGATTTGAACCATTCCTGTGACACTAGTTTTAGCTTCTGATGCTTCACTTCAGGTTTACTGTATCCCTCTGACCTTCTTATTGACGATGAAACACAGAAATTGTATCGGAATTAAATACAAAAGGCACAATGCCGACTTAAGTACAAGTAAACTGACTCTTCTTACTGTCTACGATTTGAACCATTCCTGTGACACTAGTTATAGATTCCGATGCTTCACTTCAGGTTTACTGTATCCCTCTGACCTTCTTATTGACGATGAAACACAGAAATTGCATCGGAATTAAATAGAAAAGGACCAATGCCTACTTAAGTACAAGAAAACTGATTCTTCCTACTGTCTATGATTTGAACCATTCCTGTGACACTAGTTATAGATTCCGATGCTTCACTTCAGGTTTACTGTATCCCTCTGACCTTCTTACTGACGACGAAACACAGAAATTGCATCGGAATACAATAGAAAAGGCACAATGCCTACTTAAGTACAATAAAACTGATTCTTCTTCCTGTCTATGTTTTGAACCATTCCTGTGACACTAGTTATAGATTCCGATGCTTCACTTCAGGTTTACTGTATCCCTCCGACCTTCTTATTGACGATGAAACACAGAAATTGCATAGGAATTAAATACAAAGGGCACAATGCCGACCTAAGTACAAGAAAACCGACTCTTCTTACTGTCTATGTTTGAACCATTCCTGTGACACTAGTTATAGATTCCGATGCTTCACATCAGGTTTACTGTATCCCTCTGACCTTCTTATTGACGATGAAACACAGAAATTCCAACGGAATTAAATACAAAAGGCACAATGCCGACTTAGGTACAAGGAAACTGACTCTTCTTACTTTCTATGTTTTGAACCATTCCTGTGACACTAGTTACAGATTTCGATGCTTCACTTCAGGTTTACTGTATCCCTCTGACCTTCTTATTGACGATGAAACACAGAAATTGCATCGGAATTCTATACAAAAGGCACAATGCCGATTTAAGTACAAGAAAACTGACTCTTCTTACTGTCTATGTTTTGAACCATTCCTGTGACACTAGTTATGGATTCCGATGCTTCACTTCAGGTTTACTGTATCCCTCTGATCTTCTTATTGACGATGAAACACAGAAATTGCATCGGAATTCTATACAAAAGGCACAATGCGTACTTAAGTACAAGAAAACTGATTCTTCTTACTGTCTATGTTTTGAACCATTCCTGTGACACTAGTTATAGATTCCGATGCTTCACTTCAAGTTTACTGTATCCCTCCGACCTTCTTATTGACGATGAAACAGAGAAATTGCATCGGAATTAAATACAAAGGGCACAATGCCGACCTAAGTACAAGAAAACCGACTCTTCGTACTGTCTATGTTTGAACCATTCCTGTGACACTAGTTATAGATTCCGATGCTTCACTTCAGGTTTACTGTATCCCTCTGACCTTCTTATTGACGATGAAACACAGAAATTCCATCGGAATTAAATACAAAAGGCACAATGCCGACTTAGGTACAAGAAAACTGACTCTTCTTACTTTCTATGTTTTGAACCATTCCTGTGACACTAGTTATAGATTTCGATGCTTCACTTCAGGTTTACTGTATCACTCTGACCTTCTTATTGACGATGAAACACAGAAATTGCATCGGAATTCTATACAAAAGGCACAATGACGACTTAGGTACAAGAACCCTGGCTCTTCTTACTGTCTATGTTTTGAACCATTCCTCTGACACTAGTTATAGATTCCGAAGCTTCACTTCAGGTTTATTGTATTCCACTGACCTTCTCATTGACAATGAAACACAGAAATTGCATCGGAATTAAATACAAAAATCACAATGCCGACTTAAGTACAAGAAAACTGACTCATCTTACTGTCTATGTTTTGAACCATTCCTCTGACTCTAGTTATAGATTCCGATGCTTCACCTCATTTTTACTGTATCCCTCTGACCTTCATATTGACGATGAAACACAGAAATTGCATCGGAATTAAATACAACAGGCACAATGCCGACTTAAGTACATGTAAACTGTGTCTCCTTACTGTCTATGTTTTGAACCATTCCTGTGACACTAGTTATAGATTCCGATGCTTCACTTCAGGTTTACTGTATCCCTCTGACCTTCTTATTGACGATGAAACACAGAAATTGCATCGGAATTAAATAGAAAAGGCACAATGCCGACTTAAGTACAAGAAAACCAACTCTTCTTACTGTCTATGATTTGAACCATTCCTGTGACACTAGTTATAGATTCCGATGCTTCACTTCAGGTTTACTGTATCCCTCTGACCTTCTTATTGACGACGAAACACAGAAATTGCATCGGAATTCAATAGAAAAGGCACAATGCCTACTTAAGTACACTAAAACTGATTCTTCTTCCTGTCTATGTTTTGAACCATTCCTGTGACACTAGTTATAGATTCCGATGCTTCACTTCAGGTTTACTGTATCCCTCCGACCTTCTTATTGACGATGAAACACAGAAATTGCATCGGAATTACATACAAAGGGCACATTGCCGACCAAAGTACAAGAAAACCGACTCTTCTTACTGTCTATGTTTGAACCATTCCTGTGACACTAGTTATAGATTTCGATGCTTCACTTCAGGTTTACTGTATCACTCTGACCTTCTTATTGACGATGAAACACAGAAATTGCATCGGAATTCTATACAAAAGGCACAATGCCGACTTCGGTACAAGAACCCTGGCTCTTCTTACTGTCTATGTTTTGAACCATTCCTCTGACACTAGTTATAGATTCCGAAGCTTCACTTCAGGTTTATTGTATTCCACTGACCTTCTCATTGACAATGAAACACAGAAATTGCATCGGAATTAAATACAAAAATCACAATGCCGACTTAAGTACAAGAAAACTGACTCATCTTACTGTCTATGTTTTGAACCATTCCTGTGACTCTAGTTATAGATTCCGATGCTTCACCTCATTTTTACTGTATCCCTCTGACCTTCATATTGACGATGAAACACAGAAATTGCATCGGAATTAAATACAACAGGCACAATGCCGACTTAAGTACATGTAAACTGTGTCTCCTTACTGTCTATGTTTTGAACCATTCCTGTGACACTAGTTATAGATTCCGATGCTTCACTTCAGGTTTACTGTATCCCTCTGACCTTCTTATTGACGATGAAACACAGAAATTGCATCGGAATTAAATAGAAAAGGCACAATGCCGACTTAAGTACAAGAAAACCAACTCTTCTTACTGTCTATGATTTGAACCATTCCTGTGAAACTAGTTATAGATTCCGATGCTTCACTTCAGGTTTACTGTATCCCTCTGACCTTCTTATTGACGACGAAACACAGAAATTGCATCGGAATTCAATAGAAAAGGCACAATGCCTACTTAAGTACACTAAAACTGATTCTTCTTCCTGTCTATGTTTTGAACCATTCCTGTGACACTAGTTATAGATTCCGATGCTTCACTTCAGGTTTACTGTATCCCTCCGACCTTCTTATTGACGATGAAACACAGAAATTGCATCGGAATTACATACAAAGGGCACATTGCCGACCAAAGTACAAGAAAACCGACTCTTCTTACTGTCTATGTTTGAACCATTCCTGTGACACTAGTTATAGATTCCGATGCTTCACATCAGGTTTACTGTATCCCTCTGACCTTCTTATTGACGATGAAACACAGAAATTCCAACGGAATTAAATACAAAACGCACAATGCCGAATTAAGTACAAGAAAACTGACTCTTCTTACTGTCTATGTTTTGAACCAGTCCTGTGACATTAGTTACAGATTCTGATGCTTCACTACAGGTTTACTGTATCCCTGTGACCTTCTTATTGACGATGAGACACAGAAATTGCATCGGAATTAAATACGAAATGCACAATGCCGACCTAAGTACAAGAAAACCGACTCTTCTTACTGTCTATGTTTAAACCATTCCTTTGACACTAGTTATAGATTCCGATGCTTCACTTCAGGTTTACTGTATCCCTCTGACCTTCTTATTGACGACGAAACACAGAAATTGCATCGGAATTAAATACAAAAATACAATGCCGACTTAAGTACAAGAAAACTGACTCATCTTACTGTCTATGTTTGAACCATTCCTGAGACACTAGTTATAGATTCCGATGCTTCACTTCAGGTTTACTGTATCCCTCTGACCTTCTTATTGACGATGAAACACAGAAATTCCATCGGAATTAAATACAAAAGGCACAATGCCGACTTAGGTACAAGAAAACTGACTCTTCTTACTTTCTATGTTTTGAACCATTCCTGTGACACTAGTTATAGATTTCGATGCTTCACTTCAGGTTTACTGTATCCCTCTGACCTTCTTATTGACGATGAAACACAGAAATTGCATCGGAATTCTGTACAAAAGACACAATGCCGACTTAAGTACAAGAAAACTGACTCTTCTTACTGTCTATCTTTTGAACCATTCCTGTGACACTAGTTATAGATTCCGATGCTTCACTTCCGGTTTACGGTATCCCTCTGACCTTCTTATTGACGATGAAACACAGAATTTGCATCGGAATTAAACACAAAACGCACAATGCCGACTTAAGAACAGGAAAACTGACTCTTCTTACTGTCTCTGTTTTGAACCACTCCTGTGACACAAGTTATTGATTCCGATGCTTCACTTCAGGTTTACTGTATCCCATTGACCTTCTTATTGACGATGAAACACAGAAATTGCATCGGAATTAAATAGAAAAGGTACAATGCCGACTTACGTACAAGAAAACTGACTCTTCTTACTGTCTATGATTTGAACCATTCCTGTGACACTAGTTATAGGTTCCGATGTTTCACTTCAGGTTTACTGTATCCCTCTGACCTTCTTATTGACGACGAAACACAGAAATTGCATCGGAATTCAATAGAAAAGGCACAATGCCTACTTAAGTACAAGAAAACTGATTCTTCTTACTGTCTATGTTTTGAACCATTCCTGTGACACTAGTTATAGATTCCGATGCTTCACTTCAAGTTTACTGTATCCCTCCGACCTTTTTATTGACGATGAAACACAGAAATTGCACCGGAATTAAATAAAAAGGGCACAATGCCGACCTAAGTACAAGAAAACCGACTCTTCTTACTGTCTATGTTTGAACCATTCCTGAGACACTAGTTATAGATTCCGATGCTTCACTTCAGGTTTACTGTATCCCTCTGACCTTCTTATTGACGATGAAACACAGAAATTCCATCGGAATTAAATAAAAAAAGGCACAATGCCGACTTAGGTACAAGAAAACTGACTCTTCTTACTTTCTATGTTTTGAACCATTCCTGTGACACTAGTTATAGATTTCGATGCTTCACTTCAGGTTTACTGTATCCCTCTGACCTTCTTATTGACGATGAAACACAGAAATTCCATCGGAATTAAATACAAAAGGCACAATGCCGACTTAGGTACAAGAAAACTGACTCTTCTTACTTTCTATGTTTTCAACCATTCCTGTGACACTAGTTATAGATTTCGATGCTTCACTTCAGGTTTACTGTATCCCTCTGACCTTCTTATTGACGATGGAACACAGAAATTGCATCGGAATTCTATACAAAAGGCACAATGCCGACTTAAGTACAAGAAAATTGACTCTTCTTACTGTCTATGTTTTGAACCATTCATGTGACACTAGTTATAGATTCCGATGCTTCACTTCAGGTTTACTGTATCCCTCTGATCTTCTTATTGACAATGAAACACAGAAATTGCATCGGAATTAAATACAAAAATCACAATGCCGACTTAAGTACAAGAAAACTGACTCATCTTACTGTCTATGTTTTGAACCATTCCTGTGACACTAGTTATAGATTCCGATGCTTCACCTCATTTTTACTGTATCCCTCTGACCTTCTTATTGACGATGAAACACAGAAATTGCATCGGAATTCAATGGAAAAGGCACAATGCCTACTTAAGTACAAGTAAACTGATTCTTCTTACTGTCTGTGTTTTGAACCATTCCTGTGACACTAGTTATAGATTCCGATGCTTCACTTCAGGTTTACTGTATCCCTCCGACCTTCTTATTGACGATGAAACACAGATATTGCATCGGAATTCTATACAAAAGGCACAATGCCGACTTAAGTACAAGAAAACTGACTCATCTTACTGTCTATGTTTTGAACCATTCCTGTGACACTAGTTATAGATTCCGATGCTTCACTTCAGGTTTACTGTATCCCTCTGATCTTTTTATTGACGATGAAACACAGAAATTGCATCAGAATTAAATACAAAACGCACAATGCCGACTTAAGAACAGGAAAACTGACTCTTCTTACTGTCTATGTTTTGAACCACTCCTGTGACACAAGTTATAGATTCCGATGCTTCACTTCAGGTTTACTGTATCCCATTGACCTTCTTATTGACGATGAAACACAGAAATTGCATCGGAATTAAGTAGAAAAGGCACAATGCCGACTTAAGTACAAGAAAACTGACTCTTCTTACTGTCTATGATTTGAAACATTCCTGTGACACTAGATATAGATTCCGATGCTTCACTTCAGGTTTACTGTATCCCTCTGACGTTCGTATTGACGACGAAACACAGAAATTGCATCGGAATTCAATAGAAAAGGCACAATGCCTACTTATGCACAAGAAAACTGATTCTTCTTACTGTCTATGTTTTGAACCATTCCTGTGACACTAGTTATAGATTCCGATGCTTCACTTCAAGTTTACTGTATCCCTCCGACCTGCTTATTGACGATGAAACACAGAAATTGTATCGGAATTAAATACAAAGGGCACAATGCCGACCTAAGTACAAGAAAACCGACTCTTCTTACTGTCTATGTTTGAATCATTCCTGTGACACTAGTTATAGATTCCGATCCTTCACGTCAGGTTTACTGTATCCCTCTGACCTTCTTATTGACGATGAAACATGGAAATTCCATCGGAATTAAATACAAAAGGCACAATGCCGACTTAGGTACAAGAAAACTGACTCTTCTTACTTTCTATGTTTTGAACCATTCCTGTGACAATAGTTATAGATTTCGATGCTTCACTTCAGGTTTACTGTATCCCTCTGACCTTCTTATTGACGATGAAACACAGATATTGCATCGGAATTCTATACAAAAGGCACAATGCCGACTTAAGTACAAGAAAACTGACTCTTCTTACTGTCTATGTTTTGAACCATTCCTGTGACACTAGTTACAGATTCCGATGCTTCACTTCAGGTTTACTGTATCCCTCTGATCTTTTTATTGACGATGAAACACAGAAATTGAATCGGAATTCTATACAAAAGGCACAATGCCGACTTAAGTACAAGAAAACTGACTCTTCTTACTGTCTATCTTTTGAACCATTCCTGTGACACTAGTTATAGATTCCGATGCTTCACTTCCGGTTTACTGTATCCCTCTGACCTTCTTATTGACGATGAAACACAGAAATTGCATCAGAATTAAATACAAAACGCACAATGCCGACTTAAGAACAGGAAAACTGACTCTTCTTACTGTCTATGTTTTGAACCATTCCTGTGACACAAGTTATAGATTCCGATGCTTCACTTCAGGTTTACTGTATCCCATTGACCTTCTTATTGACGATGAAACACAGAAATTGCATCGGAATTAAATAGAAAAGGCACAATGCCGACTTAAGTACAAGAAAACTGACTCTTCTTACTGTCTATGATTTGAAACATTCCTGTGACATTAGTTACAGATTCTGATGCTTCTCTACAGATTTACTGTATCCCTGTGACCTTCGTATTGACGACGAGACACAGAAATTGCATCGGAATTAAATACGAAAGGCACAATGCCGACTTAAGTACAAGAAAACTGACTCTTCTTACTGTCTATGTTTTGAACCATTCCTGTGACACTAGTTATAGATTCCGATGCTTCACTTCAAGTTTAATGTATCCCTCTGACTTTTTATTGACGATGAAACACAGAAATTGCTTCGGAATGAAATGCAATAGGAAGAATGCAGACTTAAGTAAAGAAGACTGACTCTTCTTACTGTCTATGTTTTGAACCGTTCCTGTGACACTAGTTATAGATTCCGATGCTTCACTTCAGGTTTACTGTATCCCTCTGACCTTCTTATTGACGATGAAACACAGAAATTCCATCAGAATTAAATACAAAAGGCACAATGCCGACTTAGGTACAAGAAAACTGACTCTTCTTACTTTCTATGTTTTGAACCATTCCTGTGACACTATTTATAGATTCCGATGCTTCACTTCCGGTTTACTGTATCCCTCTGACCTTCTTATTTGACGATGAAACACAGAATTTGCATCGGAATTAAATACAAAACGCACAATGCCGACTTAAGAACAGGAAAACTGACTCTTCTTACTGTCTCTGTTTTGAACCACTCCTGTGACACAAGTTATAGATTCCGATGCTTCACTTCAGGTTTACTGTATCCCATTGACCTTCTTATTGACGATGAAACACAGAAATTGCATCGGAATTAAATAGAAAAGGCACAATGCCGACTTAAGAACAAGAAAACTGACTCTTCTTACTGTCTATGATTTGAACCATTCCTGTGACACTAGTTATAGGTTCCGATGCTTCACTTCAGGTTTACTGTATCCCTCTCACCTTCTTATTGACGACGAAACACAGAAATTGCATCGGAATTCAATAGAAAAGGCACAATGCCTACTTAAGTACAAGAAAACTGATTCTTTTTACTGTCTATGTTTTGAACCATTCCTGTGACACTAGTTATAGATTCCGATGCTTCACTTCAAGTTTACTGTATCCCTCCGACCTTCGTATTGACGATGAAACACAGAAATTGCACCGGAATTAAATAAAAAGGGCACAATGCCGACCTAAGTATAAGAAAACCGACTCTTCTTACTGTCTATGTTTGAACCATTCCTGTGACACTAGTTATAGATTCCGATGCTTCACTTCAGGTTTACTGTATCCCTCTGATCTTCCTATTGACGATGAAACACAGAAATTGCATCGGAATTCTATACAAAAGGCACAATGCCGACTTATTTACAAGAAACCTGTCTCTTCTCACTGTCTATGTCTTGAACCATTCCTCTGACACTAGTTATAGATTCCGCTGCTTCACTTCAGGTTTATTGTATCCCTCTGATCTTCCTATTGACGATGAAACACAGAAATTGCATCGGAATTCTATACAAAAGGCACAATGCCGACTTATTTACAAGAAACCTGTCTCTTCTCACTGTCTATGTCTTGAACCATTCCTCTGACACTAGTTATAGATTCCGCTGCTTCACTTCAGGTTTATTGTATCCCTCTGACCGTCTTATTGACAATGAAACACAGAAATTGCATCGGAATTAAATACAAAAATCACAATGCCGACTTAAGTACAAGAAAACTGACTCATCTTACTGTCTATGTTTTGAACCATTCCTGTGACACTAGTTATAGATTCCGATGCTTCACCTCATTTTTACTGTATCCCTCTGACCTTCTTATTGACGATGAAACACAGAAATTGCATCGGAATTCTATACAAAAGGCACAATGCCGACTTAGGTACAAGAAACCTGTCTCTTCTTACTGTCTATGTCTTGAACCATTCCTCTGACACTAGTTATAGATTCCGATGCTTCACTTCAGGTTTATTGTATCCCTCTGACCTTCTTATTGACAATGAAACACAGAAATTGCATCGGAATTAAATACAAAAATCACAATGCCGACTTAAGTACAAGAAAACTGACTCATCTTACTGTCTATGTTTGAACCATTCCTGTGACACTAGTTATAGATTCCGATGCTTCACCTCATTTTTACTGTATCCCTCTGACCTTCTTATTGACGATGAAACACAAAAAATTGCATCGGAATTCAATGGAAAAGGCACAATGCCTACTTAAGTACAAGTAAACTGATTCTTCTTACTGTCCATATTTTGAACCATTCCTGTGACACTAGTTATAGATTCCGATGCTTCACTTCAGGTTTACTGTATCCCTCCGACCTTCTTATTGACGATGAAACATAGAAATTGCATCGGAATTAAATACAAAGGGCACAATGCCGACCTAAGTACAAGAAAACAGACTCTTCTTACTGTCTATGTTTGAACCATTCCTGTGACACTAGTGGTAGATTCCGATGCTTCACATGAGGTTTACTGTATCCCTCTGACCTTCTTATTGACGATGAAACATGGAAATTCCATCGGAATTAAATACAAAAGGCACAATGCCGACTTAGGTACAAGAAAACTGACTCTTCTTACTTTCTATGTTTTGAACCATTCCTGTGACACTAGTTATAGATTTCGATGCTTCACTTCAGGTTTACTGTATCCCTCTGACCCTCTTATTGACGATGAAACACAGAAATTGCATCGGAATTCTATACAAAAGGCACAATGCCGACTTAAGTACAAGAAAACTGACTCTTCTTACTGTCTATGTTTTGAACCATTCCTGTGACACTAGTTATAGATTCCGATACTTCACTTCAGGTTTACTGTATCCCTCTGACCTTTTTATTGACGATGAAACACAGAGATTGCATCGGAATTCTATACAAAAGGCACAATGCCGACTTAAGTACAAGAAAACTGACTCTTCTTACTGTCTATCTTTTGAACCATTCCTGTGACACTAATTATAGATTCCGATGCTTCACTTCCGGTTTACTGTATCCCTCTGACCTTCTTATTGACGATGAAACACAGAAATTGCATCGGAATTAAATACAAAACGCACAATGCCGACTTAAGAACAGGAAAACTGACTCTTCTTACTGTCTATGTTTTGAACCACTCCTGTAACACAAGTTATAGATTCCGATGCTTCACTTCAGGTTTACTGTATCCCATTGACCTTCTTATTGACGATGAAACACAGAAATTGCATCGGAATTCTATACAAAAGGCACAATGCCGACTTAAGTACAAGAAAACTGACTCTTCTTACTGTCTATGATTTGAAACATTCCTGTGACACTAGATATAGATTCCGATGCTTCACTTCAGGTTTACTGTATCCCTCTGACGTTCGTATTGACGACGAAACACAGAAATTGCATCGGAATTCAATAGAAAAGGCACAATGCCTACTTATGTACAAGAAAACTGATTCTTCTTACTGTCTATGTTTTGAACCATTCCTGTGACACTAGTTATAGATTCCGATGCTTCACTTCAAGTTTACTGTATCCCTCTGACCTGCTTATTGACGATGAAACACAGAAATTGTATCGGAATTAAATACATAGGGCACAATGCCGACCTAAGTACAAGAAAACCGACTCTTCTTACTGTCTATGTTTGAACCATTCCTGTGACACTAGTTATAGATTCCGACGCTTCACTTCAGGTTTACTGTATCCCTCTGACCTTCTTATTGACGATGAGACACAGAAATTGTATCGGAATTCTATACAAAAGGCACAATGCCGACTTAGGTACAAGAAACCTGTCTCTTCTTACTGTCTATGTTTTGAACCATTCCTCTGACACTAGTTATAGATTCCGATGCTTCACTTCAGGTTTATTGTATCCCTCTGACCTTCTTATTGACAATGAAACACAGAAATTGCGTCGGAATTAAATACAAAAATCACAATGCCCACTTAAGTACAAGAAAACTGACTCATCTTACTGTCTATGTTTTGAACCATTCCTGTGACACTAGTTATAAATTCCGATGCTTGACCTCATTTTTACTGTATCCCTCTGACCGTCATATTGACGATGAAACACAGAAATTGCATCGGAATTAAATAGAAAAGGCACAATGCCGACTTAAGTACAAGAAAACTGACTCTTCTTACTGTCTGTGATTTGAACCATTCCTGTGACACTAGTTATAGATTCCGATGCTTCACTTCTGTTTTACTGTATCCCTCTGACCTTCTTATTGACAACGAAACACAGAAATTGCATCGGAATTTAATAGAAAAGGCACAATGCCTACTTAAGTACAAGAAAACTGATTTTTCTTACTGTCTATGTTTTGAACCATTCCTGTGACACTAGTTATTGATTCCGATGCTTCACTTCAGGTTTACTGTATCCCTCCGACCTTCTTATTGATGATTAAACACAGAAATTGCATCGGAATTAAATACAAAGGGCACAATGCCGACCTAAGTACAAGAAAACCGACTCTTCTTACTGTCTATGTTTGAACCATTCCTGTGACACTAGTTATAGATTCCGATGCTTCACATCAGGTTTACTGTATCCCTCTGACCTTCTTATTGACGATGAAACACAGAAATACCATCGGAATTAAATACAAAAGGCACAATGCCGACTTAGGTACAAAAAAACTGACTCTTCTTACTTTCTATGTTTTGAACCATTCCTGTGACACTAGTTATAGATTTCGATGCTTCACTTCAGGTTTACTGTATCCCTCTGACCTTCGTATTGACGATGAAACACAGAAATTGCATCGGAATTCTATACAAAAGGCACAATGCCGACTTAAGTACAAGAAAACTGACTCTTCTTACTGTCTATGTTTTGAACCATTCCTGTGACACTAGTTATAGATTCCGATGCTTCACTTCAGGTTTACTGTATCCCTCTGTTCTTCTTATTGACGATGAAACACAGAAATTGCATCGGAATTCTATACAAAAGGCACAATGCCGACTTAGGTACAAGAAAACTGGCTCTTCTTACTGTCTATGTTTTGAACCATTCCTCTGACACTAGTTAAAGATTCCGATGCTTCATTTCAGGTTTATTGTATCCCTCTGGCCTTCTTATTGATAATGAAACACAGAAATTGCAACGGAATTAAATACAAAAATCACAATGCCGACTTAAGTACAAGAAAACTGAGTCATCTTACTGTCTATGTATTGAACCATTCCTGTGACACTAGTTATAGATTCCGATGCTTCACCTCAGGTTTACTGTATCCCTCTGACCTTCATATTGACGATGAAACACAGAAATTGCATCGTAATTAAATACAAAAGGCACAATGCCGACTTAAGTACAAGTAAACTGACTCTTCTTACTGTCTACGTTTGAACCATTCATGTGACACTAGTTATAGATTCCGATGCTTCACCTCAGGTTTACTGTATCCCTCTGACCTTCATATTGACGATGAAACACAGAAATTGCATCGGAATTAAATACAAATGGCACAATGCCGACTTAAGTACAAGAAAACTGACTCTTCTTACTGTCTATGTTTTGAACCATTCCTGTGACATTAGTTATAGATTCCGATGCTCCACTTCAGGTTTACTGTATACCTCTGACCTTCTTATTGACAATGAAACGCAGAAATTTCATCGGAATTAAGTAGAAAAGGCACAATGCCAACTTAAGTACAAGAAAACTGACCCTTCTTACTGTCTATGTTTTGAACCATTCCTGTGACACTAGTTATAGATTCCGATGCTTCACATCAGGTTTACTGTATTCCTATGACCTTCTTATTCGCGATGAAACACAGAAATTTCATCGGAATTAAATACAAAAGGCACAATGCCGACATAAGTACATGAAAATTGACTCTTCTTACTGTCTTTGTTTTGAACCAATCCTGTGACACTAGTAATAGATTCCGATGCTTCACTTCAGGTTTACTGTATCCCTCTGACCTTATTGTTGACGATGAGACACAGATATTGCATCAGAATTAAATACAAAAGGCACAATCCCGACGTAAGTACAAGAAAACAGACTCTTCTCACTGTCTATGTTTTGAACCATTCCTGTGACACTAGTTATAGATTCCGATGCTTCACTTCAGGTTTACTGTATCCCTCTGACTTTCTTATTGACGATGAAACACAGAAATTGCGTCCTAATTAAATGCAATAGGAACAATGCCGACTTAAGTACAAGAAGACTGACTCTTCTTACTGTCTATGTTTTGAACCGTTCCTGTGACACTAGTTATAAATTCCGATGCTTCACTTCAGGTTTACTGTATCCCTCTGACCTTCTTATTGACGATGAAACACAGAAATTCCATCGGAATTAAATAGAAAACGCGCAATGCCGACTTAAGTACAAGAAAACTGACTCTTCTTACTGTCTATGTTTAGAACCATTCCTGTGACTCTAGTTATAGATTCCGATGCTTCACTTCAGGTTTACTGTATTCCTCTGACCTTCTTATTGACGATGAAACACAGAAATTGCATCGGAATTCTATACAAAAGGCACAATGCCGACTTAAGCACAAGAAAACTGACTCTTCTTACTGTCTATGTTTGAACCATTCCTGTGACACTAGTTATAGATTCCGATGCTTCACTTCAGGTTTACTGTATCCCTCTGTTCTTCTTATTGACGATGAAACACAGAAATTGCATCGGAATTCTATACAAAAGGCACAATGCCGACTTAGGTACAAAAAACTGGCTCTTCTTACTGTCTATGTTTTGAACCATTCCTCTGCCACTAGTTAAAGATTCCGATGCTTCATTTCAGGTTTATTGTATCCCTCTGGCCTTCTTATTGATAATGAAACACAGAAATTGCATCGGAATTAAATACAAAAATCACAATGCCGACTTAAGTACAAGAAAACTGACTCATCTTACAGTCTATGTATTGAACCATTCCTGTGACACTAGTTATAGATTCCGATGCTTCACCTCAGGTTTACTGTATCCCTCTGACCTTCATATTTACGATGAAACACAGAAATTGCATCGGAATTAAATACAAAAGGCACAATGCCGACTTAAGTACAAGTAAACTGACTCTTCTTACTGTCTACGTTTGAACCATTCATGTGACACTAGTCATAGATTCCGATGCTTCACCTCAGGTTTACTGTATCCCTCTGACCTTCATATTGACGATGAAACACAGAAATTGCATCAGAATTAAATACAAATGGCACAATGCCGACTTAAGTACAAGAAAACTGACTCTTCTTACTGTCTATGTTTTGAACCATTCCTGTGACATTAGTTATAGATTCCGATGCTCCACTTCAGGTTTACTGTATCCCTCTGACCTTCTTATTGACAATGAAACGCAGAAATTTCATCGGAATTAAATAGAAAAGGCACAATGCCAACTTAATTACAAGAAAACTGACCCTTCTTACTGTCTATGTTTTGAACCATTCCTGTGACACTAGTTATAGATTCCGATGCTTCACATCAGGTTTACTGTATTCCTATGACCTTCTTATTCGCGATGAAACACAGAAATTTCATCGGAATTCAATAGAAAAGGCACAATGCCTACTTAAGTACAAGAAAACTGATACTTCTTACTGTCTATGTTTTGAACCATTCCTGTGACACTAGTTATAGATTCCGATGCTTCACTTCAGGTTTACTGTATCCCTCCGACCTTCTTATTGACGATGAAACACAGAAATTGCATCGGAATTAGATACAAAGGGCACAATGCCGACCTAAGTACAAGAAAACCGACTCTCCTTACTGTCTATGATTGAACCATTCCTGTGACACTAGTTATAGATTCCGATGATTCACCTCAGGTTTACTGTATCCCTCTGACCTTCTTATTGACGATGAAACACAGAAATTCCATCGGAATTAAATACAAAAGGCACAATGCCGACTTAGGTACAAGAAAACTGACTCTTCTTACTTTCAATGTTTTGAGCCATTCCTGTGACACTAGTTATAGATTTCGATGCTTCACTTCAGGTTTACTGTATCCCTCTGACCTTCTTATTGACAATGAAACACAGAAATTGGATCGGAATTCTATACAAAAGGCACAATGCCGACTTAAGTACAAGAAAACTGACTCTTCTTACTGTATATGTTTTGAACCATTCCTGTGACACTAGTTATAGATTCCGATGCTTCACTTCAGGTTTACTGAATCCCTCTGATCTTCTTATTGACGATGAAACACAGAAATTGCATTGGAATTCTATACAAAAGGCACAATGTCGACTTAGGTACGAGAAAACTGGCTCTTCTTACTGCCTATGTTTTGAACCATCCCTGTGACACTAGTTATAGATTCCGATGCTTAACTTCAGGTTTATTGTATCCCTCTGACCTTCTTATTGACAATGAAACACAGATATTGCATCGGAATTAAATACAAAAATCACAATGACGACTTAAGTACAAGAAAACTGACTCATCTTACTGTCTATGTTTTGAACCATTCCTGTGACACTAGTCATAGATTCCGATGCTTCACCTCAGGTTTACTGTATCTTTCTGACCTTCATAATGACGATGAAATACAGAAATTGCATCGGAATTAAATACAAAAGGCACAATGCCGACTTAAGTACAGGAAGACTGACTCTTCTTGCTGTCTATGTTTTGAACCATTCCTCTGACACTAGTTATAGATTCCGATGCTTCACTTCAGGGTTATTGTATCCCTCTGACCTTCTTATTGACAATGAAACACAGAAATTGCATCGGAATTAAATACAAAAATCACAATGCCGACTTAAGTACAAGAAAACTGATTCATCTTACTGTCTATGTTTTGAACCATTCCTGTGACACTAGTTATAGATTTCGATGCTTCACTTCAGGTTTACTGTATCCCTCTGACCTTCTTATTGACAATGAAACACAGAAATTGGATCGGAATTCTATACAAAAGGCACAATGCCGACTTAAGTACAAGAAAACTGACTCTTCTTACTGTATATGTTTTGAACCATTCCTGTGACACTAGTTATAGATTCCGATGCTTCACTTCAGGTTTACTGTATCCCTCTGACATTCTTATTGACGATGAAACACAGAAATTGCATCGGAATTAAATACAAAAGGCACAATGCCGAATCAAGTACAAGAAGAGTGGCTGTTCTTACTGTCTATGTTTGAACCATTCCTGTGACACTAGTTATAGATTCCGATGCTTCACTTCAGGTTCACTGTATTACTCTGACCTCCTTGTTGGCGATGAAACACAGAAATTGCATCGGAATTAAATACAAAATGCACTATGCCGACTCAAGTACAAGAAGGCTGGCTCATCTTACTGTCTATGATTTCAACCATTCCTGTGACACTTGTTATAGATTCCGTTGCTTCTCTTCAGGTTTACCGTATCCCTCTGACATTCTTATTGACGATGATACACAGAAATAGCATCGGAATTAAATAGAAAAGGCACAAAGCTGACATAAGTACAAGAACACTGACTCTTTTTACTGTCTATGTTTTGAACCATTCCTGTGACACTAGTTATAGTTTCCGATGCTTCACTTCAGGTTTACTGTATCCCATTGACCTTCTTATTGACGATGAAACACAGAAATTGCATCGGAATTAAATACAAAAGGCACAATGCCGACTTAAGTACAGGAAGACTGACTCTTCTTACTGTCTATGTTTTGAACCATTCCTCTGACACTAGTTATAGATTCCGATGCTTCACTTCAGGGTTATTGTATCCCTCTGACCTTCTTATTGACAATGAAACACAGAAATTGCATCGGAATTAAATACAAAAATCACAATGCCGACTTAAGTACAAGAAAACTGATTCATCTTACTGTCTATGTTTTGAACCATTCCTGTGACACTAGTTATAGATTCCGATGCTTCACCTCAGGTTTACTGTATCCCTCTGACCATCATATTGACGATGAAACACAGAAATTGCATCGGAATTAAATACAAAAGGCACAATGCCGACTTAAGTACAAGTAAACTGACTCTTCTTACTGTCTATGTTTTGAACCATTCCTGTGACACTAGTTATAGATTCCGATGCTTCACTTCAGGTTTACTGTATCCCTCTGACCTTCTTATTGACAATGAAACACCGAAATTGCATCGGAATTAAATAGAATAGGCACAATGCCGACTTAAGTACAAGAAAACTGACTCTTCTTACTGTCTATGATTTGAACCATTCCTGTGACACTAGTTATAGATTCCGATGCTTCACTTCAGGTTTACTGTATCCCTCTGACCTTCTTGTTGACGACGAAACACAGAAATTGCATCGGAATTCAATATAAAAGGCACAATGCCTACTTAAGTACAAGAAAACTGATTCTTCTTACTGTCTATGTTTTGAACCATTCCTCTGACACTAGTTATAGATTCCGATGCTTCACTTCAGGTTTACTGTATCCCTCCGACCTTCTTATTGACGATGAAACACAGAAATTGCATCGGAATTAAATACAAAGGGCACAATGCCGACCTAAGTACAAGAAAACCGACTCTCCTTACTGTCTATGATTGAACCATTCCTGTGACACTAGTTATAGATTCCGATGATTCACTTCAGGTTTACTGTATCCCTCTGACCTTCTTATTGACGATGAAACACAGAAATTCCATCGGAATTAAATACAAAAGGCACAATGCCGACTTAGGTACAAGAAAACTGACTCTTCTTACTTTCTATGTTTTGAACCATTCCTGTGACACTAGTTATAGATTTCGATGCTTCACTTCAGGTTTACTGTATCCCTCTGACCTTCTTATTGACAATGAAATACAGAAATTGGATCGGAATTCTATACAAAAGGCACAATGCCGACTTAAGTACAAGAAAACTGACTCTTCTTACTGTCTATGTTTTGAACCATTCCTGTGACACTAGTTATAGATTCCGATGCTTCACTTCAGGTTTACTGAATCCCTCTGATCTTCTTATTAACGATGAAACACAGAAATTTGCATCGGAATTCTATACAAAAGGCACAATGTCGACTTAGGTACGAGAAAACTGGCTCTTCTTACTGCCTATGTTTTGAACCATCCCTGTGACACTAGTTATAGATTCCGATGCTTCACTTCAGGTTTATTGTATCCCTCTGACCTTCTTATTGACAATGAAACACAGATATTGCATCGGAATTAAATACAAAAATCACAATGACGACTTAAGTACAAGAAAACTGACTCATCTTACTGTCTATGTTTAGAACCATTCCTGTGACACTAGTTATAGATTCCGATGCTTCACCTCAGGTTTACTGTATCTTTCTGACCTTCATAATGACGATGAAACACAGAAATTGCATCGGAGTTAAATACAAAAGGCACAATGCCGACTTAAGTACAGGAAGACTGACTCTTCTTACTGTCTATGTTTTGAACCATTCCTGTGACACTAGTTATAGATTCCGATGCTTCACTTCAGGTTTACTGTATCCCTCTGACATTCTTATTGACGATGAAACACAGAAATTGCATCGGAATTAAATACAAAAGGCACAATGCCGAATCAAGTACAAGAAGAGTGGCTCTTCTTACTGTCTATGTTTGAACCATTCCTGTGACACTAGTTATAGATTCCGATGCTTCACTTCAGGTTCACTGTATTACTCTGACCTCCTTGTTGGCGATGAAACACAGAAATTGCATCGGAATTAAATACAAAATGCACTATGCCGACTCAAGTACAAGAAGGCTGGCACATCTTACTGTCTATGATTTCAACCATTCCTGTGACACTTGTTATAGATTCCGTTGCTTCTCTTCAGGTTTACTGTATCCCTCTGACATTCTTATTGACGATGAAACACAGAAATAGCATCGGAATTAAATAGAAAAGGCACAAAGCTGACATAAGTACAAGAACACTGACTCTTTTTACTGTCTATGTTTTGAACCATTCCTGTGACACTAGTTATAGTTTCCGATGCTTCACTTCAGGTTTACTGTATCCCATTGACCTTCTTATTGACGATGAAACACAGAAATTGCATCGGAATTAAATAGAAAAGGCACAATGCCGACTTAAGTACATAAAAACTGACTCTTCTTACTGTCTATGATTTGAAACATTCCTGTGACACTAGATACAGATCCCGATGCTTCACTTCAGGTTTACTGTATCCCTCTGACGTTCGTATTGACGACGAAACACAGAAATTGCATCTGAATTCAATAGAAAAGGCACAATGCCTACTTATGTACAAGAAAACTGATTCATCTTACTGTCTATGTTTTGAACCACTCCTGTGACACTAGTTATAGATTCCGATGCTTCACTTCGGGTTTACTGTATCCCTCTGACGTTCCTATTGACGATGAAACACAGAAATTGCATCGGAATTAAATAGAAAACGTGCAATGCCGACATAAGTACAAGAAAACTGGGTCTTCTTACTGTCTATGATTTGAACCATTCCTGTGACACTAGTTATAGATTCCGATGCTTCACTTCAGGGTTATTGTATCCCTCTGACCTTCTTATTGACAATGAAACACAGAAATTGCATCGGAATTAAATACAAAAATCACAATGCCGACTTAAGTACAAGAAAACTGATTCATCTTACTGTCTATGTTTTGAACCATTCCTGTGACACTAGTTATAGATTCCGATGCTTCACCTCAGGTTTACTGTATCCCTCTGACCATCATATTGACGATGAAACACAGAAAATGCATCGGAATTAAATACAAAAGGCACAATGTCGACTTAAGTACAAGTAAACTGACTCTTCTTACTGTCTATGTTTTGAACCATTCCTGTGACACTAGTTATAGATTCCGATGCTTCACTTCAGGTTTACTGTATCCCTCTGTCCTTCTTATTGACGATGAAACACCGAAATTGCATCGGAATTAAATAGAATAGGCACAATGCCGACTTAAGTACAAGAAAACTGACTCTTCTTACTGTCTATGATTTGAACCATTCCTGTGACACTAGTTATAGATTCCGATGCTTCCCTTCAGGTTTACTGTATCCCTCTGACCTTCTTATTGACGCCGAAACACAGAAATTGCATCGGAATTCAATCGAAAAGGCACAATGCCTACTTAAGTACAAGAAAACTGATTCTTCTTACTGTCTATGTTTTGAACCATTCCTGTGACACTAGTTATAGATTCCGATGCTTCACTTCAGGTTTACTGTATCCCTCCGACCTTCTTATTGGCGATGAAACACAGAAATTGCATCGGAATTAAATACAAAGGGCACAATGCCGACCTAAGTACAAGAAAACCGACTCTTCTTACTGTCTATGATTGAACCATTCCTGTGACACTAGTTATAGATTCCGATGATTCACTTCAGGTTTACTGTATCCCTCTGACCTTCTTATTGACGATGAAACACAGAAATTCCATCGGAATTAAATACAAAAGGCACAATGCCGACTTAGGTACAAGAAAACTGACTCTTCTTACTTTCTATGTTTTGAACCATTCCTGTGACACTAGTTATAGATTTCAATGCTTCACTTCAGGTTTACTGTATCCCTCTGAGCTTCTTATTGACAATGAAACACAGAAATTGGATCGGAATTCTATACAAAAGGCACAATGCCGACTTAAGTACAAGAAAACTGACTCTTCTTACTGTCTATGTTTTGAACCATTCCTGTGACACTAGTTATAGATTCCGATGCTTCACTTCAGGTTTACTGAATCCCTCTGATCTTCTTATTGACGATGAAACACAGAAATTGCGTCGGAATTCTATACAAAAGGCACATGGTCGACTTAGGTACGAGAAAACACGCTCTTCTTACTGCCTATGTTTTGAACCATCCCTGTGACACTAGTTATAGATTCCGATGCTTCACTTCAGGTTTATTGTATCCCTCTGACCTTCTTATTGACAATGAAACACAGATATTGCAACGGAATTAAATACAAAAATCACAATGACGACTTAAGTACAAGAAAACTGACTCATCTTACTGTCTATGTTTTGAACCATTCCTGTGACACTAGTTATAGATTCCGATGCTTCACCTCAGGTTTACTGTATCCCTCTGACCTTCATAATGACGATGAAACACAGAAATTGCATCGGAATAAAATACAAAAGGCACAATGCCGACTTAAGTACAGGAAGACTGACTCTTCTTACTGTCTATGTTTTGAACCATTCCTGTGACACTAGTTATAGATTCCGATGCTTCACTTCAGGTTTACTGTATCCCTCGGACCTTCTTATTGACGATGAAACACAGAAATTGCATCGGAATTAAATACAAAAGGCACAATGCCGAATCAAGTACAAGAAGAGTGGCTCTTCTTACTGTCTATGTTTGAACCATTCCTGTGACACTAGTTATAGATTCCGATGCTTCACTTCAGGTTCACTGTATTACTCTGACCTCCTTGTTGGCGATGAAACACAGAAATTGCATCGGAATTAAATACAAAATGCACTATGCCGACTCAAGTACAAGAAGGCTGGCTCATCTTACCGTCTATGATTTCAACCATTCCTGTGACACTAGTTATAGATTCCGTTGCTTCTCTTCAGGTTTACTGTATCCCTCTGACATTCTTATTGACGATGAAACACAGAAATAGCATCGGAATTAAATAGAAAAGGCACAATGCCGACATAAGTACAAGAACACTGACTCTTTTTACTGTCTATGTTTTGAACCATTCCTGTGACACTAGTTATAGTTTCCGATGCTTCACTTCAGGTTTACTGTATCCCTCTGACCTTCTTATTGACGATGAAACACAGAAATTGCAATGGAATTCAATACAAAGGGACAATGCCGACTTAAGTACAAGAACACTGACTCCTGTTACTGTCTATGTTTTGAACCATTCCTGTGTCACTAGTTATAGGATCCAATGTTTCACTTCAGGTTTACTGTATCCCTCTGACCTTCTTATTGACGATGAAACACAGAAATTGCATCGGAATTAAATAGAAAAGCCACAATGCCGACTTAAGTACAAGAAAACGGACTCTTCTTACTGTCTATGTTTTGAACCATTCCTGTGACACTAGTTATAGATTCCGATGCTTCACTTCAGGTTTACTGTATCCCTCTGACCTTCTTATTGACGATGAAACACAGAAATTTCATCGTAATTAAGTACAAAAATCACAATGCCGACTTAAGTAAAAGAAAATCGACTCTTCTTACTGTCTATGTTTTGAACCATTCCTGTGACACTAGTTATAGATTCCGATGCTTCACTTCAGATTTACTGTTGCCCTCTGACCTTCTTATTGACGATGAAACTCAGAAATTGCATCGGAATTAAATACAAACGACACAATGCCGTCATAAATACAAGGAAACTGACTCTTCTTACTGTCTATGTTCTGAACCATTCCTGTGACACTAGTTATAGATTCCGATGCTTCACTTCAGGTTTACTGTATCCCTCTGACCTTCTTATTGACGATGAAACACAGAAATTCCATCGGAATTAAATACAAAAGGCACAATGCCGACTTAAGTACAAGTAAACAGACACTTCTTACTGTCTATGTTTTGAACCATTCCTGTGACACTAGTTATAGATTCCGATGCTTCACTTCAGGTTTACTGTATCCCTCTGACCTTCTTATTGACGATGAAACACAGAAATTTCATAGTAATTAAGTACAAAAATCACAATGCCGACTTAAGTAAAAGAAAACCGACTCTTCTTACTGTCTATGTTTTGAACCATTCCTGTGACACTAGTTATAGATTCCGATGCGTCGCTTCAGGTTTACTGTATCCCTCGGACTTTCTTATTGACGATGAAACACATAAATTGCATCGGAATTAAATACAATATGCACAATGTCGACTTAAGTACAAGAAGACTGACTCTTCTTACTGTCTATGTTTTGAACCATTCCTGTGACACTAGTTATAGATTCCGATGCTTCACTTCAGGTTTACTGTTGCCCTCTGACCTTCTTATTGACGGTGAAACACAGAAATTGCATCGGAATTAAATTCAAAAGGCACAATGCCGACTCAGGTACAAGTGGAGTGGCTCTTCTTACTCTCTATGTTTTGAACCATTCCTGTGACACTAGTTATGGATTACGATGCTTCACTTCAGGTTCACTGTATCCCTCTGACCTCCTTATTGACGATGAAACACAGAAATTACATCGGAATTAAATACAAACGACACAATGCCGACTCAAGTACAAGAAGGCTGTCTCATCTTACTGTCTATGTTTTGAACCATTCCTGTGACACTAGTTATAGATTCCGTTGCTTCACTTCCGGTTTACTGTATCCCTCTGACCTTCTTATTGACGATGAAACACAGAAATTGCATCGGAATTAAATAGAAAAGGCACAATGCTGACTTAAGTACAAGAAAACTGACTCTTCTTACTGTCCATGCTTTGAACCATTCCTGTGACACTAGTTATGGATTCCGATGCATCACTTCAGGTTTACTGTATCCCTTGGACCTTCTTATTGACGATGAAACACAGAAATTGCACCGGAATTAAATAGAAAAGGCACAATGCCGACTTAAGTACAAAAAAACAGACTCTTCTTACTGTCTATGTTTTGAACCATTCCTGTGACATTAGTTACGGATTCTGATGCTTCATCTCAGGTTTACTGTATCCCTCTGACCGTCTTATTGACGATGAAACACAGAAATTGCATCGGAATTAAAAATACAAAGGCCACAATGCCGTCATAAATACAAGGAAACTGACTCTTCTTACTGTCTAAGTTCTGAACCATTCCTGTGACACTAGTTATAGATTCCGATGCTTCACTTCAGGTTTACTGTATCCCTCTGACCTTCTTATTGACGATGAAACACAGATATTGCATCGGAATTAAATACAAAAGGCACAATGCCGACTTAAGTACAAGTAAACAGACACTTCTTACTGTCTATGCTTTGAACCATTCCTGTGAGACTAGTTACAGATTCCGATGCTTCACTTCAGGATTACTATATCCCTCTGACCTTCTTATTGACGATGAAACACAGAAATTGCATCGGAATTAAATACAAAAGGCTCAATGCCGACTTAAGTACAAGAAGACTGACTCTTCTTAGTGTCTATGTTTTGAACCTTTCCTGTGACACTAGTTATGGATTCCGATACTTCACCTCAAGTTTAGTGTATCCCTCTGACCTTCTTATTGACGATGAAACACAGAAATTGCATCGGAATTACATACAAAAGGCACAATGCCGAATTAGGTACAAGTAAACTGACTCTTCTTACTGTGTATGTTTTGAACCAGGGCGCTGATGACCTCGATGTTGAGCGCCCATAAACCCCAACACACATGTTTTGAACCATTCCTTTGACACTAGTTGTAGATTCCGATGCTTCACTTCAGGTTTACTGTATCCCTCTGACCTTCTTATTGACGATGAAACACAGAAATTGCATCGGAATTAAATACAAAAGGCACAATGCCGACTTAAATACAAGAACGCTGACTCATCTTACTGTCTATGTTTTGAGTCATTCCTGTGACACTAGTTATAGATTCCGATGCTTCACTTCAGGTTTACTGTATCCCTCTGACCTTCTTATTGACGATGAAACACAGAAATTGCATCGGAATTAAATACAAAAGGCACAATGCCGACTTAAGCACAAGTAAACTGACTCTTCTTACTGTCTACGTCTTCAACGTTCCCGTGGGACCGGTTTTAGATTCCGGTGGTTCACTTCAGGTTTACTGTATCCCTTGGACCTTCTTATTGACGACGAAACACAGAAATTGCATCGGAATTAAATACAAAGGGCAGAATGCCGACTTAAGCACAAGTAAACTGACTCTTCTTACTGTCTATGTTTTGAACCATTTCTTTGACACTAGTTACAGATTCCGATGCTTCACTTCAGGATTACTGTTTCCCTCTGACCTTCTTATTGACGATGAATTGCATCGGAATTAAATACAAAAGGCACAATGCCGACTTAAGTACAGGAAGACTAGCTCTTCTTGCTGTCTATGTTTTGAACCTTTTCTGTGACACTAGTTATAGATTCCGAAGCTTCACTTCAGGTTTACTCTATGCCTCTGACCTTCTTGTTGACGATGAAACACAGGAATTTCATCGGAATTAATAACAAAATCCACAATGTTGACTTAAGTACAAGAAAACTGACTCTTCTTACTGTCTATGCTTTGAACCATTCCTGTGACACTAGTCATAGATTCCGATGCTTCACTTCAGGTTTACTGTATCCCTCCGACCTCCTTATTGACGATGAAACACAGAAATTTCACCGGAATTAAATGCAAAAGACACAATGCCGACTTGAGTACAAGAAAACTGACTCTTCTTACTGTCTATATTTTGAATTATTCCTGAGACACTAGTTATAGATTCCGATGCTTCACTTCAGGTTTACTGTATCCCTCTGACCTTCTTATTGACGATGAAACACAGAAATTGCATCGGAATTAAATACAAAAGGCACAACGCCGACTTAAGTACAAGAAATCTGAATCTTCTTACTGTCTATGTTTTGAACCATTCCTGTGACACTAGTTATGGATCCGATGCTTCACTTCTGGTTTACTGTATCCCTCTGACCTTCTTATTGACGATTAAACACTGAAATTGCATCGGAATTCAATACAATAGGCACAATGCCGACTTAAGTACAAGAAAACTGACTCTTCTTACTGTCTATGTTTTGAACCATTCCTGTGACACTAGTTATAGATTCCGATGCTTCACATCAGGTTTACTGTATCCCTCTGACATTCTTATTGACGATGAAACACAGAAATTGCATCGGAATTAAATACAAAAGGCACAATGCCAATTTAAGTACAAGTAAACTGACTCTTCTTACTGTCTATGTTTTGAACCATTCCTGTGACACTAGTTATGGATTCCGATGCCTCACTTCAAGATTATTGTATCCCTCTGACCTTCTTATTCACGATGAAATACAGAAAGTGTATCGGAATTCAATACAAAAGGCACAATGCCGACTCAAGTACAAGAAGACTGGCTCTTCTTACTGTCTACGACTTTAACCTTTCCTGTGAGACCGGTTTTAGATTCCGATGCTTCACTTCAGGATTACTGTATAACTTGGACCTTCTTATTGACGACGACACACAGAAATTGCATCGGAATTAAATACAATATTCACAATGCCGACCTAAGTACAAGAAAACTGACTCTTCTTACCGTCTATTTTTTGAACCATTCCTGTGACACTGGTTATAGATTCCGATTCTTCACTTCAGGTTTACTGTATCCCTCTGACCTTCTTATTGACGATGAAACACAGAAATAGCATCGGAATTAAATACAAAAGGCACAATGCCGACCTAAGTAAAAGAAATCTGACATTTCTCACTGTATATGTTTTGAACCATTCCTGTGACACTAGTTATAGATTCGAATGCTTCACTTCAGGTTTACTGTATCCCTCTGTCCTTCTTATTGACGATGAAACACAGAAACTGTATCGGAATTAAATACAAAAGGCACAATGCCGACTTAAGGACAAGAAAACTGACTGTTCTTACAGTCTATGATTTGAACCTTTCCTGTGACACTCGTTATAGATTCCGATACTTCACTTCAGGTTCACTGTATCCCTCTGACCTTCTTATTGACGATGAAACACAGAAATTGCATCGGAATTCAATATAAAAGCCACAATGCCGACTCAAGTACAAGAAGACTGGCTACGTTTTGAACCTTTCCTGTGAGACCGGTTTTAGATTCCGATGCTTCACTTCAGGTTTACTGTATCCCTTGGATCTTCGTATTGACGACGAAACACAGAAATTGCATCGAATTTAAATACAAAAGGCAAAATGCCGACTTAAGTACAAGAAAACTGGCTCTTCTCACTGTCTATCTTTTGAACCATTCCTGTGACACTAGTTCTAGATTCCGATGCTTCGCTTCAGGTTTACTGTATCCCTCTGACCTTCGTGCTGATGATGAAACACAGAAATTGCATCGGAATTAAATACAAAAGCCACAATGCCGACTTAGGTACAAGAAGACTGGCTCTTCTTACTGTCTGTGTTTTGAACCATTCCTGTGACACTAGTTATATATTCCGATGCTTCACTTCAGGTTTACTGTATCCCTCTGACCTTCATGTTGACGATGAAACTCAGAAATTGCATCGGAATTAAATACAAAAATCACAATGCAGACTTAAGTACTAGAAAACTGACTCTTCTTACTGTCTATGTTTTGAACCATTCCTGTGACACTAGTTATGAATTCCGATGCTTCACTTCAGGTTTACTGTATCCCTCTAACCTTCTTATTGACGATGGAACACAGAAATTGCATCGGAATTCAATACAAAAGGCACAATGCCGACTCAAGTACAAGAAGACTGGCTCTGCTTACTGTCTACGTCCTGAACCTTCCCGTGGGACCGGTTTTAGATTCCGATTGTTCACCTCAGGTTTACTGTATCCCTTGGACCTTCTTATTGACGACGAAACACTGAAATTGCATCGGAATTAAATACAAAAGGCACAATGCCGAACTAAGTACAAGAAAAATGACTCTTCTTACTGTCTATGTTTTGAACCGATTCAGTGACACTGGTTATAGATTCCGATGCTTCACTTCAGGTTTACTGTATCCCTCTGACCTTCTTATTGACGATGAAACACAGAAATTGCGTCGGAATTAAATACAAAAGGCACAATGCCGACTTAAGTAAAAGAAAACTGACACTTCTTACTGTCTATGTTTTGAACCATTCCTGTGACAATAGTTATAGCTTCCGATGCTTCACCTAAGGTTTTTCTGTATCCCTCTGACCATCTTATTGACGATGAAACACAGAAATTGCATCGGAATTAAATACAAAAGGCAGAATGCCGACTTAAGCACAAGTAAACTGACTCTTCTTACTGCCTATGTTATGAACCATTCCTGTGACACTAGTTACAGATTCCGATGCTTCACTTCAGGATTACTGTTTCCCTCTGACCTTCTTATTGACGATGAAACATAGAAATTGCATCGGAATTAAATACAAAAGGCACAATGCCGACTTAAGTACAGGAAGACTAGCTCTTCTTGTTGTCTATGTTTTGAACCTTTCCTGTGACACTAGTTATAGATTCCGAAGCTTCACTTCAGGTTTACAGTATCCCTCTGACCTTCTTATTGACGATGAAACACAGAAATTGCATCGGAATTATATACAAAAGGCACAATGCCGACTTAAGTACAAGAAAACTGACTCTTCTTACGGTCTATGTTTTGAACCATTCCTGTGACACTAGTTATAGATTCCGATGCTTCACATCAGGTTTACTGTATCCCTCTGACCTTCTTATTGACGATGAAACACAGAAATTGCATCGGAATCAAATACATAAGGCACAAGGCCAACTTAAATACAAGTAAAATGACTCTTCCTACTGTCTATGTTTTGAACCATTCCTGTGACACTAGTTTCGGATTCCGATGCTTCACTTCAAGTTTAGTGTATCCCTCTGACCTTCGTATTGACGATGAAACACAGAGATTGCATCAGAATTAAATAAAAAATCACAATGCCGAATTAAGTACAAGTAAACTGACTCTTCTTCCTGAGTATGTTTTGAACCATTTATGTGACACTAGTTATAGATTCCGATGCTTCACTTCAGGTTTACTGTGTGCCTCTGACCTTCTTGTTGACGATGAAACACAGGAATTTCATCGGAATTAATAACAAAATGCATGATGATGACTTAAGTACAAGAAAACTGACTCTTCTTACTGTCTATGCTTTGAACCATTCCTATGACACTAGTCATAGATTCCGTTGCTTCACTTCAGGTTTACTGTATCCCTCCGACCTTCTTACTGACGATGAAACACAGAAATTTCATCGGAATTAAATGCAAAAGGCACATTGCCGACTTAAGTACAAGAAAACCGACTCTTCTTACTGTCTATATTTTGAATAATTCCTGTGACACTAGTTATAGATTCCGATGCTTCACTTCAGGTTTACTGTATCCCTCTGACCTTCTTATTGACGATGAAACACGGAAATTGCGTCGGAATTAAATACAAAAGGCACAATGCCGACTTAAGTACAAGAAAACTGAATCTTCTTACTGTCTATGTTTTGAACCATTCCTGTGACTCTAGTTATGGATTCCGATGCTTCACTTCTGGTTTACTGTATCCCTCTGACCTTCTTATTGACGATGAAACACTGAAATTGCATCGGAATTCAATACAATAGGCTTAATGCCGACTTAAGTACAAGAAAACTGACTCTTCTTACTGTCTATGTTTGAACCATTCCTGTGACACTAGTTATAGATTCCGATGTTTCACATCAGGTTTACTGTATCCCTCTGAAATTCTTATTGACGATGAAACACAGAAATTGCATCGGAATTAAATACAAAAGGCACAATGCCAACTTAAGTACAAGTAAACTGACTCTTCTTACTGTCTATGTTTTGAACCATTCCTGTGACACTAGTTATGGATTCCGATGCCTCACTTCAGGTTTACTGTATCCCTCCCACCTTCTTATTGACGATGAAACAAAGAAATTGCATCGGAATTCAATACAAAAGGCACAATGTCGACTCAAGTACAGGAAGACTGGCTCTTCTTACTGTCTACGTCTTGAACCTTTCCTCTGAGACCGGTTTTAGACTCCGATGCTTCACTTCAGGATTACTGTATCCCTTGGACCTTCTTATTGACGACGACACACAGAAATTGCAACGGAATTAAATACATAAATCACAATGTTGACGTAAGTACAAGAAAACTGACTCTTCTTACTGTCTATGTTTTGAACCATTCGTGTGACACTAGTTATAGATTCCGATGCTTCACTTCAGGTTTACTGTATCCCTCTGACCTTCTTATTGACGATGTTACACTGAAATTGCATCGGAATTAAATACAAAAGGCACAATGCCGACCTAAGTACAAGAAAAATGACTCTTCTTACTGTCTATGTTTTGAACCGATTCAGTGACACTGGTTATAGATTCCGATGCTTCACTTCAGGTTTACTGTATCCCTCTGACCTTCTTATTGACGATGAAACACAGAAATTGCGTCGGAATTAAATACAAAAGGCACAATGCCGACTTAAGTAAAAGAAAACTGACACTTCTTACTGTCTATGTTTTGAACCATTCCTGTGACAATAGTTATAGCTTCCGATGCTTCACCTAAGGTTTTTCTGTATCCCTCTGACCATCTTATTGACGATGAAACACAGAAATTGCATCGGAATTAAATACAAAAGGCAGAATGCCGACTTAAGCACAAGTAAACTGACTCTTCTTACTGCCTATGTTATGAACCATTCCTGTGACACTAGTTACAGATTCCGATGCTTCACTTCAGGATTACTGTTTCCCTCTGACCTTCTTATTGACGATGAAACATAGAAATTGCATCGGAATTAAATACAAAAGGCACAATGCCGACTTAAGTACAGGAAGACTAGCTCTTCTTGTTGTCTATGTTTTGAACCTTTCCTGTGACACTTATTATAGATTCCGAAGCTTCACTTCAGGTTTACAGTATCCCTCTGACCTTCTTATTGACGATGAAACACAGAAATTGCATCGGAATTATATACAAAAGGCACAATGCCGACTTAAGTACAAGAAAACTGACTCTTCTTACGGTCTATGTTTTGAACCATTCCTGTGACACTAGTTATAGATTCCGATGCTTCACATCAGGTTTACTGTATCCCTCTGACCTTCTTATTGACGATGAAACACAGAAATTGCATCGGAATCAAATACATAAGGCACAAGGCCAACTTAAATACAAGTAAAATGACTCTTCCTACTGTCTATGTTTTGAACCATTCCTGTGACACTAGTTTCGGATTCCGATGCTTCACTTCAAGTTTAGTGTATCCCTCTGACCTTCGTATTGACGATGAAACACAGAGATTGCATCAGAATTAAATAAAAAAGGCACAATGCCGAATTAAGTACAAGTAAACTGACTCTTCTTCCTGAGTATGTTTTGAACCATTTATGTGACACTAGTTATAGATTCCGATGCTTCACTTCAGGTTTACTGTGTGCCTCTGACCTTCTTGTTGACGATGAAACACAGGAATTTCATCGGAATTAATAACAAAATGCACAATGATGACTTAAGTACAAGAAAACTGACTCTTCTTACTGTCTATGCTTTGAACCATTCCTATGACACTAGTCATAGATTCCGTTGCTTCACTTCAGGTTTACTGTATCCCTCCGACCTTCTTACTGACGATGAAACACAGAAATTTCATCGGAATTAAATGCAAAAGGTACATTGCCGACTTAAGTACAAGAAAACCGACTCTTCTTACTGTCTATATTTTGAATTATTCCTGTGACACTAGTTATAGATTCCGATGCTTCACTTCAGGTTTACTGTATCCCTCTGACCTTCTTATTGACGATGAAACACGGAAATTGCGTCGGAATTAAATACAAAAGGCACAATGCGGACTTAAGTACAAGAACACTGAATCTTCTTACTGTCTATGTTTTGAACCATTCCTGTGACTCTAGTTATGGATTCCGATGCTTCACTTCTGGTTTACTGTATCCCTCTGACCTTCTTATTGACGATGAAACACTGAAATTGCATCGGAATTCAATACAATAGGCACAATGCCGACTTAAGTACAAGAAAACTGACTCTTCTTACTGTCTATGTTTGAACCATTCCTGTGACACTAGTTATAGATTCCGATGTTTCACATCAGGTTTACTGTATCCCTCTGAAATTCTTATTGACGATGAAACACAGAAATTGCATCGGAATTAAATACAAAAGGCACAAAGCCAACTTAAGTACAAGTAAACTGACTCTTCTTACTGTCTATGTTTTGAACCATTCCTGTGACACTAGTTATGGATTCCGATGCCTCACTTCAAGTTTATTGTATTCCTCTGACCTTCTTATTGACGATGAAATACAGAAATTGCATCGGATTTAAATACAAAAGGCACAACGCCGAATTAAGTACAAGTAAACTGACTCTTCTTACTGTCTATGATTTGACCCATTCCTGTGACACTAGTTACAGATTCCTATGCTTCAGTTCAGGATAACTGTATCCCTCTGACCTTCTTATTGACGATGAAACACAGAAATTGCATCGAAACTAAATACAAAAGGCACAATGCCGACTTAAGTAAAAGAAAACTGATCCTTCTTACTGTCTATGTTTTGAACCATTCCAGTGACACTAGTGATAGATTCCGATGCTTCACTTCAGGTTTACTGTATCCCACTGACCTTCTTATTGACGATGAAACACAGAAACTGTTTCGGAATTAAATACAAAAGGCACAATGCCGACTTAAGTACAAGAAAACTGACTCTTCTTACAGTCTATGGGTTGAACCATTCCTGTGACACTCGTTATAGATTCCGACACTTCACTTCAGGGTTACTGTAGCCCTCTGACATTCTTATTGACGATGAAACAGAGATTGCATCGGAATTCAATAGAAAAAGTACAATGCCGACTCAAGTACAAGAAGACTGGCTCTTCTTACTGTCTACGTTTTGAACCTTTCCTGTGAGACCGGTTTTAGATTCCGATGCTCCACTTCAGGTTTACTATATCCCTTGGATCTTCTTATTGACGACGAAACACAGAAATTGCATCGGAATTAAAAACAAAAGGTAAAATGCCGACTTAAGTACAAGAAAACTGACTTTTCTTACTGTCTATCTTTTGAACCATTCCTGTGACACTAGTTATAGATTCCGATGCTTCACTTCAGGTTTACTGTATCCCTCTGACCTTCTTGTTGATGATGAAACGCAGAAATTGCATCGGAATTAAATACAAAAGGCACAATGCCGACTTAAGTACAAGAAAACTGACTCTTCTTACTGTCTGTGTTTTGAACCAATCCTGTGACACTAGTTATAGATTCCGATGCTTCACTTCAGGTTTACTGTATCCCTCTGACCTTCTTGATGTCGATGAAACACAGAAATTGCATCGGAATTAAATACAAAAATCACAATGCCGACTTAAGTACAAGAAAACTGACTCTTCTTACTGTCTATGCTTTGAACCATTCCCGTGACACTAGTTATAGATTCTGATGCTTCACTTCAGGTTTACTGTATCCCTCTGACTTTCTTATTGACGATGAAACACAGAAATTGCATCGGAATTAAATGCAATAGGCACAATGCCGACTTAAGTACATGAAGACTGAGTCTTCTTACTGTCTATGTTTTGAACCATTCCTGTGACACTAGTTATAGATTCCGATGCTTCACTTCAGGTTTACTGTATCCCTCTGACCTTCTTATTGACGATGGAACACAGAAATTGCAACTGAATTAAATACTAAAATCACAATGTTGACGTAAGTACAAGAAAACTGACTCTTCTTACTGTCTATGTTTTGAACCATCCCTGTGACACTAGTTATAGATTCCGATGCTTCACTTAAGGTTTTTCTGTATCCCTCTGACTTTCTTATTGACGATGTAACACAGAAATTGCATCGGAATTAAATACAAAAGGCACAATGCCAACTTAAGTACAAGTAAACTGACTCTTCTTACTGCCTATGTTTTGAACCATTCCTGTGACACTAGTTACAAAAATCCTATGCTTCACTTCGTGATTACTGTATCTCCCTGACCTTCTTATTGACGATGAAACACAGAAATTGCATCGGAATTAAATACAAAAGGCACAATGCCGACTTATGTACAAGAAGACTGACTCTACTTACCGTCTATGTTTTGAACCTTTCCTGTGACACTAGTTATAGATTCCGATGCTTCACTTCAGGTTTACTGTATCCCTTTGAACTTCTTATTGACGATGAAACACAGAAATTGCATCGGAATTAAATACAAAAGTCACAACGCCGACTTAAGTACAAGAAAACTGACTCTTCTTATGGTCTATGTTTATAACCATTCCTGTGACACTAGTTATAGATTTCGATGCTTCACATCAGGTTTACTGTATCCCTCTGACCTTCTTATTGACGATGAAACACAGAAATTGCATCGGAATTAAATACAAATGGCACAATGCCAACTTAAGTACAAGTAAACTGACTCTTCCAACTGTCTATGTTTTGAACCATTCCTGTGACACCAATTATGGATTTCGATGCTTCACTTCAAGTTTAGTGTATCCCTCTGACCTTCTTATTGACGATGAAACACAGAAATTGCATCGGAATTAAATACAAAAGGCACAATGCCGAATTAAGTACAAGTGAACTGACCCTTCTTACTGTCTGTGTTTTGAACCAATCCTGTGACACTAGTTATAGATTCCGATGCTTCACTTGAAGTTTACTGTATCCCTCTGACCTTCTTGATGACGATGAAACACAGAAATTGCATCGGAATTAAATACAAAAGGCACAATGCCGAATTAAGTACAAGAAAACTGACTCTTCTTACTGACTATGTTTGAACCATTCCTGTGACACTAGTCATAGATTCCGATGCTTCACTTCAGGTTTACTGTATCCCTCTGATCTTCTTATTGACGATGAAACACAGAAATTGTATCGGAATTAAATACAAAAGGCAAAATGCCAACTTAAGTACAAGAAAACCGACGCTTCTTACTGTCTATGATTTGAACCATTCCTGTGACAATAGTTATAGATTCCGATACTTCACTTCAGGTTTACTGTATCCCTCTGACCTTCTTATTGACGATGAAACACAGAAATTGCATCGGAATTCAATAGAAAAGGCACAATGCCGACTCAAGTACAAGAAGACTGGCTCTTCTTACTGTCTACGTTTTGAACCTTTCCTGTGAGACCGGTTTTGGATTCCGATCCATCACTTCAGGTTTACTGTATCCCTTGGACCTTCTTATTGACGACGAAACACAGAAATTGCATCGGAATTAAATACAAAAGGCAAAATGCCGACCTAAGTTCAAGAAAACTGACTCTTATTACTGTCTATCTTTTGAATCATTCCTGTGACACTAGTTATAGATTCCGATGCTTCACTACAGGTTTACTGTATCCCTCTGACCTTCTTATTGACGATGAAACACATAAATTGCATCAGAATTAAATACAAAATTCACAATGCCGACTTAAGTACAAGAACACTGACTCTTCTTACTGCCTATGTTTTGAACCATTCCTGTGACACTAGTTACAGATTCAGATGCTACACTTCATGTTTACTGTATAACTCTGACTTTCTTATTGACGATGAAACACAGAAATTGCATCGGAATTAAATGCAATAGGCAAAATGCCGACTTAAGTACGAGAACACTGACTCTTCTTACTGTCTATGTTTTGAACCATTCCTGTGACACTAGTTTTAGATTGGGATGCTTCTTTTCAGGTTTACTGTGTCCCTCTTACCTTCTTATTGACGATGAAACACAGAAATTGCATCGGAATTAAATACAAAAGGCACAATGCCGTCTCAAGTACAAGAATACTGGCTCTTCCTACTGTCTATGTTTTGAACCATTCCTGTGACACTAGTAATAGATTCCCATGCTTCACTTCAGGTTCACTGTATCACTCTGACCTCCTTATTGACGATGAAACACAGAAATTGCATCGGAATTAAACACAAAAGGCACAATGCCGACTCAAGTACAAGAAGGCTGGCTCATCATACTGTCTCTGTTTTGAACCATTCCTGTAACACTAGTTATTGATTCCGTTGCTTCACTTCAGGTTTACTGTATCCCTCTGACCTTCTTATTGACGATGAAACTCAGAAATTGCATCGGAATTAAATAGAAAAGGCACAATTCCGACTTAAGAACAAGAAAACTGACTCTTCTTAGTGTCTATGTTTTGAACCATTCCTGTGCCACTAGTTATAGTATCCGATGCTTCACTTCAGGTTTACTGTATACCTCTGACTTTCTTATTGACGATGAAACACAGAAATTGCATCGGAAATTAATACGATAGGCACAATGCCGACTTAAGTGAAGCAAGTCTGACACTTCTTACTGACTATGTTTTGAACCATTCCTGTGACACTAGTTATAGATTCCGATGCTTCACTTCAGGTTTACTGTATCCCTCTGACCTTCTTATTGACAATGAAACACAGAAATTGCATCGGAATTAAATACAAAAGGCACAAAGCCGACTTAAGTACAAGAAAACTGACTCTTCTTAGTGTCTATGTTTTGAACCATTCCTGTGACACTAGTTATAGTTTCCGATGCTTCACTTCAGGTTTACTGTATCCCTCTGACCTTGTTATTGACGATGAAACATAGAAATAGCATCGGAATTCATTAGATAAGGCACAATGCCGAATCAAGTACAAGAAGACTGGGTCTTCTTACTGTCTACGTTTTGAACCTTTCCTGTGAGACCGGTTTTAGTTCCAATGCTTCACTTCAGGTTTACTGTATCCCTTGGACCTTCTTATTGACGACGAAACACAGAAATTGCATCGGATTTAAATACATAGGCACAATGCCGACCTACATACAAGAGAACTGACTCTTTTTACTGTCTATGTTTTGAACCATTCCTGTGCCACTAGTTATAGATTCGATGCTTCACTTCCGGTTTACTGTATCCCTCCGACCTTCTTATTGACGACGAAACACAGAAATCGCATCGAAATTAAATACAAAAAGCACAATGCCGACTTAAGTACAAGAAAACTGACTCATCTTACTGTCTATGTTTTGAACCATTCTTGTGACATTAGTTATAGATTCCGATATCTTCTCTTCAGGATTACTGCATCCCTCTGACCTTCTTATTGACGATGAAACACAGAAATTGCATCGGAATTATATACAAAAGGCACAATGCCGACTTAAGTACAAGAAAACTGACTCTTCCTACTGTCTATGTTTTGAACCATTCCTGTGACACTAGTTATAGATTCCGATGCTTCACTTCAGGTTTACTGTATCCCTCTGACCTTCGTATTGGCGATATAACACAGAAATTGCATCGGAATTAAATACAAATGGCAGAATGCCGACTTAAGTACAACAAAACTGACTCTTCTTACTGTCTATGTTTTGAACCATTCCTGTGGCACTGGTTAGAGATTCCGATGCTTCACTTCATTTTTACTGTATCCCTCTGACCTTCTTATTGACGATGAAACACAGATATTGCATCGGAATTAAATACAAAAGGCACAATGCCGACTTAAGTAAAAGAAAACTGACTCTTCTTACTGTCTATGTTTTGAACCATTCCTGTGACACTAGTTATAGATTCCGATGCTTCACTTCAGGTTTACTATATCCCTCTGACCTTCTTATTGACGATGAAACACAGAAATTGTATCGGAATTAAATACAAAAGGCACAATGCCAACTTAAGTACAAGAAAACAGACTCTTCTTACTGTCTATGATTTGAACCATTCCTGTGACACTAGTTACAGATTCCGATACTTCACTTCAGGTTTACTGTATCCCTCTGACCTTCTTATTGACGATGAAACACAGAAATTGCATCGGAATTCAATAGAAAAGGCACAATGCCGACTCAAGTACAAGAAGACTGGCTCTTCTTACTGTCTACGTTTTGAAGCTTTCCTGTGAGACCGGTTTTGGATTCCGATCCTTCACTTCAGGTTTACTGTATCCCTTGGACCTTCTTATTGACGACGAAACACAGAAATTGCATCGGAATTAAATACAAAAGGCAAAATGCCGACCTAAGTTCAAGAAAACTGACTCTTCTTACTGTCTATCTTTTGATTCATTCCTGTGACACTAGTTATAGATTCCGATGCTTCACTACACGTTTACTGTATCCCTCTGACCTTCTTATTGACGATGAAACACAGAAATTGCATCTTAATTAAATACAAAATTCACAATGCCGACTTAAGTACAAGAACACTGACTCTTCATACTGTCTATGTTTTGAATCATTCCTGTGACACTAGTTATAGATTCAGATGCTTCACTTCATGTTTACTGTATAACTCTGACTTTCTTATTGACGATGAAACACAGAAATTGCATCGGAATTAAATGCAATAGGCACAATGCCGACTTAAGTACGAAAAGACTGACTCCTCTTACTGTCTATGTTTTGAACCATTCCTGTGACACTAGTTTTAGATTGGGATGCTTCATTTCAGGTTTACTGTATCCCTCTTACCTTCTTATTGACGATGAAACACAGAAATTGCATCGGAATTAAATACAAAAGGCACAATGCCGTCTCAAGTACAAGAATACTGGCTCTTCCTACTGTCTATGTTTTGAACCATTCCTGTGACACTAGTAATAGATTCCCATGCTTCAGTGCAGGTTCACTGTATCACTCTTACCTACTTATTGACGATGAAACACAGAAATTGCATCGGAATTAAACACAAAAGGCACAAAGCCGACTCAAGTACAAGAAGGCTGGCTCATCATACTGTCTATGATTTGAACCATTCCTGTGACACTAGTTATTGATTCCGTTGCTTCACTTCAGGTTTACTGTATCCCTCTGACCCTATTATTGACGATGAAACTCAGAAATTGCATCGGAATTAAATAGAAAAGGCACAATTCCGACTTAAGAACAAGAAAACTGACTCTTCTTAGAGTCTATGTTTTGAACCATTCCGGTACCACTAGTTATAGATTCCGAAGCTTCACTTCAGGTTTACTGTATCCCTCTGACTTTCTTATTGACGATGAAACACAGAAATTGCATCGGAAATTAATACGATAGGCACAATGCCGACTTAAGTAAAAGAAGTCTGACACTTCTTACTGTCTATGTTTTGAACCATTCCTGTGACACTAGTTATAGATTCCGATGCTTCACTTTAGGTTTACTGTATCCCTCTGACCTTCTTATTGACAATGAAACACAGAAATTGCATCGGAATTAAATACAAAAGGCACAAAGCCGACTTAAGTACAAGAAAACTGACTCTTCTTAGTGTCTATGTTTTGAACCATTCCTGTGACACTAGTAATAGTTTCCGATGCTTCACTTCAGGTTTACTGTATCCCTCTGACCTTGTTAATGACGATGAAACACAGAAATAGCATCGGAATTCAATAGATAAGGCACAATGCCGACTCAAGTACAAGAAGACTGGCTCTTCTTACTGGCCACGTTTTGAACCTTTCCTGTGAGACCGGTTTTAGATTCCAATGCTTCACTTCAGGTTTACTGTATCCCTTGGACCTTCTTATTGACGACGAAACACAGAAATTGCATCGGATTTAAATACATAGGCACAATGCCGACCTACGTACAAGAGAACTGACTCTTCTTAATGTCTATGCTTTGAACCATTCCTGTGCCACTAGTTATAGATTCCGATGCTTCACTTCAGGTTTACTGTATCCCTCCGACCTTCTTATTGACGACGAAACACAGAAATCGCATCGGAATTAAATACAAAAGGCACAATGCCGACTTAAGTACAAGAAAACTGACTCATCTTACTGTCTATGTTTTGAACCATTCTTGTGACATTAGTTATAGATTCCGATGCTTCTCTTCAGGATTACTGCATCCCTCTGACCTTCTTATTGACGATGAAACACAGAAATTGCATCGGAATTATATACAAAAGGCACAATGCCGACTTAAGTACAAGAAAACTGACTCTTCCTACTGTCTATGTTTTGAACCATTCCTATGACACTAGTTATAGTTTCCGATGCTACACTTCGGGTTTACTGTATCCCTCTGACCTTCTTATTGACGATGAAACACAGAAATAGCATTGTAATTAAATACTAAAGGCACAATGCCGACTTATGTACAAGATGACTGCATCTTCGTACTGTTTATGTTTTGAACCATTCCTGTGACACTAGTTTTAGATTCCGATGCTTCACTATAGACTTACTGTATCCCTCTGACGTTCTTATTGACGATAAAACACAGAAATTGCATCGGAGTTAAATACAAAACGCACAATGCCGACTCAAGTACAAGAAGACTAGCTCTTGTTACTGTCTATGTTTTGAAACACTCCTGTGACACTAGTTACAGTTTCCGATGCTTCACTCCAGGTTTACTGTATCCCTCTGACCATCTTATTGACGATGAAACACAGAAATTGCATCGGAATTAAATACAAAAGGCACAATGCCGACTTATGAACAAGGAAACTCTACTCTTCTTACTGTCTATGTTTTGAACCACTGCTGTGACACTAGTTATAGAATCCCATACTTCACTTCAGGTTTACTGTATCCCTCTGACCATCTTATTGACGATGAAACACAGAAATTGCATCGGAATTAAATAGAAAAGGCACAATGCCGACTTAAGTACAAGAAAACTGACTCTTCTTACTGTCTACGTTTTGAACCATTTCTGTGACACTAGTTATAGATTCCGATGCTTCACTTCAGGTTTGCTATATCCCTCTGACCTCCTTATTGACGATGAAACACAGAAATTGCATCGGAATTAAATAGAAAAGGCACAATGCCGACATAAGTACAAGAAAACTGACTCTTCCTACTGTCTATGATTTGAATTATTCCTGTGACACTAGTTATAGGTTCCGATGGTTCACTTCAGGTTTACTGTATCCCTCTGACATTCGTACTGACGATGAAACACAGAATTTGAATCAAAAAGAAATAGAAAAGGCACAATGCCGACTCAAGTACAAGAAAACTGACTCTTCTTACTGTCTATGTTTTAAACCATTCCTGTGACACTAGTTACAGATTCCGATGCTTCACTTCAGGTTTACTGTATCCCTCTGACCTCCGTATTGACGATAAAACACAGAAATTGCATCGGAATTTAATACAAATGGCACAAAGCCGACTTAAGTACAAGAAAACTGACTCTTCTTACTGTCTATGTTTTGAACCATTTCTGTGACACTACTTACAGATTTCGATGCTTCACTTCAGGTTTGCTGTATCCATCTGACCTTCTTATTGACGATGAAACACAGAAATTGCATCGGAAATAAACCTAAAAGGCACAATGCCGACTCAAGTACAAGAGAGCTGGCTCTTTTTACTGTCTATGTTTTGAACCATTCCTGTGACACTAGTTATAGATTCCGATGCTTCACTTCAGGTTTACTGTATCCCTCTGGCCTTCGTATTGACGATGGAACACAGAAATTGCATCGTATTTAAATAGAAAAGGCACAATGCCGACTGAAGTACAAGAAAACTGACTCTTCTTACTGTCTATGATTTGAACCATTCCTGTGACACTAGTTATAGATTCCGATACTTCACTTCAGGTTTACTGTATCCCTTTGTCCTTCTTATTGACGATGAAACACAGAAATTGTATCGGAATTAAATACAAAAGACACAATGCCAACTTAAGTACAAGAAAACCGACTCTTCTTACTGTCTATGATTTGAACCATTCCTGTGACACTAGTTATAGATTCCGATACTTCACTTCAGGTTTACTGTATCCCTCTGACCTTCTTATTGACGATGAAACACAGAAATTGCATCGGAATTCAATAGAAAAGGCACAATGCCGACTCAAGTACAAGAAGACGGGCTCTTCTTACTGTCTACGTTTTGAACCTTTCCTGTGAGACCGGTTTTGGATTCCGATCCATCACTTCAGGTTTACTGTATCCCGTGGACCTTCTTATTCACGACGAAACACAGAAATTGCATCGGAATTAAATACAAAAGGCAAAATGCCGACCTAAGTTCAAGAAAACTGACTCTTATTACTGTCTATCTTTTGAATCATTCCTGTGACACTTGTTATAGATTCCGATGCTTCACTACAGGTTTACTGTATCCCTCTGACCTTCTTATTGACGATGAAACACAGAAATTGCATCAGAATTAAATACAAAATTCACAATGCCGACTTAAGTACAAGAACACTGACTCTTCTTACTGTCTATGTTTTGAACCATTCCTGTGACACTAGTTATAGATTCAGATGCTTCACTTCATGTTTACTGTATAACTCTGACTTTCTTATTGACGATGAAACACAGATATTGCATCGGAATTAAATGCAATAGGCACAATGCCGACTTAAGTACAAGAATACTGGCTCTTCCTACTGTCTATGTTTTGAACCATTCCTGTGACACTAGTTATAGATTCCGATGCTTCACTTCAGGTTTACTGTATCCCTCTGACCTTCTTATTGACAATGAAACACAGAAATTGCATCGGAATTAAATACAAAAGGCACAAAGCCGACTTAAGTACAAGAAAACTGACTCTTCTTAGTGTCTATGTTTTGAACCATTCCTGTGACACTAGTTATAGTTTCCGATGCTTCACTTCAGGTTTACTGTATCCCTCTGACCATGTTATTGACGATGAAACACAGAAATAGCACCGGAATTCATTAGATAAGGCACAATGCCGACTCAAGTACAAGAAGACTGGGTCTTCTTACTGTCTACGTTTTGAACCTTTCCTGTGAGATCGGTTTTAGATTCCAATGCTTCACTTCCGGTTTACTGTATCCCTCCGACCTTCTTATTGACGACGAAACACAGAAATCGCATCGGAATTAAATACAAAAGGCACAATGCCGACTTAAGTACAAGAAAACTGACTCATCTTACTGTCTATGTTTTGAACCATTCTTGTGACATTAGTTATAGATTCCGATGCTTCTCTTCAGGATTACTGCATCCCTCTGACCTTCTTATTGACGATGAAACACAGAAATTGCATCGGAATTATATACAAAAGGCACAATGCCGACTTAAGTACAAGAAAACTGACTCTTCCTACTGTCTATGTTTTGAACCATTCCTGTGACACTAGTTATAGTTTCCGATGCTACACTTCGGGTTTACTGTATCCCTCTGACCTTCTTATTGACGATGAAACACAGAAATTGCATCGTAATTAAACACAAAAAGCACAATGCCGACTTATGTACAAGAAGACTGATTCTTCTTACTGTCTATGTTTTGAACCATTCCTGTGACACTAGTTATAGATTCTGATGCTTCACTTCAGGTTTACTGTATCCCTCTGACCTTCTTATTGACGATGAAACACAGAAATTGCATCGGAATTAAATACAAATGGCACAATGCCGACTAAAGTACAACAAAACTGACTCTTCTTACTGTCTATGTTTTGAACCATTCCTGTGGCACTGGTTAGAGATTCCGATGCTTCACTTCAAGTTTACTGTATCCCTCTGATCTTCTTATTGACGATGAAACACAGAAATTGCATCGGAATTAAATACAAAAGGCACAATGCCGACTTAAGTAAAAGAAAACTGACTCTTCTTACTGTCTATGTTTTGAACCATTCCTGTGACACTAGTTATAGATTCCGATGCTTCCCTTCAGGTTTACTGTATCCCTCTGACCTTCTTATTGACGATGAAACACAGAAATTGCATCGGAATTCAATAGAAAAGGCACAATGCCGACTTAAGTACGAAAAGACTGACTCTTCTTACTGTCTATGTTTTGAACCATTCCTGTGACACTAGTTTTAGATTGGGATGCTTCATTTCAGGTTTACTGTATCCCTCTTACCTTCTTATTGACGATGAAACACAGAAATTGCATCGGAATTAGACACAAAAGGCACAATGCCGACTCAAGTACAAGAAGGCTGGCTCATCATACTGTCTATGTTTTGAACCATTCCTGTGACACTAGTTATTGATTCCGTTGCTTCACTTCAGGTTTACTGTATCCCTCTGACCTTCTTATTGACGATGAAACTCAGAAATTGCATCGGAATTAAATAGAAAAGGCACAATTCCGACTTAAGGACAAGAAAACTGACTCTTCTTAGAGTCTATGTTTTGAACCATTCCTGTGCCACTAGTTATAGATTACGATGCTTCACTTCAGGGTTACTGTATCCCTCTGACTCTCTTATTGACGATGAAACACAGAAATTGCATCGGAAATTAATACGATAGGCACAATCCCGACCTAAGTAAAAGAAGTCTGACACTTCTAACTGTCTATGTTTGAACCATTCCTGTGACACTAGTTATAGATTCCGATGCTTCACTTCAGGTTTACTGTATCCCTCTGACCTTCTTATTGACAATGAAACACAGAAATTGCATCGGAATTAAATACAAAAGGCACAAAGCCGACTTAAGTACAAGAAAACTGACTCTTCTTAGTGTCTATGTTTGAACCATTCCTGTGACACTAGTTATAGTTTCCGATGCTTCACTTCAGGTTTACTGTATCCCTCTGACCTCGTTATTGACGATGAAACACAGAAATAGCATCGGAATTCAATGGATAAGGCACAATGCCGACTCAAGTACAAGAAGACTGGCTCTTCTTACTGTCTACGTTTTGAACCTTTCCTGTGAGACCGGTTTTAGATTCCAATGCTTCACTTCAGGTTTACTGTATCCCTTGGACTTTCTTATTGACGACGAAACACAGAAATTGCATCGGATTTAAATACATAGGCACAATGACGACCTACGTACAAGAGAGCTGACTCTTCTTAATGTCTATGTTTGAACCATTCCTGTGCCACTAGTTATAGATTCCGATGCTTCACTTCAGGTTTACTGTATCCCTCCAACCTTCTTATTGACGACGAAACACAGAAATCGCATAGGAATTAAATACAAAAGGCACAATGCGGACTTAAGTACAAGAAAACTGACTCATCTTACTGTCTATGTTTTGAACCATTCTTGTGACATTAGTTATAGATTCCGATGCTTCTCTTCAGGATTACTGCATCCCTCTGACCTTCTTATTGATGATGAAACACAGAAATTGCATCGGAATTATATACAAAAGGCACAATGCCGACTAAAGTACAAGAAGACTGGCTCTTGTTACTGCCTATGTTTTGAAACATTCCTGTGACACTAGTTATAGTTTCCGATGCTTCACTTCAGGTTTACTGTATCCCTCTGACCTTCTTATTGACGATGAAACACAGAAATTGCATCGGAATTAAATACAAAAGGCACAATGCCGACTTATGAACAAGAAAACTGACTCTTCTTACTGTCTATGTTTTGAACCACTGCTGTGACACTAGTTATAGAATCCCATACTTCACTTCAGGTTTACTGTATCCCTCTGACCATCTTATTGACGATGAAACACAGAAATTGCATCGGAATTAATTAGAAAAGGCACAATGCCGACTTAAGTACAAGAAAACTGACTCTTCTTACTGTCTATGTTTTGAACCATTTCTGTGACACTAGTTATAGATTCCGATGCTTCACTTCAGGTTTGCTATATCCCTCTGACCTCCTTATTGACGATGAAACACAGAAATTGCATCGGAATTAAATAGAAAAGGCACAATGCCGACTTAAGTACAAGAAAACTGACTCTTCCTACTGTCTATGATTTGAATTATTCCTGTGACACTAGTTATAGGTACCGATGGTTCACTTCAGGTTTACTGTATCCCTCTGACATTCGTACTGACGATGAAACACAGAATTTGAATCAAAAAGAAATAGAAAAGGCACAGTGCCGACTCAAGTACAAGAAAACTGACTCTTCTTACTGTCTATGTTTTAAACCATTCCTGTGACACTAGTTACAGATTCCGATGCTTCACTTCAGGTTTACTGTATCCCTCTGACCTCCGTATTGACGATGAAACACAGAAATTGCATCGGAATTTAATACAAAAGGCACAAAGCCGACTTAAGTACAAGAAAACTGACTCTTCTTACTGTCTATGTTTTGAACCATTTCTGTGACACTAGTTACAGATTCCGATGCTTCACTTCAGGTTTACTGTATGCATCTGACCTTCTTATTGACGATGAAACACATAAATTGCATCGGAAATAAATCCAAAATTCACAATGCCGACTCAAGTACAAGAGAGCTGGCTCTTTTTACTGTCTATGTTTTGAACTATTCCTGTGACACTAGTTTTAGATTCCGATGCTTCACTTCAGGTTTACTGTATCCCTCTGACCTTCGTATTGACGATGGAACACAGAAATTGCATCGTATTTAAATAGAAAAGGCACAATGCCGACTTAAGTACAAGAAAACTGACTCTTCTTACTGTCTATGATTTGAACCATTCCTGTGTCACTAGTTATAGATTCCGATACTTCACTTCAGGTTTACTGTATCCCTTTGACCTTCTTATTGACGACGAAACACAGAAATTGCATCGGAATTAAATACAATAGGCACAATGCCGACCTAAGTAGAAGAAAACTGACTCTTCTTACTGTCTATGTTTTGAACCATTCCTGTGACACTAGTTATAGATTCCGATGCTTCACTTCAGGTCTACTGCATCACTCTGACTTTCTTATTGACGATGAAACACAGAAATTGCATCAGAATTAAATACAATAGGCACAATGCTGACTTAAGTACAAGAAAACTGACTCTTCTTACTGTCTCTGATTTGAACCATTCCTGTGACACTAGTTATAGATTCCGATACTTCACTTCAGGTTTACTGTATCCCTCTGACCTTCTTATTGACGATGAAACACAGAAATTGCATCGGAATTAAATACAAAAATCACAATGCCGACTTAAGTACAAGGAAACTGACTCTTCTAACTGTCTATGTTTTGAACCATTCCTGTGACACTAGTTATAGATTCAGATGCTTCACTTCATGTTTACTGTATAACTCTGACTTTCTTATTGACGATGAAACACAGGAATTGCATCGGAATTAAATGCAATAGGCACAATGCCGACTTAAGTACGAAAAGACTGACTCTTCTTACTGTCTATGTTTTGAACCATTCCTGTGACACTAGTTTTAGATTTGGATGCTTCATTTCAGGTTTACTGTATCCCTCTTACCTTCTTATTGACGATGAAACACAGAAATTGCATCGGAATTAAATACAAAAGGCACAATGCCGTCTCAAGTACAAGAATACTGGCTCTTCCTACTGTCTATGTTTTGAACCATTCCTGTGACACTAGTAATAGATTCCCATGCTTCACTGCAGGTTCACTGTGTCACTCTGACCTCCTTATTGACGATGAAACACAGAAATTGCATCGGAATTAAACACAAAAGGCACAATGCCGACTCAAGTACAAGAAGGCTGGCTCATCATACTGTCTATGTTTTGAACCATTCCTGTGACACTAGTTATTGATTCCGTTGGTTCACTTCAGGTTTACTGTATTCCTCTGACCTTCTTATTGACAATGAAACACAGAAATTGCATCGGAATTAAATACAATAGGCACAAAGCCGACTTAAGTACAAGAAAACTGACTCTTCTTAGTGTCTATGTTTTGAACCATTCCTGTGACACTAGTTATAGTTTCCGATGCTTCACTTCAGGTTTACTGTATCCCTCTGACCTTGTTATTGACGATGAAACACAGAAATAGCATCGGAATTCAATAGATAAGGCACAATGCCGACTCAAGTACAAGAAGACTGGCTCTTCTTACTGTCTACGTTTTGAACCTTTCCTGTGAGACCGGTTTTAGATTCCAATGCTTCACTTCAGGTTTACTGTATCCCTTGGACCTTCTTATTGACGACGAAACACAGAAATTGCATCGGATTTAAATACATAGGCACAATGCCGACCTACGTACAAGAGAGCTGACTCTTCTTAATGTCTATGTTTGAACCATTCCTGTGCCACTAGTTATAGATTCCGATGCTTCACTTCAGGTTTACTGTATCCCTCCGACCTTCTTATTGATGACGAAACACAGAAATCGCATCGGAATTAAATACAAAAGGCACAATCCCGACTTAAGTACAAGAAAACTGACTCATCTTACTGTCTATGTTTTGAACCATTCTTGTGACATTAGTTATAGATTCCGATGCTTCTCTTCAGGATTACTGCATCCCTCTGACCTTCTTATTGACGATGAAACACAGAAATTGCATCATAATTAAATACAAAATTCACAATGCCGACTTAAGCACAAGATCACTGACTCTTCTTACTGTCTATGTTTTGAACCATTCCTGTGACACTAGTTATAGATTCAGATGCTTCACTTCATTTTTACTGTATAACTCTGACTTTCTTATTGACGATGAAACACAGAAATTGCATCGGAATTAAATGCAATAGGCACAATGCCGACTTAAGTACGAAAAGACTGACTCTTCTTACTGTCTATGTTTTGAACCATTCCTGTGACACTAGTTTTAGATTGGGATGCTTCATTTCAGGTTTACTGTATCCCTCTTACCTTCTTATTGACGATGAAACACAGAAATTGCATCGGAATTAAATACAAAAGGCACAATGCCGTCTCAAGTACAAGAATACTGGCTCTTCCTACTGTCTTTGTTTTGAACCATTCCTGTGACACTAGTAATAGATTCCCATGCTTCACTGCAAGGTTCACTGTATCACTCTGACATCCTTATTGACGATGAAACACAGAAATTGCATCGGAATTAGACACAAAAGGCACAATGCCGACTCAAGTACAAGAAGGCTGGCTCATCATACTGTCTATGCTTTGAACCATTCCTGTGACACTAGTTATTGATTCCGTTGGTTCACTTCAGGTTACTGTATCCCTCTGACCTTCTTATTGACGATGAAACTCAGAAATTGCATCGGAATTAAATAGAAAAGGCACAATTCCGACTTAAGGACAAGAAAACTGACTCTTCTTAGAGTCTATGTTTTGAACCATTCCTGTGCCACTAGTTATAGATTACGATGCTTCACTTCAGGTTTACTGTATCCCTCTGACTCTCTTATTGACGATGAAACACAGAAATTGCATCGGAAATTAATACGATATGCACAATGCCGACCTAAGTAAAAGAAGTCTGACACTTCTTACTGTCTATGTTTGAACCATTCCTGTGACACTAGTTATAGATTCCGATGCTTCACTTCAGGTTTACTGTATCCCTCTGACCTTCTTATTGACAATGAAACACAGAAATTGCATCGGAATTAAATACAAAAGGCACAAAGCCGACTTAAGTACAAGAAAACTGACTCTTCTTAGTGTCTATGCTTTGAACCACTCCTGTGACACTAGTTATAGTTTCCGATGCTTCACTTCAGGTTTACTGTATCCCTCTGACCTTGTTATTGTCGATGAAACACAGAAATAGCATCGGAATTCAATAGATAAGGCACAATGCCGACTCAAGTACAAGAAGACTGGCTCTTCTTACTGTCTACGTTTTGAACCTTTCCTGTGAGACCGGTTTTAGATTCCAATGCTTCACTTCAGGTTTACTGTATCCCTTGGACCTTCTTATTGACGACGAAACACAGAAATTGCATCGGATTTAAATACATAGGCACAATGCCGACCTACGTACAAGAGAGCTGACTCTTCTTAATGTCTATGTTTGAACCATTCCTGTGCCACTAGTTATAGATTCCGATGCTTCACTTCAGGTTTACTGTATCCCTCCGACCTTCTTATTGACGACGAAACACAGAAATCGCATCGGAATTAAATACAAAAGGCACAATGCCGACTTAAGTACAAGAAAACTGACTCATCTTACTGTCTATGTTTTGAACCATTCTTGGGACATTAGTTATAGATTCCGATGCTTCTCTTCAGGATTACTGCATCCCTCTGACCTTCTTATTGATGATGAAACACAGAAATTGCATCGGAATTATATACAGAAGGCACAATGCCGACTTAAGTACAAGAAAACTGACTCTTCCTACTGTCTATGTTTTGAACCATTCCTGTGACACTAGTTATAGTTTCCGATGCTACACTTCGGGTTTACTGTATCCCTCTGACCTTCTTATTGACGATGAAACACAGAAATTGCATTGTAATTAAATACAAAAGGCACAACGCCGACTTATGTACAAGAAGACTGATTCTTCTTACTGTTTATGTTTTGAACCATTCCTGTGACAGTAGTTTTAGATTCCGATGCTTCACTATAGATTTACTGTATCCCTCTGACCTTCTTATTGACGATAAAACACAGAAATTGCATCGGAATTAAATACAAAAGGCACAATGCCGACTAAAGTACAAGAAGACTGGCTCTTGTTACTGTCTATGTTTTGAAACATTCCTGTGACACTAGTTATAGTTTCCGATGCTTCACTTCAGGTTTACTGTATCCCTCCGACCTTCTTATTGACGACGAAACACAGAAATCGCATCGGAATTAAATACAAAAGGCACAATGCCGACTTAAGTACAAGAAAACTGACTCATCTTACTGTCTATGTTTTGAACCATTTCTGTGACACTAGTTACAGATTCCGATGCTTCACTTCAGGTTTACTGTATCCATCTGACCTTCTTATTGACGATGAAACACATAAATTGCATCGGAAATAAATCCAAAATTCACAATGCCGGGTCAAGTACAAGAGAGCTGGCTCTTTTTACTGTCTATGTTTTGAACCATTCCTGTGACACTAGTTTTAGATTCCGATGCTTCACTTCAGGTTTACTGTATCCCTCTGACCTTCGTATTGACGATGGAACACAGAAATTGCATCGTATTTAAATAGAAAAGGCACAATGCCGACTTAAGTACAAGAAAACTGACTCTTCTTACTGTCTATGATTTGAACCATTCCTGTGACACTAGTTATAGATTCCGATACTTCACTTCAGGTTTACTGTATCCCTTTGACCTTCTTATTGACGACGAAACACAGAAATTGCATCGGAATTAAATACAATAGGCACAATGCCGACCTAAGTAGAAGAAAACTGACTCTTCTTACTGTCTATGTTTTGAACCATTCCTGTGACACTAGTTATAGATTCCGATGCTTCACTTCAGGTCTACTGTATCCCTCTGACTTTCTTATTGACGATGAAACACAGAAATTGCCTCAGAATTAAATACAATAGGCACAATGCTGACTTAAGTACAAGAAAACTGACTCTTCTTACTGTCTCTGATTTGAACCATTCCTGTGACACTAGTTATAGATTCCGATACTTCACTTCAGGTTTACTGTATCCCTCTGACCTTCTCATTGACGATGAAACACAGAAATTGCATCGGAATTAAATACAAAAAACACAATGCCGACTTAAGTACAAGGAAACTGACTCTTCTAACTGTCTATGTTTTGAACCATTCCTGTGACACTAGTTATAGATTCAGATGCTTCACTTCATGTTTACTGTATAACTCTGACTTTCTTATTGACGATGAAACACAGGAATTGCATCGGGATTAAATGCAATAGGCACAATGCCGACTTAAGTACGAAAAGACTGACTCTTCTTACTGTCTATGTTTTGAACCATTCCTGTGACACTAGTTTTAGATTGGGATGCTTCATTTCAGGCTTACTGTATCCCTCTTACCTTCTTATTGACGATGAAACACAGAAATTGCATCGGAATTAAATACAAAAGGCACAATGCCGTCTCAAGTACAAGAATACTGGCTCTTCCTACTGTCTATGTTTTGAACCATTCCTGTGACACTAGTAATCGATTCCCATGCTTCACTGCAGGTTCACTGTGTCACTCTGACCTCCTTATTGACGATGAAACACAGAAATTGCATCGGAATTAAACACAAAAGGCACAATGCCGACTCAAGTACAAGAAGGCTGGCTCATCATACTGTCTATGTTTTGAACCATTCCTGTGACACTAGTTATAGATTCCGTTGGTTCACTTCAGGTTTACTGTATCCCTCTGACCTTCTTATTGACAATGAAACACAGAAATTGCATCGGAATTAAATACAAAAGGCACAAAGCCGACTTAAGTACAAGAAAACTGACTCTTCTTAGTGTCTATGTTTTGAACCATTCCTGTGACACTAGTTATAGTTTCCGATGCTTCACTTCAGGTTTACTGTATCCCTCTGACCTTGTTATTGACGATGAAACACAGAAATAGCATCGGAATTCAATAGATAAGGCACAATGCCGACTCAAGTACAAGAAGACTGGCTCTTCTTACTGTCTACGTTTTGAACCTTTCCTGTGAGACCGGTTTTAGATTCCAATGCTTCACTTCAGGTTTACTGTATCCCTTGGACCTTCTTATTGACGACGAAACACAGAAATTGCATCGGATTTAAATACATAGGCACAATGCCGACCTACGTACAAGAGAGCTGACTCTTCTTAATGTCTATGTTTGAACCATTCCTGTGCCACTAGTTATAGATTCCGATGCTTCACTTCAGGTTTACTGTATCCCTCCGACCTTCTTATTGATGACGAAACACAGATATCGCATCGGAATTAAATACAAAAGGCACAATCCCGACTTAAGTACAAGAAAACTGACTCATCTTACTGTCTATGTTTTGAACCATTCTTGCGACATTAGTTATAGATTCCGATGCTTCTCTTCAGGATTACTGCATCCCTCTGACCTTCTTATTGACGATGAAACACAGAAATTGCATCATAATTAAATACAAAATTCACAATGCCGACTTAAGTACAAGATCACTGACTCTTCTTACTGTCTATGTTTTGAACCATTCCTGTGACACTAGTTATAGATTCAGATGCTTCACTTCATGTTTACTGTATAACTCTGACTTTCTTATTGACGATGAAACACAGAAATTGCATCGGAATTAAATGCAATAGGCACAATGCCGACTTAAGTACGAAAAGACTGACTCTTCTTACTGTCTATGTTTTGAACCATTCCTGTGACACTAGTTTTAGATTAGGATGCTTCATTTCAGGTTTACTGTATCCCTCTTACCTTCTTATTGACGATGAAACACAGAAATTGCATCGGAATTAAATACAAAAGGCACAATGCCGTCTCAAGTACAAGAATACTGGCTCTTCCTACTGTCTATGTTTTGAACCATTCCTGTGACACTAGTAATAGATACCCATGCTTCACTGCAAGGTTCACTGTATCACTCTGACATCCTTATTGACGATGAAACACAGAAATTGCATCGGAATTAGACACAAAAGGCACAATGCCGACTCAAGTACAAGAAGGCTGGCTCATCATACTGTCTATGTTTTGAACCATTCCTGTGACACTAGTTATTGATTCCGTTGGTTCACTTCAGGTTACTGTATCCCTCTGACCTTCTTATTGACGATGAAACTCAGAAATTGCATCGGAATTAAATAGAAAAGGCACAATTCCGACTTAAGGACAAGAAAACTGACTCTTCTTAGAGTCTATGTTTTGAACCATTCCTGTGCCACTAGTTATAGATTACGATGCTTCACTTCAGGTTTACTGTATCCCTCTGACTCTCTTATTGACGATGAAACACAGAAATTGCATCGGAAATTAATACGATAGGCACAATGCCGACCTAAGTAAAAGAAGTCTGACACTTCTTACTGTCTATGTTTGAACCATTCCTGTGACACTAGTTATAGATTCCGATGCTTCACTTCAGGTTTACTGTATCCCTCTGACCTTCTTATTGACAATGAAACACAGAAATTGCATCGGAATTAAATACAAAAGGCACAAAGCCGACTTAAGTACAAGAAAACTGACTCTTCTTAGTGTCTATGTTTTGAACCATTCGTGTGACACTAGTTATAGTTTCCGATGCTTCACTTCAGGTTTACTGTATCCCTCTGACCTTGTTATTGACGATGAAACACAGAAATAGCATCGGAATTCAATAGATAAGGCACAATGCCGACTCAAGTACAAGAAGACTGGCTCTTCTTACTGTCTACGTTTTGAACCTTTCCTGTGAGACCTGTTTTAGATTCCAATGCTTCACTTCAGGTTTACTGTATCCCTTGGACCTTCTTATTGACGACGAAACACAGAAATTGCATCGGATTTAAATACATAGGCACAATGCCGACTTATGAACAAGAAAACTGACTCTTCTTACTGTCTATGTTTTGAACCACTGCTGTGACACTAGTTATAGAATCCCATACTTCACTTCAGGTTTACTGTATCCCTCTGACCATCTTATTGACGATGAAACACAGAAATTGCATCGGAATTAATTAGAAAAGGCACAATGCCGACTTAAGTACAAGAAAACTGACTCTTCTTACTGTCTATGTTTTGAACCATTTCTGTGACACTAGTCATAGATTCCGATGCTTCACTTCAGGTTTGCTATATCCCTCGGACCTCCTTATTGACGATGAAACACAGAAATTGCAGCGGAATTAAATAGAAAAGGCACAATGCCGACTTAAGTACAAGAAAACTGACTCTTCCTACTGTCTATGATTTGAATTAATCCTGTGACACTAGTTATAGGTACCGATGGTTCACTTCAGGTTTACTGTATCCCTCTGACATTCGTACTGACGATGAAACACAGAATTTGAATCAAAAAGAAATAGAAAAGGCACAGTGCCGACTCAAGTACAAGAAAACTGACTCTTCTTACTGTCTATGTTTTAAACCATTCCTGTGACACTAGTTACAGATTCCGATGCTTCACTTCAGGTTTACTGTATCCCTCTGACCTCCGTATTGACGATGAAACACAGAAATTGCATCGGAATATAATACAAAAGGCACAAAGCCGGCTTAAGTACAAGAAAACTGACTCTTCTTACTGTCTATGTTTTGAACCATTTCTGTGACACTAGTTACAGATTCCGATGCTTCACTTCAGGTTTACTGTATCCATCTGACCTTCTTATTGACGATGAAACACATAAATTGCATCGGAAATAAATCCAAAATTCACAATGCCGACTCAAGTACAAGAGAGCTGGCTCTTTTTACTGTCTATGTTTTGAACCATTCCTGTGACACTAGTTATAGATTCCGATGCTTCACTTCAGGTTTACTGTATCCCTCTGACCTTCGTATTGACGATGGAACACAGAAATTGCATCGTATTTAAATAGAAAAGGCACAATGCCGACTTAAGTACAAGAAAACTGACTCTTCTTACTGTCTATGATTTGAACCATTCCTGTGACACTAGTTATAGATTCCGATGCTTCACTTCAGGTTTACTGTATCCCTTTGACCTTCTTATTGACGACGAAACACAGAAATTGCATCGGAATTAAATACAATAGGCACAATGCCGACCTAAGTAGAAGAAAACTGACTCTTCTTACTGTCTATGTTTTGAACCATTCCTGTGACACTAGTTATAGATTCCGATGCTTCACTTCAGGTCTACTGTATCCCTCTGACTTTCTTATTGACGATGAAACACAGAAATTGCATCGGAATTAAATACAATAGGCACAATGCTGACTTAAGTACAAGAAAACTGACTCTTCTTACTGTCTCTGATTTGAACCATTCCTGTGACACTAGTTATAGATTCTGATACTTCACTTCAGGTTTACTGTATCCCTCTTACCTTCTTATTGACGATGAAACACAGAAATTGCATCGGAATTAAATACAAAAGGCACAAAGCCGACTTAAGTACAAGAAAACTGACTCTTCTTAGTGTCTATGTTTTGAACCATTCCTGTGACACTAGTTATAGTTTCCGATGCTTCACTTCAGGTTTACTGTATCCCTCTCACCTTGTTATTAACGATGAAACACAGAAATAGCATCGGAATTTAATAGATAAGGCACAATGCCGACTCAAGTACAAGAAGACTGGCTCTTCTTACTGTCTACGTTTTGAACTTTCCTGTGAGACCGGTTTTAGATTCCAATGCTTCACTTCAGGTTTACTGTATCCCTTGGACCTTCTTATTGACGACGAAACACAGAAATTGCATCGGATTTAAATACATAGGCACAATGCCGACCTACGTACAAGAGAGCTGACTCTTCTTAATGTCTATGTTTGAACCATTCCTGTGCCACTAGTTATAGATTCCGATGCTTCACTTCAGGTTTACTGTATCCCTCCGACCTTCTTATTGATGACGAAACACAGAAATCGCATCGGAATTAAATACAAAAGGCACAATCCCGACTTAAGTACAAGAAAACTGACTCATCTTACTGTCTATGTTTTGAACCATTCTTGTGACATTAGTTATAGATTCCGATGCTTCTCTTCAGGATTACTGCATCCCTCTGACCTTCTTATTGACGATGAAACACAGAAATTGCATCATAATTAAATACAAAATTCACAATGCCGACTTAAGTACAAGATCACTGACTCTTCTTACTGTCTATGTTTTGAACCATTCCTGTGACACTAGTTATAGATTCAGATGCTTCACTTCATGTTTACTGTATAACTCTGACTTTCTTATTGACGATGAAACACAGAAATTGCATCGGAATTAAATGCAATTGGCACAATGCCGACTTAAGTACGAAAAGACTGACTCTTCTTACTGTCTATGTTTTGAACCATTCCTGTGACACTAGTTTTAGATTGGGATGCTTCATTTCAGGTTTACTGTATCCCTCTTACCTTCTTATTGACGATGAAACACAGAAATTGCATCGGAATTAAATACAAAAGGCACAATGCCGTCTCAAGTACAAGAATACTGGCTCTTCCTACTGTCTATGTTTTGAACCATTCCTGTGACACTAGTAATAGATACCCATGCTTCACTGCAAGGTTCACTGTATCACTCTGACATCCTTATTGACGATGAAACACAGAAATTGCATCGGAATTAGACACAAAAGGCACAATGCCGACTCAAGTACAAGAAGGCTGGCTCATCATACTGTCTATGTTTTGAACCATTCCTGTGACACTAGTTATTGATTCCGTTGGTTCACTTCAGGTTACTGTATCCCTCTGACCTTCTTATTGACGATGAAACTCAGAAATTGCATCGGAATTAAATAGAAAAGGCACAATTCCGACTTAAGGACAAGAAAACTGACTCTTCTTAGAGTCTATGTTTTGAACCATTCCTGTGCCACTAGTTATAGATTACGATGCTTCACTTCAGGTTTACTGTATCCCTCTGACTCTCTTATTGACGATGAAACACAGAAATTGCATCGGAAATTAATACGATAGGCACAATGCCGACCTAAGTAAAAGAAGTCTGACACTTCTTACTGTCTATGTTTGAACCATTCCTGTGACACTAGTTATAGATTCCGATGCTTCACTTCAGGTTTACTGTATCCCTCTGACCTTCTTATTGACAATGAAACACAGAAATTGCATCGGAATTAAATACAAAAGGCACAAAGCCGACTTAAGTACAAGAAAACTGACTCTTCTTAGTGTCTATGTTTTGAACCATTCCTGTGACACTAGTTATAGTTTCCGATGCTTCACTTCAGGTTTACTGTATCCCTCTGACCTTGTTATTGACGATGAAACACAGAAATAGCATCGGAATTCAATAGATAAGGCACAATGCCGACTCAAGTACAAGAAGACTGGCTCTTCTTACTGTCTACGTTTTGAACCTTTCCTGTGAGACCTGTTTTAGATTCCAATGCTTCACTTCAGGTTTACTGTATCCCTTGGACCTTCTTATTGACGACGAAACACAGAAATTGCATCGGATTTAAATACATAGGCACAATGCCGACCTACGTACAAGAGAGCTGACTCTTCTTAATGTCTATGTTTGAACCATTCCTGTGCCACTAGTTATAGATTCCGATGCTTCACTTCAGGTTTACTGTATCCCTCCGACCTTCTTATTGACGACGAAACACAGAAATCGCATCGGAATTAAATACAAAAGGCACAATGCCGACTTAAGTACAAGAAAACTGACTCATCTTACTGTCTATGTTTTGAACCATTCTTGGGACATTAGTTATAGATTCCGATGCTTCTCTTCAGGATTACTGCATCCCTCTGACCTTCTTATTGATGATGAAACACAGAAATTGCATCGGAATTATATAGAGAAGGCACAATGCCGACTTAAGTACAAGAAAACTGACTCTTCCTACTGTCTATGTTTTGAACCATTCCTGTGACACTAGTTATAGTTTCCGATGCTACACTTCGGGTTTACTGTATCCCTCTGACCTTCTTATTGACGATGAAACACAGAAATTGCATTGTAATTAAATACAAAAGGCACAACGCCGACTTATGTACAAGAAGACTGATTCTTCTTACTGTTTATGTTTTGAACCATTCCTGTGACAGTAGTTTTAGATTCCGATGCTTCACTATAGATTTACTGTATCCCTCTGACCTTCTTATTGACGATAAAACACAGAAATTGCATCGGAATTAAATACAAAAGGCACAATGCCTACTAAAGTACAAGAAGACTGGCTCTTGTTACTGTCTATGTTTTGAACCATTTCTGTGACACTAGTTATAGATTCCGATGCTTCACTTCAGGTTTGCTATATCCCTCGGACCTCCTTATTGACGATGAAACACAGAAATTGCAGCGGAATTAAATAGAAAAGGCACAATGCCGACTTAAGTACAAGAAAACTGACTCTTCCTACTGTCTATGATTTGAATTAATCCTGTGACACTAGTTATAGGTACCGATGGTTCACTTCAGGTTTACTGTATCCCTCTGACATTCGTACTGACGATGAAACACAGAATTTGAATCAAAAAGAAATAGAAAAGGCACAGTGCCGACTCAAGTACAAGAAAACTGACTCTTCTTACTGTCTATGTTTTAAACCATTCCTGTGACACTAGTTACAGATTCCGATGCTTCACTTCAGGTTTACTGTATCCCTCTGACCTCCGTAATGACGATGAAACACAGAAATTGCATCGGAATATAATACAAAAGGCACAAAGCCGACTTAAGTACAAGAAAACTGACTCTTCTTACTGTCTATGTTTTGAACCATTTCTGTGACACTAGTTACAGATTCCGATGCTTCACTTCAGGTTTACTGTATCCATCTGACCTTCTTATTGACGATGAAACACATAAATTGCATCGGAAATAAATCCAAAATTCACAATGCCGACTCAAGTACAAGAGAGCTGGCTCTTTTTACTGTCTATGTTTTGAACCATTCCTGTGACACTAGTTATAGATTCCGATGCTTCACTTCAGGTTTACTGTATCCCTCTGACCTTCGTATTGACGATGGAACACAGAAATTGCATCGTATTTAAATAGAAAAGGCACAATGCCGACTTAAGTACAAGAAAACTGACTCTTCTTACTGTCTATGATTTGAACCATTCCTGTGACACTAGTTATAGATTCCGATGCTTCACTTCAGGTTTACTGTATCCCTTTGACCTTCTTATTGACGACGAAACACAGAAATTGCATCGGAATTAAATACAATAGGCACAATGCCGACCTAAGTAGAAGAAAACTGACTCTTCTTACTGTCTATGTTTTGAACCATTCCTGTGACACTAGTTATAGATTCCGATGCTTCACTTCAGGTCTACTGTATCCCTCTGACTTTCTTATTGACGATGAAACACAGAAATTGCATCGGAATTAAATACAATAGGCACAATGCTGACTTAAGTACAAGAAAACTGACTCTTCTTACTGTCTCTGATTTGAACCATTCCTGTGACACTAGTTATAGATTCTGATACTTCACTTCAGGTTTACTGTATCGCTCTTACCTTCTTATTGACGATGAAACACAGAAATTGCATCGGAATTAAATACAAAAGGCACAATGCCGTCTCAAGTACAAGAATACTGGCTCTTCCTACTGTCTATGTTTTGAACCATTCCTGTGACACTAGTAATAGATTCCCATGCTTCACTGCAGGTTCACTGTATCACTCTGACCTCCTTATTGACGATGAAACACAGAAATTGCATCGGAATTAAACACAAAAGGCACAATGCCGACTCATGTACAAGAAGGCTGGCTCATCATACTGTCTATGTTTTGAACCATTCCTGTGACACTAGTTATTGATTCCGTTGGTTCACTTCAGGTTTACTGTATCCCTCTGACCTTCTTATTGACAATGAAACACAGAAATTGCATCGGAAATAAATACAAAAGGCACAAAGCCGACTTATGTACAAGAAAACTGACTCTTCTTAGTGTCTATGTTTTGAACCATTCCTGTGACACTAGTTATAGTTTCCGATGCTTCACTTCAGGTTTACTGTATCCCTCTGACCTTGTTATTAACGATGAAACACAGAAATAGCATCGGAATTTAATAGATAAGGCACAATGCCGACTCAAGTACAAGAAGACTGGCTCTTCTTACTGTCTACGTTTTGAACTTTCCTGTGAGACCGGTTTTAGATTCCAATGCTTCACTTCAGGTTTACTGTATCCCTTGGACCTTCTTATTGACGACGAAACACAGAAATTGCATCGGATTTAAATACATAGGCACAATGCCGACCTACGTACAAGAGAGCTGACTCTTCTTAATGTCTATGTTTGAACCATTCCTGTGCCACTAGTTATAGATTCCGATGCTTCACTTCAGGTTTACTGTATCCCTCCGACCTTCTTATTGACGACGAAACACAGAAATTGCATTGTAATTAAATACAAAAGGCACAACGCCGACTTATGTACAAGAAGACTGATTCTTCTTACTGTTTATGTTTTGAACCATTCCTGTGACACTAGTTTTAGATTCCGATGCTTCACTATAGATTTACTGTAAATCTCTGACCTTCTTATTGACGATAAAACACAGTAATTGCATCGGAATTAAATACAAAAGGCACAATGCCGACTCAAGTACAAGAAGACTGGCTCTTGTTACTGTCTATGTTTTGAAACATTCCTGTGACACTAGTTATAGTTTCCGATGCTTCACTTCAGGTTTACTGTATCCCTCTGACCTTCTTATTGACGATGAAACACAGAAATTGCATCGGAATTAAATACAAAAGGCACAATGCCGACTTATGAACAAGAAAACTGACTCTTCTTACTGTCTATGTTTTGAACCACTGCTGTGACACTAGTTATAGAATCCCATACTTCACTTCAGGTTTACTGTATCCCTCTGACCATCTTATTGACGATGAAACACAGAAATTGCATCGGAATTAAATAGAAAAGGCACAATGCCAACTTAAGTACAAGAAAACTGACTCTTCCTACTGTCTATGATTTGAATTATTCCTGTGACACTAGTTATAGGTTCCGATGGTTCCCTTTAGGTTTACTGTATCCCTCTGACATTCGTACTAACGATGAAACACAGAATTTGAATCAAAAAGAAATAGAAAAGGCACAATGCCGACTCAAGTACAAGAAAACTGACTCTTCTTAATGTCTATGTTTTAAACCATTCCTGTGACACTAGTTACAGATTCCGATGCTTCACTTCAGGTTTACTGTATCCCTCTGACCTCCGTATTGACGATGAAACACAGAAATTGCATCGGAATTTAATACAAAAGGCACAAAGCCGACTTAAGAACAAGAAAACTGACTCTTCTTACTGTCTATGTTTTGAACCATTTCTGTGACACTAGTTACAGATTCCGATGCTTCACTTCAGGTTTACTGTATCTATCTGACCTTCTTATTGACGATGAAACACATAAATTGCTTCGGAAATAAATCCAAAATTCACAATGCCGACTCAAGTACAAGAGAGCTGGCTCTTTTTACTGTCTATGTTTTGAACCATTCCTGTGACACTAGTTATAGATTCCGATGCTTCACTTCAGGTTTACTGTATCCCTCTGACCTTCGTAATGACGATGGAACACAGAAATTGCATCGTATTTAAATAGAAAAGGCACAATGCCGACTTAAGTACAAGAAAACTGACTCTTCTTACTGTCTATGATCTGAACCATTCCTGTGACACTAGTTATAGATTCCGATACTTCACTTCAGGTTTACTGTATCCCTTTGACCTTCTTATTGACGACGAAACACAGAAATTGCATCGGAATTAAATACAATAGGCACAATGCCGACCTAAGTAGAAGAAAACTGACTCTTCTTACTGTCTATGTTTTGAACCATTCCTGTGACACTAGTTATAGATTCCGATGCTTCACTTCAGGTCTACTGTATCCCTCTGACTTTCTTATTGACGATGAAACACAGAAATTGCATCGGAATTAAATACAATAGGCACAATGCTGACTTAAGTACAAGAAAACTGACTCTTCTTACTGTCTCTGATTTGAACCATTCCTGTGACACTAGTTATAGATTCCGATACTTCACTTCAGGTTTACTGTATCCCTCTGACCTTCTTATTGACGATGAAACACAGAAATTGCATCGGAATTAAATACAAAAATCACAATGCCGACTTAAGTACAAGGAAACTGATTCTTCTAGCTGTCTATGTTGTGAACCATTCCTGTGACACTAGTTATACATTCCGATGCTTCACTTCAAGTTTACTGTATCCCTCTGACTTTCTTAATGACGATGAAACAGAGAAATTTCATCGGAATTAAATACAAAAGGCACAATGCCGACTTAAGTACAAGAAAACTGACTCTTCTTACTGTCTATGATTTGAACCATTCCTGTGACACTAGTTATAGATTCCGATGCTTCACTTCATGTTTACTGTATCCCTCTGACCTTCTTATTGACGATGAAACACAGATATTGCATCGGAATTAAATACAAATGGCACAATGCCGACTTAAGTACAAGAAAACTGACTCTTCTTACTGTCTATGTTTTGAACCATTCCTGTGACACTGGTTATAGATTCCGATGCTTCACTTCAGGTTTACTGTATCACTCTGACCCTCATAATGACGATGGATCACAGAAATTGCATCGGAATTAAATACAAAAGGCACAATGCCGACTTAAGTAAAAGAAAACTGACTTTTCTTACTGTCTATGGTTTGAACCATTCCTGTGACACTAGTTATAGATTCCGATGCTTCACTTCAGGTTTACTGTATCCCTCTGACCTTCTTATTGACGATGAGACACAGAAATTCCATCAGAATTAAATACAAAATTCACAATGCTGACTTAAGCACAAGAAAACTGACTCTTCTTACTGTCTATGTTTTGAACCATTCCTGTGACACTAGTTACAGATTCAGATGCTTCACTTCATGTTTACTGTATAACTCTGACTTTCTTATTGACGATGAAACACAGAAATTGCATCGCAATTAAATGCAATAGCCACAATGCCGACTTAAGTACGAGAAGACTGACTCTTCTTACTGTCTATGTTTTGAACCATTCCTGTGACACTAGTTTTAGATTGCGATGCTTCATTTTAGGTTTACTGTATACCTCTTACCTTCTTATTGACGATGAAACACAGAAATTGCATCGGAATTAAACACATAAGGCACAATGCCGTCTCAAGTACAAGAAGACTGGCTCTTCTTACTGTCTACGTTTTGAACCATTCCTGTGACACTAGTAATAGATTCCCATGATTCACTTCAGGTTCACTGTATCACTATGACCTCCTTATTGACGATGAAACACAGAAATTGCATCGGAATTAAATACAAAAGGCACAATGCCGACTCAAGTACAAGAAGGCTGGCTCATCATACTGTCTATGTTTTGAACCATTCCTGTGACACTAGTTATTGATTCCGTTGCTTCACTTTAGGTTTACTGTATCCCTCTGACCTTCTTATTGACGATGAAACTCAGAAATTGCATCGGAATTAAATAGAAAAGGCACAATTCCGACTTAAGAACAAGAAAACTGACTCTTCTTAGTGTCTATGTTTTGAACCATTCCTGTGACACTAGTTATAGATTCCGATGCTTCACTTCAGGTTTACTGTATCCCTCGGACTTTCTTATTGACGATGAAACACAGAAATTGCATCGGAATTAATACGATAGGCACAATGCCGACTTAAGTAAAAGAAGTCTGACACTTCCCACTGTCTATGCTTTGAACCATTCCTGTGATACTAGTTACAGATTTCGATGCTTCACTTCAGGTTTACTGTATCCCTCTGACCTTCTTATTGACAATGAAACACAGAAATTGCATCGGAATTAAATACAAAAGGCACAATGCCGACTTAAGTACAAGAAAACTGACTCTTCTTACTGTCTATGTTTTGAACCATTCCTGTGACACTAGTTATAGTTTCCGATGCTTCACTTCAGGTTTACTGTATCCCTCTGACCTTGTTATTGACGATGAAACACAGAAATAGCATCGGAATTCAATAGATAAGGCACAATGCCGACTCAAGTACAAGAAGACTGGCTCTTCTTACTGTCTACGTTTTGAACCTTTCCTGTGAGACCGGTTTTAGATTCCAATGCTTCACTTCAGGATTACTGTATCCCTTGGACCTTCTTATTGACGACGAAACACAGAAATTGCATCGGATTTAAATACAAAGGCACAATGCCGACCTACGTACAAGAGAAGTGACTCTTCTTACTGTCTATGTTTTGAACCATTCCTGTGCCACTAGTTATAGATTCCGATGCTTCACTTCAAGTTTACTGTATCCCTCCGACCTACTTATTGATGATGAAACACAGAAATTGCATCGGAATTAAATACAAAAATCACAATGCCGACTTAAGTACAAGAAAACTGACTCTTCTTACTGTCTATGCTTTGAACCATTCCCGTGACACTAGTTATAGATTCCGATACTTCACTTCAGGTTTACTGTATCCCTTTGACCTTCTTATTGACGACGAAACACAGAAATTGCATCGGAATTAAATACAATAGGCACAATGCCGACCTAAGTAGAAGAAAACTGACTCTTCTTACTGTCTATGTTTTGAACCATTCCTGTGACACTAGTTATAGATTCCGATGCTTCACTTCAGGTCTACTGTATCCCTCTGACTTTCTTATTGACGATGAAACACAGAAATTGCATCGGAATTAAATACAATAGGCACAATGCTGACTTAAGTACAAGAAAACTGACTCTTCTTACTGTCTCTGATTTGAACCATTCCTGTGACACTAGTTATAGATTCCGATACTTCACTTCAGGTTTACTGTATCCCTCTGACCTTCTTATTGACGATGAAACACAGAAATTGCATCGGAATTAAATACAAAAATCACAATGCCGACTTAAGTACAAGGAAACTGATTCTTCTAACTGTCTATGTTGTGAACCATTCCTGTGACACTAGTTATACATTCCGATGCTTCACTTCAAGTTTACTGTATCCCTCTGACTTTCTTAATGACGATGAAACAGAGAAATTTCATCGGAATTAAATACAAAAGGCACAATGCCGACTTAAGTACAAGAAAACTGACTCTTCTTACTGTCTATGATTTGAACCATTCCTGTGACACTAGTTATAGATTCCGATGCTTCACTTCATGTTTACTGTATCCCTCTGACCTTCTTATTGACGATGAAACACAGATATTGCATCGGAATTAAATACAAATGGCACAATGCCGACTTAAGTACAAGAAAACTGACTCTTCTTACTGTCTATGTTTTGAACCATTCCTGTGACACTGGTTATAGATTCCGATGCTTCACTTCAGGTTTACTGTATCACTCTGACCCTCATAATGACGATGGATCACAGAAATTGCATCGGAATTAAATACAAAAGGCACAATGCCGACTTAAGTAAAAGAAAACTGACTTTTCTTACTGTCTATGGTTTGAACCATTCCTGTGACACTAGTTATAGATTCCGATGCTTCACTTCAGGTTTACTGTATCCCTCTGACCTTCTTATTGACGATGAGACACAGAAATTCCATCAGAATTAAATACAAAATTCACAATGCTGACTTAAGCACAAGAAAACTGACTCTTCTTACTGTCTATGTTTTGAACCATTCCTGTGACACTAGTTACAGATTCAGATGCTTCACTTCATGTTTACTGTATAACTCTGACTTTCTTATTGACGATGAAACACAGAAATTGCATCGCAATTAAATGCAATAGCCACAATGCCGACTTAAGTACGAGAAGACTGACTCTTCTTAGTGTCTATGTTTTGAACCATTCCTGTGACACTAGTTTTAGATTGCGATGCTTCATTTTAGGTTTACTGTATACCTCTTACCTTCTTATTGACGATGAAACACAGAAATTGCATCGGAATTAAACACATAAGGCACAATGCCGTCTCAAGTACAAGAAGACTGGCTCTTCTTACTGTCTACGTTTTGAACCATTCCTGTGACACTAGTAATAGATTCCCATGATTCACTTCAGGTTCACTGTATCACTATGACCTCCTTATTGACGATGAAACACAGAAATTGCATCGGAATTAAATACAAAAGGCACAATGCCGACTCAAGTACAAGAAGGCTGGCTCATCATACTGTCTATGTTTTGAACCATTCCTGTGACACTAGTTATTGATTCCGTTGCTTCACTTTAGGTTTACTGTATCCCTCTGACCTTCTTATTGACGATGAAACTCAGAAATTGCATCGGAATTAAATAGAAAAGGCACAATTCCGACTTAAGAACAAGAAAACTGACTCTTCTTAGTGTCTATGTTTTGAACCATTCCTGTGACACTAGTTATAGATTCCGATGCTTCACTTCAGGTTTACTGTATCCCTCGGACTTTCTTATTGACGATGAAACACAGAAATTGCATCGGAATTAATACGATAGGCACAATGCCAACTTAAGTAAAAGAAGTCTGACACTTCCCACTGTCTATGCTTTGAACCATTCCTGTGATACTAGTTACAGATTTCGATGCTTCACTTCAGGTTTACTGTATCCCTCTGACCTTCTTATTGACAATGAAACACAGAAATTGCATCGGAATTAAATACAAAAGGCACAATGCCGACTTAAGTACAAGAAAACTGACTCTTCTTACTGTCTATGTTTTGAACCATTCCTGTGACACTAGTTATAGTTTCCGATGCTTCACTTCAGGTTTACTGTATCCCTCTGACCTTGTTATTGACGATGAAACACAGAAATAGCATCGGAATTCAATAGATAAGGCACAATGCCGACTCAAGTACAAGAAGACTGGCTCTTCTTACTGTCTACGTTTTGAACCTTTCCTGTGAGACCGGTTTTAGATTCCAATGCTTCACTTCAGGATTACTGTATCCCTTGGACCTTCTTATTGACGACGAAACACAGAAATTGCATCGGATTTAAATACAAAGGCACAATGCCGACCTACGTACAAGAGAACTGACTCTTCTTACTGTCTATGTTTTGAACCATTCCTGTGCCACTAGTTATAGATTCCGATGCTTCACTTCAAGTTTACTGTATCCCTCCGACCTACTTATTGATGATGAAACACAGAAATTGCATCGGAATTAAATACAAAAGGCACAATGCCGACTTAAGTACAAGAAAACTGACTCGTCTTACTGTCTATGTTTTGAACCATTCTTGTGACATTAGTTATAGATTCCGATGCTTCTCTTCAGGATTACTGCATCCCTCTGACCTTCTAATTGACGATGAAACACAAAAATTGCATCGGAATTATATACAAAAGGCACAATGCCAACTTAAGTACAAGAAAATTGACTCTTCCTACTGTCTATGCTTTGAACCATTCCTGTGACACTAATTATAGTTTCCGATGCTACACTTCGGGTTTACTGTATCCCTCTGACCTTCTTATTGACGATGAAACACAGAAATTGCATCGGAATTAAATAGGAAGGACACAATGCCGACTTAAGTACAAGAAAACTGACTCTTCCAACTGTCTATGTTTTGAACCATTCCTGTGACACTAGTTATGGGTTCCGATGGTTCACTTCAGGTTTACTGTATCCCTCTGACATTCGTATTGGCGATGAAACAAAGAATTTGAATCAAAAAGAAATAGAAAAGGCACAATGCCCAATCAAGTACCAGAAAACTGACTCTTCTTACTGTCTATGTTTTAAACCATTCCTGTGACACTAGTTACAGATTCCGATGCTTCACTTCAGGTTTACTGTATCCCTCTGACCTCCTTATTGACGATGAAACACAGAAATTGCATCGGAATTTAATACAAAAGGCACAAAGCCGACTTAAGTACAAGAAAACTGACTCTTCTTACTGTCTATGTTTTGAACCATTTCTGTGACACTAGATACAGATTCCGATGCTTCACTTCAGGTTTACTGTATCCATCTGACTGTCTTATTGACGATGAAACACAGAAATTGCGTCGGAAATAAATCCAAAATGCACAATGCCGGCTCAAGTACAAGAAGGCTGGCTCTTTTTACTGTCTATCTTTCGAACCATTCCTGTGACACTAGTTATAGATTCCGTTGCTTCACTTCAGGATCACTGTATCCCTCTGACCTTCTTATTGACGATTAAACACAGAAATTGCATCGGAATTAAATACAAAAGGCACAATGCCGACTAAAGTACAAGAGGACTGGCTCATCTTACTGTCTATGTTTGGAACCATTCCTGTGACACTAGTTATAGATTCCGTTGCTACACTTCAGGTTTACTGTATCCCTCTGACCTTCTTATTGACGATGAATCACAGAAATTAAATCGGAATTAAATAGAAAAGGCACAAGGCCGACTTAAGTACAAGAAAACTGACTCTTCCTACTGTCTATGTTTTGAACCATTTCTGTGGCACTAGTTATAGATTCCGAAGCTTCAATTCATGTTTACTGTATCCCTCTGACAATCATATTGACGATGAAACACAGAAATTGCATCGGAATCATATACAAAACGCACAATGCCGACTCAAGTAAAAGAGGACTGGCTCATCTTACTGTCTATGCTTTAAACCTTCCCTGTGAGACCGGTTTTAGATTCCGACGCTTCACTTAAGGTTTACTGTATCCCTTGGACCTCCTTATTGACGATGAAACACAGAAATTGCATCGGAATCAAATAGAAAAGTTACAAAGCTGATTTAAGTACAAAAAAACTGAGTCTTCTTACTGTCTATGTTTTTGAACCATTCCTGTGACACTAGTTATAGATTCCGATGGTTCACTTGAGGTTTACTGTATCCCTCTGACATTCTTATTGACGATGAAACACAGACATTGCATCGGAATTAAATAGAAAAGCACAATGCCGATTCAAGTACAACAAAACAGACTCTTTTTATTGTCTATGTTTTGATCCATTCCTGTGACACTAGTTACAGATTCCGAAGCTTCACTTCTGGTTTACTGTATCCCTCCGACCTTCTTATTGACGATGAAACACAGAAATTGCTTCGGAATTAAATAGAAAAGGCACAATGCCGACTTAAGTACAAGAAAACTGACTCTTCTTACTGTCTATGTTTTGAACCATTCCTGTGACACTAGTTATAGATTCCGATGCTTCACTTCAGGTTTACTGTATCCCTCTGACCTCCTTATTGACGATGAAACACAGAAATTGCATCGGAATTAAATAGAAAAGGCACAATGTCGACTTAAGAACAAGACAACTGACTCTTCTTACTGTCTATGTTTTGAACCTTTCCTGTGAGACCGGTTTTTGATTCCGACGCTTCACTTCAGGTTCACTGTAACCCTTGGACCCCATTGTTGACGATGAAACACAGAAATTGCATTGGAATTAAATACAAAAGGCACAATGCTGACTTAAGTACAAGAAAACTGACTCTTCTTACTGTCTATGTTTTAAACCATTCCTCTGACGCTAGTTATAGATTCCGATGGTTCACTTCAGGTTTACTGTATCCCTCTGACATTCTTATTGACGATGAAACACAGACATTGCATCGGAATTAAATAGAAAAGACACAATGCCGATTCAAGTACAAGAAAACTGACTCTTCTTACTGTCTATGTTTTGAACCATTTCTGTGACACTAGTTATAGATTCCGATGCTTCAGTTCAGGTTTACTGTATCCCTCTGACCTTCTTATTGACGATGAAACACAGAAATTGCATCGGAATTAAATAGAAAACGCACAATGCCGACTTAAGTACAAGAAAACTGACTCTTCTTACTGTCTATGTTTTGAACCATTTCTGTGACACTAGTTATAGATTCCGATGCTTCACTTCAGGTTTACTGTATCCCTCTGACCTCCTTATTGACGATGAAACACAGAAATTGCATCGGAATTATATACAAAAGGCACAATGCCGACTCAAGTACAAGAGGACTGGCTCTTCTTACTGTCTATGTCTTTAACCTTTCCTGTGAGACCGGTTTTAGATTGCGATGCTTCACTTCAGGTTCACTGCATCCCTCTGACCTCCTTATTGACGATGACACATAGAAATTGCATCGGAATTAAATACAAAAGGCACAATGCCGACTCAAGTACAAGAAGACTGGCTTTTCTTTCTGTCTATGTTTTGAACCATTCCTGTGACACTAGTTATAGATTCTGATGATTCACTTCAGGTTCACTGTATCCCTCTGACCTCCTTATTGACGATGACACACAGAAATTGCATCGGAATTAAATGCAAAAGGCACAATGCCGACTCAAGTACAAGAAGGCTGGCTCATCTTACTGTCTATCTTTCGAACCATTCCTGTGACACTAGTTACAGATTCCGATGCTTCACTTCAGGTTTACTGTATCCCTCTGACCTTCTTATTGACGATGAAATACAGAAATTGCATTAGAATTAAATAGAAAAGGCACAATGCCGACTTAAGTACTAGAAAACTGACTCTTCTTACTGTCTATGATTTGAACCGTTTCTGTGACACTAGTTATAGATTCCGATGCTTCACTTCAGGTTTACTGTATCCCTCTGACCTTCTTATTGACGATGAAACACAGAAATTGCATCGTAATTAAATAGAAAACGCACAATGCCGACTTAAGTACAAGAAAACTGACTCTTCTTACTGTCTATGTTTTGAACCATTTCTGTGACACTAGTTATAGATTCCGATGCTTCACTTCAGGTTTACTGTATCCCTCTGACCTCCTTATTGACCATGAAACACAGAAATTGAATCGGAATTATATACAAAAGGCACAATGCCGACTCAAGTACAAGAGGACTGGCTCTTCTTACTGCCTATGTTTTGAACCTTTCCTGTGAGACCGGTTTTAGATTGCGATGCTTCACTTCAGGTTTACTATATCCCTTGGACCTTCTTATTGACGACGTAACACAGAAATTGCATCGGAATTAAATACAAAAGGCACAATGCCGACTCAAGTACAAGAAGACTGGCTCTTCTTCCTGTCTATGATTTGAACCATTCCTGTGACACTAGTTATAGTTTCTGATGCTTCACTTCAGGTTTACTGTATCCCTCTGACCTTCTTATTGACGATGAAACACAGAAATTGCATCAGAATTAAATAGAACAGGCACAATGCCGACTTAAGTTCAAGAGGGCTGGCTCTTCTTACTGTCTATGTTTTGAACCTTTCCCTTGAGACCGATTTTAAATTCTGATGCTTCACTTCAGGTTTACTGTATCACTTGGACCTTCTTATTGACGACGAAACACAGAAATTGCATTGGAATTAAATAGAAAAGGCACAATGCCGACTTAAAAACAAGAAGACTGACTCTTATTACTGTCTATGTTTTGAACCATTCCTGTGACACTAGTTACAGATTCCGATGCTTCACTTCGGGTTCACTGTATCCCTCTGACCTTCTTATTGACGATGAAACACAGAAATTGCATCGGAATTAAATAGAAAAGGCACAATGACGACTCAAGTACATGAAAACTGATTCTTCTTACTGTCTATGCTTTGAACCATTCCTGTGACACTAGTTATAGATTCCGATGCTTCACTTCAGGTTTACTGTATCCCTCTGACCTTCTTATTGACGATGAAACACAGAAACTGCATCGGAATTATATACAAAAGGCACAATGCCAACTCAAGTATATGAGGACCGGCTCTTCTTACTGTCTATGTTTTGAGCCCTTCCTGTGAGACCGGTTTTAGATTCCGATGCTTCACTTCAGGTTTACTGTATCCCTTGCACCTTCTTATTGACGACGAAACACAGAAAATGCATTGGAATTAAATAGAAAGGGCACAATGCCGACTTAAGTACAAGAAGACTGACTCTTCTTCCTGTCTACGTTTTGAACCATTCCTGTGACACTAGTTATAGATTCCGATGCTTCACTTCAGGTTTACTGTATCCCTCTGACCTCCTTATTGACGATGAAACACGGAAATTGCATCGGAATTATATACAAAAGGCACAATGCCGTCTCAAGTACAAGAGGACTGGCTCTTCTTACTGTCTATGTTTTGAACCTTTCCTGTGAGACCGGTTTTAGATTGCGATGCTTCACTTCAGGTTTACTATATCCCTTGGACCTTCTTATTGACGACGTAACACAGAAATTGCATCGGAATTAAATACAAAAGGCACAATGCCGACTCAAGTACAAGAAGACTGGCTCTTCTTCCTGTCTATGATTTGAACCATTCCTGTGACACTAGTTATAGTTTCCGATGCTTCACTTCAGGTTTACTGTATCCCCCTGACCTCCTTATTGACGATGAAACACAGAATTTGCATCGGAATTAAATAGAAAAGGCACATTGCGGACTGAAGTACAAGACGCCTGACTCTTCTTACTGTCTATGTTTTGGACCACTCCTGTGACACTAGTTATAGATTCCGTTGCTTCACTTCAGGTTTACTGTATCCCTCTGACCTCCTTATTGACGATGAAACACAGAAATTGCATCAGAATTAAATACAAAAAGCACAATGCCGACTCAAGTACGAGAGGACTGGCTCTCCTTATTGTCTATGTTTTGAACCTTTCCTGTGAGACCGGTTTTAAATTGCGATGCTTCACTTCAGGTTTACTGTATCTCTTGGACCTTCTTATTGACGACGAAACACAGAAATTGCATCGGAATTAAATACAAAAAGCACAATGCCGACTCAAGTACAAGAAGACTGGCTTTTCTTTCTGTCTATGTTTTGAACCATTCCTGTGATACTAGTTACAGATTCCGATGATTCACTTCAGGTTCACTGTATCCCTCTGACCTCCTTATTGACGATGACACACAGAAATTGCATCGGAATTAAATGCAAAAGGCACAATGCCGACTCAACTACAAGAAGGCTGGCTCATCTTACTGTCTATCTTTCGAACCATTCCTGTGACACTAGTTATAGATTCCGTTGCTTCACTTCAGGATTACTGTATCCCTCTGACCTTCTTATTGACGATGAAACACAGAAATTGCATCAGAATTAAATAGAACAGGCACAATGCCGACTTAAGTTCAAGAGGGCTGGCTCTTCTTACTGTCTATGTTTTGAACCCTTCCCTTGAGACCGACTTTAGATTCTGATGCTTCACTTCAGGTTTACTGTATCCCTTGGACCTTCTTATTGACGACGAAACACAGAAATTGCATTGGAATTAAATAGAAAAGGCACAATGCCGACTTAAAAACAAGAAGACTGACTCTTCTTACTGTCTATGTTTTGAACCATTCCTGTGACACTAGTTACAGATTCCGATGCTTCACTTCGGGTTCACTGTATCCCTCTGACCTTCTTATTGACGATGAAACACAGAAATTGCATCGGAATTAAATAGAAAAGGCACAATGACGACTCAAGTACATGAAAACTGACTCTTCTTACTGCATATGCTTTCAACCATTCCTGTGACACTAGTTATAGATTCCGATGCTTCACTTCAGGTTTACTGTATCCCTTGCACCTTCTTATTGACGACGAAACACAGAAAATGCATTGGAATTAAATAGAAAGGGCACAATGCCGACTTAAGTACAAGAAGACTGACTCTTCTTACTGTCTACGTTTTGAACCATTCCTGTGACACTAGTTATAGATTCCGATGCTTCACTTAAGGTTTACTGTATTCCCCTGACCTCCTTATTGACGATGTATCACAGAATTTGCATCGGAATTAAATAGAAAAGGCACAATGCCGACTGAAGTAAGAGACAACTGACTCTTCTTACTGTCTATGTTTTGGACCACTCCTGTGACACCAGGTATAGATTCCGTTGCTCCACTTGAGGTGTACTGTATCCCTCTGACCTTCTTGGTGACGATGAAACACAGAAATTGCATCGGAATTAAACAGAAAAGGCACAATGCCGACTTAAGTACAAGACAACTGACTCTTCTTACTGTCTATGTTTTCAACCATTCCTGTGCCACTAGTTATAGATTCCGATTCTTCACTTCATGTTTACTGTATCCCTCTGACCTTCTTATTGACGATGAAACACAGAAATTGCATCGGAATTATATACAAAAGGCACAATGCCGACTCAAGTAAAAGAGGACTGGCTCTTCCTACTGTCTGTGTTTTGAACCTCTCCTGTGAGACCCGTTTTAGATTCCGATGCTTCTGTTCAGGTTTACTGTATCCCTTGGCCCTTCTTATTGACGACGAAACACAGAAATTGCATCGGAATTAAATAGAAAAGTCACAATGCCGACCTACATACAAGAAGACTGACTCTTCTTACTGTCTACGTTTTGAACCATTCCTGTGACACTAGTTATAGATTCCGATGCTTCACTTCAGGTTTACTGTATCCCTCTGACCTCCTTATTGAAGATGAAACACAGAAATTGCATCGGAATTAAATAGAAAAGGCACAATGACGACTCAAGTACATGAAAACTGACTCTTCTTACTGCATATGCTTTCAACCATTCCTGTGACACTAGTTATAGATTCCGATGCTTCACTTCAGGTTTACTGTATCCCTTGCACCTTCTTATTGACGACGAAACACAGAAAATGCATTGGATTTAAATAGAAAGGGCACAATGCCGACTTAAGTACAAGAAGACTGACTCTTCTTACTGTCTACGTTTTGAACCATTCCTGTGACACTAGTTATAGATTCCGATGCTTCACTTAAGGTTTACTGTATTCCCCTGACCTCCTTATTGACGATGTATCACAGAATTTGCATCGGAATTAAATAGAAAAGGCACAATGCCGACTGAAGTAAGAGACAACTGACTCTTCTTACTGTCTATGTTTTGGACCACTCCTGTGACACCAGGTATAGATTCCGTTGCTCCACTTGAGGTGTACTGTATCCCTCTGACCTTCTTGGTGACGATGAAACACAGAAATTGCATCGGAATTAAACAGAAAAGGCACAATGCCGACTTAAGTACAAGACAACTGACTCTTCTTACTGTCTATGTTTTCAACCATTCCTGTGCCACTAGTTATAGATTCCGATTCTTCACTTCATGTTTACTGTATCCCTCTGACATTTTTATTGACGATGAAACACAGACATTGCATCGGAATTAAATAGAAAAGACACAATGCCGATTCAAGTACAAGAAAATTGACTCTTCTTACTGTCTATGTTTTGAACCATTCCCGTGACACTAGTTACAGATTCCGATGCTTCACTTCAGGTTTACTGTATCCCTCTGACCTTCTTATTGACGATGAAATACAGAAATTGCATCAGAATTAAATAGAAAAGGCACAATGCCGACTTAAGTACAAGAAAACTGACTCTTCTTACTATCTATGATTTGAACCATTTTTGTTACACTAGTTATAGGTTCCGATGCTTCACTTCAGGTTTACTGTATCCCTCTGCCCCGCTTATTGACGATGAAACACAGAAATTGCATCGGAATTAAATAGAAAACGCACAATGCCGACTTAAGTACAAGAAAACTGACTCTTCTTACTGTCTATGTTTTGAACCATTTCTGTGACACTAGTTATAGATTCCGATGCTTCACTTCAGGTTTACTGTATCCCTCTGACCTCCGTATTGACGATGAAACACAGAAATTGCATCGGAATTATCTACAAAAGGCACAATGCCGACTCAAGTACAAGAGGACTGGCTCTTCTTACTGTCTATGTTTTGAACCTTTCCTGTGAGACCGTTTTTAGATTGCGATGCTTCACTTCAGGTTTACTATATCCCTTGGACCTTCTTATTGACGACGTAACACGGAAATTGCATCGGAATTAAATACAAAATGCACAATACCGACTCAAGTACAAGAAGACTGGCTCTTCTTCCTGTCTATGATTTGAACCATTCCTGTGACACTAGTTATAGATTCCGATGCTTCACTTCAGGTTTACTGTATCCCCCTGACCTCCTTATTGACGATGAAACACAGAAATTGCATCGGAATTAAATAGAAAACGCACAATGCCGACTTAAGTACAAGACAACTGACTCTTCTTACTGTCTATGTTTTGAACCATTCCTGTGACACTAGTTATAGATTCCGATGCTTCACTTTATGTTTACTGTATCCCTCTGACCTTCTTATTGACGATGAAACACAGAAATATCATCGGAATGATATACAAAAAGCACAATGCCGACTCAAGTACAAGAGGACTGGCTCTTCTTACTGTCTATGTTTTGAACCTTTCCTGTGAGACCGGTTTTTGATTCCGACGCTTCACTTTAGGTTTACTGTATCCCTTGGACCTCATTATTGACGATGAAACACAGAAATTGCATTGGAATAAAATACAAAAGGCACAATGCTGACTTGAGTACAAGAGAACTGACCCTTCTTACTGTCTATGTTTTGAACCATTCCTGTGACACTAGTTATAGATTCAGATGGTTCACTTCAGGTGTACTGTATCCCTCTGACATTCTTATTGACGATGAAACACAGACATTGCGTCGGAATTAAATAGAAAAGACACAATGCCGATTCAAGTACAAGAAAACTCACTCTTCTTACTGTCTATGTTTTGAACCATTCCTGTGACACTAGTTACAGATTCCGATGCTTCACTTCAGGTTTACTGTATCCCTCTGACCTTCTTATTGACGATGAAACACAGAAATTGCATCAGAATTAAATAGAAAAGGCACAATGCCGACTTAAGTAAAAGAAAACTGACTCTTCTTACTGTCTATCTTTTGAACCATTTCTGTGACACTAGTTATAGATTCCGATGCTTCACTTCATGTTTACTGTATCCCTCTGACCTCCTTATTGACGATGAAACACAGAAATCGCATCGCAATTATGTACAAAAGGCACAATGCCGACGCAAGTACAAGAGGACTGGCTCTTCTTACTGTCTATGTTTTGAACCTTTCCTGTGAGACCAGTTTTAGATTGCGATGCTTCACTTCAGGTTTACTGTATCCCTTGGACCTTCTTATTGACGACGTAACACAGAAATTGCATCGGAATTAAATACAAAAGGCACAATGCCGACTCAAGTACAATATGACTAGCTCTTCTTTCTGTCTATGATTTGAACCATTCCTGTGACACTAGTTATAGATTCCGATGCTTCACTTCAGGTTCACTGTATCCCTCTGATCTCCTTATTGACGATGAAACACAGGAATTGCATCGGAATTAAATACAAAAGGCACAATGCAGACTCGAGTACAAGAGGACTGGCTCTTCGTACTGTCTATGTTTTGAATCTTTCCTGTGAGACCGGTTCTAGATTGCGATGCTTCACTACAGGTTTACTGTATCCCTTGGACCTTCTTATTGAAGACGAAACACAGAAATTGCATCCGAATTAAATACAAAAGGCACAATGCCGACTTAAAAACAAGAAGACTGACTCTTCTTACTGTCTATGTTTTGAAACATTCCTGTGACACTAGTTACAGATTCCGATGCTTCACTTCGGGTCTACTGTATCCCTCTGACCTTCTCATTGACGAAGAAACACAGAAATTGCATCGGAATTAAATAGAAAAGTCACAATGCCGACTTACGTACTAGAAGACTGACTCTTCTTACTGTCTACGTTTTGAACCATTCCTGTGACACTAGTTATAGATTCCGATGCTTCACTTCAGGTTTACTGTATCCCTCTGACCTCCTTATTGAAGATGAAACACAGAAATTGCATCGTAATTAAATAGAAAAGACACAATGCCGACTTAAGTACAAGACAACTGACTCATCTTACTGTCTATGTTTTGAACCATTCCTGTGACACTAGTTATAGATTCCGATGCTTCACTTCAGGTTTACTGTATCCCTCTGACCTCCTTATTGACGATGAAACACAGAAATTGCATCGGAATTAAATAGAAAAGGCACAATGCCGACTTAAGTACAAGACAATTGACCCTTCTTACTGTCTATGTTTTGAACCATTCCTGTGACACTAGTTACAGATTCCGATGCTTCACTTCAGGTTTATTGTATCTCTCTGACCTTCTTATTGACGATGAAACACAGAAATTGCATTGGAATTAAATACAAAAGGCACAATAATGACTTAAGTACAAGAAAACTGACTCTGCTTACTGTCTATGTTTTGAACCATTCCTGTGACACTAGTTATAGATTCCGATGGTTCACTTCAGGTTTACTGTATCCCTCTGACATTCTTATTGACGATGAAACACAGACATTGCATCGGAATTAAATAGAAAAGACACAATGCCGATTCAAGTAGAAGAAAACTGACTCTTCTTACTGTCTATGTTTTGAACCATTCCCGTGACACTAGTTACAGATTCCGATGCTTCACTTCAGGTTTACTGTATCCCTCTGACCTTCTTATTGACAATGAATTACAGAAATTGCATCAGAATTAAATAGAAAAGGCACAATGCCGACTTACGTACAAGAAAACTGACTCTTCTTACTGTCTATGATTTGAACCATTCCTGTGACACTAGTTATAGATTCCGATGCTTCACTTCAGGTTTACTGTATCCCTCTGACCTCCTTATTGACGATGAAACACAGAAATTGCATAGGAATTATATACAAATGGCACAATGCCGACTCAAGTACAAGAGGACTGGCTCTACTTACTGTCTATGTTTTGAACCTTTCCTGTGAGACCGGTTTTAGATTGCGATGCTTCACTTCAGGTTTACTATATCCCTTGGACCTTCTAATTGACGACGTAACACAGAAATTGCATCGGAATTAAATACAAAAGGCACAATGCCGACTCAAGTACAAGAAGACTGGCTCTTCTTCCTGTCTATGATTTGAACCATTCCTGTGACACTAGTTATAGATTCCGATGCTTCACTTCAGGTTTACTATATCCCCCTGACCTCCTTATTGACGATGAAACACAGAATTTGCATCGGAATGAAATAGAAAAGGCACATTGCGGACTGAAGTAAAAGACATCTGAATCTTCTTACTGTCTATGCTTTGGACCACTCCTGTGACACTAGTTATAGATTCCGTTGCTTCACTTCAGGTTTACTGTATCCCTCTGACCTCCTTATTGACGATGAAACACAGAAATTGCATCGGAATTATATACAAATGGCACAATGCCGACTCAAGTACAAGAGGACTGGCTCTACCTACTGTCTATGTTTTGAATCTTTCCTGAGAGACCGGTTTTAGATTGCGATGCTTCAGTTCTGGTTTACTGTATCCCTTGGACCGTCTTATTGACGACGAAACACAGAAATTGCATCGGAATTATATACAAAAGGCACAATGCCAAGTCAAGTACAAGAGGACCGGCTCTTCTTACTGTCTATGTTTTGAACCCTTCCTGTGAGACCGGTTTTAGATTCCGACGCTTCACTTCAGGTTCACTGTATCCCCCTGACCTCCTTATTGACGATGAAACACAGATTTTGCATCGGAATTAAATAGAAAAGGCACATTGCGGACTGTAGTACAAGACAACTGACTCTTCTTACTGTCTATGTTTTGGACCACTCCTGTGACACTAGTTATAGATTCTGTTTCTTCACTTCAGGTTTTCTGTACCCTCTGACCTTCTTATTGACGATGAAACACAGAAATTGCATCGGAATGAAATACAAAGGGCATAATGCCGACTTAAGTACAAGAAAACTGACTCTTCTTACTGTCTATGTTTTGAACCATTCCTGTGACACTAGATATAAATTTCGATGCTTCGCTTCAGGTTTACTATATCCCTCTGACCTTCTTATTGACGATGAAACACAGAAATTGCATCGGAATGATATACAAAAAGCACAATGCCGACTCAAGTACAAGAGGACTGGCTCTTCTTACTGTGTATGTTTTGAACCTTTCCTGTGAGACCGGTTTTTGATTCCGACGCTTCACCTTAGGTTTACTGTAACCCTTGGACCCCATTATTGACGATGAAACACAGAAATTGCATTGGAATTAAATACAAAAGGCACAATGCTGACTTAAGTACAAGAGAACTCACCCTTCTTACTGTCTATGTTTTGAACCATTCCTGTGACACTAGTTATAGATTCCGATGGTTCCCTTCAGGTGTACTGTATCCCTCTGACATTCTTATTGACGATGAAACACAGACATTGCATCTGAATTCAATAGAAAAGACACAATGCCGATTCAAGTACAACAAAACTGACTCTTCTTACTGTCTATCTTTTGAACCATTTCTGTGACACTAGTTATATTTTCCGATGCTTCACTTCAGGTTTACTGTATACCTCTGACCTTCTTATTGACGATGAAACACAGAAATTGCATCGAAATTAAATAGAAAACGCACATTGCCGACTTAAGTACAAGAAAACTGACTCTTCTTACTGTCTATGTTTTGAACCATTTCTGTGACACTAGTTATAGATTCCGATGCTTCACTTCATGTTTACTGTATCCCTCTGACCTCCTTATTGACGATGAAACACTGAAATCGCATCGGAATTATATACAAAAGGCACAATGCCGACTCAAGTACAAGAGGACTGGCTCATCTTACTGTCTATGTTTTGAACCTTTCCTGTGAGACCGGTTTTAGATTGCGATGCTTCACTTCAGGTTTACTGTATCCCTTGGACCTTCTTATTGACGACGTAACACAGAAATTGCATCGGAATTAAATACAAAAGGCACAATGCCGACTCAAGTACAAGAAGACTAGCTCTTCTTTCTGTCTATGATTTGAACCATTCCTGTGACACTAGTTATAGATTCCGATGCTTCACTTCAGGTTCACTGTATCCCTCTGATCTCCTTATTGACGATGAAACACAGAAATTGCATCGGAATTAAATACAAAAGGCACAATGCCGACTCGAGTACAAGAGGACTGGCTCTTCTTACTGTCTATGTTTTGAACCTTTTCAGTTAGACCGGTTCTAGATTGCGATGCTTCACTTCAGGTTTACTGTATCCCTTGGACCTTCTTATTGACGACGAAACACAGAAATTGCATCGGAATTAAATACAAAAAGCACAATGCCGACTTAAAAACAAGATGACTGACTCTTCTTACTGTCTATGTTTTGAACCATTCCTGTGACACTAGTTACAGTTTCCGATGCTTCACTTCGGATTTACTGTATCCCTCTGACCTTCTTATTGACGAAGAAACTTAGAAATTGCATCGGAATTAAATTGAAAAGGCACAATGCCGACTCAAGTACATGACAACTGACTCTTCTTACTGTCTATGCTTTGAACCATTCCTGTGACACTAGTTATAGATTCCGATGCTTCACTTCAGGTTTACTGTATCCCTCTGACCTTCTTATGGACGATGAAACACAGAAACTGCATCGGAATTATATACAAAAGGCACAATGCCATCTCAAGTACAGGAGGACCGGCTCTTCTTACTGTCTATGTTTTGAACCCTTCCTGTGAGACCGGTTTTAGATTCCGATGCTTCACTTCAAGTTTACTGTATCCCTTGCACCTTCTTATTGACGACGAAACACAGAAATTGCATTGGAATTAAATAGAAAAGGCAAAATGCCGACTTAAGTACAAGAAGACTGACTCTTCTTACTGTCTATGTTTTGAACCAATCCTGTGACACTAGTTACAGATTCCGATGCTTCACTTCAGGTTTACTGTAAATCTCTGACCTTCTTATTGACGATGAAACACAGAAATTGCATCGGAATTAAATACAAAAGGCACAATGCCGACTTAAGTACAAGAAAACTTACTCTTCTTACTGCCTATGTTTTGAACCATTCCTGTGACACTAGTTATAAATTCCGATGCTCCACTTCAGGTTTACTGTATCCCTCTGACCTTCCTATTGACGATGAAACACAGAAATTGTATCGGAATGATATACAAAAGGCACAATGCCGACTCAAGTACAAGAGGACTGGCTCTTCTTACTGTCTATGTTTTGAACCTTTCCTGTGAGACCGGTTTTTGATTCCGACGCTTCACTTCAGGTTTACTGTATCCCTTGGACCTCATTACTGACGATGAAACACAGAAATTGCATTGGAATTAAATAGAAAAGCACAATGCTGACTTAGGTACAAGAAAACTGACTCTTCTTACTGTCTATGTTTTGAACCATTCCTGTGACACTAGTTATAGATTCCGATGGTTCACTTCAGGATTACTGTATACCTCTGACATTCTTATTGACGATGAAACACAGACAATGCATCGGAATTAAATAGAAAAGGCACAATGCTGATTCAAGTACAAGAATACTGACTTTTCTTAATGTCTATGTTTTGAACCATTCCTGTGACACTAGTTACAGATTCCGATGCTTCACTTCAGGTTTACTGTATCCCTCTGACCTTCCTATTGACGATGAAACATAGAAATTGCATTCAGAATTAAATAGAAAAGGCACAATGCCGACTTAAGTACAAGACAACTGACTCTTCTTACTGTCTATGTTTTGAACCATTCCTGTGACACTAGTTATAGATTCCGATGCTTCACTTCATGTTTACTGTATCCCTCTGACCTTCTTATTGACGATGAAACACAGAAATTGCATCGGAATGAAATACAAAAGGCATAATGCCGACTTAAGTACAAGAAAACTGACTCTTCTTACAATCTATGTTTTGAACCATTCCTGTGACACTAGATATAAATTTCGATGCTTCGCTTCAGGTTTACTATATCCCTCTGACCTTCTTATTGACGATGAAACACAGAAATTGCATCGGAATGATATACAAAAAGCACAATGCCGACTCAAGTACAAGAGGACTGGCTCTTCTTACTGTGTATGTTTTGAACCTTTCCTGTGAGACCGGTTTTTGATTCCGACGCTTCACTTTATGTTTACTGTAACCCTTGGACCCCATTATTGACGATGAAACACAGAAATTGCATTGGAATTAAATACAAAAGGCACAATGCTGACTTAAGTACAAGAGAACTCACCCTTCTTACTGTCTATGTTTTGAACCATTCCTGTGACACTAGTTATAGATTCCGATGGTTCACTTCAGGTGTACTGTATCCCTCTGACATTCTTATTGACGATGAAACACAGACATTGCATCGGAATTGAATAGAAAAGACACAATGCCGATTCAAGTACAAGAAAACTGACTCTTCTTACTGTCTATGCTTTGAACCATTTCTGTGACACTAGTTACAGATTCCGATGCTTCACTTCAGGTTTACTGTATCCCTCTGACCTTCTTATTGACGATGAAACACAGAAATTGCATCAGAATTAAATAGAAAAGGCACAATGCCGACTTAAGTACAAGAAAACTGACTCTTCTTACTGTCTATCTTTTGAACCATTTCTGTGACACTAGTTATATTTTCCGATGCTTCACTTCAGGTTTACTGTATCCCTCTGACCTTCTTATTGACGATGAAACACAGAAATTGCATCGGAATTAAATAGAAAACGCACAATGCCGACTTAAGTACAAGAAAACTGGTTCTTCTTACTGTCTATGTTTTGAACCATTTCTGTGACACTAGTTATAGATTCCGATGCTTCACTTCATGTTTACTGTATCCCTCTGACCTCCTTATTGACGATGAAACACAGAAATCGCATCGGAATTATATACAAAAGGCACAATGCCGACTCAAGTACAAGAGGACTGGCTCATCTTACTGTCTATGTTTGAACCTTTCCTGTGAGACCGGTTTTAGATTGCGATGCTTCACTTCAGGTTTACTGTATCCCTTGGACCTTCTTATTGACGACGTAACACAGAAATTGCATCGGAATTAAATACAAAAGGCACAATGCCGACTCAAGTACAAGAAGACTAGCTCTTCTTTCTGTCTATGATTTGAACCATTCCTGTGACACTAGTTATAGATTCCGATGCTTCACTTCAGGTTCACTGTATCCCTCTGATCTCCTTATTGACGATGAAACACAGAAATTGCATCGGAATTAAATACAAAAGGCACAATGCCGACTCGAGTACAAGAGGACTGGCTCTTCTTACTGTCTATGTTTTGAACCTTTCCTGTGAGACCGGTTATAGATTGCGATGCTTCACTTCAGGTTTACTGTATCCCTTGGACCTTCTTATTGACGACGAAACACAGAAATTGCATCGGAATTAAATACAAAAGGCACAATGCCGACTTACGTACAAGAAAACTGACTCTTCCTACTGCCTATGTTTTGAACCATTCCTGTGACACTAGTTATAAATTCCGATGCTCCACTTCAGGTTTACTGTATCCCTCTGACCTTCCTATTGACGATGAAACACAGAAATTGCATCGGAATGATATACAAAAGGCACAATGCCGACTTAAGTACAAGAAAACTGACTCTTCCTACTGCCTATGTTTTGAACCATTCCTGTGACACTAGTTATAAATTCCGATGCTCCACTTCAGGTTTACTGTATCCCTCTGACCTTCCTATTGACGATGAAACACAGAAATTGCATCAGAATTAAATAGAAAAGGCACAATGCCGACTTAAGTACAAGAAAACTGACTCTTCTTACTGCCTATGTTTTGAACCATTTCTGTGACACTAGTTGTAGATTCCGATGCTTCACTTCAGGTTTACTGTGTCCCTCTGACCTTCTTATCGACGATGAAACACAGAAATTGCATCGGAATTAATTAGAAAAGGCACAATGCCGATTTAAGTACAAGAAAACTGGCTCTTCTTACTGTCTATGTTTTGAACCATTCCTGTGACACTAGTTATAGATTCCGATGCTTCACTTCAGGTTCACTGTATCCCTCTGATTTCCTTATTGACGATGAATCACAGAAATTGCATCGGAATTATATACAAAAGGCACAATGCCATCTCAAGTACAAGAGGACCGGCTCTTCTTACTGTCTATGTTTTGAACCCTTCCTGTGAGACCGGTTTTAGATTCCGATGCTTCACTTCAGGTTTACTGTATCCCTTGGACCTTCTTATTGACGACGAAACACAAAAATTGCATCGGAATTAAATGGAAAAGGCACAATGCCGACTTACGTACAAGAAGACTGACTCTTCTTACTGTCTACGTTTTGAACCATTCCTGTGACACTAGTTATAGATTCCGATGCTTCACTTCAGGTTTACTGTATCCCTCTGACCTCCTTATTGAAGATGAAACACAGAAATTGCATCGTAATTAAATAGAAAAGGAACAATGCCGACTTAAGTACAAGACAACTGACTCATCTTACTGTCTATGTTTTGAACCATTCCTGTGACACTAGTTATAGATTCCGATGCTTCACTTCAGGTTTACTGTATCCCTCTGACCTCCTTATTGACGATGAAACACAGAAATTGCATCGGAATTAAATAGAAAATGCACAATGCCGACTTGAGTACAAGACAATTGACCCTTCTTACTGTCTATGTTTTGAACCATTCCTGTGACACTAGTTACAGATTCCGATGCTTCACTTCAGGTTTATTGTATCTTCCTGACCTTCTTATTGACGATGAAACACAGAAATTGCATTGGAATTAAATACAAAAGGCACAATACTGACTTAAGTACAAGAAAACTGACTCTTCTTACTGTCTATGTTTTGATCCATTCCTGTGACACTAGTTATAGATTCCGATGGTTCACTTCAGGTTTACTGTATCCCTCTGACATTCTTATTGACGATGAAACACAGACATTGCATCGGAATTAAATAGAAAAGACACAATGCCGATTCAAGTAGAAGAAAACTGACTCTGCTTACTGTCTATGTTTTGAACCATTCCCGTGACACTAGTTACAGATTCCGATGCTTCACTTCAGGTTAACTGTATCCCTCTGACCTTCTTATTGACGATGAATTACAGAAATTGCATCAGAATTAAATAGAAAAGGCACAATGCCGACTTACGTACAAGAAAACTGACTCTTCTTACTGTCTATGTTTTGAACCCTTGCTGTGAGACCGGTTTTAGATTCCGATGCTTCACTTCAGGTTTACTGCACCCCTTGCACCTTGTTATTGACGACGAAACACAGAAATTGCATCGGAATTAAATTGAAAAGGCACAATGCCGACTTAAGTACAAGACAACTGACTCTTCTTACTCTCTATGTTTTGAACCATTCCTGTGACACTAGTTATAGATTCCGATGCTTCACTTCATGTTTACTGTATCCCTCTGACCTTCTTATTGACGATGAAACACAGAAATTGCATCGGAATGAAATACAAAAGGCACAATGCCGACTTAAGTACAAGAAAACTGACTCTTCTTACTGTCTATGTTTTGAACCATTCCTGTGACACTAGATATAAATTTCGATGCTTCGCTTCAGGTTTGCTATGTCCCTCTGACCTTCTCATTGACGATGAAACACAGAAATTGCATCGGAATGATATACAAAAAGCACAATGCCGACTCAAGTACAAGAGGACTGGCTCTTTTTACTGTCTATGTTTTGAAACTTTCCTGTGGGACCGGTTTTTGATTCCGACGCTTCACTTTAGGTTTACTGTAACCCTTGGACCTCATTATTGACGATGAAACACAGAAATTGCATTGGAATTAAATACAAAAGGCACAATGCTGACTTAAGTACAAGAGAACTCACCCTTCTTACTGTCTATGTTTTGAACCATTCCTGTGACACTAGTTATAGATTCCGATGGTTCACTTCAGATGTACTGTATCCCTCTGACATTCTTATTGACGATGAAACACAGACATTGCATCAGAATTCAATAGAAAAGACACAATGCCGATTCAAGTACAAGAAAACTGACTCTTCTTACTGTCTATGGTTTGAACCATTCCTGTGACACTAGTTACAGATTCCGATGCTTCACTTCAGGTTTACTGTATCCCTCTGACCTTCTTATTGACGATGAAACACAGAAATTGCATCAGAATTAAATAGAAAAGGCACAATGCCGACTTAAGTACAAGAAAACTGACTCTTCTTACTGTCTATCTTTTGAACCATTTCTGTGACACTAGTTATATTTTCCGATTCTTCATTTCAGGTTTACTGTATCCCTCTGACCTTCTTATTGACGATGAAACACAGAAATTGCATCGGAATTAAATAGAAAACGCACAATGCCGACTTAAGTACAAGAAAACTGACTCTTCTTACTGTCTATGTTTTGAACCATTTCTGTGACACTAGTTATAGATTCCGATGCTTCACTTCATGTTTACTGTATCCCTCTGACCTCCTTATTGACGATGAAACACAGAAATCGCATCGGAATTATATACAAAAGGCACAATGCCGACTCAAGTACAAGAGGAGTGGCTCATCTTACTGTCTATGTTTTGAACCTTTCCTGTGAGACCGGTTTTAGATTGCGATGCTTCACTTCAGGTTTACTGTATCCCTTGGACCTTCTTCTTGACGACGACACAGAAATTGCATCGGAATTAAATACAAAAGGCACAGTGCCGACTCAAGTACAAGAAGACTAGCTCTTCTTTCTGTCTATGATTTGAACCATTCCTGTGACACTAGTTATAGATTCCGATGCTTCACTTCAGGTTCACTGTATCCCTCTGATCTCCTTATTGACGATGAAACACAGAAATTGCATCGGAATTAAATACAAAAGGCACATTGCCGACTCGAGTACAAGAGGACTGGCTCTTCTTACTGTCTATGTTTTGAACCTTTCCTGTGAGACCGGTTCTAGATTGCGATGCTTCACTTCAGGTTTACTGTATCCCTTGGACCTTCTTATTGACGACGAAACACAGAAATTGCATCGGAATTAAATACAAAAGGCACAATGCCGACTTAAAAACAAGATGACTGACTATTCTTACTGTCTATGTTTTGAACCATTCCTGTGACACTAGTTACAGATTCCGATGCTTCACTTCGGGTTTACTGTATCCCTCTGAGCTTCTTATTGACGAAGAAACACAGAAATTGCATCGGAATTAAATAGAAAAGGCACAATGCCGACTCATGTACATGACAACTGACTCTTCTTACTGTCAATGTTTTGAACCATTCCTGTGACTCTAGTTATAGATTCCGATGCTTCACTTCAGGTTTACTGTATCCCTCTGTCCTTCTTATGGACGATGAAACACAGAAACTGCATCGGAATTATATACAAAAGGCACAATACCATCCCAAGTACAAGAGGACCGGCACTTCTTACTGTCTATGTTTTGAACCCTTCCTGTGAGACCGGTTTTAGATTCCGATGCTTCACTTCAAGTTTACTGTATCCCTTGCACCTTCTTATTGACGACGAAACACAGAAATTGCATTGGAATTAAATAGAAAAGGCAAAATGCCGACTTAAGTACAAGAAGACTGACTCTTCCTACTGTCTATGTTTTGAACCATTCCTGTGACACTAGTTACAGATTCCGATGCTTCACTTCAGGTTTACTGTATCTCTCTGACCTTCTTATTGACGATGAAACACAGAAATTGCATCGGAATTAAATACAAAAGGCACAATGCCGACTTAAGTACAAGAAAACTGACTCTTCTTACTGCCTATGTTTTGAACCATTCCTGAGACACTAGTTATAAATTCCGATGCTCCACTTCAGGTTTACTGTATCCCTCTGACCTTCCTATTGACGATGAAACACAGAAATTGCATCGGAATGATATACAAAAGGCACAATGCCGACTCAAGTACAAGAGGACTGGCTCTTCTTAGTGTCTATGTTTTGAACCTTTCCTGTGAGACCGGTTTTTGATTCCGACGCTTCACGTCAGGTTTACTGTATCCCTTGGACCTCATTATTGACGATGAAACACAGAAATTGCATTGGAATTAAATAGAAAAGGCACAATGCTGACTTAAGTACAAGAAAACTGACTCTTCTTACTGTCTATGTTTTGAACCATTCCTGTGACACTAGTTATAGATTCCGATGGTTCACTTCAGGTTTCCTGTATACCTCTGGCATTCTTATTGACGATGAAACACAGACAATGCATCGGAATTAAATAGAAAAGGCACAATGCCGATTCAAGTACAAGAATACTGACTCTTCTTAATGTCTATGTTTTGAACCATTCCTGTGACACTAGTTACAGATTCCGATGCTTCACTTCAGGTTTACTGTATCCCTCTGACCTTCCTATTGACGATGAAACACAGAAATTGCATCAGAATTAAATAGAAAAGGCACAATGCCGACTTAAGTACAAGAAAACTGACTCTTCTTACTGCCTATGTTTTGACCCATTTCTGTGACACTAGTTGTAGATTCCGATGCTTCACTTCAGGTTTACTGTATCCCTCTGACCTTCTTATCGACGATGAAACACAGAAATTGCATCGGAATTATATAGAAAAGGCACAATGCCGATTTAAGTACAAGAAAACTGGCTCTTCTTACTGTCTATGTTTTGAACCATTCCTGTGACACTAGTTATAGATTCCGATGCATCACTTCAGGTTTACTGTATTCCCCTGACCTCCTTATTGTCGATGAAACACAGAATTTGCATCGGAATTAAATAGAAAAGGCACAATGCCGACTGAAGTACAAGACAACTGACTCTTCTTACTATCTATGTTTTGAACCACTCCTGTGACACTAGTTATAGATTCCGTTGCTTCACTTCAGGTTTACTGTATCCCTTGGACCTTCTTATTGACGACGAAACACAGAAATTGCATCGGAATTAAATAGAAAAGGCACAATGCCGACTTACGTACAAGAAGACTGACTCTTCTTACTGTCTACGTTTTGAACCATTCCTGTGACACTAATTATAGATACCGATGCTTCACTTCATGTTTACTGTATCCCTCTGACCTCCTTATTGAAGATGAAACACAGAATTAGCATCGGAATTAAATAGAAAATGCACAATGCCGACTTAAGTACAAGACAACTGTCTCTTCTTACTGTCTATGTTTAGAACCATTCCTGTGACACTAGTTACAGATTCCGATGCTTCACTTCAGGTTTACTGTATTTCTCTGACCTTCTTATATACGATGAAACACAGAAATTGCATCGGATTTAAATACAAAAGGCACAATGCCGACTTAAGTACAAGAAAACTGACTCTTCTTACTGTCTATGTTTTGAACCATTCCTGTGACACTAGTTATAAATTCCGATGCTTCACTTCAGGTTTACTGTATCCCTCTGACCTTCTTATTGACGATGAAACACAGAAATTGCATCGGAATGATGTACAAAAGGCACAATGCCGACTCAAGTACAAGAGGACTGGCTCTTCTTACTGTCTATGTTTTGAACCTTTCCTGGGATACCGGTTTTTGATTCCGACGCTTCACTTCAGGTTTACTGTATCCCTTGGACCTCATTATTGACGATGAAACACAGAAATTGCATTGGAATTAAATAGAAAAGGCACAATGCTGACTTAAGTACAAGAAAACTGACTCTTCTTACTGTCTATGTTTTGAACCATTCCTGTGACACTAGTTATAGATTCCGATGCTTCACTTCAGGTTTACTGTATCCCTCTGACCCTCTTATTGACGATGAAACACAGAAATTGAATTAGAATTAAATAGAAGAGGCACAATGCCGACTTAAGTACAAGAAAACTGAGTCTTCTTACTGTCTATGTTTTGAACCATGTCTGTGACACTAGTTGTAGATTCCGATGCTTCACTTCAGGTTTACTGTATCCCTCTGACCTTCTTATTGACGATGAAACACAGAAATTGAATCGGAATTAATTAGAAAAGGCACAATGCCGACTTAAGTACAAGAAAACTGACTCTTCTTACAGTCTATGTTTTGAACCATTTCTGTGACACTAGTTTTAGATTCCGATGCTTCACTTCAGGTTTACTGTATCCCTCTGACCTCCTTATTGACGATGAAACACAGATATTGCATCGGAATTAAATACAAAAGGCACAATGCCGACTCAAGTACAAGAAGACTGGCTCTTCTTTCTGTCTATGATTTGAACCATTCCTGTGACACTAGTTATAGATTCCGATGCTTCACTTCAGGTTCACTGTATCCCTCTGATTTTATTATTGATGACGAAACACAGAAATTGCATCGGAATTAAATACAAAAGGCACAATGCCGACTCAAGTACAAGAGGACTGGCTCTTCTTACTGACTATGCTTTGAACCTTTCCTGTGAGACCGGTTTTAGATTGCGATGCTTCACTTCAGGTTTACTGTATCCCTTGGACCTTCTTTTTGACGACGAAACACAGAAATTGCATCGGAATTAAATACAAAAGGCACAATGCCGACTCAAGTACAAGAAAACTGACATTTCTTACTGTCTATGTTTTGAACCATTCCTGTGACACTAGTTATTGATTCCGATGCTTCACTTCAGGGTTACTGTATCCCTCTGACATTCTTATTGACGATGAAACACAGAAATTGCATCGGGATTGAATATAAAAGGCAGTGTGCATACTTAAGTACAATAAGAGTGATACTTCTAAGAGTTAGTGATTTGAGCGGCTCCTTGGAGACCAGTATTAGATTCCGATGCACCAGTGCAGGTTTACTGTAAGCCTAGGACCTTCACATTGACCATAAAACACAGATATTGCATCGGGATTCAATGCAAAAGACACAATGCCAACTTAAGTACAAGTAGAGTGAGTCTTCTAAGAGTTTGTGCATTGAGCAACACCTGGCAAACCAGTATTAGATTCCGATGCATCAGTGCAGGTTTACTGTATCCCTTGGACCTTCACATTTATAATGAAACGCAGAAATTGCATCGGGATTCAATACAAAATTCAGAATGAATACTTAAGTACAAGAAGAGTGAATCTTCTAAGAGTTAGTGCTTTGAGCGACTCCTGGAAGACCAGTATTAGATTCCGATGGACCAGTGTAGGTATACTGTATCCCTTGGAGCTTCACATTGACTACGAGTTTCAGGAATTGCATCGGGACTGAATACGTAAGGCTAAATGCCGTCTTAAGTACAAGAAGAGTTAATCTTCGAAGTGTCTGTGCTTTGAGGGTCTCCTGCGAGACCACTATTAGTATCCGATTCAGCAGTGCATTTTTACGGTACCCTTTGGAACTTAACATTGACCATGAAACACAGACATTGCGTCGGGATTGGATACAAAATGCACAATGCCGACTTAAGTACAAGATGTGTGAATCTCCTAAGTGTTTGAACAATGAGCGGCTCCTGGGGGACCAGTATTAGACTCCGAAGCACCAGTGCAGGTTTACTGTATCCCTGGGACCTACGCATTGACCATGATACACATAATATGCATCGGGATCGAATAAAAACGGCACAATGCCGACTTAAGTACAGGAAGAGTGAATCTTCTAAAAAATAGTGCTTTGAGCGGCTCCTGGGAGACAAGTATTAGATTCCGATGCACCAGTGCAGGTTTACTGTAAAACTTGGACCTTCACATTGACCATCAATCACAGATATTACATCGGGATTGAATACAAAAAGCACAATGCCGACATAAGTACACGAACTGTGAATATTGTAAGAGTTTGTGCTTCGAACGGCTCCTGGGAGACCAGTATTAGATTCCGATGCACCAGTGTAGGTATACTGTATCCCTTGGACATTCACATTGACCATGAATCACAGGAATTGCATCGGGATTGAATACATAAGGCTAAATGCCGTCTTAAGTACAAAAAGTGTGAATCATCTAAGAATTTGTGCTTTGAGCGGCTCCTGGGAGCCCAGAAATAGATTCCGATGCACCAGTGCAGGTTTACTGTAACCCTCGGACCTTCACATTGACCATGAAACACCAAAATTGCATCGGGATTGAATTCAAAAACACAATGACGACATAAGTACAAGATGACTGAATCCTCTAAGACTGTGTGCTATGAGCGGCTCCTGGGGGTTCAGTATTAGATTCGGATGCATCAGTGCAGGTTAACTGCATCACTTGGACCTTCACATTGACCACGAATCACAGAAATTGCATCGGGATTGAATACAAAAGGCACAATGCCGACTTAAGTACGGGAAGAGTGAATCCTTTAAGCGTTCGTGATTTGAACGGTATCTGGGAGACCAGTATTAGATTCCGATGCATCAGTGCAGGTTTACTGTATCCCTTGGACCTTCACATTGACCATGAAACACAGGAATTGCATAGGGATTGAATACAAAAGGCACAATGCCGACTTAAGTAAAAGAAGGCTGAATCTTTTAAGAGTTTGTGCTTTGAGCGGCTCCTGGGAGACCAGTATTAGATTCCGATGCCCCAGTGCAGGTTTATTGTATCCCATGGCCCTTCACATTGACCATGAAACACAGAAATTCCATCGGCATTGAATACAAAGAGCACAATGCCGACTTAAGGAAAAGACGAGTGAATATTCTATGAGTTTTTGCTTTGAACGGCTCCTGGGAGACCAGAATTAGATTCCGATGCACCAGTGCAGGTTTACTGTGTCCCTTGGACCTTCACATTGTCCATGAAACACAGTAATTGCATCGGGATTGAATACAAAATGCACAATGCCTACTTAAGTAAAAGAAGACTGAATCTTCTAAGAGTTTGTGGTTTGAGCGGCTCCTGGGAGACCTGTATTACATTCCGATGCACCAGTGCAGGTTTACTATAAACCTTGGCCCTCCACATTGACCATGAAACACAGAAATTGCATCGGGATTGAATACATACGGAACAATGCCGACTTAAGTACAAGAAGAGTGAATCCTCTAAGCGTTCGTGATTTGAACGGTCTCTGGGAGACCAGTATTAGATTCCGATGCATCAGTGCAGGTTTACTGTATCCCTTAGACCTTCACATTGACCATGAAGCAGAGGAATTGCATAGGGATTGAATACAAAAGCACAATGCCGACTTAAGTACAAGAAGAGTGAATCTTCTAAGAGTGTGTGATTTGAGCGACTCCAGGGAGACCAATATTCCGATGCACCAGTGCAGGTTTACTGCATCCCATGGACCTTCACATTGGCCATGAAACACAGAAATCGCAATGGGATTGAATACAATAGGTACAATGCCGACTGAAGTACAAGAAGAGTGAATGTTCTAAGAGTTTGATCTTTGAGCGGCTCCTGGGACACCAGTATTACATTCCGATGCACCAATGTAGGTATACTGTATCCCTTGGACCTTCACATTGCCCATGAATCATAGGAATTGCTTCGGGATTGAATGCATAAGGCTCATTGCCGTTTTAATTACAAGAAGAGTGGATCTTGTAAGAGTGTGTGATTTGAGCGGCTCCTGGGAGACCAGTAATAGAATCCGATGCTCCAGTGCACGTTTACAGCATCCCATGGACCTTCACATTGACCATGAATCACAGGAATCGCATCGGGATTGAATACAAAAGGCAAAATGCCGTCTTAAGTACAAGAAGAGTGAATCTACCAAGAGTTTGTGATTTCAGCGGCTCCTGGGAGACCAGTACTAGATTCCGATGCAGCAGTGCAGGTTTACCGTATCCCTTGGGCATTCTAATTGACCATAAAATACAGAAATTGCATCGGGATTGAATACAAAAGGCTTAATGCCGGCTTAAATACAAGAAGCGGAATCTTGTAAGAGTTTGTGCTTTGAGTGGATGCTTGGGACCAGAATTAGATTCCGATGCACCAGTGCAGGTTTACTGCAATCCTTGGCCCTTCACATTAACCATGAAACACAGAAATTGCATCGCGACTGAATACAAAATGCACAATGCCGATATAAGTACAAGAAGAGTGAATCCTCTAAGAGTGTGTGCTTTGAGCGACTCCTGGAAGACCGGTATTAGAGTCCGATGCACCAGTGCAGATATACCGCATCCCTTGGACCGTCACATTGTCTATGAATCACAGGAATTGCGTCGGGATTGTATACAAAAGGCTAAATGCTGTCTTAAGTACTAGGAGAGTGAATCTTCTAAGAGTTTGTGCTTTGAGCGGCTCCTATGAGACCAGAATTAGATACCGATGCACCAGTCCACGTTTACTGCATCCCATGGTCAATCGCATTGACCATGAAACACAGAAATTGTATCGGGATTGAATACAAAAGGCACAATGCCGACTTAAGTACATGTAGAGTGAATCTTCTAAGAATATGTGCTTTGAGCGGCTCCTGGGAGGCCTGTGTTAGTTTGCGACTCATCTGTGCAGGTTTACTGTATCCTATGGACTGTCACATTGACCATGAAACACAGTAATTGCATCGGGATTGAATACTGAAAGCACAACACCGACTTAAGTACAAGAAGAGTGAATCTTCTACGAATTTTTTCTTTGAGCGGCTCCTGGAAGACCAGTATTAGATTCCGATGCACCAGTGCAGGTTTACTCTACCCCCTCAGACCTTCCTAATGACCATGAAACACAGAAATTGCATCGGGATTGAATACAAATTTCACAATGTCGACTTAAGTACAAGAAGAGTTAATCATCTAAGAAAGTGTGTTTTGAGCGGCTCCTGGGAGACCATAATTAGATACCGATGCACCAGTCCACGTTTACTGCATCCCATGGACCTTCACATTGACCATGAAACACAGAAACTGCATCGGGAATGAATACAATATTTACAATGCCGACTTAAGTACTAGAAGAGTGAATCTTCTAAGAGGTTGTGGTTTGAGCAGCTCCTGGGACACCAGTATTAGATTCCGATGCACCAGTGCAAGTTTACCGTGTCCCTTGGACCTTCACATTGACCATGAAACACAGAACTTGCATCGTGATTCAATATTAAAGTCACAATACCGACTTAAGTACAAGAAAAGTGAAACATCTTAGAGTTTGTGTTTAGAGCGGCTTCTAGGAAACCAGTATTAGACTCCGATGCGCCAGTGCAGGTTTACTGTATCCCTTGGACCTTCACATTGACCATGAGTCACAGACATTGCATCGGCATTGAAACAAAAGGGACAATGCCGACATAAGTACAAGAAGTGTGTATCTTCTTAGAGTTTGTGGTTTGAGCGGCTCCTGGGAGACTAGTATTAGATTCCGATGCCCCAGTGCAGGATTACTGTTTCCCTTGGACCTTCACAATGACCACGAAACACAGATATCGCATTTGGATTGAACACATAAGGACCATGACGTTTTAAGTACAAGAGGAGAGAATCTTATAAGAGTTTGTGGTTTGAGCGGCTGCCGGGAGACCAGTAGTAGATTCCGATGCACCAGTGCAGGTTTGCTGTATCCCTTGGTCCTTCACATTGACGATGAAACACAGAAATTGCATCGGGATTGAATACAAAAAGCACAATGCCGACTTAAGTACAAGAAGAGTGAATATTCTAAGCGTTTATGCTCTGAGCGGCTCCTGGGTGACCAGTACTAGATTCCAATGCACCAGTGCAGGTTTAATTTATCCCTTGGACATTCACATTGACCATGGAACACAGAAATCGCATCGGGATTAAATACAAAAGGGACAATGCCGACTTAAGTATAAGAAGAGGGAAGCTTCTAAGAGTTTGTGGTTTGTGTGGCTGCCGGGAGACCAGCATTAGATTCCGATGCACCAGTGCAGTTTTACTGTATCCCTTGGACCTTCACATTGACCATGAGAAACAGAAATTGCATCGTGATTCAATACAAAATGGACAATGCCGACTTAAGTACATGAAGAGTGAATCTTCTAATAGATTATGCTCTGAGCGGCTCCTGGGAGACCAGAATTGGATTCCGATGCACCAGTGCAGGTTTACTGTATCCCTTGGACCTTCAAATTGACCATGATACACAGAAATTGCATCAGGATTGAATACAAAAGGCACAATGCCGACTTAAGTACAAGAAGAGTGAATCTTCTAAGAATTTGAGCTAGGAGCGTCTGCTGCGAGACCAGTATTAGACTCCGATGCACCAGTGCAGGTTTACCGTATCCCTTGGACCCTCACATTGACCATGAAACACAGAAATTGCATCGGGATTGAATACAAAATGGACAATGCCGACATAAGTGCAAGAAGAGTGAATCTTCTAAGAGTTTGTGTTTTGAGCGGCTACTGGGAGATTAGTATTAGATTCCGATGCACCAGTGCAAGATTACCGTGTCCCTTGGACCTTCACATTGACCATGAAACACAGAAATTGCATCGTGATTCAATATTAAAGGCACAATGCCGACTTAAGTACAAGAAGAGCGAAACTTCTTAGAGTCTGTGCTTTGAGCGGCTTCTGGGAGACCAGTATTAGATTCCGATGCACCAGTGCAGGTTTACTCTACCCCCTCAGACCTTCCTAATGACCATGAAACACAGAAATTGCATCGGGATTGAATACAAATTTCACAATGTCGACTTAAGTACAAGAAGAGTTAATCATCTAAGAAAGTGTGTTTTGAGCGGCTCCTGGGAGACCATAATTAGATACCGATGCACCAGTCCACGTTTACTGCATCCCATGGACCTTCACATTGACCATGAAACACAGAAACTGCATCGGGAATGAATACAATATTTACAATGCCGACTTAAGTACTAGAAGAGTGAATCTTCTAAGAGGTTGTGGTTTGAGCAGCTCCTGGGACACCAGTATTAGATTCCGATGCACCAGTGCAAGTTTACCGTGTCCCTTGGACCTTCACATTGACCATGAAACACAGAACTTGCATCGTGATTCAATATTAAAGTCACAATACCGACTTAAGTACAAGAAAAGTGAAACATCTTAGAGTTTGTGTTTAGAGCGGCTTCTAGGAAACCAGTATTAGACTCCGATGCGCCAGTGCAGGTTTACTGTATCCCTTGGACCTTCACATTGACCATGAGTCACAGACATTGCATCGGCATTGAAACAAAAGGGACAATGCCGACATAAGTACAAGAAGTGTGTATCTTCTTAGAGTTTGTGGTTTGAGCGGCTCCTGGGAGACTAGTATTAGATTCCGATGCCCCAGTGCAGGATTACTGTTTCCCTTGGACCTTCACAATGACCACGAAACACAGATATCGCATTTGGATTGAACACATAAGGACCATGACGTTTTAAGTACAAGAGGAGAGAATCTTATAAGAGTTTGTGGTTTGAGCGGCTGCCGGGAGACCAGTAGTAGATTCCGATGCACCAGTGCAGGTTTGCTGTATCCCTTGGTCCTTCACATTGACGATGAAACACAGAAATTGCATCGGGATTGAATACAAAAAGCACAATGCCGACTTAAGTACAAGAAGAGTGAATCTTCTAAGCGTTTATGCTCTGAGCGGCTCCTGGGTGACCAGTACTAGATTCCAATGCACCAGTGCAGGTTTAATTTATCCCTTGGACATTCACATTGACCATGGAACACAGAAATCGCATCGGGATTAAATACAAAAGGGACAATGCCGACTTAAGTATAAGAAGAGGGAAGCTTCTAAGAGTTTGTGGTTTGTGTGGCTGCCGGGAGACCAGCATTAGATTCCGATGCACCAGTGCAGTTTTACTGTATCCCTTGGACCTTCACATTGACCATGAGAAACAGAAATTGCATCGTGATTCAATACAAAATGGACAATGCCGACTTAAGTACATGAAGAGTGAATCTTCTAATAGATTATGCTCTGAGCGGCTCCTGGGAGACCAGATTTGGATTCCGATGCACCAGTGCAGGTTTACTGTATCCCTTGGACCTTCAAATTGACCATGATACACAGAAATTGCATCAGGATTGAATACAAAAGGCACAATGCCAACTTAAGTACAAGAAGAGTGAATCTTCTAAGAATTTGAGCTAGGAGCGTCTGCTGCGAGACCAGTATTAGACTCCGATGCACCAGTGCAGGTTTACCGTATCCCTTGGACCCTCACATTGACCATGAAACACAGAAATTGCATCGGGATTGAATACAAAATGGACAATGCCGACATAAGTGCAAGAAGAGTGAATCTTCTAAGAGTTTGTGTTTTGAGCGGCTACTGGGAGACCAGTATTAGATTCCGATGCACCAGTGCAAGATTACCGTGTCCCTTGGACCTTCACATTGACCATGAAACACAGAAATTGCATCGTGATTCAATATTAAAGGCACAATGCCGACTTAAGTACAAGAAGAGCGAAACTTCTTAGAGTCTGTGCTTTGAGCGGCTTCTGGGAGACCAGTATTAGATTCCGATGCACCAGTGCAATTTTACTGTATCCCTTGGACCTTCACATTGACCATGAAACACAGTAATTGCATCGGTAATGAATACAAAAAGGACAATGCCAACTTAAGTTCAAGAAGAGTCAATCTTCTAAGAGTCTTTGCTTTGAGCGGCTCCTGGCTGACCAGTTCTAGAATCCGATGCACCAGTGCAAGTTTACTGTATCCCTTGGACCTTCACATTGATCATGAAACACAGAAATTGCATCGGGATTGAATACAAAAGGCACAATGCCAACGTAAGTACAAAAAGAGTGAATCTTCTAAGAGTTTGTGTTTTGAGCGGCTACTGGAAGACCTTAATTAGATTCCGATGCCCCAGTGCAGGATTACTGTAACGCATGGACCTTCACAATGACCATGTAACACAGAAATTGCATTTGGATTGAATACAAAAGGACCATGACGTTTTAAGTGCAAGAGGAGAGAATCTTATAAGAGTTTGTGGTTTGAACGGCTGCCGGGATACCAGTACTAGATTCCGATGCACCAGTGCAGGTTTACTGTATCCCTTGGACCTTCACGATGACCATGAAACACAGAAATTGCATCTGGATTGAATACAAAAAGCACAATGCCGACTTAAACACAAGAAGAGTGAATCTTCTAAGCGTTTATGATCTGAGCGGCTCCTGGGAGACCAGTATTAGATTCCGATGCACCAGTGCAGGTTTACTGTATCCCTTGGACCTTCACATTGATCATGAATCACAGAAATTGCATCGGGATTGAATACAAACGGCACAATGCCAACGTAAGTACAAAAAGAGTGAATCTTCTAAGAGTTCGTGCTTTGAGCGTGACCTAGGAGACCACTATTGCATTCCGATGCACAAGTGCAGGTTTACTGAATCCCTTGGACCTTCACATTGACCATGAAACACAGAAATTGCATAAAGATTGAATACAAAAGTGACAATGCCGACTTAAGTACAAGAAGAGTGAATCTTCTAAGAGTTTATGATTTGAGTGGCTGCCGGGAGACCAGTATTCGATTCCGATGCACCAGTGCAGGTTAACTGTATCCCTTGGACCATCACATTGACCATGAAACACAGAAAATGCATCGGGACTGAATACAAAATGGACAATGCCGACTTAAGTGCAAGAAGAGTGAATCTTCTAAGAGTTTGTGTTTTGAGCGGCTTCTGGGAGACCAGCATTAGATTCCGATGCACCACAGCACGTTTACCGTGTCCCTTGGACCTTCACATTGACGATGAAACACATAAATTGCATCGTGATTCAATATTACAGTCCCAATACCGACTTAAGTACAAGAAGAGTGAAACTTCTTAGAGTTTGTTTTTAGAGCGGCTCCTGGGAGACCAGTATTAGATTCCGATCCGCCAGTGCAGGTTTACTGTATCCCTTGGACCTTCACATTGACCATGAGTCACAGAAATTGCATCGGCATTGATTACAAAAGGGACAATGCCGACTTAAGTGCAAGAGGAGAGAATCTTATAAGAGTTTGTGGTTTGAGCGGCTGCCGGGAGACCAGTAGTAGATTCCGATGCACCAGTGCAGGTTTACTGTATCCCTTGGACCTTCACATTGACCATGAAACACAGAAATTGCATCGGGATTGAATACAAAAGAGACAATGCCGACTTAAGTACAAGAGGAGAGAATCTTATAAGAGTTTGTGGATTGAGCGGCCGCCGGGAGACCAGTACTAGATTCCGATGCACCAATGCAAGTTTACCGTGTCACGTGGACCTTCACATTGACCATGAAACACAGAAATTGCATCGGGATTGAATACCAATGGGACAATGCCGACTTAAGTACAAGAAGAGTGAATCTTCTAAGAGTTTGTGGTTTGTGTGGCTGCCGGGAGACCAGCATTAGATTCCGATGCACCAGTGCAATTTTATTGTATCCGTTGGACCTTCACATTGGCCATGAAACACAGAAATTGCATCGGGATTCAATACAAAAGGCACAATGCTGACTTAAGTACAAGAAGAGTGAATCTTCTAAGAGTTTGAGCTTAGAGCTGCTCCTGGGAGACCAGTATTATGTTCCGATGCACAGCTGCAGGTTTACTGTTTCCCTTGGACCTTCACATTGATCATGAAACACAGAAATTGAATAGGGATTACGTACAAATAGTACAATGCCGATTTAAGTACAAGAAGAGTGTATCTTCTAAGAATTTGTGCTATGTGCGTCTGCTGCGAGACCAGTATTAGACTCCGATGCACCAGTGCAGGTTTACTGTATCCCTTGGACCTTCACATTGATCATGAAACACAGAAATTGCATCGGGATTGAATACAAACGGCACAATGCCAACGAAAGTACAAAAAGAGTGCATCTTCTAAGAGTTCGTGCTTTGAGCGTGACCTGGGAGACCAGTATTACATTCCGATGCACAAGTGCAGGTTTACTGTATCCCTTGGACCTTCACATTGACCATGAAACACAGAAATTGCATAAAGATTGAATACAAAAGTGACAATGCCGACTTCAGTACAAGAAGAGTGAATCTTCTAAGAGTTTATGATTTGAGTGGCTTCCGGGAGACCAGTAATCGATTCCGATGCACCAGTGCAGGATAACTGTATCCCTTGGACCATCACATTGACCATGAAACACAGAAAATGCATCGGGACTGAACACAAAATGGACAATGCCGACTTAAGTGCAAGAAGAGTGATTCTTCTAAGAGTTTGTGTTTTGAGCGGCTTCTGGGAGACCAGTATTAGATTCCGATGCACCACTGCAAGTTTACCGTGTCCCTTGGACCTTCACATAGACCATGAAACACAGAAATTGCATGGTGATTCAATATTAGTCACAATACCGACTTAAGTACAAGAAGAGTTAAACTTCTTAGAGTTTGTTCTTAGAGCCGCTCCTGGGAGACCAGTATTAGATTCCGATGCACCAGAGCAAGTTTACCGTGTCACTTGGACATTCACATTGACCATGAAACACAGAAATTGCATCGTGATTCAATATTAAAGTCACAATACCGACTTAAGTACAAGAAGAGTGTATCTTCGTAGAGTTTGTGGTTTGAGCGGCTCCTGGGAGACTAGTATTAGATTCCCATGCCCCAGTGCAGGATTTCTGTTTCCCTTGGACCTTCACAATGACCATGAAACACAGATATTTCATTTGGATTGAATACAAAAGGACCATGACGTTTAAAGTACAAGAGGAGAGAATCTTATAAGAGTTTGTGGTTTGAGCGGCTGCCGGGAGACCAGTAGTAGATTCCGATGCACCAGTGGAGGTTTACTGTATCCCTTGGACCTTCACATTGAGCATGAAACACAGAAATTGCATCGGGATTGAATACAAAAAGCACAATGCCGACTTAAGTACAAGAAGAGTGAATCTTCTAAGCGTTTATGATCTGAGCGGCTCCTGGGAGCCCAGTACTAGATTCCGATGCACCAGTGCAGGTTTACTTTATCCCTTGGACATTCACATTGACCATGGAACACAGAAATCGCATCGGGATTGAATACAAAAGGCACAGTGCCGACTTAAGTATAAGAAGAGTGAATCTACCAAGCGTTTGTGCTTTGAGCGGATCCTGGGAGACCAGTATTAGATTCCGATGCACCAGTACAGGTTTACTGCATCCCTTGCACCTTCACATTGACCATGACACACAAAAATCGTGTCGGGATTGTATACAAAATGCACGATACTGACTTAAGTACAAGAAGAGTTAATCATCTAAGAAAGTGTGTTTTGAGCGGCTCCTGGGAGACCATAATTAGATACCGATGCACCAGTCCACGTTTACTGCATCCCATGGACCTTCACATTGACCATGAAACACAGAAACTGCATCGGGATGGAATACAAAAGCCACAATGCTGACTTAAGTACAAGAAGATTGAATCATCTAAGAGTGTGTGCTTTGAACGGCTCCTGGGAGACCAGTATCAGATTCCGATGCACCAGTGCTTGTTTACTACTTCCCATGGTAGTTCACATTGACCATGAAACACAGAAATTGTATCGGGATTGACTACAAAAGGCACAATGCCGACATAAGTACAAGAAGAGTGAATCTTCTAAGAGTTTGTGTTTGAGCATCTCCTGGGAGACCAGTATTAGATTCCGATGCACCAGTGCAGGTTTACAGCATCCCATGGACCTTCACATTGACCATGAACCACAGAAATTGCATCGGGGTTGAATACAAAATGCACAATGCCGACTTAAGTACAAGAAAGTGAATCATCTAAGAAAGTGTGCTTTGAGCGGCTCCTGGGAGACCAGAATTAGAAACCGATGCACCAGTCCTCGTTTACTGCATGCCATGGATCTTCACATACGCCGTGAAGCACAGAAATCGCATCGGGATTGAATACAATATTCACAATGCCGACTTAAGTACAAGAAGAGTGAATCTTCTAAGGGTTTGTGCTTTGAGCGGTTCCTGGGAGACCAGTATTAGATTCCGATGCACCAGTGTATGTATACTGTATCCCTTAGACCTTCACATTGACCATAAGAACCCAGAAATTGCATCGGGATTGAATACAAAGCACAATACCGACTTAAGTACAAGAAGAGTGAATCTCGTTAGAGTGTGTCCTTTGAGCGGCTCCTGGGACACCAGTATTAGAATCCGATGCACCAGTGCTGGTTTACTGCATCCCATGGACCTTCACATTGCCCATGAAACACTGAAATTTTTCGGGATTGAATACTAATGGCACAATGCCGACTTAAGTACAAGTAGAGAGAATCTTCCAAGAATTTGTGCTTTGAGCGGCTCCTGGGAGGAGAGTATTAGATTCCGATGCACGAGTGCAGGTTTACTGTATCCCTTGGACCGTCACATTGACCATGAATCACAGGAATGGCAACGAGAATGAATACATAATGCTAATTGCTCTCTGAAGTACAACAAGAGTGAATCTTCTAAGAGTTTGTGCTTTGAGCGTCTCCTCGGAGACCAGTAATAGATTCCGATGCATAAGTGCAGGTTTACTGTATCCCCTCGAACTTCACATTGACCATGAAACACATAAGTTGCATTGGGATTGAATACAAGAGGCACAATGCTGTCTTAAGTACAAGAATAGTGAATCTTCTAAGAATTTGTGCTTTGAGCGGCTCCTGGGAGACCAAAATTAGATTCCGATGCACCAGTGCTGGTTTACTGAAACCCTTGGACCATCACATTGACCATGAAACACAGAAATTGCATCGGGATTGAATACAAAAGGCACAATGATGAGTTAAGTACAAGAAGAGTGAATCTACTAGTAGTGTGTGCTCTGAGCGGCTCCTGGGAGACCAGTATCAGATTCCGATGCACCAGTGCTGGTTTACTGCATCCCTTGGACCGTCACATTGACCATAAAAACCCAGAAATTTCATTGGGATTGAATACAAAGCACATTGCCCACTTAAGTACAAGAAGAGTGAATCTTGTAAGACTGTGTGCTTTGAGCGGCTCCTGGGAGACCAGTATTAGAATCCGATGCACCAGTGCTGGTTTACTGCATCCCACGGACCTTCACATTGACCATGAAACACAGAAATTGTATCGGGATTGAATACTAAAGGCCCAATGCCGACTTAAGTACAAGTAGAGTGAATCTTCCATGAGTTTGTGATTTCAGCGGCTCCTGGGAGACCAGTATTAGATTCCGATCCAGCAGTGCAGGTTTACCGTATCCCTTAGGCCTTCACATTCACCATGGAATACAGAAATTGCATCGGGATTGAATATAAATGGCACAATGCCGGCTTAAGTACAAGAAGAGGAATCTTGTAAGAGTTTGTGCTTTGAGCGGATGCTGGGATACCAGAATTAGATTCCGATGCATCAGAGCAGGTTTACTGTAATCCTTGGCCCTTCACATTGACCATGAAACATAGAAATTGCATCGGGATTGAATACAAAAGGCACAATGGCGACATAAGTACAAGATGAGTGAATCTTCTAAAATTTTGTGTTTTGAGCGGCTCCTTGGGAGACCAGTATTAGATTCTGATGCACCAGTGCAGGTTTACTGTATCCCTTGGACTTTCACATTGACCATGAAACACAGAAATTGCATTGGGGTTGAATACAAAAGGCACAAATCCGGCTTAATTACAAGAAGAGTGTATCTTCTAAGAGTTTGTGCTTTGAGCGGCTCCTGGGACACCAGTATTTGATTACGATGCAGCAGTGCAGGTTTTCAGTATCCCTTGGACCCTCACATTGACCATGAAACACAGAAATTGCATCGTGATTGAATAACAAAGGCACAATGCCGACTTAAGTACAAGAAAACTGAATCTTCTAAGGGGTTGTGCTTTCAGCGGCTCATGGGAGACCAGTATTAGATTCCGATGCAGCAGTGCATTGTTTCTGTATCCCTATCACCTTCACATTGACCATGAAACACAGATATTGCATCGGGATTGAATACAAAAGGCACAATGCCGACTTAAGTACTAGAAGAGAGAGTCTTCTACGACTTTGTGCTTAGAGCGGCTCCTGGGAGACGAGTATTTGATTCTGATGCACCAGTGCAGGTTTACTGTATCCCTTGATCCTTCACATTGACCATGAAACACAGAAATTGCATCTGGATGGAATACAAAATGGACAATGCCGACTTAAGTACAAGAAAAGTGAATCTTCTAAGAGTTTGTGGTTTGAGCGGCTACAAGGAGACCAGTATTATTTCGATGCACCAATGGCAGTTTTCTGTACCCCTTGAACCGTCAAATTGACGATGAAATACAGACATTGCATCGGGATTGAATACAAAATGCACAATGCCGACTGAAGTACAAGAAGAGTGAATCTATTTATAATTTGTGCTTTGAGCGGGTCATGGGAGACTAGTACTAGATTCAGACACACCAGTGCAGGTTTTCTGCATACGTTTGACCTTCACTTTGACCATGAAGTACAAAAATTGCATCGGGGTTGAATACAAAATGCACAATGCCGACTTAGGTACAAGAAGAGTGAATCTACTAAGAAATTGTGCTTTGAGCGGATCATGAGAGACCAGTATTAGAATCCGGCGCACCAGTGCAGGTTTTCTGTATACGTTTGACCTTCACTTTGACCATGAAACACGGAAATTGCATCGGGATTGAATACAGAAGGGACAATGCCGACTTAAGTACAAGAAGAGCGAATTTTCTAAGAGTTTGTGGTTTGAGCGGCTCCTAGGAGACCTGTATTAGATTCCAATGCACCAGTGCAGGTTTACTGTATCCCTTGGACCTTCACATTGACCATGAAACACAGAAATCGCATCGGGATTAAATATAAAAGGCACAATGCCGACTTACGTACAAGAAGAGTGAATCTTCTAAGAGTTTGTGCTTTGAGCGGCTCATGGGAGACGAGTATTAGATTCAGATGCACCAGTGCAGGTTTACTGTATCCCTTGGACCTTCACATTGAGCATAAAAGAAAGAAATTGCTTCGGAATTTGAATCCAAAAAGCACATTGCCCACTTATTTAAGAGAAGAGTGATTCTTCTAAGAGTTTGTGCTTTGAGCGGCTCCTGGGAGATCGGTATTAGATTCCGATGCACCATTGCATGTTTACTGTATCCCATGGACCTTCACATTGACAATGAAACACAGAAATTACATCAGGATTGAATACAAATGGCACAATGACGACCTAAGTACAAGATGAGTGAATTTCCCGGCCGGCCGCGTTGGTCTAGCGGTTCTGGCGCTGCAGTCCGGAACTGCGGGACTGCTACGGTCGCAGGTTCGAATCCTGCCTCGGGCATGGGTGTGTGTGATGTCCTTAGGTTAGTTAGGTTTAAGTAGTTCTAAGTTCCAGGGGACATGACCTAAGATGTTGAGTCCCATAGTGCTCAGAGCCATTTGAGTGAATCTCCCAAGATTTTGTTTTTTGAGCGGGTCCAGGGAGACCAGTATTAGATTCCGATGCATCAGTGCAGGTTTACACTATCCCTTGGACTTTCACATTGACCATGAAAGACAGATATTGCATCGGGATTGAAATCAAAAGGGACAATGCCGACTTAAGTACAAGAAAAGTGAATCTTCTGAGAATTTGTGCTTTGAGCGGCTCCTGGGAGACCAGTATTTGATTCCGATGCAGCAGTGCAGGTTTACACTATCCCTTGGACTATCACATTGACCATGAAAGACAGACATTGCATCGGGATTGAAATCAAAAGGGACAATGCCGACTTAAGTACAAGAAGAGTGAATCTTCTGAGAATTTGTGCTTTGAGTGGCTTTTGGGATACCAGTATTAGATTCCGATGCACCAGTGCATATTTAACGTATCCCTTGGACCTTCACATCGACCATGAAAGACAGATATTGCATCGGGATTAAATACAAAAGGCACAATGGCGACATAAGTACAAGAAGAGTGAATCGTCTAAGATTTTGTGTTTTGAGCGGCTCCTTGGGAGACCAGTATTAGATTCCGATGCACCAGTGCAAGTTTACTGTATCCCTTGGACTTTCACATTGACCATGAAGCACAGAAATCGCATTGGGGTTGAATACAAAAGGCACAAATCCGGCTTAATTACAAGAAGAGTGAATCTTCTAAGAGTTGTGCTTTGGGCGGCTCCTGGGAGACCAGTATTAGATTCCGATGCACCAGTGCAGGTTTACTGTATCCCTTGGACCTTCACATTGACCATGATACAAAGAAATTGCATCGGGGTTGAATACAAAAGGCACAAGGCCGACTTTAGTACAAGAAGAGTGAATCATCTGAAAGTTTGTGCTTCGAGCGGCTCCTGGGAGACCAGTATATGATTCCTATGCAGCTGTGCAGGTTTACTGCATCCCTTGAACCTTCACATTGACCATGAAAGACAGAACTTGCATCGGGATATAAATCAAAAGGGACAATGCCGACTTGAGTACAACAAGAGTGAATCTTCTGAGGGTTTCTGCTTTGAGCGGCTCCTGGGATAGCAGTATTAGATTCCGATGCACCAGTGCAGGATTCACTTATCCCCTGGACCTTCACATCGACCATGAAACATAGAAATTGCATCGGGATTGAATACAAAAGGCACAATGGCGACTTAAGTACAAGAAGAGTGAATCTTCTAAGAGTTTTTGCTTTGAGCGGATAATTGTGAGACCAGTATTAGATTCTGATGCACCAGTGCAGGTTTACTGTGTCCCTTCGACTTTCACATTGACCATGAAGCACAGAACTTGCATCGGATTAGAGTACAAAAAGCACAAAGCCGACTTAATAACAAGAAGAGTGACTTTTCTAAGATGTTGTGGTTTGAGCGGCTCCTGGGAGCCCAGTATTAGATTCCGATGCACCAGTGCAGGTTTACTGTATCCCTTGGACCTTCACATTGACCATGAAACACAGAAATTGCATCGGGATTGAATACAAAATGCACAATGTGGACTTAGGTACAAGAAGAGTGAATCTTCTAAGAATTTGTGCTTTGAGCGGCTCATGAGAGACCAGTATTAGATTCCGACGCACCAGTGCAGGTTTTCTGTATCCGTTTGACCTTCACTTTGACCGTGAAACACGGAAATTGCATCGGGATTGAATACAGAAGGGACAATGCCGACTTAGGTAAAGGAAGAGTGAATTTTCTAAGAGTTTGTGTTTTGAGCGGCTCCTAGGAGACCTGTATTAGATTCCAATGCACCAGTGCAGGTTTACTGTATCCCTTGGACCTTCACATTGACCGTGAAGCACAGAAATCACATCGGGATTAAATAGAAAAGGCACAATGCCGACTTAAGTACAAGAAGAGTGAATCTTCTAAGAGTTTGTGCTTTGAGTGGCTCATGGGAGACCAGTATTAGATTCCGATGCACCAGTGCAGGTTTACTGTATACATTGCACCTTCACATTGACCTTGAAACACAGATATTGCATCGGGATTGAATACAAAACGCACAATGCCGACTTAAGTACAAGAAGAGTGAGTCTTCTACGAGTTTGTGTTTTGAGCGTCTCCTGGGAGACGAGTGTTACATTCCGATGCACCAGTGCAGGTTTGCTGTATCTTTTGGACCTTCACATTGACCATGAAAGAAAGAAATTGCTTCGGAATTTGAATACAAAAAGCACATTGCCGACTTAGTTAAGAGAAGCGTGATTCTTCTAAGAGTTTGTGCTTTGAGCGGCTTTTGAGAGTACAGTATTAGATTCCGATGCACCAGTGCATGTTTACTGCATCCCATGGACCTACACATTGACAATGAAACGCAGAAATTGCATCTGGATTGGACACAAAAAGCACAATGACGACCTAAGTAGAAGATGAGTGAATCTCCCAAGACTTTGTGCTTTGAGCGGGTCCAGGGAGACCAGTATTAGATTCCGATGCACCAGTGCAGGTTTATTGTAACCCTTGGACCATCACATTTACCATGAAACACAGAAATTGCATTCGGATTGAATACAAAATGCACAATGCCGACTTAAGTACAAGAAGAGTGAATCTTCTAACAGATTTTGCTTTTAGCGGCTCCTGGGAGACCAGTATTTGATTCCGATGCAGCAGTGCAGGTTTACAGTATCCCTTGGACTTTCACATTGACCATGAAAGACAGATATTGCATCGGGATTGAAATCAAAAGGGACAATGCCGACTTATGTACAAGAAGAGTGAATCTTCTGAGAATTTGTGCTTTGAGCGGCTTTTGGGATACCAGTATTAGATTCCGATGCACGAGTGCATATTTAACGTATCCCTTGGACCTTCACATCGACCACGAAACATAGAAATTGCATCGGGATTGAATACAAAAGGCACAATAGCGACTCAAGTACAAGAAGAGTGAATCTTCTAAGAGTTTTTGCTTTGAGCGGCTCCTTCTGAGACCAGTATTAGATTCCGATGCACCAGTGCAGGTTTATTGTAACCCTTGGACTTTCACATTGACCATGAAGCACAGAGATTGCATTGGGGTTAAATACAAAAGGCACAAATCCGGCTTACTTACAAGAAGAGTGAATCTTCTAAGAGTTTGTGCTTTGAGCGGCTCCTGGGAGACCAGAATTTGATTCCTATGCAGCTGTGCAGGTTTACTGCATCCCTTGGACCTTCACATTGACCATGAAACACAGAAATCGCATCGGGATTAAATAGAAAAGGCACAATGCCTACTTAAGTACAAGAAGAGTGAATATTCTAAGAGTTTGTGCTTTGAGCGGCTCATGGGAGACGAGTATTAGATTCCGATGCACCAGTGCAGGTTTACTGTATCCCTTGCACCTTCACATTGACCATGCAACACAGATATTGCATCGGGATTGAATACAAAACGCACAATGCCGACTTGAGTATAAGAAGAGTGAGTCTTCTTTGAGTTTGTGTTTTGAGTGGCTCCTGAGAGACCAGTATTAGATTCCGGTGCACCAGTGCAGGTTTACTGTAACCCTTGGAGCATCACATTGACCATGAAACACAGAAATTGCATTCGGATTGAATACAAAATGCTCAATGCCGACCGAAGTACAAGAAGAGTGAATCTTCTAAGAGATTGTGCTTTGAGCGGCTCCTGGGAGACCAGTATTTGATTCCGACGCAGCAGTGCATGTTTACAGTATCCCTTGGACTTTTACATTGACCATGAAAGACAGATATTGCATCGGGATTGAAATCAAAATGGACAATGCCGGCTTAAGTACAAGGAGAGTGAATCTTCTGAGAATTTGTGCTTTGAGCGGCTTTTGGGATACCAGTAATAGATTTCGATGCACCAGGGATATTTAACGTATCCCTTGGACCTTCACATCGACTATGAAACATAGAAATTGCATCGGGATTGAATACAAAAGGCACAATGGCGACATAAGTACAAGAAGAGTGAATCTTCTAAGATTTTGTGTTTTGAGCGGCTCCTTGGGAGACCAGTATTAGATTCCGATGCACCAGTGCAGGTTTACTGTATCCCTTGGACTTTCACATTGACCATGAAACACAGATATTGCATTGGGGTTGAATACAAAAGGCACAAATCCGGCTTAATTACAAGAAGAGTGTATCTTCTAAGAGTTTGTGCTTTGAGCGGCTCCTGGGACACCAGTATTTGATTACGATGCAGCAGTGCAGGTTTTCAGTATCCCTTGGACCCTCACATTGACCATGAAACACAGAAATTGCATCGGGATTGAATAACAAAGGCACAATGCCGACTTAAGTACAAGAAAACTGAATCTTCTAAGGGGCTGTGCTTTCAGCGGCTCATGGGAGACCAGTATTAGATTCCGATGCAGCAGTGCATTGTTTCTGTATCCCTATCACCTTCACATTGACCATGAAACACAGATATTGCATCGGGATTGAATACAAAAGGCACAATGCCGACTTAAGTACTAGAAGAGAGAGTCTTCTACGACTTTGTGCTTAGAGCGGCTCCTGGGAGACGAGTATTTGATTCTGATGCACCAGTGCAGGTTTACTGTATCCCTTGATCCTTCACATTGACCATGAAACACAGAGATTGCATCGGGATGGAATACAAAATGGACAATGCCGACTTAAGTACAAGAAAAGTGAATCTTCTAAGAGTTTGTGGTTTGAGCGGCTACAAGGAGACCAGTATTATTTCGATGCACCAATGGCAGTTTTCTGTACCCCTTGAAGCGTCAAATTGACGATGAAATACAGATATTGCATCGGGATTGAATACAAAATGCACAATGCCGACTGAAGTACAAGAAGAGTGAATCTATTTATAATTTGTGCTTTGAGCGGGTCATGGGAGACTAGTACTAGATTCAGACACACCAGTGCAGGTTTTCTGCATACGTTTGACCTTCACTTTGACCATGAAGTACAAAAATTGCATCGGGATTGAATACAAAATGCACAATGCCGACTTAGGTACAAGAAGAGTGAATCTACTAAGAAATTGTGCTTTGAGCGGATCATGAGAGACCAGTATTAGAATCCGGCGCACCAGTGCAGGTTTTCTGTATACGTTTGACCTTCACTTTGACCATGATCACGGAAATTGCATCGGGATTGAATACAGAAGGGACAATGCCGACTTAAGTACAAGAAGAGCGAATTTTCTAAGAGTTTGTGGTTTGAGCGGCTCCTAGGAGACCTGTATTACATTCCAATGCACCAGTGCAGGTTTACTGTATCCCTTGGACCTTCACATTGACCATGAAACACAGAAATCGCATCGGGATTAAATATAAAAGGCACAATGCCGACTTACGTACAAGAAGAGTGAATCTTCTAAGAGTTTGTGCTTTGAGCGGCTCATGGGAGACGAGTATTAGATTCCGATGCACCAGTGCAGGTTTACTGTATCCCTTGGACCTTCACATTGAGCATAAAAGAAAGAAATTGCTTCGGAATTTGAATACAAAAAGCACATTGCCCACTTATTTAAGAGAAGAGTGATTCTTCTAAGAGTTTGTGCTTTGAGCGGCTCCTGGGAGATCGGTATTAGATTCCGATGCACCATTGCATGTTTACTGTATCCCATGGACCTTCACATTGACAATGGAACACAGAAATTACATCAGGATTGAATACAAATGGCACAATGACGACCTAAGTACAAGATGAGTGAATCTCCCGGCCGGCCGCGTTGGTCTAGCGGTTCTGGCGCTGCAGTCCGGAACCACGGCACTGCTACGGTCGCAGGTTCGAATCCTGCCTCGGGCATGGGTGTGTGTGATGTCCTTAGGTTAGTTAGGTTTAAGTAGTTCTATGTTCCAGGGGACATGACCTAAGATGTTGAGTCCCATAGTGCTCAGAGCCATTTGAGTGAATCTCCCAAGATTTTGTTTTTTGAGCGGGTCCAGGGAGACCAGTATTAGATTCCGATGCATCAGTGCAGGTTTACTGTAACCCTTGGACCATCGCATTGACCATGAAACACAGAAATTGCATTCGGATTGAATACAAAACGCACAATGCCGACTGATGTACAAGAAGAGTGAATCTTCTAAGAGATTGTGCTTTGAGCGGCTCCTGGGAGACCAGTATTTGATTCCGATGCAGCAGTGCAGGTTTACACCATCCCTTGGACTTTCACATTGACCATGAAAGACAGATATTGCATCGGGATTGAAATCAAAAGGGACAATGCCGACTTAAGTACAAGAAGAGTGAATCTTCTGAGAATTTGTGCTTTGAGCGGCTTTTGGGATACCAGTATTAGATTCCGATGCACCAGTGCATATTTAACGTATCCCTTGGACCTTCACATCGACCATGAAAGGCAGATATTGCATCGGGATTAAATACAAAAGGCACAATGGCGACATAAGTACAAGAAGAGTGAATCTTCTAAGAGTTTTTGCTTTGAGCGGATAATTGTGAGACCAGTATTAGATTCCGATGCACCAGTGCAGGTTTACTGTGTCCCTTCGACTTTCACATTGACCATGAAGCACAGAACTTGCATCGGATTAGAATACAAAAAGCACAAAGCCGACTTAATAACAAGAAGAGTGACTTTTCTAAGATGTTGTGGTTTGAGCGGCTCCTTGGGAGACCAGTATTAGATTCCGATGCACCAGTGCAAGTTTACTGTATCCCTTGGACTTTCACATTGACCATGAAGCACAGAAATCGCATTGGGGTTGAATACAAAAGGCACAAATCCGGCTTAATTACAAGAAGAGTGAATCTTCTAAGAGTTTGTGCTTTGGGCGGCTCCTGGGAGACCAGTATTAGATTCCGATGCACCAGTGCAGGTTTACTGTATCCCTTGGACCTTCACATTGACCATGATACAAAGAAATTGCATCGGGGTTGAATACAAAAGGCACAAGGCCGACCTAAGTACAAGAAGAGTGAATCATCTTAAAGTTTGTGCTTCGAGCATCTCCTGGGAGACCAGTATATGATTCCTATGCAGCTGTGCAGGTTTACTGCATCCCTTGAACCTTCACATTGACCATGAAAGACAGAACTTGCATCGGGATATAAATCAAAAGGGACAATGCCGACTTGAGTACAACAAGAGTGAATCTTCTGAGGGTTTCTGCTTTGAGCGGCTCCTGGGATACCAGTATTAGATTCCGATGCACCAGTGCAGGATTCACTTATCCCCTGGACCTTCACATCGACCATGAAACATAGAAATTGCATCGGGATTGAATACAAAAGGCACAATGGCGACTTAAGTACAAGAAGAGTGAATCTTCTAAGAGTTTTTGCTTTGAGCGGATAATTGTGAGACCAGTATTAGATTCCGATGCACCAGTGCAGGTTTACTGTGTCCCTTCGTCTTTCACATTGACCATGAAGCACAGAACTTGCATCGGATTAGAATACAAAAAGCACAAAGCCGACTTAATAACAAGAAGAGTGACTTTTCTAAGATGTTGTGGTTTGAGCGGCTCCTGGGAGCCCAGTATTATATTCCGATGCACCAGTGCAGGTTTACTGTATCCCTTGGACCTTCACATTGACCATGAAACACAGAAATTGCATCGGGATTGAATACAAAATGCACAATGTGGACTTAGGTACAAGAAGAGTGAATCTTCTAAGAATTTGTGCTTTGAGCGGCTCATGAGAGACCAGTATTAGATTCCGACGCACCAGTGCAGGTTTTCTGTATCCGTTTGACCTTCACTTTGACCGTGAAACACGGAAATTGCATCGGGATTGAATACAGAAGGGACAATGCCGACTTAGGTAAAGGAAGAGTGAATTTTCTAAGAGTTTGTGTTTTGAGCGGCTCCTAGGAGACCTGTATTAGATTCCAATGCACCAGTGCAGGTTTACTGTATCCCTTGGACCTTCACATTGACCGTGAAACACAGAAATCACATCGGGATTAAATAGAAAAGGCACAATGCCGACTTAAGTACAAGAAGAGTGAATCTTCTAAGAGTTTGTGCTTTGAGCGGCTCATGGGAGACCAGTATTAGATTCCGATGCACCAGTGCAGGTTTACTGTATCCATTGCACCTTCGCATTGACCATGAAACACAGATATTGCATCGGGATTGAATACAAAACGCACAATGCCGACTTAAGTACAAGAAGAGTGAGTCTTCTACGAGTTTGTGCTTTGAGCGTCTCCTGGGAGACGAGTGTTACATTCCGATGCACCAGTGCAGGTTTGCTGTATCTTTTGGACCTTCGCATTGACCATGAAAGAATGAAATTGCTTCGGAATTTGAATACAAAAAGCACATTGCCGACTTAGTTAAGAGAAGCGTGATTCTTCTAAGAGTTTGTGCTTTGAGCGGCTTTTGAGAGTACAGTATTAGATTCCGATGCACCAGTGCATGTTTACTGCATCCCATGGACCTACACATTGACAATGAAACGCAGAAATTGCATCTGGATTGGGCACAAAAGGCACAATGACGACCTAAGTACAAGATGAGTGAATCTCCCAAGATTTTGTGCTTTGAGCGGGTGCAGGGAGACCAGTATAAGATTCCGATGCACCAGTGCAGGTTTACTGTAACCCTTGGACCATCACATTTACCATGAAACACAGAAATTGCATTCGGATTGAATACAAAATGCACAATGCCGACTGAAGTACAAGAAGAGTGAATCTTCTAACAGATTGTGCTTTTAGCGGCTCCTGGGAGACCAGTATTTGATTCCGATGCAGCAGTGCAGGTTTACAGTATCCCTTGGACTTTCACATTGACCATGAAAGACAGATATTGCATCGGGATTGAAATCAAAAGGGACAATGCCGACTTATGTACAAGAAGAGTGAATCTTCTGAGAATTTGTGCTTTGAGCGGCTTTTGGGATACCAGTATTAGATTCCGATGCACGAGTGCATATTTAACGTATCCCTTGGACCTTCACATCGACCACGAAACATAGAAATTGCATCGGGATTGAATACAAAAGGCACAATAGCGACTCAAGTACAAGAAGAGTGAATCTTCTAAGAGTTTTTGCTTTGAGCGGCTCCTTCTGAGACCAGTATTAGATTCCGATGCACCAGTGCAGGTTTATTGTAACCCTTGGACTTTCACATTGACCATGAAGCACAGAGATTGCATTGGGGTTGAATACAAAAGGCACAAATCCGGCTTACTTACAAGAAGAGTGAATCTTCTAAGAGTTTGTGCTTTGAGCGGCTCCTGGGAGACCAGAATTTGATTCCTATGCAGCTGTGCAGGTTTACTGCATCCCTTGGACCTTCACATTGACCATGAAACACAGAAATCGCATCGGGATTCAATAGAAAAGGCACAATTCCTACTTAAGTACAAGAAGAGTGAATATTCTAAGAGTTTGTGCTTTGAGCGGCTCATGGGAGACGAGTATTAGATTCCGATGCACCAGTGCAGGTTTACTGTATCCCTTGCACCTTCACATTGACCATGCAACACAGATATTGCATCGGGATTGAATACAAAACGCACAATGCCGACTTGAGTATAAGAAGAGTGAGTCTTCTTTGAGTTTGTGTTTTGAGTGGCTCCTGAGAGACCAGTATTAGATTCCGGTGCACCAGTGCAGGTTTACTGTAACCCTTGGACCATCACATTGACCATGAAACACAGAAATTGCATTCGGATTGAATACAAAATGCTCAATGCCGACCGAAGTACAAGAAGAGTGAATCTTCTAAGAGATTGTGCTTTGAGCGGCTCCTGGGAGACCAGTATTTGATTCCGACGCAGCAGTGCATGTTTACAGTATCCCTTGGACTTTTACATTGACCATGAAAGACAGATATTGCATCGGGATTGAAATCAAAATGGACAATGCCGGCTTAAGTACAAGAAGAGTGAATCTTCTGAGAATTTGTGCTTTGAGCGGCTTTTGGGATACCAGTAATAGATTTCGATGCACCAGGGATATTTAACGTATCCCTTGGACCTTCACATCGACTATGAAACATAGAAATTGCATCGGGATTGAATACAAAAGGCACAATGGCGACATAAGTACAAGAAGAGTGAATCTTCTAAGATTTTGTGTTTTGAGCGGCTCCTTTGGAGACCAGTATTAGATTCCGATGCACCAGTGCAGGTTTACTGTATCCCTTGGACTTTCACATTGACCATGAAACACAGAAATTGCATTGGGGTTGAATACAAAAGGCACAAATCCGGCTTAATTACAAGAAGAGTGTATCTTCTAAGAGTTTGTGCTTTGAGCGGCTCCTGGGACACCAGTATTTGATTACGATGCAGCAGTGCAGGTTTTCAGTATCCCTTGGACCCTCACATTGACCATGAAACACAGATATTGAATCGGGATTGAATAACAAATGCACAATGCCGACTTAAGTACAAGAAAACTGAATCTTCTAAGGGGTTGTGCTTTCAGCGGCTCATGGGAGACCAGTATTAGATTCCGATGCAGCAGTGCATTGTTTCTGTATCCCTATCACCTTCACATTGACCATGAAACACAGATATTGCATCGGGATTGAATACAAAAGGCACAATGCCGACTTAAGTACTAGAAGAGAGAGTCTTCTACGACTTTGTGCTTAGAGCGGCTCCTGGGAGACGAGTATTTGATTCTGATGCACCAGTGCAGGTTTACTGTATCCCTTGATCCTTCACATTGACCATGAAACACAGAAATTGCATCGGGATGGAATACAAAATGGACAATGCCGACTTAAGTACAAGAAAAGTGAATCTTCTAAGAGTTTGTGGTTTGAGCGGCAACAAGGAGACCAGTATTATTTCGATGCACCAATGGCAGTTTTCTGTACCCCTTGAACCGTCAAATTGACGATGAAATACAGATATTGCATCGGGATTGAATACAAAATGCACAATGCCGACTGAAGTACAAGAAGAGTGAATCTATTTATAATTTGTGCTTTAAGCGGGTCATGGGAGACTAGTACTAGATTCAGACACACCAGTGCAGGTTTTCTGCATACGTTTGACCTTCACTTTGACCATGAAGTACAAAAATTGCATCGGGATTGAATACAAAATGCACAATGCCGACTTAGGTACAAGAAGAGTGAATCTACTAAGAAATTGTGCTTTGAGCGGATCATGAGAGACCAGTATTAGAATCCGGCGCACCAGTGCAGGTTTTCTGTATACGTTTGACCTTCACTTTGACCATGAAACACGGAAATTGCATCGGGATTGAATACAGAAGGGACAATGCCGACTTAAGTACAAGAAGAGCGAATTTTCTAAGAGTTTGTGGTTTGAGCGGCTCCTAGGAGACCTGTATTAGATTCCAATGCACCAGTGCAGGTTTACTGTATCCCTTGGACCTTCACATTGACCATGAAACACAGAAATCGCATCGGGATTAAATATAAAAGGCACAATGCCGACTTACGTACAAGAAGAGTGAATCTTCTAAGAGTATGTGCTTTGAGCGGCTCATGGGAGACGAGTGTTAGATTCCGATGCACCAGTGCAGGTTTACTGTATCCCTTGGACCTTCACATTGAGCATAAAAGAAAGAAATTGCTTCGGAATTTGAATACAAAAAGCACATTGCCCACTTATTTAAGAGAAGAGTGATTCTTCTAAGAGTTTGTGCTTTGAGCGGCTCCTGGGAGATCGGTATTAGATTCCGATGCACCATTGCATGTTTACTGTATCCCATGGACCTTCACATTGACAATGAAACACAGAAATTACATCAGGATTGAATACAAATGGCACAATGACGACCTAAGTACAAGATGAGTGAATCTCCCGGCCGGCCGCGTTGGTCTAGCGGTTCTGGCGCTGCAGTCCGGAACCGCGGCACTGCTACGGTCGCAGGTTCGAATCCTGCCTCGGGCATGGGTGTGTGTGATGTCCTTAGGTTAGTTAGGTTTAAGTAGTTCTAAGTTCCAGGGGACATGACTAAGATGTTGAGTCCCATAGTCCTCACAGCCATTTCAGTGAATCTCCCAAGATTTTGTTTTTTGAGCGGGTCCAGGGAGACCAGTATTAGATTCCGATGCATCAGTGCAGGTATACTGTAACCCTTGGACCATCGCATTGACCATGAAACACAGAAATTGCATTCGGATTGAATACAAAATGCACAATGCCGACTGATGTACAAGAAGAGTGAATCTTCTAAGAGATTGTGCTTTGAGCGGCTCCTGGGAGACCAGTATTTGATTCCGATGCAGCAGTGCAGGTTTACACTATCCCTTGGACTTTCACATTGACCATGAAAGACAGATATTGCATCGGGATTGAAATCAAAAGGGACAATGCCGACATAAGTACAAGAAGAGTGAATCTTCTGAGAATTTGTGCTTTGAGCGGCTTTTGGGATACCAGTATTTGATTCCGATGCACCAGTGCATATTTAACGTATCCCTTGGACCTTCACATCGACCATGAAAGACAGATATTGCATCGGGATTAAATACAAAAGGCACAATGGCGACATAAGTACAAGAAGAGTGAATCTTCTAAGAGTTTTTGCTTTGAGCGGATAATTGTGAGACCAGTATTAGATTCCGATGCACCAGTGCAGGTTTACTGTGTCCCTTCGACTTTCACATTGACCATGAAGCACAGAACTTGCATCGGATTAGAATACAAAAAGCACAAAGCCGACTTAATAACAAGAAGAGTGACTTTTCTAAGTTGTTGTGGTTTGAGCGGCTCCTTGGGAGACCAGTAATAGATTACAATGCACCAGTGCAAGTTTACTGTATCCCTTGGACTTTCACATTGACCATGAAGCACAGAAATCGCATTGGGGTTGAATACAAAAGGCACAAATCCGGCTTAATTACAAGAAGAGTGAATCTTCTAAGAGTTTGTGCTTTGGGCGGCTCCTGGGAGACCAGTATTAGATTCCGATGCACCAGTGCAGGTTTACTGTATGCCTTGGACCTTCACATTGACCATGATACAAAGAAATTGCATCGGGGTTGAATACAAAAGGCACAAGGCCGACTTAAGTACAAGAAGAGTGAATCATCTGAAAGTTTGTGCTTCGAGCATCTCCTGGGAGACCAGTATATGATTCCTATGCAGCTGTGCAGGTTTACTGCATCCCTTGAACCCTCACATTGACCATGAAAGACAGAACTTGCATCGGGATATAAATCAAAAGGGACAATGCCGACTTGAGTACAACAAGAGTGAATCTTCTGAGGGTTTCTGCTTTGAGCGGCTCCTGGGATACCAGTATTAGATTCCGATGCAACAGTGCAGGATTCACTTATCCCCTGGACCTTCACATCGACCATGAAACATAGAAATTGCATCGGGATTGAATACAAAAGGCACAATGGCGACTTAAGTACAAGAAGAGTGAATCTTCTAAGAGTTTTTGCTTTGAGCGGATAATTGTGAGACCAATATTAGATTCCGATGCACCAGTGCAGGTTTACTGTGTCCCTTCGACTTTCACATTGACCATGAAGCACAGAACTTGCATCGGATTAGAATACAAAAAGCACAAAGCCGACTTAATAACAAGAAGAGTGACTTTTCTGAGATGTTGTGGTTTGAGCGGCTCCTGGGAGCCCAGTATTAGATTCCGATGCACCAGTGCAGGTTTACTGTATCCCTTGGACCTTCACATTGACCATGAAACACAGAAATTGCATCGGGATTGAATACAAAATGCACAATGTGGACTTAGGTACAAGAAGAGTGAATCTTCTAAGAATTTGTGCTTTGAGCGGCTCATGAGAGACCAGTATTACATTCCGACGCACCAGTGCAGGTTTTCTGTCTCCGTTTGACCTTCACTTTGACCGTGAAACACGGAAATTGCATCGGGATTGAATACAGAAGGGACAATGCCGACTTAAGTACAAGAAGAGTGAGTCTTCTACGAGTTTGTGCTTTGAGCGTCTCCTGGGAGACGAGTGTTACATTCCGATGCACCAGTGCAGGTTTGCTGTATCTTTTGGACCTTCGCATTGACCATGAAAGAAAGAAATTGCTTCGGAATTTGAATACAAAAAGCACATTGCCGACTTAGTTAAGAGAAGCGTGATTCTTCTAAGAGTTTGTGCTTTGAGCGGCTTTTGAGAGTACAGTATTAGATTCCGATGCACCAGTGCATGTTTACTGCATCCCATGGACCTACACATTGACAATGAAACGCAGAAATTGCATCTGGATTGGACAAAAAAGGCACAATGCCGACTGAAGTACAAGAAGAGTAATCTTCTAACAGATTGTGCTTTTAGCGGCTCCTGGGAGACCAGTATTAGATTCCGATGCACCAGTGCAGGTTTACTGTATCCCTTGGACCTTCACATTGACCATGATACAAAGAAATTGCATCGGGGTTGAATACAAAAGGCACAAGGCCGACCTAAGTACAAGAAGAGTGAATCATCTGAAAGTTTGTGCTTCGAGCATCTCCTGGGAGACCAGTATATGATTCCTATGCAGCTGTGCAGGTTTACTGCATCCCTTGAACCTTCACATTGACCATGAAAGACAGAACTTGCATCGGGATATAAATCAAAAGGGACAATGCCGACTTGAGTACAACAAGAGTGAATCTTCTGAGGGTTTCTGCTTTGAGCGGCTCCTGGGATACCAGTATTAGATTCCGATGCACCAGTGCAGGATTCACTTATCCCCTGGACCTTCATATCGACCATGAAACATAGAAATTGCATCGGGATTGAATACAAAAGGCACAATGGCGACTTAAGTACAAGAAGAGTGAATCTTCTAAGAGTTTTTGCTTTGAGCGGATAATTGTGAGACCAGTATTAGATTCCGATGCACCAGTGCAGGTTTACTGTGTCCCTTCGACTTTCACATTGACCATGAAGCACAGAACTTGCATCGGATTAGAATACAAAAAGCACAAAGCCGACTTAATAACAAGAAGAGTGACTTTTCTAAGATGTTGTGGTTTGAGCGGCTCCTGGGAGCCCAGTATTAGATTCCGATGCACCAGTGCAGGTTTACTGTATCCCTTGGACCTTCACATTGACCATGAAACACAGAAATTGCATCGGGATTGAATACAAAATGCACAATGTGGACTTGGGTACAAGAAGAGTGAATCTTCTAAGAATTTGTGCTTTGAGCGGCTCATGAGAGACCAGTATTAGATTCCGACGTACCAGTGCAGGTTTTCTGTATCCGTTTGACCTTCACTTTGACCGTGAAACACGGAAATTGCATCGGGATTGAATACAGAAGGGACAATGCCGACTTAGGTAAAGGAAGAGTGAATTTTCTAAGAGTTTGTGTTTTGAGCGGCTCCTAGGAGACCTGTATTAGATTCCAATGCACCAGTGCAGGTTTACTGTATCCCTTGGACCTTCACATTGACCGTGAAACACAGAAATCACATCGGGATTAAATAGAAAAGGCACAATGCCGACTTAAGTACAAGAAGAGTGAATCTTCTAAGAGTTTGTGCTTTGAGCGGCTCATGGGAGACCAGTATTAGATTCCGATGCACCGGTGCAGGTTTACTGTATCCATTGCACCTTCGCATTGACCATGAAACACAGATATTGCATCGGGATTGAATACAAAACGCACAATGCCGACTTAAGTACAAGAAGAGTGAGTCTTCTACGAGTTTGTGCTTTGAGCGTCTCCTGGGAGACGAGTGTTACATTCCGATGCACCAGTGCAGGTTTGCTGTATCTTTTGGACCTTCGCATTGACCATGAAAGAAAGAAATTGCTTCGGAATTTGAATACAAAAAGCACATTCCCGACTTAGTTAAGAGAAGCGTGATTCTTCTAAGAGTTTGTGTTTTGAGCGGCTTTTGAGAGTACAGTATTAGATTCCGATGCACCAGTGCATGTTTACTGCATCCCATGGACCTACACATTGACAATGAAACGCAGAAATTGCATCTGGATTGGGCACAAAAGGCACAATGACGACCTAAGTACAAGATGATTGAATCTCCTAAGATTTTGTGCTTTGAGCGGGTGCAGGGAAACCAGTATAAGATTCCGATGCACCAGTGCAGGTTTACTGTAACCCTTGGACCATCACATTTACCATGAAACACAGAAATTGCATTCGGATTGAATACAAAATGCACAGTGCCGACTGAAGTACAAGAAGAGTGAATCTTCTAACAGATTGTGCTTTTAGCGGCTCCTGGGAGACCAGTATTTGATTCCGATGCAGCAGTGCAGGTTTACAGTATCCCTTGGACTTTCACATTGACCATGAAAGACAGATATTGCATCGGGATTGAAATCAAAAGGGACAATGCCGACTTATGTACAAGAAGAGTGAATCTTCTGAGAATTTGTGCTTTGAGCGGCTTTTGGGATACCAGTATTAGATTCCGATGCACGAGTGCATATTTAACGTATCCCTTGGACCTTCACATCGACCACGAAACATAGAAATTGCATCGGGATTGAATACAAAAGGCACAATAGCGACTCAAGTACAAGAAGAGTGAATCTTCTAAGAGTTTTTGCTTTGAGCGGCTCCTTCTGAGACCAGTATTAGATTCCGATGCACCAGTGCAGGTTTATTGTAACCCTTGGACTTTCACATTGACCATGAAGCACAGAGATTGCATTGGGGTTGAATACAAAAGGCACAAATCCGGCTTACTTACAAGAAGAGTGAATCTTCTAAGAGTTTGTGCTTTGAGCGGCTCCTGGGAGACCAGAATTTGATTCCTATGCAGCTGTGCAGGTTTACTGCATCCCTTGGACCTTCACATTGACCATGAAACACAGAAATCGCATCGGGATTCAATAGAAAAGGCACAATTCCTACTTAAGTACAAGAAAGAGTGAATATTCTAAGAGTTTGTGCTTTGAGCGGCTCATGGGAGACGAGTATTAGATTCCGATGCACCAGTGCAGGTTTACTGTATCCCTTGCACCTTCACATTGACCATGCAACACAGATATTGCATCGGGATTGAATACAAAACGCACAATGCCGACTTGAGTATAAGAAGAGTGAGTCTTCTTTGAGTTTGTGTTTTGAGTGGCTCCTGAGAGACCAGTATTAGATTCCGATGCACCAGTGCAGGTTTATTGTAACCCTTGGACTTTCACATTGACCATGAAGCACAGAGATTGCATTGGGGTTGAATACAAAAGGCACAAATCCGGCTTACTTACAAGAAGAGTGAATCCTCTAAGAGTTTGTGCTTTGAGCGGCTCATGGGAGACGAGTATTAGATTCCGATGCACCAGTGCAGGTTTACTGTAACCCTTGGACCATCACATTGACCATGAAACACAGAAATTGCATTCGGATTGAATACAAAATGCTCAATGCCGACCGAAGTACAAGAAGAGTGAATCTTCTAAGAGATTGTGCTTTGAGCGGCTCCTGGGAGACCAGTATTTGATTCCGACGCAGCAGTGCATGTTTACAGTATCCCTTGGACTTTTACATTGACCATGAAAGACAGATATTGCATCGGGATTGAAATCAAAATGGACAATGCCGGCTTAAGTACAAGAAGAGTGAATCTTCTGAGAATTTGTGCTTTGAGCGGCTTTTGGGATACCAGTAATAGATTTCGATGCACCAGGGATATTTAACGTATCCCTTGGACCTTCACATCGACTATGAAACATAGAAATTGCATCGGGATTGAATACAAAAGGCACAATGGCGACATAAGTACAAGAAGAGTGAATCTTCTAAGATTTTGTGTTTTGAGCGGCTCCTTTGGAGACCAGTATTAGATTCCGATGCACCAGTGCAGGTTTACTGTATCCCTTGGACTTTCACATTGACCATGAAACACAGAAATTGCATTGGGGTTGAATACAAAAGGCACAAATCCGGCTTAATTACAAGAAGAGTGTATCTTCTAAGAGTTTGTGCTTTGAGCGGCTCCTGGGACACCAGTATTTGATTACGATGCAGCAGTGCAGGTTTTCAGTATCCCTTGGACCCTCACATTGACCATGAAACACAGATATTGAATCGGGATTGAATAACAAATGCACAACGCCGACTTAAGTACAAGAAAACTGAATCTTCTAAGGGGTTGTGCTTTCAGCGGCTCATGGGAGACCAGTATTAGATTCCGATGCAGCAGTGCATTGTTTCTGTATCCCTATCACCTTCACATTGACCATGAAACACAGATATTGCATCGGGATTGAATACAAAAGGCACAATGCCGACTTAAGTACTAGAAGAGAGAGTCTTCTACGACTTTGTGCTTAGAGCGGCTCCTGGGAGACGAGTATTTGATTCTGATGCACCAGTGCAGGTTTACTGTATCCCTTGATCCTTCACATTGACCATGAAACACAGAAATTGCATCGGGATGGAATACAAAATGGACAATGCCGACTTAAGTACAAGAAAAGTGAATCTTCTAAGAGTTTGTGGTTTGAGCGGCAACAAGGAGACCAGTATTATTTCGATGCACCAATGGCAGTTTTCTGTACCCCTTGAACCGTCAAATTGACGATGAAATACAGATATTGCATCGGGATAGAATACAAAATGCACAATGCCGACTGAAGTACAAGAAGAGTGAATCTATTTATAATTTGTGCTTTAAGCGGGTCATGGGAGACTAGTACTAGATTCAGACACACCAGTGCAGGTTTTCTGCATACGTTTGACCTTCACTTTGACCATGAAGTACAAAAATTGCATCGGGATTGAATACAAAATGCACAATGCCGACTTAGGTACAAGAAGAGTGAATCTACTAAGAAATTGTGCTTTGAGCGGATCATGAGAGACCAGTATTAGAATCCGGCGCACCAGTGCAGGTTTTCTGTATACGTTTGACCTTCACTTTGACCATGAAACACGGAAATTGCATCGGGATTGAATACAGAAGGGACAATGCCGACTTAAGTACAAGAAGAGCGAATTTTCTAAGAGTTTGTGGTTTGAGCGGCTCCTAGGAGACCTGTATTAGATTCCAATGCACCAGTGCAGGTTTACTGTATCCCTTGGACCTTCACATTGACCATGAAACACAGAAATCGCATCGGGATTAAATATAAAAGGCACAATGCCGACTTACGTACAAGAAGAGTGAATCTTCTAAGAGTATGTGCTTTGAGCGGCTCATGGGAGACGAGTATTAGATTCCGATGCACCAGTGCAGGTTTACTGTATCCCTTGGACCTTCACATTGAGCATAAAAGAAAGAAATTGCTTCGGAATTAGAATACAAAAAGCACATTGCCCACTTATTTAAGAGAAGAGTGATTCTTCTAAGAGTTTGTGCTTTGAGCGGCTCCTGGGAGATCGGTATTAGATTCCGATGCACCATTGCATGTTTACTGTATCCCATGGACCTTCACATTGACAATGAAACACAGAAATTACATCAGGATTGAATACAAATGGCACAATGACGACCTAAGTACAAGATGAGTGAATCTCCCGGCCGGCCGCGTTGGTCTAGCGGTTCTGGCGCTGCAGTCCGGAACCGCGGCACTGCTACGGTCGCAGGTTCGAATCCTGCCTCGGGCATGGGTGTGTGTGATGTCCTTAGGTTAGTTAGGTTTAAGTAGTTCTAAGTTCCAGGGGACATGACTAAGATGTTGAGTCCCATAGTCCTCACAGCCATTTCAGTGAATCTCCCAAGATTTTGTTTTTTGAGCGGGTCCAGGGAGACCAGTATTAGATTCCGATGCATCAGTGCAGGTTTACTGTAACCCTTGGACCATCGCATTGACCATGAAACACAGAAATTGCATTCGGATTGAATACAAAATGCACAATGCCGACTGATGTACAAGAAGAGTGAATCTTCTAAGAGATTGTGCTTTGAGCGGCTCCTGGGAGACCAGTATTTGATTCCGATGCAGCAGTGCAGGTTTACACTATCCCTTGGACTTTCACATTGACCATGAAAGACAGATATTGCATCGGGATTGAAATCAAAAGGGACAATGCCGACATAAGTACAAGAAGAGTGAATCTTCTGAGAATTTGTGCTTTGAGCGGCTTTTGGGATACCAGTATTTGATTCCGATGCACCAGTGCATATTTAACGTATCCCTTGGACCTTCACATCGACCATGAAAGACAGATATTGCATCGGGATTAAATACAAAAGGCACAATGGCGACATAAGTACAAGAAGAGTGAATCGTCTAAGATTTTGTGTTTTGAGCGGCTCCTTGGGAGACCAGTATTAGATTCCGATGCACCAGTGCAAGTTTACTGTATCCCTTGGACTTCCACATTGACCATGAAGCACAGAAATCGCATTGGGGTTGAATACAAAAGGCACAAATCCGGCTTAATTACAAGATGAGTGAATCTTCTAAGAGTTTGTGCTTTGGGCGGCTCCTGGGAGACCAGTATTAGATTCCGATGCACCAGTGCAGGTTTACTGTATCCCTTGGACCTTCACATTGACCATGATACAAAGAAATTGCATCGGGGTTGAATACAAAAGGCACAAGGCCGACTTAAGTACAAGAAGAGTGAATCATCTGAAAGTTTGTGCTTCGAGCATCTCCTGGGAGACCAGTATATGATTCCTATGCAGCTGTGCAGGTTTACTGCATCCCTTGAACCCTCACATTGACCATGAAAGACAGAACTTGCATCGGGATATAAATCAAAAGGGACAATGCCGACTTGAGTACAACAAGAGTGAATCTTCTGAGGGTTTCTGCTTTGAGCGGCTCCTCGGATACCAGTATTAGATTCCGATGCAACAGTGCAGGATTCACTTGTCCCCTGGACCTTCACATCGACCATGAAACATAGAAATTGCATCGGGATTGAATACAAAAGGCACAATGGCGACTTAAGTACAAGAAGAGTGAATCTTCTAGGAGTTTTTGCTTTGAGCGGATAATTGTGAGACCAATATTAGATTCCGATGCACCAGTGCAGGTTTACTGTGTCCCTTCGACTTTCACATTGACCATGAAGCACAGAACTTGCATCGGATTAGAATACAAAAAGCACAAAGCCGACTTAATAACAAGAAGAGTGACTTTTCTAAGATGTTGTGGTTTGAGCGGCTCCTGGGAGCCCAGTATTAGATTCCGATGCACCAGTGCAGGTTTACTGTATCCCTTGGACCTTCACATTGACCATGAAACACAGAAATTGCATCGGGATTGAATACAAAATGCACAATGTGGACTTAGGTACAAGAAGAGTGAATCTTCTAAGAATTTGTGCTTTGAGCGGCTCATGAGAGACCAGTATTACATTCCGACGCACCAGTGCAGGTTTTCTGTCTCCGTTTGACCTTCACTTTGACCGTGAAACACGGAAATTGCATCGGGATTGAATACAGAAGGGACAATGCCGACTTAAGTACAAGAAGAGTGAGTCTTCTACGAGTTTGTGCTTTGAGCGTCTCCTGGGAGACGAGTGTTACATTCCGATGCACCAGTGCAGGTTTGCTGTATCTTTTGGACCTTCGCATTGACCATGAAAGAAAGAAATTGCTTCGGAATTTGAATACAAAAAGCACATTGCCGACTTAGTTAAGAGAAGCGTGATTCTTCTAAGAGTTTGTGCTTTGAGCGGCTTTTGAGAGTACAGTATTAGATTCCGATGCACCAGTGCATGTTTACTGCATCCCATGGACCTACACATTGACAATGAAACGCAGAAATTGCATCTGGATTGGACAAAAAAGGCACAATGCCGACTGAAGTACAAGAAGAGTGAATCTTCTAACAGATTGTGCTTTTAGCGGCTCTTGGGAGACCAGTATTTGATTCCGATGCAGCAGTGCAGGTTTACAGTATCCCTTGGACTTTCACATTGACCATGAAAGACAGATATTGCATCGGGATTGAAATCAAAAGGGACAATGCCGACTTATGTACAAGAAGAGTGAATCTTCTGAGAATTTGTGCTTTGAGCGGCTTTTGGGATACCAGTATTAGATTCCGATGCACGAGTGCATTTTTAACGTATCCCTTGGACCTTCACATCGACCACGAAACATAGAAATTGCATCGGGATTGAATACAAAAGGCACAATAGCGACTCAAGCACAAGAAGAGTGAATCTTCTAAGAGTTTTTGCTTTGAGCGGCTCCTTCTGAGACCAGTATTAGATTCCGATGCACCAGTGCAGGTTTATTGTAACCCTTGGACTTTCACATTGACCATGAAGCACAGAGATTGCATTGGGGTTGAATACAAAAGGCACAAATCCGGCTTACTTACAAGAAGAAAGAATCTTCTAAGAGTTTGTGCTTTGAGCGGCTCCTGGGAGACCAGAATTTGATTCCTATGCAGATGTGCAGGTTTACTGCATCCCTTGGACCTTCACATTGACCGTGAAACACAGAAATCGCATCGGGATTAAATAGAAAAGGCACAATGCCTACTTAAGTACAAGAAGAGTGAATATTCTAAGAGTTTGTGCTTTGAGCGGCTCATGGGAGACGAGTATTAGATTCCGATGCACCAGTGCAGGTTTACTGTATCCCTTGCACCTTCACATTGACCATGCAACACAGATATTGCATCGGGATTGAAATCAAAATGGACAATGCCGGCTTAAGTACAAGAAGAGTGAATCTTCTGAGAATTTGTGCTTTGAGCGGCTTTTGGGATACCAGTAATAGATTTCGATGCACCAGGGATATTTAACGTATACCTTGGACCTTCACATCGACTATGAAACATAGAAATTGCATCGGGATTGAATACAAAAGGCACAATGGCGACATAAGTACAAGAAGAGTGAATCTTCTAAGATTTTGTGTTTTGAGCGGCTCCTTGGGAGACCAGTATTAGATTCCGATGCACCAGTGCAGGTTTACTGTATCCCTTGGACTTTCACATTGACCATGAAACACAGAAATTGCATTGGGGTTGAATACAAAAGGCACAAATCCGGCTTAATTACAAGAAGAGTGTATCTTCTAAGAGTTTGTGCTTTGAGCGGCTCCTGGGACACCAGTATTTGATTACGATGCAGCAGTGCAGGTTTTCAGTATCCCTTGGACCCTCACATTGACCATGAAACACAGAAATTGAATCGGGATTGAATAACAAAGGCACAATGCCGACTTAAGTACAAGAAAACTGAATCTTCTAAGGGGTTGTGCTTTCAGCGGCTCATGGGAGACCAGTATTAGATTCCGATGCAGCAGTGCGTTGTTTCTGTATCCCTATCACCTTCACATTGACCATGAAACACAGATATTGCATCGGGATTGAATACAAAACGCACAATGCCGACTTAAGTACTAGAAGAGAGAGTCTTCTACGACTTTGTGCTTAGAGCGGCTCCTGGGAGACGAGTATTTGATTCTGATGCACCAGTGCAGGTTTACTGTATCCCTTGATCCTTCACATTGACCATGAAACACAGAAATTGCATCGGGATGGAATACAAAATGGACAATGCCGACTTAAGTACAAGAAAAGTGAATCTTCTAAGAGTTTGTGGTCTGAGCGGCAACAAGGAGACCAGTATTATTTCGATGCACCAATGGCAGTTTTCTGTACCCCTTGAACCGTCAAATTGACGATGAAATACAGATATTGCATCGGGATTGAATACAAAATGCACAATGCCGACTGAAGTACAAGAAGAGTGAATCTATTTATAATTTGTGCTTTAAGCGGGTCATGGGAGACTAGTACTAGATTCAGACACACCAGTGCAGGTTTTCTGCATACGTTTGACCTTCACTTTGACCATGAAGTACAAAAATTGCATCGGGATTGAATACAAAATGCACAATGCCGACTTAGGTACAAGAAGAGTGAATCTACTAAGAAATTGTGCTTTGAGCGGATCATGAGAGACCAGTATTAGAATCCGGCGCACCAGTGCAGGTTTTCTGTATACGTTTGACCTTCACTTTGACCATGAAACACGGAAATTGCATCGGGATTGAATACAGAAGGGACAATGCCGACTTAAGTACAAGAAGAGCGAATTTTCTAAGAGTTTGTGGTTTGAGCGGCTCCTAGGAGACCTGTATTAGATTCCAATGCACCAGTGCAGGTTTACTGTATCCCTTGGACGTTCACATTGACCATGAAACACAGAAATCGCATCGGGATTAAATATAAAAGGCACAATGCCGACTTACGTACAAGAAGAGTGAATCTTCTAAGAGTTTGTGCTTTGAGCGGCTCATGGGAGACCAGTATTAGATTCCGATGCACCAGTGCAGGTTTACTGTATCCCTTGCACCTTCACATTGACCATGAAACACAGATATTGCATCGGGATTGAATACAAAACGCACAATGCCGACTTAAGTATAAGAAGAGTGAGTCTTCTACGAGTTTGTGCGTTGAGTGGCTCCTGAGAGATCAGTATTAGATTCCGAAGCACCAGTGCACGTTTACTGTATCCCATGGACCTTCACATTGACAATGAAACACAGAAATTGCATCAGGATTGAACACAAAAGGCACAATGACGAACTAAGTACAAGATGAGTGAATCACCCAAGATTTTGTGTTTTCAGCGGGTCCAGGGAGACCAGTATTAGATCCCGATGCACCAGTGCAAGTTTACTGTAACCCTTGGACCATCACATTGACCATGAAACACAGAAATTGCATTCGGATTGAATACAAAATGCACAATGCCGACTGAAGTACAAGAAGAGTGAATCTTCTAAGAGATTGTGCTTTGAGCATCTCCTGGGAGACTAGTAATTCATTCCGATGCAGCAGTGCAGGTTTACAGTATCCCTTGGACTTTCACATTGACCATGAAAGACAGATATTGCATCGGGATTGAAATCAAAAGGGACAATGCCGGCTTAAGTACAAGAAGAGCGAATCTTCTGAGAATTTGTGCTTTGAGCGGCTTTTGGGATACCAGTAATAGATTTCGATGCACCAGTGCATATTTAACGTATCCCTTGGACGTTCACATCGACCATGAAACATAGAAATTGCATCGTCATTGAATACAAAAGGCACAATGGCGACATAAGTTCAAGAAGAGTGAATCTTCTAAGATTTTGTGTTTTGAGCGGCTCCTTGGGAGACCAGTATTAGATTCCGATGCACCAGTGCAGGTTTATTGTATCCCTTGGACTTGCACATTGACCATGAAGCACAGAAATTGCATTGGGGTTGAATACAAGAGGCACAAATCCGGCTTAATTACAAGAAGAGTGAATCTTCTAAGGGTTTGTGCTTTGAGCGGCTCCTGGGAGACCAGTATTAAATTCAGATGCACGAGTGCAGGTTTACTGTGTCTCTTAGACCTTCACATTGACCATAAAACACAGATATTGCATCGGGATTAAATACAAGAGGGACAATTCCAACTTAAATACAAGATGAGTGAATCTTCTAAGATTTTGTGATTTGAGCGACTCCTGGGAGACCAGTATTAGATTCCGATGCACCAGTGCAGATTTACTGTATCCCCTGGACCTTCACATTGACCATGAAACACAGAAATTGCATCGGGATGGAATACAAAATGGACAATGCCGACTTAAGTACAGGAAAAGTGAATCTTCTAAGAGTTTGTGGTTTGAGCGGCTATAGGGAGACCAGTATTAGATTCTGATGCACCATTGCAGGTTTTCTGTATCCCTTGAACCGTCACATTGACGATGAAATACAGAAATTGCATCGGGATTGAATACAAAATGCACAATGCCGACTGAAGTACAAGAAGAGTGAATCTGTTTATAATTTGTGCTTTGATCGGGTCATGGGAGACCAGTATTAGATTCAGACACACCAGTGCAGGTTTTCTGCATCCGTTTCACCTTCACTTTGACCATGTAGTGTAGAAATTGCATCGGGATTGAATACTAAAGTCACAATGACGACTTAACTACAGGAAGAGTGAATCTTCTAAGAGTTTTTACTTTGAGCGGGTCATGGGAGACCAGTATTAGATTCATATGCACCAGTGCGGGTTTTCTGTGTAAGTTTGTCCTTCACATTGACCATGAAACACAGAAATTGCATCGGGATTGATTACGAAAAGGACAACGCCGACCTAAGTACAAGAAGAGTGAATCTTCCAAGAGTTTGTGTATTGAGCGGCTCCTGGGAGTTCAGTATTAGATTCCGATGCACCAGTGCAGGTTTACTGTATCCCTTGGACCTTCACATTGACCATGAAACACAGAAATTGGATCGGGATGGAATAAGAAAGGCACAATTCCGCCTTATGTACTAAAAAATGAATCTTCTAAGAGTTTGTGCTTTGAGTGGGTCCAGGGAGACCAGTATTAGATTCCGATGCACCAGTGCAGGTTTTCTGTATCCCTTGAACAGTCACATTGACGATGAAACACAGAAATTGCATCGGGATTGAATACAAAATGCACAATGCCGACAGAAGTACAAGAAGAGATAATCTTCTAAGAGTTTGTGCTTCGAGCGGCTCCTGGGAGACCAGTATTAGATTCCGATGCACCAGTCCAGGTTTACTGTATCCCTTGGACCTTCACATTGACCACGAAAGACGGAAATTGCATCGGGATTGAAACCAAAAGGGACAATGCCCACTTAAGTACAAGAAGAGTGACTCATCTGTTAGTTTGTGCTTTGAGCGGCTCCTGGGATACCAGTATTAGATTCCGATGCACCAGTGCAGGTTTCACTTATCCCCTGGACCTTCACATCGACCATGAAACATAGAAATTGCATCGGGATTGAACACATAAGGCACAATGTCGACCTATGTTCAAGATGAGTGAATCTCCCAAGATTTTGTGTTTTGAGCGGGTCCAGGGAGACCAGTATTAGATTCCGATGAACCAGTGCAGGTTTACTGCATCCCTTGGACCTTCAAATTGACCATGAGACACAGATATAGCATCGGGATTCAATACAAAATGCACAATGCCGACTTAGGTACAATAAGAGTGAATCTTCGAAGAATTTGTGCTTTGAGCGGCTCATGAGAGACCAGTATTAGAATCCGACGCACCAGTGCAGGTTTTCTGTATACGTTTGACCTTCACTTTGACCATGAAACAGGGAAATTACATCGGGATTGAATACAGAAGGGACAATGCCGACTTAAGTACAAGAAGAGAGAATTTTCTAAGAGTTTGTGGTTTGAGCGGCTCCTAGGAGACCAGTATTAGATTCCGATGCCCCAGTGCAGGTTTACTGTATCCCTTGGACCTTCACATTGACCATGAAACACAGATATTGCATCGGGATTGAATACAAAACCCACAATGCCGACTTAAGTATAAGAAGAGTGAGTCTTCTACGAGTTTGTGCTTTGAGCGGCTCCTGAGAGATCAGTATTAGATTCTGATGCACCAGTGCACGTTTACTGTATCCCATGGACTTTCACATTGACATTGAAACACAGAAATTGCATCATGATTGAACACATAAGGCACAATGACGACCTATGTTCAAGATGAGTGAATCTCCCAAGATTTTGTGCTTTGAGCGGGTCCAGGGAGACCAGTATTAGATTCCGATGCACCAGTGCAGGTTTACTGTAACCCTTGGACCATCACATTGACCATGAAACACAGAAATTGCATTCGGATTGAATACAAAATGCACAATGCCGACTGAAGTACAAGAGGAGTGAATCTTCTAAGAGATTGTGGTTTGAGCGGCTCCTGGGAGACCAGTATTTGATTCTGATGCAGCAGTGCAGGTTTACAGTATCCCTTGGACCCTCACATTGACCATGAAACACAGAAATTGCATCGGGATTGAAATCAAAAGGGACAATGCAGGCTTAAGTACAAGAAGAGTGAATCTTCAGAGAATTTGTGCTTTGAGCGGCTTTTGGGATACCAGTAATAAATTTCCATGCATCAGTGCATATTTAACGTATCCCTTGGACCTTCACATCGACCATGAAACATAGAAATTGCATAGTGATTGAATACAAAAGGCACAATGGCGACATAAGTACAAGAAGAGTGAATCTTCTAAGATTTTGTGTTTTGAGCGGCTCCTTGGGAGACCAGTATTAGATTCCGATGCACCAGTGCAGGTTTACTGTATCCCTTGGACTTTCACATTGACCATGAAGCACAGAAATTGCATTGGGGTTGAATACAAAAGGCACAAATCCGGCTTAATTACAAGAAGAGTGAATCTTCTAAGGGTTTGTGCTTTGAGCGGCTCCTGGGACACCAGTATTTGATTACGATGCAGCAGTGCAGGTTTTCAGTATCCCGTGGACCCTCACATTGACCATGAAACACAGAAATTGCATCGGGATTGAATAATAAAGGCACAATGGGGCCTTAAGTACAAGCAGACTTAATCTTCTAAGAGGTTGTCCTTTCAGCGGCTCATGGGAGACCTGTATTAGATTCCGATGCAGCAGTGCATTGTTTCTGTATCCCTATCACCTTCACATTGACTATGAAACACAGATATTGCATCAGGATTGAATACAAAAGGCACAATGCCGACTTAAGTACTAGAAGAGAGAGTCTTGTACGACTTTGTGCTTAGAGCGGCTCCGGGGAGACGAGTATTTGATTCTGACGCACCAGTGCAGGTTTACTGTATCCCTTGGACCTTCACATTGAGCATGAAACAAAGATATTGCATCGGGATTGAATATTAAAGGCAAAATGTCGACTTAAGTACAAGAAGTGTGAATCTTCTTAGAGTTTGTGCTTTGAACGGCTCCTGGGAGACCTATATTAAATTCCGTTGCACGAGTGCAGGTTTACTGTATCCCTTAGACCTTCACATTGACCATAAAACACACATATTGCATCGGGAGTGAATACAAGAGGGACAATTCCAACTTAATGGCAAGATGAGTGAATCTTCTAAAATTTTGTGCTTTGAGCGACTCCTGGGAGACCAGTATTAGATTCCGATGCACCAGTGCAGATTTACTGTATCCCCTGGACCTTCACATTGACCATGAAACACAGAAATTGCATCGGGATTGATTACGAAAAGGACAACGCTGACTTAAGTACAAGAAGAGTGAATCTTCCAAGAGTTTGTGCATTGAGCGGCTCCTGGGAGTTCAGTATTAGATTCCGATGCACCAGTGCAGGTTTACTGTATCCCTTGGACCTTCACATTGACCATGAAACACAGAAATTGCATCGGGATGGAATAGGAAAGGGACAATGCCGCTTTATGTACTAGAAAAATGAGTCTTCTGAGAGTTAGTGCTTTGAGCAGGTCCAAGGAGACCAGTATTAGATTCCGATGCACCAGTGCAGGTTTTCTGTATCCCTTGAACCGTCACATTGAAGATGCAACACAGAAATTGCATCGGGATTGAATACAAAATGCACAATGCCGACAAAAGTACAAGAAGAGTGAATCTTCTAAGAGTTAATGCTTCGAGCGCCTCCTGGGAGACCAGTATTAGATTCCGATGCACCAGTGCAGGTTTACTGTATCCCATGGACCTTCACATTGACCATGAAATACGGAAATTGCATCGGGATTGAAACCAAAAGGGACAAATCCGACTTAAGTACAAGAAGGGTGAATCTTCTTATAGTTTGTGCTTTGAGCGGCTCCTGGGATACCAGTATTAGATTTCGATGCACCAGTGTTCTTTTGACATTTCCCTTGGACCTTCACATTGACCATGAAAAATAGAAATTGCATCGGGATGGGATACAAAAGGCACAACGGCGACTTAAGTACAAGAAGAGTGAATCTTCTAAGAGTTCGTGCTTTGAGCGGCTGCTTGGGAGACCAGAATTAGATTCCGATGCCTCAGTGCAGGTTTACCGTATCTCTTGGACCTTCACATTAACCATGAAACACAGAAATTGCATCGGGATTGAATACGTAAGGGACAATGCCGACGTAAGTACAAGAAGAGTGAATCTTCTATGAGTTTGTGCTTTGAGCGGCTCCTGGGAGACCAGTATTAGATTCCGATGCACCAGTGCAGGTTTACTGTATCCCTTGGACCTTCACATTGACCTTGATACAAAGAAATTGCATCGGGATTGAATACAACCGCACAATGCCGACTTAAGTACAAGAAGAGTGAATCTTCTAACAGTTTGTGCTTCGAGTGGCTCCTGGGAGACCAATATTTCATTCCGATGCAGCTGTGCAGGTTTACTGCATCCCTTGGTAACCATGAAAGACAGAACGTGCAGAACGTACAAGAAGAGTGAATCTTCTAACAGTTTGTGCTTCGAGTGGCTCCTGGGAGACCAATATTTGATTCCGATGCAGCTGTGCAGGTTTACTGCATCCCTTGGTAACCATGAAAGACAGAACGTGCATCGGGATATAAATTAAAAGGGACAATGCCGACTTAAGTACAAGAAGAGTGAATTTTCTAAGAGTTTGTGCTTCGAGCGGCTCCTGGGAGACCAGTATTTGATTCCGATGCAGCTGTGCAGGTTTACTGTATTTGTTGGACCTTCACATTGACCATGAAACACAGAAATTGCATCGGGATGGAATACAAAACGGACAATGCCGCCTTAAGTACTAGAAAAGTGAATCTTCTGAGAGTTTGTGCTTTGAGCGGCTCCAGGGAGACCAGTATTAGATTCCGATGCACCAGTGCAGGTTTACAGTATCCCTTGGTCCTTCACATTGACCATGATACAAAGAAATTGCTTCGGGATTCAATACAGAAGGCACAATGCCGACTTAAGTACAAGAAGAGTGATTCCTCTAAGAGTTTGTGCTTTGAGAAGCTCCTGGGAAACCGGTATTAGATTCCGATGCACCAGTGCAGGTTTACTTTATCCCATGGACCTCCACATTAACAATGAGACACAGATATTTCATCGGGATTGGATAATAAAGGCACAATGCCGACTTAAGTACAAGAAGACTGAATCTTCTAAGAGGTTGTGCTTTCAGCGGCTCATGGGAGACCAATATTAGATTCCGATGCACCACTGCAAGTTTACTGTATCCCATGGACCTTCCCATTGACCATGAAACACAGATATTGCATCGGGATCGTATAGAAAAGCACAATGCCGACTTAAGTACAAGTAGAGTGAGTCTTCTATGAGTTTGTGCTTTGAGCGGCTCCTAGGAGACCAGTATTAGATTCCGAGGCACCAGTGCAGGTTTACTGTATGCCTTCGACCCTCATATTTACCATGAAACACAGAAATCGCATCGGGATTGAATACAAAAGCACAATGCCGACTTAAGTACAAGACGAGTGAATCTTCTGAGAATTTTTGCCTTGAGCGGCTCATGGGAGACCAGTATTAGATTCAGATGCACCAATGCAGGTTTTCTGTATCCGTTTGACCTTCACATTGACCATGAAACACAGAAATTGCATCGGGATTGATTACAAAATGCACAATGCCGACTGACGTACAAGAAGAGTGATTCATCTAAGAGTTTGTGGTTCGAGCGGCTCCTGGGAGACCAGTATTTGATTCCGATGCAGCTGTGGAGGTAATTGTATTTGTTGGACCTTCACATTGACCATGAAACACAGAAATTGCATCGGGATGGAATACAAAACGGACAATGCCGCCTTAAGTACTAGAAAAGTGAATCTTCCGAGAGTTTGTGCTTTGAGCGGCTCCAGGGAGACCAGTATTGGATTCCGATGCACCAGTGCAGGTTTACTGTATACGTTTGTCCTTCACATTGACCATGGAACACAAAAATTGCATCGGGATTGATTACGAAAGGGACTATGCCGACTTAAGTACAAGAAGAGTGTATCTTCTAAGAGTTTGGGCTCAGAGCGGCGCCTGGGAGACCAGTATTTGATTCCTATGCAGCTGTGCAGGTTTACTGCATCCCTTGGACCTTCACATTGACCATGAGAGACAGAAATTGCATCGGGATTGAAACCAAAAGGGACAATGCCGACTTAAGTACAAGAAGAGTGATTCTTCTATGTGTTTGTGCTTTGAGCTTCTCCTGGGAGACCAAAATTAGATTAGATGCACCAGTGCACGTTTACAGTATCCCTTGGACATTCACATTGACCATGATACAACGAAATTGCATCGGGAGTGAATACAAAAGGCACAATGCCGACTTAAGTACAGGAAGAAAGAATCTTCTAAGAGTTTGTGCTTCGAGCGGCTCCTGGGAGACCAGTATTTGATTCCTATGCAGCTGTGCAGGTTTACTCCATCCCTTGGACCTTCACATTGACCATGAAAGACAGAACTTGCATCGGGATATAAATCAAAACGGACAATGCAGACTTAAGTACAAGAAGAGCGAATCTTCTGAGAGTTTGTGGTTTGAGCGGCTACTCGGATACCAGTATTAGATTCCGATGCACCAGTGCAGGTTTACTGTATCCCTTGGACCGTCACATTGACGATGAAACACAGAGATTGCATCGAGAATCAATACAAAATGCACAATGCCGACTGAAGTACAAGAAGAGAGAATCTTCTAAGAGTTTGTGTTTCGAGCGGCTCCTGGGAGACCAGTATTTGATTCCGATGCAGCTGTTAAGGTTTACTGTATACCTTGGACCTTCACATTGACCATGAAAGACAGAAATTGCATCGAGATTGAAACCAAAAGGGACAATGCCGACTTAAGTACTAGAATTGTGAATCTTCTGAGAGTGTGTGCTTTGAGCGGCTCCAGGGATTCTAGTATTAGATTCAGATGCACCAGTGCTGGTTTAGCGTATCCCTAGGACCTTCACATTGACCATGAAACATAGAAATTGCATCAGGATTGAATACAAAAGGCACAACGGCGACTTAAATACAAGAAGAGTGAATCTTCTAAGAGTTCGTGCTTTGAGTTGCTACTTGGGAGACCAGTATTAGATTCCGATGCACCAATGCAGGTTTACTGTATCCCATGGACTTTCTCATTGACCATGAAGCACAGAAATTGCATCGGGGATGAATACAAAAGGCACAAAGCCGACTTAAGTACAAGAAGAGTGAATCTAACAAGAATTTGTGCTTTGAGCGGCACATGGGAGACCAGTATTAGATTCAGATGCACCAGTGCAGGTTTTCTGTATCCGTTTGACCTTCACTTTGACCATGAAACACGGAAATTGCATCGAGATTGAAAGCAAAAGGGACAATGCCGACTGAAGTACAAGAAGAGTGAATTTTCTAAGAGTTTGTGGTTTGAGCGGCTCCTGGGAGACCTGTATTAGATTCCGATGCACCAGTGAAGGTTTACTGTATCCCTCGGACCTTCACATTGACTATGAAACACAGATATTGCATCAGGATCGTATAGAAAAGCACAATGCCGACTTAAGTCCAAGAAGAGTGAGTCTTCTATGAGTTTGTGCTTTGAGCGGCTTCTGGGAGACCAGTATTAGATTCCGAAGCACCACTGCAGGTTTACTGTATCCCTTGGACTTTCACATTGACCATGAAACACACAAATTGCATCGGGATTAAATACGAAAGGGACAATGCCGACTTAAGTGCAAGAAGATTTAATCTTCTACGAGTTTGTGCTTTGAGCAGCTCCTGGGAGTCCAGTATTAGTTTTCCGATGCACCAGTGCAGGTTTACAGTATCCCTTGCTCCTTCACATTGACCATGATACAAAGAATTTGCTTCGGGATTGAATACAGATGGCAGAATGCCGACTTAAGTACAAGAAAAGTGATTCCTCTAAGAGTTTGTGCTTTGAGCAGCTCCTAGGAAACCAGTACTAGTTTCTGATGCACCAGTGCAGGTTTACTTTATCCCATGGACCTTTACATTAACAATGAGACACAGATATTGCGTCGGGATTGAATAAAAAAGGCACAATGCCGACTTAAGTACAAGAAGAGTGAATCTTCTAAGAGTTTGTGCTTTGAGCGTCTAATGGGAGACCAGTATTAGATTCCGATGCACCAGTGCAGGTTTACTGTATCCCTTGGACCTTCACATTGACCATGAAACACAGATATTGCATCAGGATCGTATAGAAAAGCACAATGCCGACTTAAGTCCAAGAAGAGTGAGTCTTCTATGAGTTTGTGCTTTGAGCGGCTTCTGGGAGACCAGTATTAGATTCCGAGGCACCACTGCAGGTTTACTGTATCCCTTGGACTTTCACATTGACCATGAAACACACAAATTGCATCGGGATGGAATACAAAAGGGACAATGCCGCCTTAAGTACTAGAAAAGTGAATCTTCTGAGATTTTGAGCTTTGCACGGCTCCAGGGAGACCAGTATTAGATTCCGATGCACCACAGTAGGTTTACTGTATCCCTTGGACCGTCACATTGACGATGAAACACAGACATTGCATCGGAATTGAATACAAAATGCACAATGCTGACTGAAGTACAAGAAGAGTGATTCTTCTAAGAATTTGTGCTTCGAGCGGCTCCTGGGAGACCAGTATTTGATTGCGATGCAGCTGTGTAGGTTTACTGTGTACCTTGGACCTTCACATTGACCATGAAAGACAGAAATTGCATCGGTTTTGAAACCAAAAGGGACAATGCCGACTTGAGTACTAGAAGAGTGAATCTTCTGAGAGTTTGTGTTTGAGCGGTTCGTGGGATACTAGTATTAAATTCCGATGCAGCAGTGCTGGTTTAACGTATCCCTTGGACCTTCACATTGACCATGAAACATAGATATTGCATCGGGATTGAATACAAAAGGTACAACGGCGATTTAAGTACAAGAAGAATGAATCTTCTAAGAGTTCGTGCTTTGAGCGGTTGCTTGGGAGACCAGTATTAGGATCCTATGCTTCAGTGCAGGTTTACCGTATCCCTTGGACCTTCACATTGAACATGAAACACAGAAATTGCATCGGGATTGAATACGAAAGGGACAATGCCGACTTAAGTACAAGAAGAGTGAATCTTCTAAGAGTTTTTGCTTCGAGCGGCTCCTGGGAGACCTGTATTTGTTTCCGATGCAGCTGTGCAGGTTTACTGCACCCCTTGGACTTTCACATTGGCCATGAAAGACAGAACTTGCATCGAGATATAAATCAAAAGGGACAATGCAGACTTTAGTACTAGAAGAGTGAATCTTCTGAGAGTTTGTGCTTTGAGCGGCTCATGGGAGACCAGTGTTAGTTTCCGATGCACCAGTGCAGGTTTACTGTATCGCTTGGACCTTCACATTGACCATGAAACACAGATATTGCATCGGGATTGTATAGAAAAGCACAATGCCGACTTAAATACAAGAAGAGTGAGTCTTCTATGAGTTTGTGCTTTGAGCGGCTCCTGGGAGGCCAATATTAGATTCCGAGGCACCAGTGCAGGTTTACTGTATCCCTTGGACCCTCATATTGACCATGAAAAACAGAAATAGCATAGGGATTGTATACAAAAGCACAATGCCGACTTAAGTATAAGAAGAGTGAATCTTCAAAGAATTTTTGCCTTGAGCGGCTCATGGGAGCCCAGTATTAGATTCAGATGCACCAGTGCAGGTTTTCTGTATCCGTTTGACCTTCACATTGACCATGAAACACAGAAATTGCATCGGGATTTATTACAAAATGCACAATGCCGACTGACGTACAAGAAGAGTGAGTCATCTAAGAGTTTGTGCTTCGAGCGGCTCCTGAGAGACCAGTAATTGATTCCGATGCAGCTGCGCAGGTTTACTGTATCCCTTGGACCTTCACATTGACTATGAAAGACAGAAATTGCATCGGGATTGAAACCAAAAGGGACAATGCCGACTTAAGTAAAAGAAGTGTGAATCTTCTGCGAGTTTGTGCTTTGAGCGGCTCCTGGGATACCTGTAATAGATTCCGTAGCACTAGTGCTGGTTTAACGTATCCTGTGGACCTTTACATCGACCATGAAACATAGAAATTGCATCGGGATTGAATACAAAAGGCACAACGGCGACTTAAATACAAGAAGAGTGAATGTGCTAAGAGTTCGTGCTTCGAGCGGCTACTTGTGAGACCAGAATTAGATTCCGATGCACCAATGCAGGTTTACTGTATTCCTTGGACTTTCTCATTGACCATGAAGCACAGAAATTGCATCGGGGTTGAATACATAAGGCACAATGACGACTTAAGTAATAGATGAGTGAATCTTCTAAGAATTTGAGATTTGAGCTGCTCATGGGAGAACAGTATCAGACTCAGATGCACCAGTGCAGGTTTTCTGTATGCGTTTGACCTTCACTTTGACCATGAAACGCGGAAGTGGCATCGGTAACGAATACAAAAGGGACAATGCCGACTTAAGTACAAGGACAGTGAATTTTCTATGAGTTTGTGCTTTGAGCGTCTCCTGGGTGACCAGTAATAAATTCCGATGCACCAGTGCAGGTTTACTGTATCCCTTGGACCTTCACATTGTCCATGATACAAAGAAATTGCATCGGGATTGATTACAAAAGGCACAATGCCAACTAAAGTACAAGAAGAGTGAATCTTCTAAGAGTTTGTGATTTGAGCGGCTCCTGGCAGACGAGTATTAGATTCCGATGCACCAGTGCATTTTTACTTTATCCCTTGGACTTTCACATTGACCATGAAACAAAGAAATTGCATCGGGATTCTATACTAAGAGCACAATGACGACTTAAGTACAAGATGAGTGAATCTTTCAAGAATTTTTGCCTTGAGCGGCTCATGGGATACCAGTATCAGATTCCGATGCACCAGTGCATGTTTACCGTTTCCCTTGGACCTTCACATTGACCATGAAACACAGATATTGCATCGGGATTGTATAGAAAAGCACAATGAAAACTTAAATACAAGAAGAGTGAGTCTTCTATGAGTTTGTGCTTTGAGCGGCTCCTGAGAGACCAGTATTAGATACCGAGGCACCAGTGCAGGTTTACTGTATCCCTTGGACCCTGTTATTGACCATGAAAAACAGAAATCGCATCGGGATTGAATACAAAAGGCACAATGCCGACTTAAGTACAAGAAGAGTGAATCTCTCAAGAATTTTTGCCTTGAGCGGCTCATGGGAGACCAGTATTAGATTCAGATGCACCTGTGCAGGTTTTCCGTATCCCTTTGACCTTCACATTGACCATAAAACACAGAAATTGCATCGGGATTGATTACAAAATGCACAATGACGACTGACGTACAAGAAGAGTGAGTCATCTAAGAGTTTGTGCTTCGAGCGGCTCCTGAGCGACCAGTATTTGAATGCGATGCAGCTGTGCAGGTTTACTGTATCCCTTGGACCTACACATCGACCATAAAACATAGAAATTGCATCGGGATTGAATACAAAGAAACAACGGCGACTTAAATACAAAAAGAGTGAATCTTCTAAGTGTTCGTGCTTTGAGCGGTTACTTGTGAGACCAGTATTAGATTCCGATGCACCAATGGAGGTTTACTGTATTTCTTGGACTTTCTCATTGACCATGAAGCACAGAAATCGCATCGGGGTTGAATACATAAGGCACAAAGCCGACATAATTACAAGAAGAGTGAATTTTCTCAGAGTTTGTGGATTGAGGGGCTCCTGGGAGACCAGTAGTAGACTCCGATGCACCAGTGCACGTTGACTGTATCCCTTGGACCTTCAAATTGACCATGAAACACAGATATTGCATCGGGATTGAATACGAAGGGCACAATGCCGTCTTGAGTACAAGAAGAGTGAATCTTCTAAGAGTTTGTGCTTTGAGCGGCTCCTGGGAGACCAGTATTAAATTCCTATGCACCAGTGCAGGTTTAATGTATCCCTCGGACCTTCACGTGGACCATGAAACACAGAAATTGCATCGGGATTGAATACAAAATGCACAATGCCAACTTAAGTACAAGAAGAGTGAATCACCTAAGAGTTTGTGGTTTGAGCGGCTCCTGGGAGACCTGTATAGATTCCGATGCACCAGTTCACGTTCACTGTATTCCTTGGACCTTCACATTGACCATGAAGCACAGTAATTGCATCGGGATGGAATGCAAAAGGCACATTGTCGACTTAAGTACAAGAAGAGTGAATCTTCTAAGAGTTTGTGAGCGGCTCCTTTGGGACCAGTATTAGATTACGATGCACCATTGCACGTTTACTGCTTCTTTTGGACCGTCACGTTCACCATGAAACACAGAAATAGCATCGGTGTCGATTACAAAAGGGACAATGCCGACTTAAGTACCAGAAGAGTGATTCTTCTAAGTGTTCTTGCTTTGAGCGGCTCCTGGGAGACAAGTATTAGATTCGGATGCACCAGTGCAGGTTTACTGTATCCCTTGGACTTTCACATTGACCATGAAGCGCAGAAATTGCATCGGGGTTGAATACAAAAGGCACAAAGCCGACTTAATTACAAGAAGAGTGAATTTTCTAAGAGTTTGTGGTTTTTTGGGGCTCCTGCGGGACCAGTATTAAACTCCGATGCACCATGAAGCGCAGAAATTGCATTGGGATTGAATACAAACGCACAATGCAGACTTAAGTAAAAGAAGAGTGAACCTTCTAAGAATTTGTGATTTGAGCGGCTCATGGGAGACCAGTATTAGATTCCGATGCAACAGGGCAGGTTTACTGTATCCCTTGGACCTTCACATTGACCATGAAACACAGAAATTGCATCGGGATTGAATACAAGAGGGGCAAAGCCGACTTAAGTACAAGAAGTGTGAACCCACTAAGAATTTGTGGTTTGAGCGGCTGCTGGGAGACCAGTATTAGATTCCGATGCACCAGTGCAGGTTTACTGTATCTTTTGGACCTTAACGTTCGCCATGAAACACATGAAAACAATGACAATGAAATACAGAAATTACTTCGGGACTGAAAACCAAAGAGACAGTGCCGACTTAAATACAAAAAGAGTGAATTTTCTTAGAGTTTGAGATTTTAGAGGCTCCTGGGAGACCAGTATTAGATTTCGTTGTACCAGTGCAGGTTTACTGTATCCCTTGGACCTTCACATTGACCATGAAACACAGAAATTGCATCGGAATTGAATACAAAAAGCACAATGCTGACTTAAGTACAAGAGGAGTGAATTTTCTAAGATTTTGTGCTTTGAGCGGTTCCTGGGAGACCAGGATAAGATTCCGATTTACCTGTGCTCGTTTACTGTATCCCTTCGACCTTCACATTGACCATAAAATACAGAAATTGCATCGGGATTGAATGCAAGAGGGACAATGCCGACTTAAGTACAAGAAGAGTGAATCCTCTAAGAGGTTGTGGTTTGAGCGGCTCCTGGGAGACCAGTTTCAGATTACGATGCACCATTGGAGGTTTACTGTACCCCTTGGACGTTCACATTGACAATGAAACACAGAAATTGCATTGGGATTGAATACAAAAGGCACAATGCCGAATAAGTACAAGTTCAGTGTATCTTTTAAGAGTTTGTGATTTGAGCGTCTCCTGGGAGAAAAGTATTAGATTCCGGGCGTCAGTGCAGGTTTGCTGTATCCCTTTGACATTCACATTGACCATGAATGACAGAAATTGCATCGGGATTGAAATCAAAAGGGACAATGCCGACTTAAGTACAAGAAGAGTGAATTTTCTAAGAGTTTGTGGTTTGAGCGGCTCCTGGGAGACCAGTATTAGATTCCGATGCGCCAGTGGAAGCTTACCGTATCCCTTGGACCTTCACATTGACCATGTATCACAGAAACTGCATTGGGATTGAATCCAAAAGCACAATGCTGACTTAAGTACAAGAAGAGTGAATCTTCTAAGAGTTTGTGCTTTGAGTGGCTCGATGGGAGACCAGTATTAGATTCCGATGCACCAGTGCGGGTTTACTGTATCCCTTGGACCTTCATATTGACCATGAAACACACAAATTGCATCGGGATTGATTACACGATAGACAACGAGGACTTATGTACAAGAACAGTGAATCTTCTAAGAGTTAGTGGTTTGAGCGGCGCCTGGGAGACCAGTATTAGATTCCGATGCACCAGTGCAGGTTTACTGTTTCCCTTGGACCATCACATTAACCAGGAAAGACAGAAATTGCATCGGGATTGAAATCAAAAAGGACAATGCCGACTAAAGTACAAGCACAGTAAATCTTCTAAGAGTTTGTGCATTGAGCGGCTCCTGGGACACCAGTACTAGATTCCAACGCACCAGTGCAGGTTTCCCGTATCCCTTGGACCTTCACTTTGACCATGAAACGCAAAAATTGCATCGGGATTGAATACAAAAGGGACAATGCCAACTTAAGTACAAGAAGAGTGAATCTCCTAAGAGTTTGTGCTTTGAGAGGCTCCCGGCAGACCAGTGTTAGATTCCGATGCACCAGTGCTGTCCTACTGTATCCCTTGGACCTTTGCATTCACCGTGGAACACAGACATTGCATCGGGATTGAATACAAAAGGCACAATGCCGACTTAAGTACAAGAAGAGTGTATCTTCTAAGAGTGTGACCTTTGAGCGGCCCCTGGGAGACCAGTATTAGATTCCGATGCACCAGTGCAGGTTAACTGTATCCCTTGGACTTTCACATTGACCATGAAACACAGAAATTGCATCGGGTTTGAATACGAAAGGAACAATGCCGACTTAAGTACAAGAAGAATGAATGTTCTAAGTGTTTTTCTTTGAGCGGCTCCTTGGGGGACCAGTATTAGATTCCGATGCACCGGTGCAGGTTTGCAGCATCCCTTGGACTTTCACATTAACCATGAAGCACAGAAATTTCATCGGGATTGAATACAAAAGGAACGATGCCGACCTAAGTACAAGAAGAGTGAATTTTCTAAGAGTTAGTGTTTTGAACGGCTCCTGGGAGACCAGTATTAGATTCCGATGCACCAGTGCAGGTTAACTGTATCCCTTGGACCTTCACATTGACCATGAAACATCGAAATTGCATCGGCATTGAATACAAAAGGGACAGTGCCGACTTAGGTACAAGAAGAGCAAATCTTTTAAGAGATTGTGCTTTGAATAGCTTCTCGGACACCAGTATTGGATTCCGATGCACCAGTTCCGGTTTACTGTATCCCTTGGACCTTCACATTGACCTTGAAACACAGAATTAGCATCGGGATTGAATACAAAAGGGACAGTCCCGACTTAAGTACAAGAAGAGTGAATTTTCTAAGAGTTTGTGGTTTGAGCTGCTCCTGGGAGACAAGTATTAGATTCCGATGCACCAGTGCAGGTTTACTGTAGCCCTCGGACCTTCACATTGAGCATGAATCACAGAAATTGCGTCGGGAACGTATACAAAATTCACAATGCTGAATTAAGTTCAAGAAAAGTGAATCTTCAAAGAGTTTGTGCTTTGAGCGGCCCCTGGGAGACCAGTATCAGATTCCGATGCACCAGGGCAGGTTTACTGTATTCTTTGGACCTTCACGTTGACCATGAAACACAGATATTGCATCGGGATTGAATACGAAAGGCACAATGCCGTCTTGAGTACAAGAAGAGTGAATCTTCTAAGAGTTTGTGCTTTGAGCGGCTCCTGGGAGACCAGTATTAAATTCCTATGCACCAGTGCAGGTTTACTGTATCCCTCGGACCTTCACGTGGACCATGAAACACAGAAATTGAATCGGGATTGAATACAAAATGCACAATGCCAACTTAAGTACAAGAAGAGTGAATCACCTAAGAGTTTGTGGTTTGAGCGGCTCCTGGGAGACCTGTATAGATTCCGATGCACCAGTTCACGTTCACTGTATTCCTTGGACCTTCACATTGACCATGAAGCACAGTAATTGCATCGGGATGGAATGCAAAAGGCACATTGTCGACTTAAGTACAAGAAGAGTGAATCTTCTAAGAGTTTGTGATTTGTGCGTCTCCTGGGTGACCAGTATTAGAATCCGATGCACCAGTGCACGGTTACTGTATCCCTCTTACCTTCACATTGACCATCAAACACAGAAATTGAATCGGGGTTGGATACAAAAAGGACAATGCCGACTTAAGTACAAGTAGAGTAAATTTTCTAAGAGTTTGTGGTTTGAGCGGCTCTTGGGAGACCAGCATTCGATTCCGATGCACCAGTGAAGGTTTACTGCATAACGTGTACCTTCAAATTGACCATGAAACATAGAAATCGCATCGTGATTGAATACAAAAGGCACAATGCCGGATAAAGTACAATAAGAGCGAATCTTCTAAGAGTTTGTGGTTTCAGCGGCTCATGGGAGACCAGTATTAGATTCCGATGCACCGCTGCAGGTTTACCGTATCCTTTGGACCTTCACATTGTCCATGTAACACAGAAATTGCATCGAGATTAATACAAAAGGTACAATGCCGACTTAGGTAAAAGAAGAGTGAATCTGCTAAAAATTTGTGCTTTGAGCGGCTCCTGGGAGACCAGTATTAGATTCCGATGCACCAGTGCAGGTTTACCATATCCATTGGACCATTACATTGACCATAAAACACAGAAATTGCATCGGGATTGAATACACAGGGCACAATGCCGACTAAAGTACAAGAAGAGAGAATCTTCTAAGAGTTTTTGCTTTGAGCATCTCCTGGGAGACCAGTATTATATTCCGTTGCACCAGGGCAGGTTTACTTTATCACTTGGACCTGCACATTGACCATGAAACACAGAAATTGCATCGGGACTGAATACAAAATGCACAATGCCGACTAAAGTACAAGAAGAGAGAATCTTCTAAGAGTTTTTGCTTTGAGCATCTCCTGGGAGACCAGTATTAGATTCCGATGCACCAGTGCAGGTTTACCATATCCATTGGACCATTACATTGACCATGAAACACAGAAATTGCATCGGGATTGAATACAAAAGGCACAATGCCGACTAAAGTGCAAGAAGAGAGAATCTTCTAAGAGTTTTTGCTTTGAGCATCTCCTGGGAGATTATATCCCGATGCACCAGTGCAGGATTACTTTATCACTTGGACCTGCACATTGGCCATGAAACACAGAAATAGCATCGGGATTGAATACAAGAGTGACAATGCGGACTTATGTACAAGAAGAGTGAATCTTCTAAGAGTTTGTGGTTTGAGCGGCTCCTGGGAGACCAGTATTAGATTCCGATGCCCCAGTGCAGGTTTACTGTCTACATCTACATCTACATCTATATTGATACTCCGCAAGCCACCCAACGGTGTGTGGCGGAGGGCACTTTACGTGCCACTGTCATTACCTCCCTTTCCTGTTCCAGTCGTGTATGGTTCGCGGGAAGAACGACTGTCTGAAAGCCTCCGTGGGCGCTCTAATCTCTCTAATTTTACATTCGTGATCTCCTCGGGAGGTATAAGTAGGGGGAAGCAATATACTCGATACCTCATCCAGAAACGCACCCTCTCGAAACCTGGCGAGCAAGCTACACCGCGATGCAGAGCGCCTCTCTTGCACAGTCTGCCACTTGAGTTTATTAAACATCTCCGTAACGCTATCACGGTTACCAAATAACCCTGTGATGAAACGCGCCGCTCTTCTTTGGATCTTCTCTATCTCCTCCGTCAGACCGATCTGGTACGGATCCCACACTGATGAGCAATACTCAAGTATAGGTCGAACGAGTGTTTTGTAAGCCACCTCCTTTGTTGATGGACTACATTTTCTAAGCACTCTCCCAATGAATCTCAACCTGGTACCCGCCTTACCAACAATTAATTTTATGTGCTCATTCCACTTCAAATCGTTCTGCACGCATACTCCCAGATATTTTACAGAAGTAACTGCTACCAGTGTTTGTTCCGCTATCATATAATCATACAATAAAGGATCCTTCTTTCTATGTTTTCGCAATACACTACATTTGTCTATGTTAAGGGTCAGTTCCCACTCCCTGCACCAAGTGCCTATCCGCTGCAGATCTTCTTGCATTTCGCTTCAATTTTCTAATGCTGCAACTTCTCTGTATACTACAGCATCATCCGCGAAAAGCCGCATGGAACTTCCGACAATATCTACTAGGTCATTTATATATATTGTGAAAAGCAATGGTCCCATAACACTCCCCTGTGGCACGCCAGAGGTTACTTTAACGTCTGTAGACGTCTCTCCATTGATAACAACATGCTGTGTTCTGTTTGCTAAAAACTCTTCAATCCAGCCACACAGCTGGTCTGATATTCCGTAGGCTCTTACTTTGTTTATCAGGCGACAGTGCGGAACTGTATCGAACGCCTTCCGGAAGTCAAGAAAAATAGCATCTACCTGGGAGCCTGTATCTAATATTTTCTGGGTCTCATGAACAAATAAAGCGAGTTGGGTCTCACACGATCGCTGTTTCCGGAATCCATGTTGATTCCTATATAGTAGATTCTGGGTTTCCAGAAATGACATGATACGCGAGCAAAAAACATGTTCTAAAATTCTACAAGAGATCGACGTCAGAGATATAGGTCTATAGTTTTGCGCATCTGCTCGACGACCCTTCTTGAAGACTGGGACTACCTGTGCTCTTTTCCAATCATTTGGAACGCTCCGTTCCTCTAGAGACTTGCGGTACACGGCTGTTAGAAGGGGGGCAAGTTCTTTCGCGTACTCTGTGTAGAATCGAATTGGTATCCCATCAGGTCCAGTGGGCTTTCCTCTATTGAGTGATTGCAGTTGCTTTTCTATTCCTTGGACACTTATTTCGATGTCAGCCATTTTTTCGTTTGTGCGAGGATTTAGAGTAGGAACTGCAGTGCGGTCTTCCTCTGTGAAACAGCTTTGGAAAAAGGTGTATAGTATTTCAGCTTTACGCGTGTCATCCTCTGTTTCAATGCCATCATGACCCCGTAGTGTCTGGATATGCTGTTTCGAGCCACTTACTGATTTAACGTAAGACCAGAACTTCCTAGGATTTTCTGTCAAGTCGGTACACAGAATTTTACTTTCGAATTCAATGAACGCTTCACGCATAGCCCTCCTTACGCTAACTTTGACATCGTTTAGCTTCTGTTTGTCTGAGAGGTTTTGGCTGCGTTTAAACTTGGAGTGGAGCTCTCTTTGCTTTCACAGTAGTTTCCTAACTTTGATGTTGTACCACGGTGGGTTTTTCCCGTCCCTCACAGTTTTACTCGGCACGTACCTGTGTAAAACGCATTTTACGATTGCCTTGAACTTTTTCCATAAACACTCAACATTGTCAGTTTCGGAACAGAAATTTTCGTTTTGATCTGTTAGGTAGTCTGAAATCTGCCTTCTAATACTCTTGCTAAACAGATAAACCTTCCTCCCTTTTTTTATATTCCTATTAACTTCCATATTCAGGGATCCTGCAACGGCCTTATGATCACTGATTCCCTGTTCTGTACATACAGAGTCGAAAAGTTCGGGTGTGTTTGTTATCAGTAGGTCCGAGATGTTATCTCCACGAGTCGGTTCTCTGTTTAATTGCTCGAGGTAATTTTCGGATAGTGCACTCAGTATAATGTCACTCGATGCTCTGTCCCTACCACCCGTCCTAAACATCTGAGTGTCCCAGTCTATATCTGGTAAATTGAAATCTCCACCTAAGACTATAACATGCTGAGAAAATTTATGTGAAATGTATTCCAAATTTTCTCTCAGGTGTTCTGCCACTAATGCTGCTGAGTCGGGAGGTCGGTAAAAGGAGCCAATTATTAACCTAGTTCGGTTGTTTAGTGCAACCTCCACCCATAATAATTCACAGGAACTATCCACTTCTACTTCACTACAGGATAAAGAACTACTAACAGCGACGAACACTCCATCACCGGTTGCATGCAATCTATCCTTTCTAAACACCGTCTGTACCTTTGTAAAAATTTCGGCAGAATTTATCTCTGGCTTAAGCCAGCTTTCTGTACCTATAACGATTTCAGCTTGGACCTTCACATTGACCATGAGACACAGAAATATCATCGGGATTGAATACAAAAGGCACAATACTGATTTAAGTACGAGAAGAGTGAATCTTCTAAGAGTTTGTGCTTTGAGCGGCTCCTGGGAGACCAGTATTAGATTCTGATGCACCAGTGCAGGTTTACCGTATCCCTTGGAGCTTCACATTGACCATGAAACACAGAAATTGTATCGGGATTGAATCCAAAAGGCACAATGAAAACTTAAATACAAGATGAGAGAATCTTCTAAGAGTTTGTGGTTTGAGCGGCTCCTGGGAGACCAGTATTAGATTCCGATGCACCAGTGCAGGTTTACTGTATCCCTTGGACCTTCATATTGACCATGAGACACAGAAATATCATCGGGATTGAATACAAAAGGCACAATGCTGATTTAAGTACAAGAAGAGTGAATCTTCTAAGAGTTTGTGCTTTGAGCGGCTCCTGGGCGACCAGTATTAGATTCTGATGCACCAGTGCAGATTAACTATATCCCTTGGAGCTTCACATTGACCATGAAACACAGAAATTGTATCGGGATTGAATCCAAAAGGCACAATGCCGACTTAAATACAAGATGAGAGAATCTTCTAAAAGTATGTGCTTTGAGCGGCTCATGGGAGCCCAGTATTAGATTCCGATGCACAAGTGCAGGTCTACTGTATCCCTTGGAGCTTCACATTGACCATGAAACACAGATTTTGCGTTGGGATTCAACACAAAAGGCACAATGCCGACTTAAGTCCAAGAAGAATGAGTCTTCTCAGAGTTTGTGCATTGAGCGGCTCCTGGGAGACCAGTATTAGAATCCGATGCACCAGTGCAGGTTTACTGTATCCCTTGGACCTTCACATTAACCATCAAACACAGAAATTGCATCGGGATTGAATTCAAAAGACACAATGCCGACTTAAGTACAAGAAGAGTGAATCTTCTAAGAGTTTGTGCTTTGAGCGGCTCCTGGGAGACCAGTATTGGATTCCGATGCCCCAGTGCAGGTTTACTGTATCCCTTGGACCTTCACATTGAGCATGAATCACAGAATTTCCATCGGGAATGTATACAAAAGGGACAATGCTGAATTAAGTACAAGAAAAGTGAATCTTCAAAGAGTTTGTGCTTTGAGCGGCCCCTGGGAGACCAGTATAAGATTCCGATGCACCAGTGCAGGTTTACTGTATTCTTTGGACCTTCACGTTGACCATGAAACACAGATATTGCATCGGGATTGAATACGAAAGGCACAATGCCGTCTTGAGTACAACAAGAGTGAATCTTCTAAGAGTTTGTGCTTTGAGCGGCTCCTGGGAGACCAGTATTAGTTTCCGATGCACTAGTGCTGGTTTACTGTATCCCTTGGAGCTTCACATTGACCATGAAACGCAGATATTGCATCGGGATTGAATTCAAAAGACACAATGCCGACTTAAGTACAAGAAGAGTGAATCTTCTAAGAGTTTGTGCTTTGAGCGGCTCCTGGGAGACCAGTACTAGATTCCGATGCACCAGTGCAGGTTTACTGTATCCCTTGGACCTTCACATTCTCCATGAAACACAAAAATTGCTTCGGGATTGAATACAAAAGGGACAATGCCGACTTAAGTACAACAAGAATGAATGTTCTAAGAGTTTGTGCTTTGAGCGGCTCATGGGAGACCAGTATTAGTTTGCGATGCCCCAGTGCAGGTTTACTGTATCCCTTTGACCTTCACATTGAGCATGAATCACAGAAATTGCATCGGGAATGTATACAAAATTCACAATGCTGAATTATGTACAAGAAAAGTGAATCTTCAAAGAGTTTGTGCTTTGAGCGGCTCCTGGGAGACCAGTATTAAATTCCTATGCACCAGTGCAGGTTTACTGTATCCCTCGGACCTTCACGTGGACCATGAAACACAGAAATTGCATCGGAATTGAATACAAAATGCACAATGCCAACTTAAGTACAAGAAGAGTGAATCACCTAAGAGTTTGTGGTTTGAGCGGCTCCTGGGAGACCTGTAATAGATTCCGATGCACCAGTTCACGTTCACTGTATTCCTTGGACCTTCACATTGACCATGAAGCACAGTAATTGCATCGGGATGGAATGCAAAAGGCACAATGTCGACTTAAGTACACGAAGAGTGAATCTTCTAAGAGTTTGTGATTTGTGCGTCTCCTGGGTGACCAGTATTAGAATCCGATGCACCAGTGCACGTTTACTGTATCCCTCTTACCTTCACATTGACTATCAAACACAGAAATTGCATCGGGGTTGGATACAAAAAGGACAATGCCAACTTAAGTACAAGTAGAGTAAATTTTCTAAGAGTTTGTGGTTTGAGCGGCTCTTGGGAGACCAGCATTCGATTCCGATGCACCAGTGAAGGTTTACTGCATAACTTGTACCTTCAAATTGACCATGAAACATAGAAATCGCATCGTGATTGAATACAAAAGGCACAATGCCGGATAAAGTACAATAAGAGCGAATCTTCTAAGAGCTTGTGGTTTCAGCGGCTCATGGGAGACCAGTATTAGATTCCGATGCACCGCTGCAGGTTTACCGTATCCTTTGGACCTTCACATTGTCCATGTAACACAGAAATTGCATCGAGATTAATACAAAAGGTACAATGCCGACTTAAGTAAAAGAAGAGTGAATCTTCTAAAAATTTGTGCTTTGAGCGGCTCCTGGGAGACCAGTATTAGATTCCGATGCACCAGTGCAGGTTTACCATATCCATTGGACCATTACATTGACCATGAAACACAGAAATTGCATCGGGATTGAATACACAAGGCACAATGCCGACTAAAGTACAAGAAGAGAGAATCTTCTAAGAGTTTTTGCTTTGAGCATCTCCTGGGAGACCAGTATTATATTCCGTTGCACCAGGGCAGGTTTACTTTATCACTTGGACCTGCACATTGACCATGAAACACAGAAATTGCATCGGGACTGAATACAAAATGCACAATGCCGACTAAAGTACAAGAAGAGAGAATCTTCTAAGAGTTTTTGCTTTGAGCATCTTCTGGGAGGCCAGTATTAGATTCCGATGCACCAGTGCAGGTTTACTGTATCCCTTGGACCTTCACATTGACCATGAAACACAGAAATTGCATCGGGATTGAATACAAGAGTGACAATGCGGACTTATGTACAAGAAGAGTGAATCTTCTAAGAGTTTGTGGTTTGAGCGGCTCCTGGGAGACCAGTATTAGATTCCGATGCATCAGTGCAGGTTTACTGTCTACATCTACATATACATCTATATTGATACTCCGCAAGCCACCCAACGGTGTGTGGCGGAGGGCACTTTACGTGCCACTGTCATTACCTCCCTTTCCTGTTCCAGTCGCGTATGGTTCGCGGGAAGAACGACTGTCTGAAACCCTCGTGCGCGCTCTAATCTCTCTAATTTTACATTCGTGATCTCCTCGGGAGGTATAAGTAGGGGGAAGCAATATACTCGATACCTCATCCAGAAACGCACCCTCTCGAAACCTGGCGAGCAAGCTACACCGCGATGCAGAGCGCCTCTTTTGCAGAGTCTGCCACTTGAGTTTATTAAACATCTCCGTAACGCTATCACGGTTACCAAATAACCCTGTGACGAAACGCGCCGCTCTTCTTTGGATCTTCTCTATCTCCTCCGTCAGACCGATCTGGTACGGATCCCACACTGATGAGCAATACTCAAGTATAGGTCGAACGAGTGTTTCGTAAGCCACCTCCTTTGTTGATGGACTACATTTTCTAAGCACTCTCCCAATGAATCTCAACCTGGTACCCGCCTTACCAACAATTAATTTTATGTGATCATTCCACTTCAAAACGTTCTGCACGCATACTCCCAGATATTTTACAGAAGTAACTGCTACCAGTGTTTGTTCCGCTATCATATAATCATACAATAAAGGATCCTTCTTTCTATGTTTTCGCAATACACTACATTTGTCTATGTTAAGGGTCAGTTCCCACTCCCTGCACCAAGTGCCTATCCGCAGCAGATCTTCTTGCATTTCGCTACAATTTTCTAATGCTGCTACTTCTCTGTATACTACAGCATCATCCGCGAAAAGCCGCATGGAACTTCCGACAATATCTACTAGGTCATTTATATATATTGTGAAAAGCAATGGTCCCATAACACTCCCCTGTGGCACGCCAGAGGTTACTTTAACGTCTGTAGACGTCTCTCCATTGATAACAACATGCTGTGTTCTGTTTGCTAAAAACTCTTCAATCCAGCCACACAGCTGGTCTGATATTCCGTAGGCTCTTACTTTGTTTATCAGGTGACAGTGCGGAACTGTATCGAACGCCTTCCGGAAGTCAAGAAAAATAGCATCTACCTGGGAGCCTGTATCTAATATTTTCTGGGTCTCATGAACAAATAAAGCGAGTTGGGTCTCACACGATCGCTGTTTCCGGAATCCATGTTGAGTCCTACATAGTAGATTCTGGGTTTCCAGAAATGACATGATACGCGAGCAAAAAACATGTTCTAAAATTCTACAAGAGATCGAAGTCAGAGATATTGGTCTATAGTTTTGCGCGTCTGCTCGACGACCCTTCTTGAAGACTGGGACTACCTGTGCTCTTTTCCAATCATTTGGAACGCTCCGTTCCTCTAGAGACTTGCGGTACACGGCTGTTAGAAGGGGGGCAAGTTCTTTCGCGTATTCTGTGTAGAATCGAATTGGTATCCCATCAGGTCCAGTGGACTTTCCTCTTTTGAGTGATTCCAGTTGCTTTTCTATTCCTTGGACACTTATTTCAATGTCAGCCATTTTTTCGTTTGTGCGAGGATTTAGAGTAGGAACTGCAGTGCGGTCTTCCTCTGTGAAACAGCTTTGGAAAAAGGTGTATAGTATTTCAGCTTTACGCGTGTCATCCTCTGTTTCAATGCCATCATGACCCCGTAGTGTCTGGATATGCTGTTTCGAGCCACTTACTGATTTAACGTAAGACCAGAACTTCCTAGGATTTTCTGTCAAGTCGGTACATAGAATTTTACTTTCGAATTCAATGAACGCTTCACGCATAGCCCTCCTTACGCTAACTTTGACATCGTTTAGCTTCTGTTTGTCTGAGAGGTTTTGGCTGCGTTTAAACTTGGAGTGGAGCTCTCTTTGCTTTCACAGTAGTTTCCTAACTTTGATGTTGTACCACGATGGGTTTTTCCCGTCCCTCACAGTTTTACTCGGCACGTACCTGTCTAAAACGCATTTTACGATTGCCTTGAACTTTTTCCATAAACACTCAACATTGTCAGTTTCGGAACAGAAATTTTCGTTTTGATCTGTTAGGTAGTCTGAAATCTGCCTTCTATTACTCTTGCTAAACAGATAAACCGTCCTCCCTTTTTTTATATTCCTATTAACTTCCATATTCAGGGATCCTGAAACGGCCTTATGATCACTGATTCCCTATTCTGTACATACAGAGTCGAAAAGTTCGGGTGTGTTTGTTATCAGTAGGTCCGAGATGATCTCCACGAGTCAGTTCTCTGTTTAATTGCTCGAGGTAATTTTCGGATAGTGCACTCAGTATAATGTCACTCGATGCTCTGTCCCTACCACCCGTCCTAAACATCTGAGTGTCCCAGTCTATATCTGGTAAATTGAAATCTCCACCTAAGACTATAACATGCGGAGAAAATTTATGTGAAATGTATTCCAAATTTTCTCTCAGGTGTTCTGCCACTAATGCTGCTGAGTCGGGAGGTCGGTAAAAGGAGCCAATTATTAACCTAGTTCGGTTGTTTAGTGTAACCTCCACCCATACTAATTCACAGGAACTATCCACTTCTACTTCACTACAGGATAAAGAACTACTAACAGCGACGAACACTCCATCACCGGTTGCATGCAATCTATCCTTTCTAAACACCGTCTGTACCTTTGTAAAAATTTCGGCAGAATTTATCTCTGGCTTAAGCCAGCTTTCTGTACCTATATCGATTTCAGCTTGGACCTTCACATTGACCATGAGACACAGAAATATCATCGGGATTGAATACAAAAGGCACAATGCTGATTTAAGTACAAGAAGAGTGAATCTTCTAAGAGTTTGTGCTTTGAGCGGCTCCTGGGAGACCAGTATTAGATTCTAATGCACCAGTGCAGGTTTACCGTATCCCTTGGAGCTTCACATTGACCATGAAACACAGAAATTGTATCGGGATTGAATCCAAAAGGCACAATGCCGACTTAAATACAAGATGAGAGAATCTTCTAAGAGTTTGTGGTTTGAGCGGCTCCTGGGAGACCAGTATTAGATTCCGATGCATCAGTGCTGGTTTACTGTATCCCTTGGACCTTTACATTCACCATGGAACACAGAAATTGCATTGGGATTGAATACAAAAGGCACAATGCCGACTTAAGTACAAAAAGAGTGAATCTTCTAAGAGTTTAAGATTTAAGCGGCTCCTGGCAGACCATTATTAGATTCCGATGCACCAGTGCAGGTTTACTGTATCACTTGCATCTTCACATTGTCCATTTAACACAGAAATTGCATCGGGATTGAATACAAGATGCACAATACCGTCTTAAGTACAGGAAGAGTGAATCATCTAAAAGTATGTGCTTTGAGCGGCTCATGGGAGCCCAGTATTAGATTCCGATGCACAAGTGCAGGTCTACTGTATCCCTTGGAGCTTCACATTGACCATGAAACACAGATTTTGCATTGGGATTTAACACAAAAGGCACAATGCCGACTTAAGTACAAGAAGAGTGAGTCTTCTAAGAGTTTGTGCATTGAGCGGCTCCTGGGAGACCAGTATTAGATTCCGATGCACCAGTGCAAGTTTACTGTATCCCTTGGACCTTCACATTGACCATCAAACACAGAAATTGCATCGGGATTGAATTCAAAAGACACAATGCCGACTTAAGTACAAGAAGAGTGAATCTTCTAAGAGTTTGTGCTTTGAGCGGCTCCTGGGAGACCAGTATTGGATTCCGATGCCCCAGTGCAGGTTTACTGTATCCCTTGGACCTTCACATTGAGCATGAATCACAGAATTTGCATCGGGAATGTATACAAAAGGGACAATGCTGAATTAAGTACAAGAAAAGTGAATCTTCAAAGAGTTTGTGCTTTGAGCGGCCCCTGGGAGACCAGTATTAGATTCCGATGCCCCAGTGCAGGTTTACTGTATCCCCTGGACCTTCACATTGACCATGAAACACAGATATTGCATCGGGATTGAATACGAAAGGCACAATGCCGTCTTGAGTACAAGAAGAGTAAATCTTCTAAAAGTCTGTGCTTTGAGCGGCTCCTGGGAGACCAGTATTAGTTTCCGATGCACAAGTGCTGGTTTACTGTATCCCTTGGAGCTTCACATTGACCATGAAACACAGACATTGAATTGGGACTCAACACAAAAGGCACAATGCCGACTTAAGTACAAGAAGAGTGAGTCTTCTAAGAGTTTGTGCATTGAGCGGCTCCTGGGAGACCAGTATTAGATTACGATGCACCAGTGCAGGTTCACTGTATCCCTTGGACCTTCACATTGACCATCAAACACAGAAATTGCATCGGGATTGAATTCAAAAGACACAATGCCGACTTAAGTACAAGAAGATTGAATCTTCTAAGAGTTTGTGCTTTGAGCGGCTCCTGGGAGACCAGTACTAGATTCCGATGCACCAGTGCAGGTTTACTGTATCCTCTGGAGCTTCACATTCTCCATGAAACTCAAAAATTGCTTCAGGATTGAATACAAAAGGGACAATGCCGACTTAAGTACAACAAGAATGAATGTTCTAAGAGTTTGTGCTTTGAGCGGCTCATGGGAGACCAGTATTAGTTTGCGATGCCCCAGTGCTGGTTTACTGTATCCCTTGGACCTTCACATTGAGCATGAATCACAGAAATTGCATCGGGAATGTATACAAAATTCACAATGCTGAATTAAGTACAAGAAAAGTGAATCTTCAAAGAGTTTGTGCTTTGAGCGGCCCCTGGGAGACCAGTATTAGATTCCGATGCACCAGGGCAGGTTCACTGTATTCTTTGGACCTTCACGTGGACCATAAAACTCAGAAATTGCATCGGGATTGAATACAAAATGCACAATGCCAACTTAAGTACAAGAAGAGTGAATCACCTAAGAGTTTGTGGTTTGAGCGGCTCCTGGGAGACCTGGAATAGATTCCGATGCACCAGTTCACGTTCACTGTATTCCTTGGACCTTCACATTGACCATGAAGCACAGTAATTGCATCGGGATGGAATGCAAAAGGCACAATGTCGACTTAAGTACAAGAAGAGTGAATCTTCTAAGATTTTGTGATTTGTGCGTCTCCTGGGTGACCAGTATTAGAATCCGATGCACCAGTGCACGTTTACTGTATCCCTCTTACCTTCACATTGACCATCAAACACAGAAACTGCATCGGGGTTGGATACAAAAAGGACAATGCCGACTTAAGTACAAGTGGAGTAAATTTTCTAAGAGTTTGTGGTTTGAGCGGCTCTTGGGAGACCAGCATTCGATTCCGATGCACCAGTGAAGGTTTACTGCATAACTTGTACCTTCAAATTAACCATGAAACATAGAAATCGCATCGTGATTGAATACAAAAGGCACAATGCCGGATAAAGTACAATAAGAGCGAATCTTCTAGGAGCTTGTGGTTTCAGCGGCTCATTGGAGACCAGTATTAGATTCCGATGCACCGCTACAGGTTTACCGTATCCTTTGGACCTTCACATTGTCCATGTAACACAGAAATTGCATCGAGATTAATACAAAAGGTACAATGCCGACTTCAGTTAAAGAAGAGTGAATCTTCTAAAAATTTGTGCTTTGAGCGGCTCCTGGGAGACCAGTATTAGATTCCGATGCACCAGTGCAGGTTTACCATATCCATTGGACCATTACATTGACCATGAAACACAGAAATTGCATCGGGATTGAATACACAAGGCACAATGCCGACTAAAGTACAAGAAGAGAGAATCTTCAAAGAGTTTTTGCTTTGAGCATCTCCTGGGAGACCAGTATTATATTCCGTTGCACCAGGGCAGGTTTACTTTATCACTTGGACCTGCACATTGAATATGAAACACAGAAATTGCATCGGGACTGAATACAAAATGCACAATGCCGACTAAAGTACAAGAAGAGAATATCTTCTAAGAGTTTTTGCTTTGAGCATCTCCTGGGAGACCAGTATTAGATTCCGATGCACCAGTGCAGGTTTACCATATCCATTGGACCATTACATTGACCATGAAACACAGAAATTGCATCGGGATTGAATACAAAAGGCACAATGCCGACTAAAGTGCAAGAAGAGAGAATCTTCTAAGAGTTTTTGCTTTGAGCATCTCCTGGGAGATTATACTCCGATGCACCAGTGCAGGATTACGTTATCACTTGGACCTGCACATTGGCCATGAAACACAGAAATAGCATCGGGAATGAATACAAAAGGACAATGCCGACTAAAGTACAAGGAGAGTGAGTTTTCTAAGAGTTTGTGGTTTTAGCGGCTCCTGGGAGACCAGTATTAAATTCCGATGCACCAATGTAGGTTTACTGTATCCCTTGGACCTTCACATTGACCATGAAACACAGAAATCGCATCGTGACTGAATACAAAATTCACAATGCCGAATTAAGTACAAGAAAAGTGAATCTTATAAGGGTTTGTGGTTTGAGCGGCTCACGGGAGACCAGTATTAGATTAAGATGCACCAGTGCAGGTTTACTCTATCCCTTGGACATTCACATTGATTATGAAACACAGATATTGCAACGGGATTGAACACAAAAGCCACAATGCCGACTTAAGTACAAGATGAGTGAATCTTCTAAGAGTTTGTGCTTCCAGCGGCTACTGGGAGACCAGTATTAAATTCCGATGCACCGCTGCAGGTTTACCGTATCCCTTGGATCTTCGCATTGACAACGAAACACAGATATTCCATCGGGATTGACTACAAAAGTACAATGCCGACTTAAGTACAAGAAGAGTGAATCTTCTAAGAGTTTGTGCTTTGGGCGGCACCTGGGAGACCAGTATTAGATTGCGATGCACCAGTGCAGGTTTACCGTATCCATTGGACATTCACATTGACCATGATACACAGAAAATGCATTAGGATTGAATACAAAAGGGACAATGCCGAATTATGTACAAGAAGAGTGAATCTTCTAAGAGTTTGTGTTTTGAGCAGCTCCTGGGAGACCAGTATTAGATTCCGATGAACCAGTGCCGGTTTGCCATACCCCTTGGACCTTCACATTGACCATGAAACACAGAAATTGCATCGGGATTGAATACAGAAGGGACCACGCCGACATAAGTAGAAGAAGAGTGAATCTTCTAAGAGTTCGTGCTGTGAGCAACTGCTGGGAGACCAGTACTAGATTCCGATGCACCAATGGAGGATTACATTATCCCTTCGACTTTCAAATTGACCATGAAACACAGAAATTGCATCGGGATTGAATACAAAAGGCACAATGCCGACTAAAGTACAAGAAGAGTGTATCTTCTAAGAGTTTATGCTTTGAGCGTCTCCTGGGATACCAGTATTATATTCCGATGGACCAGTGCAGGTTCAGTTTATCACTTGGACCTGCACATTATCAAGAAACACAGAAATTGCATCGGGATTGAAATTAAAAGGGACAATGCCATCATAAGAACAGGAAGAGTGAAACTTCTAAGAGTTTGTGCTTTGAGCGGCTCTTCGGAGACCAGTAGTAGATTCCGATGCACCAGAGCAGGTTACTGTATCCCTTGCCTCTTAACACTGACCAAGAAACACAGAAATCGCATCGTGATTGAATACAAAAGGCACAATGCCGAATTTAGTTCATGTTTTGAGCGGCTGCTGGGAGACCTGTAATACATTCCGATGCACCAGTAGAGATTTACTATATCCCTTGGACCTTCGCATTGACCATGAAACACTGAAATTGCATCGGGATTGAATACAAAAGGCACAATGCCGACTTAAGTACAAGAAGAGTGAATCTTCTAAGGGTTTGTGGTTTGAGCGACTCATGGGAGACCAGTATTAGATTCCGATGCACCAGTGCTGGTTTACTGTATCGGTTGGTCCTTCACATTAACCATGAAACACAGAAATTGCATCGGGATTGAACAGAAAAAGGACAGCCTACTTATGTACAAGAAGAGTTAATCATCTAAGAGTTTGTGTTTTGAACAGCTCCTGGGAGACCAGTATTAGTTTCCGATGCACCAGTGCAGGTTTACTGTATCCCTTGGACCTTCACATTGACCATGAAACACAGAAATTGCATCGGGATTGAATACAAAAGGACAATGGCGACTTAAGAACAAGAAGAGTGAATAATCTAAGGGATTGTGCTTTGAGCGTCTCCTGGCAGACCAGTATTAGATTCCGATGCACCAGTGCAGGTTTACTGTATCAATTGGACGTTCACATTGACCATGAAACACAGAAACAGCATCAGGATTGAATACAAGATACACAATATTAAACTATAGTACAAGAAGAGTGAATTTTCTAAGAGTTAGTGATTTGAGCGCCTCCTCGGAGACCAGTGTTCTAATCCAATGCACCAGTGCAGGTTTACTGTATCCCTTGGACCTTCACATTGACCATGAAACACAGAAATAGCATCGGGATGGAATACATAAGGGACAATGCCGACTGAAGTACAAGAAAAGTGAATCTTCTAAGAGTTTGAGCTTTGAGCGGCTCCTGGGTGTCCAGTATAAGATTCCGATGGACCTGTGCAGGTTTACTGTATCCCTTGGCCCTTCGCATTGACCATGAAACACAGAAATTGCTCGGGATTGAAAACAAGAATGACAATGCCGACTTAAGTACAAGAAGAGTGAATCCTCGAACGGTTTGTGCTTGGAACGGTTCCTGGGAGACCAGTATTAGATTCCGATGCACCAGTGCTGGTTTACTGTATACCTTGGACCTTCACATTGACCATGAAACACAGAAATTGAATCGGGATTGAATACAAAAGGGTTATAACGACATAAGTACAAGAAGAGTGAATCCTCTAAGAGTTAGGGATTTGAGCGGTTCCTGAGTGTCCAGTATTAGATTACGATGCACCTGTGCAGTTTAACTGTATCCCTTGGACCTTCACATTGACCATGAAACAAAGAAATCGCATCGGGGATGAATACAATATGCACAATGCCGATTTAAGTACAAGGAGAGTGAATCTTCTAAGGGTTTGTGGTTTGAGCGGATTATAGGAGACCAGTAATAGATTCCGATGCATCAGTGCGGGTTTACTGTATCCCATGGACCTTCACATTGAACATGAAACAGAGAAATTGCATCGGGATTGAATACAAAAGGGTCAAGCTGACGAAAGTAGAAGAACAGTGTATCATCTAATTGTTTGAGCTTTGAGCGGCACTTGGTTGTCAAGTATTACATTCCGATGCACCTGTGCAGGTTTACTGTATCCCTTAGACCTTCCCATTGACCACGAAACACATAAATTGCATCGCAATTCAATAAAAAATGCACAATGCCAACTTAATTACAAGAAGAGTGAATTTTCTAAGTGTTTGTGCTTTGAGCGGCTCCTCGGAGACCAGAATTACATTCCGATGCACCAGTGCAGGTTTACTGTATCCCTTGGACTTTCACATTGACCATGAAACACAGAAATAGCATCGGGATTGAATACAAAAGAGACAATGCCGTCTTAAGAACAAGAGGAGTGAATCTTCTAAGAGTTTGTGTTTTGAGCGGCTCTTGGGAGACCATTATTTGGTTCCGATGCACCAGTGCAGGTTTACTGTATCCCTTGGTCCATCACACTGATCATGAAGCACAGATATTGCATCGGGATTCTATACAAAAGGGGCAATGCCGACTTAAGTACAAGAAGAATGAATCTCTTAAGAGTTTGTGCTTTGAGCGGCTCCTGGGATACCAGTATTAGATTCCGATGCACCATTGCAGATTTAATCTCTCCCTTGGACCTTCTCATTGACCAAGAAACACAGAAATTGCATCGGGATTGAATACAAAATGCACAATGCCGCCTTAAGTACGAGAAGAGTTAATACTCTAAGAGTTTGTGTATTGAGCGGCTCCTGGGAGACCAGTATAAGATTCCGATGCACCAGTGCAGGTTTACTGTATCCCTTGCACCTTCACATTGACCATGAAGCACACAAATCTCATCGGGATTGAGAACAAAAGGGACAATGCCGACATAAGTAAAAGAAGAGTGAATCTTCTTAGGGTTTGTGCTTTGAGCGGCTCCTGGGACACCAGTATTAGATTGCGATGCACAGGTGCAGTTTTACTGTATCCCTTGGACCTTCACATTGACCATGAAACACAGATATATCATCGGGATTGAATACAAAATGCCAATGCCGTCTTAAGTACAAGATGAGTTAATATTCTATGAGTTTGTGCTTTGAGCGGCTCATGGGAGACCAGTATTAGATTCCGATGCGCCAGTGCAGGTTTACTATATCCCTTGGACCTTCACATTTACCATGATACACAGAAATTGCATCGGGACTGAATAGAAAAGTGACAGCCTACTTATGTACAAGAAGAGTTAATCATCTAAGAGCTTGTGTTTTGAACAGCTCCTGGGAGACCAGTATTAGATTCCAATGCACCAGTGCAGGTTTACTGTATCCCTTGGACCTTCACATTGACCATGAAACACAGAAATTGCATCGGGATTGAATACAAAAGGACAATGGCGACTTAAGAACACGAAGAGTGAATCTTCTAAGGGATTGTGCTTTGAGCGTCTCCTGGGAGACCAGTATTAGATTCCGATGCACCAGTGCAGGTTTACTGTATCCATTGGACGTTCACATTGACCATGAAACACAGAAACTGCATCGGGACTGAATACAAGATACACAATATTAAACCATAGTACAAGAAGAGTGAATTTTCTAAGAGTTAGTGCTTTGAGCGCCTCCTCGGAGACCAGTGTTCTAATCCGATGCACCAGTGCAGGTTTACTGTATCCCTTGGACCTTCACATTGACCATGAAACACAGAAATTGCTCGGAATTGAATGCAAGAGGGACAATGCCGACTTAAGCACCAGAAGAGTGAATCTTCGAACGGTTTGTCCTTTGAGCTGTTCCTGGGAGACCAGTATTAGATTCTGATGCACCAGTGCAGGTTTACTGTATCCCTAGGACCTTCACATTGACCATGAAACACAGAAATTGTATCGGGATTAAATACAAATGGGACTGCCGACTTAAGTACAAGAAGAGTTCATCATCTAAGAGTTTGTGCTTTGAGCGGCTCCTGGGAGACCAATATTAGATTCCGATGCACCAGTGCACGTTTACTGTATCCCTTCGACCTTCACATTGACCATGAAACACAGAAAATGCATCGGGATTGAATACAAAAAGGACAATGAGAACTAAAGTGCTAGAAGAGTTAATCTTTTAAGGGTTTGTGCTTTGAGCGGCTCCTCGGAGACCAGTATTAGATTCCAATGCACCAGTGCAGATTTTCTGTAGCCATTGGACCTTCACATTGAGCATAAAACACAGAAATTGCTCGGGATTGAATTCAAGAGGGACAATGCCAACTTAATTACAAGAAGAGTGAATCTTCGAAGGGTTTGTGCTTTGAGCGAGTCCTGGGAGGCCACTATTAGATTCCGATGCACCAGTGCAGGTTTACTGTATACCTTGGACCTTTTTATTGAGCAGCAAACACAGATATTGCATCGAAATTGTATACAAAAGGGACAATTCCGACTAAAGTACAAGGAGAGTGAATTTTCTAAGATTTTGTGGGTTGAGCAGCTCCTGGGAGACCAGTATAAGATTCTGATGCCCCAGTGCAGGTTTACTGTATCCCTTGGGCCTTCACATTGACCATGAAACATAGAAATGCATCGGGATTGAATACAAAACGGACTGCCGACTTCAGTACAAGAAGAGTTAATCATCTAAGAGTTTGTGCTTTGAGTGGCTCCTGGGAGACCAGTATTAATTCCGATGCACCAGTGCAGGTTTGCTGTATCCCTCCGATATTCACATTGACCATTGTAATATTAGTAATTTTCGCCTCACAAACATTAATATACGCTTAATAGTAAACGCCTGTTGGCCTAAAGTTATCGAACAATTGTAAAGTAAACGTAATGAACCATCGCATAGCAGCGACATAATCCATTATTCTTTATCTTTGTCATTCTTGCGCGGTGCCAGTAAATCTCTATGTACATGTATCGATTAATGGTATAAAAAAGAATTCTGTATTTCAAGACAAATGAGGCTTTTGGCGCCTCACCTTTCACTGTTTGTATTCCATGAGAGGCGGACGTGGACTTGCTGCGTTCTACAACTGTATTTTATATTTGATGTGAAAATATTGAGTGAATATGCTAATTGTTATTTTTTACAATTAGAAAAGATGTAGTTTCTAGTAACTGATATCGAACAGACAGCATCAAGAGGACATTTTGACTGTTATGTATAAAGTATTTAACCACAATGGTCATCTATTGTAATTTAATATGAAAAGGTATGTAGCATTAAAAAAAAACGTGTGTTAAAGATAAGTGTGTTTATTTTCGTAAATTAACCTTGATGAGTCCATCTCCTCATTTACTTAACTTAATTATTTTGTGTTACTTCATCATCAGAAATTACGATCATCCTGATGGGCCGAACGCAGCATGAGGCAGAAGGAACATTATCGTTTTCCTATTATTTCTGAACCAATTTTTTTTAATTGTGTAGTGCTGCATTTCTTTTAAAGTCTATAAATCTTCTGGTCCCTTAGTGTTGTTCCGGGTATGACTGTATCGCGACTATAAAAATGCACAGAAATGATAATGTTTCTTCTGAGCGATCTCAAATATATATATATATATATATATCAATATGCTGCTCTTATTCAGGTATTTAATGGTCAACGTATGTTATTATAATAGCGTAATAAATCTCTGATTCTGTTGCCAAGTGGCCCACCAAAATATTCACTTTTTCGACATTAAAAAAAAAAAGTAACAATTCTTTTTATTGTTTGTCCCCCAAGAGCAACGCTACACTTGGCGCCCGAACAGGGACATGATCAAAAATCATTTCATGTATGTGTTTATTAATTTTTCAGTGCTTGTTCTAATAACTGTTTCATTTTTTCATGTGGATGCTATTCAACCAAGAAAGAGAAGTGGGAAAACCTTTTAATTTATTCAGAAGAACGATTGATGAAATTACCAAAAAACGCGAGTATCCAGCTGTATCATTATCAAGACAGCCATAGTAAGTTAAATTTTTATACGCAGTAGCCAAGCTTTCGTAGTGACGTAGCATCTTTCGAGTTGATCAGAACGTAAACCTGTCTTTCCTTGCCTTGAAACAGCTTTATTTCAATTTGTCCATAGTCCATTCTTATGTAGTTAAATTCAGTGAAAGTGTACCATTGTTGTCAGTGCATAAAAAAAATTGCGATATGGCGGATAACTACGCTCAAAACGGGTAAAACGTATGATATTTCATTTGTTTGTAATTAGTAGGAACCATCTTGTCTTCTTGGCGTAAATGAACGTCAGTTACCCAGAGTTAAAATTTTATCTTAGGTCCCAGTAAGCCATAGCACTACGTCACAGACAAACGACTGACGGCAGTGACAAACAGTATCTGTAGCATTTTGACATTTGACAAATAATTCACGACCATGGCTGACGGTAAACAGCGCACACAAACAAAACCAGACGACAGCGGTGATGCGAATGGACCTCACCATCCATTACGATCACGCGCGATAGGTACGCGAGCGGAAGCAGAAGCAGCCTCGACCTAAGTTTTAGAAGCTGGTCCTAGTGTGCAAACTATTCCCGCATTTGAAAAAAATGACTTGGCTGCAATGATCGAAGCCATAATGGAACGCAAGTTCGAAAGCTAAAAACAGGAAAGATTAGATGAAAAGGCCCGCGAAGAAAAAGAGAAGGCCGAAAGACGGCATAATAAAAATCAGGTCCTTACAAATCTGTGCAACTCAGTAAAAGAAGACATAAATTCAGTAAAAACAGAAATAAATTCGTTAAAAATAGACATAAATTCAGTAAAAACAGATCTGCAAACGGAGATAAATGACCTAAATACACAGTTAAATTCGGTAAAGGCCGAACTAAAGGCAGACATAACAGCTGATTTAAATACCCTGTTGGGTAATGTCCAAAGCCAAATCAGTAGTCAGATCACGATCATGAGCCTAGAAATTGACACACAAGTAGAGTCAAAAATAGAGGATATTTCAAAACGGTTAGATGAAAAAATCGAAGCAGCCCAGTTAGAGATAAATTCAAAAGTGATAGAATATCAAAAACAAGCTGCGACCTTAAAACAAGATTATACTGCAATCTCTGATGAGGTCAAAGGAGTTAAAACCGCAGTAGACACGATCGAGAATCTTGCTGATGATCTTTCCAAACAGATTGAGACTCTTAATGTAGAGGATCAAATAAGGAATACTGTTAAGGCACATGCTGAAGCATTGTCCGACCACTACCAAGAGTGGATTAAAAACAAAAACGGATTCATAGAAAACAAGGTCAAGAACGAACTCAGGGGAACGGTCAAAAACGTGGCCTTTGAAATATTGGCAGCCCCTGGAAAAACAGGAGACACAGTGATGTCAGAATTAGGCCAGATAAGACGAACGTTAGCTCAAGATTTACCTGAATGGCGTCAACAGATAGTTGATGAAGTTCGTACACTAAAATGTCAAATTGAAAATTCCCCACCTTCCGTGTCAGGAGAGTGGAATAATTCACCACGAAGTAATGAACAACAGCAGGTACACTACCGTTCACCATTTGATAACGCACAAACTCATAGTTCTATAGAAGCACAAGTTAACCAGACTACCAGCCCACCCACTTTTGTCAGTTTGATGCAGGAGGAAAGCGTGATCAAACATCGTATTTTTCCGACCTTTCACCCACAGAAAAGAGAAATTCATCCTATAGTGTTCCTCCGAAATTTTTCAGGAATTTTCCCGAATAGCTGGAGTGACCGATAGCGAATTCAATTCGTTAGTGGATTTATCGTAGGCGATGCTGCCTTATGGGGAACCGAAATGGTCGACTCTTGTAAAAGTTACAAAGAGTTTGAACAGATGTTTTTAGCTAAATTCTGGAGTTCTGGTGTGCAGCAGCGCCTGAGAAAAGAGGTTTACAACGCCGAAGTGTTTAACAGCAAGCGCGGTGGTTTGAGAAGATATTTTGAAAAGTATTTAGCGAAAATCAAGTTCTGGGATTCGCCGATCACCGCCAAAGACGTTATTATGATTCTAAAAACTAAGCTACCGATTGGGATCAGAGAAAAGTTAGTAAACGTGTCTGAGGACGATACGGACACTTTCCTATCTGTGTTAGACTCGTTAGATCTGATTTACGAGGACGCTAGAGTTGATGTTGGCAACGCTCACTTCAGTGCAGGCGGCCAGCACAATACAGATTACGTAGGCAACACTGGTGGCCGAGCGAAAGCGCGTCACAGCGACAACCAGTACCAACCCCACAACGGTTTCAAAAATAAGAACACTACGTACTCCAACAGCAAATACAAAAATAAGTACAATAACGGCCAGAGATACAATCCAATATATAATTCGTCACCACCTCAGTACGAAAATGCACATTATAACAAACAGCCCCAGCAATATGGAAACGCGCAACCGATCAACGGGAATTATCAAAACGATCAGTCTTACGATTCAAATCGACAGTGGAAAAGAAATAAATGCCATAATCAAGGTGGACACCAATGTACACCTTTCACTAACGGTTACAATCAACACAAGCCACAGCAAAATACTTTTCAGCCACAAGCGAACGGACCTTCGGGAACTCTGAAGCCTAAACGCCCGCATAATACGCAAATTTATTATGCGCAAGCGAATACGCCAGGACAACAAGAATCGTTTCCAACCGAGTTCGTACCACAAAACCAACACCAGTTCCAGACGGAAGAAACATTAAGAAATATAAATCAGCAGGAAAGTAAGCGTCGAGCGGAAAATTAAAAGCAGCACCTTTGAGCCTCCTAGATGATGCTGCAGGTTTGAATGGGGGCACCCTGTCCCTTAGTCCACACGAAATTAAAAAAATTAGGTATGACAAAGAGACAAACTTACGGGATGATCTAGTAGCAGACACTGAGACGAAAGACAATGATGACGTATGGGACGAACAAGTTCAAGCTTCCATAAGAGTATCAATTGCCAACATACCAGTAACAGCCATTGTAGATACAGGAGCTAATATAAATGTCTTATCTTTATGTTTATTTAAGCCAATATCCTCTGTATGCAAAGTTTTATCACTTCCAATTCAAGGTTGCACCGTATCGGGAGCAATTGGTCCACTAACAGAACGTGTAAATCTTCAGACTCAGCTTCAAATCCAGATAGAGTCTATTTCAGTAACGTGCATTTTTCTTATTGTTAAAAACCTATCAGTGCCATGTATCCTGAGTATGGAATTCTTGAGGCAGACGAAAGCTAAAATTGACATCGAGTGTGGAATCTGTACTCTAGTAGCGAGTCAGCAACAAGTAACTGTAAATTTGTTAAGAAGTAAGGTGAAGACAAACTTTGGGGTGCTTCAAATAGCAGTACGGCCATGGACTAAAAGACAACAGTACAGTCAGACAGAAGACATGACAGATCTTGAAAGTGTTAATGACGATGAGTATAAAGACCTAATTCCCAGTCAGAATGAATTATACGGTAAAGCTAGTGAGTCCATTGAATTATCCAAACAACAGAAGAATGAGCTTTACAATTTGTTAACAGATTACGTTCAAGTACTTTCTAAGAAACCTGGACTAATAAAAGGCTTTGAATATCGAATGGATGTCCTGCCCCATTCAACCTACTGTAGAACAAGCTATTACATTCCATATGCGAGACGAGAAGCTGTCAAATGCGAGATCAAGAAAATGTTACGCTGGAATGTGATAGAAGTATCTCATTCACCTTATTCGAGTCCTTTATTGTCTGCGCTAAAATCAGATGGTAGCGTAAGGCTAGTCCTAGATGCAAGATTAATCAATAAAATTATAGTACCCATAAGAACGAGACCAGAGGCTCTTGAAGAGCATCTACAGAAGTTTCATGGAGTTAAGTATTTGAGTACCCTTGATTTGAAAAGCAGTTACTGGCAAGTAAAACTTGCGCAGGAGTCAAGGAAGTACACTGCCTTTATATTTGCAGGTAGATCTTACCATTTCAAAGTTGTACCATTTGGACTAAATGTGAGTTCCGGAATTTTTATTTCTGCCCTTGACTATGTACTAGGTCCTGAACTTTTAGATGAGGTAACAGTCTATGTGGATGACGTTCTTGTAGCATCGAAAAATTGGGAAGATCATGTGGCCCTTCTGCAAAAGATATTTCAACGATTCAGAGAGTATGGTGTTACAGCAAATCTTAAGAAATCCAAGTTTGGAAAAAGTGAAATTAAATTTTTAGGACACATCATCACCCCTGAAGGAATTAAACCCGACCCGGAAAAATTGTCTGCTATAAAATACTTTCCAACCCCTGTTACAAAAAGGCAACTGAGAGGATTTATCGGTCTTACGTCATTTTTCAGACGTTTTGTTCCTAATCAGGTATTGAACAATCCCGCTCTTCACAACCTTTTAAAAAAGAATTCACATTGGAATTGGACGCCGGAATGCCAAGACGGATTTAAGAAAATTAAAGACAGTCTGGTTAACAGTAACATTCTCCATCATCCTCAGATGGATAAGGAATTTTGTATTACTGCAGACGCTTCCTTTGTGGGTATCGGCGCTTGTCTTTTCCAGATTCAATTAGTAAATGGACACGAGCAAATCCAAGTGATTAGCTTTGCGAGTCGAGTGTTATCAGAGTGTGAGAAGTCTTATTCGGTTACGGAGTTGGAGGCACTTGCCGTAATATGGGCTTTTAGGCGATTTAACTATTATATCTATGGAAGAAAAATTAAAGTCTATTCAGACCATCAAGCTTTATCATTCCTCCTTACATGCAAGTTGCAACACCCTCGTCTTACTCGATGGTGCTTATTCCTGCAGGAATATGACTTTGACATTGTATATATAAAAGGTAAAGATAATGGTATAGCAGACGCACTTTCTCGCTCACCTGAGGGCTTACTAGAAACCTGCGAACTGGTGGAACAAATGTCTAATTATAAAGTTTTGTTAATGAAAGATCCAATTCACAGAAAGTATTTTCTTCAGTTATGTAGGCAGATTCAGATTCTTCAAAATACAGATCCAAAATGGAAAAAGGTTAGACAAATTCTTCACGAAAATCCAGCCCACAAGTTGTCCAAGTTTTATAAAGTTCATAACCAAGTGCTATTTCATAAGACGTCTGAGTCATCTGAGGGGTGGTGTGTTTGCATCCCTCGAAATTTCATTGAACATCTCTGTGGTACACTCACATTTCATGGGGTCACTACGGACCAGAAAAATGTAAAAGGAAAATCTCGACTTATTGTTATGTTCCGAATCTGCACCAGAGAATTCATAAATTATTGAGAAACTGTGTCATCTGTCAAAAGGCAAAATCCTTAAACATTTCCACTTCAATTCCACTAAATCCAATAGTTGCTGAAAGGCCAAACCAGCTTCTTAGTATTGATTTAGCAGGTCCACTACCCACCGGTAGGGGAGGCGTTAAATACTTAGTAGCAATCCTGGACAATTTTTCTAAGCACATAAGACTGTACGCAGTAAAATCTTCTTGTGCAAATCCAATAATTCGTCGCATTGAAAATGATTATTTCCCACGATTCGGGGTTCCAGAATCAATCTTGTCTGATAATGCTTCAAATTTCACATCACGCCCGTGGCGTGCATTTCTTGCTCGCCATGGAATCAAACAAATTTTGATATCCCTGTTTCGACCGCAATCGAATCCGACAGAAAGAATCTTCAAAGAATTTAACAGATTTATAAGGACGTACATTCGGAATAAGCAATCTAAGTGGGTAGACTTCGTAACACCATTCGAACAGATTGTAAACCACCTTCCTCATCTGTCGACCGGATTCACGCCACATGAGTTAATGTCAAGATCAAAAGAGAGGAATGAGTGGATAGACCCCCTTCCAAAGTTACAAGACAACGAATTGGACCTAGACGCAAAAATCAGGCAAGCTCTCATATCATTGACAACGTATGCTAACCTCCGAAAAAAGGCATTTGATAAGAAGGTAAACAGAGTTATAGATTTCAAAGAAGGAGAAAAGGTTTTAGTCAGGACTCACTTTAAACCATCCCTGTTGTTAAAGAAGAATCGTAAGTGGCAACACATTTATGAAGGTCCCTTTGTGATAATGAGGAAACCACACATTGGTAGCTATTTGTTATCTGACCCTGCCACGAATAAAATCAAAGGTTTGTTCCACCATCAAGATTTAAGAAAATTTTATAACGCCAGGAATTAAGTTAATTTAAGCTGTAAGAAAATTCTAAGGTATTGGAGATCAGGATTAACCAATGAGTAACAAGAACGGAACTGAACTGACTATGGACGTTAACCGGTGCTGAAAGGAAACCTTATGTATTAAAACAACGCGTCTGGAAAATAAAATACAGAATAAGTTGTAGACGAGTATTTACATGAATAATCTTTATGCAAACAGGAGGACATGTCCTAGAGGCGATTTTCAATTTTAGTTATAAGTTAGTATGTAAGGAAAATGATGTACTCGAGAGGTATTAATTAGCCCCAAAGTACTAAAATGAGGAAAGAGGAAGGAGCGAATAATGCACTTCTCTCGCTAAATAGTAATTTGAGAATGAGCAGGAAGGGGCGAATAATGCACTTCTCTCACTAAATAGTAATATGAAAATGATGATTATATGTGCTTAGTATTAGTAAGTGAAATTTAATCGAGGACAAATTAATGACCTGTTTTAAAAGGAAATACTTAAACGTCCAGACAAAAGAGGAAAGTTGTGAGAAAGATTCGATTCCATTAGGTTATTCCCTATTTTCAAAGGTGACGTAAATAAGGCACCACCTGTTAGCGTAAAACAGTCGGTAGATTTAACTTGTAAATTCCAGCACAGTGCTGTGCCAGCGATAAAATAACATCTCTTTGAAGTGAACAGATACATAGGATTAAGCATGAACAGATTGATAACGCAGTGCAATTGTTCTAAAAAGGCCTGACGTTAACCTTAAGTAAAAGCGTGATGGAATAAAAAGGAAGTTTATTATATAACGCAAGGTAAGATGAGTCCACACTATAAACAAGCTGAGTAAAAGAACATATGAGTAACATGGTTTATTATGTCAACTTCACGGTACTATTGAGCATTAGCGATACTGCAAATTCACAAGCTAGCAGCACATAGAATAAGGATCTCGCCCAAGCTTCACAGGTAGCGACAGCAGCAAACAGCACTCTAGTGAGAGGCTTATATATACAAATGATAATTAATACCCAAATGCGTAATGCATAACTTGACTTAGTCTAAGAAATGAGCAAAGAGTAGTAAGCAAGCTGCAGCAAGATACATATTAGATATACATGCTTGAAGTGATAGATTTTATTTTAAGTGTGCACTGCAATATTTATTGTTTTCTCTGTGATTATGTGATTATTGAATCCCTTTCCTAAGTGCAAATCCTTTAAGATCCTTGATCCTATCCACTCCTCAGGATCAACTTGTAAAGATGCACGTGTGCTTAGGAAGTGAGGCACTACATTTAAAAATGAGTAGGTTCGCGACGCGCATATTGCTTTTGTAATGCGCAAGGTAAATTAAAGTTTCGACCTGGTTGAGGAGTAATTTAAATTCTGTCGACGATCAGCGAGTAGACCCGCTTTTCCCACCTTTCTTTTTTCGACTGTTTGTATTTCTACACGAAAGTCAGAGGCGGAATTGCTATTTTCAAATCTGTCCTCGAACTTTCTTTAAAGACAAGCACATACGAGAAAAACTTTTGACATAAATGAAGCTCCCCTCACAAGTCACTAAATAAGACGAGCACTAAAAGAAAAAGTATTGGTCCTACAAAATGAATAAGCAAGCGTGATAAAGATTACTATGAATGAAATTAATTTGTAAAGGAGATTGGAATGGATTTGGTCAAAGAAAAAGGACTTATAATAGCCTACCTGTGACCGTAGGCTTAAATAAAAAAAAAACTAATTAAGAAACAATTGTTTTGATTCAAAGTGGTCAATTAGATTATTTATCGATTTATATGAACTCTTGTAAATATTAGTATGTAAATCAACTTGTAAACACCGTGTGATGTTATGACGCGAGAATTTCTTTTAATACACCGTTCATGCAGACGCTCGACACAGTGCAAGTGAAGTTTTAAAGTTCGACGGTTTTCAGTGGCAGTATTCTACTGCACCATATGTGTGAAAAATCCGTTGATGTGTGCAGTGTGTAATAATCAGTGTCATTCCACACATGCAGTTGCAGTGGTAGCTACCACTTACCTGTGAATCCGTAACTGGATAGTGGACAGGAAGTGATGTGAGGCAGTTTCGGTGGCAGAAGCTCCCTCCAGCAATCTAAAAAGCACAAAGCCACGATCCGCCGAACAAAAGCGACGCACGGCACCTCAAGCGCGAAATCAACGCTCTGCAAGAAAGCTCCGGTCACGTGCGCGCGCACAGACTGAATTTCAAGATTGCTCGCAACAGTGGAGGCGGACAGCCACCACGTGACGAAATAATGTAAACGTTCAACCGCCAACGCAGTTGCTGTGCGCTACATTCTGTAGCAAAAACATTCACACCCAGTACTGAAAACATTTTATATGTATCATAAACCTTCCGAGAGACTCTAAGATAGAGAAGTTAACGTAATTATTGTAATGACTGATTGTACACAGAGACAAGTCACAAGGTCACCTCTGAACACTGTTGAAATGTAAACTTTGACGAGAGGTCACGATACGAATGAAAATAAGCACACGAAAATACGTCAAAGGATCCGATCCTTCCTATATCCCATCCCACATGTATATAAAATTAGTTTTGTAAGCTATTCTAATATAAGATATTTTATCTGTTTCATATGTGAAATAATTCGGAGAGCCACACACGAGCCCTGAAAGTGAAAGATATGGACTTCCTTGTCGAAGCCATCACCAGTGGCCGCTCTACAATCCACGTCTATCATAAATAGTGTATGTGCGACGAAAATAAATGTATAATTAAGTGCGACGACGGACAAGGCAATCAATCGACAAGACGATGACAATATAATGAATACTGTCAAAAGAGAAAGTTGTGTACCAGTTGTGATAGTCAAATTACTTTTGCAACGATGAAAAATGAAGTGTGACTCTATTTCCTTATAAATTTTGTAAATATGTGTACTTATAGCCTTAATTTTAAGAATCATCAAGATAGACTGAATCCATACAAACACTGATAGAAACACAGAACAAATTCACAATGATCCACCGTCAGTAATTACAAATTGAAACGTTAATTCTTTTTTTATGGAATGAATATGAAATGAAACTTTTAATAACCTGTGTGTTACACCCGAAAATTACAAATATTCCAATGGGCATGAGGATGAAAGTAATACCTTCGGTATTCCTTCCCTCCTCATGGGAGGCAGTGTAATATTAGTAATTTTCGCCTCACAAACATTAATATACGCTCAATAGTAAACGCCTGTTGGCCTAAAGTTATCGAACAATTGTAAAGTAAACGAAATGAACCATCGCATAGCAACGACAGAATCAATTATTCTTTATCTTTGCCGTTCTTGCGCGGTGCCAGTAAATCTCTATGTACATGTATCGACTAATGGTATAAAAAAGAATTCTGTTATTTCAAGACAAATGAGGCTTTTGGCGCCTCACCTTTTACTGTTTGTATTCCATGAGAGGCGGACGTCGACTTGCTGCGTTCTACAACTGTATTTTATATTTGATGTGAAAATATTGAGTGAATATGCTAATTGTTATTTTTTACAATTAGAAAAGATGTAGTTTCTAGTAACTGATATCGAACAGACAGCATCAAGAGGACATTTTGACTGTTATGTATAAAGTATTTAACCACAATGGTCATCTATTGTAATTTAATATGAAAAGGTATGTAGCATTAAAAAAAAAGTGTGTTAAAGATAAGTGTGCTTATTTTCGTATATTAACCTTGATGAGTCCATCTCCTTATTTACTTAACTTAATTATTTTGTGTTACTTCATCATCAGAAATTACGATCACACTGATGGGCCGAACGCAGCATGAGGCAGAAGGAACATTATCGTTTTCCTATTATTTCTGAACCAATTTTTTTTTTAATTGTGTTGTGTTGCTTTTCTTTTAAAGTCTATAAATCTTCTGGTCCCTTAGTGTTGTTCCGGGTATGACTGTATCGCGACTATAAAAATGCACAGAAATGATAATGTTTCTTCCGAGTGATCTCAAATATATATATATATCAATATGCTGCTCTTATTCAGGTATTTAATGGTCAACATATGTTATTATAATAGCGTAATAAATCCCTGATTCTATGGCCAAGTGGCCCACCAAAATATTCAATTTTTCGACATTAAAAAAAAAGTAACAATTCATTTTATTTTTTGTCCCCCAAGAGCAACGCTACACCATGAAACACAGAAATTGCATCGGGATTGAATACATAAGGGACAATGCCGACTGAAGTACAAAATGAGTTAATCTTCTAAGGGCTTGTGCTTTGAGCGGCTCCTGGGAGACCAGTATTAGATTATGATGCACCAGTGCAGGTTTACTGTAGCCATTGGACCTTCACACTGATCATGAAACACAGAAATTGCATTGGGATTGAATACAAAAAGCACAATGCCGACGTAAGTACAAGAAGAGTGAATCTTCTAAGAATTGGTGCTTTGAGCGGCTCCTGGGAGACCAGTATTAGATTCCGTTGCACCAGTGCAGGTTTACTGTATCCCTTGGACCTTCGCATTGACCATGAAACACAGAAATTGCATCAGGATTAAATACAAAATGCACAATGCCAACTTAAGTGCAAGAAGAGTGAGGATTCTAAGAATTTGTGCTTTGAGCGGCTCCTCGGAGACCAGTATTACATTCCGATGCACCAGTGAAGGTTTACCGTATCCCTTGGACCTTCACATTGACCATGAAACACAGAAATTGCATCAGGATGGAATACATAAGGGAAAATTCCGACTAAAGTACAAGAAGAGTGAATTTTGGAAGAGTTTGTGCTTTGAGCGGCTCCTGGGAGACCAGTATTAAATTCCGATGCACCAGTGTAGGTTTGCTGTATCTCTTGCACCTTCACATTAACCAAGAAACATAGAAATCGCATCGGGATTGAATACAAAAGGGACAATGCCGACTTAAGAACAAGAAGAGTGAGTCTTCTAAGAGTTTCTGCTCTGAGCGGCTCCTGGGAGACCAATATTAGATTCCGTTGCACCAGTGCAGGTTTATTGAATTCCTTGGACCTTCACATTGACCATGAAACACAGAAATCGCATCGGGATCGAATACAAAAGCACAATGCCGACTTGAGTACACGAAGACTGATCTTCTAAGAGTTTGTGCTTTGAGAGGCTCCTGGGTGACCAGTATTGGATTCCGATGCACCAGTACAGGTTTACTGTATCCCTTAGAGCTTGACATTGACCATCAAACACAGAAATTGCACGCGGACCAATACAAAAGATACATTGTCGACTTAAGTACAGGAAGAGAGAATCTTCTAATAATTTGTGATTTAAGGGGCTCCTGGGAGACCAGAATTACATTCCGATGCACCAGTGCAGGTTTACTGTATCCCTTGCACCTTCACTTTGACCATGAAGTGGAGAAATTACATTGGGATTGAATACAAAATGCACAATGCCAACTTACGTACAAGAAGAGTGAATCTTCTAAGAGTTTGTGCTTTGAGCGGCTCATGGGAGACCAGTATTTGATTTCGATGCACAAGTGCAGGTTTACTGTATCCCTTGGACCTTCACATTGACCATGAAACACAGAAATTGCTTCGGGATTGAATACAAAAGAGACAATCCCAACCTACGTACAAGAAGAGTGAATCTTCTAAGAGTTTGTGCTTTGAGCGGCTCCTCGGCGACCAGTGTTCGTTTCCGATGCACCAGTGCAGGTTTACTGTATCATTTGGACCTTCACATTGACCATGGAACACAGAAATTGCATCGGGATGGAATACATAAGGGACAATGCCGACTGAAGTACAAGAAGAGTGAATCCTCGAACGGTTTGTGCTTTGAGCGGTTCCTGGGAGACCAGTATTAGATTCCGATGCACCGGTGCTGGTTTACTGTATCCCTTGGAAGTTCGCATGGACCATGAAACACAATAAATGCATCAGGATTGAATACAAAAGGGACTGCAAACTTAACTACAAGAAGAGTTAATCATCTAAGTGTTAGTGCTTTGAGCGGCTCCTGAGAGACCAGTATTAGATTCCGATACACCAGTGCCGGTTTACTGTATCCCTTCAACCTTCACATTGACCACGAAACACAGAAATTGCATCGGGATTGAATACAAAAGGGACAATGCCGACTTAAGTACAAGAAGAGTTAATCTTTTAAGGGTTTGTTCTTTGAGCGGCTCCTGGGAGATTAGTAGTAGATTCCGATGTACCAGTGCAAGTTAACTGTATCCCTTGGACCTTCACATTGACCATGAAACACAGAAATTGCATCGGGATTGAATACAAAATACACAATGACGACTTTAGTACAAGAATAGTGAAACTTCTAGAAGTTTGTGCTTTGATCGGCTCATGGGAGACCAGTATTACATTCCGATGCACCAGTGCAGGTTTACTGTATCCCTTGGCCCTTTACATTGACCATGAAACACAGAAATTTCATCGGGATTGAATACATAAGGCACAATGCCGACTTCAGTATAAGAAGAGTGAATCTTCCAAGAGTTTGTGCTTTGAGCGGCTCCTGGGAGACCAGTATTAGATTCCGATGCACCAGCGCAGGTTTACTGTATCCCTTCGACCTTCACATTGACTATGAAACACAGAAATTGCATCGAGATTTTATACAAACGGGACAATGCCGACTTAAGTACCAGAAGTGCGAATGTTCTAAGAATTTGTGTTTGAGCGGCACCTGGGAGATCAGTATTAGATTCCGATGCACCTCTGCAGGTTTACTGTATCCCTTGGACCTTCAATTTCACCATGAAACACAGAAATTTCATCGGGATTGAATACAAAATACACAATGCCAACTTAAGTACAAGAAGAATGAATTTTCTAAGAAATTGTGCTTTTACCGACTCCATGGAGATCAGTGATCGATTCCGATGCACCAGTGCAGGTTTACTGTATCCCTTGGACCTTCACATTGACCATGCAACATAGAAATTGCATGGGGACCAATACAAAAGATACAATGATGACTTAAGTACAAGAGGAGTGATTCTTCTATTAGGTTGTGATTTGAGCGGCTCCTGGGAGACCAGTATTAAATTCCGATGCACCAGTGCAGGTTAACTGTATCCCTTGGACCCTTGGACCTCCACGTTGCCCATGAAATGCAGAAATCGAATCGGGATTGAATTCATAAGGGTCACGCCGACTGAAGTACAAGAAGAGTGAATCTTCTAAGAGTTTGAGCTTTGAGCGGCTCCTGGGAGACCAGTGTTAGATTCCGATGCACCAGTGAAGGTTTACTGTATCCCTTCGACCTTCACATTGACCACGAAACACAGAAATTGCATCGGGATTGAATACAAAAGGACAATGCCAACTTAAGTACATGAAGAGGTAATCTTTTAAGGGTTTGTGCTTTAAACGGCTCCTGGGAGACCAGTATTAGATTCCGATGCACCAGTGCAGGTTTACTGTAGCCATTGGACCTTCACATTGACCATGAAACACAGAAATTGCTCAGGGATTAAATACAAAATGCACAATGCCAACTTTAGTACAAGAGGAGTGAATCTTCTAAGAGTTTGTGCTTTGAGCGGCTCATGGGAGATCACTATTAGATTCCGATGCACCAGTGCAGGTTGACTGTATCCCTTGGCCCTTCACATTGACCATGAAACACAGAAATTGCATCGGGATTGAATACATAAGGCACAATGCCGACTTAAGTACAAGAAGAGTGAATCTTCTAAGAGTTTGTGCTATGACCGGCGCCTGAGATACCAGTATTAGATTACGATGCACCAGTGCAGGTTTACTGTATCCCCTGGAGCTTCACATTGACCATGAAACATAGAAATTGCATCGGGATGGTATACATAAGGGACAATGCCGACTGAAGTACAAGAAGCGTGAATCTTCTAAGAGTTTGAGCTTTGAGCGACTCCTGGTTGTCCAGTATTAGATTCCGATGCTCCTCTGCAGGTTTACTGTATCCCTTGGAACTTCGCATTGACCATGAAACACAGAAATTGCTCGGGATTGAATACAAGAGGGACAATGCCGACTTAAGTACAAGAAGAGTGAATCCTCGAACGGTTTGTGCTTTGAACGGTTCCTGGGAGACCAGTATTAGATTACGATGCACCTGTGCTGGTTTACTGTATCCCTTGGACCTTCACATTGACCATGAAACACAGAAATTGCATCTGGATTGAATACAAAATGGACTGCCGACTTAATTACACGAAGAGTTAATCATCTAAGAGTTAGTGCTTTGAGCGGCTCCTGAGAGACCAGTATTAGATTCCGATACACCAGTGCCGGTTTACTGTATCCCTTCAACCTTCACATTGACCACGAAACACAGAAATTGCATCGGGATTGTATACAAAAGGGACAATGCCGACTTAAGTACAAGAAGAGTTAATCTTTTAAGGGTTTGTTCTTTGAGCGGCTCCTGGGAGATTAGTAGTAGATTCCGATGCACCAGTGCAAGTTAACTGTATCCCTTGGACCTTCACATTGACCATGAAACACAGAAATTGCATCGGGATTGAATACAAAATACACAATGACGACTTTAGTACAAGAATAGTTAAACTTCTAAGAGTTTGTGCTTTGATCGGCTCATGGGAGACCAGTATTACATTCCGATGCACCAGTGCAGGTTTACTGTATCCCTTGGCCCTTTACATTGACCATGAAACACAGAAATTTCATCGGGATTGAATACATAAGGCACAATGCCGACTTCAGTATAAGAAGAGTGAATCTTCCAAGAGTTTGTGCTTTGAGCGGCTCCTGGGAGACCAGTATTAGATTCCGATGCACCAGCGCAGGTTTACTGTATCCCTTCGACCTTCACATTGACTATGAAACACAGAAATTGCATCGAGATTTTATACAAACGGGACAATGCCGACTTAAGTACCAGAAGTGCGAATGTTCTAAGAATTTGTGTTTGAGCGGCACCTGGGAGATCAGTATTAGATTCCGATGCACCTGTGCAGGTTTACTGTATCCCTTGGACCTTCAATTTCACCATGAAACACAGAAATTTCATCGGGATTGAATACAAAATACACAATGCCAACTTAAGTACAAGAAGAATAAATTTTCTAAGAAATTGTGCTTTCACCGACTCCATGGAGACCAGTGATCGATTCCGATGCACCAGTGCAGGTTTACTGTATCCCTTGGACCTTCACATTGACCATGCAACATAGAAATTGCATGGGGACCAATACAAAAGGTACAATGATGACTTAAGTACAAGAGGAGTGATTCTTCTATTAGGTTGTGATTTGAGCGGCTCCTGGGAGACCAGTATTAAATTCCGATGCACCAGTGCAGGTTAACTGTATCCCTTGGACCCTTGGACCTCCACGTTGCCCATGAAACGCAGAAATCGAATCGGGATTGAATTCATAAGGGTCACGCCGACTGAAGTACAAGAAGAGTGAATCTTCTAAGAGTTTGAGCTTTGAGCGGCTCCTGGGTGTCCAGTATTAGATTCCGATGCACCTGTGCAGGTTTACTGTATCCCTTGGAGCTTCACATTGACCATGAAAGACGGAAATTGCTCGGGATTGAATGCAAGAAGGACAATGCCGACTTAAGTACTAGATGAGTGAATCTTCGAAGGGTTTGTGTTTTGAGCGGCTCCTGGGAGGCCACTATTAGATTTCGATGCACAAGTGCAGGTTTACTGTATCCCTTGGACCTTCACACTGACCATGAAACACAGAAATTGCTTCGGGATTGAATACAAGAGAGACAATCCCAACCTAAGTACAAGAAGAGTGAATGTTCTAAGAGTTTGTGCTTTGAGCGGCTCCTCGGCGACCAGTGTTCGTTTCCGATGCACCAGTGCAGGTTTACTGTATCCCTTGGACCTTCACATTGACCATGGAACACAGAAATTGCATCGGGATGGAATACATAAGGGACAATGCCGACTGAAGTACAAGAAGAGTGAATCCTCGAACGGTTTGTGCTTTGAGCGGTTCCTGGGTGACCAGTATTAGATTCCGATGCACCAGTGCTGGTTTACTGTATCCCTTGGAAGTTCACATGGACCATGAAACACAATAAATGCATCAGGATTGAATACAAAAGGGACTGCAAACTTAACTACAAGAAGAGTTAATCATCTAATTGTTAGTGCTTTGAGCGGCTCCTGGGAGACCAGTGTTAGATTCCGATGCACCAGTGAAGGTTTACTGTATCCCTTCGACCTTCACATTGACCACGAAACACAGAAATTGCATCGGGATTGAATACAAAAGGACAATGCCAACTTAAGTACGTGAAGAGGTAATCTTTTAAGGGTTTGTGCTTTAAACGGCTCCTGGGAGACCAGTATTAGATTCCGATGCACCAGTGCAGGTTTACTGTAGCCATTGGACCTTCACATTGACCATGAAACACAGAAATTGCATAGGGATTAAATACAAAATGCACAATGCCAACTTTAGTACAAGAGGAGTGAATCTTCTACGAGTTTGTGCTTTGAGCGGCTCATGGGAGATCAGTATTAGATTCCGATGCACCAGTGCAGGTTAACTGTATCCCTTGGCCCTTCACATTGACCATGAAACACAGAAATTGCATCGGGATTGAATACATAAGGCACAATGCCGACTTAAGTACAAGAAGAGTGAATCTTCTAAGAGTTTGTGCTATGACCGGCGTCTGAGATACCAGTATTAGATTACGATGCACCAGTGCAGGTTTACTGTATCCCCTGGAGCTTCACATTGAAGATGAAACATAGAAATTGCATCGGGATGGTATACATAAGGGACAATGCCGACTGAAGTACAAGAAGCGTGAATCTTCTAAGAGTTTGAGCTTTGAGCGACTCCTGGCTGTCCAGTATTAGATTCCGATGCTCCTCTGCAGGTTTACTGTATTCCTTGGACCTTCGCATTGACCATGAAACACAGAAATTGCTCGGGATTGAATACAAGAGGGACAATGCCGACTTAAGTAAAAGAAGAGTGAATCCTCGAACAATTTGTGCTTTGAACGGTTCCTGGGAGACCGGTATTAGATTACGATGCACCTGTGCTGGTTTACTGTATCCCTTCGACCTTCACATTGACCACGAAACACAGAAATTGCATCGGGATTGAATACAAAAGGGACAATGCCGACTTAAGTACAAGATGAGTTAATCTTTTAAGGGTTTGTTCTTTGAGCGGCTCCTGGGAGACCAGTAGTAGATTCCGATGCACCAGTGCAAGTTAACTGTATCCCTTGGACCTTCACATTGACCATGAAACACAGAAATTGCATCGGGATTGAATACAAAATACACAATGACGACTTTAGTACAATAATAGTGAAACTTCTAAGAGTTTGTGTTTTGATCGGCTCATGGGAGACCAGTATTACATTCCGTTGCACCAGTGCAGGTTTACTGTATCCCTTGGCCCTTTACATTGACCATGAAACACAGAAATTTCATCGTGATTGAATACATAAGGCACAATGTCGACTTCAGTATAAGAAGAGTGAATCTTCCAAGAGTTTGTGCTTTGAGCGGCTCCTGGGAGACCAGTATTAGATTCCGATGCACCAGTGCAGGTTAACTGTATCATTTGGACCCTTGGACCTCCACATTGCCCATGAAACGCAGAAATCGAATCGGGATTGAATTCATAAGGGTCACGCCGACTGAAGTACGAGAAGAGTGAATCTTCTAAGAGTTTGAGCTTTGAGCGGTTCCTGGGTGTCCAGTATTAGATTCCGATGCACCTGTGCAGGTGTACTGTATCCCTTGGAGCTTCACATTGACCATGAAATACGGAAATTGCTCGGGATTGAATGCAAGAGGGACAATGCCGACTTAAGTACAAGATGAGTGAATCTTCGAAGGATTTGTGTTTGAGCGGCTCCTGGGAGATCAGTATTAGATTCCGATGCACCTGTGCAGGTTTACTGTATCCCTTGGACCTTCAATTTCACCATGAAACACAGAAATTTCATCGGGATTGAATACAAAATACACAATGCCAACTTAAGTACAAGAAGAATGAATTTTCTAAGAAATTGTGCTTTGACCGACTCCATGGAGACCAGTGATCGATTCCGATGCACCAGTGCAGGTTTACTGTATCTCTTGGACATTCACATTGACCATGCAACATAGAAATTGCATGGGGACCAATACAAAACATACAATGATGACTTAAGTACAAGAGGAGTGATTCTTCTAATAGGTTGTGATTTGAGCGGCTCCTGGGAGACCAGTATTAAATCCCGATGCACCAGTGCAGGTTAACTGTATCATTTGGACCCTTGGACCTCCACATTGCCCATGAAACGCAGAAATCGAATCGGGATTGAATTCATAAGGGTCACGCCGACTGAAGTACGAGAAGAGTGAATCTTCTAAGAGTTTGAGCTTTGAGCGGCTCCTGGGTGTCCAGTATTAGATTCCGATGCACCTGTGCAGGTTTACTGTATCCCTTGGAGCTTCACAGTGACCATGAAACACGGAAATTGCTCGGGATTGAATGCAAGAGGGACAATGCCGACTTAAGTACAAGATGAGTGAATCTTCGAAGGATTTGTGTTTGCGCGGCTCCTGGGACACCACTATTAGATTCCGATGCACCAGTGCAGGTTTACTGTATCCCTTCGACCTATACATTGACCATGAAACACATAAATTGCATCGGGATTGAATACAAAAGGACTGCCGACTTAAGTGCAACAAGAGTTAATCGACTAAGAGTTTGTGCTTTGAGCGGCTCCTGGGAGACCAGTTTTAGATTCCGATGCATCAGTGCAGTTTTACCGTATCCCTTGGACCTTCACATTGGCCATGAAACACAGAAATTGCATCAGGATGGAATACTAAAATGAAAATCCGACCCAAGTACAAGAAGAGTGAATTTTGTAAGATTTTGTGCTTTGAGCGGCTCCAGAAAGACCAGTATTAAATTCCGATGCACCAGTGGAGGTTTACTTTGTCCCTTTGACCCTCACATTGCCCAAGAAACACAGAAATCGCATCGGGATTGAATACAAAAGGGATAATGCCGACTTAAGAACAAGAAGAGTGAGTCTTCTAAGAGTTTGTGCTTGGAGCGGCTCATGGGAGACCACTATTAAATTCCGATGCACCAGTGCAGGTTTACTGTATCCCTTGGCCCTTCACATTGACCATGAAACACAGAAATCGCATCAGGATCAAATACTAAAGCACAATGCCGACTTGAGTACAAGAAAGGTGAATCTTCTAAGAGTTTGTGCTTTGAGAGGCTATTGGGTGACCATTATTAGATTCCGATGCACCAGTAGAGGTTTACTGTATTCCTTGGAGCTTGACATTGACTATGAAACACAGAAATTGCACGCGGACCAATACAAACGATACAATGTCGACTTCAGTACAAGAAGAGTGAATCTTCTAATAGTTTGTGATTTGAGGGGCTCCTGGGAGACCAGTATTACATTCCGATGCACCAGTGCAGGTTTACTGTATCCCTTGGACCTACTCATTGACCATGAAACACATAAATTGCTTCGGGATTGAATACAAAAGAGACAATCCCAACCTAAGTACAATAAGAGTGAATCTTCTAAGAGTTTGTGTTTTGAGCGGCTCCTGGGAGACCAGTATTAGGATCCGATGCACCGGTGCAGGTTAACTGTATCTGTTGGTCCTTCACATTGACCATGAAACACAGATATTGCGACGGGATTGAATACAAAAGGGACAATGTCGACTTAAGTACAAGAAGAGTGATCTCCTCAGAGGTTGTCCTATAAACGGAGCCTGGGATACCAGTATTGGATTATGGTGCACCAGTGCAGGTTTACTGTATCCCTTGGAGCTTCACATTGACCATGAAACACGGAAATTGCATCGGGATGGAATTCATAAGGGACAATGCCGACTGAAGTACAAGAAGAGTGAATTTTCTAAGAAATTGAGCTTTGAGCGCCTCCTGGGTGTCCACTATTAGATTCCGATGCACCTGTGCAGGTTTACTGTATCACGTCGACCTTCACATTGACCATGAGACACAGAAATTGCTCGGGATTGATACAAGAGGGACAATGCCGAATTAAGTACAAGAAGAGTGAATCCTCGAATGGCTTGTGCTTTCAGCGGTTCCTGGGAGACCAGTATTAGATTTCGATGCACCAGTGCTGGTTTACTGTATCCCTTAGACCTTCACATTGACCATGAAACACAGTAATTGCATCGGGATTGAATACAAATGGGCTACCGACTTAACTACAAGAAGAGTCAATCATCTAAGAGTTTGAGCTTTGAGCGGCTCCTGGGTGTCCAGTATTTGATTCCGATGCACCTGTGCAGGTCTACTGTATCCCTTGGACCTTCATATTGACCATGAAACACAGAAATTGCATCGGGATGGAATACATAAGGGACAATGCCGACTTAAGTACAAGAAGAGTGTATCTTCGAAGGGTTTGTGTTTGAGCGGCTCCTGGGAGGCCACTATTAGATTCCGATGCACCAGTGCAAGTTTACTGTATCCCTTGGATCTTCAGATTGACCATGCAACACAGAAATTGCATGGGGACCAATACAAAAGATACAATGATGACCTAAGTACAAGAGGAGTGATTCTTCTATTAGGTTGTGTTTTGAGCGGCTCCTGGGAGACCAGTATTAAATTTCGATGCACCAGTGCAGGTTAACTGTATCCCTTGGACCCTTGGACCTCCACATTGCCTATGAAACGCAGAAATCGAATCGGGATTGAATTTATAAGGGACACGCCGACTGAAGTACAAGAAGAGTGAATCTTCTAAGAGTTTGAGCTTTGAGCGGCTCCTGGGTGTCCAGTATTTGATTCCGATGCACCTGTGCAGGTTTGCTGTATCCCTTGGGCCTTCAAATTGACCATGAAACACAGAAATAGAATGCAAGATGGACAATGACGACTTAAGTACAAGAACAGTGAATCTTCGAAGGGCTTGTGCTTTGAGCGGCTCCTGGGAGACCAGTATTCGATTCCGATGCACCAGTGCAGGTTTACTGTATCCATTGGACCTTCACATTAACCATGAAACACAGAAATTGCATCGGCATTGAATACAAAAAGATCTGCCGACTTAAGTACAAGAAGAGTTAATCATCTAAGAGTTTGTGCTTTGAGCGGCTCCTGGGAGTCCAGTATTAGATTCCGATGCACTAGTACAGGTTTACTGTATCCCTTGGACCTTCTTATTGACCATGAAAAACAGATATTGCATTGCGACCAATACAAATGACACAATGTAGACTTAAGTACAAGAAGAGTAATTCTTCTAATAGTTTGTGATTTGAGCGGCTCCGGGGAGACCAGTATTTAATTCCGATGCACCAGTGAAGGATAACTGTTCCCCTTGGACCACCACATTGACCATGAAACACAGAAATCGAATCCGGATTGAATACAATGGGAACAATGAGCACTTAAGTACGAGAAGAGTGAATCTTCTAAGAGTTTGCGGTTTGAGCGGCTCTCAGGAGACCTGTATTAGATTCCGATGCACCAGCGCAAGTTTACTGTATCCCTTGGACCTTCACATTGACCATGAAACACAGAAATTGCATCGGGATTGAATACAAAAGGGACATTGCCGACTGAAGTACCATAAGAGTGAATCTTCTAAGAGTTTGAGCTTTGAGCGGCTCCTGGGTGTCCAGTATTAGATTCCGATGCACCTGTGCAGGTTCACTGTATCCCTTGGAGCTTCACATTGACCATGAAACACGGAAATTGCTCGGGATTGAATGCAAGAGGGACAATGCCGACTTAAGTACAAGATGAGTGAATCTTCGAAGGGTTTGTGCTTTGAGCGGCTCCTGGGAGGCCACTATTAGATTCCGATGCACCAGTGCAAGTTTACTGTATCCCTTGGACCTTCACATTGACCATGAAACACAGAAATTGCATCGGGATGGAATATATAAGGGACAATGCCGACTGAAGTACACGATGAGTGAATCTTTTAAGAGTTTGAGCTTTGAGCGGCTCCTGGGTGTCCAGTATTAGATTCCGATGCACCAGTGCAGGTTAACTATATCCCTTGGACCCTTGGACCTCCACATTGCCCATGAAACGCAGAAATCGAATCGAGATTGAATTCTTGAGGGACACGCCGACTGAAGTACAAGAAGAGTGAATCTTCTAAGAGTTTGAGCTTTGAGCGGCTCCTGCGTGTCCAGTATTAGAATCCGATGCACCTGTGCAGGTTTACTGTATCCCTTGGAGCTTCACATTGACCATGAAACACAGAAATTGTATCGGGATTGATTACAAAATGGACTGCCGACTTAAGTGCAAGAAGAGTTAATCATCAAAGTGTTTGTGCTTTGAGCGGCTCCTGGGAGACCAGTATTAGATTCCGATGCACCTGCGCAGGTTTTTTGCATCCCTTCGACATCCACATTGCCCATGAAACGAAGAAATCGAATCGGGATTGAATTCTTAAGGGACACGACGACTGAAGTACAAGAAGAGTGAATCTTCTAAGAGTTTGAGCTTTGCGTGGCTCCTGGGTGTCCAGTATTTGATTCCGATGCACCTGTGCAGGTCTACTGTATCCCTACGACCTTCATATTGACCATGAAACACAGAAATTGCATCGGGATTGAATACAAAAGAGACAATAACCACATAAGTACAAGAAGAGTGAATCTTCTAAGGGTTTGTGCTTTGAGCGGCTCATGGGAGACCGGTTTTAGATTCCGATGCACCTGTGCAGGTTGCTGTATCCCTTGGACCTTCAATTTGACCATGAAACACAGAAATTGCATCGGGATTGAATATTGAACGCACAATGCCAACTTAAGTGCAAGATGACTGAATTTTCTAAGAGTTTGTGCTTTGAGCGGATCCTTGGAGACCAGTTTTAGATTCCGATGCACCAGTGGAGGTTTACCGTATCCCTTGGACCTTCACATTGGCCATGAAACACAGAAATTGCGTCAGGATGAAATACATAAGGGACAATGCCGACCGAAGTACAAGAAGAGTGAATTTTGTAAGAGTTTGTGCTTTGAGCGGCTCCAGGAAGACCAGTATCAGATTCCGATGCACCACCGCAGTTTCACTGTATCCCTTCGACCTTCACATTCACCATGAAACACAGAAATTGCATCGGGATTGAATACAAAAGTGACAATAACCACATAAGTACCGGAAGAGCGAATCTTCTAAGTGTTTGTGTTTGAGCGGCTCCTGGGAGATCAGTATTAGTTTCCGATGCACCAGTGCAGGTTTACTGTATCCGTTGGACCTTCAATTTGACCATGAAACAAGGAATTTTCATCGGAGTTGATTACAAAATTCACAATGCCAACTTAAGTACAAGAAGAGTGAATTTTCTAAGAATTTGTGCTTTGAGCGACTCATTGGAGACCACTGTTCGAATCCGATGCACCAGTGCAGGTTCACTGCATCTTTTGGACCTTCATATTGACCATGAAACACAGAAATTGCATCGGGATGGAATACATAAGGGACAATGCCGACTGAAGTACAAGAAGAGTGAATCTTTTAAGAGTTTGAGTTTTGAGCGGCTCCTGGGTGTCCAGTATTAGATTCCGATGCACCTGTGCAGGTTTACTGTATCCCTTCGACCTTCACATTGACCATGAAACACAGAAATTGCTCGGGATTGAATACAAGATGGACAATGCCGACTTAAGTACAAGAACAGTGATTCTTCGAAGGGCTTGTGCTTTGAAAGGCTCCTGCGAGACCAGTATTGGATTCCGATGCACCAGTGCAGGTTTACTGTATCTGTTGGACCTTCACTTTGACCATGAAACGTAGAAATTGCATCGGGATTGAATACAAAATGCACGATGCCGACTTAAGTGCATGAAGAGTGAATCTTCTAAGAGTTTGTGCTTTGAGCGGCTCCTGGGAGACCAGTATTAGATGCCGATGCACCAGTGCAGATTTACTGTATCCCTTGGACCTCCACATTGACCATGAAACATAGAAATCGAATCGGGATTGAATACAAAGGGAACAATGCAGACTTAAGTTCAAGAAGAGTGAATCTTCTTTGAGTTTGTGCTTTTAGCGGCTCCTGGGAGACCAGTAATAGATTCCGATGCACCAGTGCTGGTTTACTGTATCCCTTTAACATTCACTTTGACCAAGAAACACAGAAATCGCATCGGGATTGAACACAAAGGGGACAATGCCGACTTAAGAACAAGAAGAGTGAGTCTTCTAAGAGTGTGTGCTTTGAGCGGCTCATGGGAGACCAGTGTTAGATTCCGATGCACCAGTGCAGGTTTACTGTATCCCTTGGCCCTTCGCATTGACCATGAAACACAGAAATTGCATCGGGATTGAATACATAAGGCACAATGCCGACTTAAGTACAAGAAGAGTGAATCTTCTAAGTGTTTGTGATTTGAGCGGCTCCTGGGAGACCAGTATTAGATTCCGACGCACCAGCGCACGTTCACTGTATCCCTTCGACCTTCACATTGACCATGACACACAGAAATTGCATCGAGATTGAATACAAACGGGACAATTCCGACTTAAGTACCAGAAGAGCGAATCTTCTAAGTGTTTGAGCTTTAAGCGGCTCATGGGTGTCCAGTATTAGATTCAGATGCACCTGTGCAAGTTTGCTGTATCCCTTGGACCTTCACATTGACCATGAAACACAGAAATTGCTCGGGATTGAATATAAGATGGACAATGCCGACTTAAGTACAAGAACAGTGAATCTTCGAAGGGCTTGTGCTTTGAGCGGCTCCTGGGTGACCAGTATTCGATTCCGATGCACCAGTGCAGGTTTACTGTATCCATTGGACCTTCACATTAACCATGAAACACAGAAATTGCATCGATATTGGAAACAAACGGGAATATGCCGACTTCAGTACAAGGAGAGTGATATTTCTAAGAGGTTGTGGGTTGAGCAGCTCCAGGGAGACCAGTATTAGATTCCGATGATCCAGTGCTGGTGTACTGTATCCCTTGGACTTTCAAATTGCCCATGAAACTCAGAAATTGCACCGGGAATGAACACAAAAGGGACAATGCCGACTTAAGTACCATAAGAGCGAGTCTTCTAAGAATTTGTCTTTTCAGCGGCTCCTGGGAGACCAGTATTAGATTCCGATTACCAGTGCAGGTTTACTGTATCCCTTCGGCCTTCACATTGACCATGAAACACAGAAATTGCATCGGGATTGAATACAAAAGGGACATTGCCGGCTTAAGTACAAAAAGAGGTGATCTTCTAAGGGTTTGTGCTTTGAGCGGCTCCTGGGAGGCCAGTATTACATTTCGATGCACCAGTGCAGGTTTACTGTAGCCATTGGACCTTCCCATTGACCATGAAACACAGAAATTGCATCGGGATTGAATACAAAATACACAATGCCAACTTAAGTACAAGAAGAGTGTATTCTCTAAGAGTTTGTGCTTTGAGCGGCTCCTCGGAGACCAGTGTTCGATTTCGTTGCACCAGTGAAGGTTTACTGTATCCCTTGGACCATCACATTGACCTTGAAACACAGAAATTGCATCGGGATGGAATACATAAGGGACAATGCCGACTGAAGTACCAGAAGAGTGAATCTTCTAAGTGTTTGAGCTTTGAGCGGCTCCTGGGTGTCCAGTATTGGATTCCGATGCACCTGTGCAGATTTACTGTATATCTTGGACCCTCTCATTGACCATGAAACACAGAAATAGCTCGGGATTGAATACAAGAGGGACAATGCCGACTTAAGTACAAGAAGAGTGAATCTTCGGAGGGTTTGTGCTTTGAGCGGGTTCTGGGAGATCAGTATTAGATTCCGATGCACCAGCGCAGGTTTACTGTATCCCTTCGACCTTCACATTGACCATGAAACACAGAAATTGCATTGAGATTAAATACAAACGGGACAATGCCGACTTAAGTACCAGAAGAGCGATTCCTCTAAGAGTTTGCGTTTGAACTGCTCCTGGGAGATCAGTATTAGATTCCGATGCACCAGTGCAGGTTTACTGTATCCCTTGGACCTTCAATTTGACCATGAAACAAAGAATTTTCGTCGGGATTGATTACAAAACACACAATGCCAACTTAAGTACAAGAAGAGTGAATTTTCTACGAATTTGTGCTTTGAGCGACTCCTTGGAGACCACTGTTCGATTCGGATGCACCAGTGCAGGTTTACTGTATCCCTTGGACCTTCACAATGACCATGAAACATAGAAATTGCATCGGGATGGAATACATAAGGGACAATGCCGCCTGAAGTACATGAAGATGCGAATCTTCTAAGTGTTTGAGATTTGAGCAGCTCCTGGGAGTCCAGTATTAGATTCCGATGATCCTGTGCAGGTTTACTGTATCCCTTGGACCTTCACATTGACCATGAAACACAGAAATTGCATCGAGATTGAATACATACGGGACAATGCCGACTTAAGTACTAGAACAGCGAATCTTCTAGGAGTTTGTGTTTTAACGGCTCCTGGTGATCAGTATTACATTCCGATGCACCAGTGCAGGTTTACTGTATGCCTTGGACCTCCAATTTGACAATCAAACACAGAATTTTCATCGGGATTGATTACAAAATACACAATGCCAACTTAGGTACAAGAAGAGTGAATTTTCTAAGAATTTGTGCTTTGAGCGACTCCTTGGAGACCACTGTTCGATTCCGATGCATCAGTGCAGGTTTACTGTATCCCTTGCACCTTCACATTAATTATGAAACACAGAAATTGCATCGATATTGAAAACAAACGGGAATATGCCGACTTAAGTACAAGGAGTGTGATATTTCTAAGAGGTTGTTGGTTGAGCAGCTCCAGGAAGACCAGTATTAGATTCCGATGATCCAGTGCAGGTTTGCTGTATCCCTTGGACTTTCACATTGCCCATGAAACTCAGAAATTGCACCGGGATTGAATACAAAAGGGACAATGCCGACTTAAGTACCAGAAGAGCGAGTCTACTAAGGGTTTGTGCTTTCAGCGGCTCCTGGGAGACCAGTATTATATTCCGATGCACCAGTGCAGGTTTACTGTATCCCTTGGACCTTTACATTGACCATGAAACACAGAAATTGCATCGGGATTGAATATAAAATGCACAATGCCAACTTAAGTGCAAAAAGAGTGAATTTTCTTAGGGTTTGTGCTCTCAGCGGCTCCTCGGAGACGAGTATTAGATTCCGATGCACCAGTGCAGGTTTACCGTATCCCTTGGACCTTCACACACAGAAACACAGAAATTGCATCAGGATGGAATACATAAGGGACAATGCCAACTCAAGTACAAGAAGAGTGAATTTTGTAAGAGTATGTGCTTTGAGCGGCTCCAGGGAGACCAGTATTAAAATCCGATTCACCAGTGCAGGATAACTGTATCCCTTTGACCTTCACATTGACCAAGACACACAGAAATCGCATTGGGATTGAATACAAAATGGAAAATGCCGACTTAATAACAAGAAGTGTGAGTCTCCTAAGAGTTTGTGCGTTGAGCGGCACATGGGAGACCAGTATAAGATTCCGATGCACCAGTGCAGGTTTACTGTATCCCTTGGACTTTCACATTGCCCATGAAACACAGAAATTGCATGGGGACCAATACAAAAGAACCAATGCCGACTTAAGTACAAGAAGAGTGAATCATCTACAAGTTTGTGTTTGAGCGGTTCCTGGGAAACCGGTATTAGATTCCGATGCACTAGTGCAAGTTTACTGTATCTTTTGGACCTTCACATTGACCATGAAACACAGAAATTGCGTCGGGAATGAATACAAAAGGGACAATGCCGACTTAAGTACCAGAAGAGCGAGTCTACTAAGGGTTTGTGCTTTCAGCGGCTCCTGGGAGACCAGTATTAGATTCCGATGCCCCAGTGCAGGTTTGCTGTATCCCTTGGACCTTCACATTGACCATGAAACACTGAAATTGCATCGGGATAGAATATAAAAGGCACAATGCCAAACTAAGTACAAGAAGAGTGAATCTTATAGAGTTTCTGGTTTGAGCGGCTCCTGGGAGACCAGTATTACATTCCGATGCACCAGTGCAGGTTTACTGTATCCCTTCGACCTTCACATTGACCATGAATCACAGATATTTGCATCGAGATTGAATACAAACGGGACAATGCCGACTTAAGTTCAAGACGAGTGAATTCTCTTAGAGTTTATGGGTTGAGCAGCTCCTGGGAGACCAGTATTAGAATCCGATGCACTAGTGCAGGTTTACTGAATCCCTTGGACCTTCAATTTGACCATGAAACACAGAAATTGCATCGGAATTGAATACAAAATACACTATGCCAACTTAAGTACAAGAAGAGTGAATTTTCTAAGAGTTTGTGCTTTGAGCAGCTCCTCAGAGACCTGTGTTCGATTCCGATGCACCAGTGCCGGTTTACTGTATCCCTTGGACCTTCACATTCACCATGAAACACAGAAATTGCATCATGATATAATACATAAGGGACAATACCGTCTGAAGTACAAGAAAAGTGAATCTTTCAGGATGTTTGAGACTTGAGCGGCTCCTGGGTGTCCAGTATTAGATTCCGATGCACCTGTGCAGGTTTACTGTATCCCTTGGACTTTCACGTTGACCATGAAACACAGTAATTGCTCGGGATTGAATTCAAGAGTGTCAATGCCGACGTAAGTACAAGAAGAGTGAATCTTCGACGGGGTTGTGCTTTGAGCGGCTCCTGGGAGACCAGTATTAGATTCCGATGCCCCAGTGGAGGTTTACTGTATCCCTTGGACCTTCACATTGACCATGAAACACAGAAATTGTATCGGGATTGAATATAAAAGGCACAATGCCAAACTAAGTACAAGAAGAGTGAATCTTCTAATAGTTTGTGATTTGAGCGGCTCCTCGGAGACCAGTATTAAATTCCAATGCACCAGTGCAGGTTTACTGTATCCCTTGGACCGCCACATTCACCATGAAATTCAGAAATCGAATCGGGATAGAACACAAAGGGAACAATGCCGTCTTAAGTACAAGAATAGTGAATCTTCTAAGAGTTTGTGCTTTGAGCGGCTCCTGGGAGACCAGTATTAGATTCCAATGCACCAGTGCAGGTTTACTGTATCCCTCGGACCTTCACATTGACCATGAAACACAGAAATTGCATCGGGATTGAATACAAAAGGGACTGCCGACTTAAGTACAAGAAGAGTTAATCATCTAAGAGATTGTGTTTTGAGTGGCCCCTGGGAGACCAGTATTAGATTCCGATGCACCAGTGCAGGTTTACTGCTTTCCTTGGCCCTTCACATTGACCATGAAATAGAGAAATTGCATTGGGATTAAATACAAAATGCACAATGCCGATTTATGTACCAGAAGAGCGAATCTTCTAAGAGTTTGTGCTTTGAGCGGCTCCAGGAAGACCTGTATTAGATTCCGATGCAGCAGTGCAGGTTTACTGTATCCCTTAGACCTTCACATTGACCATGAATCACAGATATTGCATCGAGATTGAATACAAACGGGCAATGCCGACTTAAGTACAAGACGAGTGAATTTTCTAAGAGTTTATGGGTTGAGCAGCTCCTGGGAGACCAGTATTAGATTCCGATGCACTAGTGCAGGTTTTCTGAATCCCTTGGACCTTCAATTTGACCATGAAACACAGAAAATGCATTGGAATTGAATACAAAATACACTATGCCAACTAAAGTACAAGAAGAGTGAATTTTCTAACAGTTCGTGCTTTGAGCGGCTCCTCAGAGACCTGTGTTCGATTCCGATGCACCAGTGCAGGTTTACTTTATCCCTTGGACCTTCACATTCACCATGAAACACAGAAATTGCATCATGATTTAATACATAAGGGACAATACCGTCTGAAGTACAAGAAGAGTGAATCTTTCAGGATGTTTGAGCTTTGAGCGGCTCCTGGGTGTCCAGTATTAGATTCCGATGCACCTGTGCAGGAGTTACTGTATCACTTGGACTTTCACGTTGACCATGAAACACAGTAATTGCTCGCGATTGAATTCAAGAAGGACAATGCCGACGTAGGTACAAGAAGAGTGAATTTTCTAAGCGTTTGTGGGTTGAGCAGCTCCTGGGAGACCAGTATTAGATTCCGATACACCAGTGCAGGTTTACTGAATCCCTTGGACCTTCAATTTGACCGTAAGACACAGAAATTCCATCGGGATATAATACAAATTACACAATGCCCACTTAAGTACAAAAAAAGTGAATTTTCTAAGAGTTTGTGCTTTGAGCGGCTCCTCGTAGACCTGTGTTCGATTCTGAGGCACCAGTGCAGGTTTACTGTATCCCTTGGACCTTCACATTGACCAGGAAACACAGTAATTGCATCGGTATGGAATACATAAGGGACAATGCCGACTGAAGTACAAGAAGAGTGAATCTTTCAAGAGTTTGAGCATTAAGCGGCTCCTGGGTGTCAGTATTAGATTCCGATGCACCTGTGCAGGTTTACTGTATCCCTTGGACCTTCACATTGACCATGAAACACAGAAATTGCTCGGGATTGAATACAAGACGGACAATGCTGACTTAAGTACAAGAAGAGTGAATCTTCGACGGGTTTGTGCTTTGAGCGGTTCCTGGGAGACCAGTTTAAGATTCCGATGCACCAGTGCAGGTTTACTGAATCCCTTGGACCTTCCCATTGACCATGAAACTCAGAAATTGCATCGGGATTGAATACAAAAGGGACTGCCGACTTTAGTACAAGAAGAGTTAATCTTCTATGAGTTTGTGTTTTGAGCGGCTCCTGGGAGACCTGAATTACGTTCCGATGCACCAGTGCAGGTTTACTGTATCCCTTCGACCTTCACATTGACCAGGAAACACAGAAATTGCATCGGGATGAAATACATAAGGGACAATGCCGACTGAAGCACAAGAAGAGTGAATCTTTCAAGAGTTTGAGCATTGAGCGGCTCCTGGGAGTCCAGTATTAGATTCCGATGCACCTGTGCAGGTTCACTGTATCCCTTGGACCTTCACATTGACCATGAAACACAGAAATTGCTCGGGATTGAATACAAGACGGACAATGCTGACTTAAGTACAAGAAGAGTGAATCTTCGACGGGTTTGTGCTTTGAGCGGCTCCTGGGAGACCAGTATTAGATTCCGATGCACCAGTACAGGTTTACTGTATCCCTTGGACCTTCACATTGACAATGAAACACAGAAATTGCATGGGGACCAATACGAAAGATACAATGTCGACTTAAGTACAAGAATAGTGAATCTTCCCTGAGTTAGTGTTTTGAGCTTCTCCTGGGAGACCAGTAATAGACTCCGATGCACCAGTGCGGGTTTACAGTATCCCTTGGACCTTCACATTGACCATGAAACACAGAAATTGCATCGGGATTGAATACAAAATGGACAATGCGACATAAGTACAAGATGAGAGAATTTTTTAAAAGTTTGTGGATTGAGCTGCTCCTGCGAGACCAGTATCAGATTCCGATGAACCACTGCAGGTTTATTGTATCCCTTGGACTTTCTCATAGACCATGAAACACAGAAATCGCATCGTGATTGAATACTAAAGGCACAATGCCGACTTGAGTACAAGAGTAATGAATCTTCTAAGGGATTGTGTTTTGTGCGGCTCCTGGGGGACAAGTATTAGATTCCGATGCACCAGTGCAGGTTTACTGTATCCCTTGGACCTGCACATTGACCATGAAACACAGAAATTTCATCGGGATTGAATACAAAATGGAGAATGCTGACATTAGTACAAGATGAGGGAATTTTCGAAGGGTTTGTGGTTTGAGCTGCTCCTAAGAGACCAGTATTACATTCCGATGAACCAGTGCAGGTTTATTGAATCACTTGGACCTTCACATTGGCCATGAAACACTGAGATCGCATCGGGATTGAATAAAAACGCACAATGCCGGCTTGAGTATAAGAGGAGAGAATGTTCTAAAAGTTTGTGCTTTGAGCGGCACCTGGGAGACCAGTATTAGATTCCGATGCACCAGTACAAGTTCACTGTACCCCTTAGATCTTCTTATTGACCATGAAACACAGAAATTGCATGGGGACCAATACAAAAGATACAATGTCGACTTAAGTACAAGAAGAGTGAATCTTATAAGAGTTTGTGCTTTGAGCGGCTCCTGGGAGACCAGTATTAGATTCCGCTGCACCAGCATAGATTTACTGTATCCGTTCGACGTTCACATTGACCGTGAAACACAGAAATTGCATCGAGATTGAATATAAACGGAACAATGCCGACTTTGGTACAAGAAGAGTGAATTTTCTGAGAAACTGTTTGTTGAGGAGCTCCAGGGAGACCAGTATTATATTCCGATGCACCAGTGCTAGTTTACTATATCCCTTGGAGCTTCACATTGCCCATGAAACACAGAAATTGCATCGGAATTAAATACAAGAGGGACATTGCCGACTTAAGTACCAGAAGAGCGAATCTTCTAAGAGTTTGTGCTTTAAGCGGCTCTTCGGAGACCAGTGTTCGATTGCGATGCACCAGTGGGGGTTTACTGTATCCCTTGGACCTTCACATTGACCATGAAACACAGAAATTGCTCGGGATTGAATACAAGAGGGACAACGCCGACTTAAGAACAAGAAGAGTGAATCTTCGAATGGTTTGTGCTTTCAGCGGCTCCTGGGAGACCAGTATTGGATTCCGATGCACCAGTGCAGGTTTACTGTATCCCTTGGACCTTCACATTGACCATGAAACACGGAAATTGCATCGGTATTCAATACAAAAGGGACTGCCGTCTTAAGTACAAGAAGAGGTAATCATCTAAGAGATTGTGCTTTGAGCGCCTCCTCGCAGACCAGTATTAGATTCCGATGCACCAGTGCAGGTTTACTGTATCCCTTCGAGCTTCACATTGACCATGAAACACATAATTTGCATCCGGACTGAATACAAAAGGGATAATGCCGACTTATGTACAAGTAGAGTGAATCTTCTAAGAGTTTGAGCTTTGAGCGGCTCCTGGGTGTCCAGTGTTAGTTCCCGATGCACCTGTGCTGGTTTACTGTATCCCTTGGACCTTCACATTGACCATGAAAAACAGAAATTGCATCGGGAGTGAATACAAAAGTGTCAATAACGACATACGTACAAGAAGAGTGAAATTTCTAAGCGTTTGTGCTTTGAGCGGTTCCTGGGAGACCAGTATTAGATTCCGATGTACCAGTGCAGGTTTACTGTATCCCCTGGACCTTCAATTTGACCATGAAACACAGAAATTGCATCGGGATTGAATACAAAATATACAATGCAACTTAAGTACAGGAAGAGTGAATTTTCTAACAGTTTGTGATTTGAGCGGCTCCTCAGAGACCAGTGTTCGATTCCGATGCACCAGTGCGGCTTTACTGTATCCCCTGGACTTTCAATTTGACCATGAAACACAGAAATTGCATCGGAATTGAATACAAAATACACTATGCCAACTTAAGTACAAGATGAGTGAATTTTTTAAGAGTTTGTGCTTTGAGCGGCTCCTCAGACACCAGTGTTCGTTTCCGATGCACCAGTGCAGGTTTACTGTATCCCTTGGACCTTCACATTCACCATGAAACACAGAAATTGCATCATGATTTAATACATAAGAGACAATACCGTCTGAAATACAAGAAGAGTGAATCTTTCAGGATGTTTGAGCTTTGAGCGGCTCCTGGGTGTCCAGTATTAGATTCTGATGCACCTGTGCAGGAGTTACTGTATCCCTTGGACTTTCACGTTGACCATGAAACACAGTAATTGCTCGCGATTGAATTCAAGAGGGACAATGCCGACGTAAGTACAAGAAGAGTGAATTTTCTAAGGGTTTGTGGGTTGAGCAGCTCCTGGGAGACCAGTATTAGATTCCGGTGCACCAGTGCAGGTTTACTGAATCCCTTGGACCTTTAATTTGACCATGAGACACAGAATTTCCATCGGGATATAATACAATTTACACAATGCCCACTTAAGTACAGAAAAAGTGAATTTTCTAAGAGTTTGTACTTTGAGCGGCTCCTCGTAGACCTGTGTTCGATTCCGATGCACCAGTGCAGGTTTACTGTATCCCTTCGACCTTCACATTGACAAGGAAACACAGAAATTGCATCGGGATGGAATACGTAAGGGACAATGCCGACTGAAGTACAAGAAGAGTGAATCTTTCAAGAGTTTGAGCATTGAGCGGCTCCTGGGAGTCCAGTATTAGATTCCGATGCACCTGTGCAGGTTTACTGTATCCCTTGGACCTTCACATTGACCATGAAACACAGAAATTGCTCGGGATTGAATACAAGACGGACAACGCTGACTTAAGTACAAGAAGAGTGAATCTTCGACGTGTTTGTGCTTTGAGCGGTTCCTGGTAGACCACTTTCAGATTCCGATGCACCAGTGCAGGTTTACTGTATCCCTTGGACCTTCCCATTGACCATGAAAATCAGAATTTGCATCGGGATTGAATACAAGAGGGACTGCCGACTTTAGTACAAGTGGAGTGAATTTTCTAAGAGTTTGTGCTTTGAGCGGCTCCTGGGAGACCAGTATTAGATTCCGATGCACCAGTACAGGTTTACTGTATCCCTTGGACCTTCACATTGACAATGAAACACAGAAATTGCCTGGGGACCAATACGAAAGATACAATGTCCACTTGAATACAAGAAGAGTCAATCTTCCCTGAGTTAGTGTTTTGAGCGGCTCCTGGGAGACCAGTATTAAATTCTGATGCACCAGTGCAGGTTTACTGTAGCCATTGTGTCTTCACATTGATCATGAAACACAGAAATTGCATTGGGATTGAATACGAAAAGGACAATGGCGACGTAAGCACAAGAAAAGTGAATCTTCTAAGAGTTTGTGCTTTGAGCGGCACCTGGGAGACCAGTATTAGATTCCGATGCACCAGTACAGGTTCACTGTACCCCTTAGATCTTCTTATTGACCATGAAACACAGAAATTGCATGGGACCAATACAAAAGATACAATGTCGACTTAAGTACAAGAAGACTGAATCTTAAAAGAGTTTGTGCTTTGAGCGGCACCTGGGAGACCAGTATTAGATTCCGATGCACCAGCGTAGGTTTACTGTATCCGTTCGACGTTCACATTGACCGTGAAACACAGATATTGCATCGAGATTGAATACAAACGGGACAATGCCGACTTTAGTACAAGAAGAGTAAATTTTCTGAGAAGTTGTTTGTTGAGGAGCTCCAGGGAGACCAGTATTAGATTCCGATGCACCAGTGCTAGTTTACTATATCCCTTGGAGCTTCACATTGCCCATGAAACACAGAAATTGCATCGGGATTGAATACAAGAGGGACAATGCCGTCTTAAGTACCAGAAGAGCGAATCTTCTAAGAGTTTGTGCTTTGAGCGGCTCTTCGGAGACCAGTGTTCGATTCCGATGCACCAGTGCGGGTTTACTGTATCCCTTGGACCTTCACATTGACCATGAAACACGGAAATTGCATCGGTATTCAATACAAAAGGGACTGCCGTCTTAAGTACAAGAAGAGGTAATCATCTAAGAGATTGTGCTTTGAGCGCCTCCTCGCAGACCAGTATTAGATTCTGATGCACCAGTGCAGGTTTACTGTATCCCTTCGACCTTCACATTGACCATGAAACACATAATTTGCATCCGGATTAAATACAAAAGGGATAATGCCGACTTATGTACAAGAAGAGTGAATCTTCTAAGAGTTTAAGCTTTGAGCGGCTCCTGGGTGTCCAGTATTAGCTTCCGATGCACCTGTGCTGGTTTACTGTATCCCTTGGACCTTCACATTGACCATGAAACACAGAAATTGCATCGGGAGTGAATACAAAAGTGTCAATATCGACATACGTACAAGAAGAGTGAATTTTCTAAGGGTTTGTGCTTTGAGCGGCTCCTGGGAGACCAGTATTAGATTCCGATGTACCAGTGCAGGTTTACTGTATCCCCTGGACCTTCAATTTGACCATGAAACACAGAAATTGCATGGGGTTTGAATACAAAATATACAATGCCAACTTAAGTACAGGAAGAGTGAATTTTCTAAGAGTTTGTGCTTTGAGCGGCTCCTCAGAGACCAGTGTTCGATCCCGATGCACCAGTGCAGGTTTACTGTATCCCTTGGACCTTCACATTGACCATGAAACACAGAAATTGCATCGGGATGGAATACATAAGGGACAATGCTGACTGAAGTACAGGAAGAGTGTATCATTCAAGAGTTTGGGCTTTGAGCGGCTCCTGGGTGTCCAGTAACAGATTCCGATGCACCTGCGCAGGTTTACTGTATCCCTTGGACCTTAACATTGACCATGAAACACAGAAATTGCTCGGGATTGAATACAAGAGGGACAATGACGACTTAAGTAGAAGAAGGGTGAATCTTCGACGGGTTTGTGTTTGAGCGGCTCCTGGGAGACCAGTGTTAGATTTCGATGCACCAGTGCAGTTTTACCGTATCCCTTGGATCTTCACATTGACCATGAAACTCAGAAATTGCATTGGGATTGAAGACAAATGGGACTGCCGACTAAAGTACAAGAAGAGTTAATCTTTCAAGAGTTTGTGCTTTGAGCGGCTCCTGGGAGATTAGTATTAGATTCCGATGAACCACTACAGGTTTAATGTATCCCTTCGACCTTCACATTGACCATGAAACACAGATATTGCATCGGGATTGAATACAAAAGGGAAAATGCCGACTAAAGTACAAGAAGAGTTAATCTTCTAGGGGTTTGTGCTTTGAGCGGCTCCTTGGAGACCAGTATTAGATTCTGATGCACCAGTGCAGGTTTACTGTAGCCATTGGACCTTCACATTGATAATGAAACACAGAAATTGCATCGGGATTCAATACAAAAAGCACAATGCCGACGTAACTACATGAAGAGTGAATCTTCTAAGAGTTTGTGCTTTTAGCGTCTCCTGGGAGACCAGTATTAGATTCCGATGCACCAGTGCATGTTTACTGTATCCCTTGGACCATCACATTGACGATGAAACACAGAAAATTCATCGGGATTAAATACAAAATGGAGAATGCCGACATAAGTACAAGATGAGAGAATTTTCTAAGAGTCTGTGGTTTGAGCTGCTCCTGGGAGACCAGTATTAGATTCCGATGAACCAGTGCAGGTTTATTGTATCTCTTGGACATTCACAATGACCATGAAACACAGAAATCGCATCGGGATTGAATACAAAAGGCACAATGCCGACTTGAGTACAAGAAGACCGAATCTTCTAAGGGTTTGTGCTTTGAGCGGCTCCTGGGAGACCAGTATTAGATTCCGCTGCACCAGTACCGGTTTACTGTATCCCTTGGCCCTTCAATTTGACCATGATAAAAAGAAATTGCATCGGGATTGGATACAAAACTCACAATGCCAACATAAGTACAAGGTGAGTGAATCTTCGAAGAGTTTGTGGTTTGAGCGTTTCGTGGAAGACCTGTATTAGATTCCGATGTACCAGTGCACGTTTACTGTATCTCTTTGACCTTCACATTGACAATGAAACACAGAAATTGCATCAGGATTGAATACAAAAGGGAATGTGCCGACTTAAGTACAAGAAGTTGAATTTTCTAAGAGTTTGTGGTGGGCGGCTGCTGGGAGACCAGTATTAGATTCCGATGCACCAGTGCAGGTTTACTGTATCCCTTGGACCATCACATTGACCTTGAAACACAGATATCGCATCGGGATTGAATACAAGAGGCACAATACTATCTTAAGTACAAGAAGAGTGAATCTTCTAAGAGTTTGTGGTTTAAGAGGCTCATGGGAGGCCAGTATTCGATTCCGATGAACCAGTGCAGGTTTTCTGTATCCCTTGGACATTCCCATTGACCATGCAACATAGAATTTGCTTCGGGGTTGATTACAAAATGCACAATACCGAGTTAAGTACAAGAAGTGTGAATCTTCTAAGAATTTGTGCTTTGAGCGGCTTCTGGGAGACCAGTATTAGATTCCGATGCACCAGTGCTGGTTGACTGTATCATTTGGAAGTTCACATTGACCATGAAACACAGAAATTGCATCGGGATTGAATACAAAATGGACAATGCTGACATAAGTACAAGAAGAATGATTCTTCTAGGAGTTTGTGCTTTCAGCGGATCCTTGGAGACCAGTATTAGATTCCGATGCACCAAAGGAGGTTTACTGTATCCCTTGACCTTCACATTGTCCATGAAGCACAGAAATTGCATAGGGATTGAATACCAAAGGCACAATGCCGACTTAAGTACAAGAAGAGTGATTCATCTAAGAGTTTGTGCTTTGAACGGCACCTGGGGGCAAATGTGCGATTCCGATGCACCAGTGCAGGCTTACTGTATCCCTTGCCCTTCACATTGACCATGAAACACAGAAATTGCATCGGGATTGAATACAAAAGGCACAATGCCAAATTAAGTACAAGATGAGTGAATCATATAGAGTTTCTGGTTTGAGCGGCTCCTGGGCGACCAGTATTACATTCCGATGCACCAGTGTAGGTTTACTGTATCCCTTGGACATTCACATTGACCATGAAACACAGAAATTGCATCGGGATTGAATACAAAAGGGACTGCCGACTTAAGTACAAGAAGAGTTAATCATCTAAGAGTTTGTGTTTTGAGTGGCCCCTGGGAGACCAGTATTAGATTCCGATGCACCAGTGCTGGTTTACTGTATCCCTTGGCACTTCACATTGACCATGAAACGCAGAAATTGCATTGGGACTAAATACAAAATGCACAATGCCGACTTAAGTACAAGAAGAGTGAATCTTTTAAGAGTTTGTGCTTTGAACTGCTCCTGGGAGACCAGTATTAGGTTCTGATGCACCAGTATAGGTTTACTGTATCCCGTGGTCCTTCACATTGGCCATGAAACACAGATATTGCGTCGAGATTGAATACAAAAGGGACAATGCCAACTTAAGTACAAGAAGAGTGAATCTCTTCAGAGTTTGTGTTTTGAGCGGCTATTGGGATATCAGTATCAGATTCCGATGCACCTGTGCAGGTTTACTGTATCCCTTGGACCTTGACAATGACCTTGAAACACATAAATTGCATCGGAATAAAATGCAAAAGGCACAATGCCGTCTTTAGTACAAGAAGAGTGAATCTTCTTAGATATTGTGCTTTGAGCGGCTCCTGGGAGACCTCTATTAGATTCCGATGCACCTGTGCTGGTTTAATGTATCCCTTGGACCTTCACATGGACCATCAAACACAGATATTGCATCGGGATTGAAAACAAAATGCACAATGCCCACTTAAGTATAAGAAGAGTGATTCTTGTAAGAGTTTGTGCTTTGAGCGGGTCCTGGGAGACCAGTATTAGATTCCGATGCACCAGTGCAGGTTTACTGTATCCCTTGGTCCTTCACATTGACCATGAAACACAGAAATTGCATCGGGATTGAATACAAATGGGGGTGCCGACTTAAGTACAAGAAGAGTTAATCTTCTAAGTGTTTGTGCTTTGAGCGGCTCCTGGGAAACCAGTATTAGATTCCGATGCTCCTGTGCAGGTGTACCGTATCCCTTGGACCCTCCCATTGACCATGAAACGCAGAATTTGCATCTGGATTGAATACAAAATGCACAATGCCGACGTACGTACAAGAAGAGTAAATCTGCTAAGAGTTTGTGCTTTGAGCGGCTCATGGGAGACCAGTATTACATTCCGATGCACCAGTGATGGTTTACTGTATCCCTTCGACCTTCACACTGATCATGAAACACAGAAACTGCATCGGGATTAAATACAAATGGGACAAAGCCCACTTAAGTACAAGAAGTGTGAATCTTACAAGTGTTTGAGTTTTAAGTGGCTCCTAGGTGTCCAGCATTAAATTTCGATGCACCTGTGCAGATTTACTGTATCCCTTGGACCTTCACATTGACCATGAAACATAGAAATTTCATCGGGATTGAATACAAAATGCACAATGCCGACTTACGTACAAGAAGAGTAAAACTTCTAAGAGTTTGAGATTTGAGCGGCTCATGGGAGACCAGTATTAGATTCCGATGCACCAGTGCAGGTTCACTGTATCCCTTGGTCCTTCACATTGACCATGAAACACAGATATTGCATCGGGATTGAATACAAAAGGCGCAATGCCGTCTTAAGTACAAGAATAGTGAATCACTTCAGAGTTTGTGCTGTGAGCGGCTCCTGGGATACTAGTATTAGATTCCGATGCACCTGTGCAGGTTTACTGTATCCCTTGGACCTTCACAATGACCATGAATCACAGAAATTGCATCGGGATTGAATACAAAAGGCGCAATGCCGTCTTAAGTACAAGAAGAGTGAATCTTCTTCGTGATTGTGCTTTGAGCGGTTCCTGGGAGACCAGCATTAGATACCGATGCACCAGTGCAGGTTTACTCTATACCTTGGAGCCTCAAATTGACCATGAGACACAGAAACCTCATCGGGATTGAATACAAAAGGACAATGCCGACTTAAGTAACAGAAGAGTGAATCTTCTAAGAGTTTGTGCTTTAAGCGTCTCCTGGGAGACCAGTATTAGATTCTGATGCACCAGTGCAAGTTTACTGTATCCCTTGGACCTTCTCATTGACCATGAAACACAGAAATTACATCGGGATTGACTACAGGGACTACCGACTTAAGTAGAAGAAGAGTTAATCATCTAAGAGTTTGTGCTTTGAGCGGCTCCTGAGAGACCAGTATTAGATTCCGATGCTCCAGTGCAGGTGTACTGTATATGTTGGACCTTCACATTGACCATGAAACGCAGAAATTGCACCGGGATTGATTGCAAAAGGGACTTCCGACTTAAGTACAAGAAGAGTTAATCATCTAAGAGTTTGTGATTTGAGCGGCTCCTATGGGACCAGTATTAGATTCCAATGCAGCGGCGTGGGTTTACTGTATCCCTTGGACTTTATCATTGCCCATGAAACACAGAAATTGCATCGGGATTGAATACAAAAGGGACTGCCGACTTAAGTGTAAGAGGAGTTAATCATCTAAGAGTTTGTGCTTTGAGCGGCTCCTGGGAGACCAGTATTAGATTCCGATGCTCCAGTGCAGGTTTACTGTATCCCTTGGACCTTCACATTGACCATGAAACACAGAAATTGCAACGGGATTGAATTCAAAAGGGACTGCCGACTTAAGTACAAGAAGAGTTAATCATCTAAGAGGTTGTGTTTTGAGTGGCCCCTGGGAGACCAGTATTAGATTCCGATGCTCCAGTGCAGATTTACTGTATCCCTTGGGCCTTCACATTGACCATGAATCACAGAAATTTCATCGGGATTGAATACAAAATTGACAATGCCGACATAAGTACAAGTAGAGAGAGTTTTCTAAGAGTTTGTGGTTTGAGCTGCTGCTGGGACACCAGTATTAGATTCCGATGAACCAGTGGAGGTTTATTGTATCCCTTGGACCTTCGCATTGACCATGAAACACAGAAATCGCATTGCGATTGAATACAAAAGGCACAATGCCGACGTAAGTACAAGAAGAGTGAATCTTCTAAGAGTTCGTGCTTTGAGCGGCTCCTGGGAGACCAGTATTAGATTCCGATGCACCACTGCATGTCTACTGTATCCCTTGGACATTCACATTGACCATGAAACACAGATATTGCATGGGGACCAATACAAAAGAAACAATGTCGACTTAAGTCTAGAAGAGTGAATCTTCTAATAGTTTGTGATTTGAGCGGCTCCTGGGAGACCAGTATTAAATTCCGATGCACCAGTGCAGGTTTACTGTATCCCTTGGATCTTCAATTTGACTATGACAAACAGAAATTGCATCGGGATTGGATACAAAACACACAATGCCAACTTAAGTACAAGATGAGTGAATCTTCGAAGAGTTTGTGCTTTGAGCATCTCGTGGGAGACCTGTATTAGATTCCGAAGCACCAGTGCACGAATACTGTATCCCTTTGACCTTCACATTGACAATGAAACACAGAAATTGCATCAGGATTGAATACAAAAGGGACAATGCCGACTTAAGTACAAGAAGTTGATTTTTCTAAGAGTTTGTGGTTTGCGCGGGTGCTGGGAGACCAGTATTAGATACCGATGCACCAATGCAGGTTTACTATATCCCTTGGACCATCACATTGACCATGAAACACAGAAATCGCATCGGGATTAAATACAAGAGGCACAATGCCGACTTAAGTACAAAAAGAGTGAATCTTCTAAGAGCTTGTGGTTTGAGCGGCTCAAGACAGGCCAGTATTCGATTCCGATGAACCAGTGCAGGTTTTCTGTATCCCTTGGACATTCTCATTGACCATGCAACATAGAGTTTGCTTCGGGATTGATTACAAAACGCACAATACCGACTTAAGTTCAAGAAGAGTGAATCTTCTAAGAATTTGTGCTTTGAGCGGCTCCTGGGACACCAGTATTAGATTCCGATGCACCAGGGCAGGTTTACTGTATCCCTTGGACCTTAACATTGACCATGAAACACAGATATTGCATGGGGATAAATACAAAAGATACAATGTCGACTTAAGTACAAGAAGAGTGAATCTTCTAATAGTTTGTGATTTGAGAGCTCCTGGGAGACCACTATTAAATTCCAATCCACCATTGCAGGTTTACTGTATCCCATGGACCGCCACATTCACCATGAAATTCAGAAATAGAATTGGGATTGAATACAAAGGGAACAATGCCGTCTTAAGTACAAGAATAGTGAATCTTCTAAGACTTTGTGCTTTGAGCGGCTCCTGGGAGACCAGTATTAGATTCTGATGCACCAGTGCAGGTTTACTGTAACCCTCAGACCTTCACATTGACCATGAAACACAGATATTGCAACGGGATTGAATACAAAAGGCACAATGCCGTCATAAGTACAAGAAGAGTTAATCTTCTAACAGTTTGTGCTTTGAGCGGCGCCTGGGAGACCAGTATTAGATTCCGATGCTCCAGTGCACGTTTACTGTATCCCTTGGACCTTCACATTGACCATGAAACACAGAAATCGCATCGGGATTGAATACAAAAGACACAATGCCGACTTGAGTACAAGAAGACCGAATCTTCTAAGGGTTTGTGCTTTGAGCGGCTCCTGGGAGACCAGTTTTAGATTCCGATGCACCAGTACAGGTTTACTGTATCCCTTGGACATTCACATTGACCATGAAACACAGATATTGCATGGGGACCAATACAAAAGAAACAATGTCGACTTAAGTCTAGAAGAGTGAATCTTCCAATAGTTTGTGATTTGAGCGGCTCCTGGGAGACCAGTATTAAATTCCGATGCACCAGTGCAGGTTTACTGTATCCCTTGGACCTTCAATTTGACTATGATATACAGAAATTGCATCGGGATTGGATACAAAACACACAATGCCAACTTAAGTACAAGATGAGTGAATCTTCGAAGAGTTTGTGCTTTGAACGCCTCGTGGGAGACCTGTATTAGATTCCGAAGCACCAGTGCACGATTACTGTATCCCTTTGACCTTCACATTGACAGTGAAACACAGAAATTGCATCAGGATTGAATACAAAAGGGACAATGCCGACTTAAGTACAAGTAGTTGAATTTTCTAAGAGTTTGTGGTTTGCGCGGCTGCTGGGAGCCAGTATTGGATTCCGATGCACCAATGCAGGTTTTCTGTATCCCTTGGACCATCACATTGGCCATGAAACACAGAAATCGCATCGAGATTGAATACAAGAGGCACAATGCCGACTTAAGTACAAGAAGAGTGAATCTTCTAAGAGTTTGTGGTTTGAGCGGGACAAGGGAGGCCAGTATTCGATTCCGATGAACCGGTGCAGGTTTTCTGTATCCCTTGGACATTCTCATTGACCATATAAAATAGAGTTTGCTTCGGGATTGATTACAAAACGCACAATACCGACTTAAGTTCAAGAAGAGTGAATCTTCTAAGAATTTGTGCTTTGAGCGGCTCCTGGAAGCCCAGTATTAGATTCCGATGCACCAGTGCTGGTTGACTGTATCATTTGGACCTTCACATTGACCACGAAACACAGAAATTGCATCGGGATTGAATACAAAAGGGACAATGCTGACTTAAGTACAAGAAGAATGATTCTTCTAGGAGTTTGTGCTTTCAGCGGCTCCTGGGAGACCAGTATTAGATTCCGATGCACCAGTGCAGGTTTACTGTATCCCTTGGACCTTAAATTGAGCATGAAACACAGATATTGCACTGGGACCAATATAAAAGATACAATGTCGACTTAAGTACAAGAAGAGTGAATCTTCTAATAAATTGTGATTTGAGCGGCTCCTGGGAGACCAGTATTGAATTTCAATGCACCATTGCAAGTTTACTGTATCCCTTGGACCGCCACATTCACCATGAAATTCAGAAATCGAATCGGGATTGAATACAAAGGGAACAAAGCCGTCTTAAGTACAAGAATAGTGAATCTTCTAAGACTTTGTGCTTTGAGCGGTTCCTGGAAGACCAGTATTAGATTCTGATGCACCAGTGCAGGTTTACTGTAACCCTCGGACCTTCACATTGACCATGAAACACAGATATTGCATCGGGATTGAATACAAAAGGCACAATGCCGTCATAAGTACAAGAAGAGTTAATCTTCTAACAGTTTGTGATTAGAGCGGCGCCTGGGAGACCAGTATTAGATTCCGATGCTCCAGCGCACGTTTACTGTATCCCTCGGAACTTCACATTGACCATGAAACACAGATATTGCATCGGGATTGAATACAAAAGGGACTGCCGACGTAAGTACAAGAACAGTTAATCATCTAAGAGTTTGTATTTTGAGTGGCCCCTGGGAGACCAGTATTGGATTCCGATACACCAGTGCAGGTTTACTGCATACCTTGGCCCTTCACATTGACCATGAATCGCAGAAATTGCATCGGCATTAAATACAAAATGCACAATGCCGACTTAAGTACAAGAAAAGTGAATCTTCTAAGAGTTTGTGTTTTGAGCTGCTCCTGGGAGACCAGTATTAGGGTCCGATGTACCAGTACAGGTTTACTGTATCCCGTGGTCCTTCACATTGGCCATGAAACACAGACATTGTGTCGAGATTGAATACAAAAGAGACAATGACAACTTAAGTACAAGAAGAGTGAATCTCTTCAGAGTTTCTGCTTTGAGCGGCTCCTGGGAGGCCAGTATTGGAATCCGATGCTCCAGTGCAGGTGTACTGTATCTTTTCGACCTTCACATTGACAATGAAACGCAGAAATTGCATCGGGATTGAATTCAAAAGGGACAATGCCAACTTAAGTACAACAAGAGTAAATCTTACAAGAGTTTGAGCTTTTAGCGGCTCCTGGGTATCCAGTATTAGATTTTGATGCACCTGCGCAGGTTTACTGTATCCCTTGGACCTTCACATTGACCATGAAACACAGAAATTGCATCGGGATTGAATACAAAAGGGACAATAGCTACATAAGTACAAGAAGAGTGAATCTTCTAAGGGTTTGTGCATTGAGCGGCTCCTGGGAGACCAGTATTACATTCCGATGTACCAGTGTATCGGTACTGTATCCCTTGGACCTTCACATTGACCATGAAACACAGAAATTGCATCGGGATTGAATACAAAATGCACAATGCCAACTTAAGTGCAAAATGAGTGAATTTTCTAAAAGTTTGTGATTTGAGAGGCTCCTCGGAGACCAGTAATAGATTCCGATGCACCAGTGCAGGTTTACCGTATCCCTTGGATCTTCACATTGACCATGAAACACCGAAATTGCTTCAGGAGGGAATACATAAGGGACAATGACGACTCAAGTAGAAGAAGGGTGAATTTTTAAGAGTTTGTGATTTGGGCGGCTCCTGGGAGACCAGTATTAAATTCCGATGCACCAGTGCAGGTGTACTGTATCCCTTGGACCTTCACAATGACCATGAAACACAGGAATAGTATCGGCATTGAATGCAAAAGGGACTACCGACTTAAGTACAAGAAGAGTTAATCATCTAAGAGTTTGTGCTCTGAGCGGCTCCTGAGAGACCAGTACTTGATCCGATGCAACAGTGCAGGTTTACTCTATCCCTTGGACCTTCACATTGACCATGAAACACAGAAACTTCGTCGGGATTGCATACAAATTGGACAATGCCGACATAAGTACAAGATGAGAGAATTTTCTAAGAGTTTGTGGTTTGAGCTGCTCCTGGGAGACCAGTATTAGATTCCGATGAACAAGTGCAGGTTTATTGTATCCCTTGGACCTTCACATTGACCAAGAATACACGGAAATCGCATCGGGATTGAATACAAAATGCACAATGCCGACTTGGGTACAAGAAGAGCGAATCTTCTAGGAGTTTGTGCTTTCAGCGACTCCTGGGAGACCAGTATTAGATTCCGATGCACCAGTACAGGTTTACTGTATCCCTTGGACCTTCACATTGACCATGAAACACACAAATTGCATTCGGACCAATACAAAAGATACAATGTCGACTTAAGTACAAGAAGACTGAATCTTCTAATAGTTTGTGCTTTGAGTGGCTCATGGGAGACCAGTATAAGATTCCGATGCACCAGTACTGGTAAACTGTATCCCTTGGCCCTTCACATTGACCATGAAACACAGAAATTGCATCGGGATTAGAACATAAGGCACAGTGCTGTTTTAAGTACAAGAAGAGTGAATCTTCTAAGAGTTTCTGCTCTGAGCGGCCCCTGGAAGACCAGTATTAGATTCCGTTGCACCAGTGCAGGTTTCCTCTATCCCTTGGACCTTCACATTGACCATGAAACACAGAAACTGCATTGGGGGATGAATCCAAAAGGGACAATGCCGACCTAAGTACAATAAGAGTTTTTTTCTAAGAGTTTGTGGTTTGAGCGGCTCGTGGTGGGCCAGTGATAGATACCATGGCACCAGTGCAGGTTTACTATATCCCTTGGACCTTCACATTGACCATGAAACACAGAAATTGCATCGGGATTGAATACAAAAGGGACAATGCCGACTTAAGTACAAGATGGGTGATTCTTATAAGAGATTGTGCTTTGAGCGGCTCCTGGGAGACGAGTATAAAATTCCGATGCACAAGTACTAGTTAACTGTAGTCCTTGGACCTCCACATTGACCATGAAACACAGATATTGCATCAGGATTGAATACAAAAGAGACAATGCCGACTTAAGCACAAGAAGCCTGAATCTTCTAACAGTTTGTGCTTTGAGCGGCTCCTGTGGGACCAGTATTAGGTTCCAAAGCACCGGTGAGGTTTTACCGTATCCCTTGGTCCTTCACATTGACGATGAAACACAGATATTGCATCGGGATTGAATACAAAAGGGACAATGCCGACGTAAGTTCAAGAAGAGTGAATCACTTCAGAGTTTGTGCTTTGAGCGGCCCCTGGGATACCAGTATTAGATTCCGATGCACAAGTGCAGGTTTACTGTATCCCTTGGAACTTCACATTGACCATGAAACACAGAAATTGCATCGGGATTTAATACAAAAGGGACTGCCGACTTAAGTACAAGAAGAGTTATTCATCTAAGAGTTTGTACTTTGAGCGGCTCTTGGGAGACCAGTATTAGATTCCGATGCACCAGTGCAGGTTTAGTGCATCCCTTGGCCCTCAACATTGACCATGTAACACAGAAATTGCATCGGGATTGAATACAAAATGCACAATGCCGATAAGTACAAGAAGAGTGAATCTTCTAATAGTTTGTGATTTGGGCGGCTCCTGGGAGACTAGTATTAAATTCCAATGCACCAGAGAAGGTTTACTGTATCCCTTGGACCGCCACATTCACCATGAAATTCAGAATTCGAATCAGGAATGAATACAAGGGGAACAATGCCGTCTTAAGTACTAGAAGAGTGAATCTTCTAAGAGTTTGTGATTTGCGCGGCTCCTGGGAGACCAGTATTAGATTCCGATGCACCAGTGCAGGTTTACTGTATCCCTCGGACCTTCACAATGACCATCAAACTCAGATATTGCATCGGGATAGAATACAAAAGGCACAATTCCGCCTTAAGTACAAGAGGAGTTAATCTTCTAACAGTTTGTGCTTTCAGCGGCGCCTGGGAGACCAGTATCAGATTCCGATGCTCCAGTGTAGGTTTACTGTATCCCTTGGACCTTCACATAGACCATGAAACACAGAAATTGCAACGGGATTAAATACAATAGGCACAATGCCGTCTTTAGTACAAGAAGAGTGAATCTTCTAAGATATTGTGCTTTGAGCGGCTCCTAGGAGACCTGTATTAGATTCCGATGCACCTGTGTTGATTTGTTGTATCCCTTGGACCCTCACATGGACCATCAAACACAGATATTGCATCGGGATTGAAAACAAAATGCACAATGCCCACTTAAGTATAAGAAGAGTGAATCTTGTAAGAGTTTGTGCTTTGAGCGGGTCCTGGGAGACCAGTATTAGATTCCGAAACACCAGTGCAGGTCTACTGTATCCCTTGAACCTTCACATTGACCATGAAACACAGAAATTGCATCGGGATTGAATACAAAAGGGACAATGCCGACTTAAGTACAAGAAAAGTTAATCATCTAAGAGTTTGTGCTTTGAGCGGCTCCTGGGAGACCAGTATTAGATTCCGATGCTCCAGTGCAGGTGTACCGTATCCCTTGGACCTTCACATTGACCATGAAACGCAGAAATTGCATCGGGATTGAATACAAAATGCACAATGCCGACTTACGTACAAGAAGAGTAAATCATCTAAGAGTTTGTGCTTTGAGCGGCTCATGGGAGACCAGTATTAGATTCCGATGCACCAGGGCAGGTTTACTGTATCCCTTCGACATTCACATTGACCATGAAACACAGAAATTGCATCGGGATTGAATTCAAATGGGACAATGCCGACTTAAGTACAAGAAGAGTGAATCTTACAAGAGTTTAAGATTTGAGTGGCTCCTGGGTGTCCAGTATTAGATTTTGATGCACCTGTGCAGATTTACTGTATCCCTTACACCTTCACATTGACCATGAAACACAGCAATTGCATTGGGATTGAATACAAAGGGAACAATAACTACATAAGTACAAGAAGAGTGAATCTTGTAAGGGTTTGTGCTTTGAGCGGCTCCTGGGAGACCAGTATTACATTCCGATGTACCAGTGCAGGTTAACTGTATCCCTTGGACCTTCACATTGACCATGAAACACAGAAATTGCATCGGTATTGATTACAAAATGCACAATGCCGATTACGTACAAGAAGAGTAAATCTTCTAAGAGTTTGTGATTTGAGCGGCTCATGGGAGACCTGTATTAGATTCCGATGCACTAGTGCAGGTTTACCGTATCCTTTGGACCTTCACATTGACAATGAAACACCGAAATTGCTTCTTGAGGGAATACATAAGGGACAATGCCAACTCAAGTAGAAGAAGAGTGAATTTTTAAGAGTTTGTGCTTTGAGCGGCTCCTGGGAGACCAGTATTAAATTTCGATGCACCAGTGCAGGCTTACTGTATCCCTTGGAATTTCACATTGATCATGAAACACAGAAATTGCATCGGGATTGAATACAAAAGGCACAATGCCTACGTAAGGACAAGAAGAGTGAATCTTTTAAGAGTTTGTGATTTGAGCGGCTCCTGGGAGACCAGTATTAGATTCCGATGCACCAGCGCAGGTTTACTGTTTCCCTTGGACCTTCACATTGACCATGAAACACAGAAATTTCATCGGGATTGAGTACAAAATGGACAATGCCGACATAAGTACAGGTTGAGAGAATTTTCCAAGCGTTTGTGGTTTTAGCTGCTCCTGGGAGACCAGTAGTAGATTCCGTTGAACCAGTGCAGGTTTATTGTATCCCTTGACCTTCACATTGACTATGAAACACAGAAATCGCATCGGGATTGAATAAAAAACGCACAATGCCGACTTGAGTACAAGAAGAGTGAATCTTCTAAGAGTTGTGCTTTCAGCGGCTCCTGGGAGACCAGTATTAGATTCGGATGCACCAGTACAGGTTTAATGTATCCCTTGGACCTTCACATTGACCATGAAACACACAAATTGCATTCGGACCAATACAAAAGATACAATGTTGACTTAAGTACAAGAAGAGTGAATCTTCTAGTAATTTGTGAATTGAGCGGCTCCTGGGAGACCACTATTGAAGTCCGATGCACCAGTGCAGGTTTACTGTATTCCTTGATCATCCACATTGACCATGAAACACAGAAATCGAATCGGGATTGAATACAAAGGGAACAATGCTGACTTAAGTACAAGAAGAGTGAATCTTCTAAGAAATTGTGCTAATGAGTGGCTCCTGGGAGACCAGTATTAGATTCCGATGCACCAGTGCTGGTTTACTGTATCCCTTGGACCTTTACATTGCCCATGAAACACAGAAATTTCATCGGGATTGAATACAAAAGGGATAATGACGACTTAAGTACAGGATGAGTGAATCTTCTAACAGTTTGTGCTTTGAGCGGCTCCTGGGAGCCCAGTATTAGATTCTGATACACCAGTGCAAGTTTACTGTATCCCTTGGACTTTCATATTGACCATGAAATACAGAAATTGCATCGGGATTGAATACAAGACTGTCATTGCCGTTTTAAGTACAAGAAGAGTGAAGCTTCTAAGAGTTAGTGCTTTGAGCGGCTCCTGGGAGACCAGTTTCAGATTCCAATGCAGCAGCGTGGGTTTACTCTATCCCTTGGACTTTCACATTGACCATGAAACACTGAAATTGCACCAGGATGAATGCAAAAGGGACTGCCGACTAAAGTACAAGAGGAGTTAATCATCTAAGAGTTGTACCAGGATGAATGCAAAAGGGACTGCCGACTAAAGTACAAGAGGAGTTAATCATCTAAGAGTTTGTAATATGAGCTGCTCCTGGGAGACCTGTATTAGATTCCAATGCAGCAGCGTAGGTTTACTGTATCCCTTGGACTTTCTCATTGACCATGAAACACAGAAATTGCATCGGGATTGAATACTAAAGGGACTGCCGACTTAAGTGCAAGAAGAGTTAATCATCTAAGAGTTTGTGCTTTGAGCGGCTCATGGGAGACCAGTATTAGATTCTGATGCACCCGTGCAGGTTTACTGTATCCCTTCGACATTCACATTGACCATGAAACACAGAAATTGCATTGGGATTGAATTCAAATGGGACAACGCCGACGTAAGTACAAGAAGAGTGAATCTTACAAGTGTATAAGATTTGAGTGGCTCCTGGGTGTCCAGTATTAGATTTCGATGCACCTGTGAAGATTTACTGTATCCCTTAGACCTTCACATTGACCATGAAACACAGAAATTGCATTGGGATTGAATACAAAGGGAACAATAACTACATAAGTACAAGAAGAGTGAATCTTGTAAGGGTTTGTGCTTCGAGCGGCTCGTGGGAGACCAGTATTACATTCCAATGTACCAGTGCAGGTTTACTGTATCCCTTGGACCTTCACATTGACCATGAAACACAGATATTGCATCGGGATTGATTACAAAATGCACAATGCCGATTACGTACAAGAAGAGTAAATCTTCTAAGAGTTTGTGCTTTAGCGGCTCATGGGAGACCTGTATTAGATTCCGATGCACTAGTGCAGGTTTACCGTATCCTTTGGACCTTCACATTGACCATGAAACACCGAAATTGCTTCGAGAGGGAATACATAAGGGACAATGCCAACTCAAGTAGGAGAAAAGTGAATTTTTAAGAGTTTGTGCTTTGAGCGGCTCCTACGAGACCAGTATTAAATTTCGATGTACCAGTGCAGGTTTACTGTATCCCTTGGACCTTCACATTGACCAAGAAACACAGAAATCGCATCGGCATTCAATACAAAATTGACAATGCCGACTTAAGAACAAGAAGAGTGACACTTCTATGAGTTTGTGCTTTGAGCGTCTCATGGGAGACCAGTATTAGATTCCCATGCACCAGTGCAGGTTTACTTTATCCCTTGGCCCCCAAACATTGACCATGCAGCACAGAAATTGCATCGGGATTAATACATAAGGCACAATGCCGACGTAAGTTCAAGAAGAGTGAATCTTCTAAGAGTTTCTGCTCTGAGCGGCTCCTGGGAGACCAGTATTAGATTCCGTTGCACCAGTGCAGGTTTGCTCTATCGCTTGGACCTTCCTATTGACCATGAAACACAGAAATTGCACCGGGATTGAATACAAAATGGACAATGCCGACTTAAGTACAATAAGAGTGAATTTTCTAAGAGTTTGTGGTTTGAGCGGCTCGTGGGAGACCAGTGGTAGTTTCCGATGCACCAGTGCAGTTTTACTGTATCCCTTGGACCTTCACATTGACCATGAAACACAGAAATTGCATTGGGATTGAATACAAAAGGGACAATGCCGACTTAAGTACAAGAAGGGTGAATCTTATAACCGATTGTGCTTTGAGCGGCACCTGGGAGACCAGTATTAGGTTCCGATGCACCAGTGCAGGTTTACTGTACCCCTTGTTCCTTCACATTGACCATGAAACACAGATATTGCATCGGGATTGAATACAAAAAGGACAATGCCGACTTAAGTACAAGAATAGTGAATCACTTCAGAGTTTGTGCATTGAGCGGCTCCTGGGATACCAGTATTAGATTCCGATGCACCAGTGCTGGTTTACTGTATCCCTTGGAATTTCACATTGATCATGAAACACAGAAATTGCATCGGGATTGAATACAAAAGGCACAATGCCTACGTAAATACAAGTAGAGTGAATCTTTTAAGAGTTTGTGATTTGAGCGGCTCCTGGAAGACCAGTATTAGATTCCGATGCACCAGCGCAGGTTTACTGTTTCCCTTGGACCTTCACATTGTCCATGAAACACAGAAATTTCATCGGGATTGAGTACAAAATGGACAATGCCGACATAAGTACAGGATGAGAGAATTTTCCAAGCGTTTGTGGTTTGAGCTGCTCCTGGGAGACCAGTAGTAGATTCCGTTGAACCAGTGCAGGTTTATTGTATCCCTTGACTTTCACATTGACCAATAAACACAGAAATCACATCGGGATTGAATAAAAAACTAACAATGCCGACTTGAGTACAAGAAGAGTGAATCTTCTAAGAGTTGTGCTTTCAGCGGCTCCTGGGAGACCAGTATTAGATTCGGATGCACCAGTACTGGTTTACTGTATCCCTTGGACCTTCACATTGACCATGAAACACACAAATTGCATCGGGATTGAATACAAAAGGCACAATGCCTACATAAGTACAAGGAGAGTGATTCTTCTAAGAGTTTGTGCTTTGAGCGGCTCATGGGAGACCAGTATTAGTTTCTGATGCACCAGTGCAGGTTTACTGTACCCCTTCGACATTCACATTGACCATGAAACACAGAAATTGCATCGGGATTGAATTCAAATGGGACAATGCCGACTTAAGTACAAGAAGAGTGAATTTTACAAGTGTATAAGATTTGTGTGGCTCCTGGGCGTCCAGTATTAGATTTCGATGCACCTGTGCAGATTTACTGTATCCCTTAGACCTTCACATTGACCATGAAACACAGAAATTGCATTGGGATTGAATACAAAGGGAACAATAACTACATAAGTACAAGAAGAGTGAATCTTGTAAGGGTTTGTGCTTCGAGCGGCTCGTGGGAGACCAGTATTACATTCCAATGTACCAGTGCAGGTTTACTGTATTCCTTGAACCTTCACATTGACCATGAACCACAGAAATGGCATCGGGGTGAATACAAAATGCACAATGCCCATTACGTACAAGAAGAGTAAATCTTCTAAGAGTTTGTGCTTTAGCGACTCATGGGAGACCTGTATTAGATTCCGATGCACTAGTGCAGGTTTACCGTATCCTTTGGACCTTCACATTGACCATGAAACACCGAAATTGCTTCGGGAGGGAATACATTAGGGACAATGCCAACTCAAGTAGAAGAAAAGTGAATTTTTAAGAGTTTGTGCTTTGAGCGGCTCCTAGGAGACCAGTATTAAATTTCGATGTACCAGTGCAGGTTTACTGTATCCCTTGGACCTTCACATTGACCAAGAAACACAGAAATTGCACCGGGATTGAATTCAAAACGGACAATGCCGACTTAAGTACAATAAGAGTGAATTTTCTAAGAGTTTGTGGTTTGAGCGGCACCTGCTAGACCAGTATTAGGTTCCGATGCACCAGTGCAGGTTTACTGTACCCCTTGGTCCTTCACATTGACCATGAAACACAGAAATTGCATCGGGATTGAATACAAAACGCACAATGCCTACGTAAATACAAGAAGAGTGAATCTTTTAAGAGTTTGTGATTTGAGCGGCTCCTGAAAGACCAGTATTAGATTCCGATGCACCAGCGCAGGTTTACTGATACCTTGGACCTTCACATTGTCCATGAAACACAGAAATTTCATAGGGATTGAGTACAAAATGGTCAATGCCGACATAAGTACAGGATGAGAGAATTTTCCAAGCGTTTGTGGTTTGAGCTGCTCCTGGGAGACCAGTAGTAGATTCTGTTGAACCAGTGCAGGTTTATTGTATCCCTTGACCTTCACATTGACCATGAAACACAGAAATCACATCGGGATTGAATAAAAAACGCACAATGCCGACTTGAGTACAAGAAGAGTGAATCTTCTAAGAGTTGTGCTTTCAGCGGCTCCTGGGAGGCCAGTATTAGATTGGGATGCACCAGTACAGGTTTACTGTATCCCTTGGACCTTCACATTGACCATGAAACACACAAATTGCCTTCGGACCAATACGAAAGATACAATGTCGACTTAAGTACAAGAAGAGTTAATCTTCTAGTAATTTGTGAATTGAGCGGCTCCTGGGAGACCAGTATTGAAGTCCGATGCACCAGTGCAGGTTTACTGTATCCCTTGGACATCCACATTGACCATGAAACACAGAAATCGAATCGGGATTGAATACAAAGGGAACAATGCTGACTTAAGCACAAGAAGAGTGAATCTTCTAAGAATTTTGGGCTTTGAGTGGCTCCTGGGAGACCAGTATTAGATTCCGATGCACCAGTGCTGGTTTACTGTATCCCTTGGACCTTTACATTGCCCATGAAACACAGAAATTTCATCGGGATTGAATACAAAAGGGACAATGTCGACTTAAGTACAAGAAGAGTGAATCTTCTAGTAATTTGTGAATTGAGTGGCTCCTGGGAGACCAGTATTGAAGTCCGATGCACCAGTGCAGGTTTATTGTATCCCTTGGACATCCACATTGACCATGAAACACAGAAATCGAATCGGGATTGAATACAAAGGGAACAATGCTGACTTAAGTACAAGAAGAGTGAATCTTCTAAGAATTTGTGCCTTGAGCGTTTCCTGGGAGACCTGTATGAGATTCCGATGCACCAGTGCACGTTTACTGTATCCCTTTGACCTTGACATTGACCATGAAACACAGAAATTGCATCAGGATTGAATACAAAAGGGACAATGCCGACTTAAGTACAAGAAGGTGAATTTTCTAAGAGTTTGTGGTTTGGGCGGCTGCTGAGAGACCAGTATCAGATTCCGATGCACCAGTGCAGGTTTACTGTATCCCTTGGACCATCACATTGACCATGAAACACAGAAATCGCATCGGCATTGAATACAAGGGGCACAATGCCGACTTAAGAACAAGAGGAGTGAATCTTCTAAGAGTTTGTACTTTGAACGGCTTCAGAAAGTCCTGAATTAGTTTCCGATTCACCAGCGATGGTTTACTGTAACCCTTAGACCTTCACATTGAGCATGAAACAGAGATATTGCTTCGGGATTGAATACAAAAGGGACAATGTCGACCTAAGTACAAGAAGAGTGATTCATCTAAGAGTTTGTGCTTTGAACGGCACCTGGGGGCCAGTGTGAGATTCCGATGCCCCAGTGTAGGTTTGCTGTATCCCTTGGACCTTCACATTGACCATGAAACATAGAAATTACATCGGGATTGAATACAAAGGGACAAACCGAACTTAAGTACAAGAAGAGATAATCTTCTAACAGTTTGTGCTTTGAGCGGCTCCTGGGAGTCTAGTGTTAGATTCTGATGCACTAGTGCAGGATTACTGTATACCCTTGGACTTCCACATTGACCATGAATGACAGATATCGCATCGGGATTGAATACAAAAGGCACAATGCCGACTTAAGTAACAGAAGAGCGAATCTTCTAAGATTTTGTGCTTTGAGCAACTCCTGGGGGAACAGTATTAGATTCCAATGCACCAGTGCAGGTTTACTATATCCCTTGGACCTTCAAATTGACCCGGAAACACAGAAATTGCATCGACATTGTATACAAAAAGGACAATTCCGACTAATGTACAAGAACAGTGAGTTTTCTAAGAGATTGTGGTTTGAGCGGTACCTGCGAGACCAGTATTAGAATCCGATGCACCAGTGCAGGTTTACTGTATCCAATGGACATTCACATTGACTATGAAACGCAGAAATCGCATCGGGATTGGATACAAACGGTACAATTCCGACTTAAGTACCAGAAGTGCGAATCTTCTAAGAATTTAAGCGGCTCCTGGGAGATCAGTATTATATTCCGATGCACCTGTGCAGGTTTACTGTATCCCTTTTGTCCTTCACATTGACCATGAAACACAGAAATTGCATGGGGATTGAATACAAAAGGGACAATGCCGACTTAAGTATAAGAAGAGTGAATTTTCTAAGATATTGTGGTTTGAGCGGCTCCTGCGAGACCAGTATTAGAGTCCGATGCACCAGTGCAGGTTTACTGTATCCCTTGGACCTTCACATTGAACATGAAACACAGAAATCGCATCGGGATTGAATACTAAATGCACAATGCCGACTTAAGTACAAGAAGAGTGAATCTTCTAAGAGTTTGTGGTTTGAGCGGCTCATGGGAGACCAGTATTAGATTCCGATGAACCAGTGCCAGTTTACTGTATCCCTTGGACGATCATATTGACCATGAAACACAGAAATTTCATCGGGATTGAATACAAAATGGACAATGCCGACTGAAGTACAAGATGAGAGAATTTTCTAAGATTTTGCGGTTTGAGCTGCTCCTGGGAGACCAGTATTAGATTCCGATGCACCAGTGCAGGTTTACTGTATTCCTTGAACCTTCACATTGACCATGAACCACAGAAATGGCATCGGGGTGAATACAAAACTCACAATGCCATCTTTAGTACAAGAAGAGTGGATCTTCGAAGAGTTTGTGATTTGAGCGCCTCCTGGGAGACCAGTATTAGATTCCGATGCACCAGTGCACGTTTACTGTATCCCTTTTGACCTTCACATTGACCATGAAACACAGATATTGCATGGGGATTGAATACAAAAGGGACAATGCCGACTTAAGTATAAGAAGAGTGAGTTTTCTAAGAGATTGTGGTTTGAGCGGCTCCTGCGAGACCAGTATTAGATTCCGATGCACCAGTGCAGGTTTACTGTATCCCTTGGACCTTCGCATTGACCATGAAACACAGAAATAGCATCGGGATTGAATACTAAATGCACAATGCCGACTTAAGTACAAGAAGAGTGAATCTTCTAAGAGTTTGTGGTTTGAGCGGCTCATGGGAGACCAGTATTAGATTCCGATGAACCAGTGCAGGTTTACAGTATCCCTTGGAACTTCTCAATGACCATGAAACACAGAAATTGCATCGGCATTGAATACAAATGCACAATGCCTACTTAAGTACAAGAAGAGTGAGTCTTCTAAGAGTATGTGCTTTGAGCGGCTCCTGGGAGACCAGTATTAGATTCCAATTCACCAGTGCAGGTTTACTGTATCCCTTGGAGCTTCACATTGATCATGAAACACAGAATTGGCATCGGGATTGAATTCAAAAGGCACAAAGCCAAAGTAAGTACAAGAAGAGTGAATCTTAAAGAGTTTGTGGTATGAGCGGCTCCTGGGCGACCAGTATTATATCCCGATGACCCAATGCGGGTTTACTGTATCCATCGGACCTTCACATGGACCATCAAACACAGAAATTGCATCGGGATTGAAAACAAAAACCACAATGCCGACTTAAGTACAAGAAGAGTGAATCTTCTAAGAGTTTGGGCTTTGAGCGATTCCTGGGAGACCAGTATTAGATTCCAATGCACCAGTGCAGGTTTACTGTATCCCTTGGACATTCACATTGACCATAAAACACAGAAATTGCATTGGGATTGAATAGAAAAGGGACTACCAACTTAAGTACAAGAAGAGTTAATCATCTAAGAAATTGATTTGAGCGGCTCCTTGGAGACCAGTATTGGATTCTGATGCTCCAGTGCAGGTGTACTGTATCCCTTGGACCTTCACATTGACCATGAAAGGCAGAAATTGGATCGGGATTGAATACCAAATGCACAATGCCGACTTACATACAAGAAGAGTAAATCTTCTAAGAGTTTGTTATTTGAGCGGCTCCTAGAAGACCAGTATTAGATTCCGATTCACCAGTGCAGGTTTACTGTATCTCTTGGACCTTCACATTGACCATGAAACACAGAAATCGCATCGGGATTGAATACTAAATGCACAATGCCGACTTAAGTACAAGAAGAGTGAATCTTCTAAGAGTTTGTGGTTTGAGCGGCTCATGGGAGACCAGTATTGGATTCCGATGAACCAGTGCAGGTTTACTGTATCCCTTGGAACTTCTCAATGACCATGAAACACAGAAATTGCATCGCGATTGAAATCAAATGCACAATGCCAACTTAAGTACAAGAAGAGTGAATCTTCTAAGAGTTTTGCTTTGAGCGGCTCCTGGGAAACCAGTATTACATTCCCATTCACCAGTGCAGGTTGACTCTATCATTTGGACCTTCACATTGACCATGAAACACAGTAATTGCATCGGGATTAAATACAAAATGGACAATGCCAATTTAAGTACAAGAAGAATGAATCTTCTAGGAATTTGTGCTTTCAGCGGCTCCTGGGAGAATAGTATTAGATTCCGATGCACCAGTGTAAGTTTACTGTATCCCTTGGATCTCCACATTGACCATGAAACACAGAAATTGCATCGGGATTGTGTACAAAAGGCACAATGCTGACTTAAGTACAAGGAGAGTGAATCTTCTATGAGTTTGTGGTTTGAGCGGCTCCTGGGAGACCAGTATTAGATTCTGATGCACCAGTGCACGTTAAATGTATCCCTTTGACCTTCACATTGACCATGAAACACAGAAATCGCATCGGGATTGAATACTTAATGCACAATGCTGACTTACGTACAAGAAGATTGAATCTTCTAAGAGTTTGTGCTTTGAGCGGCTCCTGGGAGACCAGTATTAGATTCCGATGTACCAGCGCAGGTTCACTGTATCCCTTCGACCTTCACATTGAAGATGAAACACAGAAATTGCATCGAGATTGAATAGAAACGGGACAAAGCCGACTTAAGTACAAGAAGAGTGAATTTTCTAAGCGGTTGTGGGTTGAGCAGCTCCATGGAGACCAGTATTATATTCTGATGCACCAGTACTGGTTTACTGTATCCCTTGGACCTTTACATTGCCCATGAAACACAGAAATTTCATCGGGATTGAATACAAGAGGGACAATGCCGACTTAAGTACAAGAAGAGTGAATCTTCTAAGAGTTAGTGCTTTGAGCCGCGCTTGGGAGACCAGTATCAAATTCCAATGCAGCAGTGCGGGTTTACTGTATCCCTTGGATCTTCACATTACCATGAAACACAAAAATTGCACCGGGATTGAATACAAAAGGGACTGCCGACTTAAGTACAAGAAGAGTTAATCTTCTAAGAGTTTGTGCTTTGAGCGGCTCCTGGGAAACCAGTATTACATTCCCATTCACCAGTGCAGGTTGACTCTATCATTTGGACCTTCACATTGACCATGAAATACAGATATTGCATCGGGATTGAATGCAAATAGGACAATGATGACTTAAGTACAAGAAGAGTGAATCCTCTAGGAGTTTGTGCTTTCAGCGGCTCCTGGGAGACCAGTATTGGATTCGGATGCACCAGCGCAGGTTTACTGTATCCCTTGGACCTTCTCATTGACCATGAATCACAGAAATCGCAACGGGATTGAATACAAAAGGCACAATGACGACATAAGTACAAGAAGAGTGATCGTCTAAGAGTTTGTGCTTTGAGCGGCTCCTGGGAGGCCGGTACTACATTCCGATGCACCAGTGCAAGTTTACTGTATCCCTTGGATCTTCACATTGACCATGAAACGCAGATATTGCATCGGGATTGTGTACAAAAGGCACAATGCCAACTTAAGTGCAAGGAGAGTGAATCTTCTAAGAGTTTGTGGTTTGAGCGGCTCCTGGGAGACCAGTATTAGATTCTGATGCACCAGTGCACGTTAAATGTATCCCTTTGACCTTCACATTGACCATGAAACACAGAAATTGCATCGGGATTGAAACAAAAGGAACAATGCCGACTTAAGTACAAGAAGAGTGAATTTTCTAAGAGTTTGTGGTTTGAGCGGCTCCTGGGAGACCAGTATTAGTTTCCGATGCACCAGTGCGGGTTTACTGTATCCCTTGGTCCTTCACATTGACCATGAATCATAGAAATTGCATCGGGATTGAATACAAAAGGCACAATGCCAATTAAGTAAAAGAAGAGTGAATCTTCTAAGCGTTTGTGGTTTGAGCGGCTCCTGGGAGACCTGTATTAGATTCCGATGCACCAGTGAACGTTAAATGTATCCCTTTGACCTTCACATTGACCATGAAACACAGAAATCGCATCGGGATTGAATACTTAATGCACAATGCTGACTTACGTACAAGAAGATTGAATCTTCTAAGAGTTTGTGCTTTCAGCGGCTCCTATGAGACCAGTATTAGATTCGGATGCACCAGTGCTGGTTTACTGTATTACTTGGACCTTCACATTGACCATGAAACACAGTAATTGCATCGGGATTGAATACAAATGAGACAATGTAGCCTTAAGTACAAGAAGAGTGAATCTTCTTATAGTTTGTGCTTTCAGTGGCTCCTGGGAGACCAGTATTGGATTCTGATGCACCAGTGCAGGTTTTCTGTATCCCTTGGACCTTCACATTGACTATGAAACACAGAAATTGCATTGGGATTGAATACAAAAGTGACAATGCTGACTTAAGTACAAGAAGAGTGAATCTTCTAAGAGTTTGTGGTTTGAGAGGTTCCTGGGAGCTAACTCGTTACAATACACCCAGGAAGTGGAGAGGACCCCGCACTGGACACCTCAAAAGGCTGAACATTGGGAATAATTGTAGATGTAGCTAAATGGAATATCTGAAGGGAAGTAACAAAATAATGTGTACTAGGATATGACAAACCTGCCCAAGTCCTCTACAAAGGATACCAAGGGTCTAAATAATTTTTTGATAACATTTTGTATTTAAAAATATTTGTGTGTATAAATTGTTCATGTTGATGTAAATTTGACAATTTAAGAAATGGTCATGCTTAGGAACAATATAAGAAATAGGCGTTATGTAAAAGCCAGTGTGCTTTTGTTTGAAACGAAAATGGCTATGGAGAGTGGAAAAGGTTCGGAAGGCGAATTGGCGTGCTACCTTGAGCAAGTGCGGGAAGTAAGTCACACAGTCTGTAGGCAGCAGTGATTGAGGTAACTCCTTTGTGGAGCAGAAGCTTTGCCTGCAAATTTTCATAAAAATGCCTCGGTTGAAGACTGCAAACAGCTTGCAGCATAGCTGCGAGTTGTTGAGCTACTGTATGTAGAACTGAATGAAGCCAAGTAGAGAAATTGAGCCCATACAGCAAGAAACTTGCAGGCTGTTATGTGGGTAGTTTAGCCGTCATAACTGTTCGCCACACCCAAGCCTACAGCCCACAGATAAGATTTTTTTCTATTTTTACCTTTGTAGGGCATGAACCATTAATTTAAACTGTGTTTTAATAATCATTCTTGAACTTTACGGAAACTGGTTCACCCTGTTATTTCATCCTAATCATACATCTGTATAGGGTTCCTTCCTGGTGTTTGATTAATCCGAGTGTCCTGTTTTACAGACTTATGAAGTTCCATGTTAATATAAAGAGGCACCATTTAAATAGCTTTAGTGTAAATAATAAAAATGTTTTCTTAACTATTGCAAAGTGTTGTAGTTTGGTTACATAAAATTCAATCACAGTGAAGCCAAGTTACTAAAACCTGTTAGATGGCTATACAGAATTAGTTCAAAGAATAATAGCTTTTGAAAGTTAATTCCACCATGAAAGAGGTTTTCTTTAAGTGAAATGTTCAGTTAAAAAGTGTGTGCTTTAGTGTCTAAGTATTTAAGTTTCTTGATTATGGAAAGTGCTTTTCTAAAGGTTGTCCCCCCCACCCCGGCTAATTTTTTTTACCTTCCTCGAAGTTATCTACTGGGCTTTTTCTTTTTTAAAAACATAATGCATAAAGATGTAGCCCAAAATTGTTTAAGTGGGGTAATTTATTTGAAGAGCCAAACTAAACAGTAGCAAGAAAGTAGGCAAAATTCACATTTCTGCTTCTCCAATACTTCACTATTTCATTGCCAGGATAGGTTGGTGACCATTAAGTACATGTTTCATACCACTAAATGAACTTGGAAATGAGTTGTCCTAGCTTCAGTATATTATTATTCATACTGTGTTTCTATCTAGCCACTGGGTAAGATCTTAGGAAAAGAAGTGAATAGTCAAATTTTCTTATCCATTAGATGCAACACATGGTAAATCCTGTAAGAAGGATAACTCTATTGATTATCTTTTCCTATAAACAGGACTATCCTTCCATAGTGTATTTTATTTGGAAACTAAATTAAATTTTAGTAAGAGGGTTATACGTGGCAACATAGAGACAGGGTTTCTGTTATTTACGTAAAAGCATGCTAATATCATAATGGTAGTGTTATAAGGTCCTATTAATGTGTGGTCATGACATTTGTTAAATGTCTCACCACATTCCTATTGAAACTATTTACTCTTCTTGTAAATAACACCTATGACAATTTTATACAAAAGACCACTAAGACTTTGCTCGTCAACTTTCATTTAGGTAACAGCGATCTTTAGATGTATTTAAATCAGTACTGTTAAGAAATACTGACTAGCTTTATTTTCAAGAATCTCAAGTTTAAGTTATACATACTGTTATCCTCCAATAAGAATCATTGGCCGATTCTTCATCTTTGACAGGTTTAGCATGCCTGCAATGCAAAACATTATCTTTTGTATTAACAGATGAAATCCAACTTTTTAAATTTAATAAATGCTTATACAAACATAAAGTTTCTTCAAAAAATGTATTTCTCACAACTTCCTGTCACAGATAATTTTCACTGAATGTTGCAACCCAGTTATATTGCTGATGAGAAGCAAATGTTGATCTTTTCCCTCTCTTCCTTCACCATCTCCTGTTTTCAGAATGAGATTTTCACTCTGCAGCGGAAACGAGGTACTGGCAGAAGTAAAGCTGTGAGTACCGGACGTGAGTCGTGCTTTGGTAGAGCACTTGCCTGCGAAAGGCAAAGGTCCCGAGTTCGAGTCTCGGTCGGGCAAACAGTTTTAATCTGCCAGGAAGTTTCATCTCCTGTTTTGTTCACCTTGACATATTTCTACCAAAAAGACTACCCCAATGGATCCACTGCTTATATTTAACACACAGTAAATTCAGTTCAAATATTTCCTTAACACAGGATGTGCATTGATGAGCTTGAATTAATCAGAAAAATATAAACAGATACTAACCATTCCACAGCTCTTACAAAATACTTGCATTAAGTAATCATCAAAGCTACTTTTTGTACAGCAAGAGGACTAACAGTCAAAATGGTGCTACATGCTACAGGCAGTGCAATACAATTTATTTTACTCATTGCTACAGCAATAAATGTACTTATAAAAATATTCAGACTTAGACTATAATCAAATACAGAGAGAGAAAATATTCTAACTAAAGAGATATAGCAGCCATAGGCAGAAACAAATAAAAAAACTGATACTAATCTTAGCTTTGAGGACCAAAAGTTTCTTCATCTGGAAAATGTAAAAAGAGAAATGAGACTGTTCAAGAATTACGGATGAAAATTCAGGATCTTGAGTCAAGGAAGATGGATGGTTAAATGAATGAAAAAACTAGACTGGACATGATGAAATTGAGTTGCGAAAGAGCAGCAGATGATGTAATTTTAAATGCTGAGAAATAAGATCTCTTCAAGAGGAGCCACCAAAAGGTCAAATAAGTGAACAACAAGCTGAAAATACCGGTAAATGGGCTAAAATGGCGGCAAATAGATAAACGAAACAGAAAGATAGTGCTGAAGAACAGGCAACCAAACAACCACAACAACAACAACAATAATAATAACAGCACATTGTAGCAATATATAATAGCAGTCCCACAACATCTGGAGGAAGATTTTCCACTAACAGAACAATAAATTCATGAAGCCATCAAATCATTCCAACACTTCAAAGCAACAAATGAAGACTCCACTACAGAAAAATTATTGAAATAGTCAGAAGACACAAATGATCTACGACTGCTGTTTGAGAACATTTGGAAAGCTGAAGAGATTATGGAAAGCATTAATCCACAGCTATGAAAAAAAGGGGACACACAAAATGTCAACAATTGCAGAGATGCCTCACTTCTGCCAGTGGTATACAAAATATTATCAAAAATTCTCTGGACAGAGTTGTAGAAACTTTAGACAAATAACTGGGAGAATCTCAAGGAGCTCTAGAAAGGGAAGACCCTGCACAGAGCAGATGTTTATTAGAAAATTGATAATTCTCCACATACTGTTAATCACCAAACCTATAATAGTATCATGTATTGGTTTCAAGAAAACATTTGATTTGGTAGGCAGAGAAATTATAGGTAAAATCATCAAAGAATTTTGTGTTAAAGCAAACATAATCCTCAAAACACTAGCAAATAGGATGGCAGAAGCTAAATTTATGGGAGAAGTATCTCAACCATTTGAAATAAAAACTGATGTTAGACAAGGGGACAGTTTATCACCTTTACTGTACACTGCATTCTAGAAAAAATAGAAAGTATCTGGAATTTGGAGAAAAAAAAATCACAAAATTGAACCAATAATTTTAGGATGAAAAACAAATGGAATTAAGGTAAACTGCCTGGCTTCTGCAGATGATTCTGATATACTTTCAAAAAATCTGGCAGACAGTTATTGAAAGAAATCTTTTGGAAGAAATAGCAAAGGGAGCTGGTCCCAAAATTTCAGCCGAAAAAACAACATTGATGACAATTTCAAACAATGCATCAACACTCTTAGAAAAACAAAAATGTAAAATAGCATTAGGAAGTAAATTTAAATATATTGGACAAACTGTACAACAAAATGGACTAGAAGAATTAACAGTAGATGCAAGAGTCAGAAAACTGGAGAGAGCAAATTGTTTGACAAAGGATATTTACAACAAGAAATGTACAACTAAAAAAACAAAACTAAGACACTATCCCACAGTGGTATGACCAGGATGTTTATATGGTTGAGGATGCCTAATGACGAACTATAAGCTGGACAGAACAGAGGTTCCTCAAAGGAGCATTATTAGAAAATAATGGTTGCAATACAAGCTACAGATGGCTGGAAAATGAGAAGTAATGAGGAGATCTACAAAAATTTTGAGAAAATATCAGAAGTAATGGCTAAAAGAAGATTAATCTTTTTTAGAGACCTCTACTGAATGAGTAGTTCTGGAAGAAGGAATCAATGATAGCATGGATTACAGAAATAAGAAAGAAACAACATCAAACAATCAGAAATAATAGAAAGAAACCTTTTTACAGATAAAATACTGAATTTAAAAGGATCATCACCTCTCCAAGATCAAAATTAATTTCATCCCTCTCAATAAGACCATGAAAACCGGAAATAAAATTCATAAATATGATATTGCGAAGCTCAAAATCAATCAAAACATATTGGAACAATGCCACCAGTAACTGACAGTTGAATCCCATAAATGGGCAGACATTGACTCCATGATCCAACAAGCAGCTAATACTAAAATCCTGACAGCTAAAAAGAGGAATCATACATGGTGGAATGAGGTTTGTGGTGAGGTGGTGGGCCAAACAGCAAGTGCATGGAAAAAGTGGAACTCTACCAGGAGACCTGATGATTTTGATGTATTCCATGAAGTTCGAAAATATGCAGCCAGAACTCTACGAAGGGCTAAGCAGTTGCATGAGAAACAGCAGTTATAACAGATCGATCAGCGTTTCCAGATAAACAATGTCAGAGACTTCTATCAGACGTTCAAATCGAATTTGAAAGGATAGCAAGCCCCTAGTTTTTGTTTTAGAGACGAAAATGGAAAGCTCAGTGTTGTGTACATAGTTCCACATATTCAGCGCGTACACAAATTTCCCACTAGAGTGAGCCCCGCTAAGCACAACAGCGCAGGCGCAGCACTCGTCCATCTCCGCACTACGAGATGGCGCTGCCACAGAGACGGACCAAATTCTGCTTCCGCCGATCCGCGTATTAATATGTAACACAGCCAATGAGATTGCTGCTAAGATAGAACACTTTCTCCTCGCGCATCACACTCGCGCAGTGATACATGAACGTGCGAGGTATTATAACGAGTGTAAAGACCTTTGACCAGTCAGTCTGCATTTGTCTGCACCAGTCTGCATTAGTCTGTACCAGTCTGCATAGTCTGTACCAGTCTGTACGAGTTCTACGATTGTCTGTACCAGTCCATAGTCAAGATTCAGTCTGCGCCTAATAAGATTACCATATTCCTGTACATTGCCATGAAGATAAATGTATAGACACTTTCGTCAAGTACCCGAGATATATGTGAGAATAAGATTAATGTATCAATACCAAAGGAACTTCAGATTGTCAATTGTAAATAGCATCCAGAACCAAGTTAAGTAATTTTTATATTTGTTATTATTTTAATAAATGTATGTGAAAATTAATCAAGTTCTGTTTAAAGTTGGTCACCGTCAATCTGCTACTCTCAGCGTGCAAGTGGCATTTCTATCGTCTGACCTAATGGCAGAAGATAAATACGCCATGATAAGACCACGAGACATATTGCTGACACTCGCTTACTTTGTTAGAGCAACAAGTCAAATAATCTGATGGTGTGTGCACTGAAGGTCTTACAGTACACACACCACACTCGGCCTGACCAACAAAAAAACTGCAAGATAATGTCTCGTTACTTTGAAAACCTACTTAATTGTGATGAACCGAAAGAAAGATTCCCTGTATGTGCCCCAATCCACAAACTACCCCTCATCTCCATCTAGTAAAGAGGAGACCAAAGAGATCATCAACAACTTTAAGAATAATAAGGCAGCTGGAGAGGATTCAATAGTCGTGGAACTACTAAAGCTGGCAAATAATGAAACTCTAGATATACTAGTCCAACTTTTTGAGGAGATCTGGAGAGCTAGGATGATACCAACTGAATGGCAGTCAGCTTTAATCCATCGTCTACACAAAAAAGGTGATAAATAGAATGTCAATAACTATAGGGGTACCTCCTTAGTATCTGTTCCATATAAGATTCTCTCGAAAGTGATACAGAATAGAATAGAAGATCATTGTAACCAACTGATTGGGGACTATCAAGCTGGTTTCCAAAAGGGTGATTCTTGCGCAGAACAGATCTTTAACCTGAAGAACATCATGAGGTACAAAAAAAAATTGGAAGAAATAACTATGTGGTCATGTTTGTTGATTTTCAGAAAGTATATGACTCCATCGACTGACATGCATTAATGAATATTTTGGAAAAGTTTGGGGTGGATAATACATCAAGAAAGCTGATCAAACAAACTCTTGCTAACACAGTGTCGAAAATTAAACTTATGGGTGAGGTATCTGAACCCTTTACAATCAGAACGGACATAAGACGAGGAGATGGACTATCCCTCTCCTTTTCAATTGTGTCTTGGAAAAGGTCATTCGAGAGTGGAGAAAGTTATTAGCCCAAGAAGAAACAAATGAAGAGTGGTTCAGACTTGGTCCTAAGAACAAAGGGGTGTGCATTGACTGCTTAGATTTTGCGGCTGACCTGGCCATTTTTGCTAACAACATAGAGTCAGCAATCAACAAGATAAATAGGCTGTCAGAAATTGATGAAAAAAGTTAGACTCCAGATCTCTATTCAAAAGACAAAATATATGACGAACATCTGTGACGGACCTGAATGGAAGATAACCAACCTGGGAAAAAATCGGATGAGTTAAGAATTTCAGGTATCTCGGTGAAGTCATCCACCAGGAGAATGGATTAAAAGAAGAAGCAATTGTCGGGATGAGGAAGTTAGACCAAGCATACCAACTGACAAAGAATACTTATAACAAAAAGTCTATGAGTATATGGGCCAAGTTCCAACATTATAATACAGTTGTACAACCTGAGGGCTTATAAGCATCCAAAACTTTGACCACGAATAGACAAGGTCAAGCTGAGTGGCTGGAAAAGCGTGAGTGTAGGATATTAAGGAAAATCCTAAGGTAATAGATGGGTCGATGGACAATGACGAATGAGAGCAAATGAGGACACGTGCAGTGAGACAGAACCTATCACAGCATCCATTACAAAGAAATGATTGTTATTTTATGGTCATCTCATGAAAATGGACGGTGATTGACTAACAAAAAGAATACGGAGTTTCATCCTATCTAAGAAAACGAGGCCGAGATGGTTCAAAGAATGTGAAAAAGATCTTAAGCAGATTGGTATCTCAGAGAGAAATTCCTGAAAGGAACAAATTTAGAAGATTGGTGACCAACTACCAAGGTTTTAACATGGCATCAACATCCGAAAGACAGTGAGGACCATTATCTGAAGAGCATAAAAAGGCACTTCTTGCAGGGGCTCAGAAGATACTGGCAGGAAGTCAAAGCTGGAGCAAGAACAAGACCTGGACACTAGAGTGAAGTCGGTTGTTACCACGCAGTCCGTAGAGACTCACCTCAATAAAAAAAATAAGTAAATAAAAATAAAAGGCTTTCAATGCAGAAGAAATAGGGGATTGAGAACAACACGAATAGAATAAAGGGGGAAAAACATGAGGAGGAGATGGACGAGTACTGGAAAAACAGGAGACGACAAGGGAAGAAGAAGAAGTGAAGTTATTACATGACGAGAGATGGTGATTGGATTTGATTTGATTCAGTTTTCATTACATACACCGAAAAAATGAGATGATTCTCGAGGGTGTGGAACATGTCAGAATGTATAACACAAAACATTTTAATATAATGAATTCTTCCCTGATCATTTGTCACGAGATTGTCAAAATAGGTGAATACAATACAGTAAACTGGAAAAGCTAATATTTACAGAATTAATACACTGTCAGAATGAAACATTGTTATGCACTATTAATAAATTTATCATACACAAAATACTTAATATTGACTGTTGCAACCAAGTGCTGTCAAATCTTAAATCTAACATATTTTTACTTAAGCTGGCCTTTCAGTCTCTGTTAGGATATTCATCTATAGAGTAGAAGGCATTGCCTATCAAAAAGTCATTCAAACTCTGTTTAAACTGTGCTTTATCTGAAACCAAGTTTTTAATGGGTGCTGGTAATTTATTGAAAATGTGTGTTCCTGAATATTGGACCCCCTTTTGGACCAACATAAGTGATTTTAGGTCTTTATGTAGATTGTTCTTATTCCTAGTATTGATAATATGTATTGAGCTATTTGTTGGAAATATAGATATGTAACTTGCAACAAATTTCATTAAGGAGTAAGTATACTGAGAAGCAATGGTCGGAATTCAAAGTTCCTTGAATAGGTTCTACACAATGTTCTTCAAAGACTGGTCCCAGATACTCCATTGCACCATTCACCGAACCTGATAACCCCGAGCCGTCAGTAACAAAAATTAAGTCTTGCTTAAGAGATTTACAACACTACATGCACTTGTTACCAAAGCCTCATCTACTTTTAGAGCTATCTGTTCCACTTCCTTTTTGGCCCCACTTCTATCTGTCTTCACTATATCCCATACAGTTCTTATTTTGTTGATACAATTATCTTTTTCTCTTAATAAAGCTACTTCAATTTCTGGATTACTTGATTCAATATTTTGCAGTATTCTTTGTAATGCATTACAATGCTAATATCAGAAATGTTCCTAGATAGTAGATACAGTCTCTTTTTTCCCCACATGATATCTTTATTCCTTGTGTAATCCATGGTTTATCTTTTGACTTCTGTGTGATTTGAGTTACGTTTAGGGGAAAACAATTTTCAAAAGAGGAGGTAACTTTATTAATAAATGCTTTGTATTTTCCATTTGAGTCAGGTAAACATCTCTCCAGTTCATGTCTTTGAGCAATTTCCTGAATTCCTCAATTTCTGGCTTATTTATTATCCTCCTGTACTCAGATTTAATATTTTTTTTATCCTGACAAGTTTCAACATTTAACACAGGATGCTGCACGTTGTGATCAGATAGTCCATTTACTATTGGTTTTGTGATATGACTTTTTTCCCCTAGATTTGTTCATAAAGATATTATCAATAGCAGTCTCAGAGTATTTACATATCCTAGCTGCAAAGTTCACAATAGGAACTAAATTGAATGGTAGTGTTAAAAACACCAGCAACCACTATTTCCTCTTTTTTTTTTTTTTTTTTTTTTTTTTTTTTTTACACACACACAAGCCATTCCTTTCGCTTTGTGAAATGAAGCACTGCCTAGTTCCAAAACACAGGACTACTATGACAAGGTGAAATGTTCTCAGAGTGCTACATGTATGATAGTAAATGTAATCAGCACTATAGTTGTTTTCTGAGTAGTTATGCTGTGTGTGTTTCATTCAATCAGATGAAATGGAATAAAATCATCTATTTATTTATTTGGGCTCTTTATCACCAAGATACATTCAATGTTGGTTGAGGTTTATCTTTTGAATTCACTCCAGTGTAGATTGTCAAAATTTTATCAGTTGTCCAAGTACTTGTAACACAGTTTTCGAATTTACTGCCATCCAGGAAAGTCTCGCACTCAAATTATTCTCAGAGACTGAGAGCTGGCTGAAACCCAGAGTTGAAAGCTCTGACATATTTAGTGATTAATGGAATATATATCGGAAAGGCAGGTTAGACACTGTAGGAGAGGGAGTGTCCATTGTCTCTATTGAGGTCAAAGCTGATTGTGACAGTGAAGTTATCTGGTTGCATATAACAAGTCTACGTGAAATCAAGTTAATTAATGAATGTTTTAATCAGCCACCCGGTTCTGCTATGACAGTTTTGGAGCCATTCACAGAAAGTCTACAGACAGTAGCACGTCAATACCTAGATCATGCAATACTAGTTGGAGGTTAATTTAGCCTACTGAGTATAGATGGTAGCCTATGGCTTCATTGCAGGGGGTGCAGTCAATCTTGTGAAGCACTTTTGAATGTGGTTTTCAAAAATTGTCTTGAGCACCTAGTTTGGCATGCCACATGCAATGGAAATATCTTAGACCTTGTAGTTACAAACAGGCCAGATATCATCAATGACTTCAGCATAGAAATGGGGATTAATAATCATGATAACATCATAATAACTAAGGTTACAAAAATTAATAAATCAGTCAAAAAGGCTAGGAAAACGTTCATGCCAGAAAGAGCAGATAAGCAGATGTTAGCATCTCACTTAGACAGAACTGACATCACTTAGTTCCATTAAGATGGACGTAGAGAGATTATGGTCAAAGCTTAAACAGATCGTGAATTGCACTCTCAACAAGTCTGTACCTAGTAAACGAATTAAGGATGCAAAAGAGCCACTGTGGTTTAACAATGAAATTCGGAAAATACTGAGGAAGGAAAAGCTACTGCACTCTTGGTTCAAAAGAGAATGCCAAATGGCAACAAGGAAAGGTTACTACCACTGTCATACCTCAGCAAAAGATCTGGCTGAGAAGCAGGGGAAATTATTGTCCTATGTAAAATCACTAAGTGAGTCAAAGGTTTCCATCATGTCACTTGACCAGTCTGGTGTGGCAGTAGGAGATAAATGTTTTAAATTTTACATTTAAGAAATAATTCATGCAAGAGAATCATATAAACATACTGTCATTTGACAATAGCACAAAGACACCTAACAACAATCACTTGTAAACATGTGCCATGTCAGTGCTCTTGGAAGAGAGCTGTGGCAGTGACACGGCTCTGTTGTTGTTCCTGTGTAGTGATCTGCAAAGACGGGGGGGGGGACGGGTAGAGATTCAAGCAGTGATGAAGTACTTCATAAAGATAGGTATAAAAGCGAAGGACATTCATGCCGATTTCCAGAATACACCAGGGGCTCTGCTCCTTTGTCTTCAACTGTTGCCAAGTGGATAAATGAATTTAAATTTGGTCAGGAGAGCTTAGATGATGATCATCCATGAATAGGTCAGCCAAGATGTGTCACTACTCTAGAAATCATCGCAAAAGTGCGCATAATGATCAAGGAGGATAACCAATTTAGAGTGCATGAAATTGCTCACGCTTGCCAGATGTCATCTGAAAGGTATTCACAAGATGGGTGCCGCGACTCTTGATGCTGG